>NC_073725.1:20128472-21378472 GCF_023634155.1 Falco peregrinus
TAATTTTCTTTCTGTTAACTTTTCTAAAATAAATCAAATTTATTTACCCTTAGGTACAGTTTTCTCAACAGCGCCTTCTGATGATTTCTCTTCTAGGAAAACAAGTTCATCTACCTAAGGTAATTGTGAACAGAATGAAAGTACATCACCAATGCAAAGCTAAACCTCACCAAATGCAGCTGTCAGATATTTACAATACTTTTCTCTTAATGTAGGAGCATATCTGCTGCCCTGGAAAGGAAGCAATTCTAAGACCTTGGGTTAGCCTGATTTTCCTTAACTGAGTACAGTTTGTTAAGTTTCCTTTTACTGTAAGCAGGTTCATTGATCTCCATTTTCACTCAAAACAAACAATGAGACATGACTATTTCCCATGTCTTATCTTTGTTTCATATGATACACTTACTAAGTTATACATGGGAAGTACTCAGTCTCGAAAGAAAAAAGATGACTAAACCTTTTATGTGGTAGTGACATTTTGTCCATCTCCCAATTTTTTTGCATTAATAGGCTAATCTGTAAATTTCTTAAATTTTTATAAAGTATCATTTAATGGAAATTTCTAAAAAAATAACCCTCCTCACATATGTTGCTTTACTGTTATGAAAAAACCACAGAGTTAAAAATTACCAAAAACACTATCACAGGCATTGAAATAAACAGTGTAAGTGTAATAAAAATACTCATTTATGTTTAAGTATCTGTTTTGTGAGTACCTCGGCACGTTCCTTCCGTCCAGCTGCAATTTCCCTTTCTTCTTGCACTAGCTCCGTTATTTTCTTACTTATAAGAGGAGCATTTGCACCTCTCACTATTCCAATAATTTTGCCATTCTGTAAAAAGGGAAGTAACACTCTCAATGAGTTCTAGTCAGTTCATATGTTTACTTGAGGTTTGGAACACACTATATCTTGCTGTGTTTTTCAGCAACAGGACCACTTTCTATGCCCACTGAAGTGAATATGAAAGCTACTACTGCTTCTACGAGTTGAGAATGAACCTCTTGTGCCTTTACTTCTTCCCTTCCTCTCTACCTAATTTTCCATGTTTATTACCTAGGCTCACCGTTAACAGTACAGTCAGAAGTAAATGCAAATGCGGAATTTACTAGCTCTTGATTTCTACAACATGGAGTTTTCTATCTTTTTATTTGCTTTACATTTCAGCGTGTGCTCTACCACACTCAGGAGTACCATAGTGAAGTTAACTACCGATGATCAAAGATACTGTTAACTTCACTTGGCAGCATTCAGATTTAAACCTGAAAGTATCCTGAAAGTATCATTGTTTTTGGCCCCTAATTATGGGAATTCAGATCCTGGCAACCTCAAGTCAAAAAACCCACCACCTCCTAAGCAAGCCGTGTTCTACAGTGGAGTCCTAGGAGAACAGCCTTTCTGTATCCATCAGTGAGAGATAATGCAATATATGATTAATTGTTACAATTGCTCACAATGCAATTTTATTAATTTATCTTAAAAACCTTAAAGTGGAAGAAGTATACTCTTTTCCCTGAGGGAAAGTGTGCCTAAAATAATCATCTCAGTGTAGCCGCATGTAGGCATTTTGTGTGAGGCAACCCTGGAAAACTTCCACGGATTTCTCACTAACTACCAAAACTGTGGCTACCACATACCTTCTGTGGCTGTGTGTGCAACAGCCACAACAAGAAAGTACTTGAGAACCACAGATTTCAGCATGGGAAACCAGCCTCAGGTAAACATCTGATTATATGATTCTACATACTGCAAAATGTAGATTTATGCAGCTTTGCATTTCTTTTTAATCTACTGAAAAATTAAAGGAAAAGTAGGCAGCATATTAAAAGAAACTGATGTGATGTACTTACAACGCAAAAAAGAAACACAGGTTCACATGTACTCCTAAATGGTTGCAGAGTAGAAATGCTGTCAGCCTCTGCCTGAAGTCAGATGAAGAAGATTATTTACTTATGTGTGTGTACATACATACATATATATAAACCTTCCTGCCTGCAAGAAAACTGCAGTCTTACATTGGTGTTACACACTCAACTGCTGTTTTACATACAACTAGCAGTCCTTATAGCACTTGCTGGTGGTGAAGAAAGAACTGTTTTGGTAACATGGGATTGGCCTCCCTTCATATTACAGCAGTTAATTATGCAAAAATGCCTTATTCTAATACTGTTTTCCTATGTAGGTTATAACAACATACACAAATGAAGAAGTAGTCCATGTAGTCTTCACAGAAGAGATTATGCACTGTATTAAGTTCTTTGTGACGTGGTCAACTGTATGAAAGCACTTGAGATTATCTCTGAACATAACTGCCTGCTTATTTGTGTATAAACATGTATTTTCTGAAAAATGCTTTGATCAGGCAATTGAAAGTCTTCAGTAACATGAAAAAAGCTGCCCTTGGTCAACATCTGGGAGGATCTGAACCTGTGAGACTAATTCATCTACTTTAAATACAACATTTACCTCCAATTTTATACTGATAGTGTAGAGGAATATTTTTACTGCTAGTTGTGTGATAATTTATTTTTCAATTCCCCTTTTTTGTTCTCTTAAAATGAAATACAAGAGAGTATTTGGGAAAAAAGTTTAGTTTAGCATTTTTCGTGGATGTAAGAATTTTAAATGTGATAATGCATAATGTAGAGACTTAAAACTAAAAATCGTATAGTTTAGCTTTTGAATGTTTCAGCAATCTCATCAAGGAAAACAAAAGTTGTGGGATATCAGCTTCCTTTCTGTTATAGCTCCTTCCACATTTATTACCATTTCTAATCTACCTCTAATAAAAGTCTTACGAGGCAATATGCAAAAGAAGAGGCAACCAGACCAAAATTATGACTGACAGTAAAATGAAAGCTCTGTATATGCAGACAGATAAACAGATATATTTACAATAAAATGTAAGTGAAGTTCCATACAGAATTTACATCCTTACCACTGCAAAATGCAACACACCATCTTCACCAAACTCGTTCTTCAGTTTTCTGAATAAATTCACCACAGCTTTGCAAGGACCGCACCAGGCTTGGTACACATCTATTACTAAAATGAAATGGTTTGGAATTCCAGACAGTTGACTTCTGGAGCTTATGAAGTGAGAAATGTTTATGTGTGTGTTGGCACTGGGAAGGCATTCACATGCATCTTTTAGTCCTCTTCTAGTCAACGAATGCATGATGAATGCATCAATGTATTCAGTGGATTCATCAAATGCAATTCCTAGGAGATACTGTTACTGGACTGAGCAAACTGAAAAGTGGGGATAATAGACATCACAGAACAGAACACTGATTAGCTGTATTAGTTTAGTCTATACAAGATTTGAGGGAAAAGCTTCCACAGAATTGTCCAACCCCCTACTGTACAGAATACCATATTGGAAAGGTATTTTCTAAACATCGGTGTGTAACAGTGGATAAAATAATGGATAACACTATTTGTGACAAGTATTTGTTTACCATAGAAGACAGTGTGTATTCATAAACACAATATTTACATTTACACTTTAATACATTATTATACATTAACTTTTCTTTAAAAGATAGTATGACACTAGTCTTCCAGATTTGTAACAAGTACCTATTAAAGATGATATGATATACTTAAGTATAAAAAACTGCACGTCTTCATGAGAGATTAAACAGAAAATAATAATTTAGTACCTATTACACCTTTTGTCAGCAACATTTCATCCCACTGATTTTGGTTGGTTATTATGGCCTGAAATAAAATGAAATAACATTTTAACATCTTAAAAAGGCAAAAAAAAAAATTAAAATCTATTAATCTCTAAAATTGTTTGGTTAGGATTTATACCTGGAGCTGGATTTCTTTGTTCTTGTCTGCCATCTCCCTGTGATCCTAGGAAACATATCAAAATATGAAGCATGTTTAACAGGTTTTTTTTAAAAGAGCATGTGGTGTGCAGAACTGATTTATATGGCTTTCAACACAATGCTGCCTATTGATTCCCTTAAAAATTAACCCAACTGAAGACCCTACAGCAATGGCAGTTAACACCCCACATGAGCACTCTGTTTGCAAAACCCACAAAGCACAGGAAACAGAATAAAATTTAGTTTCTTAATCAGTTACGGTCTTCAAAATGTTTTGGACTCAACAATTTTTCAAGCTTATAATCACTCTGTTCAGAATGGCCACAGGGGCCTTGGGTGGGCTGACAGTTGCTGCAACAGTGGACTATTTCAGAAAAATACTGATTAAAAAGCTTCAACTCCAATGACATCAAATGAGGATTCCTATCTTCTGGGATACATGAAAAGCAGTGACTTACATGTATCCCATAACTAAACTCCCAAAGTGAATCCTCATGCATTCATCATTCTGTAATTAATAAAAAAATATCCTTTTTTTTTCCCCCCTCTTTCTTTTATTCAATAGATAATTAGCTGTGAACTGGGCAGGAAAATCACCTCAGTTAAGTTGCACTTCAGCTTCCAAACGGAGCTTGATTGAACAATAAATGTTTTCACTGCATCATTAGCTTCAGTGGAGGTTTCTAAAGTTCTTGGTTAAGATGATAGTCTTTGTCTTGGGAAAAATGAAAGTGCCACCGTGAATATGACCTCCACTAGCACCGATATCCGATACGTCAACCAGCAAACACGTCTGTAGTTTGACCTATACTGGCATTCCTACTGGAGCTGCTCCCTTCAGATCACAGACCAAGGCAGAGGGGCCAAAGCAAGAGCTCTCATCCTGATGAGAGTTTCACATTTCACCTAAAAATATTGTTAAGGAATAAAATTTTACATATAGGCTTTCTTCAAATCATTTAAACCAGGTAGTGAGACAGAGTGCATTAATGGCATTAATGTCAGTGTCTCGAACACTCTGAGGAGATGATGTTATCGAAACTATAGGAAACTGACAGATGAAAATATGCCATGTTAGTAGAAAATCCTCAGCAAAAGACCATGTATTTTGTAGTTACACTCAGCAGCAACAATCAATGAATTGCAAGACTAGATCTACAAAACACGTACCACATATGACCACAGGCTACACTTCCCAATCAGCCTACACATGCTCCCCTGTTAAAATTGTACAGTTACACATTCTCAGGTGACAAACAAAAGCTCAGCAAGACAGAAACATGCTACTGTATGCAAATATACAAATATATATGTGCACACTCAGCTACACCATCAAAGTTACATTCAAATAGACATGTTCTTTGCAGATAGACATTCAGTATCTTAGCACAAACTTTTGAATGCATATATACATTAAAATATCCAAGCACTTGTGGGATTTTAACATGTATCAGTGTGTGTGTGTGTACACACACAGACACATAGTTCCTTGTGCATAAGCACTCGTGTATGACAACACATCCCTGCATACTCCTAGGTAGCACTCTGATGTGTTGCAGCACAAAAAACCTAGCAGGCCGCAACAAGGCTTTACCATTGGTCAGATTCTATTGTCTACACTGCTTCTCCTTCCTCCAGAGGTCAGACATAACTGCTCTTCTTCTATCCTTAGGGCTATTTAACTACTTAGCAGAATGATATACAGCTGCACATTGTCCATGTCAATCAACCCACTGCCTTCAAGGCAAGGCCACAACTGCATGTTATCAATGCTAATCAACCCACTGCCTTCATTCCTCTATGCTGATGGACCCTCTGCTCCCTACCCTTGAATTCTATGAAACTGCTTAAAATATGAAAAATCATGGATGGAAAACACTCACTGAGTGCACACACTTCAGCTCGCACACACACACACAACCTGCATGCTTCCACAAGTACATGCAAAGACTCACACTCACCTGCAGGCACCCAGGCATGCAAGCACTCACCTCCATGACACAGTTGCACAGTGATCTGTGCAGGCCCTCTCTGTGAGCACGCCCGGGTGCGCACACACACACACACACACACACACACACACCCTTGCGTGTAAGTCACCTTTCTGCATGCACTGACACACATGCACACAGAGAGGGATAAGTGAGCAAACACTATGCAGGTTCCCATAAGTGGGATGCTCCGGTGCTCATGCACCCAAGTGCGTGGGCCCGTGCCCTCCATGCCAAGCATGCCAGTGCACCATGGCTTGGCTACCTGCTCACCCCTGAGGCAGGGGCCCGCTGGGAGTAGTTGGCACCCCCAGCCCCATGCCTGCATACACCTTGCCCCTGCCCCAGACCCGCCTGGGGACCCCCGCCACTGCTCACCTGCCACCACCTCAACGGCTCTAACGGCCTCCCCAGGCTGTCAGCCGCCCCAGTCCCTCTCCCTGCTCTGTGCCCAGGGGTCGTTTCCTGCCCATCACCTCTGTTTCCAGCCTAGGGCTGGTGTGGCTCGTGGAGCCGAGCTGTGGGCATGCAGGGAGGGACAGGGGGAGGCAGCTGGGGGGAGCAGCGGTCGCAGGAAGTGGCGCCATTTCCTCCACTGTTTCTCCTCGCTTTCTCTCCCCCCAGGCAGAATCCAACCTTAGCCTTTAAAATATGAGAACATTAGTCTTGCTATCTAATTAGCAACTCACCTTCGCTCTGTGTTGCTTACAGGTTGTGTGAAGATGGGGAAGAAAAGAGGGAATTTTTGGTGGAAGTCACGGTGACCAAAGGAGGGTCTTGAAGGCCCGATAGCGGTGCCCGCTTGTGCGGGCTTGCTACCAATGCAGGTCTGTGACCAACCCCGTTCAGCACAGAGTACCGCTTTTCAGCAGCCCCAAAACTTCACAGAAAATAAAGGCAAAATTCATTTATACAGGTAGAAAGCATGTCTGGTGTGGGTATTTTCATATGTAGATAAACTCTTACAGGCAGCCCAGCTGGTAAGAATTTCTTTGTGGAGGTATAGGTTTAAGGATGATTGCACACCAAATGTAGCTGTCTCTAAATGGTTCACATTACACATATGCATGTTGTTCCTGATTTATAAATCATCTGTGCTTCCAATTTACTTCTGAAGCCCTGCCCAGGCATACTAAGTGCTGTTATGTGTATCTACTGTATCTTAAAATAATCTAGTTTCAGTGACTTCCTTGTCACTTTTCTTAAGATTTCTGGGACTGGTCACCAAAGCATGACTTGCAAAGCCCTTACTGAAGAGCTAATTTTATTTCCTGAAGCTAATATGAGGAAAAAGTAGGGTAACAGCACTTAAAGGAGAAAAAGTAGCTGTTCTTTCTCACTGTTAAATCATCCCAAGTTGACGGATGTTCATTCTGCAGCAGTGTGAATGAGGTAACGTTTCCATAGAGCTACAGAAATTGTCAAGGCTGAGCTTGTGCTATGCCCTAACAGCTTGGATTAGATCAATTAGGTGCCACAACAGACTTCACATTCAGATTAGAAATAATGCATTTATGTAGCCAACACTCTTATCACTTCCTCTGTTTTCGTACTGGAAAACTCTAACCCTGGCACTACTGAAAACCCTGCACTGGCCTGCTTGGAAGTGTGGGAGTGTCCTTGAATAAACTTTCTTTTCCTGCATGCAACTTTTGAAACCTTAATAGGCTTACAAAAATAGAAAGAACTACAAAAGATATTTAAGACACCCGCCATGTGGAAGTCAAAGCCCCAAAACATAGGCCATGGTTTTGGGGTTTCCTTTGCAAACTGCTAAGTTCTTTATCCAGACCACTTTCTTCATGAACACCCACTTTTTATATATATTAGGAAAAAAGAAAAAAATCTGGGAGACAAACAGTAGAATGAGGTAATGCTCATGTACCAAATGTTAAAAGGCTGACACAGCCTGTTCTTCAACCATTCTGCTAGAATGGATTATATGTATGCCTTGAACATCAGAAAATATTCAGTGTAAAGGGTTCTCATTCATAAATTTGGTATTTTAAAAGACTGGACTTAATGGAAGAGATTGATTGTCAATTTAATCTCCATCAACACATTTCAAAATATAGAAGCAACTAGTAAAAAAAGATTGTAGTTGTGTCACCTGCCTGCTACTCAGCAGCTGCGCCTCTTACATCTCATGCTGTGCATCCCTCTCTTTTTTTTCTGGTCATCAGCGTTTCCATGAGGAATTAGCCCTACATGTTACTGTCTGGTAATTGTTGGGTAAAGGTATACACCTGACTGGGAGTGGGGTAGGAAGGAAAGGAAATTAAATAGTAAGGGCTATGAAGAAGGAAAAATATTTTCTCCGGGTTTTTATCTTTAACCTCTTCCTTTCTATGTACTTGATGGCATTGTACTAGTGTGAATTTATTTAGGGAATAACAGTCAATAGCTCTTTCTTCTCTCGGTTCCAGGGATGATGACTGAAACATGGTATCTGCAGAGACATGAAAGCAAGACCTTGATTGGAGGTTGGACTTGATATCCATGTCACTTGTTTTTCCCCCAAACAAAAGACTTTCTTCTCTCAGAGTATTTTAGGCAATTTCAGTGCAGCTTGTTGATTTTATATGATGTTCTTCAATAATAAACACTATCAAAAAGCTCTGCAAGTCTGTATTTTCAGTGGAACAAATATAATGAAAAGGTGCTTTTTAAGGTTAGAACGTATAGTTCTGAAAATTCATAATGAATTTAATGATGACATACTTAGCTTACCTAGACCAGAAGTTATGGCAGTCAGTATAAAAGGCATCAGAGAAAAGGGGTTAAGAGTTTACAGTCTTTTGCTGAATCAAAACAATTCTGTAAGTGTACTGAAAATATGCAATGGATAAACCAAAACAGGTTCATGATGAATGACTATGTAATTTTTCTGAGTAACTTTAAGAACTATTTCACTCCATTTTGTGCATACTACTTGATTTCAGGTCTGCTTTTTGTCGTGAGTTGTTAATGCCCAGAGTGACTTTAGTTTCAAATGGCTAACATTCTTTTACCAAGTAATGAAAACCACTTGTAGAGAAAACCAGTTGCTGAGACTTGCAACTCTCGAGACTAAACGAGAGATGGGTTTTCCCTGCAAGTCTGTCTTTTCATGTGCCCTAGTACATGCTTGGATGCCAGTGCCTATGTAGCCGTGATGACTACCCGCTAGTAAACACACTGGAGACCTTAATCACCTTAATTTATAATCTCTTGCGATTTCTTCTGTACCTGCATAGTCCATATGCATGTTGGTGCTGCAGTTTATTTAGTCTGTGCCCTTTGCTTGCTAGATTTCCAGGATGTGTCCTGGTGTTCCACCTGCCTCCAGTCTTGGATTCGTTCTAGGATTGCTCATGATGAGAGAACGTCTGACCTTCCCAGCTCTTCTGCAGAACTTCCTTAGCCTTGCAGCGCAGCAGTCTGTGTAACCTGAAAGCTCTGTGTGTGTGTATTGGCTTTCTCTGTGTCAGCCATGAGTAGACCACGGACCTGACAGCAGTGGAAGAGCTTTCTGATTTCTTGTTTTGTTGAAAGCTGAAAGAAAGTATGTGAGATGGTGGACAACTTCATTTCTTGAAAACAAAAATAGCTGTTACGGTTCAGAAAGTTACAAAACTGAAGAACTTGATGCTTGCTGCTGCAAGTGGAGATCTCCATTGCACAGGCTGTTGCTGGTGTAATAGTTATGTGTGGTAGGACTGTACTGATAAACAGAGAAACAGCATAAAATAAAGTAACAGTTTAAAAAGTTTTCCATAAAGAGTAAAAACTTAGTGTAACACAGCAGCACATGTGCTTTCAAAGCGAGAGACCAGATGACTCCAAAAATGTGCAGTTAGCTTCTAGGTGGCACTCCAGGAAGGACTATTACAGGTTACAGTTGCGTAGGTTTGAGGGGTAATTAATATGAGGTTTTCCCGTAAATGGTAACTAACATAATGGAATTGACAGTTTGCTTTTAGAGAATGACCTGGTTCTGTCAGCAGTAGGTACTTCCCCCTAATTTGCCCTGAAGATGACATGAATGATAAGCCTGAAGGATGTCACTAATACATAAACTTTTGCACGCTTTTTACCACAAAACATAGGTTCATGAACGCTAGTGTGGAATATGCAGAAAATGTGCAGATGAAAAGGAACTGAGAGAATTCAGTTTTTTAGAAGTCTTGATAAATGTGGGCATTAATCCTTGCAAGTAATGTGCCTATCACCTCTGGGACTTGTTGCCCTAGAGCAAGAAAAATCAGGGATGTTTTATTCTACCTTACCCTGTAATCTCCAAATTATGAGAATGATGGCACAGTTAATAGTTGGGGATGTAGTACACATGACAATACATTTTTTTTAATTTCTGTCTTTGTTAAAGTTTTATTTGAGTTTGATAATTTGTGTATAAATATTTCAATGTATTTGTCATTCCTTGTCCTTATGTTGGTTTGTCTTTGGAGTGTATGAAATACATTCAACATCTTACATACTGATTTATAGAACAGTAGAGTGTGACACTGAGTTCATCCTTGAACCCATGTTCATCATCAACCTATCTAAGAGAGATCGAGAAGACTGGTCTTTGCAACAGGATCTGAGAAGTGTGGGAAAGTGAAGCAGCTTCCTGTATATTGAAGAACAAAATCCATGATATCAAGTAACAAAGACAGATTGTAACTGAGGTTCATGTAAGTATTCTATATCAAAGTTATCTGGTAAAGATACAGAGTGGTTTCTAGTCTGTCAAATCTAAAGATCTTCAGAGCCTAGTTTAAGGACCTCCAGAATAGTTAACATGGCTGGACTGAACTCAAACCTCTGTCTTTTATGGAACTCTAACCAGTAAACTCCTGTTGGGTATTCCTGGGCGATCTTCATCTGCAGAGGCAATCTGAACAGATGTATGTGAAAAGCTATAGCATATTCATGGTAGTAAATTACAGCAGGACAGAAAAAATATGGGATGAGACAATTGCATCATCTTTATACATTAAAGTGAGCACCAAAATATGCTTGTGGAAAAGTTTAGGGGTTTAGAGAATACCAGACCTGAAAATATGGTGGAAAATTACATGAATACTTGAATTGTGATGTAGTCCAAGCAGAATATGCTTTTATATTCCAGTTGTGGGACAGCCTAGTGTCTGCACAGCTGTATCAGGCAGAAAATTTTGTAGTATATCAAGTACTGTTCCTTGCTAAGATAGGAGCAGAAATTAAACAGCATAGTCAAATAGCCACTAAAAACTTTGCCAGAAACTGACTGAGGCATGTTTTTATGGCCATAATGAATAAAATAGTCAAGCAGCTGGAGCACAGTTTGGCTGCTGTAAGAGTTTGTTTTGGGGTTGTGTTTAAATTTCCTACTAATTGGCACTATGTGGTCATTTGAAAGAAAAAGCGAGATAATGGGTAGTTTATACAGGAAGAACAGACGAGGCAGAGACAGTTGAACAGATCACATTGAGAACGCTAAATCTAAACAAAATTTTGTTAACTTGTTCTGATTCTAAAGAATGTGCCAAAGGAGTTGAAACTTTTCCAAGCTGTTCTCGTTCAAGCTTATGTAGGAAAAAAAATTACCCCTATTTATTCTCTTTATTGGTTCTTTCAGACTCTGATCCAGTTCATCCAAGTAAAAATGACTACGTATTTCGAAACAATTTGCTATATATCTGTCCTAAGATAATAAAATTATTAAGAACAGAAAACAGCTCTTGATACAATGCCTTCAGTCATCAGAACATTTAGCCAATCGTAGCTTTCAAAAATATACCCCGGTCCTTAGAAGACTGCAGGTTAGAAATGGTGAATGCCAGTGCCACATTCAGAAAGATTTATAGTGTTAGATCCTGTTTCAGATGTCACTTTAACATTGAAGGCTTTATGCTGGTTCAACTTGTTTAATGGATGCCAATTCCTGGCTTGCACACAGCGGTATTGCACAGGCCAGCAGCAGCCAAGCTTTCACCTGGCATGGGCCATATTTTTTACTAAGGACTTTGAGGGATAAATGCCGTGTGCCTCCCTAGTGTATGACAGCAGCATGAAATAAGCCACAAGTGATCATTTCTGCCATATATTCTTGTGGATAAGAAAAGGAAATCTGGGGTTTGATCATGCAGTGAGTGGACACTCAATAAGTCAAACAGGGCGGTCACTGGGAGAGAGAGTAATAGTCACTTGTTGGCAGAAACTGAAGAGTTTTATGTGGCTGGTGATGTATTTTTACATATAGATGAAGGGTCCTGCTGGAGGGTGATACAGAGTAAGCCTGTGGCTGAATGACTCATTCTATTTGTGACCTGCAGCTTGGGTTTCTCACGGGTTTTTCAACACAGCATGTGCTAGAGGGTCAGAAATTGCCTCTGAGTCATCTCAAACCCAGATCTGCCTCTGCTGTCATGGTTTTTTTTTTTTCCTGTGCTGCAGCTGTACACAGTGCATATGTACACTTCATGTGCATAGGAGGTTCTCCAGTTGTAAGGATCACTATTGCACACAGCCCAAGTGCCAAACACTGCCAGTCGCACGGGCTCACCACCAAGACTGGAGGGATAACAAACTTGCTTCCCCTGTATTGATCTTTAGCACAAAGACAGACAGGAATCATGTATATGTGCATACATATAGATGCTGCAAATTCAGTACCTGAAGCACACAGTAATTACTTGTTCACAAGTTGCTAACTATGCCATCCCATATGCTGTTCCTGGTATAGACGGTAATGTGTCCTAGGATTTTTCTCCTGAAAAACAGATTTCCTGGGGGAAGATGGTCCAACAGCGAAATAAAGTAATTGGAGATCCATTAGGGAACCAAGGATTTATATTTCAGAAATACTGAGGAAAGCCTATTTAAACTGCTTCCTGATTTGTTTTGAACATCATAGTTCCTATTCACCACTTCTCTTTTTTTTCCATTTTTTTAAACAAAGTCAGCTGTTCATCCTGGTAAGTTATCCTCAGTGATCAAATTCAATAAGCTACAAGACCAAAGCTGATGAATTTCAACCTGAAGCCCAACTGAAAGTGTATAATATTTTCTCTTTTCAATTAATGTTTTAGTTCTAAAGCTCCGTGTGTTACTGGTATATATACAAGTATATAAATATATAAATGCAATTATATGGTCATCATACCTATCTGGGAGCTCTGCTGATAATTTCAGTTATTTACCCTCCCCTCCTGTCTGTACAAAATCTCTATCATGCTGCAGGCAGCTGTTTCATCCTTAAATGAGAGAGGGTTTAGCTTTATTTAAATTATGAAACCGGCTATAAAAACGGTAATCTTGTTAAGAATAAGTAAATGATCTTTCAGGTATTCCCAAGATGACATATTAGTTTCAGCTTTTTCCTCTATAAAACAGTACTTCCATTTTATGTAAAATGTACTTATGTAAAACAGTGTTATACTGTACATGTGTTTCTAAATTCAGTATTTTATAACTACAAGTTAAACAGAACAGGTCTATTTGTTTTATATAAGTAGCTATAAATCTAGTTTTACCTTCAGCTTTGAGTGCACACAATGATAAAGTAAGTTAGTGTTAAAATCTGATTGCACATATTTTTCACCTCAATTTGTTTAATGTTCTTAATGATTTCCAGTTAATATATAACTACTTTATAAGTTTTCATTAACCAAAGCTCAAAGCTTCAAAACTTTTCCATACGAGTTTACTGTAAATTCCACTTTCACCACTTCAGCTAAAGTTCCAACATCTGAAATACAGAAAGAAGCAGAGAGGTACTTTAGTTACAAATGGCAGAAGTAAATTTGTCTCTTGTATAAAAATTCTGATAGCTTTGTCTTTCTAATGCAAGTCAAGTGGTGTATATAGCACAACAGAGCCATCAACACACCTAGAATTTTAAGCAACATGCTTTCTGGAGTCAGAACATTTTTTCTTCTGTGTCTCAAACTAATTTATGATGTCCAGGTTAAAATACAAATGCTGTATTCCAAAATAGCAATGATAGCTAACTTCTTCTCCAGGTCTAATGTCCTATCACATCACTCAGCTTCACTTGTTTTGCTTCACTTGTATGATCCACATCAGACAGGAGTGCTGGCAGTGATGTTGGAAGGTTGCTCAAAAGAGAATATTTGTTATTAAAAATGGCTACCTGAAGAATAATTCAATTACAGAAATTCTCTTTGTTGAAGGCTTCCCAGTGACTTGGCCATGTAGCTAAACTGAAACTTCCCATGCAAGTTTTTAAAAGTTTTGTCCATATGTGTGGAGGAAACCTGGCAGTAAAACACAGCTGAGGCAGCAAGTGAGGAAAAACACACAGAGGTGCATGCTCAAGCCAAGGGAATGCTCTCAGATTTTCTTATTTTCCTTGTAATGTCTGTCCACCATCAATTCTGTATCATCACACTTTGGTTGCATTTATGCTGCTGAACTGAACCATACACATGAGCATTCCCTGGCATTGGGCTTGCTTAATAAACCTGTAAACTCTTAGAATCATCTGTAAATTTGGTGAATGGTCTCAGGAAGGAATTTATCCTTGACAACCAGCCCTAAACATCCGCGCATAGTATGGAAGCTGGGGGTGCTGGGGACCACTGCTGCTTACTGCTATGGACATGGCCATGCTCGCTTTGACGTGGTACTCTGGCAATGTCTCGGGAAACCTCAGTCCGTGTTCTGGGTTCTGCTGAACATACTAATGACATGCTATAAAACACCCAGGCCTTCCTTTTTTTGACTTTGAGTTGAAGCAGGGCATGATGCTGGGAGGACGGCTGCCTTTCTCCTAGACAAAAAGGGTCTGAGACAAGAGTGAGAGGAGTTCAGCTGCACCTGGGACCCCTTGGGGACCACAGGAGTGGAGGTTCCAAGCACCATGTCCTGTTTTCTCAAGACACTGAAAATGGCAAAGGTGATATTCAGGGGAGTGCAGGGCTGAAACCTCAGTCAGCTGCAGCTTGGTCTGTATAAAGTCACTGTGTTGGTCTGCAGCAGGTCTTCAGGGCTGAGGCCTGTCTCAGGAGGAGGGAGTCCCAAAAACAGAGTGTCCAGCTCCCCTTTTGGCAGTGTGTCATTCTTCTCCAGCAGCGTGATGCCAACCTCCAACAACCCAGGTGAGGGGCCTTTCTCTCACGTGCTGACATCCTGCTCAGACCATCCTGCTCAACAACAGGATCTGGCCTGAGGCTTCCTCTGATATGGGAAAATTAAGGTTTATACCTTACTTTTTATCTTGTGGGAGAGAGGGGGACTGAATGCCGAGGATATTCAGAGACAGATGCCTTTAGATGTGAGGTAATATCTGCAGAGGCCAGGAATGTGCTGTAGCAGACGGGAGGATGGAAGGGGGAAGTCAGCAGCTTTTCCTCAGCAGAGAGTCTCCTATGGCAACGGCAGCAGATACAACAGGAGCCAGAGCCTGGCCGCTGGCAACCAGCCATGGTCCCCACTAGGACCTCTGCTCCTTATCAGGCTTGGCACCAGGGTGACAGGCATGATAAAGTGGCTATAGCTGCCAGCTGAGCCTGACTTTTGGCAGGCATGTAGACTGTGCATGGGTACATGCTACCCCCAAGGCAGTAACTTCCATAGCCTGTCCCTTCGTCCTTTGCATGTGAGGCTCCCAGGGTTCTGCCGCAGTGGCACCCACCACAGACCACATCCTTGGTCATAAAAAGCATAAACAGCCCAGGACATAACATAAAAAATAAGGAATACAGCCTGGCTTCATTTGTAGAGGAAAGCCTGGTTGCCTAGAGAATGCCCATCTATCATGTGCAGCACTGAAGGATGGTTCATGGGTAGAGGAGATGTAGGTACAGGTCTACACTTTGAGAAGGGATATATGTACTAGGTCTGCTAATGGAGAAAGCCAAATCAATAATTTTCAAAGATGCGAGCAGGATGGCTGCAAGACTGTTACGGTTTGGTGCAGTGGTTTATTTGAGTCCTGTGGTGAACTGGCCCTAGCCCTGAACCAAGTGCACCAGACAGCCTCATTTACATTTCTATCAGTTGGTCGTGGGAGGCCGGTGGGGCTGGGATGTCTATCTAGGTGTTGGAAGTCCTAGGTTCTTCACAGTCATTTTGCTAGAAGCGTGGTGGTGGTATGTACCATATTCACCACGCTGTTGTCAGCTTCATGGTTACGCAGCCAAAGCAGTGGCCTACTGCACCCATAAAAGCCAAATCACATGAAGCAGGATTTAATTAAAAACAGCTTATTTTGAGCTCAAATATAGGCACACTAATGTAATTGGTAAATAACACATAAGCATTTCTGAACCCAGTGGCCCAGTAAAAAGTCCTGTTGTGATTACTAGAAGCAGGTGCCTTCTGCTAAGCTGGACAAGGCTCCAGCCCTGGTCAGTTTGGTTTGCTATCAAAGTGTTATGGAAACTTGTGTGAACCAGAGTTAGGTACCAAATGTCCCATGTCATGGCATACAGCCTAAGCTTGGAATAAAAGCAAAGTTTATTGCGTTTTATTCTGTTTTATTACTGCCCCCACATAGCAATCTTTTAAGCATTCCTACCATGGTAATCTCTAATTCCCTAATACACCTATATGCAGTCACACCAGTTATTTCCCAAGTGTGTATTTCTCTGAGACCTTGGATATCTGCACACTGTGATCTGAAGTAGCACGTGGTCTCAGCTTTCTGCCAAATGACCATGCGGCACAGGACTGTAGTGGGTAAGCAGCATCTGTTATAAAGTGGCTCTCAGACCTCACACAAACTGATGTGAGTGAGAGGAGGATGCCATTTCAACCGTTGGAAAATGTTGCACTCTGGCAGGAGCAGAATGGTCAGTATAGCTGCTGACGGCGTCTAGAATCTCCCCTGATGTTCCCTGAGTCTTGCATTTAACATTTGACAGACTCCTTGCAGAGGTCATTAAAAGGAAACAGGATTTACACTGCACAGTTGGAGAGGCTACAGTGTGCAAAAGACTGGTCAGCCTTGACACCATGGACTTGAGTGATACCCTCTGTTGTGATGTGGCCCACTGGAATTGTCCACTAACCAGATGCACACTGACCAAAAAGTGCCAGGGGTGGCAAGAGGCCATCAAGTTATCATCACAATGCTGTTTTCCACCAGGATGGGCTCCTAGAAGGTGGTGCTTTGACATGTAGTGATTGGTTCCAAATCTTTGTACAGGGCACCAAAGCTGACCCCACACATGGAAAACAGTGTGGAATTATTGGCAGGAACAGTTAAATTTGCATTTTATGGAGAGCTCACTTTTGAAATTCCAAAACAGAAATTATTTATTTTGCTAGTAAAAAAAAAATCCCATTAAATTGAAAATTTACTCAACAAATGTATTACCTCATGACAGAAAGCACATAATGATCTGCATGATACTGGAAACTGCATCTGCCATGAGAAAGATAAGCCATCTACCATGGATCAGTGAGATCGTTTTCTTCCCTCCTCACTGGTGGAACAGTCAGAGAACTCACTGCACAAGTCATCTTCACTTGCATTCAGTTTCAGAAAGCTAGGATGTCTGTTAAGCAGCTAAATTTAAGATTGAAATAATTTCAGTGACTGAAAGAAAAATAAATCCTGGAACATTTTTGCTTGCCTAAAAGTCCTTGCCTCTTCTCCTCTCTCCCCCCAGTTTTCTGAGTCTCATTCATCTGGTAAGTAACAATTCCTTTTTTTTTTTTTTTTCTCCTGTCAGTCAGATGGATTTTGACATGATACAAAAAAAGTTTTATATATTCTTTGAATCCTTTTGAGGGAAAAAGCTTGGCTTCTGAAAGGTAAGTAAGACCGAGTGCACAAAGTAAATGTACAGCTTGGGGTAATGCCAGTCTTTTACTTCCATCCATGACCAGAAACAGGAGGTAAATTCTTTTCATTCATTCACTGTCTGATTCACCAGTGTGCAAGAAATGTAATTTAACGGCACTGCCATTCAATAGAAGCCTTAGCAACTGCAGCAGAGCAGCTTGTCTAACCAGCAGGCACAAACCCCCCACCACCTTTTCTATAGAAATGCGAAACAACATCTTGGAAATTTGACTTCCTCTGCACATCATGAAAATATTAATTCTTTCTAAGCTGCTGTTAATACGTTTTGTAATTCGAAGTGATTAATTAGCAATTCATTATTAAGTAGTGCATGCTAAAAGTTTAATCTTCCTTGCAAAAAATAAAGGATTTGAGCAGTTTTTTGCAGCATCATATACAAATCTGGCAGTCACAGTTAGGGTGCACCAGCTGTAGCAGTGCCTGATGGGTTCCAGGCTGCTTTAGGCACTAACTTACTTCATGCCTGGTGGAGACTTACTGCATTGAGTAAATGTCTTGAAAAAGAATTTGATGATTCATCTGGCTTTTCAAAACCATCCAAAGGATGTCATTTGTACCTCTTCTCAACCACAGAAGGATGAGCACACAGAGGACAGATTACAACAGAAGTACTCATTTCTTGTCTCGAGGTCTGCTTCCATCATCTTAAATTGCCTAGGATAATTTGATATAAAAGGTTTGCTTCTTTCTTTTGATGAATTTTAAAAATGTACGTGGCTATAAACTCAAGTAACTCAAGGTTACCTTATATTTTCATTTTGTGATTTACTACATCTTGGCTTAGGTATTTGTTTTTCAAAATCACATAAAGGTATGCTTCTGTTTCGTTAATTTTCTTACTTTAAAAAAAACAAAACACCTGCCATTGTGGATTATTTTTTTTTCCCAAATGGAGACATTTTTGTTGAGTTTGCAAATTCAGAAATTAAGGTAGAAGCTGACAATTTGGGCAGCAAACTGTGAAAAAAATTATGCATAGGCAATTGTTGCAACTGTTAAATGGTCTTCTGAGACATTCCTGAGGTAAACTTGCTGTGTGCTTTGGTTTTAAAGTTCCTTATGAGTAATGAGTTCTCTTCTAAAAATATATAGAATTGAATATCACAAACATTAAAACTCCCAGTCTGGTGAATGAAGGAAGTTATCTTTACTCAGTTTTTTTTGGAGGCTGGAATCTCTGGTACTCTTTGTTCTATGCTTTCTCATTGGTCAGTTTCTGACTCTAGAATTGCTATACAAATAAATGTAGTGATATTTAACAATATATATTTTCAATCTGTACATAGCTACTGGGGAAAGGAAGTGAATCCCAAATGAGATCTAGAAAAGTACTCACTGATTTAATTTGAAATAAATTTCTCACCGCGAAACACTATGACCAAAATTCATGAGAATATGGGGCACTGCCTATCTAATACGTATCTTATCCTTGGGCAAATGAAGGATGTGCATGTAAACCTGTTAAATATGCGTAACACTCGGGTCTGGGCCTATTTACAAAACTGACGCTTCTTTTCCTATGAACATTTGTATTATCATCTGGAGAAATCCCAGAACCTCAACAGATGAAATTAAGAAAGTTAAGAAAGGTGAATAAATGCTCACTAGTGCCCAGTGAATGCTGGGCACTTGGATTTCATACCAGAAAATGCAAATTCTTTTTTTTTTCATGGAAAGTTGCATACTTTTACTAAACTGTTTCATGTGTGAGACTCAAAAGATTTAGTAGAGGAGTGATTATTCACCACTTTTTTATGTCTTGTCTTTTTTACATGACACTGCATATGGAGCAAAAGTAAACTTTTGTGGCCTAGACAGCTCTACCATCAGCATCTTTGACCCACTTTTGATTAAATTTGCCAGCAGGTACTAGTACAGCTTAATTTAAGGGGACCTGCAAACATCCAATACTGGATTCTCAGACAGTGTGGTGATGATGAAAACCCTATATCACACATTCAAAAAAGGCATATTAATTTGTTTTACTGGCAAGCAGCATATCTGAGGTTAAAACTGAGTGAAGACACATTGTGAAAGCTGTAGCATAATATAAATGTAGTGTTTCCGTTATTAATACAGAGGAAGGTTGTATACAAAATTTGTATGTATGTGTACAGTCAGAATGTAAACCTACAGGAAGAAAGCCATATTATTTTTCAACATTTGAAATTAATTCAGAACATCATCCTTGAATGTTCTACATTTTCTAGTTATGTCATGTTTTTCCTGTTGTTTATTGCTAGCTTTCATTCTCTCCATCTTGTCCTTTGCAGGAGTTGAAATACAAATTATTCCTTTAATGAAATAATTTCTCCTGCAGGTTTCACAAGTGTGTTCTTTGAAATGATTGGAGAAGTTGAATGTATACACTCTAAAAAAGCCGCTACGACATTGCTTTTGCAAACAAAAAGGATAAATTTGCTAACAAATGCTAACAAATCCTGAAAAGGAATGATTTGTAATTTCATAATGTAGGGTCAATCTGCATAAACTTTTAAGAGCAAACATCCTGGAAAACGTGTTCATGTTTCAAACTATATGCACATCATGTGTCAAAAGTAATTATCTTAAACACTCTATTATGCAAATGAAATAGAATCATTCACAATCCATTAGATTAATTATGATTACTGCCACTTGCAACCTTTCTCTGTATCAAATCCATCAATCATTTTAGGGTAACTGAGATTTTTGTCAATGTCTTTTTCAACAGATCAAGTAACTAAACCAATGAAATGAGCCTGTTATGCCTTAGAATGAAGGTAGATATGTTTTGATCATCTGCTGCCACAACAGTTGCCAGAATTGCTAGAGACGCCAGGAGCTTCATGCAGCATTCCAGCTATGCAGTGTGTGAATCATAGGTCCATTTCAAAGGTGCAAAGGTGTCTCTTGAGGGCAGCTTTATGGGTATGGTGCTTATTAGCACTGCAAGTTCATCACAAAGTTCAAGTGTATCATCATTAAAAACCCATAAAGGCATGCTTGGAAAATATCTCTTTTTCTTGGTGCTGAAATGTGTTGAAGTCCTAGAAGCATTGCACAGCATCGGATTGATTAAGCAGTGGATGGGCTAAACAGAATTGTGTCGACCGCAGCAAGGAAGCTTTTGCACGTATATATTACCTGATATCCTTATCCCTTAAATGGTAAATTTCTGTTTCTGGTATATATTCAGACCTGCCTGAGCTCCTCAAAATAGCTTCAAGCTAATCAGAGATTTTGTTCACTATTTGAACACTGTTTCAAGATGTTCTTGCCACTCTGGGAATTAGTTCTCAGCTGTAATGGAGTACAGCACTGAAGCAGAGTCCAGGACTGTGCCATAACATGCCTCTCACAGAAAAATCTCTTGATTTTTGTAAGGACACTGCACCAGCTCAAAAGCAGTAAGACTGACTTGTCATCCAGAACTTGGGGAAAGAATGATTCTCTTTGAGTTCAGGATGTCTTGAAGATCCTGCCAAGAATGATCAGCTTCCATGCTCTTTGTGTGTGCCCAATGTTGGCCTAATCGAAAGACAAAAATAAAGTCTCATAAAGAAATAAAGTGGAAAATTATACAGAGGTAGAAATACAAATTTACCCTTCTTGATTTTCCAATTAAAAAATCTTTTCATCAGTTCCACTGCCTTCAGCTATTGCATAGCAAGAATGAGAGTGCTTTACCAAGTTTGCTTTACATGGACTAAGACTTGGCTGATTTCAGTCATTTCAATATCTTTGTGTTTTCAACTAATTGCTTCTCTTAGTTCTGCATGATCATCCTCATAGCATGCTGGGAGGCTTCATGTTTGCACTCATGCTGTACACATGTTCTCATGTATTAAACTCTCAGGTTTAACAGTAAATTGTATACCCAAAGGGTCTCTTTGCACAAGCAGGAAGGTTTACCTGGCTTTCCATGAAACTCAGTGTGGTGAGTTTTTAAGTGCTGTATTATATACAAAAGTTCCTCTTGTGCCAAAATTGAAGTAATTGCTGATTTTGGCCATGGAGGGGAGTGCAGTCAGACAAGTTCTGTCAGATCCTGAGCCACTGCTGCATGCTAACCCAGTGGTCCTGGGGCAGTTCCTGGTCCTTTAAATGAGCACTCATGTGTGGAATATGGATGGTGCACCCCAAAAATCTCGTGATAGTGGAGACACAAGCCTGAGTCTGGCAAAGAAGAAATAATTCCGTTGTTGTTCTTCTTACCTGCCTTTTTCCATGCTATTCAAAACTTACTTGTGTGATGTTTCTTGTATGAAGCTTCTTTCCTGATTTGTTTTTTCCTTCAGAAAAAATTGATTTGTGAAAATGAATTAATGCAGGGCTCCCACAAACATCTCAACACAATTCACTGATGGGAACAGCACCTGTGAACTTTCCACCCCTATCCCACTATAATAGTGACTTACAGTCTGATGACTCCTTCCCCAGCATCGGTCACCTGGCTTTGTGAGGAGTTCTTCTATGGGGAGGAAGGTGAGGAGATTTCTTCTATGCATGCCATCCTGAATGTAAAAAATTTCTAAACAAAAACGTAATAATAAATTTATACGTAATCATAGGATAAAATAAAAGATTTCACCTATTGCTGCCTCAGTTCATCCTGCCCAGTGTTTGTACTCTTTTGGTTTGTTGTGGGGTTTTTTTGTTGTTGTAAAAGTAGGAAACAGTGGGAACAGGGAGTTACATGACGTGCTTAATACCAAAGTCTTGTGGTTATGAAATCAGTTCAGAAGTTCTAAAAAATTGGTATAATCTATCTTGAGCTGCTTGTAAATTGTGCTAGTACCTCAGCAGAACTGGATCCTGAAGAGAAATATGAATGGTGGAGGAGTGGAGCGAGGAAATGGCAACAGCTGACAGAACAGTAACGAGTTTATACTAAAACTTCACACTTACTTTCTCCTACTGTTCTGAAGTGACAGACATGTGATATCATATAAAAAGCAGAGCAGCAGTGCAGTTATCACTGCTTCTCCCTTCCTGCAGTCGCTCACATTCTTTCTTTAGAGATGTTTTGTCCTTAAAATAAGAACCAGCTGGGAAAAGGAGGGAATAAACTGTGTTGCCTTTTTTGGTTTACACCATCTAGGTGGATTCTTCCGATACACCTCAGGCATTTTGTTAAAAATCTTCATTATGTAGCATATAATTAGCATACACTTTGGAATGATCTCCTTAAAGGGACTTTCTCTTGGATTTTTGTGTTCTGTGATGCTTCCTTCTGTCATACTCATGTTTTCCTGCAAAAGTAGGAATTTCGTATCAGCACATTTAAGACAACACTTGTAAAACTGGTTAGAGTGGCTTAATGCAAAACTAGTCTGCCTGCAAGCTGCCACTATGCTGTGGTGTTGATCTTTACTGCCAGGCTGTCTACTGCCAGAACTGGTACATTTTATGTTAATGTTTCTTTGGAGCTTCAGTTTTATGATAATCTTAGCTTCTGAATTTATTGAGCTGAGTGGGATGTCCTGATTTTATTCCCCAGAGCTGAGTACGGTATGAAAACCTGTACTGGCAGCAGAAAGCCAGCAAGTGGCATTAACTGCGTTGGGAGAGACTGTCGGAGAGGGAGACCTCACAGGCAGCAGCTCTAGGAGCTGGCAACGGCTATCTCATAAACTTACAGGTCCTGTGTCATAATGCAACAGCGGTTTGATACCTACTTCATGAATGTCACTCCCTTGTGTGGCAAGACTGAAATTACCTCTTAGGCAACAGACACCTGAGGTCAAAATGTTATAGTCTTAATATTAAGACTTGAGGAAATTAAAAATATTCACACACACACACATACACACCGCCCGTATGCTAAGGAAATCTCTATATTTCAGATGATAAAACAGTAGTTTCAAGAATAACTATAAACCCAAAATAAAATAACAAGGTGTGGCTACCGTGTAAAGCCATACATTTCTCACCCTTTCTTTTTCTGTCACAGAAAAAACTTATTTTCAAATGTTGTTTAAAAAGGTTCCACAGAGTGGCAGATTTTTTATTTTTTGGGTGGGAAAAATTTCTTCTCCCTTTCTGCTTTTTCTTTTCTTTTCTTTTTCTTTTTTTTTCTTTTTTTTTTTTTCAGTCTGTGTGTATGTTAAATTTTTCCTTTCTCACTTCTTGGTTCTCTTTCTCTTTTGAGTTTGTATTGTATTTTTATCATCTTTTCATGTTTCAGGTTCTAAAAACCATGCTGCCTCAACTGGATTTCAGGCTGGGTAGTTGTAGTTCATTTATGTGTACTTCTTGTCTTCTGAAGTTTTGTTTCAAGTCAAAGAATAAGCTATAACTGAAAGGAGGGTTTCCTTTTTAAAGAAAATTGGTCTGAAGCCTGCTTTTAACTATAGGTTCTGGTTTTCATTTAAACCTTTATTCATGACTCACTGAAATGCTTCTTTTACTAGTAACTACTTTCTGCATAACCAGGCTTTCTGTCATCAATCATATTGTCTGTTCAGCCAGAAAGGAGAAATCTAAAGAATGATAATACTGCAGTAGGACTGCTGTGCATTCTCAGAGCTGTAATAAGATGAGTGTCAGCACCGATGCACTTAAACATCGTCTATTGCAGCAATACTGAAAAGTGGACGAAGAAAAGAGCTGAGTTAGTTGACATTTATGTATGCATCTTATGCATGATCAACTTAGTATTTGCTCCCAACTGAAAGCAAAAGTATATAAAGGAGAGGATTATGTAAAATGAGATTACTACTCTAAACACATCACGTACTAATCTAAAATTATGAATGGAAGACTACCTTTCTGTGAGGAAGGACAGCAAGACTGATGCAGACATGACAATTTGCTGTGTACTTTTCCAGCTGATTAATATAATTTCAAAGGAGATATGTGGCTGGGAAGAAATAAGTTCTTGAAGCACCTCAGTGAAGCAGCTCAGTTACAACTCACCTCTGAAACACAAAGCAGCTCAATTACAATTCACCTCAGATTTTACCCCTTGGGTTTTGTGTTTGCTTTTATTTTTAAATATAGTGATGTTGCTAGCAGACTGGTTTCAAGCATACCCTGCCTCTACCTGCTATGCAGCTTGTGGTGTGTTGTGACTAGTGATCAATATTGGAGAACTGGAGACTACGTTACATCTCTGCACTAGCTTCACTGTTACGTGATTAACACGTAAATGTGAGAGTTACAAGTTCTGCACAGTTCCTTCCAAAGAGCTTGGGTAACTCAGATCATTCCCCACAAATTTATTGCAGTTGTACTGTCCAGATGGTTTACTAACTGTAAATATTTCCAAAAGAATATAAAATGGTCTAATGAGACAATGCACATTAAATTGTAAAGCACTGGAAATTAGATCAGTTCGGTGCTTTACAATAGTATGTGTAATGAGAAGTGTAGAACGCTTAGATGTTTGAGCTGGGAGTGTCAGAGGGGTGACCTATCAGTTTGGTTGTCAGAACCAAGTATGGATGGAGATCAGGTGGGCAAAATATTTCCCTTACATTTTTGGAGATACATGTATTTTCTCATACTGGTTTCCAGAAGTTAAACAGAATAAGGCAGATATCTGGAATGTCTGACTAGTGATAAAGATAAATTGTTGAGTTCAGATATTAATTCTCCTATTTGTCTTAAACACCCGTTTTTGAAAGGGACGGACTGCTTGCTGGAAGTACCCATCTCTTCAAGATGGCTGGCTTAAACTACACAGATATCTTTTTGGTGGCCACAGCAGCAGTGAGAGACTTTGTGACGAATGGGAAGTTTCAACAGTGGAAAGACAAGGAGAGATAACACCAACCACAGAGTGACTCATTACAGCCAAATGGAAAAAAAATTTTGTAACCTTCTCTAATCGTTTTTAAAACACTCTGTTAAATGTTATGCACCACTGCTCTTTAGCGTGTGCTTTTCAAATAGTAGATTACCTGATATACCTGGTTCACAGTAGCTCCACTGGTATGAGGGATATTTGCAATTACGGGTGTGTTTTAGTTGTGTGTTTGTCTGAGGAAGTGCCCAGATGTCTGTGAGGGGTAGCAAGAGGCAATCGGTGCAGAGGCCAGCTCAGCTCATGGAGAGAAACCTGACAGACCTGGGTGCTCTTTAAGATGCGCAAAAATGTAGGAAACACAGAAGCTATTCAGATGAGTTCAAGAGTGTCACGTGGTGGCTAGGCTGCTGCTGCCACTGAGGAGGAAACACATATGAAAGTGTGTAAGAGGCTTTCTGAGAGCCTGACAAGTGGGCAGACATATCTAAGCATGATGAAGAAGGAAGGGAAGGCAGCGCTGATGAGTAATCCCACTTGAATCCCACTCGAGTGCTTCATGGCACCCAAACCAACACAAAATGTCACGTACCACCAAGTACCACAGTTCTGTTAAACAGATTTGAAAAGTATTATGTCAAAAAAGCTTCTAATGGTGGCACGTTTTGAGTCATCTAACATAAATGATTACGGTATCAAACATACAAAGCAGTTATTGGAAAGTGTGTCTGAATGACTTAATAATTGCATTGTTATGAAAGCTTCATAACATGGTGCTCTTCGTGCTGTCACAGCTATTGCCTGTGCACATACAACATTCTGCACAATAAAACCAGTGTGCCACTTAGAGTAACAAAGACGAAGACTTTTTTCTTGTGGTATGACAGGAAAAGCTACTTGATAAAACAGAATTCAACTCAAAAGAAAGAAGCGGTTATGTGGCTGGGTTTCCATTTTCTGCAGTGGTTATGCTCAACCTGGCTACCTTTTTAGTGAAAGAACAGGTGTCATTAGGTGCTTGAAAGATGGCTGCATGCTGGACTACGGATAAATCCAGAAATGTTATACGCTACCTGCTGGAGATTTGCTGCAGGGCAGCAGATATTATTTCTCTGCTGAAATTATTGTGGCGGGGAAGTTTGTTGCTAGCTTTCCTCCTCATCAGTGAACCAAGCTGTGCTTGCACCACTTCTGCATTACTTCCATCTGAGTTCATATTGACAGAAATTCAATGTTTTAAAACATACTGATGAGCTTCTAATTTCCAGCAATATTGCCAAGCTGCTCATATTTTCCTTAGACAAACTTTGTTTCAGCATCTGGTTGATTCAGCCAATCTTCAACTGAAGTTGGTCAGCTGGAGTTTTTTCTTTACTTGTCTGAACTTGGTTCAAAGGACATGCAAAGTCAGATTCTGACATACCACCATGATACTGGCAGTTTTAGAGCCAGGGACAAGCTATGTTCCTATTAGAGACCTAGGGCAGCCTTCTGTTTCTTGAGTTTGATCCTTGCAACAGCATGTTTCATTTATTGTGCAAGGTGAGCACACATCAGAGAAGCTCGTAATACAGTTAGTATCTTCCACCGCACATAGCCCACAGCACAGAATGCCTTGCGATGTTCTCTCTGCTGCTGTCATCAGCTATGTCAGACATACCTGTGAGGACATCTTGCTTTTTACAGTCTGAGTGGTTCAATATTAGCCAGCAGCCTTGATAGTCTTGACATGCCTTGCACACACCACTACGTGTTGTTCCAATGCACAGCCACCTGGAGCTGATGTAAATGCTGTTTTGATTGGCACACAGAGACATTACAATATAGAAACACTGTCAGTCCAAAGCAAGAGGTTCACTTACAGATGGCCCCAAAACTCCTTTAAAACAGAAACTTCATATGTGCTTTTGGAGGTGGTTGTTTATGTGGGCTGCTCATTTAATCTGCATCAGTTCAGGATTTTCAAGAATGCTGCCTGGGATGCGCAGCAGTTCCACACACCCTGAACAGCATCACTTCTTTCCCTGTAACGAGTAAATAATCAACAGTCACTGCCATGAATAGGCCCATAGTCTGCTGGCCAATATATGTGAAAGCATGAAAAGAAATTAAGCCCAAGACTGATAGGGTTGCTGTGTGAAACTTTGAGGTTTCAATTCCTGGTGAGAGTTTGCTGGTAGGTGTTTGATTTCTCTGTAGCTCTCAGAAAGTTCTGAAAGCTTGTGCAGAAAGTTCTTTCTCCACAACCACAACCGGGATTTTGTTCTTGCCGATAAACTATAGCAGTATCTCGAGAATCAGTGAGATAAGCGCTGTTAATCCATTGTGCCATTTACTCATGGCTGACACTAGCACACTTACCAGGTAGACCTGCTGATCACTTCCTTCCTGATGTGGAGGGCATGAGATCCAGACCACCCAGCCTCCACCTATGTTTTAGACGCCGTGAAGCAGTCTTGCAAATTGTCTGCCTTCCTTGAGCAATAAGCGGGGACAAGTATGTGTATTGGAACACCATGGGTAAAACTTCTCCGCCTCAGAACAGGTACTAGCAAAGCAACTTACTGGCGTTGTCTGCCTTACTTCTTCCAAGACGTGGGTCTCCTTTCTGAGACCCACCAACTTCACATGTAGAAGATCTTTACTGCCTCTCGGCATTTTGATGGACAGGAAGAGGGGCTCTGAGCATTAGACAAGAAAAATTAAGAGCATCAGAATAGAACATGGGTCATTACTGGTCCCTTCTTTCCCTTGCTGGAACAGAACGATCATGAAGCTAGGACTGCTCAGGCTTTGGTTCATACTGCGGCAGTGATGAGCTATGCAAGGCAGAGCAGCGTGATACTAGTACTGCGCATATGCCAGTAATATCCGTGCCTAATGCCATTAGTTTTCCTCAATACCATTTAGAATCAAACTACTGCCATAATGCTGATACACAACACAAGAGAGTTTGGCAAGAGAAAAGGGGACGTTCTCTACAGCTCTAATGGACGGGGCCAAGCGAGTTAATCCTGTAACGGAATCTGCACCATTAATTCCATTGAGTGTCCTGAGGATTTTTTATGTGCATTTCCGTGATGGCCACTGGTTTATCTGAGGCCGTGTAGTAGCATACTCCATTTAAGAATAATGAATCACAGAGTGACAGGACATTCTCATGATATTGTGGCGTGGCACATTTACACCTCAGTTCAGAGATTAATGAGTTCTTTCATCTGGAAGTTTATGCAGATTTCAAGAGGCATACCAAAAAGCAACTAACATGGTTGTTCAATGATTGCAAAACTGGGTCCTTGCATCATTGTTGGATCTATTTGAGATATTCCCCTGGTGCCTTTTCTAAATCTGTGTAGAAGTGTTTCTGATTACCAGAGGGATTAATGGAATATTTTAATGGCTTGAAGTCTTACCGTAGTTTTTTATATGCATTCACATAACTATTTTTCTGATTGGCTAGCATTCATCTCATTTAACTCTCTGAAAGTATATTTTGTTGGTTCTGCTAGCTGCTTATAAACCCATATTCCCACTGCTTCCTTCCCAGGAACAAGTGCCCAGCCGTGCTCCACTGACCAGCTGGCAGCACCTCATGAAATACTCCTGCTGTAAAGATATTACTCACCAGATAACAAAGGCTGGGGTTTACCCTTAGCGGCAAGGAACAGGGGATATTCTCTTCCGATTTTGCAGGAGGAGGAAGAGTTGATGATCCTAAACTGCTGGGTTGCAGTTTTGTGTAGATTTTACAGGTGGAAAGCCCTGTGGACTCTCTCCTAATTTATAAACTCGACAGAAAACACCAAGCTTCAGCTTACCCAGCTATGTGCTAAACAGAGTGTTTCTAACGTCCAAGGATCATGGCTTTACAGCCTGGTGACTAGCGGAACCTGCGCGTATTAGATGACTTTTGGTCAGATGATGTCCAAGGCCCTTGTGCCCTTGCCTCTCCCTGGCTCCTCGCGCAGTTACTGTACTGTGATGCCCCAGGCAGAGGTACCAGGCACATCACTGCACTCTGCGGCTGGGGTACCAAGAGACACCACTGGGGTGGAAGTGCACCCATGACACTTCAGCTGTAGCCTTCTCTGATGGCAGCAGCTCGGGGAAATGTCAGCATGAGGAGATGGACAGGGGGCTGACAGCCTGTTACCTGCTGGCAGAAAAGTCAGGATGCTTTGATCAGCCCCCAGCTGGCTGATGCGGTGGTGTGGGTATGCAGGAACAGAGGTGAGCTGAGAGCTTTCTCCCAGGAGCTGTATCATGGGGAGCTAGCCACTGCAGAAACAAGTGTAAAATATGTGTTGCTCTCTTACTAGATTATAACTCTGTCTGATCAGACAGTATCTCATTAAACGGATTTTACTCTGTCTGGTAACCACAGAAGAGCATTTCTTTTTAACTGAATTCCCTTTCAAGGTCTGTGAGCAGTAGTAAGAGAATAATAAGAAAGCGAATGGAATTGGATATTGTTATGCTTAATAACGAAGACATTCTGATTTGGGGTGACTTCAGAAAGCAATTCAACTTCTGCAAGTGCAATCGTGTTATTGCTCTACTAAGACTCTCCTAAAAGTGCCTTTCATTTTTCCTTAGTTTTTCATCCTCACAATTACTCTGTGTTCCTGCTTATTTCAGCCACCTCATTTCATCACATTATCAATGGTTGTTTTTCTTTGACCTATCAAATTTTGTTAGCTTACTTCAGAGACAACCTTTTAAGCTGCCTCTTCTACTTCTTTGTCTTTTTATCTGTCTCTTACACTTTCTTGACTTCTTTGTCATTTTGAACAATAAATAAGCAAATCATTATGAGTTACACATTTTCTTCTTCTCCCATTCTCCCTTGCATTGTTTTGTCTTGAGTTATTTATAGACTGAGTTTTGCAATTGAGCTGTTTCTCTTTTATAAAACCTAAGATTTTGTTGTTGTCTCAGTTTTATGGACTTTTCAGAGTTCCTTCATTTCCTCTACGTGGTTCTAATCTTGCTCTAATGCTTCACATACAGATACTGCTGTTTTGAGATTATTTTGCAAGCGAGTCTTATATTTATAGAGAGTGTGTTGTCAGAGGAAGCCACCGTCACCATCGCTTAGATATTTCAAGAAAAAGCCCCTGCTTTGGCACAAAGATTGGCTGGTGAATCAGAGGGCTGGGTCCACTCCATCTGTACGATATGGGTCTTGAAACGAGGCTATTGAGCTGAGGTGGTTGTGTGTTGGGAACCTCCTTAAACGACAGATGCCCTGTCTGTGTGCAGATATCAGTCTTTGTCAGAGTTTTTGTTACCTTAATAAGCTTTAAAGCTGTTTAAATCTTCTGGAAAGTGATTGTAAACTCAGCATAACTTTGGTTTAAGTCAGTGGTACTCAAATCTTATACTCTCTAGCCTCCTTGTGCCAGAACTTGACTGGCAACAAGTTAAATAAGTGAAGCATTAGGGTCACCTAAAACAGATCAGCTCAGGGCTAGAAACCTGGAAAAATTACAGTGAACTTGCTGGTGCTTGGTGAGTGAGTTTCCCCACCCACAAACATAAAACCAGTATTTCACTAAACAGATGAAAACAGGCAATGAGGAATGTGCTATATGATACCAAACTGGTCCTTCCTTAAAGGGGAGTAAAAGCTACTTACGAAGAGCTCTTCAATCAGCTGTTGCTGCAGAGCCATGCACTAAATCCATGGTAAACTGTAAGTTGTGACCTTCTGTTGTCGCGCAAAAGGTGTGACATAAATTGTACAGACATATTTTGTTCATCAGCTTATGTCTGATGAACAAATGCCTAAAAAATGAACAATGTCTAAAAAAAAATAAATGCCTAAAACAAAAAAAAAAAGGCCAAAATTTTTAGAAAGTTGTAACTAATCCAGTAGTAACTTTTGCTGGCGTTACTTTTCTCAGGGGGAGTTAGAGGGTAATGTTTCAAGGGAAGGGGGAATTTTCACATAAAAAAGACTGGCAGTTTTCAAGAGCCATTTGTCTGTATTTCTCCTTTGAAGAGCTCTAGGGGTTAGGAAAAAAGACAACTAGTAATTAGGATAAGTGTCTTTTTACAGATAGAAATGTTTCTAGGGTAACTGCAGAGGGTAGCAGTAGAGCTGAAGCAGGAGACTGCCTGGTGGCTTATATTGCACAGCCTGTTTACAGGACAAGCTCCACCAACCTCTGCACTGACATTTTGTGCTTTCACAACAGAGCCAGAGGACAGTGAGAGAGATGCCAGGAGCAGCAGATGAGTCATCCTGGTGTTCCTCACTGCGGAAAAGCCTTTTCCTGATTCAGTTCTTCATTTGCTCCTTCCATGATACATAGGCAGCCATTCGGTTAGGTTAAGCTTTGGGAAAGGAGGCTGGTATCATAATGCTGGGGAGAAAATAAAGTGTGGAGCTTGTGAAGAGTCCTCTTTATTTCCAGTTGTTGTGATTTTGGGGAGAGGAAGGTTTTTCCAGTGGTTAACCTTTTCACATGAATCTGGTGGGTTTCATATTGCAAAATTTTAGAGGGGGTTTCCACAGAGAGAGGATATGAAGATGAAAGAGGAAGGATTGCTATAGGAAGAGAGTTTATTAAAAATATGGCTGAAGGGTTGTTTATCACATCTTTGAGTAAACACTATTGATGCACTGACAGAAGATGTGTCACTGGATTTACTGCGCATACTATCCTTCTGCCAAGCAGAGTATGAGCTAAAAGCAGCATGTATTTTTATGCTATTGTTTAATGTCATATAAAGGCTCTACCTTATAATGTATTTTTTTTTATTTTCTTGTTCAATAGATTAATGTAATTTATTGCCGTGGAGTATTAGAACTTAGACTATGTTTTGTGCAATGAAAGCATGCCTTGGGTAACATAAATCAGCCTTCCCAAGTATTCAAGAGAAATCTTGAATAAAAGAATTGGCATGCAAGGCAAATGTCCTCTAGTCTGTCTCCTCCAGTCTTCTTTCCTCCAAAACATTAATGACCTCCCTCTTTGCTTGCCAGAACCAAAAAGCAGGCAGCTACTTTCTTCTTAGCACTAAGGCAGAGCACTAAGAACCACCATCACATCTTTCCTCGGCAGAGAGAAGATTATTTCATCTGGAGCCCAACTTTCCTCTCTTCTGCTCTGTGCGAGTCTGGTCCTTCACAAGTGATGCTCCCTGGCTTGCACATTTCTGCACATGCTTCAGTGCTCCTGTGCAGTTTGCCATAAATGACTGCATCCATCTACTTGATGGGAGAGCCTCTGCAGGTGGGGATGCTATCTCAGTCCCAAGCGGGTCAGCAACAGGGACATGAGAGATGTTCTTGAGGGTCTAAAGCAGGGGTCCTCAAACTTTTTAACCAGGGGGCCGGCACGCGGGTGCAGTGGCAGGCAGTCATCTGTGGCTGCTTGGTTTCCCCCCCAACCCCTGGCGGCGGGGGGGTGGGGGGGTTCTGTAAATACCCGGGGCCGGATTGAGGACCCTGGGGGGCTGTATCTGGCCCGCAGGCCGTAGTTTGAGGACCCCTGGTCTAAAGTGTGGAGAGACAGCTAAGAAGCGGCAGGGAGAAGAACAAAGCTACTGAGCAGCTGATTTCACTGAGCACACAATGAATGTATTTTCCGAGGGCTTTATACCCTTTTGGAGAGAAGTTCCTGAGACTGGTTGGGAGCACACCAAATGGATCAAGCCATGAACCCTTTCAGGAGTCCAGGTAGAAGCTGTGGAGTCTAAAGATTCAGAAATGGAGTTGCTCAGTGCACCTGATTTTGTGCTGTCAGACTTTTTCTTCCCTAGAACTCCAAAGGGTTTGTGTTCTTTAGCTGTTCAATGCAATAAGAAATCTTCTTACAGCTGAGGAATAGGTGAAGCAGTTCACTGTCAGCTCCTTGCCTTGCCTGTTTGTCTGGTAAGATAATGACAGGGAATAGATGACTGTGGGCAATTACACTCACCAGTGACAGCATTTAGAAAATTCTTGCTATTAACTTGCCATTACATTGCATGGTTTTGGTGATACAGCTCTTTCATCTTACACAACGTCAGCAACTTCCTCCTGAGCTATGGCTCCTGCCCCTTGAATGTCAGCCTGGTCACAAAATTGCCAGCTGATGTACAAAATTTCTGTCTATAATTCATGTCACACCCTTTCCGTGACAACAGATAGTCACGACTTCCCATGGATTTAGTATGTGGCTCCTCACCAACAGCTGAGAACAGTGTTGTTTTCAGACGTGATGAAAGACAGAAGATATGATGAAATTGTGGGTTTTTCTGGCCATTTGTAGCTTTGTTGGTTTTTTAAAATTATTTTTTCTTGTTTCTGTGGGTTTAATTTTGTCTGGTATTCTCTGTGTACCAATCATTGCCATAAATGCTGCCCTCCTGTAGCCTTTCTGCAATGTTTTCATCCACGTGCTTATGGATAGAGTAATTTTCAACTCAAAACTTTCATAAGTTTACCCAATGTGGTTCTGCTTGGTATGCCAGATAGTTACTCCATGGCTCATGGTGGCACTCAAAGCCCCAAACTGGAGTGCATGATAAAAGACAGGAACTGTGTTGTGGCTTTATATTGAGGATTGCAACAGAAAAGAAAAAAAAAGTTATGAAAACTGCTGTTCAAAATACAGACACCCTGAGGCAGTCCTAGGCGTAGGGACTGATCTCCCCATAGCAAAGAGCCACCCTGAGACTCAGGGTATCTGCATAACCAGGACAAGGGATTCAGGCTCAAACAGTGAAAATATTACAGATTTAACCTTGAATTCTGGGCAGAGTATGTGAAGTGAACAATTTCATTATTAATTGAGACAAAGTTGGTCAATCTGTACCCCACACATATTCTGCAAGTGCACCACCCCCACACCCTTCTCCTCATGACCTCCCACAGATCACTGTACTTAGTTCCCATTTCTGTAACTGCAAAGGAAATGATCTTCAGCTGTTGCAGAGAGGAGCATGGGGACTGTAAATTGTAATGAGCTCCCTGCAATGTATGGGTTAGGCAGCTTGAACCATCTGAGGCAAATAGCATTACTTGATCATACTTTTTTCCCCAACCAAAATCTTCATTAGCGCTCAGAATGCCAGTGCTTGAGTGGAGAAGAAAGAAAAAAAGAAAAAAAGAAAAAAAAAGGGAGGGGAGGGGGAATGTGTCTTTGTTTTCTTTGTTTCCACCCAATGCATCTGTTCCTTCTGTTTGCTTACAGTGAGGGGCATGCCCATTGACAGCATCATCAGTATGACCTTTCTCTATTAGCAGGCAGAAGGAACAGATGCATCAGAACGAAATGGAGACTTTTTGCCATTTCAACATTGCTGTTCTGGATGCTAGCAGATATGAATCAAAAAAGATATATGCCCTTTGTGCAGTGTGCTTGTGAGCAGGCTCACATCACCTTCAGAACTGTTTAAAAGGGTATGCCTGAGTCAGGTAGAAACAAGCCACCTAATGCAGCACCATAGCTGTGACAGCAGTGAGCATGCCGGTTTTTGATGGTAGGAATCTTCTTGCTCTGCCTATAGCTTTCTGTTATCAAACTAATTTAGGAAGTCAGGTGTACAAATGGGATTTTGGTTTTGTTTTGTTTGCTTGCTCATTTTATGCAGAACTTCAGGCAGAGAACAACAGAAGAGACATTTAGCAGTTTGATATTCTTCCCTTCAGAATGTCTGGGGATTTTCCCAGTGTTCATTTGATGGCATTAAAAATGAATGGGATGACTAAATGGTTTACAATTTTACATATTCAGTTAACGTGAAAGCAATTACTAATGTGTATAATTATCTCCAGAATCACTTGAATCATGCAAATGGCATTCAAACCAACCGTTTTTAACTGTTTTCTAGGGGATGTGTCATTACATAATTCACAGTAAGAAAAGTACCCTACAATCTGAGCTCAATATTATTGCCCTTTTGAATTTACTTCTCAGATTATCCTCCTGTAGAGTGATAACTTCCTATTTTAACCAGTTTTTAGAGTGCTTCCAGATCTCAGCAGGGGGCTGGGTGTTGAATACAGCTTATTTCTATCACTTTAATGTGAGTCTTAGCTGTAACAACACTGGGATCCATGTTCAATCTCTTATCTTCTGAGTTAAGAGGACCACAGTGAGACCAGTGAGTGCTTTAACCTCACATGACAGCCCTAGTCAGTGAGAGAAGGTACAGAGAAAATGGTCAAGCATAAAGAAAAAGGAGCTTAGATTAAAATGCAGGAAAGATAAATCAGTGGTGAAGACCAAGAGGCAGAGAGCAGTGTGGTTCATGGACTGGGTTAAAGAAACTGACTGTTGAGTGGAAGAAGGAATGGGAATGAGATGCGATCTGGATGGTACAGCAAGCACTAGACTGAAGTTCCACCTGAAGCTTTGGTGCAAAAACTGTTGTAGTTTTTAATAACTGTGAGAAGAAGCTGAAGCGTAAGCTGCATTTCACTTTCCATACTTTTCCTCATTGCGATTGTTAATAATAAAGGTTGTTTGGCTGTGGCTGCAAGGAAGAAGCACTACAGATGCGTATTTCAGCTACTTTCAATTTTCTGGCAAGGGAAGGGCACGGGTCTCACTGACAAGGTGTGTGTGGTTGGGTGACCCTGGCCAGCAGCTGAGCACCCGCACAACTGCTCTCTCAGTCCTGCCACCCCCAGCAAGATGGAGTGGAGGATAGGAAGAACAAAAGCAAAATTCATTAGTTGACACACAGACAGTTTAGTAGGTGAAGGAAAGAGAAAAAAGCAGGAAATCACTTATCATGTCCCGCAAGCAGATCAATGCCCAGCCAGTCTCTGCACAACCACTACAAAAGTCAATCCCCTCCCTTCCTCTTCTTCTACCTCAGTTTGCATTGCAACAGCTACTAAGAAGAAAAAAGCCTCTATCCCAGATGAAACCAGGATGTGGGAAATAAAGCAAGCCTTGATGCTGTGCAAGCATCAAGCAGTGGTCAAGACACTGTGTGTTATTAGCACTGTTTTAGCCACACATCCAGAACACAGCACTGTCTGGGCTGCTACAAAGAAAGTTCACTCCAACCCAACCCAGTGCGGCGTGCAATCCCGTGGTACCCAAGCAAGGCAAGCACAGCAGGTCCAGTGACAGCCAACAGTCAGCGGGTACCAGACAACTATGAAGAGCAACACAGCTTCAGCATCATGCCAGCAAGTCAGTGGGTCAGGGTTATTTCAGCAAGGTACACAGCCAGGCACACATAAAAAATGTCGAGCAAAAGCCAAGGGAAGGCCACCAAGGCATGCTTTGTTACCACAGCTGAGGACATGCATGTAATTTCCCTTTTCCTCTCCCAGACTTGCACACCATTATGCTGGACCACTAGATTATCAGCAGAATCACAAGAAACACCAGATGACTGATTTTTACCAGGTAAGTCATAATAGAAACGTTGGTCAGTGAGAATAGGCAGCGAAACAGGACACTTGTTCAACTAACAGATTTTTTATTTAGCCACAGGAGTTTAGCAACCAGAAGGGAAAAACAATGTACTTATTACCCCACCAACAACTCTGCCAGTTTTTCTCAAGGCTTTGGTAGATCCAACTTACCCCAGTTCTTCCAGGTGGCAGAGGTGCAAGTGTCTCCTGAAGTACCAGAGCTGCATCCTGCCTGGAGAAGGATTTGAAAAGCTTCTGGTTTGGGAATAATTCACCCATTTTAGCATCTGTCCCTTTGCATTTCACCTCTGTTGTATTGCATTGTACCTCTAGCTGCCATCTTTCAAGATCATGGGCTGAGCAGACATCATGTAATGAAGAGGAGTGGACCTGGTGACATTCGAGGAAGCTGCAAGGGCAGGATTTTCAGAAGACTTCAGGACTTGCTACTGGTACTCTGGACACCTCTCAGTTTTTAAAAGAGGCTGAAAGGATCCTGGAACCATCAGGAGTTTTCAACAAAGTTCTTTTATGTAAATGTAAAGGTAAAAACGTTTATTCAGGATTGACAAAGTAGATGTGAGCTTTTTTGTTCAAAGTAATGCCACCAGTTCTAGGCATCACTAGCATTACTTGATAGGTGTAACTTTTCAACCCTCCCAAATCAAGTTTTGACCTGTTTGAATCCAGGGATCATAGCACTTCTGTAGCAAAGATTGTCAGGCTAAAAATTATGGCCTATGAATATAGGTCTATGAAGGCGGAAGCGTGCCCTCGTGTGACTCCTGGGAGTCTGGGGTGGGAGAAATCTGGCCTCAAGCTGTTGGGATGCAGCAAATGACAGTGGGGCCTTCAACAGAAGGGTTGTAAGACCTTCTGCACTGAGAAGAACAGGCAGAATGCAATCATGGAAACAGATTATTATGTAACAAAGATAAAACAGAGATTCCCAGAACGGATGTGGTACCCAAAGAATATCATCTGTCTAATGGAGAAAATATATACTCCAGCACAAGTTTGTATACACACATGAGCATATGTTGAACTGATTAAACACAGTTCAGTTAAATTTATTCTAATTTTACTTCGTTAGATGGGCAAATGGAAAAAATATGGTATCTGATAATAAATCAACAAGCAACTGAAAGTGACCAGACATCAAAGGTTTTTTTGAAGGCTGATAAAATATCTCCCTCTCCTAGAGAGCAGCTGATCCACCAGTAAAGGAACAGACCCCTTGATCTGAATTCCAGATCCAGTTATAGGACCACATTAACTTGTATTTCTTTGGCTAGAATTGACCTAAGGGATAACAGCCACAGATCCAGCCCTGACAGGAGAGTGACACAAGGCAGAAGTTTTGAAAGCTGTGGCCCGTTCCGCTCTCACTTGCTCTATACATGTGATTACCACAATTCAGTGAGCTGCTTGTGGTTTTGAAATGAAGCGAAGGTGACCTTGTGAGACTGATAAGTTTTTTCATATAATTTAATTTAATATTTGTATAAGCAAAGAAAAGGATTCTTCTGGAATATGTTACTACAGTATTTCATTCATACCCTGTTTCATGCCTTGAATACTTTTTATTTGAACAGAGTCTATGTCCTTGCTATCTAAAATCACTAGTACAAACATCCTGTAAGAGAATTTCTTTCTTCTCTCTCTTCCCCTCAGTATCACAACTTCCAGAAGAATTCATTAAACCTTCAGAGTGGACAACTTATTGGACACAGTGGGTTGTTGTTACTGAGATACTTTGAGGGAAAAATAGAAAGGAACGGATGCTCGTGCTGTAATTGTTAGAGACGGACAGCTGAGGAAAGTCTTGTTAAAGCTTCAGGGCATGACTCTTAGGTCAAAGACCAGAGTAAGAGCCAAGTGTCTGCCTTCAAGGGAGAAAATAAAACCCAGTAGCTTCTGAAAGATAGATCTTACTGGTCTGCACAAGCCAAACTATGCTACAGACACACACAGCCATGCTGAAGGCTCAGCAGTCTCCCCGGCTCAGCAAGGTCCTGACACAGTTTTATTTCTGCTAAAAGCTGGTACTGACACCCTGCAGCTGGATTTCCTGGTGGCTGCAAGTTCAGTGGGCTATTCCTGCTATGAAGCACAACATATCCAAGCAGCACATTGCTGTTAAAGCTAAAAAAATTTCGTTGTATGGAAGGAGTTTATGGTCTTTGTCCAGGTGGCAGTTTTGGATGTAATATACTCTGAACACGTGATGAGGCATAAAACACACTAATGTTACCAGGATGAAGAAGAAACTCTTTGCCTGAGCCCTGAATTCCACATGGGAGTTGATGTCAGGCCAGTATTTCACAGCCAGTCTACAGATGACAGACAACTGGATGACAGTAAGCACAGCACAAACTGCCACCAAAATCCCAACCAAGCAGTAGTTTGTGATCACCATGGGCACCTCTTGTATCTCCTTGTGGAACTGAAAGCATTCGGAGGGGTTGTACGTCTTAGAGGTGCCATAGTGGGAGAGAAGAACCGGTGTGACCACCAGTGCTCCCACCAGCCAGACAGCACCCACCCAGGTGGTGGTGTAGCACTTCCTAAACTCCAGGCGGAGGAGGCGTATTATGATGATAGCCACGTAAAACATGAAGGTGGTGTACATGTGGAGGTAGATGATGGCGCTTGCTAGCTTACAGGTGAACCTCCCAAATTTCCATTCCTGTAAAATGTAATAGCTGAGGCGGAAGGGGATGCTGAGTAGCATCAAGGTATGCAGCACCAGAAGGCTGATGATGATAATGGTCATCACAGATTGCGATCGTCTTTGAAACAACTGATGGGACATCATGATGACCCCAAGGGTGCCGCCGGCCAGGTTGATGAGGTACAGGGCTATGAGAATGGTGCGGAGCCTCTCTGAGGTGTCTGGCAGCGTCTCATTGGAGGAGTAGATCTGCTGGGTTATGCTGCTGTTCGGAATCATCTTAAGCTTCTCTTTCAAAGCTTACTGAAAGTGAAAAATGGGAATTGTCAAAATAGACACATTTTCTTTGTTGCTTCCTTTATTGTTAACTGTGGAATGTCACAGATGCATGAAGGGACATTTTACTGAATTGTGTTGGAAATGATGTTGTCCCATGTAGTATACAACATTATAGCTACTGTCATGCTGTATATGACAACAATAACTCTTCCCTCTCAGTGTTCTTTATATTTCATATTTTTTATTAATTATGAATGAATTTTTAATTTACTAAGCTGCATTCTAGGAATTTTTATCATTATTATTTGCCTCGAGATTCAGCCATTTTAAAATAGCCAAGACTCTGTTTATCAATTATACAAGTTCAATCTGCACTCATAAAGCTAAAATTGGAGGTGGGAATAATACTGAAATGTGAAGAGGTTGTACTTATAATTTGAGAATACTTTATGAAGACACCTGAGCCCTCTTTTTAGCGTCTTGCTGGATGGATCTAGGACACCCGTAAGGCAGCAACAGTTTCAGTTTCAAGATGCATAGAGCACACTGAAAATAAAATTATGAAAATTCCATTGCTTCTTGCTTCAGCTCCAAGTCTTTTTCACCTGAGCTACTCTACTATCAAAAGTGAGGAAAAGCTAAAAATTCTTTTAAGAACAATCTTCTGAAAGATGTAATCCTATTGGCACTTGTTGAACATAGCAACACAGCTGCATTCTCATTTAGACTTAAGGCAAAATATGGACTGTTCTGTTGTTTGGGCTTGCATAGAAGTATACTTCTGTATATAATTCTGAACAAATAAATGGGAACAGCATGCGGGGTACTTGCATACTTTGCTAATGAAATTTGTCCTTATCTTGCAAAAAGTTTCAAAAAAAAACCAAATTAAAAGCTGGAAAATGGTCACTTAAAAAAGCAGCGCCTTCTCTCTCTGATTCCTTTGGAATTTGAAATCAATAAACTAGTTTTAATCAGCAATTCTTAATTTACTTGCACTCATCTGTAAAATGATAGGCTGCAATTGTGAAACATTTTCAGGAAAACTTACTTATGAAGTAATTTTTAATTTATCTATTTATTCCTTATAAGGAAAGGAAGAAGATCAGGAAAAGCATCTTTAGAAAGCCATTGGAGTGTTGTTTCCAAGACTGATGTAAACCTTTCTGTTCACTCCCTTTTAAAATGCATGATCTTAGAAGCATTTAAATGGCTAAAAGCACATATCCACCACCCAATATTCCTGAGACAGGCATGATAAATTTGCTTTCTCAGACACTTTGCTATAAGAAAAGTTTTACAAGTTTTCAGAAGATGACTTTCTGCTCTTGACAGAAATTCATTTTCCAATGTAAACTGTTAATATTTCAAACTGGCTTTAAGAAGGTACAATCTTTTTTGTTGTTATAAACAGCATAATTACAGCCTAGATGCCAACATTTTATATTACTCTGAAATAGATTATGTTTTTCACTGTTTATAGAAATAAAATACTAAAATTTTACCTTATAATCTCCTGGTTTTGTAACTCCCTCCTTCTTCTTTGCCATTTCACCCATCCATAGCCTATGGCACATATAACCAGCAAGAAAAAAGGAGCCTTTGGTGTTACTGTTTGACCAAGAATGGTTGAAAGTTTTCTCAGCCCACATACAGGAAGGCACAAGTCTTTTTTTTTTTTTTTTTTTTCCCCCCCACTGTGATAGCAATCACATACGTTCAACAACTTATATGATTTTGTTCATGCAGAGAAAACTGCTGAAAAGCTGCTGAGCTGTCAGAGACCATTGCTGTGCTCGGACCTCAGACTGTAGGATGGACTCACCCACCAGGACTACTGGACTACTTCTGCCCACACTTTGGGCAGCCTCAAAGCTCCGATGAGCAGTGATTCCCTGAGCTGTACAACTACTAGAAGTTACCAGGGTTTGCTACTAAGCAAGTAAAAAGTGCCACTGATCAAATAAAGAGATCTTCAGCTAAGCAGAGGATTTTTCATTATAAAAACACTTTTCCCCTTAATGGTTGGACTTGATCTTAAAGGTCATTTCCAGCCTGAATGATTCTATGATTCTATGTTTAATAACTAAGCTAAATGTTCCAGAGTGACAAAGCCTTCAGCAGAGTTAACAAAAGATTCCACTCTAACATGCTATTGGATCTTCAAGAATTCAGAGGAGACTGCTCGCTGTTAAAATATTTTAAGTAAAATAAGCTTCAGGCATATATAAAAAGTGACTTAAGAGTTCCTGCTGTTAAAAAAAGACATGCAGAGGCCGGTGGTGGTTGAAGATGGTGCCTGAACCACAGGCATGAATGCTGATCCTAAACCATATCGTTAGCACAAGGTAGCTCACCAAAAAGAGGAAAGCATTGAGTCCAGGCTCTTGCAGATATTAAAAAACAGTTTCTTGACTAGAAATTAAACAGGAAAGTGTTAGCCAGCTTATTTTTCAATTAGCATTTTAAACCACCCCCAGAGTCATCAGTACTCAAACATGAAAGGACAACGCAAGGTTTTGTGAGCAGTAACATAAATACCATGTTCCAGCAGGGCTGAACTAACACTGTTGCTGCCATCCTGTGATCATCCCCTGCTGTGCATGTGAGGATGGATCCCTCCAAGAGGCTTCTTTCTTATTAAGCACAGTTATTAGGAAGAACAAGATGTGAAAGAGAACTATTAGAAGTAAATAAATACAAAGACTCAAAAAACCAAGGACGCTTCATCAGGGAAAGAAGCAGAAAGGGTTGTGAGGGTAGGCAAGAATGCGGAGACAGCAGTCTGCGAGGCATTCTCAGGATAAACTCTGAAAGCTTTGAGGGAGCTATTACCAACTCAACTAGACCGGGATTCAGAACAGGAGAGATGCCCATTTTGGAGACTGCTTAGACTCATGGGCTTGGGGTAAGAGAAATGTGCAATTGCTTCCACAAACAGAGCACTGAAGGAAGACAGCTATGTGGGTAAGGGTACTCACCAGATATGGTTCCAGCATCACTTAATCCCACATAAGGACAGGCTGCTGCCTGACATGGTAGCAATGGCGTTTGGATGGTGGAATGATCAGCTGGTTCTGCAGAAATGCAGAAGAAGGTAGGGAACAGCCTGAGTGTCAGACACGGATGGTTTCGATGGGTTGGAGTGATTGTGAAACTACATCCACAGCTTCTGGGCAAAGCAGAGAAAAGCCTGCAGCCCTGTGCTATGTCCACAAGACCTGAAGTGATCTGCAAAGCTTGAGCGACCAAGTAATTATGCAGAAGAGACATGAAGAAATTGCATTCCTGAAGTGGTTGCTATGTGACAGCCAGCACCCCAGAAAGAGCTGAATCAGGCTATAAGGTGAATTTTCTGCACTCTTCTACCTGGTTTGAGTCCAATATGAGCTCTTTGGATGTAAAGTGATGCAAAAAAAACCCTGCAAAGGTGTTGCATAGGTAATTCTGGTCACCTTGGGGAGACCACTGTTGACTGACACCACAACTCCTGGGAGTCAGAAACCGAACTTCTCAATTGATATTTCATACCTCTGAGTGTTGTCAACAAAGTCTTCTCCTCAAAATGTTCCTTAGAGGTTGTACATTGAAGCTGTTCAGCATGTAAACTTTTCATCTTCACGTTCTTCTGTTACAAAAAAGAAAAAAAAGAAATCACTCAACTCAACCCTGTAATCCAGGTCTTACACTTTAGGTTAGTTTTTCATTTGAATATAGAAGGAAATTGAGTCATATCAGCTTGTTCAAATGACTTTTCAAGATCTTGCTTTTGCTTCTTACTTCATCAGCACATAGTTTGCTTTGACCAGTGGTGCAAATAAAGGTTGAAACAGAAATGTATAGGTAGACATCAGAGATCCACGTGAGAACTAACGTCACAGATAGACTTTAAGGAAGGAAAGAATGGGGCAGGTCTGGTTCAACACTGAGGGAAAGCGAAGACAAAGAAAAAACGTGAACATTTAGATTATTAAGAAGAGAAAATCAAACAGAAGAAGCAATAGTTGAAAGAAGAGAAACAAGTCCTGTTGGATATTCAGAGACAGGATGAGTCTTGTGGAAGTGTCACTGACTGTGTCCATGCATGGGTGTAGTGGAGCACCTTTAAGCAGGGGCTAGACTCACAGTAAAACTCTAAGTTCTTGATTTAATTTCATTTCTACATAATTTCTTCTGCTTTCAGTGTCATTTCATAAGAAAATGTTATGTTTACTTGCCAGCATAATAGCAATCAAGGATTCACTTCTGAACTCAAGAGCTTCTTTTTATTTAGGAGCAACGGGATGGCACAGTGAGGCTGGATCCTGCCTGCCCATGGCACAGCACCAAGGAAAGGGCTGATGCAGGAAATCCCAGGAGACAAAAAAATAATCAAAAAGGACAAGAAAAGGAGAAAACCCACAAAAAACCAAAACAACAACCAAAAAAAGAGAAAAAGTACATAAAACTGTGCTACTTCATGTGACTGGGTAGGATTTCAGTTTGAGCCACTTCCAACCTAGGGTCATAATTGCTGATAATTTCAATTATTTATTAATATTAGACCCACTGTTGCTAGTTACTTACAAGAACTAAGCTATGTCCAGGCCAGTCATAAACAACAGTAAAACAGGGAAGACCTGTGCTATGTTTTAACATACTGCTTTTTCTGTGACTGCAGATGCAATCACAGCTCTTGCTGCCTCTCTCCCACTCCATTAGATGTGAGTCACAGGTTCTGAAAAGTGAGCAAATCATACTCCATGGTTAGTGAACTTGCAGGATAATCCCTTAACTTGCCAATCCCACCCACCAATGCAGCATGAAGAATTTAATAACTTTAGCCTGTAAGTGGTCAACAAACTTAGCAGGAGATTTGAGATTCTTGGACTAATTTACTTATTTGGCTACAGATTTGCTGAGAGGTTTCTTAGGCCTTGTTCGTTGGGATGGAAGAACGTATCTGGCTTCTCTGTCTGTTAGAAATAATAATATATAGTTGCCTCAGGCATACTTATTTATTATGCCTCAAAAGTAGACATTATGCTTTACATAAGTAGAAGTACTGTATCATGGGTTTCTGTGGTGGAATTTGGAGGAGTATATCACAGGCAGGCTATGGCTTGTCTTTTGAAACAAAACTGTTATTTCTTGGGTTTGATGCAGGGACATGAGATTTATTATTACAAGTTCAGGAACTTGCCATTATTTTCCTGTGTAGGTACATACCAGTTTAGTAGTAAGTTAGAAGATTTATGAAGTAGTTATATCCTACTATTTGGTCTAGTTGCCCTCCAACACCTGTAGAGGCAATTACAGTTGTTGCTGCTTTAGGTTATTCCAGAAAATTTATAATGGTGGCTTTAAAGCACTTGGGAACAGCTGCAAAGAACCACATGTGAGCCAAGCATCTGGCACTGATAGCTTAATCTTTTGCTGGTCCCAAATGCTTTCCTTTCTTCTTGAACACACTGCCACCCATCCTCCTTGTCAAACTTAATCCCTTTTCATTTTCAGTCCCACAGTCTTTTCCAGAAGTCTGTGTTTCTAGGGATGGACCCAAATGAAGCTACTTTAGCCTGTTTCTCATGTTCTCCTGCTTGATAAATACAGTCACAACCACGGAGCCCGAAGCTGTCTTTCCTGACTAACCTGCAGAATCAACAAGCCTCTGCAGTGATTCAAATCACTGCAAAAAATGTTTGCTTGACACAGAGTTGGCAAGGCTTAATGTTTGTTAAACTAAAAAGCAATTAGAAAGAAAACACATAAACACATTAATTTATGCAGGAAAGCAGAGATCCTCATTGCATCAACAGGAATTTTCAGTGAGTTTCAGATGGCATGGAGAGTGCCCAAAACACAGAGGTGGTGCTTTCAGGGTGGGGTGGAGAGGTTGTTTTGGGCGTTATTTTCTGGGTTTCGGTTGATTTTCCAAATTCCCCTTGGTCTTAAACTCCCAGATATCTTGCAACTGTGTCTTTGTGACCATCTCCCACAAAAATGAGCCTTACCTTGACTGAGGAAAATGTCCTGTTTTTCTGGAAGAAAGGCAAGCCCTCGTGTTATGGATGGAGTCGCAGAGAGAGCACTAGAAGACAAGGACTAGGACTCTGAAAATAAAAAGTGTTTGCATTTGTCAGGAGATTAGTTTATAATTCAATGATTCTGGTGTTTAGAGGCCTGTCACCCAGTTTCATCAAAATACACATCCTAAAAAGCGTATCTACTAGAAAAACAATGACAAAAGAGGATTTTGAACTATTGAGAACTTGAAGCACTAGATATGAGCTCTTTAGAACCTAAACCCATGAGCAAATCAGAAAAAGTGGCTTAGCATTTATCCTTACTGGGCGTGGGAGTCAACATCAGCAGCGTGAATTCTGAAATATAAAAGAAATTAAGTATCAATATGAAACAGAAGACCTAGAGCATCTCCAATATATAGTGGTAGCATTTCATACTTTTCTCAGTGGTGGAAACGGAACTGGTTGTGAAACTAGACGATTTTTTTGGTTTATAACACTAGAGATTTGAATACAAAATCTATGCTGCAGGCTACCAGACTCTTCCAATTTCATTTCCTGTGGGATTTCCAAAGGCACTTAGAGAAGCAAGGGTGAGTTTGAAATCTGTACATTTCAGCTAGTGGATGCCACCACAGAAGCCACTTCCTTCAAGTCCCTGGAAAAAAAGACAGGGCTAAGGTTTGGAACACCTGCAGTGGGGCAAATCCACAAGCAAAGGGAACTCCAAAGCTGAGGCCGTTTGTGCAATGGACTAAGTTCTGTATTTACAGACACTGACCCCCTGTCAGAGTACCTTGTCCACAGCGTGGCCACCATTTGCAGGAGAAAATACAACAGAATAAAAAGCAATTCTGCAATGCTCAATGATAGAAGTGGCTTAGGAAGCAAAGTGTTGTGCAGACAAGAATAATCCGAAGGGATTTAAAGAGAGATGCTCATGTATATAAAGTATACCTCCTCACTGCCCTGCCTTGGAAAAGGTTCTGTTGACTTCTTCAGAGATGTCAGTAGTGACCAGGAATGAACCTGTGTGCTGGCCAGTGCATCACCCACGGTAAGCCCAGAAGTCCCAACAGACCCACACTTTTCTCAGGGCAGAGCTGCCATTTTATATTCTAATCACAAATATCACTGGCATCATCAGATCTGGAAACTCAATGGTTTAAAGACAACTGCTAATTGCCAAAAAATTAGCATCTCTCCTGGGATCTCTCCCTAGGTCTCGGGTTTCTTTTGGGTCCAAAGCCCACAGTTCTCCCTCTTTTCAGGAAGAGGTCACAGATCTCTTCAATGCCAGCAATGATCACCCCAGCTGCTCTGACTTGTACCCAGGCCAGCACTTCTGCTCCTTCTAGTGCTATGCTAACAATAAGTAGTGACCACCGCTTCCTTGCAGAAGGGCATTTCTTTACAGCAAACAAAAGATGGCCTTTAAGAGGAAAGACATACAAGTCAATAAACCAGCCGCTCTTCTTATTTAGATCTTACCCAGGTTTGCTATTTGCTAAAGCGTGAAGAGCCATTACTTGAAAGCATGTCCCAAAGCAACTCAGAAAGGCTTTTTGATCACTAAATTGAATAATATCTTTAAAAGTGGAGAATATCTTTGACGTTATATATATTGTAAATATCACTAAATAATTCAGCCACATTCAGCATTTGGGAGAGGACATAACAATGCCATTTCTGCTGCCTTTTTGCTAATTGGGAAATCTCTGTGCTTCCATTATAGATTGTGTTTTCAGAAATGAAATAAAATGAGTGCCATGCCGTATGTCTGTTTATACCCCATACTCTCAACCATGGCAAAGAGAATACGTACAACCAATCAAAATGTTCTCATATTAAAATGATCATGATTGTAAGTACCATCAAACTGTCTACATCAATTCATTCAATAGCTTTCACCGTTTCTTTGTTTTCTCAGTTGAAGGATCTGAGCAATTACTGTAATTGTAAGAACATTTCTACCCTAAAGCATAGATGGGCCGTGCAGCTAATTAACATACTTTAAGCTAACTCTGAAAATGAAATATGTGATAGGTTCCAAATGGACTGTTTAGCAAAGTCCTGTTGGACTTATCTTTCCATTGTAACGAAAACAGATTGTAGAACAAGAGAATGGGATGGAGGGGAACATCTGAAATGAAGTGATTAACTTAATTGCTTTTCTTTCAACCACCAGCCGTTCTTAGCAGAAAAGAATGGGAGAAGCCTTTGTTAATGCGGAAGACACAGGAAGGAAATTATTTCTGTACATGCAATGCAAGGTTACTTTATAAAATCTTGTACTCAACCTCTAATCATTTTTGAATCACTGAAACTCAAACAAGTACAACATTTTGCAAGCTAGAAACTTGGGTATTTTAATGCATCAGTTGCCAACTGAAGAGAGGCATGGAGAGAGGGTGTCAGGAGCAATGACTAAATCCCTCCATTCCTAATATTGTTCCACTGTGGGCAATCAGTCTTGGCTTCAGAGAGCTAGGAGAGGGCTACCTTTAAAAGCAGAAAGGGGTGTTTAGGATTTAGCAGTTACCTCCCTTTGGGGATACAGGCAGCAATCTTTCTGGTGCTTTTTCTCCACTTCCCAGGAGGTGCAAGCGTTACTGGATGGCTGGTATATCTGAGCTCTGACAAGTCTCTCCCGTCTCTGCTTCTGGCTTGAAACTCTCTGAGCAAATATGGTGGAGCAGAGATTAAGAACCTACTGCTCTTCATCCAAAAATTCAGTAGAGGAACATCTCCCAGTCCAGGAACAGCCTTAAATCCATGCAATCCAGCACAAATATAACACTTGCTAGTGATGCACTTCTTTCCCAAAGGTCGGGGGAAAGACGGAGGCCCATGGATGAAGAGGACAGACTGTGGGAAGCACCGTAGCTCTTGAGCCCAACAGGAGGAATTAAACCCCCAAGGTGTTTAGAGATTGAGGAGACTGCTCAGCCTTAGGAACAAGGCTTAGAAAAGGTGGATTTAAAAGATCTTAGATTTAGGTAAAATAGCTGAGAAACACTCGACAATTTTAAAAAGGAAAAGGTAAATAAAAATGAAGTTGAATGTCAGGGCTAGGAAAAGTAAGTTGCCGTTGCTCAGTGAAAGAAAGGAGAACGCTGCCTCTTCCATGCCCACATGTGGTGGAAGGCAGGATTTGGCAGCGCCCACGCTGGACTGGGCTGCTGCAAGCCTGAAAAGGCAGCTGTGCTAGTGCTCGTATGGCCCTTCATCCACAGGGTAAATATACATTCTGGAAAGAATTAAAAGGAGAAGCTGATGTTTCTTTAATCATAGCTGGTGGGCTACTAGGGCCCTTGCAGACCTGCCTGCCTAATCTCCTATTGCACAGCGACAGCGTTGTCAGCCGGCTGTTCATATAGGACCTCAGAGGTTACAGACCTTTCTGGAGGGAAATGCAGTCATATGGACTGTGAAATAGTTGAAATGGCCTGAAGTCCTTGCCCAGCTCCCATTTTAAATACCTGTGAGGAAAAAAAAGTGATTGCATTTCACAGGAGATCATCAGACTACCTCAAACCAGCTCGGGTTTTATAAATCACAGTGCTTTTACATATGTTTTCTGTATACCTTTGAGATAAATAGAAGCCAAAAATCCAGCACAGGCATTTCTCTGCCTTGTCTACTATTTCTTTCTCATTTGGAGGTCCATTCTCTGTTCATATAAAAGCCTTCTGGGTGGTACTGGCTTTGGCATCCTACAGCTGCCTTCCAAGGATGGCAGGGCAGGCGGCTGTTTCCCCAGGGTTATCACTGACTCCCACTACAGACTTGCTGCCCAGAGTGTTTTGCTTGCAGGATAACTGCAGCAGCACACAGCTGCATGAGGAGATTTTCCCCGATCCAGGTACCACACTGATTTACTTACTCCAACCACAGTTAACATCCATCCCTCCAGCAGCTATTTACTCACTACGAGAAATAAGCTCAGGGGAAGTTTTTCTTTTCAAGAGGTCCTGCTTTTCTGCTAAGTATATCCTGAGCTCTTTGGAGATTTGTTTTATTTAAAACTTAGAGAAAAAGTTGCCTTTAATATGATTAATAATCTGATCTAAAGTGCAGACGAGAATCAGGGAGGTAGTTTACTTACAAGTTTCAAAGTTACATAGATTTATGTGTTTTAATTGTACATTTTCAATGTACAATATAGCAGAAATAATTATAGTAGAAATAAGCATCTTTAAAAACATACTTATCCGGAAGGCTGAAGGCTTAATTCATCTAAAAATTCAAAGTTATGTTCAAAAATTTGAAATTTTGTACCTTTGCATCAGAAGATGTAAACTGTCAAAAATAAATCCAGGCATTATGTCCTCAGTTCAAAGGAAGACAGTGAAAGAGACAAGTAATTCTCTTTCTTCTTTTTCACTAAGCATGGTTTTAGGCATGAGTGTCAAACCATTGTTAGCCAGCATCAACCAGTTGTTTACTACAAGAAGCTAAAAATTAACTGATTTAAAAGTTGCTTGTTAGATCCTCCTGACACTTGAAAATCCTCCTGATTAAAAAATGAATAAATAACACCGGTTTTTCCTGCCTGAGCCTTGGGGATTTCTTGCTTTCGTGTTCAAATTTAAAAATGTGCATAAAAATAAGTTTGTACCAAAATCCGACTTTATTTTCTAAACTAAAGCTCTTTGGTGCAATCCAAACCACCAGTTTAAGGAATTCTACAGCCTTTTAACTCCTTTAAAAATGTAGCTTAGGTTTTGAAGTATGGTGGGTTGCCCTTGGCTAAGCCCCCACCCAATCACTCCATCAGTTCCCCCAGAGGGATGAGAGAGAGAACTGGAAAGGCAAAAGACAGAAGAAAACTCAGGGGTCAAGATAAAGACAGGTTAATAAGTGAAAGCAAGAGGGTGAGGGGGGATAATTAAGTAATGCAAAAGCAATCATCACTCACCACCAGTAGCTGGATGCCAAATCAGTCTCCGAGCAATGGCTACTTAGAAAAAACTCCTCCCCAGCTTTACTGCTAAGGGTGACGCTACCTGCTATGAAATATCCTTCTGGTCGGTTCAGGTCTGTTTCAGCTGCATCCCTTCTCCACCTCTTGTCCCCCCCAATCCACTGGCTAGAGGGACAGACTGGAAAACCAGAAAAAGCCTCCGCACTATGCAAGGATGGCTCAGCAACAGCTAAAACACTGCTGTGTTATCAACTCTGTTCTGGTCACTAATCTAAACCACAGCACCATACGGGCTGCTATGGAGAAAATCAACTCCATCCCAGCCAGACCCAGTACAGAAAGGAAAAACACAATTTTGAAGCAAACAGTTGAAATATTCTGAAAATATAACTAAATATGAATCTTTTCAAGATGAAAGCTTTTGTTTGGCGGGGGGAGAGAAAAAAAAGAGTATATTCAGAAAGCTTTTCTAGAATATGGATTAATCCAGAAAAAAATATTTCCAGGGTGCAGTTTTCATCTGAATGGACCATACTTAAGTAATGACTGTACTTACTTAATATTTTCCAAAAAATTCTGTCTCTAGTAGCAAAAATCCCTCTTTCTGTTTGTAGAGGAAAGCGGGGCAGAGTGGGTGAGTTGTAAAGACTTTGGTCACTGGAAGATGGAGCGTATCAGGTGAGTGAGGACCTCAGGTGTGAGAGGCAAACAGATTTGAAAGTGTCCCGAAGAGAACAAGGCAGGAGTAAGTGGCAGTCAGACAGAGGCAAAACTCCTCAGTCCTGGATCTGAATGCCCTTCAACATCCTCGCCATGAGCTGCGTAACTGAGGACAGCTTTGTGGGTAACACCAAACGGGAGGGAGCAGTGATGTGTGGGGGTCAGGGCTGCCGTTCAGAGGGACCTCAGCAGACTGAGGGAATGAGCCAGCAGGAATCTTACAAGGTAATAAATAATTTGAGAAAGGTGTGGCTGTGGATGAGAAGCCCAGCGGAGGTGTTTGGATTCTCCATCCTTAAAGATTTTTAAAACACAACACCACATACTGCAGGGCAGCCTCATCTAACTTTGAGCAGGGATTACAACTAGATGACCTCGGGAGATCTCTTACAACCCATTTTTTCCTATGATTCTGTGATTTTTAACTCATCTTAATACAACAGAGGTGAGCCTGCTTTCCACATCTTTACCTCAGATTCAGAGCTTTGTGGAGGTTCAAGTTACTAAATCTGGTTACTAAATATAGTAACCAACTTGCAGCAATTACTCATGTGGAACATTTAATAACACAAATCTAAATTGCCATTTGCTCCTACACACATTCTGACCTCCAGAACAAGATTTTGTCCTTGCTATTATTTTATCAGCTCAGTTTTTTCCTGTTATAGCAAAAATGCCCCCTGATATTGAGGGTGACGTGAAACCACTTTGGTCCAACATAATTATTATTTTTCTCATTTTCACTTCACCAGTAACTGCAGTGATTTCACACTCCTACACACTTTTGTAAAAGGTGTTGTTATGGTGATGTATTTCACATGCTGTATTTTTCCATGTGCCCCCATTACCACTTTTTTCATTTGGTTGTATGGTTAAATATGCCCACGAGTGACCAGTTTGGGGTGTTTAACCAAGGAACAGCTGAGGTTTTTCTTGCAGTTTCATTTTTGTCTCATAGCTTGGCTTTAGTTATTTCGCCGTGACATAACTGCCTGTTGTCTAATTTTACTTGTCATGTTTTTCATCTGTTCTTGTAATTTTGCTGCTTCCTGTATTTCACATTCACTGGGGTGAAAAGTTTGCTGGTGGTGTTTACCAGCCTTGTTTATCTTCCACACCCCACTGCTGCATTACAAAGAGCTCCATCTCTCCTTACACACCCGAGAAGGCTCAGCCTTTCGAATTGCCTAATCGTCTGAGCATTGATACTGCTCAGTGAAAGAGCATCAGCTTGTGTTTGCAGTCTGCTGTCAGTGGTGGACAGAATGAGAACTTCAGTTTCATGGGTGATTATTTTTTGTTCTTTTATTTGTGATTGAGTTTACAGGTTGATTATTGTTGAGACAAAGTAAAATGTATGGAAGTGTGGAATACACACTTAGCAGCCCTGAAAGGAGCCTATTCTTGAATATCAGGGCAGGCTTCAGTAAATTGCCTCTTTATTTATTACAAGATCGCATACGGAGATAACAGCAGAGCTAATGAGACTGTGCATATATATGGGTTACACTAGTAATGAGAAACAGCTACGCTAATTAACTCTGCTCCCTAATGAAATTAAATGCATGCAGTGAAAGACATATATATTAAAGTCAATACCAAGCCAAAGTATATCAATTTCTAATTTCTTCAGTATGGCAGGGTGACATAAACAATATCAAGATTATATATTATCATGGAACAGTAATCATTGACAAGGAAGAAGCAGGACTTTGTGCTGGTAGGCTAAGGTGGTTCAGTTTCCACCAAAGAAAACAGTATCTTCTTTCCCTCACCCCTTCCTCTCCTCCAGACAAGCAGACTGGTAAATTAATGAACTATTATTTCTTACTTTTTAACTTAATGTTGGAAAAATAACTTGAAACGTTAATTTGCACATGTAAATTCATTAAAAGCAATATAAGCTCAAAATATAAGATTGAGTAGAAGACATAAAACAGCATTTTTCCCCACTGAGCTCACAATTATTTTCATGATTGAGACAATGGTGACAAGGGCTGTTGACACTTCCATTTTACCCTGTAACTTTTCAGTCAACTTGTTTGCTGATCTGTCTTGGGGACAGTCACATTGTCCCCACTGCTGTCAGTTGGTTGTTGACTTGGCCATGCCTTCCCCTCTCAGATGTCAACCCACTTTGTTCTACCTGGTCAGCCTGGTCTGTCCATGCTCCTTCATCCTGTTGATGAAAACAGAGGTCAGCTTTGGAGTTTGGGAAAGTTAGTTGTTGTCCACTGGCTATGGACTCTGGTGGCAAAAGGCTATGGGTCTGTATGGTCTGTGTAGGTGGAAGTTTCTGAGGTTATGGGTGAATTTCACCTGATGGAGACCCAGGTGCAGGTTCTGTTGCAGCTTCAGCTTTAGTGGCAATACTGGTGGGGCCCTCTGGAGCTTTACAGGCTGTGGGGAGAGCTGATGCCGCAGGGGTGGTTAGCATGGAGACCAGGTCCTCCTCAGTCATCACACGGTTGATGATACCCAATGGAAGTGGTTGAGGTGAACCCACACCTGGGATCTGCTCCAAACAGAGCTGAATATGGTGCGGTTTATTCCCGAGTGGTGAGCTGAATTCTTAGCAACCTACACAAAGCATATTCCCATAGACCAGTCCCACAAATTATTGTCTGCCATCCACTTCACGACCATCTCCTTAATATCACTGTCTGGATGCTCTGCTAGTTCTTGGCTTTGGGAGTGCCCTGGTTTTCCATGCACCAGGCTGAGCTGAGGCCAGAAATACTTCAGATCTGGCGTGAATTGGGTAATGAATTCTGTTCCGTCATGACCCTGTGATACAACAGGGGCTCCTAAACTGAGAAAGATGTCAAGCTGTAGAGCTACCTCAGCTGCTTTATTTGATGTAAGTGGCTGAAGAACTCAAAACTTGGTGATGCAGCCCTGGTACACCATTATGCACTTGAGGCTGCCTAGACACATGGACTGTATATTGATAAAGTCAACTTGCCCCTGTGCTAAGTGCTCCTTGTTCAGAACAGACCACCCAGAAAACCATTCCAAGTGGTGCCTTCTCTTTTCTTGGCACACTACACAGAAGGATTTGAAGTGCTTAACAGCATTTCTGGTGATGTTTGCATACTGAGACAACAAGTGTTTCATGACAGTTGTGGCCACCGTGGCCAGTAGCCATATATGCTTTTTTGATGGTACCACATGTGTCCTCAATGCTCATGTAATATGTGGGAGATTCCTCTTTTGTCTGCCTCCTCTTAATCAGCCTCTCAGTGTCTCTACATTGTAGAATTTTGTATCTGAAATGAGGGAAATAACGAGTTTATTAGCAGTAAAGCTGTGTATCTAAATGGGGAAAGCACTGATGTATACACTTAGAGTTAAAAACCCAGAAAGAGTAGGTTCTCCATACTTACTGCGTAAGCAGGTAGTATTTATGTCTTGACTTGGGATTCTGTTTTGTCATCTTTATTTCAGCAACAGCTGCACAATACTCTGCTTTTGGGATCATGTACTTGGAGCATTTCTTATTCCTTTTGTATAGTTCTTTACATTTAAATTCAAAGTCCTGAGGCAGCTTCAGGAAATCAATTACTCAGCAAGTAGAGAAATCTGATTCAGCTCCCTCCTGTTACATACAGCTGCCCTTGCATCAATTTCTGACATATGCTACAGTCATATTGTGAAACCAGTCATTTTGTAAAATTACTAAAATCTTCAGCCATTTCTCAAAATGACTTCCATTTATTTTGCAAAATGTCATAAAATAGTAGGCAGGTATTATGCAAAACAGCTAATCTCTAGCTTTTTAAACTTATTAGCTTGAAAGACAACAGAAATAACTGTTTTATTTCCTTTTATTTCCCAAAGTACTCAAAACTACACATTATATCATAGAGTGAACTATATACTATATTTTCTAAAATAAAGACTCTTGTGAGATCAACTTTACTTTGTAAAATTTGCAGCTGTTTTTTATTTTTTGTGCCATTGGATTAATATTTGAAACACCTGACATTCACCCCTGGAACAACAGTGGCAATAGTTCACATTTTGTGAAATGCTCAAAACGGTTAGGTATTTCAGGTGAAGACCAAGTAGAGAATGCCGTCCAGTGTTGTAATAAAACGAACGTTGGTTTCTGAAATGCCTAAACCCAGTATAGTTATGTGACTGATACAGTCATTTCATGAAAGAACTCAAATTTCCAATTATTAATATTTTTTGTTCTAGAATAGCCACTTTCACAGTATCATCATAATATACACTGATTTTCTGCTGTTTGGGTTTAAACTTCTGAAGGCCGGTTTACTGTAGACACAGTTTTATTCTTGCAAGCTGAATTTAACTTACAAACTGCTTTTCATGATGTGAAACTTTGTGATGCTGTTTCTAGTGTATGGACACATTTTGTGTCTTGAGCAGATCCTGATTCAGCTGCTCCTTCTGTAGCAGAGGATGGGAGCTGTGGTCTGCCTCCATATATGTGGAGTTTGCATGCATGCACGTTTCTTTGCATGCAGCTTCCCGACTGGTGAGGCTCTCCTCTCCAAGGATATGATTCCAAGTTCTCTGCCACAGGATTTTCCACCAGTGCAGATACTGTCTTTGCTGCCCTTTCTTACTTCTTTTCTCCCACGCTTTTGTAGCACCTGACTAGTGGAGTCTAGCATCTGTTGATGTGCTCATCAACAACTCCTGCTGTGAAGCCTTGCATCTGCTGAGGAAAAGCATTGGGAAGACAAAGTCCTATCTGCAATTTTTACATGTTTCTGTTAGAGATTATGGTGCCACCACCAGTATATGCCTCCCCCCTCAGCCATAGGCAGGTGGTGTGTTTCTCTGTGCTGTAGACCTCTAAAACAGATGAGAAGCTGAGAGCTCTTTCACAGGTGTCCTTCCCTTAGCATGCACCCCCTGCCAAGCACAAGTCAGGGTCTTGCTTCCCAGGTTCAGATGAAACATTTGGAGATACTACTAAATTTCTGTGCAGCATCTGTTTTGCCTCTTTTGTTGGCATTGGGCATGTGGCCCCTCCTGACTGTGACCTTGCCATGGATGGAGTCACCTGTGGATTTGATAGCTGAGCCTCGAGCTGGTTGTGTGTTACCCTTCCCAGCTGTGAGACTTGCACCATGTCCATTAGCAAGACCTCAGAATCAGGGGAGCCCCAGCCACCCATGGGTGGCACACAATTCACTGAGGGCACAGCTGCTACAGTGAAGGAGCAAAACCAGCCAGGCAGTCTTCAACTGGAGGTGTTACTGGGAGGGAGGGAAGTGTTACCGGTTGAAGGTGAAAGCAGCCAACCAGCTTGTCTGCTGCCTCGCCAGAGGAAAAAGGACTACATATTACTTAATGCTTCAGGGAATGAATACTGTATATTATCTTTATTGGTATTTATCTTTTGAGTTTAAATCTGGCTTATTAAGCATCTGTTTGCAAGTGGGGAAAGTTACCTCACTGAGTACCAGAAAGGTTAGTTTGATTTTTTGAGGTTTCTGTCTGGGAGGTCAACCTGATGTTTTATTAATGACCCCTTGACTTTTGAAACCAGCCCTTGTTTCCAATCAAGTCCTAGCCACAGGGTTTACTAACAGGGAAAGTGCACACAAACTCCTATTTCTCCGAGAACAGCAGAAACGAGTGACTTTATTGGTCAGAAATGTCCAGTCCTGCAACTCTGCAGAGGTTTCCATTCAGGCACTGCTGCCTCTGCCACCTTTGGGAGTTGCCACACTCATCTTTTCTCTCCCCATCCCTGGCAAGAGCATCAATGCCCGAAACACCTCTCCTAGCCTGCATCTGTGGAGGTCCCTTCTTCCCCTACCAGCACATCTAGTCTAAGGCACCCTGGTCCTTGGGAACACATGGAAATGTCAGGTGATGTGGATCTGTGAAAAACTGCCCGGAAATAAAAGATCTGGATCCTAAAGGGAATTAGACAAGTAGTATTACAGTCTGATAAATACCCCAAATGAGCACTGCTGCAAAAAGCAGTCTTGCTGTATTTATCCTTACGTTGACTCTGTTTCAGTGACTGCCTGCTGAGGCAGGGAGAGAACTGATGCAGCTGAAAGCCATTCAGCAGAAGAACCCCAGCCCTATGGTAAAGTGGTGGGGGAGTGGGAACATACTGACAGAGGGCAAGTTTGCTCCTGTCAGTGACTTTCTGGCAACTTTAAGCATTCAATAAGCAACATGAGATGAAAGCCAGCGACATAGTCTATGCTGTCTTGCCACTGTGTTGTGGAAACATGCTGATACTCTGCTCTCCTATCCTCATCCCCTGTCGCATCGTCCATGTTCTCCTATCCCTTCCATGTCCTGCTGTAATACAGCTTTTAATGTTCTCACATGGTTGTTTTCTAATCCAGAACTATCCTTTGTGATCCAGTTGGAAAAATCAGGGTCTCCTTTAAGCCCATGGTGCCTCTGACCAAGCAGGTGATGGTAACTGGGTATTCCCACTTCTCATCACTGCCCCTGCCATCCCCCATCACAGAGCCACCTGGCTACATTCTGGATGCTGCTTTGGCCTTGTCCACCCTTTCTTCTTCAGGAGTTATTCAGACTCTTCTCCTTCTGTGGCATCACCTGGCAGCACCTCCAGCCCTCCTCAGCCCTCCTCAGCCCTCCTCAGCCCTCCTCAGCCCTCCTCAGCCCTCCTGGGGGAAGCGAGCAGGGAGGGTGCCCAGTAGGGTGGGAGAGAGCAAGCCACCAGTGAGGGGAAAAGCAGGGGGAGGCTGGAGGGAGCAGCAACTGGTCCTCCCTGCGAGTCCTGTCAGCACCCTTGCTGGAAGCATCACCTCTGTCACCACCAGGCAGGGCAGGTCCTGCCAGTGTTCACCGAGATGTCATTCTCTCAGGGTGGAGGCAGGCTTCCTCTGCCAGGCGCTAAAGCTCACAAAGACAAGTGGAAGATGTAAAGTTTGTGTAGACAGTCCCATATAAAGCATCACTTGGTGCTGAATAGTATCATGAATTTAAACATCGAATTACAACCCCTTTTTTCTGCTCATTATCATCCTGGGTTAACAATAACATCATTAGAATAAATATTTATTTGGAAAAAAAAACCCACATTATCTAGGAGTTTTTGTGATGCTATGGTGCAGGGTATTGTGATGTGTGTGTTTTTACAAGAACTAAGCAACTTGTGATTTTAACACATACATGAACAACATTGGTTAAGCTGTATGGTGAGGAGGTATTGTTTGTAAACATATGTTTTATTTTCTCCAAGTCTTGCTGAATTCAGATACAAATTGCTTTTCATTCATATGTGTTTCGCAGGAAGGACTTCAGCACATAGTCATATGGCAGAAGGGTTATAATATAGTGTTACAAAGGTATGCAGTGCCCACAGAACACATGCAAGATATTTTCTTCTACCAACGATGTTGCTATAGGAGGAAGGAAAACGTTGTGCCATTTTCCATCTTCTCTCCTGCCACAGGGAAAACCTGAGTTCTTTGTGTAGTTTTAAAACAAATCTGGATCAGAGAAGTTTATTGCTCTCTTAATGACACATAATTAACCAGGAGTGAACTACTCCTTTGAGCTGACCCCTTCCATGTTATGGAAGTCTACGTAGTTCCCCAACTACTGTTGAATCTGGCTGGTAGTCATCTTCCTCTTTACAGTGATCCTTTTGGGGCGAACACCTTCTCAGAGAGTTTTTTCTCAGATACACACACACTGCAAGCTCTCACGTTTCTGTCTTCACAGATGTTGTGATCCAGGCTGTCTGCCAAGGGTGGGCCACGTGAGCACTCACATCTCACTTGTGTTATGAACTGCAGTAATTTCCAACTTTGGGTGTCATATAGCATTACTCAGACTCTGACCTGAAAATAATTTCTCCTGATCAGACCTCCCGAGAGATATAGAGGAGCTTGAAGCAAGAAGGAAGACAGGGAAGGAAGGCTATAGAAGAGATGGGATCCTATAAAATAACCATATTGATGGGACCTAAAGCAACGAGCATAGCACTAAGATTGTACAGGCACAGCAAGCTCAACCAATTGTTATTTGATTGCTGTCCGATGTGCAAGAGATGTTGAAGGCAAAGTAGAAATGTATGGAAAGATTCAAAAGTATGAAAAGGTGGACTTCAACAGCATCATGAGCATAGACTGTCACTGGAAATCAATCAGCTGATAACCTCTAATTTGTCAAATGGTTATAATATTGTCCCACTGACTCTAGATGAAAAACCTTATGCAGATGACAAGAAGGAGAAAGATATATCAGTGATTGCTGTCTTGGGTTATAGCAGTCAGAGATTCACACACTTTTTTTTTTTTTTTGGGGGGGGGGAGCACAAGGGATAAGTGTAAAGCAACTGAGCTATGAAAGCCTGAATGTCTTTCACAGAATCATTTTGCTGATTTTCTTCCTCTTTTTCTAATGGAATTCAATTCTGTCTTCAGAGACAGCAACTGACAATGCCTCACTGAGACATAATAAGCTTTTTAGCTATGCCAGGTTTATTAGCTTTTTTCATCCCTCCAATCCAAGCAACAACACTTTAACTTCTCCTACCAGTACATGGTACTAAATTTACAGAATTGAATTCAAGCTAAAGATACTGTAATTAGTCATAAATTTCAGAATTGCAGAAAATCAACATAAGATTAAAAAAAGCATTGTTACCTTGGATACCAAAAATACTTGAGGTTTTAAGAGAAGACAACTGCTGTCTGAATGATCTAAATAAAATAATCTTCACTGTTAAATATCTTTTTTAAATTGAACAATTCTGTAAGTAAAAATACAGCTTTTTTGTTTAAACTTACAACATTCTTTTCAGTAACAATGTGTAATCTTTGTTGTTGGAGACATTTCCAAAATGTGGAAGAGAACAAAACTCTTTTCTGCCATAGTGATACTATCTCCAAAAGGTGATTGTGAGAAAATTTGTTAAGAAATAACCATTTATTGCTGGTTTGTTTTTAAAGAGTTGGTTTAATTATTCAGTTCACTTAGAAGTTTATGCTTGTCTTTACAGTGAAGGAACAGACCAACTGAGGAGGAAGAGTAGCTTTCCTGATACTTTATGAGAGCTTGTGGGGGATAAGAAATGTATGTGGAAAATTATTTAGATCTTTACATCTCAAAAATATGTGCCTTATTGCATAAAAAACTGCTTTTCTATTTGTGTTCCTACATACTTTGCAAATTCCCTTGAGTCTCCTCCCATAGTGCCTTTGACTTAACAAACCTTGATGTAAAAACAGTAAGGCAGAAGAGCCCATGCCCTTTCCTCCCTTTCCTCCAGGTGCATCCACAACTCACTAGGTAGCACCGTGAGGACATGCCAGAGGTAACCTTCCAGCTGACCAGGTGTGACACTGGAGGCGATTTGCCCTGTTATTTCAGAGAGCAGGTGTGCAGAGCCCCACTCTTTCCAGAGCCTGCCCCGGCCGGCTGAGGAGAGGGTTTGCCATGCCTGCCCAGCATCAAGTCCTCCCAGGTCCAGGTCCGTGCATGCTGCCGGAGGTTGATGCTAGCAGCAAGAAAACTTGCTGCCCAGCATGCCCACCTTTTGCTTGAAGAGGCGGCTCCCACTCAGCACAAACGACAGCAGGTCCAGGCAGCTGAGGGCAGTCAGGCTCAAAAAAACCTCATTGTAGCTTTCTAACTGGTCAAAATCGCTCACGTGCTGTATGTAGTAGGCCCTAAAGAGGTGATAGGGAAGGAAGCAAATGATGATGACACAGATGAAAATCAAGTTTTTCACCTGGGCCCAGAACTCCTGATGTGACCAGAGGGTGGTGGAAAGTTTTCTCGCCACTTTTACTAGGATGAAAATCTGCAGGCCCAAGAGGACACAAGTAATGCAGGCGACAGCTACAATTATGGTGTAGTTCAAGGCTTTCACACTGTCCTGCTGTAGTTCTTTGTGGAACTTAAAGCATGTTGTATCATTGTATGAGCCTGAGCGCCCGTACTCAAAGCACAGCACCGGCACCACAAACACCAGGACAAGGACCCACACGGCAGCACTCGCCGCGATGGCATGCAGCTTCCTATAGAACTCCACTTTGTCCTTCCATTGAAAGAAGATGAGCCACCGGATCACCAGTGTGATCACGTAGAATAGGAAGGTCAGGTACATGTGGATGTGCACCATGGCACTCACCATTTTACACAGTGGCATCTTGAATACCCACTTCTTGTTGACATAGTAGTGCAGACGGAAGGGCACGGTGAAGAGGAGGAGGCTGTGCACGACGACCAGGTTAATGATGGCTGTAGTGGTCACAGACAGAGTGTTCATCTTGACCAGCACGAATGACATTGTGATGGACCCAATTCCACCTCCAGCAAAGGCAACTGAGTAGGCAGTGATCAGTATGGCACTTGTGGTGTTGGTGTGAGTGAAGGCAGAAGAGGAGTCACTGCTGTTCCTGTTCTCTGCAATCATGTCCCTGAAATCTTCCTTGTACATGTTCTAGAAGTGAAAGCATACATAAAGATTAAGATAAGGTATGAATGAGAGTGCCCACTTGAAAAACCAGCAGAGCTTTCCACCTGCATGTTGCTCGAGGGATAGTACTGCAATCTTACAGTTGGCACAAACTGTAACCAGTAGTTTTACCCAAACATCCTCCAACCTAGGAAAAAAATGGCTAAGAAGGTTGTATGGAGAAGCTGCTCTAGTTTTTAAGTCATTACTATCCATACCCTTAAAAACAAGCATGAGTTAGTAACACGTGAGATCAAGAGATCCTTAGAGAAATCACATGATTGTGGTGGTTTCGAGCTCTCAGTGTTACTAGTTCTCCTCTCTCCTGAGCATCTGCACGCTTTTGCAGTGAAGATCAGAGATATTGTTCAAATTCTGCTACTATTCATCAGTTTATTTGCAACACAAATCTGCCCTTCCCAGAGCCAGAAAATAACCCTATGTTGCTCTATCAAAGCTACAAATTCTGTTTGTTACCGAGCACAGTTTTGCACACATTAAAGTCAACTCCTCCTCCACGGATAATTTATCCGAGTCAGGGATTACACACCATGGATACCCAGGCTCCATGGAGATGCTGCTCAGATCCTGCCAGACGGAGTAGCATTGGCAGTGCTGTCCTGGTGCTCAGGGCCATTTCACACCTAATATGTGGTAACTGGGTGTTACAAAATGGGTTGTTAGAAAACATTAGGAAAGGACATCCTGGGTTAGTGCAAATAAGCCTCCCTGGCCTGAGCTGAGGCTAGATGAAAGTTAATAGCAAGTTTAGTAAGTACACTATACATTTCTAATATATTATGGTTTCAAAAAGAGGTTAAATATAATTCTAAACGTAACATCTGGTAGGATTTTTAAATACAACAAGACCGTGTGGGAGGGAAAGAGTTCAGGCAGGGTGTTATCCTGAAGCATGTTTGCATCTATGAAAGTATCAAGTGGATGTCCGCACTAGTCACAGAAAAGAAGCAGGGGCGATTGAACAGTGCTGGGCTCTGCACTATCCCCGTTACACTGCCACCGCTACCTGAACTATAATTTTAAACTGACCCTGGTATGTCACCCATTTCATTGGTGAATCCCACAGCACAAGAGGGGGTTTTCTGCTGAGTTTTTGTAATTTTATTATTGCAATGACTTCAATTTCACAAAGCAGTTCCTCTGTCTCTTTGTATGAGTGGTGTTTCAGTTTATTTTCATTTTTAGGTAGCACATACTGCCAGAGGTTGGGAGGGGAAAGAAGTTCTTGAACAGCTCTCTCTTGTCAGAAATATGTCAGGAAATACCTGTAACTTTTATAATCATAATCCACTTTTATTCACAGTGGGGGATTAATATCTGTGGTGCATCTCAGACATTTTCCGTTGATTTTTAGCAATATTTCTAAGCATTCACCCCTACAGTAGTCTAGGTCTCTTTATACATTGAAAAGGTAGTTATTCTTTAGCTATCCCAATGCAACTAAGACTCCAGATATTTTATTGTAGTCAACATAAATACAACTGCCATATCTCGAGGTGTTGGTTGTTGGCACTCACTGACCTTTCCTGTTTGAAGCTGTATTTAAGAGTTACGTGGACAACTAATTCCACTGCATTATGAGAAGTAACGCAGGTTGCAATGAAAGAGCTTTTTCTCAAAGGCACTTCAGATTGACACACTGCAGCTCTTGCATCAGAAACCATGCAAGTTCCTTCCAGTTCTGTTCTCATTTCTGAGATGTTGCGTTTCAGCCTCATCACCATGCAAGCCAGAAGGCATTAGCTAGATGTCCATCAGTTTCTCCAAGTTGTTATGCTTTCACTAAAAAAAAAAAAAAAAAAAGTCTCTAAAAAGTGGCATTATCGCACTGTTTTAATTTAAAATGCATATTTACAGTTTAAAAAGTGCCACAGCCCTAAAGGCAACACGCTGGAAATGCGGGTTGGTGTGAGCAGACCCAGCAGGGAGGCTGCGCTTGGAGAGGAAGGACCCCTTGCCGTCACCCTTTGGAGCCCGACAGTGAAACATGAACTGAAGGTGGTAAGGAACAGATAAGCAGAAGTCAGATAACCAGTATTTTCCTCAGACATTGCTATTAAGGGAACAGCAAGAGACCTATTTCTGTCTGCAAATAAGCAACTGAGACACTGAAATGTAGGTTTCTGCAGAATTTTACAGTCATCACTAAATCCCTTCATTGTAGGATTCTGCAGGAAATCTCATTTTCATTCATCTTCCAGGAAAAAAGCTACCAGCAGCTATGATATGAGATTATCAGGTCTCCAATACTACAGGCAACCCACTGAAATATCATTGCGTGATGAATACAGAGTACAGCATTACACAGAGGAAACGCTACTTTCTGCTGAAATGAGGTTTCCTATTGTACTGACATTCACATAGCTGTAACCTACTGACCTGAAACACAACAAACAAGTCCTTTGGCTAAAATCTAACAGGAGGCACATAGAATGAAAAGGAATGCAGGTTTTACAAGAGACTAATTAATTGTATGACATAAGGCTATCTACTGAACCTCACTGGAAACATAAGTTACAGAAGGCTCCAAAAGCTGGACAATATCTCACAGCAGAGGAGGAACAACAGGAGAGACCACTGAGAGCAGTATCAAACTATCTAAGAAATGGTCTTCCCTCCATGCTACTTAGCCCCTTGCCAACATCAGCTGTTGTAAGCTCTTGCCAGCTGTAACAGCATTGTTTCAGTACTGGACACAGCTTGTTTTAAACTAGCTTTTTAGAGTGGCTGTACACCAGTCACAGAGTTACAGTTCAATGTCATGCCTTCTTTCCTCCTCCCCACATAACCCCTGGTCCCAAGCAATGTCTGAAGCACCAAGGAGCTCCTTCAGGATGGTACTTCACAGCTTTGCCTCACCCAGGTGGCTTTCCTTCATGCACACTGATGTTAGCTCTTGCCATCTGTCAGAATGGCAGGAGCACTGAGAGGACGCAAGTCATTGCACATCCAAAAGCAGAAAGTTTCTCCTCAAGGAGGTGTTCTTGTTCCTGTGCCTTCCTACCCCCTCTAGCTACTGCCAATTCAGTGATACTGCTCAAGTTTGGGAGTACACTTTGCTCTTCGTCTGTGTTCAGCCTCATCACTTGGGTAAACTTCTGCCTGACATGTGCCTTGAACAGCCACGAGGCAATGATGGGCAACCACCTCACCTGAGTGCCATAGCAGTTAGTGACAGCTGCTGGTGCCGAGCGCTTGGGGACAGTTGCCAAAATAGCTATGTTTGAGTTTGACGGAGCAGGCAGATTGTCAAAAGGCCGGGTGCTGGGTTCTTTCAGATATATGGTCAGCAAAGAGATTCTCATGCATTCAAGATTCATCAGCTATCAGTGTGGGTCAGGCAATCCGCAGCACAGCCCACGGGACTTCCCTGGACCACTCTCTTCAGGCCAGAGCATGCTATTTACAAAACCAACCCAGTCTCTGTCAAAATTTTCCTGGTAAAAAGAATGTTCATTCCAACCTTCAGGAACTTGTTTCTCTTTTATCTTACTGTTAATTATCCTATCATTAAAAAAAACAACACAAAAACCAAACCCATATTTCTAGACATAATTTGTACAACCTCAGCTTCCAGGCACAGTATGTGCTTCTGGTTTTGCCTTCAGATTTCAAAAATATTTAACAAATTTTGGCTTTCTCTATAGATACCTGACAATAAGTAGAGTTAAGAGACAGAAGATACTTAATTTTCTCTTCATCCCAGTCATACTTGTGGCTCCTCACTGAACTGCCTCCATCAGCATTGTGCTCCTGTTTGGTTCTTAAGTGAGCAGCTTTGCATTTGGCAGTGGTAAAATGCATGTGACTAGTTTGCACCTGACTTAGCAATCCAGATCACCCTGTCACTGGCTTGTTCCCTTCATTGTTTATTATTTTCCCAGTCAGGTTCATCAGTCACCATTATGTTACATCAACATTATGTCAACTTATTATAAAACCATAAAAAAACTCATTCATTAAAAATGATGACAGTCTTACAATCTGCCAGCGAGCTCTACTTTCTGTATAACAAGTGCTTGCAAAATTTATGCCCTCCATGTACGTGTGCTGAGGGACCGGCAGGCTTCGCACAGATTTTCATGTGTTCTAACAGTTGTGTTCTGCAGAAGCAGCATTTGCAGCCTGCATGTACCCAGCTGAGGAGTTTTATTTGCATTTGGAGGGGAAGAAAGTTCAATTCAAATGAAAGATTTCTATTTTTGACAGACTTAAAATGGGAAAACAGGGGTTTGTCAGAACTGACATGTCTACATTGAAGTAGACTAGGTTGGAGGGAGCTCAAAATACAAGTATTTTTTTTAATAAAAGTCTACTTAAAATGTGTGTTTGTTTCACAAACATCCTCATTTAGTATCAAAGATTATTTCTGTTGATGGCATTGTAATTGCTTTTCGATTTGCTCTAATTCCATGCTGTGTTATGGTAATGTAGGCTATGTTACTAGAATAATTGCAGAATTCTCTTCATTTCAAACTAACCACACACACCTGAAATCTGAAGTATAAATATCTGCTTAAAGAAAAATGTTACAAGTTAAAAATATGAAATATCAAGTGTGTGTTTACATTTAGATATTGACTTTTTCTAAACAACTTTTAGTAATTCCTCTAACTCATTCACTAGCTCAATGACTCAGCTTGTGTCATCATTATACTGATACTTTTAAATTTAAATCCAGTCTACTGAAGAATAAAACAGGATGGAAAAACTTGTTGAGCTAGCCCTCTTTCATTTGAGATTTTTTTTCTGGTATTACACAAAACCAGAAACCATAGAACCTTCCCAAAAATAATTATTTACCATCCTGATTATATCTTATCAAAGAGAATAAACTTACCCTTCTAGGTTGTACAGAGATTGAATGATATCAAACACACAAAGATGGAGCAAAACAAAGTTAATTGCCTCCCAATTTTAGGTAGCAGCATAGAACTACAGGATAGCAATAAGGAAAAGGATGAAGCAATATTTTCCCAATACTACGAAATTACAAATAACAGAAACAGTTATGCAGAAAAGCCTTAAAATGTGTTACAAATAAAACAAGAAAATTGGATACTTTTTTTTCCACTAAAGTTACAAACATTGGAAAAGCACTGCAAACCAAGGCTTTTGTTCATTTTCTATATACTTACAGATTAGAATTTCTTTCCCCTCCTCAAAGGTTGTTTACTTGGCTCTTGGTTTTATGCAAGCCCTAAGAACAAAAAAGCAGAACACCTGATGTTTTAGAGTCATGGCCTTCCTTCCTTCTTTGAGCCTGTGACAAAGCAACAACCATGAGCCTCAGCTGTGTGAGGGCAGGGCTGCCCTTAAGCACCCAGCCTCGGGGAGGTTTTTAGTTGCATCACAGGATCCTCTCTTGCAGCTATTTCTTAGCCATATGAGGTCTTCAAAGCCTCCTGCTTCTGAACAGTTATGTTCTCCTACTGTCTAAATTGATCAAGTCTATGCATTGATGTAAACCACACAGATCACTAGGTGCTCCTTTAGGAAGGTTATTCCCCAGAGCGGAGGAGATCATTTGAAAGAGTTTTTTGAGAAAACAAGGTAAGACAGGAGCAAAATATGATCTATATTGTAACTAACTGTGGGTTTGGGTATTGTTAAAGTATAGATATTGAAGTGCAAGGGATGAAATGAAGCTCACCCTAAAGCCCAGCATCATGTCTCAGCCCTGCTTTCTGCCAAGACTGTAGCTCAGCATATGGATCTCAGGACTCAGTGCCACTGCTACATCTATATAGCGCTAGCAAAATGAAACTAGCAGATTTTATTAAAAAACAACAACAACAACAAAACCCCAAAACATTAGCTGTGTCAGTATCAAAGGTTCATCTGCAGCAATGGTTGGTGTGTGGTAAAAGATGTTTCCCTGCAGGACTGAGCCTCCATGAGGAGTCTGTGCAAGGTCAGTGTTTCCCTCCTGCAGGCTCAACTAATTTCTGTCGGAACACAGTTATATTTGAGTATAACAGTCTCAAAGGCAATGGTATTAACATTCAACATTTACATGTAATCTTACATAAGGACATTTTAACTGACTACATCCTGTTGCTTCACATTTGACAAAAAAAAACACAGGAGACAAACTGTTCTGTGGTACCTCACAACAGACTGGTATGTGAAGGAAACTGCCTTTTTGCATTGTGCAATTTTAACAGTGGTTAACAGCTAAAAAGCTATTCAAATAATATTAGAAAGTCATCATCATCATCATATTTAGCTTTTACCTAGTACCTTTCTGCAGCTGATCTCAAAGCTCTGTTAAAAAGTATACCTATCGCTCTCCCCATGATACAGCTAAAAAGATGAAACCTTTGTTTCAAAGCCAGATATAAAGCTAAGGGATCCTTAAATCAAATCCTATACCTTTTCAGGTTAGTCATGCTGACTCGGCTTCTTGTAGGTCTCGCTCTAGAATAAAATCATCTCAACTAATAGTGGGAAGAAAGCTGAGGTAACTTAAAGCCCTGTAGGTAGCATCTGAATATGGGGTTTTAAAGTTATATAACATTGTTGATACGTATAATAACTTAATGTATGTGTTAATACGTATAATATTGCTTATATATAGTTGATGCATATAATAATTACATAACATGTAAGTAATAGAATATTGTTGATAAATAACAATGTTGTTTTCCCAAGCTGTCATCACAAATGCGACTTTCCAGATTGCCTTCTTTCCATGTGTTTGCATTCTGCAAATCTTCAATCCTTGCACTAAGGTTTAAAACAAATATTGAAATACCAGAGTATGGTCTAGGGCAGACATCCTCATTATCTTTGTTCACGAATGCCAAGTTCTAGATAAGTATAGAAAGCTTAATACACATGGTTGTAATTCATTTTCCCTGCTAAATTGATGTAATTTTGCCAAAGATTCAGCATCATGTATAATGTCTGGAGTATGTTTCTCCCACTGCGGTATGAAGAATGGGTTTCAGGCTGGTACTTTTAGATTTTCATCAGTAATGCACTGAGCTGGTGGCAGAATGTGATTATGTTAGAACATCACACAGCAGCTGAATTTAAACGCAGGTGCTAGAAATGCAATGCATGTATTTTGTAAATTTCCAAGTAATTGCTGGTGGTCTTTTCAATACCCCCAAAATCTAGAAGTGTGATAGTGGGTTTGCACAGTGCCATTGTATCACCTGGATCAGACTTTCAACTAGTTTGAATTTTTATTATAGCAACAGTTTTATGGGCCAAGGCTGTTTAATCATACTTGAGAGCCTGGCCCAGATTTCAAGGACTGCTTGTCCTGGGATCTGCATAGCATCAAGGCTCCTTTTACTCCGGATTGTGTGAAAGGTCCTTAAGGAAAGACAACCATGCTCAGGCATAATATACCCTGTAAAGGATTTTTCAGCTGTTCCGAACTCAGATATGTGCATAGAATAACCATGGCAACCCAGGTGATTTATTTTTCTACATTTTTTGTGCCAAGACTCAAGGGTTTGGGTTGTTAAATCAGCAGTGGACCATACAGGGTCGTAGGAGGTGTGCAGATGTGGTGGTTGGGTCTTGTAGAAAACTCCTTCTCTCCTTCACTTACGTAGGTGGCAGAAAGCAAGAAATAAGATCCATCTGAACACCTTAAATTCACTGTGGGTAACCTGACTCATTTAGTTAGTTGAGAGTAAAGCTGGAGTGATACTCCTGAAAACACTGGGCTGATGTTGATAACAATCAGGCCCCCAGAGAGGTCTGTAAACCTGTGATTGCTAAGGGTGAGTTTTGAAATATTCCCCAAAGTGCAAGGAACAGTTATCTGAACTTTGCTGGGCAGTTGAGCAGACTTTTGTCAGCCAGAAAACTCTATTAGAAGTAGCAAAGTATTCCTTAATTATAACATCTTCTTTTACACTGGAAGAGGTAGACCCTGTGTCCCATTACATTCATGAAAGAATCAGGACTTGAATTATTGGAAAACTACTTCAACGCTGGGTTCTAGCCTTCTTTGTTCCTTGTACATTTTCAAATCCATCACATAAACTTCATTTATATTAATAAACATAAGGTTTTTTACATCACCCAAGGCATTGTCCCATAGTTGTTAGTCTTGCAGTGAGCCATCAGCCTGATTCTCCTCTCTTGTGACAGCTATAACCTATCGTTTCCTAAAATGGGGAAAAATCACATTGCCCTGTATGTTTGACTATGAGAGAGATGGATTTAGTAGATACACCTGTGGGCTGACTAACACCAAGTGTTGGTCACCTGTTCCTCAGGCCTTTTTTAGTATGGGTCAGAGCAGTGTCCTCAAACAAGGGCAGTGTCTGCTGCCTAGGTAAAAAAGATGAGATACAGAGAGAGCATCATCTGCTACATCTCGTGTTCCTTACAAAAAGCCCAGATCTGCTCAGAGTCCCTTCCAGTGCCAGCTATGGGCCTACTCCTAGTATATAAGACTGGCTGGATCAGTTATCAAGCTGTAATTGTGACAGGCTAATTGCATTATATCATTAAGTAAAAGATCAGCTGCTAATATGAATAGCAGAAAGGCAGCATGCAGTTAGAGTGAGTAACCTTTAGCTGCTACCAACAAAATCGTATTTTTGACTCATTTCTAATGTGCTCTCAAGCACCTGAATAGAAAGATATTAATTATCTGCAAAAAGAAAAATGTTAGGTATCAGTAACAGCCAAAACCATTTTGTAGATTATATGTTTCTTAAAATGTCTCTATCTGTGTTCTGAAGTGGTTGTGATTTGTGGCTGTCACCCAGGCTGTGCAAGGCATCCCATGAGTGAGAAATACTGCCTGTGACACATCCGAAAGAACATTTTGGAAAAGTATAGGGAGGAAAATGTGACTTGCAATTCCTTGTTTCACACATTTTTGCACAGCAGAGAGATAAAGTCAAGCTCCTCTAAAAAGTGGAAATACATCTGGTGGTCTCCTCCTAGTTCCCTTTTCTGATTTAGAGTGAAAAAAAAGCCGCTTTGCAAGTTACTACCCCATGGCATTATTACTCAAATGAAATTTGCTTGAGAGTACCTGAATTGTTTGGGGAAAGCCTGTTTCTCCTTCAGTCTATCTCACTACCTTTCTCTCCTTTGGAAGCACCCAAATTGCACCTCACTCCATGTTGAAGTATAACGTATCAATAAAACCGTTTCAAATTTCTATTCAGCTCTTACCATAATCCAGACCTTTCAACGGAGAAGTACTGTAAACAAAACAACACCTAAACCCACGTCAAAGTCTGCTGCATGCCTTTAATAGTGGGTATGTGGGAAGGATAACAAGTCTAGAAAACAACTGTCCTGACACTAATAATTTGCCCAGCTTTCCCCATACCTACTCCTGTTTTCTACTGGCACTGTGCTTTGGCCTCGGTGTTGGTCACTGAGGGTGGGAGGAGCAACCAAAACCATGTACAAAAGATATCTGTGCAGACTCCAGTCTACATGGACCTTTCTGAGAAGGTGTCTTACTTATTTTTAACAACTGCACATTTCCAGGAGTCTAGCACCAACTTTAATACTATCTTGTTCTGCAGGATTTTACTAGTTCACATCTGTTGCATGCTGGTAGGTTTTTCAGGAGATATGCCTTTCATCAGGAATACGGCACAGCAAGTCAGTCATTATGGGAGCTTGTTCTCACCAGGATTAAAAAAATGGAGGGGGGAGTTGACTGACAAGAAGATTCATTACTCCTGCCATAAGGATGACATTAGACTGCAGAGATGGAAATCATATATGCGGTACCATGCCCATCCTATATGCATATATGCCTTTCCAAGAGAAAAAGCCCTTCCCTTAATCTGAAAATACAGTGCTCATCATAAAATTTGTCTGAACTCTGCACTAGCCTCTCACTAATTGCCTGCTGAGGCAGCCAGCTTGTTGTAAGGAAGAATATTTTTTTAAGAAAGATTACAGCATGAGTCTATTGATACTTGCCCTCAAAATGCTGACTGCAATTGCTAATACTGTTTTCTTCTCAGATTGTTTATTTCAGTTGATTTCTGACTGCAGAGGTAATACAAACTCTATCATCAGATGCATGGAAAGAATCATTTTACTAATGATCATTTTCATGCTGAATATACATGTACAGTTATTTATGAAATTTAGTATGCTAAAATGTGTTTGTGTTGGCAGAGGAACAAACCTCCCTGCATTAGTCCAAGAGTGTCTGCCTAGGAGCAGTACAGAAGGCAAGGCTCAGTACCAGTACTGCTAGATGGGTAATGAAGGTGCTTTCCTACCTGAGCATAAGCACAATGAAACACATGACTTCGCTACTACAGTTGGTTAGACAGGAATTCGGCATTCCACCTACTTTCAGAAATAAGGAATTTGCTGCAAGTGCATTGCTCCACGTTGCATTCATAAAGTACATTGATTTGCAAGGGCCTTTCCTGCTCAGCACAGCCAAAGACTGCCTGAAGGAGCGAGGCGCAGCCTGGATGCGAGTGCTCTCTACATCACATTGCTTGGGCTGAAGTGGTTCATTTTGCTGGTAAATCTGGAGGTTTCTGTTCTGAGCTAATGATAAACATTGGTGTTAAATTAAGATCTCCAGTGCATTTGCCAAAATATACAGCTAATTGTGCTAGGAATAAGCTCATTACTGATGCATTTTTTAAGATTTCTGACTTTTTGAAGTTCAGCTGAAACATTTAAAGATGCAGCTAGGGAGTCCAGCCAGGAGCAGCTGTAAAAACACCTATGTGAAGGGCTGCTGTCTGGGCTTTGTAAAGAGTACCCACACCTGCCCTTTGTCCCACCATCCTCCTAACATGCTTTCTTTTAGCCTCTTTCCCCCTTTTGTTGACACAGGACTCCCCAGAAAGTCTTGAGCCATGTTGCTTGTGGCCATAATGCTGTTTTGTTGGTCCAAATCTGTTTATTTGATTTTGGAGTGCCCTGTGCTGTGGTGTTGCCCCTCTTCTTGGTTGGTCTTTGGACATCTTTATAAAAAAGTAGAATTGAAAACATTAAACTGCCAATTAGTTTCCTTTCTGAACTTCCTTCTTTTCCTTTGATACAGGTTATTTGATGTTCTATACATCTTTCTGATCACTGGAAATCATAAGCACCAAATATTTTACATCATTATTCACTATAGTTGAGCTCTTCTTAGCAGAAGACGGACTGACAGGACATTCCCATACAATATTATAAGCCCTACATGACAGATGTACAGAAAAAAAAAAAGAATTAGTAAAATCCACCTGGAGTCAGTGGAAAATATCCACAGTAGGGTAGTGACATGCCCTTTAGCTTATCAACAGGATTTGTTAGGCTGGCCATAATGACGTGCCTCTTCAGCCCCATTGCTTCTGGTTCTTGAGTTAGCACATTAAGCACTAATTTGAATACATCTTCACAAAAAAGGATACCATCAAAATAGCTTTCCTGTTGATATAAGAATTTGGGGAGATTAAAAAATAAGCACACAGTTAATGTGTTTAATTGTGCTAGCGAAGTGGAAATGAGAAGCATCAACTCACTGAGGAGACATTCCTATTGCCGGCTTTCATTTCTTTCTGCACCATCAAATCAGGATCATCACTGAAAGTGATTCAATGATTTCTACAGCCCTCACGATGAGAGATCTCACCATTTACTGCTAAGTACCATTAGCACAATGAAAAGTGCAGATAAAACAATGCCTATTGCATATCCACTCCAGATTTTCCTTATGCCCCTTACTTTGGCTAGAACTATTTTCCCCTTAATTTCACTTAAGAAGAAAGAATTCACTCTACTCAGTGAGCTGACAGAAAAATAATGAATTCTGTATCAAAAGCTATCTCTATTTAATTTTCGGATTCAGTTTCCCTTAGAGAAGTTACTGGGCACCTGAGCTGATTCCATTCCCACACCTAAGATTATCCTCACATGAACTTGATTCCAGCTGTGTACCAGAGATCCCTTCTAGGTTAGGAAGAAGTTGATTAATCTGGTGAGAAGTTCCAGCAGTAGATTTTGTTATGGGTTTTTTGAAGTATTTTTTCTCTGAACGTTTTTGTTTCAGATTCAGCAGCAGCCTGCACTTGTTGTTTTAGGGGTAAAAGGGCAGAATTTGTGCAGCTTTCTGTACGGCGTTGGCAAGAGAAGATATGTTTGTTACCATGTGGGTCTGAGGTGTGCGTGCAATTCAGAATGCAACGCTATGCAGAAACACCTAAGCTAGCTTTAAATAGGTAGTTGGTGATAAATCCGTGTTGGTGTGACACTCCTTCTAGTCAAATATATCCCAGTTTTCCAGGCATAGAGGCTGTAGTATTTTCAGCACTTCACTCCTCCAGAGCTAGTTTCAGTATCTCTGCATGAGACTGCAGATAGCCATGTGCACATCCCAGTTTGTTCCTATTGAATCATAAAAACATCCAGGTCAGCAGAAACCTCCAGAGATTTTACAGTCACACCTCCTGCTGAAAGCAGGGCTTTAGACTGGGGTATCCAGGGTCCCATCAAACCAAGCCTTGAACATTTCCAGCAAGGGAGATTCTGCCGTTCTGAAATTTTCAGTCTCTGTCTTGGACTAGGAGGACCAAGCCGGGACACAGCATCCCAGGTGTGGCCTAAGGGATGCTAAATGGGGTGGAATAATCACACCCTTGACCTGCTGGCTGTAGTCCTTGCCTGCTGGCTGTACTCTTGCTGAGGCAGCCCATGACAAAGCCTCCTTTCACTGCTGTTAAGGGCACACTGCTGGCACAGGTCAAGGCTGCTCCCCAGGCAGACAGACCTCCCAGACATCCACCCGCCACTGCGTGGGATTACTCTGCCCCAGGTGCAGGATTTAGCGACTCTCTTTGTTAAACATGCAGTTGTTGTTGGCCCAATCTTCCAGCTTGTTGCAGTCTCTCTGGTGGCTCTTCCTTTTAGCATCTCTCTTCTCCCAATTTGTTGCCATCTGCAGGCTTGCTTGCTGAGGGTGCATTCAATTGTGTCCTCCCAATTTTTTATAAAGCTATGGAATAGTATCAGGCCCAGTACTGACCCCCAAGGGACTCCACCTGTAGCTAGCTACTGGTTCAGCTTTGAGCCATTAGCCATTGCCCTTTCAGCTCAGCATTTTACATAGTTGTCCACCTGTCTCGTGGTCCATCTGTCCAATTTGTATCTTGCCAGCTTGCCAACAGTTTATTAAGGTGACCATGTCAAATGCCTCGTTAAAATCAAAGGAGATGATGTCCATGGCCCTCTCCTCATCCACTGAGCAAATTGTTTCATCATGGAAGGCATCACAGAATGGCAAATAAAGTCAGTGCAATGCTTTTTGTAGGGCGACAAGTACTTTTCACCTAAATAAACCACCTTTACATCAACCTCTTCATCATTTGACAGCTACTGGTCTCAAAATTTCCTTCAAACAATGCCACCTGTACCGCTAACAACTTCTTGTATGCTCAAAACAACCCTGCTTGTGAAGCCAAATACCTGGAATGACTCCCTTCTTCTTTTGTTCCAAAAACTGCTTCACCTGTTTATCCTTCCCTGTAGGAGGTCAGTGAATAAAAAGAGGCAAGACCTGAGAAAGGCACAGCTCAGGCTGGGAGGCCTTGTGCCACCTGCTGCAGCAGAAATGACATACCAGCCATCACTGGCTTACACCAGGATGCGGCAGGGAGGCAAGCATTCCCACCAGGGAGCCAAGGGCTGCCTGGTGCCCCAGCTTCTGAGATACAAGCTTGGCAGAGGTCAGACTGGGCAGGCCCACATAAAGACACCCCTACTTATCCGCACCAATATAATTATACAAAATAATTGCCACCTTGTGATGTAAATTGAAATGTAAAATATCCCATCAGCCGTGACTTCCCATCAGCTGGGAAGGCAGACCCAGTGATGGTCTGATCACTTTTCATGACATGTGTCACACTGAGGGCGAACAGCAGCTGCACATATTTCTGGGACATGAAGTTTAGGGAGGTCCAGCTGATATGGACAGCTGCAGTGCACGTGTGTATCAGCCCATGTTACGAGAGGTTCTCTACCTCAACACCAACTACCTATACAAGATCCAGACCCTGTTTCTTTTCTTCAAGATCCTCTGCAGTCCTAAGCTTTTTTTTCAAAGCAGCTACTCCCAGTTTCAGAATGAAGATTGCGATGAGCAGCTGCATTTCCAGAGACTCTTTAAGATAAGGATAAACTGATTAGGATGCTTCCACTCTGGGCTGTCTCTGGGGCTAAGAACCACCACAAAGCTGCATATTTCTTATAGAAATTCATAACAGCACATTTATTAAAAAACCCACAGCAACTTCTCAAAATAAAATATTATGCTGCAGAAGTTTCTGTATTTCAGTAAGGAGAAGATATAGTAAGTAACAATCTGGGGCAGCCCATTAATATACTCACTTTATTCAATTAGCTTTGAAAGGTATTCAGATATTTTGTGAGGATCAGTTGGACGTCATGATAATGTCATCATTCTATGAATCCATACAAAACAGTAACAGGCCTCCAACTATGTCATCCAGTTATTGGTATTGCTAGCTTTTTCACATATAAAATGGTGAGCAGAATCTTCTCAGACTAGTTGCTTCTGGCAGCATGCTTGAATGGCTGGCTTCTTTATATACCAAAAGGATGCACAATCCTATAGCATATAGTCATGCAACAAAGCAAGGCAAAATAGCCATCACACTTCCTACTGCCCTCAGCATCGCTTTTGAATAATGTGTGATTTTTGCAGCACTTCTCTTAGAAAGATGAGTCCATGATTGGCTCACCACCTGAAGAGCACTTTCCATGGGTGCTGAGAACACTGGGAATATTTAAGCTCTCGGGCAGTGAGATGCTCCTGGACAGCAGCAAGTGTATGGACGGTTATTGCGGAGTATCTGGTGGTGCCCTTCAGACCTGCAGCCTAGTTTTCTGTGTTATAAGTTGTTTGTGTGCTTCAACTGATAATACTGTCACCAAGATGAAAACTGCAATGGTACAGTTCAAAAGGAAAGGTGAAAAAATAATTCTGCTACTTTCTAATTTCTTAGAGGAAGAATCATAGAGCTGTGGTTCCAGAACAGGGGGAGAAAAAAGCTGCCACTGCTGCTACAGAGATAAAAAAACACACACCTGATACGTGGTCACCCAGGAAAGCTACAGAGTCCAAGCAAAACACCACTGCAAAGTTACGCGAATAATATAAACGTAGACCTGTCTGCATTTGGTGACACAGGTCATTTTTGCTGGTGTACCTTCTGATCACTTTTCTCTGTCCTCCAGCCACAGCTCTATCTTCTCTGATTTATCTGTATTACTCGATTCATACTTTTCTTTTCCATGATCACTGAGAAAGACACTCAGCTGCTCTTCCTGGCTAACGAAGGAAAGCTCTGCAACATCAATAAAATGGAAAAACCTGTCACCCAAGATTGCTTTGTTGCCTTCCTAATGGCCTCCTGTACACACTGAGCAACAGGAGGACAGAGATGTAAAATTAAGTATCAGAGCAGATCATCAATGGCTAGGCCAGCTATCCAGAGCTCCTCAGTGGACACTAAACCACTCACCAGCCACCCTTGCTGAGCTATGCAAGTGTCTGAGAGCATCAGGGAACGTGTTCAAAAGCACCGAGGTAAAGGCAGAGCTGGCAACCCTCTGACTGTCAGGGGACTTATGATCCTCAGCATCTGAGGTGATTTTTAAAAATTTACTCATCATGAAAGAGTATCAAAGCCCATGAGAAATCTAGTAGAAGCACTGATAGATAAATGGAAATTTTCTCCTTAGTCTTTGTTTAAAGATTGATTGTCAAAAGCGGTAACACTACTCTTGTCTTTCTGGTTTACATATTCGTTTGATAAATTAATTTTCAGAAAGGATTATGGAAGCATGGATGCTATTGCAAAAGGAGGCTGGGTGCCCTTCCTGCAGTGCCGACTCCCAAAATACACTTTTAACTACCTTCTACTTTGCTTCCACAGATTTCAAAAAACTCTGACATTCACAACTGCTGCAGTGGACTAAAAACCCAAAGCACATTTAACTTCCAATCTATAACATTTGCTTTAAGCTTATCTCCCACCAGGAGCTGTTAAGCTCCATCCAGATCTGAAGACTTCTCATTTGAGTTTAGTATTTCCCTCCTCCTCTCCAAGGTGAGGGATAAAATACTGCCTTCTGCACGTCTGCCTCCATTACCTCTGCCAAGTACCTTTGTAGTACTTACCCACGGGCTCTCCAGCAGCATAGTAGGAGGCTTGCCTTGCTCCGTACAACGCCGCGATTTCATACAGAAATGCTGCTGAGGAACTGCAACTGCAACCCAGCTCTGCCTGCTTCCTGAAATATTGCCCACTGCCCACAAACCACCCAGCTGAATCACGTGATTAGACCAGTTTTTATCACCTCATGCAACAGGTCTATTGTCATTGATGTGTTTGGATATTTTATTTATTTTTGTTCTGTTTCAATGCGTATTAAGTATTTCCAGTTATTGAAAAATATATCTGCTTGTAAACAGTTACAGGTGCAAGAACGAAAGGGGGCTCATTGGGCTGAAAGTGAAACAGCACAGGTGGGAGTGTGCATTTATCATCATGTATGTGGATATATAGATAAACGTGGTTTGCTCCTGTTGTATGGAGGCTGCTCAGTCTCTCAGCAGCATTTGCTTAGTTGCTCAGATAACGTCCAAGATGTGAATTTATTGATCTGACAGCCCTTGCAGGAACTTTCCTCATGATGCAGCAGTAAAATAAATGTAGTAATCCTGAAGCAGGGCAGCCCACAAGGCTGAATGCTTTCTGGTACTCCTGAAATGCTTCTGTCTCATTATCAAACAGTAGTCTTCCTAAGAGATGTGAGTACCTGCTCTGCATGTGCTTTTTATACACTACAGCCTTTTTCTAAATCAAAAGTATCGACTCAGTCTTTTTATAAATGAAGAGGATAAGGCATGTAAAAAGAAGAAAGTTTTGGCAGAGATTTGCTATGAGATTGTCGTGATCCTCTTCATTATATACTGTTAGCTATATTTGTAATTATATCCAATTGATGTATCTGCTACCAGAAATCTGGCAGAGCAGCAGAGGTACACACAAAGGTGCCACTGTTTTTTCACCCACTTTAATTTCAAAATGTTGTTCTCTACCAGTCATGCAGCCAGAATAGCTGCAACACTTGACCATGCAAGAGGTAACAGGAAAAACTCATTTCTCTTCAAAAACTCGAAGATACATTCCCAGGAGTTTCAGTATAAATAATAAAAGTGTTCAGAATAAGGATGTTCTCTTCCTTCCATATTAAAGGGATATGCTTGGGAACTTTTAAATCCAAAAGTTCATTAAATGTTCTGTTCTATCCCTATGTTAAGACTCTACAAGATAAAAAGCAATATTTTAAGAAAATACAATACTGTCCCTATGTTGCGGTTTAACTCCAGCTAGCAGCTAAGCTCCACACAGCCACTGGCTCACTCCTCCCCCTGGTGTAAGCACTGACTCGCAATAACTAAAACATCCCTGAATTATTGACAGTTTCCAGCACAAATCCAAAACATAATTTCATACTAGCTACTATGAAGAAAATTAACTTTCCCTCACCCAAAATCAGCACATTCTCCACCCCTTGTTCCATACCACTTACATCATGCTTAGATCCCACACTATCCAATACAACTTCATTACCCACCACCACCTTTCCCATCTTTTGATATAATATACAGATATCATTCCCTCAGTCTATGGACCACCCCTGCAAAATGTCTGTAAAATGCCCACAAAATGTGCATCGAGTTAATTTAGTCCATGACCTTGGGCTCCATCTGTTATGGTGGTCAACTCAGGACAGGAGAGCTGGTGTGTTCTGTGAAGTCACTGGGCACCAGAACCAACTCAGGTTGGGTCACTACTGCACTTGTGCTGCCTCTTATAAGGCTTGTCCTCCACTGGTTCAGGTGGTTCCCGCTATAGTAATTCCTGTAACATTCAAGGCAGCTCATGAGTTACAACAATTTAAAGGTATATCTACTACAGTCTCTGCCCCTGGTCCCTTTGGGCCAGATTACAGGGTTTAGCATCACAATGAATTCCTCCTCTTGCTCCTAGCCTGGATAACAACAAGAGGTTCCTGCTATAGTAATTCCTATAACATGCATTTCAGGTCCCAGGTTACAACAATTTAAAGGTATTTCCATTACAATCTCCACTGCTGGTTCCTTTGGACCAGACCGTAGGAATTAACATTGCAATGAAACTCCTCCCCTTGCCCCTGCTCTGGCTTGGACTCATCCACAGATTGCAGTCCTGTAGGGATGTAGCTGCTCCATGTGGAGCCTTATCTATGAGCCACGGTCTCTCCAGGGGTATACCTGCTGTGGCACAGACTTATCCAAAGCCACAGCTGCTCTGAGGTGCACCTGTTCCAGTGTGACCTTCTCCACGGGCCCCAATGCCTTCAGAGATATACCTGCTCCAATACCTTACCCCTGGCTGCAGTCCCTCCAGGGGTGCACCTGCTCTGCATGGGTTTACCCATGGCCACATGCGGTGACGTGCTCCAGCATGGCCTCATGCACAGCCACTGATGCTTCAAGACGTACCTGCTGCAGCAGGGACTTATCTACAGCCACAGGTGCTTTGAGGTGTACCTTCTCCAGCGTGGGCTTATCCTTGGGCCACAGTCCCTTCAGAGGCATACCTGCTGCAGTGCAGACATAACCACGGCCACAGACGCTTTGAGGTGTGCCTGCTGCAGCATGGACTTATTCACAGCCACGGCCACAGGGGTTTTGGAGTGTCCTGCTCCTGCATGGACCTACCTACGGGTTCCTTTGGCTTGCGTTCACACTGGAGTTCCAGCCTGTCCAGCACAGCAGCACAGAAACAGTGGCCATTCCCTGGCTGTCTGCCAGGCCAGGCACATCGCCGCTGCTGTTATCAGAATGCTCCTGGGCACAGCACAGTGAGACGATAAGCAGTACAGCAAGCAGCACAAGCAGAAAGCAGCCACTAATGAGCACTAGACTCTAACACACAGCCAGGCAAGCAAGCCCCGTGGCAAGCGCAGAAGCCTGCTGATTAATAGCTACACAGCAATAACAGCTATAAATTCAATCTAGGACATTCCAATCTAATCTGTCGTTATCTCAAACCCTTCAGGCCCCACATTGGGCACCAAAAAAAGGCTGTTGTGGTTTAATCCTGGCCAGCAACTCAGCCCCACACAGCTGCTTGCTCATTGCCCACCCTGTGGGATGGGGGAGAAAATCAGAAGAGTAAAACTGAGAAAACTTGTGGGTTGAGATAAAGACAGTTTAATAAGTAAAGCAAAAGCTGCGCACACAAGCCAAGCGTAATGAGGAATTCATTCACTATTTCCTATCAGCAGGTAGGTGTTCATCCATCTCCAGGAAAGCAGGGCTCCATCATGTGTAACGGTTACTTGGGAAGATAAAATGCCATCACTTCAAACGTCCCCCCCTTCTTTCTTCTTCCCTGAGCTGTATATGCTGAGCATGACCTCATATGATATGGAATATCCCTTTGGTCAGTTGAGGCCAGCTGTCCCAGCTGTGTCCCCACCCAACTTCTTGTGCACCCCCAGCCTGCTCACTGGTGGGGCGATGCGAGGAGCAGAACCCGCCTTGGCTCTGGGTAAGTGCTTCTCAGCAACAGCAAAACCATCCTGGAATTATCAACACTGTCTTCAGCACAAATCTGAAACATAGCCTCATGCTAGCTACTATGACAAAAATTAACTCTACCCCAGCCAAAATCAGTACACCCTAGCAATGTCTAACTAATCTTTTTAGGGTTTAATAGGGAAACTATTTCTCCAAATACTGGTTGAGCTAAGAAAATACTCTTGTAACATTTTAGTGATCTGCAGTTTAGACCTTACAACCAGTTCCGTATAAAAAAGACAGTAATACCTTTCATCAAATAAAAAGTATAGCAACATTTTCCACTACACTCAAATGCAAAAAGTACTACTGGATTTGTCTCAACTGTGCAATAGCCCACTAGTCCTGCATTAAATGTTGTGAAGCTAAGGCATAAAAGACTTCAGATGATTTCTTCAAAGTCACTTAGCAAGTCTGCTACTGAATCAGAATTAGACTACTTTTCTCCTAATGTTATGTCTTATGCTTTAACCTGTACGCTGTATTTTGCCTTTCGGTAACAGTAAGGAAGCCTTCCAGAACTAAATTTCTAACATTAACCCAGCAACCTCACTGTTGCCTCAAGCCAAAAGCAGCTGTAAGCTTTTATGGAGCTGCTCATCCTCAGCACTTATATGGAGCATTAAATATCCCTGGGGCTTTGCTTCTTAGAGGAGTAAAGTTTACACTTTCCCTGGGAATGTAGGTTTAACCATGGCTCTTAAAGCCTGATCTGCTTGCAGAGTCCTAGGGTAATATAGGATATGGACTTCTGGAGGTCATCTGGTTTAACCCATCACTCAAAGTGGGGCCAGCTTAACCAGGTTGCTCAGTGCCTGGTCCAGTGGAGTCTGAATATCTCCAGGAATAGAGATCCCATTGTTTATGGGGGGCTCGTTCCAATTTTGATGACCCACATAGTGAAAATATTTTTTTCCTAACATCTAATTGGGATTTCCCACACTGCAATTTATTTCCATTCCCTCTTGTCCTATAGCCATGTACCTGTGAGAAGCATCCATCCCCATCTTTTTCTTCTGCTTCTCATGAGGGAGTTGGAGAGAGCAGTAAGAACTGCCTGGGATTTTAATGCAGCCCAGGATGTGGTTGACCTTCTTGGCTGCAAGGCCTCACGTTCAGCTTCTCTGCCAGGTACCCCCTGGTCCTTTTCTGCAAACCAGTTTTCTAGACAGGCAGTGCCCAGCCCACGCTGTTTTATGAGCTTATTTTCTCCTAGGTGTGGTGCTTTGCATTTGCCTTTGCTGACTCTCATGAGGTTCCTATCAGCCTATTTTTCCAGCTTGTCCAGGTACCCCTGAATGTCCTGCCCTCGAGTGTACCAGCCACCTGCCCTAATTTGTTTTCCTCCTCAAAGGGGATGAGGGTGCCCTCCATCTTGTCAGCCGGGTCATTAATACAGTTGTTAAACAGTCTTGACCTCAATATCAAACAAGAACCACCACTAGTAGCTTAGCCACCAGTTAAACCTCTTACTATAGATCCCAAACCCTTGAGCCTAGTTATCCAGCCAATTTTCCACTCAACTTACTGTCATCCATCCAAGTCATCTCTCACCAACTTGGCTATAAAGTTACTATGGAAAACTGTGTCAAAGGCCTTGCTAAAGTCAAAGTACACAACATCCACTGCTCCCCACCTCATCCACAGAGCCAGGCATAAAACATCATAGAAGGCAATCAGGCTGGTCAGCAAGGATTTGCCCTCAGTCAATCCTTCCTGACTGTTCCAAATTCCCTTATATTTTATGGGACTGGATACTATTTCCAGACAGATTTGCCCCATAACCAATGGCCACAGCCTTCCAAAGGTGATTGAGAGTATTCTGTGACACTAACAGCAACTTTCAGCAACTTTGTGTGAACATCAGGTCCCATCCCCTGTGGGATGTGGTCTGTGAGCAGTCAATGGTGTTGGTGGCCACTGGTTAATGTGTAGACAAGGCTGGCATCAGGCATGGAACCTCCCTGCCCTGCCCACTGTTTGCATCACAAGAGCTGGCAGCTCTGCCATAACACCTCCCAAGGCTGGATCACTGCAGGCACAGACATGTCCATGCTTCTGCCAGGGTAAACCATCTCTCAGGTAGGCAGTAAAAAATAAAGCAGCAAGCCAACAGCTGCTTCTCATCTGTTTGGGTTTGGGAGTAATTTGTCCTGATGGCTTGACCATGTCCATTAATAGATCACACCAGAAACCTGAAAGCCTCCAACTGTCTCCTTAATCTTTACAAGAGAAAACTGCCTGATTTATACTATTACTTCCAGAGAAAAACAACAGAGCTGTACAAAGTTTCCCACAAAATACAGAACCATGATGAGAGAGAAAAAAGCTTAAGCAAATATTTAGCCAATACAGCTTGTAACTTCCATGCCTTTTCTCTTCTATTTGCTGTCCAGTTCTTTTCTCTTGTATGCAAATAGAGTCTTATAACATAGGAAGGTGAGGATTAAGGATGAAGTGTAGCAATGGAGCAAAATGGGACAGGGAAAGAGTGTGGGGGCAGGTGTGGAGACAAGGTCATGGTCACCGGAAGAACAGACTGCACCTTCTGACTACCAGTCTGTCTTCCATCCTCTTTCCTGCTTCTCCCCAATCACTTGCTCACTCTTTCAGATGAGAATTAGACTTTTTTTTTCAGTCTGACAGTAGAAATCTTTTAAGGGTCAAAACCATATGAACACGATAATGCATTCTTCCAGTTCCCAGATAGCTGGAGAAAGTTTTTATGATCAAAACACCAGAGCTTGGCAGTTGCCACTTGAGTTATCACGGCCTTTCTCTAGCATTCAAAACTACATATTAATGGACCAGAAGTTCAACCAAATACCTGATCTATGTGCTAGGCCACGCTATAGGCTGCAAACCCCTTTCAGCCTTCTATAATAAATGTCTGATGCATTGTGAAGAATAAAATACTAGCAGCATCAAAGTGCTGCTGGACACCAATGGCTTGAGCCAAGGAGTTTTCATCAGGTGTTTCCTACTCTGTGCAGTACCACATGTTTGCGAGGATGACAGTTGCATCTGATGAAAATGGGAGTTGTAAACATATGTCCTGGGTGCATGGCTGAGAGCAGATCAGAGGACATCTCTTCATTGCTCCTGTGCATCTCTTTGATCAATGAAGAACAGTGGATAAGCCTTTGAGAGACAGAAACAGGAATTCCCCCTTGTGACTTTTATCATTCCAGGAATGTTATGCAAGTGAGCGAGCTATACAGTATGTTCTAGATTGAGGAACACTGCAAGGACACTGAAGAGTTTAAGTATCAACATGTCTCCCCAACTTACAAAAAAATGTCTTCAGTAATTTTTACAAATTTTCTTTATGTTCATAGACCTGACCAGAAATATTCAGTAGATACGGTAGATGCTTGCTGTATGCATTGAGTTTTTACTATTTTCTCCACTGTTTTTCTCTTGGAATCAAAGTTTAGTGACACAGTGATAACTATTGAGGTCTCTGGATCATGCGTAGACTATTTGAACACTGAAAAGACTATTGAACTTTTCAGAAAAACCAATTAATAGCCTTCTTAGAGGAAAAAGTGAATAATTTCTGCCGGAATAGAGCACAATTGATTTTAGCTGTCATTTACTAGCCAGAAGAGACATGGGTATGTTTTACTAATATTTCTTGTATCCTTCCACAAGACAGAAGAGCAGCAGGCAGTGGTCAAGGCAAATGCTGAGGCCTTCAGTTATCCACCCTGGGAATGAATTCTCTGGAGGGTTTATCTTTCCTGTAGTGCAGAAGGGTTTTGCCACAATGTCTGAAGAATAAAGTTAGTTGGTTGTGATGTGCAGTGCTGTGCAGAGAATGAAATAGAAAGCATCCTTTGCTTCTGCTGTTGTGGTGGCCATGTTCGACAATAAGTTTACCCATAGGCAGACCAAACTGGTTTTGAGTCTGCCATGTGGGTTTTCCAGTGAAGTCTATCAGTGAAACACGGTCAAAGTCTTTGGTCAGCAAAGAGAAGGAAGCAGCTTGGACACAAGAAAGATAAATTAGATACTAGAAGCAGTGAAACCACTCAGAGCAAGAGCAAGTCCTGAAATTTTACAGCATGTCAGCTCCCTTGCTGCAAAAGTGTCACTTCTGCAAAGCAAACTGGAAATGCAAGCAAATCCAAAGCTTTCTGTGTTGGAATCACCTTTTGCCCACCTCCTCTACTGGAACAAGCACAGCAGTCTTGGTCTGCTGGGAGGGTTCCCAGCCTTAAGCAATGGGCGATGCCTCTGGGAACTGTCTGAGGTGAAAAGCTAATCCAAGTAAGGCATAAAAATATCCCTATTTTTATCCCAGTTCAGATGCTGGCATGTGGTTGTCATGGTTGCCAAATCTAGCTTAAAAAAAAAAAATACAGGAAAATCAAGTCTTTCCAACCACATGGAAGAGAAGCCCAAGCACTTTAAGCACTGTGTCTACTAAAATCAAGGTGCAGGCATCCACTATCTGAGCATTCATAGCAGGCATCCTTCTCTGAGCAAATAGATTTGGAAATAACTGAGGATTTTTAAAGAAATACCATTGAACAAACAATGAAATTGCACTTTGAAAACTCATGATAGATGCAGAGCAGTACGAAATCAGGAGTGGGTTTTTACCCTTACCCAAGCAAGAAATCTCTGGTTAAATGGAACATAAAAGACCATTCAGCTGCCCAAACAGGACAGACATCTGTACCACAGAACAGTCAAAACCTTTGTCTTGTTCAAGTGAAGCCCTCTGCATCTGGTGACCACAGGATTTTGTCTTCCCCTGGAGGACAGGAGAGCTGTCCTGGGAGTGACCGGGAGCAGCAGACCTGTACTTTCGCGGGGTAAAGTACATGGTCTGTAAAGATGCAGTGATGATTCCAGGAAAGACAACAGCCATAACATGCAAAGGAGCACAAGCAGATGAAAGAGATTAGAAGTAAAGACATAAAGTCAGGAATATGACACCACTGAGATTGCAAAATCAGTCACTCAAAAATCAGGGAATGGGGAAATCGGAGCAGGACAAAGCTAAGTCTCTCTGTCTAGGTTTTTCTCAGAGCCGACTTTCTTCCCTTTGGGACAAGCATTTCCAGTTTGGTACATGCTGGGAGGATGGTCGGGGAGAGGGGTGGCACTACAGCCGCTAGGATTAACCAGATCAGCCTTGAAGACTGTGCCTCCCTCATTTGCCGCAGTCACACTGTTTTGGTGATATTTCTAGGAGATCTGATGAATGGGAAGACCAGGCTGATACTTTCTGTTAAGTCGGCTGAACATTGAACCTAAACATATTTCATTTGAGCTATAGCTGCTAAAATTGAAATCATTATGGATGTGCTTGAGGGCTGACATTCAGCATGAGAGCCCCAGAGCACTGGCTGCATTTCGTACATCGCTGAGAGATGATCACTGCCTGACAGAGCTCACAGTCTGAGCTGGCAGTTAAAGTTTCTTCAAGGGAATAGCTCTCACTGTTTTAAATTGAGCCCAGCCAAGAGCCTCCCAATTACTTAGGCCTCTTGTCTCACCTCCTACACCATTACTGCTTCAGTCAGTGACTCTCTGTACTATCCTGCCTATGGCAAGAGTCTTAAGGCTTCACTCCCACTCCCTCTGTAGTCAAGACATGACTTCTTCCTGGAAGGCTGAACGCCTTTCCCATCTCTAGGTCTTCTCAGAAGTGGAGGCAAACCCAAAAGTATCTAATGTCAGGCAGCTATTGGGGTTTTTTCTCCCTATCCTTTTAAGTGCAGGTATTCCCACACACGTGCATACACAAACACAGAAATGTCTTCGTTTAGACAAACTGGTTACATAGTCCATAGCTGAACGTAGCTGAATACAGGTTTTAGATGTCTGAACTAAAAGCAAACACTCCCTTCTACCACATCACACACCTACACAATTAAAACTGCATGCTAATGATCATAACAGTCAGCTTGCTTGTTCCCATTTTGCAGTCACGGCAGTGGACTTCTGAAGAAGACCTCAGTGCACTGCTAACCCATCCCTGGAGACCGAGATGAAGAAAGACATCTTTAAAATGCAAAGGGGCACAAAATCAAACTATGTGATGAATCTAAAACAACAGCAGCAGCAACAGCAAAACCATTCTTCTGTTTAAACTGGGAAATTCATTGGAGTATTAGTAGAAATAACACCAGCTCCAGCTGGTCAGACACGGACTGCAGCAATAATTAGCTCCAGGTGATTAAATCCCGTACATTAGCATGTAGCACCACATCTACCTTTAGCATCTGTAGTTCCTCAGAGGCTGCCTCTGAAAAATAACAGCCTAGCTGGGCTGCTCACCGCAGACCTCAGTAGCAGCATGGCAAACGAAGATGTCATGAGCCAGTAGCTTGCTGGATGAACCACTCCAACCACAGCCACATCACCGTTTTTGTCCATCACATGATTTTTCTTGAAAGAATTGAAAGTTTCGACATGGTAGCCTTCTCCTATAGAAGCATGGGGTTTGTTTAAGCTAGGATGTCTCTGTGGTTAGTCTAAATACAGTTGTACAGCAAAAGGTATCATTTGCTGGTTAGCAAGAGCTCTGAGGTGTGTTGTTTCATGAGCCTGCTTGTAGCCTTTGCCTGTGCAAGCGTCTGTCTGGCGTCACAACTGCATATGATTTCTGATCACTGTCTCCAGCTCTGCCTGCATAACCCTGCAGACAGCACCTGGCTTTCCTGCTGTTCCCTGCACGGTTAATCCTTCTGACGCTCAGACATACTTTTCGGTGGGCCTGTCGTGATGCATACTAGAAATCTCAGAACTCATATGTGATGTCATAAAAAATACTTAGTTTTCAGATTCCACTGAGACTGCCTCAAGGGAGGAGAAAAACTCCCTGTCTGGCTTTTAATATATAGCCCATTTACTCATTAAAGCATTTGACTGATGGTCACCAAAGTGCTGGCACACTGCATTTTCTGCTTGGTAAGAGCTAGCAAGGAGCAAGCCAATGCATTTTTAGTCTTCGCTGTGTTACTGCTGAATGCTGATAGCTTTTTTCAAGGCCCTATCTGCATCTGTTTCCCCTTTTGAGGAAAGGAAGTCCAAGGCATGTATTCGTTAGCTGGAGCTTGTAATTGAGTAGATTAATGATTTGATTGGCATGATATAAAGCCCAATTTTAAAAGCACACAATTAACTTTAAGCACTAATATTCCCATTCAAGTCAGTCATTATTCCGTTGCTTAAGTGCTTTGTTGAACCAGGTCCTGAATATGAAGCAGACCTGGTGTTACAAAATTAATTGCCTCTCTGCCCCAGGAGCTTAGCTGCTTTGCTGACAGAACCGACACGGGGAAATTATATACACTCTTGGCAGCGAGGTTTAATAGCACTGCTGCTGTGATGGGTGACTGGGAGAGTGACCATCAGGAGAAAGAGACTTCAAAGCAAAACTGAAAAATAACAAGCCAAAATCCATGAGCCTTCCACCTTTCTGGGGTGCACGGTCGGTTCAGGTCTGGTGAGCTGCCAAAGGACGCGACCCCAGAGAGCAAAATCCTGCAGCTGAGAGAGCGGGGGCTGGGAGCTGTCAGACAGTGGTGGGCTTGAGGGGGCAATGAGGCGCAATTAATTTTGTAATTAAAAGTTGAAGTTGCTTGCCCGCTCCGCCCAGGATGCACGATGCTCACCCCTCAGCTATGCTGGTGGGGGGAAGGCCCCCCCAGCTCAATGGCACTGCGGGAATTCAACCTACCTGCACCGCACCTGCAGCTGCAAAAGCTGTGTCAGGGACAGTGCTGCTGCGGGGATGGTGGCAGGGCTCTTTAGGTTGGGAGCAAAACTGAGTCTTCCTGGAGAAATACAAAGGCAAGGTGCTGAGTAGTGTCTGTTAACTAAGAAATTATCATTGTGTGACACCTCACATTACCCGAGGGCCTTGGGGGTCAGATGTGGTAGATATAGCTGCGTGTATAGCTCTCTCTTTATATATATATGTATATATAGATATAGATATAGCTGTTTGGAAAAGAGTTCTCCATCTGCAGGCAGGAGCCATGGGCCTCTGACCTCAGCTTTTGTTTTCTATGTCAAGTTTTTCTTCATTTGCTTTCTTATTTTGCTGAATTTTGTTTCTGGCTGGGGTGCAGAGCCCACATTTTTGGGGGACGTGTAAATAAATCTGGCTGGCAGGATGGTGCGAAGGTGTAGAAGAGACTTCTGGGTGTTTTGGTGAGTTCTTGCCAGGGTTGTCTCTGCTTGCTTGGCCCACAGTAGTGAATTCTGGTGAAAGACTGCAGGGACAATGCAGAGTTGTTTCAAGGCACCCTGACCTTTTTGTTGTTTCAAGGCTCCTTCCGCTCCGCAGTGCAAGTATTTAACAGGACAATATAGAAGATAAAATTTTGTAAAAATCTAAGGTAGTTTCTCTGCCTTGATGGCCAAACTGAAGACACTCAAGACACATAAAGTGGCTTAAATGATGCAGCTTTTAGAAGGAGGAGAGTGCACAGAGTGCTGTCCCCCCGGGAGTAAAGTGTGAGTGCCTGGATTAGCTGGGATTAACCCGCATTTTAGAAAGGATTTCTGAGAGTATAGTGTTGTGTGAATCCTCCTTCATCTTTGTTCTCATGTGGTTTATTCAGTAAAAATTTGGTTTGTCAGAGTTTTCACACCTGCATTTCCTCTGGCACCCGCCTACACACCCCATCGCGCCTCTCCCCCTGCAGATACTCTTGTTTGTTCGGAGGGAGCCGAGGGGTTGGTATTACGCCCAGCCATGCACCCACCAGTCCTGCCCATAGACCCTCACGGGGCTGCAGGCTGCACCCACGGCAGCACCAAGCAGCTGCAGCACTCAGAAGGGCAGCTGCCCCACGGCCGTCCTCGGTTTATGTCTGTCATCCTCGCTGTGAATACCGGGGGAAGAGCTCCGTCCCTTCGCTGTGTAAGTGAGGTGACAGAGCCCTCCATGGGAAATGCCTCCAAAAGCTCCTTTCTTGCAGACTATTTTGTCTTTGAAAGCCTGCGCAGAATTTCAGCAGAGCTTTTTGGGCTTGGGATCAAAAAAAAAAGAAAAATGCCAATAATGTCAGAGGCTCACCCAGTACTTCCTTGTGTCAAGCAGGGTCTGAGTGAACTGCCCCACCACCCTCCCCTGCAACATCCCTTGGGACATGGGTACATAATCCTGTGCCTGTGGGACCCTACTGGCCAAAACCTGGATACTGGTTATTCTCACTGAGTCTCTTATATCCTGTGGGATGGCCTCGAGCCTATTCGTGCCCAAATGCCCTGCCTATAAAGGGAAATAAGGATAAATTTAGCAGCTACAGTACTAAAATGAAAATTAGAGTTATCGTGGCTTAAAAAAAAAAAAAAAAAAAAAAGAGCCAAGGGGTTTTGTGTTTGTCTTTTGCAGTTTTATGGCAGCTGCTGCTATGAAATAGATCGCATTGCTCTCTTAGAGCTTGGTGTGAGGATTGGTTTTCTACCAGCCTGTCTCAAAACCTAAAAAAATCTGGTATTATAAACATTTAAGAGACAACCCACTGTGAGGTCTGTCAGACATGAAGAATCTGGGAGAGCAAATTATATAGTCCACCTAGGCGTCTCGTTCCAGCTCTGCAGGAGATGGGACATGACACAGTGTTTAGTGCAAAACAACAGATTTTTCTGTGCAATGTTTTTGTAGGAAGATACCGTTATCAGACGTGACCTTATCTACTGAGGGTGAAGACAGATCTCAGCAAGATAGTTTCCATACTTCTTGATGAAAACAAGCAGCCCCTCAGTGAAAAGAGACATTTCAGGAGATGAACGCAGTCTGAGCAGATTCCCTTGTTCTTGCGTCTTCTTGAACAACCAGAAAGCAAACAACTTTTGTAAGTATTTAGTGTAATAATATTATAAGGTGGACATTTTCTGGTGTCACGTAGGCCTGAGCAGAAGTATAGGCACTTGCCAGACCACTCAAAACTCACCAGGAAAACACAATTTGTTTTTGAGATTTTGTCAGATTTCTTGCTAGGCTAAAATATATGTGAGATAAGGGAATTCCCTATGTATTTTGGTGCACCTGCTTCTTAGCCATTTCAGACAATGAAAAAGCACAGAAAAAGATGAATGCAATGAAATCTTTTGGGAAGTTCATCAAAACCTTTCATTGGTTGAAAATGGTATTAAGTTGGTGTTACAGAAAAAGGCTTGATTCAGTTATTTTATAATCATCTCATGTAACAAGAAAAAAGATATGCAGTAGGCAGAAACAAAATGCAAAGCTAAGGCAAAGTTTAAATTTAGGTTTTAATGTTTTTGCTCCTGCTTGGCCTGTTTTCATGTAACCAGAACAGGGGCCCAGGCTGTGATCCTTCACCTGACACTCTTATTCTGTAGTTTTCAAACATTGCCTGTGCCTCCCAGGACTGAGATGAGTCAGGAAGGTGCTTGCAGGCTTCATTTCTGCAATAAGTGAGAAGGAACTGCAGCAGCTGATGGAGGAGGTAGGACAGGGGCTGCTAATGGGTCTGGAGTCAAGGACACACAACCGCTTTGTAGCGCCTGCAGCTGATTCATGGTGAGACCATGGGCAAGTCACTTGTACTCCCTTGGTCTCACTGCATCCAGCAGAATTTTTCTGGGTGATGTAAAATAGCTTTCATGCGTTTTGGGGCAGAGATGGGGAGGGAGCACGCATACACATGCGCACTAAAATATTTACCTACATCATCATGGTAAAAGAAAGCTTGTGAAGTCAGACCATGTTCTACTTACCTAAAGAAGGAAAAAACAGGCTTTATTTGTGTACTTTCCAAATACTGTGAACTTCCTGACAAAGAGAAAATATGGCCAAATACGTTTTAAGGTACTTGAGGACTTACCTTGAAAACAGCCTTCATCTTTCCACTGTTCTTAAGTGACACCTATTGTTATCTTGTTTCAGGCATGTTTTGAAAACTCAGTTACGTCCTTGATGGGAAGCATAATTAAAACAGCTGTTGCTGCAGAGACACATCCTTAGAAATTTTTAAATTTTCATGCCAGTCTATTTTGTAACCAGGCCTCACAGGGAAATGTTCTTTCGTCTTGAACAGAAACACAAAAGTCTGAAGAATCAAGAACTCTTGCATAAAGAGGGTGGAGAAAAACTCCAACTCCCCACTGCATTGTTTCTTCTTAATAACATATATTTTATATTAATTTGTCATGACATATACTTAATTTTATTTCTCAGATTGCTGCATTCCAACAATATAAACTTCTTAGGCATCAACAGGTTCTGTGTTTAAGGGACACAAGTAATTTGAAGGCAAGTGGTCGGATAATAACATATCCTGCTACTAGTGATCTGATAAAATCTGTAGTACACACACACTTCACACATTTTGACCTGATGCGCAGAAATTTCTAGACACCCCTATTTCCCAAGGGCTGGTTAACCTGAGCAAGAGCAACTTTTCTGGGGAAGAATGCAGGTGAAAGACATGTTGGCTGGTGATAAACCAGAACTAACCTGTGGTAAGCAGGGTCTTTAACCAAGGATAGTGTTTGGTACACCAGGTATCTTACATGCATAAGGAAATAGCCAGTTCCTCATCTAAAAGCTTTGCAGTTCAGACACAAACACAAGAATGCTTGATGCCAGGGCTGCTGCTTCTGGTAAAAACAAGCAAAAGGACTTTTTTTCTCCTGTTCAGCTGGCTCTTCCACTGAGTCCCACGTATAACTGCAGTAAGGAATGGGTTGTAGGCTGAATACATGAACACACATGCACACACACATTTCCTCCATCTTCTTGCTTGTAAAACAACCACAAATAACAGGCACGGGAAGGATTTGATTCATCATTTTCTGATAGGAGTGAAATCAAATAGCACAGTTAACGTCAAAAGTGCCTATAGATAAGTACTGAGACATGCAGAGCTTACAGCAAGACTTGTGTTTTGTCTCCCATCTCTTTAACCCTGTGGCTTCCCCCTGTGCCTCTCTCTGCCCCCCCTCACCCACTGCTCACCCTTGTCTTGTGACAGACGTGTTTCTGGAAGACAGCAAGAAGGTTGGAAGAAAAGGTATTAAAATGTCCTTGTGAAGAAAGAAATAGGCAGGAGGTGTGAAGAAAAAGTGAGGGTTAAGCTTAAAACTATTAAAAACGAATTATAAGTTTGGACTTGCCCTGGAGCAATAAAGACCATGTCAGGGTGGCTCTGTGATGTGTAACTCTGGCAAGACGTGAGCCCACCAAAGATTTTGCTGGCTGTCGTTGGCATGACAGAATTCCCCTGTCACTGCTGTCTCTGAGTGCAGGGATGGCCTGAGAGCAGGCTGTTGGATGAGTCAGAGCGGCTTCGAGTTTGTGGCTTACCGAGTCTTTGTGGTCTCTTCTGCTGCTGCCCAAAGTGAATCGCAAATTATTTGCTCCTGAGGCGCGCAGTTATCCATGAAGAGATGTACACAGTCCACCTTTCTTTCACAAATGTCAGATGGTTACTGACTGATTTTCAACCATATATCTTCCCAGTCTATTTTGTAGGCACAATAATGACCTCATGCCAACAGGCTTGCTTCTCCTGTTTTACCACAGAAGCAAATAGCATGTAGCTGACATCTTGGTTTGTCCCTCCAGTGGAAGGTGCCTCGGGTTTCTAAACTCACAGCTGGAATTTAAATTATCCTTTCCAAAATAAAATCTTCCACGTTCCATCAACCATCATAAGGCTTTGAAAAAGCACAGTGCTAAACAAAATGGACTGTTGTGACTTAAAAATTGCTTTTCCTGCCTCCCCCCCACCTTGACTGGCTGATAGTTTCTTTTTGTTCCGTATGAATAGAGGAGATTATTTTTTTCCCAGCAAAACAATTAAGTGCAAGCACTTGTCATAACAAAATCCTCAGGAAAGGTTTGAAATGGTGCCTATGTCTGTGATTTCATGCTAAGCTACAGAAAAGCAACACTTTTGTTTAGGAGAGGCCTCCATAAACCAAGCTGACTTATTTTATGAGTCAGCAGAGTCATGGTATCACAGAATAATTCAGGTGGGAAGGGACTGGGGGTGTCTCCGGTCCAACCCCCTGCTCAAAGCTCAGGGCAGGGTGCTCAGGGCTGTATCCAGCCGGGCTGCAAAACCTCCAGGGATGGAGCCCACACAGCCTCCTGGGCACCCACCATGGGACGGACACACACACACACACCCCCCGCAAAACTTGTTGCCCTTCATTGACATCCAACAGATACTGGGGGGGTTGCAGCATCCACACGTGGTCTAACGAGTGCTCAGTAGACGAGGATAACCCCTTCCCTTGACCTACGGGGCCACGCTCCTGCCCATAGGGGTGGGAAGCTGCTGGTCTCCATCACTGCCAGGGCACGCTGGGGGCTCGTGCTCAGCTCCTGTCCCACCACCCCCAGGCATTTCCTGCACTGCCCAACTCCTGAGGATGCTTTGCTGCTCAGGCGCACAAGCCACCAAACCCCCCAGCTCTGTGTTTGCAGTTGCAGAAGAGCCAGGCTGCCTGGCTGATGCACGGCACCTTGTCCAAGCCTGTGACTGCACATGCAGTGTCCCCCACATCATCCTCACAGCATTAGCTCAGTCAACCGTGGCTGAGCAGGGCTGGGGTGACTCTGCAGCATCACTGATCCCCGGTGAGCTGCCAGTCAGACCAGGCTGACATGCAGCACAAGCACTGTGGAGCATTAGCTTCTGCCGATACTGAAAAAAAACCTTTGTAGTGATCACAACAGCTTGCTTGTGTAGATTCTCTGGGTCTGATAAAATAGTTATAACCACCCTCAAAGCATTTATCTCAGCATGGACACCAGCTTCGGCTTCTGTCTTCTATCCTACTGCCTATTTTTACCAAACAGATAGGAATTTCATTTCTGTAAGATTTCCCTTCAGTGCTGATATCAACCACAATTTCTGGGGCTAGAAAGACTGTCAAACACAGCGTGTGACCCATAATCCTCACTTCTGATAAATGTTTGATGGAAAGAAAGCGCTGGTTTGTAACTATTTACTAGTCTGTTTACATTGAAAGTTTAACCAACAGTACTGTTTTAATATTAATACTTTCCCCACAACAAGTTATATTTGATTGTTTTTATTCTTAGGAAAAAAGTGAAATATTGGAAGCAAAAGAATTAGTCATACAACAAGACAAAATCTTAGAGGTACAACACCTATTGCATATCACAGTACATGCTCTTTCTTTGCTTAGACCAGCACCATTCTGTAATAAGTTTTACAAAGGTAATGACAAGGGTGTCAAACAGTGAAGAGAGAGAGTAAAATATAAGACAGATAAGAGTGCGGGGGTAGGCCTGCCAGTAGTCTCAGGAATATAAAAATAATGCAGCGCTGAGAAGTTTTGGGTTAGAAGTTTTGCAGACTACAGCCTGCAAACCAGCAAGTCCGCCTTTAAAACAAGTAAACTTGTATTATTGGGAACATTAGTCATCCAGAAAGTTACAACGATATAAAACTAATACCAGCAGGGCAGATTCCTATAGATTTCTATCAGAGCTAATTTGGGAGAGCAGAATGTAATATTTGCAAGGGCAGCACTGGTGCTGATCTCATGCTAATAAGCTCTGACTTGACTTTTATTGCACACCAGACTGATGGACTAATATTAAGATTGTTTGCTTTTCCTTTGAACTTTTAAGGTCATGCAGATAAAAATAACCCATTTAAAAGAGCAGCTCAAGCACCCTGAACTAATTGAGCTGTAAGTATTAGCAATGCCCTCCATTCCAGGTTTCCTATTTTATGGTATCCAGAATATTTCTACATCAGCCATACCTGAAGCATGTGCTATTGATCGTAAGTTAATGTAGTTTATGCGACATCAAACAAGCATCTCATATTTATGTAGAACAGCTTCTTTTTCTGGCACATAGTCACCCAACCACAGAAATGCAAATGAAATTTAGATTTGGAAAGTATCATCTCACTCTTAGCAGATTGCAGAAGTAGCTTGTCTTTTCCTCAGAGGACCAAAGTTTTGGGGCATATCCTGGATATTAATTTCAATTCTCTTTCTTAATAACCTGCACCAGGTTCATATTATTACTTTGCAGAATAACAAGCAAAACCAGCAGCTTGAATAGCAGCAGTGGCAGCAGAGCCTGCAGCTACACAGTTATTTACAGAGCAAGTGCTCTCTTTTCTTGGCCAGAGTTCAAGTGCTATTAAAGACATACCCCCCCACCTCACTACTGGACTGTGGTTTCCTTTAGGTAATGAACTTACACAGAATCTCTGAATTTCAAAACACCACATCTAAGTACAGAGTGTCTAAGCACCAGACTTCTCATTCTTCCCTTGCTCAACCGCTCCGCAATGCAGAAATCCTCTAACTTCAGTAAACACGAGGGGTGAAGTATTCCTTCTAGCAATCACTCCCAAATTAAGCACTAACTATGAAGTGCCAGCAGTAAGTATGAACCCTATTTAAAAACTCCTCTTTCAGTTCTGTGTAGAGATTTGAGATGCAGTTTTGTGCTCTCTGTGTTATGGAGGGAAGAGCTGTGTAATGACATTATGTATGCACTGCGTGAACTGTAACGACAGAGGCTGAAATACAGTATAAAGTTTTAAAAGAAAAGAATTTTGGAGGAAATCTGTTGTTTGCAATAGAGCTATCCCCACACCTGCAGGACACTACAGATGCTCTGGTTTAGTTACTGTAGTGTCTCTCAGGCAGGAGGACATCATAGAAAACCTTATCAGACACTTTTTCCTACCTCGCTGCCATGGAAGCAGGTTTGATGTGAGAAATGCAGCAATACCAATGTTTTTGTGCAATAAAATAACCTGAGTAGCATTTGTTCTGTGCTGTTGGTATGCTCTCCTACCTTTGGGTGGCTGCTTTGGGACTGCCTAGTTTTACCTTTTATCCAAAACTAGATTAACCCATTAATTCAGTTGTTCCATGTTGTAATTCCAATGGAGGTGCACCAAGTAAAAGGGTTTCCTAGTATAGGTGCTTACAAACACATGAGAAGGTACAATATCCCATTGGAAGCAGTTTGAGGGTGTAAATGGTTGTACAGCATGCAGCGGGGTGTGTGTGTGTGTGTGTGTATAGCATCGCAGCTCTGAAATGATCGTAAGCACAACTAAATAGATGGAAATTGTTTTTTTTCTTTCTGCTTACAGAAAAGCTCAAAGCAATTGCAGAATCAGATAGAAGCCTTGGGAGCCAGCAACAGGTAAAGCAAAGGGGAAGAATAAAAAGAATACACAAGATAAAAGGCATGTGCTGTGGTGAAGGGGGAAGTCTGAGCAGCTCAGCAATAAAAGCTGACAAACAAAATCTTGATTTCGGCCTGTTAGCATAGTTAAGTGATATCAGTGCTTGGCCCAGAAGTTCAGTGTGTGCCTCTCCTTGCCCCTGCTGTTGCTCCTGAAGGCTGACTCCATCCTGGGAATCCTTATTGGTTCTCCATTGCCTAAGTGGCTGCTGGAGATACATGCTTTTGGCCTGACTGTCCCCAGATACTACGCTCTTGAGCGCCTTGTCATGCCTGGTCAAACCAAGTAAACAGAGGTATAAATGAAACATAATAACATGTACTTTCAGAAAGAAGAATCCAAAACTTGCTCTATCCTAGAAATGTGAAATTTAAAGTGGAAATTAAATATTTCTTACAAAGTTCTCAAAAGAACTGCTTGGCTTTGTTGTTAATCAAGTCTTTACCCTGTATGGTGTTGCTGTGCAATACTTTTTAATGCAATCAGCTTTGTAATGAAAAGCAGTAAGAAACTCTTCTCCACAACCCAGGCATCTGTTATATTACAGCTCCTCCTTGCGCTGTAGCTTTATTGCCTTTGCTAATGAGCACTGCTTGCAATGAGCCGAGTCGGCTGCAATCTCTGTTGGTGCTACTTTTTGCTCCACAGCCAAGAAGGAGAGAAAGCTGACAATTACCCAAGCTCTGGCCCTCAGAAGACAGCCACAGAGAAGCTAGTAAAAAAGAACTGCACTGCTCCCCCTATACCTGCACTTGCAGACCCTCCTCCATCTCTCATTGTTCCAAGCTGGAAACCTCCTTGTTTCACCAGATGTGACTCATCCTTGAGGTTTTCAGCCCCAGTGGTTCCTTAGAACACTCAGCTCCTGTGTCTCAGGCTCGCCACTTCCTGCTCAGTTCTGTCAGTTTGTGAACCATTTTTAATTCTTAAATGTTTGTTGTCCTAGAAGTAAGAAAACTTCTTTTCAAAGTGATTCATGCCTCTTCTTTGCCTTTCTAGATCCAGAAATCAATGGCCAGCTACCTAAAAAAATTCTGCCTCTGCCTTGGGTAGGTAAAATATTCTCATTTCATGCACACTTGGTTAGTTACACCGGGAGCACCACGGAATCAAGATTATCCCATCTAATGCTGGGAATCATGGGGGAAACAGTGCGAGCAGGGAAATGTGCTGCAAACACAGAGTTCTGTGTGCAGACTTAGTGGAGCAGCAGATAAGCAATTGGGGTGCAAACTCTGTTCTGGACCTTGGGTAAGTTCCCTTACGAATCTGCTCACCTGCCACCTCTGAAAATGCAGCACTTACATATGAATATCTCCTTCTTCCCTCTTCACGGGGAAAGGGAGGAAGGCCTAAGGGCTGAGCACGTGATTCTCTCCTCCTGGGTGCTCCACTACCAGCCTTCCATCAAACCACTTCTCTGCCATACTCCCCTCACCAGATGGATGCTGAGGGGCTGCTGGTGGACTTTCACCTTCCTGGATCAAGTGGACTCACTGAGCACCGCAGCAAGCGATGCCACTTCTCCTTTTTTCTTAGTCTTGGATGAAGGTAGTTTGAAGAAAAGGAGATATTTATGGGTGACTTCTTCAGTTGGTCACTTTACGGTCAGGATACAACTGCTATTGAAACTATGTATAGATTATTTCACAAAGGCTGTTGGTGTTAGAGTCACCAACCACTGCTCATTTGCTTTGTTCCCTTCCACCACTCCAGCACCAGCAGGAGTGTCTCCCGAGATACATTTACCTTTCTGTGATAGTCTTCTTGTGCCTTCGTAAAAGGAAAAAAACCCTTCAGCTTGCTTCTGTATGGTAGGAAGTTTTGAGATGGATCTTGCAGACAGTAGTCCAGAGAACAGATCCATCGTTATTTCCCCTCCTGAGAACAGAAAAGCATTTTTACTATTTCACGACCAAGCACAATCGGCAAGTGCTTATGGCTTACTTCATTTGTGGAGCTTCATTTCTATTTAAATCTCTGCATTTTAATGTCAGGAAGCTGGTCCTGATAACACAGGGCATTCACCTGGGGGAATAATCACCCATAGGAACGAACAGAAGCATTGCAGTGTTTGTCTGAACAAAACAAGGGAGGAGTGACATGGACTGAGAGTGTGGCTGGGCTCACAATGAACATTACACACTCCCTACAGGACCTCAGGCAAATTTCTTCCCTCCATACTTCAGTTTCCCACCTGTAAAATGACAATAGTATCTATTTTTCTCTGCTTTGTGTCCTCCTGTGTTCACATCACAAAACCTTTGGTGGCAGGAGCCAAGGCAAGTGTTTAACACTTGCTAGGGACGGACTCTGTGGTAATATTCCCAGCCAAAGGAAGGAAGGATCCTGCTTTGACCAGGGCAATGTAACACAAGATTAGATGCTACAGTAGTTTTTAATATTAATAGAGCTGTTTTACAGTGTCTGTATTTTTCTCTGTGTGTTTACCTTTCTTGTTGCAGGACCTCTTTGTGGCTGTTTGGGAAGCTCTTACTGCACTCTGGCTGCTCATGTGTAATCATCTTGGTTTATAAACACTTATTTGATACTGCCTGGACATGTTGGCTACTGAACAGAATCTTCCCCCAGGAGTACAAGCGCTGGCTGTGGCCAAATTAACCCTAGGAGGTTTTGGAGACTCCAGACTGGATTTCTGCAGGCCCACTGCATTCCTTCTGGGAAGACCCTGCACTCTAAAATAAAGCACCCACAAATGCTAAAAGCACATGGTAATGTCTGTCTTTCCTGGGAGAACTGCATTAGCTCCTCAGAGGAAGAAACTAAAGCCCATGTGTCTCAGCAAAAGGGAGGATGCTTAAATGCATTCAGTTGTTTGCTGTTGGAGGTGGGTCTGAGATGCAAAAGTTGCTTCAACACCTACATTCTGATCTACTTCCCAAATCCCTGAATGTCCTTCCCTCATCAACACAGGCATGAGTGCATGAAATCTGTAATTAAATCTAAATAGGATCTTCTGTTAATGCAAATTGAAGTGACCCCATCAGCAGCAGAGCAGTGATAACTGATAGGAGCTGAAGCTTTGTCCTAAAAAATGCCTCTTGGCAGACTCAGGACCAGGCAGCTCACTGAATTACTGTCTCAGTTGACCACCTTGCCACCTCATGACAGAAGTCTCGCAAATGGCCTCTGTTGTACACACAGCAATGCTACTGCACATCCACAGCAAGGCCCTCATGAAGAATATGGGGTTGCCCCCTTTGCTCACAGCGCAGGGACTATCTGCAGGCTGCGGCAAGCCCTGGTGTACCTTGGAGGAACCTGTCTTAGACCACATGTGTGACAGGGCTGCAGTTTTCAAATGCCCTGCACAGGCAGAGGCCATCCATATGTCTTCTGTGGGCTTCACTGAGCAGTCAGACCTTCCCCACCCACTGCCACATGCAGGAGACCTTGATCAAGCTCTCACTGATCCTACAGGATCATCCCCTTGTGGATGCTTCAGAAGATTTCAGTGCAACCTGCCTTCTGGGCTTGGTTGCCCTAAGAGCCCTCTGTGCCCTAATTTTCTACCCTCCAGAAGGGCACGGTTCACCCTCCATTCTTGAACCAGTTTTAGAAGCAGACTGTCTTTGATCATGAAGGAAGACATGCTATCTCAGAATGTCATACCCAGGTGTTACAGGACGCACAGATTGCTCATCCTAGTTATAAATTACCGTGCTTAGTCTCTGAAAGGAGAGCAGGATGGTCTCCACACAGAGGCTATGTCTGCTCCTGAGTCTGAAAAAAGTGTCTCAGGGCTTCCATAAGGATCAGCTGGTATCAATATTTCCAAGTCTTGCTGACAGCATGTTTTTCCATGTTCTTCCAAATTCGCCACCCATTGACTGGAAGAGAGCAGTGGGAAAAAGTCCTGTCTGGCTGTTGTTGCTAAGTAAGTCATGTAGCAATGAATTAGAGCTGTTGAAGATCAAAATAACCCAGAAAATGGTTTTAACTTCCTTCTCATGTTATCTCCTGCTCCAGATATTTTTGTGCTTTTTCACAGATTAGTAAGAGCACAAAAAGCACTCTCTAATGAGATGGAATCTTGCAAGGCTGTCTTGTCATACGTCCAGTTGCCTTTCATGGTTAAGTACTTGATGTGAAGAAGAAGCTGAAATACTGAAAGTTGGGAATGCAAACACACATAAAACGTTTATGGTGGAGTGAAATTGTGCTGAAAGCAAAGCACAGTAGCAAAATGTTCTGTTTTCATGTAGAAAACTGAGCTTTCAAATTCCAAAAAGAAAATACAGTAAAGCTGTGAAGAGGGGGTACAATTGCAGGAAGCCCATCTTACAAGACAGAACATTTGTAGGAACTCATAAACAACCTTGGCATACTGCAAACAACTGGGAAAACCTGTGAAAGTATCATCTAACTGATGCGAGGTGTTGCCTGGTACACCTGCTGCTGCTGCCTGCTTTCCTGCACCCAGCTCAGGGCACGATGCTAACGCTGGCACTCCGTGCCCGAGTCTCCTCCACACCGCATGTGAGGCTGGGCTTATGTAGCCTGGGGAGAAATTTGGAAGTGTGCTCTGAGATGAACATCTGTCTCTATTAAAAAAAATTATCCTAACTCATCTCTGTAACTGCCATAACTCACAGGTTGCTATCCTTTTGACAGAAGCCTTTAGCAGAAGAAAGCACAGTGGGGAATGATTTTGGTATCATTGTTCAGCTCTGTAAGTGCAAATCTTTGTGGGCAACTTGACCATAGAATTTAAAAACACAAGATAAAGCAATGTGACACTTGATGGTGGCATGAAAGAAGACTGATTGAACAGCCCAGTCTGCAGCTCTGCCCAGTGGAGCGGGTGGCAGTTGCTGGAAAAAGAGCATGTGGGGGCAACTGTCGAAGTTCAGAAGACACCAGCTCCTCTTTGCTGCTAAAAACCAAAATAATTTCCTTAACTTGACAGTTGACAGATCCTCCTCCTGTCCCTAGCCTGTAGGAAGGGCACCTTCTGTTTCAGCCTGGTGGTGCTGTGCTGGGCGGGACACAGCGGGAGTCTTGCAGGGAGCTGCAGTGGAAGGGATGGTCAAGGTGCTGCTGGGAGCAGCCGTTCAAACCCCAGCATTTAGCCACAGGTGCTTTACCAACGGCGTACTGTGCAAGACCTAAAAAAGAGCAACAATACCATTGCTTATCTGCTTCCTTCCTTTGCACATCCTAAATTTTGCTTTTTTAATTCCAACCCAGTTTATACACCCCAGATATACAGTGTTTAGTGAAGTCTGATGGGTTTGCAACAGCTTTCTGTCTTTAGTTTTGCCTCGTTGGGTTTCTCTCACTAGTACCCTCTCCTCTGCTGGGGAATGGATTAAATCATTGCATTTGTAAAGGAAGTTAATTAACTCCCGTGCCAGCTTTACACTCCTCTCAATCCCACAACTGCACTGGATTTCGGAGGGAAAAAGTGTCCGCTTTTGATTTATAATAGTTTTTCCTTGTAGCTTTTCATACTTTCATCTCTGAGCTGATGAAAGGCATGGGTTTAGGTGCAGCTCAGCCACATGTCCCTCCTCATCTTCTGCAGGGAGGAAGGATGCCTCAAGGCAGGACAGGACAAGAGATCCCTGCGCCAGACCCATCAGTCAGCGGCTCAGAGTGGCCTTGCTGCAGCTAATTCAAATTTTCTTCCATCTGTCTTGATTTACTGGATTGGCCAGGAGGGCTCATTTGGCTGCACCAGAGTACCCTCACTTAATATATTATTGCTGTTATACTGGATGGGATTTTTAGGTGTGCTCCTTCCTGGTGTAAGCCTGCTTCCCCTGGCATCAGCAGCAGCTTTTCTTCGAGGGCTCTGCAGCATCATCCAGGTGTCCAGCATGCTCTGGGTGGTCGGGGGCACTGATGATAACACGGTTTGTTATCTCCTTTTGTCCTTTCTCCATTTTTCCCCTCTCAGATGGAGAAAAGATGGTTGCTGAAACCAGACCTCATTATCCTGAGAGACCACATCTGGGTTCAGATTGAATTGCCTAGCAAATCCTTCCAAATTTCTGCAGCTGTTTCTCTCTGAACCAGGAAAAGATATTTAAGGAATAGGGGTTTATAACTTAGAAGTGCAATGGTGTTGAATACTCACAGAGCCTCCTGCAAGGGTCTGAAGGAAGTGAGGGAGGGCGCAGATGCATAACCAGGCACACTGCAAAGCAGGGCACCTTTTCTGCATGCAGAAGAACCACCAATCATTGACACACTCTGAAGGACCCTTCCTTTGCTGTTGTAGACCCCCAACTCTGACGCAGTTTGTTGTTGCCCTAGATGGGTTTAAAAAATTCCAACACACTGAGATTTGTCACCTGAGGCAAACGCAAGTGTAGCTCCTGTGTTTGCATAACCCCGTTCCCCAGCATAACACTGCCACGACAGAATGTCCTTGTTCTTCACCCCACCAAGTACTGAGTGATGTGGATGCAAAAACTTTAGGTGGATTCGCATCTGAAAGCCTGAACAAGTAGTTGGAAGAGAAATCTCTTGAAGGTGACTTAAACAGGCAAACTGCGTTAGGCTGAGGAAATCTTCTGAGCTGAAAATAGCTGGAGGTGGGGACAGTACTCAGGGGAAGCACCATATATCTTTATCCTATTCTTACTTTTCCCTGGCTGCTTATGGACATCATGCTTATACATTCTGCATATTTGATATATTTATCAGTTCAGTCCTAACAAAACTAAATACATTGCCCCTTGACACACAAAAAACTCAGGTCCCAGAGCAAAAACAAATGGGTGGATGTGTGTTAGGTGGGAGAACAATCAGAAAAATGCAGAGGTGAAAGCCCAACAGTCAAAACCAAAATGGTTTGGGCCAGTGGAGACTGGCCTGAGAGGGGACCACAGGGTCTGACTGCATCTTTATGTAAGGAGCACAGTTTTAAGGGGTGGAATGCCCAACAGGAATGTACAAGCCACCACCTGGAAGGGAAGATAACTCAGAGCCAGTAAAAAGGGAGAAAAAGGCCAGGGCAGGTTTTGCAGCAGTTGCGTTGCTGCAGCGGTAGAACCCCAGCACCCAGACCATACCGAGAGGTGCTGTGGAGGCAAAGTTGCCTGTCGGCTCCTGGGAGCTTTGGGAACCCCCTTCCCAGCCTTTGGGAGTGATGCACACACACTGCCAGCAGTACATGTGTAAGCAGCGGCAGTCTTGCTGCAGCTCCTTTTGCTAGATCTCGGAGCATTAGTGATGACAAACAAGTCAAGGTGGCCCTCAGGACACCACATTAGTCAGCAAACGAGCCTACTGACAGGTAATCGGTGGTAATGCAGAGTTTTCATGAATTCTGATTCATCAGATAAGGTGATGGCCTCCAGTTTAGATATTCATGTACATTGTCTGTAAGGTGCACACCAGTCCTTCCTGGGAGAGCGAGTAGCAGTGACTTATCAGGTCTTGTACAAGTGTAGTCCTTGTGCTGGCAGGCAGAAGACAGGCAAGGACAAACAGGAGGAACGGGGAAGCGTGCTCCTCCTTGATTTCAGTGGGCTACAGGTCCAGGCATTTGCATGCATTATCTGAATTACTGAGGAGAGGCTTGAGGCTACAAGAGTTAACGCCAATGATTTCCATATCAAAGGGCTTTCAGAATAAGTACCAGAACAGAAATTTCCCTCTCTGAGAGTTTTGGGTGATTTTTTTTTTCTTCCACTGATCAGAAAGAGTAACAGCTTAATCTTCTTAAAGAAGCCTTGGTAATTTGTTAAACAACAATCTGACTCTGGGATGAAGTTCATAATTTATATCCATAGATGGCCAACCTTGAGCGAGCAAGAAACCTCTAGGTTGAGAAAAAGGAGAAAATTAAATAATTTCTGTAATTTTCAGGGAAAAATTGCCCACTGTCTTCTGAAATGTATTATACATCCAGTGTGCATTAATGTAATTGGTTAGAACTTGGAGAACTATGCTTTAAAGTCTGAGCCACACCATCTGGTTCTTTCCCTGCTCGGTGCCCTAAGCATATGGCCTGAGACAGCATATTTCTTTTTCCCTTCTCTTCTGTCTCCTTTTTTATTCTGCCTAGCCTCGTTACCTTAGGTTTCCTTATACTAAAATTATATGCATAAGCCATTTATTTACCTTCTCTCTTAATCTAGCTGTGTGACTCTGAACATCATTTAGGCTGGACTGTAAACTCCACATTTTGCCTTGTCGGAAAAATTATTCACCTTAATGCGTACTCATTCTCCTGAATCATGATATATAGGGAATTGAATTGGTCCTAAGGATGTTCTCTGTGTCACTTTACAGCCTCTTTCCTGTCACCAAAGACCATTTTCATGTCAATTCACTCCTCTGTTTTCAAACCCTCATCTACAGAGAAATTGTGGTGATAAGGTAAAGCTGCTACCTGCTGATAAAAATGGCTTTGAGCAGCCCTTGTATGTGCTGAGTTGGTTTGTTTTAGCTACATCGTTCCTCACTTGAGTGAAAATCTTTGAGTAAGACCTTTTGCATGCTATGTAATGTGAAAAGCACTCTGAAGAGCAATACTTTTGCTAAGACCCCATTAGTGGTGTTGGTCTTCATGTGTGGATCCCTAATGGGTATATCTCTCAGTCTTAGCATATATATATTATTTCAGTGAGAAGGTGGCGCCGCTTTGCCCATTCTTGCCTCTAGACAGTCTGGCTGCAGCACTGGGTTTTTTGGAAAACTTCTCAAGCTACAGAGAAACAAAACTCAATGAAAGTCCAGTTGTCTGATTTTTGCAGTGGTTGTAGTGAAGAGAACGTGGCCAGCACTGTGCAACATGCACTGCCGTTAAATCTCTCCCCTGAACTTGTCACTTTCTGCAAAGACCTCACACTGGCAGCAGGTTTCGTTAATGTTTCCCCCTTCCTTAAGACATGCAGAACCCACCTGGGTTTGCGTCCAAATCGTGAGGATCACAGCCACAAGATGTTTCCCATGCAGGTCTGCTGGCCATTGCTTATGGCTGGTTATACAGAAATGGCAGAATTAGTGCCCACAGAGGCATTTCAGAGCAGGGCTCCTCACAGATGACTGTTTCTATGGAAAGCAGTGTAGCTGCAAGGAGACGGACAGGTCCTGCATAACCATGTCTTCAGCAGAAACTGAATATCCTCAGTTTTCTTTCCATAAATGATCCCTGCCTAAGCGGGGGGGGGGGGGGGGGGAAGGGTTTTCCATAGCCCGTTCTAGCCTTTATTACAGTGATGTGTCCAAAATATGGGATGGAATTTAGATCATTATTTTTGCTTCGAGGGAGTTGCGGTGGTGGAATTTCAATTTTACTGTTAACCAGTGAAAGCCCAGCAAAAATCATCAGCATGGGGAGAAACAGATGTGCCGATGTCCTTAACAGGACTTTCTTGATAAAAGGATGTTTAACCTTAGTTGACTTATCCAGATGCAGCAAGGTTTCACAAAATAACAAATGCTTCAGCATGTGGTACTGACTTGATGTTTTCATTTGAGTTTCACTGGTGACGTAGTCCTACGGTCAGGATTTAGAAGAGAAATAAACCACCCCAGTTTGGAAAGAATATGCAATACAACTGCTCAGTAGGAAAACTGCAGAGACAGCCTCCCGTATTCAGGGAGGAGAACAATTTTGCTGCCTTTCCCCAGCAGAGCAGAGAAAGCTGGATGCTGCTGGGAAACCATTGACGTTACTGCCTACTATCTGTGGAATATTTTGCATACAGTAGGGAACAATATGACCAAAGCTGATGTCCAGCATGATAGCCAGGAGTATTTTATCTCCCTGGGATGGGAAATGCTGTGTTAAATGCAACTATTACAAATGGTTATTTGAAGGAAACATGGTCTTTAGGTTAGGGCTTCGGCTTGACACTTGGGTATGTCGAGTGTCTTTCCTAGCTCTGTCCAGTGCCACAGGCAAATCATTCAATATCTGTTAGCCTTAGTTTCATGTCTATACAATTCGGACCCAAATTATTTGTTCTACTTTGTCTTTTGAAGTGGGCCATACTTTCAAAGCCTGAAATACACAGGTCAGCAAATGAATCACTGCATGTCTAAGGCGTACCCGACGCGACTGCACCCCAGCAGTGGGATATTGTCCCTAGTGAACAGAAAGGGAGAAAACCTGCCCAAAACGAGTGATCACCCCCCCCTCCCCCCCCCCCCCTGAAAAAGCTGTGGCTCTGAGGCTGTGCTTCAGGCAGGTGCTTTTCCCTGCAGTGCATGCCACCACAGCAGCAACGCCTGGGGCTGCAGAGCTACACCTCACTCCTGTTGCAGGAATGGGCTCTCTAGGGGCAGACTGCAGCGGTGCTGCCTCTCAGAATTTTCTTTTCCCAACCAACTGTGGAAACACAGAGGAAAATGCCATTTCCATTCTCTGCAGAAGAAAACTGAATCCTTTTTGACCTGTTGCAGCACAGTGATCTGACCCGCGTAGGCCCGGGTACCAAACCCTGCTGCGACAGGAACGCACAGCAATCGGTCATTCCTCTCCACCCACCACCCAGAGATGGCAAGATGCTTGCCCGGGTTATCCTCGTTCCCTGAGCATCCCAGTGAGCAGCCAAGGTTCAAACAAAAGACCAAGGCCATGGAAAACACAGCAGATGTGAAATGCCTTCACTTCAGTCAATTTTGTAAATTGCTTCTGTTTCAGTGGCCCTGAAAAATATCTTTCTTTTTATGTCGAAAAATTATTAACTGAGTTGTGAGTTGTCATGGATGCGGCATTTGGTTTATTGCAGACTTTGTCTCTTACTGTGCAGGACTTCATTCTCTGCTCTCTCTTGGGCTTATAAATATTGAATAAATTGGCCCACTTTTTCTCAGAAGTCAGAGGCAGAATTGCCACTAATTTAAAGCTGTGGGCTCAGGCCTGTTATATCACGTTATATTTTTTATAGCATTGATCACCTCTGTTTTGGCAGTCTCTTGATTCTACCTAGCAAATCAGGCTTCCACTCAGGTATAAATAAATCTTTAAAACAATAAAGGCGGGGGGGGGGAAATCCCTTTCCCTCCATAAGCCAACACTGGAGACTGTCCCTGTGAATGGTTTTGCCTGGGACTCCATGGAAAATGTCCTCACGGGTACCCAGAAAACTGTAGAGAAACTGCCTCTGCATTGCAGCAAGGTATTTGAAGAAATCAAAGTGATCTGCATATAGTATGTTGTTTAGCTGCAGTAGTTTTCCAGCCGACCACAGTGTCAGGGACTGAGTGGATGATGCTGACAGATAAACATCTGAGAATTGCTTGGACTGACTATAGCTGCAATTACTGTAATGAAATGAAATTTGTCTCCGGTCCTCTTAGAAGTTATTTGCAAAGAAATGGGTAGGGATAGGGTCTAAATCTTCAAAGCCAGTTGGCAATATTGCTAAAAAAATATTATGGAAATTGCCTTATACTCAGTTGTTCATTATTCTTCCCCTCTAAACCATAATCTTTCTTTTCAGAGCAAAGAGCTCTGCAGATGCACAGACGTCTGTATAGTTTTTCTCTACAGTTAAATCTTAAGCATTCCTTCAGTGATTATAATTAAAAAAAAAAAAAAAAAAAAAAAAGCCTCAACATTTCAGGGCCATTCTTGAATCTGAAGTTGAATTTCCTGGGCTCTGATGCAAACCATCAGACTTTAATCTTCCTATTTATCCACCTGTGCAATTCAAGCCATGCAAGGACAGCTTGGGCTGCCACGGAGCACGGCGTCTCACCGGAGCAGGACCCACTCTGTGAGGTGCTCTGCACTCGTAGAGCCCAGGGCAGTGTTCAGGCAGGCTTGCTTCTATGCATTTAATCAGGCATCTTGCCATACTTGCAGTGGTAAAAACCTCCCAACAGACTTCCTCGTTTTCTCAAAACAGACTTCCTCATTTTCTCAAAACCTTCAAAGTGGTCTACAGTTGGTGACCCTCATCCCGCTCAAGTGACTTTTGCATGCAAAATGAGATGTCTAAAGTAGAAAACAAGGATAATGTAATGACTTGGCCAAAGCTGGTTTTAACAGCGCTATCCATCATTATTTATTCAATGCTGACAGCTTATCTCACTTGTTTTAAATAAGCAGAGAGGAAAACGTGGAACTTCAATTCTCCCTTCGGGCTCATTGCCTCCACCTCACTCACCCCAGTGTCAGCAGTCCTGACTCAGGGCAGCATAAGTAAAAGGAAAATTAGATCCACCATCACCTTCCCAGCATGGACAAAATCCGGTTCCTATCTGGGCTGGTCAGTAGGAGAAACTTTTTTGTTTGCCAGGTTAATTGAACTGGCTCCCCTTTTGTCCCCTCTCCCCTCACCCATTTTGCACTCCCAGCCCAGAGGGTGCCTGTGTGTTCCCAGGGCTCAGCCCCAGGCTCAGCTCAGGCAAAGAGATAGCCAGGGATGCGGCAAAAGCTGGGGTGCTCCTGTGTAGCCTGGGAGGACCTGGGGCTACAGCACTGGGGTGGACTGATACAGCCTCAGACATTTTCCACATCATTACCTACAAAGGATAACGGCCTGATAACCCTCGTAAGGACACACTGTGTGCAGGGTCAGCATGTGATTCACAGGGGACCTATAGAGGGTAAGGTATAGGTTTGTCTTTCCTCTGCAGCCACTCAAGCTGTGGCCTTGCATCTATTTATTGTATGATTAAAATCATCTCCTTCCTGACACTGGGATCTCTATTTCATCTACGTGCAAGTGCCAAGAAGTACCTATGCTCTGTCCCATCCTATCCCCTAAAAAGTATCTCTGTCCCAGCAGGATGTCCTTGGCAGGAGTCAGGATGGACCCCCTTGCTTCATCCAGTTAAGGTTTTTACCCTTCAGATACTCCCTCCCCACCGATGTCCTTGAAAGGCATGTTTTTGACTAGAAACCAGTTCCCTGGGACAGAGAGAAAGAGGGAGCAGCGCTCAGGGCTGCCCCTCGCTTCTTGGCCTGCTCAAGGAAAGAAACATAATCTTTGTAAACAGAGAGCTCTTTTTGTTCTGTGACTGAAGTTTCTCAGTAGTTAATGGAAAATAAAGGGTGGGGGGAAGTAAATTCTGGAGAACAGCAGCAACACAAAAAGGACATCCTGAGGGTTACTGGACCATACCAGGCTCAGGGAGGCTGGAAGTACTGTAGGTGAAGGGCAAATGCCACTTGACAAAAAATGGTATGGGCTTGACTTTCAATAATATTTCATAAATCCAGGTTTTGAGAAGTGAGAGAGGACTGGGAGAATGAATCATCTCAAGCAATTTCAGGATAGTTTACATAGCCTGACACTTTATGTCAAGCCACCCAGAAATCCTATTTTTAGTACAACTAGAAATGGGTCCAGAATGTGAGGATTAGAGGTAATACTTCCAGCATTTGCAGATCTTTGGATAGAGTTTTTTGGCTTGACTGTCAGCAAAGATTAGGTGCATCTGCAGAGTTTGGAAGCAGAATTATATACGGGCTCTTTCCAAGGTTCAGGTTGCATTGTGTTTCAAAGTTTTGGATCAGGAATGTTTTGACAAATAAACCCCAGAAGTATCTGAATTGTGAGAACAATGAAGGAAACAAAGATCTGGAGCTGATGATAGGCTTTTTGTTATTCAATAAAATGTGTTATCATGATTGAAGGTACCATGTGAAGTCCAGGGTAAAGAAGCTGTTAGCACTACATTGTTGTTCTTATTTCATAATTGGGCTATACAATGGCTACAATTACTTACACTGAAATTTTGGAAGCATAGAAGAACTTTTACAGAAGTAATACCGGTTTTGTTAAAATACAATTTGATTGTATTACTGTAAAGGTTCAGTTGCTCACATCCTCAACACTTTTTCTTACATTTACTTGGATTTGGAGGGAGATTCCAAATACCCTGAGCAATATTTATTCTTCCATCTGTAAGGCCTTGGTTTGCCACGCATGGCTGATAGCTATGACTGTTTTCCCTGTTACATCTCCAAAGTGATAATATCTTACCTGTTTAAATGAGATATCCATACGTGAAGACTGGTTCTGGAAGAAACACATTTTGGGGTTTTTTCCCACAAAGACTGTACATACGCTTGTTTTCCTGTGGGTTTTTATCACCATGATGGATGTTTTTTTGACAGTAAAATAAGGGCTGGTGTTACTGTTGGTGACCAATTCATGCGAGCCAAGGATTTTGCCTAGGAGCATTTTCTGTTCCACTTGCTGCACCAGAGCTGCATGGCACAAGCAGCATCCGCATGAAGGTGGTCACCTTTTCCAGCTTTTCTGAAGCAGCCAGATCTACATTAGCCACAGAAAGCCAGGCTGCTTTTGCAGCCATTGCAGGGAACAGTACAAGTACAGGGCAGCAGCTACTTCTGGAATCCCTGAACTCAAATGACTGGCTTTCCTCCATGTATTACACTAGGAAAGATGACATTATGGGGTAAGATAATCTTATGGTATTTCTTGAGGCACCAGTCAAAAAAGTGACTGTTTCCTGCAAGGCTTTCATTCAGATGATTTTACAGCAATTTCAAGTAAAACAAAGCTGTTCTAACCTTGACTTGATTAGATGATTTCACTTCACTGAAACTATACTCTTAAACAAGCACATGTGTCAGAGCTGCTTATGTTCATGCCCACAAAGTGAAGAATAAGTTCAAATTTATGGAAGCTAATGAATTTCCAGTTAAACAAAAGTGGGGTAAGGGGAAGAAAGAAAACTAAGAGGTGGGGGGAAACAGCTTTAAATTCCAGTTCCTGTTTTTTTCTGGGAATCACAGGATCTTGCACACTGATGTGTCTAAAACAGCAGAGACTTAGTTTCCATAGTACCTTGGCTTTTGTTTATGGTTAAGGGGTGGGTGGGTGAGGAGATGGTTTTGTTTTGAGGGGTGAGAATCTGGGTTTTGGCATACTGTGAGGTGTGGGAGACTTCAGGGAGAAATTGCCAGTTAACAACCAGTGGACATGAGTGTCCTTCCAGTACACAGAGGAAAGGTAGATGTAAAAGACATCTTCAGTGCATTATTCATCCCTTGGTAGACAGTCCAGCTGCCCACAGAACAGGCAGTATTGGATTCATGCTGGGTGCTGTACAGCATGTAAAAACTTTAACTGTTTTTAAAAGATGTATTTTTTTAAAAAATAAGCTACTCCCAGAGCAGTTCCAGGAGTTTGCCTGGAGGTCCTTGCAAGAGTCTCCCCAGATGATTTCTGTGCGTGTGAAGGGATGGAGGGAGGTGCCTCTTGCATATCATCACATGAAGGGCTAGGAAAAAACTCAGGAGCAATCTTTCTCCATGTAGTTGTTACCATTCCCCCCCCAGCAGCTACAGCACAAAGCCTTCAGATTGTATCTGTTGTACCAGTCTCTCCAGCAAACGGTTTCCCAAGCCATTTAGCTGTAGTTGTGGGAGGACCTTCAGGACCATACAGCTGGCATGAAGCTCTGCCTTCCCCTGAGGCACAAGCTATGCTGATCTTTGGCCTGTGTCCCAGCACTGTACAGATATATGAGGATCACAAAATCACAGAGTGGTTAAGGTTGGAGGGGACCTCTGGAGGTCATCTGATCTGCCGCACAGTACCACTGCTGATTCACACCCAATGTCTCACTTTGAGCAAACCAAGTAGTTCTATTCAAAACTGAATAAGCTGTTCTGAGGATACATCCCCTGCGTACCTGTCCTACAAGGCAGCATGGAAGAATTTGTGCTAGATTTACCCCCCTGCATTTTACATCTCTCCAAGGCTACCCCAGCAAAATTTTCACAGATAAGCAATAGCTAACCTGGGGGTTATGCCATAAAAATCTCCCCTTTTCTAAGTAACAGCTCAGCCCTCAATATTCTTATGGACACTTCAACTGGAAGAAAACCCTAGATCCAAAATAATAATTGTGTCTCAGGGCTACAGGGGTGTCATATGGGGCCCAGAGAAGTTGCACAGCTGAGCGCTACCCATGTTGACAGTGCTGCCTGCTCTGAAGGACACATCTGCTCCCCTTGGCGTGGAGGCCAGGACCTATTCACTGAAGCAACTGCAGTTAGCAAGGTAGCTTAAACAGTAGGAGACCACATAGTCTTTTATTGTAATAACAGTTACTACTGTAGTTATTACTAGTTATTCTCCAACTGAGAAAAGAGAATTGAACTTATTTCTGTCCTTCAGCATCTATTACGAGAGGTTTGGTACATTTGAGAGCAAGGGTCTATTCCCTTGCTGTATTTGCCAGCCAAAACTTACTGAGGATGATGATACTTAAAACCAAGCCTATAAAACAACCATCGTAAGTCTAAATTTAAAGTATAGGTATATTTTGTAGTAAATATTTGCAATTGGTAGATCTGAATTTTTGAAACTGAATCTGCTCTCTTCTTTTGCTGCCCCACAAGATGACTCTAGTACAACTATAAAGCTTGGCCAATGAAAGGCAGCAGGACATATTCCTTGCCCCTAAATACAGGAAAGTCCATGCACTAGCAATCCTGTGGCTGAGGTTTGGCGTGCTGAAACAAGTCAGGATAATTCAAGGTTATGGTTCCCTCAGCAAGTATATTTCAGTCACAGTGCATGTATATAATAAGACATAAAAGTTAGCATCGCATACTGTGATACAAAATGTTACACATGCCCATGGGGCTTTGAGTTATGATTTTTGCAGGAGTTAATTTGGTGCTGTTAGTGGAGTGATTCCTTTAAAGATGCTGTCAAGGTAACATTTTACATTTAATTTCCCCATTGCCATTTTCTTTGGCCTTGTCAGCTGTAAGAAAAAATCAGTGGTGCATAAATCTCTGTGCCAGTTACTATGGAGGGCACAGACATGACTATCTACTTAAAGATTCTTGGAGCTTGATGATGGTCTTAAGGATCTCTGTTTCCTTTCCAGATGCTTAACCTCAACCAGTCAAAAGGTACCAACAGAGAATTATGGTTCAAAATAGAGGCAAGGTGGTTATTTGCCAAGTCTAATCATCATTTCTTGTCTGCTGCAGTCTGACCATATCACTAGTTCACCTTCAAACAGTTTTCCTTTGAAACTCTTCACCCTCTACCAAGATATTGCCCATACACTAATAAAGACATAGTCTTCAGGTACTGTAATTCAAGATATGGCTTAACGAAGTGTTCCCTCTAGGGGTTTCTCCTGGAAAAAATACATGACAATAAAACCAGGGGGAAGTATTTCCTAAATGCTAACATAGCAAGTGTTATTCGCTCTCATTTGGGATGCCATAGACTGGTTTGTCACTGAGTGATAGAACTCTCCTTGCTCGTTCCCTCCTTTCTGCGTGAATGTAACTCCAATAGTAAGTAGAATTGGGAAAATCAAGTGTTGTTTGTAAGAATGTGTAGCAATAGCCTGAGAAATCCTACTTAACTTAGCCCTTCCGATTAGTTATTATATACATGACAGATGTACCCACAGTAACGACCCAGACATGAGCACATTTCTCAAAAAAAGCAACAAGATCATGCAGTTTCATTAGCGGAGATGCAACAGATGTGCTGTGAAATTTAGATGTTGAAAAGCAACTGGGATTTGTTGGTAAAGCTCATGTTTCCAAGCGATAGAAGAGGATAGCAAACCTCCCATCACTACTGTACAATCCTTCATCTGTTGCTAACCGTTACGGCTGGTGTTTTACATATTGCATTTCATCCGCCGAGCCAAACGGCAGCGGGTATGAGTTACTCACCATAGTCCCGATTCTATGCATGCAGTCACTGAAATGCAGAGGGTTTGTAAAACTGAAGATGGAAGCCTGGTTTTGTGGACTTCTCCAGGGACAAAATATCATGCCCTAGTTAAACAGCTGCAGCTATCTTTTCACATGTGATTGTAAAGACGCCTGGATTTTTGTTCCCAGAAAGGAGCAAGTTCACACAGACCTACTGGGAGCTGCAAGCACTTGATGTCTTTGGAAAGTAGGTCATTGCTGTGTTTGTGCCTAATTTGAGGTAGCCAAAGCATTAGCACTGCCCTGATTGCCACAGAAAATAATATGCAGTAGCAAAGTGAGATATTTAAGAATACAGACTGGGTATCCAACCTTCCAGTCCTGGTCATATGGTGCTTTCCGCTGGATACTGATGGAGAGAAAGGCTGAATCTGTCCCTGCTTTATTTTTCTGTGAATTGATTTATGTATTCATCTTACAAAGTGCCTAAGCATTGCTGCATCCATATTTCAGGAGATAATCTTTATTATGTTTCTTCTTTAGACATTATTACAGCCACAGAAAGGGGGGATGTTCTTTTTTGTAATGAGGATTTTATGACTTCTTTGTCCTCCCCTGTGCCTGTCCTAGCAAATCATACCCTTGTTATACAGGGTGGCAGGCCTTAGCCGATGTACCACTTGCTCTGTGGGTCCACCTTCACCACTCCTTCTCAGGAGCATCGTTACCCTGCAGCCGTATCCCTCTTCTGTCAGACATCAAGCTGCTCACAGCCTGAAGGATTCCTGTTCCACAAGCAGCCCCAAGGCAGAGATGTATGAGGAACACAGAAAGTCCAGAAAGCACAACCTATGTGGTGGTACAGCATTTCTGGACCAAGGCCTCAAAATTAATGGGGGAGGAAGGCAAGGAAGACTGGGACTATTCAGTGATATGGCCATGCCCAGGTGTGTGGGATGAAAATGTACTGTTGCACCCTCCTTAACCCTTCACTTGCTGCATGGCTGAGCTGGAACCAGAGGACGAGGTGGGCTCCTTGCAGCTCTGGTGGCCTTTTGTCCAGGAAGACCTGCAAAGTGCTGGCTTGGCCACTTCCAACAGCTTCGTCCCATGTTATAGAATGAGTATGTTGAACAGCATAACAAAATAAGGGCTTTTCTCAAGACCATGGAGGTGCTTTCCAGGCCATGGGGAAAGCATGATCAGCGGGGTGAGGAAGCTGCCCACCTGCCCACTGTGCACAGTGGAAGCCAAGGTGAGGCATTTCATAGCCTAAGGGGTTGAGAGGTGGCAAATTATCTGCATCCAGACAGATGAGCTTTGCAAGCCAGCATTGCTAATGCTGTCAACAGCAGGTGCATGAACCCAATCAGAGAGTTTGTGCACTTCATTTGCTCATGAGCAATGATGGAAGAAAGGCCGGGAGCCGGCACACTGAAGAGTTCCTGTCTGCCATCAGTGCCTGATGCTGCACTGCCTGCTTCTGCCTGCTTTAAGCTTGTGTAGCAGCTTTATTGGACAGTAGAACTTCGTGTATTTGTACAATTTTGGTTTGGGAAATTGTTTAAGAGCAAATAAATGCAAGGCACGGTAGGATTTCATACAGTGATGTTTTCCCATAGTTGATTACATTTTGCTCAGAGAAATTTGAGCCAAGAAACAAATGCTTAGCACCAGCTTCATTTACCACTGAATACACAGCCAAAAGTTGGAAGCAGCCAATCAACACAAGGTAAAAAATACTGTGACATGCAAACCAATATCTATCCCATGCAAGTTACTTGGTGGAAAATGTTTCTTCTTGGTCCCTGGTGATACGTAAAACTAGTGGATGAGCAGGAGCCAGTGCCAAATGAAGGATGGGGACCCATGGGAAAGACTCACAGCCAGAGCAAAGGACAATTTACAGGAAGTTTCTCCCAGCTGTCAGAGCGTAACTGCAGAAAGCAGGAAGATGCTTGTTAGAAAGTCCCGGCACTACATTAAATGTTCTACCTCATATGTTATGCTGCCCACCTGCCTATCCATCTGCCACTCTGTCTCCAGACACCTTCCACGTCAAATTGCTCTTTTGCCAGTGGTCTGCAATTCAGAGCTTCACCCCTCAGTGACCGGCCATCGGTGGTGACAACCTGAATGGTGAGCAGGAGGGACAGAGAGGTGCATTACAGAAGCGGTCGATTTTGGAGGAGCAAAGAAAACATTGTGGGTCCACCTTGGAATCTGGAAGCATTTTGGACAGGTATGTTGAGATGGGGCTGGAAGCATGGTGGATGTTGTATCTTCATATTGTAAGCAGCCACTTCTCCCAAGCCTGCTGCAGGCAGACTGCTGGCAGTCTGGAGGTCAGTTAAGGGAAAGACAGTTGAGTCATCTTTGCTCTGCAGTGTGGTTGATGGAGCTGTGAATATGAAGCTTGAAGTCAGGGATGCTGTTTCTGTCAGCCTTTCTACCGCACATAAGAGGAAAGGAGTTCAAGGACGTAGGGGACTGCACCACTGAAAGTAACATAATATTTGAGAGCTTGCTGCAGCTAGAAGGAAACAGAGCTGTTTGCTGTCATTCCTCATTAAAATGCAAAACAATGTCTGCGCACTCTGTAAACACGACTGTTTCTTCTTTCCTGCTCGTGAACTTCTAGCAGATATAAAACTTGGGTATATCAGGTTCCAGAGGAGATACAATTGAAGGTATTTTACAAGAAACATCAAAAAAATAGATCTTTGCCATGTGTGTTTCATGATGCGTATATATGTAGTGGAGCTGGGATGTAAAAAGAGGGGGGAAATTAGCTCAAGCATTTATCCTGCCTGTGTTGGAGAATACCGTGGTTTAAAAATTGCCTGAATATTTTTCAAAAGAGCTCAGACAGGGTTCCCCACCGTATTTATTTACCACCTAAAGCACCAATGCACATGCAATAGCAGAGTCGGCAGCGACTCTTCCTGCTGTTGTTTCTCTTTCCTGGAAAGCTTATTGTTCTTCCATTAAAAAATATTCCAACAGAAATTGCTTCTCCAGATATATTGCTCACTCTTACCACTCTGCCTTCAGTAAGCCTAACCTGTAGTTTTGCAGCAGGTGAAGTACACCCCTATCACCAACAGTTTGGTGCAACACTCATTTTACTCTGCTTAATGATGCACCACGCAGGGGCAAGAGGATTGTGGATTTCCTTTAGTCCTACACCTTTCCTCACCCCCTGCTTTGGGTGCTGTACTGCTGTGCTTTGATTAACTCGATCATATTTTCCTTCCAGTTTGCACCCATCTAAATGGGATTGTCCCTTGTAAACTCTGAGAGCCATGAACACTCCCGCTGATTTTAGAAATACAGCTGAGAGACTGAGCCCACTTTTGAAAATGCAGTGTCACCTTCTACTTTCAGCATCGGTGACACCATTTAGGAACAGAGCATGACATGTATCCAACCCAGAGGAAGTGGGATGGAGCAAAAATGAGAAATTAATGTAACACATATGGCTTTATTTTCCCTGCAAATCATGTTCAATTTAGGCCATAATGATTTATTCTAAAAGCGCATTTAACTCTAATTTGGTTCTATATAACGGAACAGATGGGGTAAATCCACAGAGCTGTACTTTTCTGCATAAATAAGAATGATTGCATTCATATCCTGATTCTTTTTTCTTTTTCTTCCCCCATCCATCTTCCGATATTTGATTTGTACATTTAAAATAAAATAAATTGAGAAATAATTTACGTTCTGAATTTGTGTGGTGTTATTTGGGGGAGAACGGTGAGTTCTCAAATTAGTGTGTAGCCATTGCCGTGCGAAAACAACTTTGTCGTTCCGTTCTTCCCCCTTCCTCCCCTTGTCCTATATTCGCACACAAATACCATTGTTGATATAGGGCCTACGCTGTTTTGAGTTCTGCTTGTGAAAAGCACACCGACCAGCGGCGAGAGAGGAATTACGTGTATTCCCACAGCTGTGCTGGCACAAGTGGAGATGCTGGTGCATCAACATGGGAGCTATCAAAACAAAGGCAAACAAGGCTGTATTGTTCCAGTTTCATTGAGGAAAACAAGAGAGAATATTTTCTTTTCCACTCTTGAAAAAGGAAAAAAATAGTATGACTGACCTTGTGTTATTTCCAGCTCGAGAAATCAGCATCTTAGGGAATTTCTAGGAAAAGAAAAATCTCACCTTGAAAAATTGAGACCTTGAAAAATAAATGCGCTGAGGCTTCCTATTGCTTTTCTCTCTGTTTGCCAGGCTTGCTTCCCAGGCCCACAGCTTCCAGCCAAAGCAGGGGCTAACAGCAACTGCCTTTGCCATGTCAGTCAGAGCCAGGGCTGAGCTGCCAGCCTAGCGCGGGAAATGCTCTGAGCCAGCAGCCCGCTCCAGCTCTTTCCAGCAAACAATTTTACAACCCTGGAAATGACTCTGGACTGGCAAACGACATTATTTTTATAGGCCATTGCCTCATTGCAGCACTTCGCTTCATCCACTTTAGCATAATGTGTCTTTTTATGCACTATTTTACCACCCTGTTATCTCAGACCCTTACAGAAGCATCTGCCATAACGCTGCTTCCCACCTCACGGGCAGCGTGCCTTGGGAGCACTGTGCGTTAGCCTGGGCACTGCTTGGCGAGCCAAAGGCCATTGTTGCTCGAGGCGGGGGACCACTTGTGGACCTCTGCAAGAGCTTTGCCTCCCCCATACGCATTTACACCCCTGCCCAGTGTATATTAGTGCTATACCTTTTGTTAATGCCTGCACTCTCCCAAGCCTTGCACCACCTCTGGTGGTGTCCCCCCCCAGGTTCTCATTCCACCCAGGGCAAAATGTAGCCTTATTCTGGGGGGCTTAGGTTGGGCTGGAAATGCGCACAGGAGAAATGTGAGAGTGAGGATAGTTGGGTCTGGTCCAGCTGGCACTGCTGTTGCAGCCTGTAGGGCTCAGGGAGCTGGATCAGTTTGTTCTTGTCTTCAGCAGGAGTCTGAAACCCAGAAGATCCTTTCTTAACTTGCCTCTCTTCTTTATAGACACCATGAGTTCTTGAGAGCATGAAGAGTATCATACAGCTGAAAACTGTCTAGCTCACCAGGGACCTCACTTCTTGGGCAACGGGGGACTATATAAACCCCATCTATGTCTTATATATAACTAGCCCAATCACAATTGTATGCCTTGAAAGTTCAATTCAATTAGCTTTGGAGCCCTTTGAATGTTCATCATGAAAACAAACAGAAACTCAGAGGAGAGGACAATTGCCTTCTGGAAGAGTGGTTCTACCTTTGCGGAGTACAGAAGGTGTAAAGACTAAACATGCCTCTGACACTCTGACTCCAGCTTTGGCCCTATGCCAATGACAGTTTGACAAGAAGCCACTTGGATGGTAGTTCAGTAGCCATGCCTCCAAAGCTATGCCATGCCAAGCCCTGCTGATAAATGTATAGCTATGGCTGGTAATTCTTTCCAAAAGCCCATGAGCAAACTAGAAGTCCAAAAGTTCTTTTTTAGGAGTCCAGGAGCCCCTCTTTAAGAGTCCAGGAGTTCTTGTCTCCAGAAGTTCATCCATTAATCCCAAAGAGTAAACTCTTTAGAAGTATAAAGGTGAAAGGTAATGTCAGATACATTTTTGAACTAGAAAGATTAATATCGTTGAAACCAATAAAAATTCCATAGGATTTATTGATGGTGGAGCCATGGATCAGAGGTCAGGAAGTGAGAGCTCTCTTCTAGACAGTAATTGATCATTTGTTACAAAGAGTCTTCTAAACATTCAGAGGGCTTTCTGCATACTTTCCAGACCTGTCCCAGCTGTCTTTTTCCTCTGTTTCCTCAACATGCCTTGATCTCAATTTCAATCTACTTTTCTTTCTTCTCTCTCTTACCCTCCTTTTCTTTCCCTTTCACCATTCTGCTCATGTCCACCTACTCTGGCCACCTTAATTTCACAAACAGCATCACCTGGCCTTTTTTTTTTTTTTTTGCACAGCTGTGCAATGCACATGTTTTTCATAAAATAAATGTAAGTGAACTAAAAGTAATAATGATTTTTTTTCTGTTAATTTCCATTGAGTTTTTTCCTTAGAGTTCCTGGAGTACGAGATCCCTATTACAAACTTTTACGGCTCTGACCCGTTCTCCAGCCCCAATGTGATGTGGCAGAGGATTGCCCTGGAGCGGCTCACCTCAATCCCTGGGTAGAACCACAGAACCTGCCAGTAGCCTTCACAGACAGAGGGACTCATGACACATTTCTTACCTGCCCCACTGCTTCCTCTGGATGATTGCATAGGAAAACAGCACCACATTTTGCTTTAATTCACTCCTGCTTTGGGTAGCTGAGGGGAAAAGGTTCACAGGAGGTCCTCAAGGCTAAGAGAACAAAGTATGTCTGGCTGTGAAAGTCATATTTTCAAGCCATCAGAAACCAAGCCTGGACATCAAACACTGCCTTGTGTAGCCTGCCTACACTGCACATGCAGCAGTCCCTGAGCTGTGTGTTTGCATGTGTTTATAGCTGGGGGCGTGCTTAATTGGTCATTTCCCAAAACAAACCCCCATTTGTATTCAGTTGTAGATGGACTGCCAGATTAGGAACTTGACCTGCTCACGTGAACCAAACTAACTTTGCCATACCTGGAGTCCCATTTTGATCCTGCACCCTGGAAAAAGATGTGGCTACTTGCACCCCCCTGGGGCAAACGTAGTCCAGTGGAGGAGGGAGGATCTCACACCCTTATTCCCACCATCCATGGTTGGTAGGAGGTTCATCTCAGAGCTAAGCAGGGCACCATACCTGATACAACACAAACCATGTATAGCTAAAGGCTAGAAAGGCTAAAATCATTACCACTTAGGAAAAGATATTTCGAGTGTTGAGTGTCGTTGATTATTTTTTTTTTAGCTCTTTCTTTTTTCTTTTGGAGAAATTAAAGTTTGCAAACAGCGAGGGAGGTACTGAGGTAAATTCAGGATTCAAAGTCTTACATTTGTTAGCTTTTTTAATGGAATTTGAAATACTCAATGCATTTATAAGTGGAAGGACTCAGATCCAAAAAGGGCTGCAAATGTCTGTCTTGAGTACCGAGGGGATTGTCCTGTGATTTGCTGTCCCCTGTGTATTCCATTTGCACCATACATATTTGCTCACAAACTTCCTTAGCTATCAGAAATGAAAATTGTTAGGAATCCAAGACTCGTTTCCTGTCAAACATCTGCATAGAGCTTTGTTCAGCTTCAAAGCTTAAGTCAACTGTGTTTAATATCTGAATTTGTCTCTGAAGCAGCAGCAGCAGCAACTGACACTAATAAAACCCTACAGGAAATAAATTTGGAGTAGAGCATATGTGAGCCAGGTCTTGGTTAGATCTATCTTAAAAGCCAGGATAAAAGGCAAAGCCAAGAGGACTTTGCATCAGCAGGTTAAAGCGTGGTTGCCAATTGCTTGTTGGAATTAAAGGATCTTATAGAGCTGTTCTGTTCATCCCCCTCACACAGAGACTGCTAGGCTTTAAGTCAGCCAAGGGTCTTATATTTCTAGTTATTTTGGTGCATTCTGAAATTGTTTCTATTCTTAATACTCTGTAGTCATTAAATTACAGCCAGCTGTGTCCTGTCAGTGACATTTTTTGCAAATTGTTTTTAAAATGTAGTGCTTGCATTTCATAGATGTTTGGTTATTCGAGAGCTGGATGACAAAACAGCATATAACAGAGCAGAGAGCAACCCGTGAGCTTGTCCTGCAGTGTTTGACAGCTAATATGAAATGCAGTCAAAATGTAGAAGGACCTGGGCACTGAGGAAAACTGATCATGAAAGGGGTTTAAGGCATAAAGGAAATTAAAGCACAAACTGAATTTGCTTAAATGAACAGGAGTGATATTTTGACGTGACATTGAATATTTCCCATATGGCTTCAACTAGAGTTGATTTGAAACCTTTCAAAACATTTTCCTTGTGTGCAAAATGACCCTTTACAACAAAGGAAGAAAGAAAACCCCACCCATAAACAGTTTGGCTGTTAAAGCCATTTTAATTAAACAATTGAATTGGCCTGTGTGTCTCCCAGGTGGGGAAGTTGAGGATGCTGCTTTTAAACAGCAGCAGCTGGGAGAGGTGTGTTTGCTGCAGGGAAAGAAGAGGGGAGATGGAATTCCCTCTCACACCTGTTCCTGGGCTTCAGGGGAGCTCACTCTCTTCTGGCCACATGAATCTCCTTCCTGGTGTGTGATTCACCACGTGAAGGTATAGATATTTTTAAATAATACTTGATGTTGAGGCTGTCAAAGTGTTTGTGCGCAGAGCTAGGGTTGCTATGTGGGAATGTGTTTTTCCAGCAGTTGGGAGCTCTGCTTTTTTTGAAGGTATGGGTCAGAAAGGGGATGGCATGTTCAACAGTTAAAACAGACAGTTGCCTTTGAAAATCAGGAGCCCAAGTACATGAAGATAAGGTCCTAAAGTCTATTTCCTTTTTGCTTCTAGATCAAATCTCCACCCAAAGTTCAGGTTGCAGAGCAGTGTTATTTTCTCTATGTCACTGTATGGCTCCCCTGGGAGGCAGAAGCTGTGGCAGGAGCTGTGCGCAACTCAGACACTGGCTGGCACTTCTCAGAAATAGCTGGTGAGTAGAAAGAAAAGAGAGAAAAAATAGGATGATGAGGGAAAAAAAATACAAACAAAAAAACCCCTAACAACCAACAAGCCCTCAGGAAGTCAGGATGTTTCTGCAAATCAATAACCAAAGAAGAATTCTGTACAAAAAGCTATTTGCAAGAAGTAAACAAGTAGCTTGACCTTCTTACCAGGTGACCTTCTGCCTTGCAGGGGAACTGTGAGCCCTAATTAGCCCTTGGAAAGCAACTAGCTTTGCTGAGGAAAGATGCTCCTGAAGGGCAGGGGAATGTGAAGAGGTGTTTTGCTGTAGGTTTGCCATGTTCAAGGGAACTGTGGGCTAGAATTTCAAAGGTGCTCCTTCCACCGCTGTGTGCTTGAAGTCAGGGTTTTCTATTCAAGGAACAAAGGCAGAACTAAATTTGCTGAGGCCAGAAGTCCTAGGGGATGGAGTGTTTCTACCACTTTGCAAAGCAAATTTATTTTTGAAGTGTACAATGTAAAATGCTCAGAGCACTGCTACTTCTTTGCCATAAAAATACTGCTCCTATGTGGCTCTTGACAGATGTACGTGTGGCAGGGGCAAGCCCACGTTTTTAGGGCTCTTCCATGGCATTCATTTCTGCAGCTCTCATCTGGCTCCGAGGACAGTTGATGTAATTGCCTAGCACTGCCAAATAACACCTGGTAAGTAACACTTTGGTGTTTGAGGGGTTTTTTTTGAGTTATCGTCTGCAAAAAGATTGCCTGATAAGCCCCTGCAGAGTAGGGAATGCTCTGAGTCCCAGTGGGAGAGCAAGCAGCACACCTAATTTCTTCTTTTACAAATTGTATAATTTTCAAGCAACTGTTGCTGCCAAGCATTTCAGCAGATGGACTGAAGCAGTTCAGGCTGGGAAAAAACTACCAAAACCCAGTGACTAAGATCCCCTGTATCCCTTATTTTCAGTGGGGAAAAAAAAAAAGAGCATGTTTCTTCAGAAAACAGAAGCTAGAGGAGGAAAAGCAGTGGTCTGGGGCTTTTTAAAAGATTTTTAAAGGTTTTTAAGTGTGCATGACGTTGCAGGCAAGGTCATGGCAGTTTCTTCAAGGCAAGTACATAAGTCCATGTTATAAACCTACTTTAAGCAGAATGAAAAACCCTGCAAAATCACAGGATTTTCAAACACGCTGAATTGTAGGGGAGGGGAATAAGCCCAAACACTTCTGACCATGAAGCGTCAGTTCACAGAAACTCTAATGAGTGGATGAGCGGGTGAAACAGCAGCTATAAAAACAACTGTATTGGATGGTAAATCAATTCTGCCACGACCAAGTCCCCTCCAGTGTCAGAGGCTTCCCTATCGCTGGTATTTGCCCGGTTTTGTTCTTTCATGAGTCATGACTTGGCGTGCTTCCCCCTGGCTCCTCCACACGCGCAGCAGCAGGAGAAGCACGTCCCTGGCCAAGCGCAGGGTGGGCTCGGTGCCAGCGGCAGACACAGCTCCCCGGCCGGCTGCGGCCAGAGGACTTCTGCCAGAGGGTGTCTTACCAACAGGTGGGTCTCAGTTGGCTGGTCCCAAAGGGCTGATGTTTTACTCCCTTCGTTGCAGGCGTAGCTCGAGCTATCTTGCTTAGGATGGGATACTGAACCCACTACACCAGTGTGGGACTGGTCCCAAGGTGTTCCTAATGGGACTTCAGTGAGCCTTGCTCTAAATTACTTCACGACGGAGCTCCTGGCACTTCTCTTGAGTGTTTTTCTCTTGCCCTTTTAGCCCTCTGCAGGACGTGTTTCTGAATAGCATCCTTTCTGACAGGGATGAAACTTCTTTTCTCTGCCCTAATGTATTCAGAGTTGTGGAGAATGTGGGCTGCTTTTGTAATTTTAATACTTTTTTATGAATGGGCTGTGGGATCTGTTCTATACATTATATCGACCTGTGTTTGGATGCAAAAGGATTGGTTTCTGCTTAGGAACAGGGGAATAAGGGAGCAAGTGTCTGAAACCCTATCAGCCTGTTATTGGCGGTCACCAGGCATTGCATGTCTGGGTTGAGTACCACGTGTTTAGTGGGAATGGTGGCTTGGGAGTTAGGAGACAATTCTCTTTGGGAGCAAAGCAGGGGAGGTGACACCCAGTCCTGTCGTCATGTGGATGTCATGCTCATTTGCTGGGCATGAGCCCCATGTCCTGATGACATCCTGGGGTTGTGGTGCCCTGTGAGGATTACAGCTCTGCACCTGGTGCTCAACCCCAGGTATCTGTGGTCTCCTTAGCTCTCTTATCTTGGCAAAGCTGCAGCAGCACAGAGTAATACCTGGAAGAGAATAGCAGGAGACAAGGTGCTAGTGCTTCAAAGTCATGTATTGACAGGGGAGGTTCAAGTTACAGGACCTGTCCCAAAATCACACAAGATTGTTCTTACTGACAAAGACTTTAATTTCAACACACAATATAAGGATTTATGATAGGCAGAACTACTTGATGTTTTTCCCCCATACTCACCAAGTGCCCAGGATCCCAGGATCTGTTCCTGCCCTCCCTGGTGCCACAGCAGGACAGAGGCTGCAAGGGCCTTGGTCATGGGAGGATGGAGGTGGGAGATGGTGGAGCTGGGACTTTGGTACACTGTGCAGAGCTGTGCATGGTCAGGAGGAAAAGGGCACCAGATTAGTGCCTAAGATACAACAGCAGCACTTGGTGATTTTGATCTTGTCTGGAATCGCAGGCATCTTCATGTTACAGTATTAGCGTGGTAGCAGTGTGTCACGATCACTGATACATGTCTTTTGTACTTGGGTCCAGCTGACTGAGACATGCTGACTTCTTTGGAAAAGCCATGTGCATCAGCCACAGCAGCTTCTGTTGATGCTGCTCACCTGCTGGCACAGTCCTCTTAAGCAGCTGAGCTCATTTAGCCTCAAGGACAGAGAACAACAAGCAAAGGTAGGACCCCAACCTTTGAGGACTTTTCAGCTGCAGTGGCTCTCTGAGGATATTTAGAGGATCTACACCTAGAGCTGAGATTTCCAGCAATAACAAAGTCCATGATCAGAGTAACATCAAAAGAAGTAAAAGCAGTTCTCCTGGGGGTGCTTCTGACAAATGCAGGATAATCTGGTGCTGGAGGCATGATATAGGGCAACGCATGGATGAGTGGGTCTGAGCCAGTGATGGCAGTTCCTGTGTCCCGACAAGAAAGTATAACGTAACTGAGAGCCAGGGGAAGCTGAGCAGTGGGGACAGCCAGCAAAGGCCTCTGGAATTTATTACTACTTAGTTTACTGCAAAAAATTGCAATCTTGCACAAATGCAAATAGAAGGCAGGCAGTTCAGCATAAGCTATGGAAAGAATGGAAAGCAGATAGTGTATTAAATAAGAGACAAGAAATGCTGTTAATTTATTATTATGGATTTAAGGGAAATATATGACTTTTCCGAAGTGATTTTAATGAACAAGTTAGAGAGAAGTAATTCTGGAAACACTGCTCAGAGATGTGTATTGGGAGTCTGCTGAAATGCACCCACCAAACCAGCCTGGGGCTGTTAAGGCAGTTTGAGTAGGTACCAATAAAACATTTGGAGAGAAAGAGCTAGCCTGAAAGTGCTGACCCACCCCACAGAGTGCAGGACACATCACTGGACACTTGGAAGGCTTTACTTGCTGCCTGCCCATGTTTACTGGTACAGAGAGAGCTGAAGCCCTGTGTCCTCTGCCCATGCCTCCACAATAGGGAACCTGAAGCAGCTATAGGAACTTCTGAGGCATCTTTCTAACAAGCTTTCTCCTTTGGTGCTTCCTGGTGCCCCTTCTGCTCAGTTTCATCCACAGGGTCATATAAGTCAGAAGCAGTCCAAAGAGCAGCTTTACAGCTCCTTTGCACTTCAGGCACTAAGACTTCTTGCCTCCACAAAGAGAAACACTGTGTCCAGCTAAGGCTCCAGCATTCCCTAGCATGGCCTTGATGCACTCGCTAAGTCTTTGAAATCTCATTGCATGGAGTGGATGTCTAGCACCAGAGAGGTTCAGAATAGAAAAGCAAACTGCTTTTCTGATGGTTTCATACAGCACCCACAGCCTGTGTGAAAAGAGATGTTTGTGGAACCACAGTATTGCTGTACCTTTCTTTTCAGCCTTCCCATCTGTGGCCCCTTTACTGGGCAGAAGATCTGAGCATACTGGACAACAGCCTGCTTGATCATTCATTTGTGGATCCTCATCATATACCGAGCAGGAAGGATTGCTCACTTTCTCCAAGGAGCACTTTAGGACATCATACATACCGTGTTTGTTGCTTCTCAGGATATGTTGACCTTTTAAAGAAAAGGAATTCAGAATGCAGCTGGGTTGTAAGAATTACTCTGCTTCTCTTCACCACTTCTGTTTGCTAACAATGGCTTGCCTGTTTTTTAGATAAACAATAATTAAAAAAAAAAAGCATGCAAGGGTATGTGTGATTTGCTGCAATGCATGAATGTACAAGTGGGATGCTGATAAACCTGGGACCAGAGGCAGCTAACTAGATGAATAGTAGTTAGGGCTACTAACAGCTGAAACGTGAACCTAGACCCATTCCCCTACAAACAGGTAAATTATAAGGTCTGTGATAACCAGTAACCTGGTGAGCAGGATTTGCAGTTGTATTTTTAGCTATAAGCAAGGACAGATTTGACTTGTGGTGACCCCAACAGGCAGAGGGTTCCTGGAGGATGATGTCCTCTTCTCAGAGTGCTGTTTCACTCTGTAGAAGATTGCGTGCTAGGCAGAAGGTGGTCTTCTATTTGCTACCAATGTTTTATTGAAGATAATAGTCATTTTACAGGAGAACAGCCAATGCTACTGATGACTTTCCCCTCACTAAAAAGCCATGTCGGTTCATGGGCTATTTTGGGACAGGCTCCGCCAGCTGTACTTGGGGTCCTGTTTGAGCTCTGGAGCTCCAATCTGCTTTTCAGCTGCAGTGCAAAGTTGAGCAAGCAAATCTGATCTGTTCAGGGGCCGCTTCCTTCCAGACTGAGCCCGCAGGGACTGAAGGATATCCTTCCAGTGCAGCTCCCGAGGAGCACAGTCCAGCAGAGCCGCCTGTGTCAACCATTTGCGGTAAGATAAACACATGGGCTGAGTTTCCCTTTGCTAAGGGCTGTGCGCTGTATAGGTGTCTGTGGGGCAGGCACTTGGCTGACAGCCTGCCACTCAAACCGCAAACAGGCGAGTGCCAAAGGTCACCAAGTCGGGTATCGGAAGTGAACCAGAATAAACAGCCTCTTTATCAGGCTTTGTTTTCTAGCAGACTTGCAGAACGCTCCGGCGCTGCTCTCCAAGTGAAGCTGCCTGCCATGGGACGCCTGGGGATTTATCTGGCTGTGGCTCAGTGCACTCGCACGCTTGGTCTCCTCTCCCACATCTGCTTCCTCTTCCACCTCGCGCTTGGCACCTTTTCCTTCTGGTGGGCGAGCATGGAGGCTCTGTGAGAGCCAGTCTGCTGCTCTCTGGGTTCAGATATAGACTGTACTGACAATGCTATCCTAGATTGAATTTTCCCAGCATTTTCCTCCTGGGAAATTAACCTGCTAAGGTGTCTTGTGCTTCCATGAGCCACCGGGAAGCCCCTGCCTGGGCTGCTGTTGTACAGCACATCTCTGATTTCAGCTGGGGTTTTTTGGCATAAGCTGGGTGTGCTGTAGTGTGGGGGCTTGCAGAGGGGAGCAGGCTCTTGTATTTGCCCCTGCTCTGCAGCCAAGGGAAGCGTGGTGCTGCTCAGCCCAGCCCTGAGAGCCTGGTGACTTGCCTCGTGCTGGACCATCTGAACAGCAAAGGAAACGGGCCCTTTTCTCACTTCCCACTCACAGTAACAAAGGCTTGTTCACAAGGTTTCATGCTTTTCACCAAACTGTTTCTCCACAGACAACTGCCACAGACCAGTGTGTACTGATACCATCAAAGTTTTCCTTGGAAACCCTCCAAGGGATTCAGCCTGGTGGACCACACAGTTATTCATACATAGTTTGGGGACTACTGATCTGTCTGAATCCAAGTAGACTTTTCTTTATTTTGTCTGCCATTGATCTCACACTTTTCTCAACTACCAGAATGCAGTTAGATTTTGTCATCTCTCTAGAAGCTAACTTTTATTCTTTAGGTTTCATCCCCGCATTGCTGCTTATGCCTGCACCCAGCCACACACATGCACCCCTTGGAGAAATACTGGCCCCATTCTCCAAAACTATTCTCACTTGTTCGCTTTGTTTTAAAATGTACTTGACAGCTGCATGTGCTTAAGCAAGAAGGGAACATTTAGAGAGGTGAGAGCCCAATAATATTTTCAAGACTCACTGCAGGTGTGGTCATCCAAACCCAGAAAGATGGGACAGAAACACTCAGTGGCTAAACACAGTCCTTCAAAAACAGACTTTAAGAATTCCTTGCTATCAAGTTGCAACAAATGTTTCCTTGGTGGTTCCTAACCTAGAACTTTCTCCCAGCTTTTCATGGGTCTTAAAATTCTGTGAGTATGGGATGGCTTGCTGGGTAAGCATCTTTGCATGCTTTTCTGCTGGGGTTATTTGAAATCTTGGTGAAGAACTAACCGTGATGTTGTGGGCCTCGTAACAGGCATTTAGACTCTTCGGTGGCCCATTGTGGAGTATTATTTTGGCTGTATCCACAAGCTGCTGGTCTGTGTTTTTACCCCTTCCTGCATGTAATTTACAGGGCAACATCTGCTGAAAAACAGGAGGGAAGCTTTCCTAACCAGCCTCAGGCTGTGAACCAGGAGGCTTTGTTGTCCACAAACCCCTCTTTCTTCTGCTCAAGCTGTAATGCCAATCTCTTCATTTCTATCCATGTCTGATTTTTATCCCAGTGGGTTTGCTATCAGAAGAACTCACTTGTCTTGCAGTATCTTTATATACATTTTGGGTGTTTACTTTTGGGGATAATAAAGCACAAGGTCTGAGAAATTGTTTGGTGGGGCTGTATTTGGTTAATAGGTGCCAAAGCTGCAGGCTGGCTCTTTTGCCTGCTCACAGCCTGCCTACCAAGTGCCAAGCCAGCAGTGGCTGCTGGAGGGGACAGCCAGCGGGGACAGCATAGCGCTGGAGAGGCATGGTGAGGCACTGCCACCCTGACAGGTCTGCAGGGCAATTCCATGGGGCTATTCCTTAGGAAACTGCTAAAATTCTATTTCTGTATGTGGGAATGGGAGGACAGCCTGGAATTGGTGCTCCTTCCAAAATTTTGAGCTTGTTCCTATCAAGCTTTACTCCAGCTTGGCTTACACTACATTAGAAATAACTATATTTTCATTATGTTTAAGGCCTCATGGACGATATGCTAAAACAAGCCTGATTGCAGTTAAGATCACAGCATAAATGACTCGGAAAAGCTGCTTGTTAGGAAAGGGTTATTCTGTGCAGCTTGTATAGCATGATGTCTTTTCAAAGAGTACGTCTGCGAGGAGGAACTCAAAAGCATTATCTTGTGGGGAATAGGTGTCCTTCAGTACTTCCCTGGATTGGAGCTTACAGAAGAACATATTTACATTTATACAGTCTGAGTAAGTAATTTTAAAAAACTTAAATGTGTGTCCTGGGATGTGATAGTCACTACCACTGTTACTGTTTCTGAAAGTATTTGTTGCCAAAATGAAGCATGTCTGGCTTGCGCTGTGGGAGCTGCCATCTATCCTCTGCTACTGCCTCTTTGTGTGGCCTTGGCCAAGTTCTGTAATCACACTAGGACCTTGTCTCCAGCCCCAAAACTAATTTATTAAACATCTCCCCACTCACACTAGGTTTTCTGTGACATTTAAAGCCAGCCACTGATTCTGCCTTTCTCCTTCATGCCTTCCTCAGCAAGAAGATGCATTAATTTCAGTGAAGTTGCTCATTGTAATGAGATTTTCCCTGGATAAGGGAAGCAGTGAGGTCTGTGGTGACCAGCCAGTACTTGGAGATGTGTCAGGGAAAGACACTGTGTCATTACAAACAACTAATTGCATTATTATTAAGTTCCTTACTGTTTCTGAAAAGATCAGTATTCAGAGCCTGATGCGTTCTCACAAGAAATCAATGGGATACAGGGTTGGTATTCATTTCACTGAGAGCTCAGTAGATCTTTAACGAAGACAGTGAATGACATAACATGTTATTTAAAAAGTAGTTACTGTGATTGTATAGGAACACATGTGAAGTACAGCATGAAATTTGGGGAAAATGTATCCTTTTAAACAGTGAGGTTTTATTTCTCTTAAGCAATAAAAGCTTACAGCTGGGTTGGTTTTTTTTTCTAACAGGTAATTTTAGAATGGCTTAAATACATTGGCATCTTCCCTCTGTGTGAACTGCTCTTTGTTGCCTCTTTAGGCTGCAGTGGGCATCTTTCTCGGTTATATTCTCGCCCTCTCTTGCTCCCCTTTCCCACTCTCCTTTGACTCGTAGAAATAAGCTGTTCTGCATGCCACCACAGCCTGCACAGATTTTCACATTATTTGTTAACACACAGGGATGCAGATTAACATTTTGGTTATTCATCAAAGATGATTGCCGTATTGAATAGTGATTAGTATTCCAGCTGCCCTGCAATAGGAACATCAAGTTCTCAGACAAACAGAAGGAAAGCTGCCTAATTTCACTCTAGCACTGGTAAGTGTCACTAAGTATTGCTTGCCCTTCCTACTGCAGCTGAATAGCTCTAAGTACACTCCATACCCCAGTGACAGGCAAGGTATGCTGCTGAGCTAAGGGAGTAATGCTCTGGTGATAAAAAACTCCAGGGCTGTGGTAAATGATTACTAAGTTAAGGTGACCAAAAGCTGGGCTTGTGCAGGATCAGTAGCAGGTATAACAAAGGAGTTTCTCACTATAGTAAAGCAATACTTGACTTGATACTCCGATGCATTATATAGTTTTGCCATTTTCTTTTAAAGCATCTGTACATGTCAGTGCTAAGGGAAAGATGCTGGATGCAGGAATGGAATAACCTGTTATAACATCTCACATTTTCTGAAACATCAAACCCCAAGCATCTCTCTTGTGCTCCAGCTCCCCTGTGCTAGATTTTGTAATGTGACCACAAATTGACAAATAATACACATCCAGTAAGCTAGCGAGACTGGAGGAAACTGCATTAGGTGTCTTTATTGATGTGCTGCTGTTTTGCAGTTGATTCTCCCTGGGAAGAAAGTAAACAGAAACAAAATACAGTCCAGTTTTTTTCTTCCTTTTCCAGACAGCTGTATTTTTCCAGCGTTAGGGTTTCATGGATCCTTTTGAACCATCCCAAAGATCTTAACTGGCGTAATAGGAGGCTTGGACAAACTGCTGATACAGTCATTTTTAACAGCACTCCTTAAGCTGGGACGCAGGCAAATAACCTTTGTTATTTGTGGACTTATTAGTGCTCAGATATAAAAGAATCCCTAAAATTGCTGCAGACCAAAAGACACAAATGATCTTTTAGACAGAACCGTGGATTATTCTTTCCCAGCCTGTCGGCTCTGTGTGGTGTGAAACCTGCTATTTCTCTGTGGATTTTTGTTTAGAGAAGAGATATCATGCTAATCCTTTCAGGATCAAATAAGCAATAGAAAACTTCATACGATTTCCTGGAGAACTGAAAATAGATTTTAGGAAGGTACATTTCTTTCTGTTCCACTCCCCCAATATGATGGGTGAGTAATGCCCGTTTGCGCTTTGCTATTGCATGTGTCTGTTCATTTAAAAACTCCATGACTTAAAATTTTAATGTAAAATAAGTTAAAGGGTGGCAGAATGGAAAAGTAGATAGCCCTCTGGCTTGCTGCCCAGAGCAAACTTGTAACTCGTGTTAAGGACAAACCTCCTGCTCAGCAGCCAGAAACTTATTATTCCAACAGGTTTATTATTGTGCTGGTTCTACCAGTGAAAGATGGTATGGAAAACAAGAGGTGCCCAGGGACATTGTGTTTTGCTGGAACAAAATAAGAAAATTCTCAGAGAGGGCTTCTCACTGTGCAGTCCAGCACACTGTTATGTGCTGTGCACTCATCCAAGCATTAACAAAAGCAAAAATTCCAGTAATCGTAAATTCGCCACAGCTCCTATGAGATGTGTAATGACACCAGACTGAAATCTGCTCCTGCGTGAAGACGAAGAGATGTCCAGAAAAATGCCCCTTTCTGCCAGTGTTGCAACTCTGGATTTACATGAGAGCAAATTGCTACCAAATCCAGCCCGTTTTGTTCTTGTTTGTTAGACGCAAAAGACAACTGCATTAAGCTCTGTCTGAGCAGCAGCCCCACACCGAGCTGTTGGAAAGGGTTGCCTCAGTTCTCAGGACACGTGATTGGCACTTTGAGGTTTCTCCAGTCAGACATCAAAAACTACAAGCCACTTTTAAAAATGCAGTCTTCCAAATGCCATTACTGAATTCTTGTTGAGGTTATTAAATGAAAAGACATTTTCATTAAGATGGAAATTCTGGCCCCGCTGAAATCAGTGGCAAGATTTCTATCGCTTTAGTTGGCGCCTGGGTTCCCTCATCCATATTTTAATGGCACCACGGCTTATTCTCCAGGGGAAAAAAAGGAAACTTCAGGGGAAGATTAAATTTGCCTTTCCAAGTGATTCTCGCCCCCTCTAACTAGCGGAAAATGTGAGTGTAGATCCTGTTTGCAGGTTATGCTCTTACCTAAGGAAATAAACAGGGAAAAGAAGAACAGGATAGAAACGCCTTCCTATTGCTCAATAAGCAGTTGTGCTTCCAGAGCCAGCACAGCCAGTCATCTTAATTGAATGAATAATGTTTTTTCTAGTATTCCTGATCTATAAATTAATTACTAATTGTTTTCAGTAGCACCCATCTGTGACAAGTATGATTAGGAGATTGAGTCAATTATGAGATCACTTTGAATTTACACCAAATGCAACAAGAGTGAGGGAACAGCTGCCTCAAATGTGAGGTGAAAAGGTTTTGAAGCTACTTCATGTCCCCGAGTAACCAGACATGCAGTATGAATCTTTCTCCTATGAATCACATTGTGCTTATCAATCGGGGGTTTGTCGTTTGCTCTGCAGAATAAATGGAGCTTGCTTAGGCTCTTTTGTTCCCAGTAACCTTGCTAAAACTATATAGCCACTTCTGGCTTTTAGGTCCCCTCCTTTCAGACCCTGGTGGGTTTTTTTTCCCCTGCCTTTTCCAGAACTCTCCTCAAGGGTATTCTTTAATTTAAGGTCTCCATTCTATCTCGCACAAAGAGATGACTAAATGTAACACCTCAAAAAGAACTAGTTCTGAACTGCTCATCACCTAGGGAAAACATACTAAAAAGCTCTTGAGAACAGACTGCAGAGAGAAATTGGTAATTGTAGAGCTAATATAACTGTGCGGGTACTTTGAGGATACTGCGTTTGGGAAAACATACCGCTTTCAGAAATTCCAGAAATGAACTGCTGCAAAAATGTGATACTTTTGATTACATATTGTATGGTTCAGGTCAATAGAGCGCTCTGTAATTCTTTCATCCTGAGAAAAGACCCCAGAGGCTGTTCAGTCAATAGGCTCGGTTGGGAATAATACAGTTTCTCTGATCCTGTGGAAGTGTACTGGTGTTCTGTTTTTCTTGCAAGCATGTGTGACATCCCACATCAGACAGGTCTGTTTAAGATCCATGATTGCAGCAGGCAGCCAAAGACCAGACCCCCAGCTGGAGAAAACCAATTGAGGCCTCTTGATTTTAATGGGTGGCTGCTGAGCCACACCACTCCAGCATCCGGCCCCCTCATCTCGGGATGCAAGCAATTACAGCAAATAATTAGGTTTCCTCACCCTCACCAGATCCATTCTGTAACCTATTTTTAGTACTCCTTCAACAGTAGGCTGTCTGCACCCTCAGAAACTAACCAGAAACCCCTTCCTCATAGTGTTCCTATCAAGCAATAGTCATTCCTATTTTCAGTCTCACCATCTGGGAAAAAAAAAATCCCCACAGTTTTATTTGTAAATGCTTTGGAAGGGGAGAAAATAGATCTTTCAACACCTTCATATTTCACAGAGAGCCTTCAGGGTTCCTCTTTTTATTGATGAAGGTCCACCTTGCAATGAGTGGAAAGCCTGTAACGAAGTACACTAATAACAGTACTTCACAAAAGAACAAAAGTCCAGTAACTGTTTGCTTAGTCTATCTCTAGGGGGAGGAAAAACCCCAACGAATTCCAAGAACAAGTGACCACCTTCTCTCTGCCAGTCACTGTGACAGCACAGCTGGCATCATGCAAGTTCACAAGTGTTCTGCAGTGCGCGGTGCATCAAACTGCGTGATGCAAAGCAGCGGGAACACTTTCTTCCCACCTCTCTTTAGATGCCTGTGTTTTTCAACATACGTTGTGAGCTCCTCATTTTGATATTGTGATTACAGAAAGCAAGAAGAGCCAGAAAGCCATTCCCTGGGAAAATATTTTTAAAGTGCTTCAGCAGCTTAGTGGTTTCCAAGCTACAGATAGTAATAGGCTTCAGTGACAGCTTAAGAGAGGAAAAAAGGACCATTTTGAATGCACTGAACTCAGGGCTGGTCTTTAGAACTGTCTGCTGGTGCTGGGAAGCACAGGGATGGTCTTTTTTGGTGAATTTAAGCCTAAAAGACATGCTGGGGAGAGAGGGGCTGCAATATAAAGCTTTTTCTGTTGTTCTGCAAATGTATTTCTGGTTTCATTTGCTCCACGTGTCTGGACCCTTATTCTACACCCTCTGTGGTGCCCCTGAGGGGACTGTTAGGTTTTCTGGAAACAAAGCACTAAATTTCTGTTTATTCCCAGTTGAGAATAACGGGGAATGAGGGGATGAAGCTGCATGTCTGTGTGTATGACAGATATGCTCCAGTATAAGTTGCTTTGCTGTTTTGGTTAGAGCAGCTGATTCCCCCTGAGCCACCATGGGCCAGATGTCACGGTGAGGCGGTGGGAGGAGATGGTGCCTGTGCTGCACAGCGTGGTGGCTCCGGAGAAGTGTGGTAACAGAAGAAGGGGCTGCCCTAGCCTGGAGAGAAAGCAGGCAGGGCACAAGGGAAGCAAGCATCTAGAGATGCTCCTGGGCACAGAGGGAAATTGATGTTGCAGGGAGCTGCATCCCCAGCAAGGCCCAGACAGCAGGGATGCAGTGACACAGTGCAGGCTTTAGGCTGGCAGGGGGATTCCCCACGTCACAGGCAGCTCAGGGTAGTTTCAACTCCTAATTCTTTATGCTGCAAATGGTAATAGCTCAAGAAGAGGTATGGGGTGGCCTGGGATCTGGCTGAGTCTGATCCAGAGTGAGTCACAGGAGTTTACCTAGGGTAGGAAAGTCCTATGTGCAAATGATGAAATGCAGGTTGCTCCACGATTGCCAGGAAGCAATGTTTGCAGCACTTGATGGTGTGAAGAAGCCCTCTAAAGGGCATTATCTAATGTTCCAGGTGGACACAGCAGCCCTGTGAGTGTGCAAGCTGGCGAGAAGAGCAAACAAGCAATGATCTTATAGAGCACCAAGTGCCAAGAAACACAGGGGCAACCTGTTTGATCTCCTGTGGAAGGACTATCTAGAGCAGTGAAAAAACAAGCAGCTGCCAGTGGGGATGGCTGGATTCCCATATAAGAACGAATTTATACTGCGATATCCAAATGGCAGCATGGAGAGCTCATCACCACTGAGCACAAATCTGCTACTGATGTGTAGGATGAGCACAAAGATGCGTTTTTTCAGCTGTGTGAAAAGTACTCAGTTGGATTATGTGTTGTGATGCCTGCATCTTGATGTTTAATTGAAGAGTGTCAGCGTTAGAATCCATGAGCTGATGTAATGGGATGGCAGCAAGTCATGGGAAGGAAGAGCCTGGGAGAAAGACAAAGAAATAAAATTGTGTGGCTCTTCTCAAAACAACTCTTTGATGCTGAGATAGGTGACAAAAGATGAGGGGGAAGGTGGCGACAGGGCTGCTTCCTTTCTGGGATCAAATAAGCCCCTTCACCACCATTTTAAAACCACAAAGTCTTCAACGTATGTGGCTACCAAGGAAGAGAGCAAGATGTCCTGATTGCTGGTAAAACAGCAAGATAAATGCTTCAGATAAACATGGAGAGCAAAATAGCGAGAGGAACAGCATTTAGGGATGTGCACATGAGCAAAAGGGAAAACTGCTGCTGGCACAACTGGGAATTATGCCACCAAGGCAGAGGGTCAATCTACTGCAAAAGAATGAGGTTCTTCTGTTTCGGGGGACTCCCAAAGGAGATTTAATTTCATGCATCAGGAGACTGCAATGCTCCTTTAGAAATTGTTCTTTACCCTTCTTCTGTGGCAGTACCAGAGAAAAACCCACAGCAGAAGATAAAGGGGAAAAAAAGAAGCAGAAAAGTGTTTAAATCATCTCAGTGATGAAGCAAATCTTTAAAATACTGAGAATCAGCTACAAGACAGTTAAGCCATAACTAGTGAGCACCCAATATTGTTTCACTAGGCCCGCTTCAAACAAGTTTACTTCATCCATCTCTTCCATCTGAGGAGATTTCCAGGAGTAAACAAAGGAGGAAGAGGGAGTGGCATTGAGTCAGTCACTGGAGGAGATTGTATGTATGAAAAGTAGGGTATGTCAGAGAAGTAGTGATAGAAAAGCCCAAGCAACATAGTTGGAACACGTACTGAGAAATGTACAGAGAAAACCTTTGGACTAAGTGTAGATGAACAAAGTCATTTAGTCCATCCATGTGTCTTTTGTTGTTGTTTGATTTCTGTTATACTAAAGCAAATGCAATTTAGTTACATTCTCTGTAAATTGATGAGTCTGCATCAAAGACACCAGATTCCACTTTAATATCTCTTTCTAATGAAAAAAAAAAAAAAGAAAAAAGAGCTGCAAGATCTGAAATATTTGACTAATGGTATAAAACACAGCATGAAGTCAGAGGGAACAGTAAGATGTAGAAGGTAAAACTAGCACCAGGACAAATAAAATAAGGGCAGAGATATGATATACAATAGCTCGAGTCCAGGTAAAATCAGAGTTATGTTTCTTTTGACAGCCAGTATTTTTTTCAAACAAATAACTGCCTGGTTTCTCACTGGGAGCAATAGGGAACAGGGTAGGTATAGGCGAAATTTCACTCACATAAAAATTCTCAGCCTAGTGAAGCGTTTCAGACTAAGGCTCAAGCAGCCATGCCTGCAGCGTGACATGATGCTCAAGTATGGGGACTGCCATCTGAGGAACTGCCGTCTGAGGCATGGCAACCCCTACCTGCCACTGTGGAGGCAGATGACCATTCATCAGAAAGAAACGTAGGAACTGGAAAAGCCCAGCTTCCTACAAAAGCACAGCAGGGAGTCTCTGCAGCAGCACTGGGACCAACTGCCTCTCCAAACAGGTGGCCTAACGTCACAGCATTGCTTGCTTCATGCTTCTTGCAGAAAGCTCCTCATCCTTTCTCTGCTAAACTCCTTATCAGCTCTTTAGGTCCTGTTTCTCTATGGAAAGGGAAGGAAATAACAAAGGAGTCAAAATCACACTCACCCCAGGTCAGGTGCCACCCCCCAAATGCCAGGGAGCACATCGAAGTCAACGTGTTCTCAACATGTGTGTACCCAGCGTGCTTATATAAGGACAAAAAATGCAGGGAGGAAGGGAAGAAAACCAAATCAAAAATCAAATCATGTTTAGCAGGATCTAGCTTTCTGTAATTTATCCAATTTAAGAGTCTGGAAGGGGGGGAAATTTCCCAGAAAACAGCACCAACGAAACCATGTTTCACGGAGGAGGGTGAGTTATCTTATCTATGAGCTTTAAAAAAAAAAAAAAAAAAAAAAAAAAGAGAAAAAAAGATTTAGCTCTGTTGGTAGGAAACATCTTCATCGCTTCCTTTAGAAGGTTTATCTCACTCCTTATCAATGAGTGTACTGTACTGATGTCCGTAGGAGTAATCTGGACTCTACAGTATTGTCCCTTTGAACGTGCCGTTCTGAGCAGTTCTAGTGGGCAGGCTTGGTGTGGTTAGCAAGTTCAGCCTGCAAAATCCTGCCTGTATTTGTTGCATTTTCTCCCTCTGGGTTCTTTCATAAATGGCACATGGTATATAAGCATAAGACTATGTTTCCTGAGGAATGGATTTGGATTGATAAAGCAGTTAACAAAAGCTTGGGAGCTGTCTTCTTGCTGGTTTTACACCACACCAATTTTTGCAGCGGAGGATCACAATGCTGATTTTATCACAAATCATTACTCGTTATTTCTTTTAGCAAAGCCTTTGACAGCTTGCTTTGTGTAGTGTAGTGGAATATTCCACAGGATGACAAAGCAAACATATGTTTGAGGATCTGTGCAAGATGCTAATTGCAAGAGGGCGTGAGGACAGGTGTGGGGACACGGTGTAGTACGCTGCTTTCAGTGACACGTAGACCATTCAATTCCCCATAGATCTTGCACTTCATTTACTTTTGGGAAGATATTCTGTAATACTATCACAGATGGGAAGGAGAAGAGAAAGCAGAATTGGCAGCATTTTGTGATATTTTACACTACCGCAAGACAGTGGGGAACTCTGGTTCATAAAGTCAATCAATATTAAAGTTTCTCCTCTTTGATTGCTCACAGCCAGAGCAGAGGTTTTGCCATCTTGTTCCTCCATCTGTACACCAGTTCAAAATGAATCATCTGCACTAGTGGACAGTGAAGAGAGTAAGTGCTTCCACAAAACAGCTTTTTTAAAGAAAACCTTTAAAATTAAACCATAGCCATCTGTCATGGTAAAGCACAGATACACTTTTCACCTTCAGAGAGCTTTACAGGCATTGACTAATTAGTCCTTGGGACCTAAGAGGACCAATTTTTTTTGCCCAATTTAGACTGAGAAGTCAGCAGGGGCATCTCGTATCCTGGGGCAGGAATTTAGGCTCCCTGCAAGGCAGAGGAATTGCAATCCTTTTGTAGTAGTCAACGATTTCAAGTGGGGGTGTGTAAAGTTGAGCACTCCTACCCCTACTTAGGCACTTGTGACAAATTAAAAGCTTGATTCCTTTTTTCCTCACAACTGCTGCACACCCAGACTCTCCTATTGACTTATAAATACTAAATGTCCAATTTGAATAGGAGCTGCAGGTGCTCAGTCCTTTGAATATTAAGCCATTTAAAAGGGTGTGAATTAGACCTACACAAGTAAAGTACCCATTGATTTGTTAGCTGAACTGGAAAATATTACCTATGCTCTAAATGTTTTCAAGTTTATCTGAAAAATGTTTTATTTTTAATCAAAATGACCTTCTGCTACCACCATTTTTTTTTTTAAATTTTGTGCTGAATAAAATGTTTTATATAGATTTCTGCATTTGTTTAAAGAAGAAGAACTTCAGGTAGCTTAAGTCTTGAAAGGTCATGAGCTTTGCTCTATTCTGTCATTTAGAAACGCCAAATTAAAAACTTCCACTTTTTTAAAAAAGAAGTAATTTTTTGACCTAAAGTATTCATCAAGTTTGACGAATACATGAAGAGTTTGTGTTGACCCAGAACTTCATACTTCAGCAAAGAAATCACTCTCCTGCCTCTAACTTCAGGCTTGGGAACAGAAATGACATTCACAGGGTGATGGTAGCTGCCCAAATGAAAACCTGGGATTCAAACTGTGCTGGTTCAGGCTAGGGCATCCGAGGGACCGCAGCCTCCAGCCATCTGCCTCACCCCTTTGTCAGAGGTTACCAGCTCCACAGCAGAGGCAATTTGTCATAGGGCTATGGCAGCTCACAAGTTATTGTGAATACTGGTTTGCAGTTTATCTTTAAATGCCAGGCTGTGCTCTTATCACTGTCACCTGGGAAAGCAACCCACCCCAAAGCCCCACCAAAGGATGGCCCTATTTAGAGCAGGGAAGGTGGGTTGGGAGAAGGAATGCTGGAAATAGGTGAGTGGCATTTAAAAATGGTAAGCAGGAGAAATGTGATGCAGTGGCCACAGTATCTTAGCAATGAAAAATATATACAAAGGCTATAACTTCAAGGCCTTAACATAAAGAAGGAGACAGTACTTTGAGCAATTGAGTGGAAGGAGGATGGAAAAGGGAAAAACCAAAAGGAAGCATGAAAAATAGATGATGCAAGTACATAAAAGAAACACATTAAAACACAGGGGTGTGAGAATGGTGAATCTCCTCCATTGGGTTATAATAGGACAGGATGTTACAAGACCTTTGCTTCAGCTTTTCAAAGTTCCCATAAATGAATACATAGTCCAGCAATGATGTGAATAAAACAGAGTATTAAAGGCTTTTCAATTTCTCTGAAGAGCTATGTGCGTTGAAATATGTCATTTTGAAAGCTGCAGCCCAAGCTTTGTTTATGTTTGTTCTAAATGGACATTATCTAGGATACCGTACTACCTAAGGAATGCGTATTCAAAGGTTAGGATGTTTTGAACAGTTCTTTATAACCAGCTCTGAAATCTCATGATTTTTTTTGGCACAGTCATTTTCAGCCATAAGCATTATACTCCTTGAGAAATATGCAAAATCAAGTGTGACAGCAGGGCAAAATATTTTGTAGGCAAAGTGACTTTCCGTAATAATGGAATAATAAATGCAGAATGGGGAAAGGCCAAGTGCAAACACTGAAATGCATTCACTTGCCACTTTGCAGCTGCAGGAGTGCCACTTGCTCACGTGGACTCATTCAGTTGAGCACCTGAAGTTAATTACCTCATTAGGAAAGAGGGCATCCAGCGTACCTCCAAGCAGGGAGCTCGTACTCTTTATTGCTACTTTGCTGCCAGCAGTTACTGTTGGTCTATTAATGTTATGAAAGGATTAAAATGGATGATAGACAGAACAGTCTGTTATTTCCAGCAAGAAAGTCACAAATCTGTCAAAAGACTCATGGGTAAGTCCCGGGGAGGGTTTGCCAGTGTAGCAGTGTTTGTTGTGCTGCAATTTGGGACAGGAGGACTTGACCTTGACTGGTAGTGAATCGTGCTGGGCTATTGCTGGAGAGAGACTTTGTGCTGCTTCTATGGCTCCGTCTGTACCTGCTTGTTATCCCTGCGTGTTAAATTCTGTCTTTTGGAGAAAGGATGGCATTTACCACAAATTTGGGCAGTGTTTGGTTTCTTGCTAGCTGAAGTCTCTGTAGTCTGTTGCAATATAAATAACACCACTGCTGCCCAGAAAGGATGGAACTGGTCTTTAATGTGAGAGGTCTGTAGTAGTACTGTGACATGGCTTAGCATCCTTCAAACCTCAACTGTACACACAACACAGCTGCTAAATCAATACAAATAGGCCGCTTTCATCAAATATTAATCTGTATAGAGCACAAGGTGACTAGAAAATGTGTGAATGTTAAATAAGTTTTGCAGACTACTGGAGGAGTGAGCAGCTCCAAAGTTTGGGGGCTTTTCTTGTTTAAGTTTTCTATGGGTTGTGCACTGGCCAGTAATGCTATTACCTACAAATCAAACACGATAGCAGGCTGGGTAAAGAAGTAGAAACCTCAATCAAAATGCAGTAAGTTTCTTCACAAGGCTAGGATTATTAATAAGAACTGTGCTGCAGTTGTATCAGGAGACCTCAAATTAAATTGAAGCTGAAATACATTGGTTATCTACAAATACACAGAAAAAAAAATAAAAATCTGCCTTTGAGAACTTGCAGCCTAAACTCACAAGGTTGAAAAACAAACAAGTAAAGAAAAAAACACCTCCAACAACAGAACAAAAGAAAAGAAAAGAAAGAGAGAGGGTAGGAAATTAATTCCCAAAGCTGATGCAGTTCACCCACAGTTGAATGGCAGATTAAGGGCTCACAGTTGAGTCAAAACTCAGGATTCCCAATTCCCTGAATGCCTGGCTCTATCCTTTCAAGAGAAGGGGAAAAAACAAAGGCTAAAATGAGTGGAAAAGATATTGATCCTTAAATGTGGTTGAGACAAGTAGGAGGTCTTATCATAAAATGTTAATCTGATGGCAGATAGAAGGAACGTCACTGTGTGGTGGAGAAGAAAACACGGCATGCAGCAAACAGCTCTGTTATGTCTTGGAAACATGATTAAAATTCCTCTGGTGTCTTCACCAAGGACTCCTTTTAGTGTCTCTTCTTTCAGCCAGGCATCTGAACTTGGAGAAACTGCAGAGAAACGAAGTTCTCTTGTCATCTCTGCTAAACTTCACAGCCGTCACTTAAATGGCTGGTGTTCCACTGAGCGAGGAGCACAAATCCTGCCTGCAGCCAGCCGGGAGGGGGGGGGAGCCTGCCCCTCATCATGCTGGTGTGGGCCATCTTCTCTCCTCACAATGCACATTTGGATGTCTTGGTCTGTAACCTACAGTGATTGATAATCAACTTCCCACTCCCTAGGTCAAGCACCAACCACTTTTCTTCGTTATTTGGGGGTGATCCAATGCTGCTTCTACCAAAAGAGCAATTTCTGCTCATTTCCGTGAGGAGTGAATCAAGCCCTGGGAACAGAGGGTGAGAACCACCCTTGCTGGGCTATTCCTTCTGTTGGTGACAGTGCTGGGGTAAGCCTTCCTTTCTGGTAAATTATCCTGCCACAGATTCGAGAGTGAACACGGTGAGAACGGCCCAGGTTCTGTGTTATTTAAATAGACGTGCAGAACTTCTTATCAAAATCAGTGAGAGGTATTAAGGTTTACATGAAAGCTGGGAAACAGCACTGGATTCACTACATCAGGGGTCCTCAAACTTTTTAACCAGGGGGCCGGTGCGCGGATGAAGTGGCAGGCAGTCATCTGCGGCTGCTTGGTTTCCCCCCCCAACCCCCAGCGGGGGGGGTCTGTAAATACCGGGGCCGGATTGAGGACCCTGGGGGGCCATATCCAGCCCGCAGGCCGTAGTTTGAGGACCCCTGCACTACATATTGCAGGTCATAAGACTCCCTTGAACTCCTGCTTGAAGTTATAAAAGTAAGGTTTAGCTTGCACCAATGTCTCAGCAAAATGCCTGGTTTGATTTAAACTTTTCTGGTCAGGACCAACTTATAACAATCACTGGGAAGCTCCAGTGATTGCTTTTGCTGCAACAGGAGAGATGCTCCTCTGAAGTTCAGAGCTTGCTGAACTTCAACATCAAACTGTTTGTTGGGTTTTTTAAAAAAAAAAAGACAAACAATAACACACAAACCTTTACCAGCTCTTCCCAAGTTTTTCTCCTCCAAACAGCAGCAGACTGTGATGAAATCAGTTCTAGACTTTATTGTTCATGAACTCCTGAAGAGGTCCTTCAAAGGCAAGTTAAAATATCGAAGAGCAAGTGGCAATAAAAACAGTCTGTAGAGGTGTGGTTTCCTTTGTAGAAACACAATGGGTTAATGGCATGAAAGCATAAGGAATGGAATGAGAGCCATTCCTGCTTGTTCATGCCTGGATTTCCTAAGTGGTGTGATGGTCATAAGTATTATAATTTCCAGCCTTAACTTTTAACAATTATTTTATTGTAAAATTATGTCCAGATAAGATGGAAATGAGTCCATACACAGACCGAAACTACTTTTTGGAGTGAGGTGGTTTGTAGGTTAATTAAAACATGTCTTACGTGAGATTTATTTATATCTTCATTACACTGGCTCTTCTGCAAAGGTCATCACCTTCTGCACATATGTTATATAGAAAGGAATATACAGCAGCAGATTTACAGTCTGAAGAGGTATGCTAAAACTGAGTCATAATAACCCTTACATCATACTGACCTTGTTTAATCGTCCCCCACCAAATGTTCATATATATGTATATACGGATATAAAATCCATACATATGTAAATCTCTAAAAGCAAATCGACAACTGTAATTTAGGGCCTGGAGTACGGAGATCTGCAAGCACATTGCAGCTTAGAAAAATGAGCTTGAAGTTTTTGATACATGCTGTTTTTATTGATGTCGCTGTTTGTGAATTTAGGCCAGATCTTCAGGACCTATTTAATAAATATCTAATAGACTATATACACATGCATATACTCAGTTTTTACCATTCACTCTTCAGTCTGTGGCAGAATAATTTACCAGAGAGGAAGGCCTACCGCAGCATTGTCACCAGCAGAAGGAATGGCCTGGCAAGTGTGGTTCTGAGACCTCAGTTCACCCCTCATGGAAATGAACTCATACACAAACAAAATATTTTCATTCAAACACAACAGATAGCCTTGTCAAAATAAAGAGAAATTTATCTGTGACTTCTAAAAAGGCAAAATGTGATAATACTCCTGTATTTTGTTTCTATACCACAGCTGTTATCCTGGTATGCTTTAAGGGTTATGAACCAGGCTCTGCAGGGAATAACTTATATGCAATTAAAATACTGATATTAATAAAAGCCATTCATAAAGCCTATAAGCACAGTGAAATCCAACCATCTTTGCCATTGGGTGTAACAAAGGCTATCTGGGATAATCTGTGGCTCAGGGAGGTTCTGGCCAGAAGTACTGTGACAAAACACAACCTCTTCAAAACTGTCAAGAGCTCTTTCATCTCAGGATCTAAAGTTTTCACTGTCAAAGGGGATTAATGGCTCTGATGCTTGCTACAGTTTGGGGACAGTCAAGTTGAGATTTCTACAGGCCAGGTATCAACAGGCCATTAGCACCTACTGGACTATCCTGAAACACCCTTGTTGTCAGCAGAGCCCAGCAGCAGTCCTGCCTGGAAATTCCTTTATGTATTTATTTATTAGTTTATTTTTTAAGGTTGTAGCTGAAATAGCCACACAAATTAAAATGCTTAATTCTTGGTGTTTACTGTTCCTGCGCTCCCTCTTCTGGCTTTCTAGAATTATTTAGCAAACATCTAAGGCTTTCTAGAATTATTTAGCAAACATCTTATGCCCACATCGTAAGAACTCTGGTATCGGTTGTAAAAGCATCAGTTGTGATGATAACACAGGCTTTGGTAGCAGATATCACATAAAGGGAGTACTATCGAATAAATTGGGAAATGGCCATAGCAGCCAAGGACTTCTGTACATACACATCCTGAGTAAAGGTTTCCTGGGATTTTGGAGAGCAAAAATAATCCTACTCGTTGCAATATCAACTTAGGTTGGTAGACTTAGATAGGGATAGGGATAATCAGAAGACTTCGCTGGAGTGTGCCCTCCAGATTTCTAGTTTGCTCTCTCTTTTGAATAGTGCAATAGAACAGCTTAAATTTGTCCCCATAAACGAGCAGGATTTTTTTCACAAATTTTCTTCTAAATTGTGTAACAATAGCATTGTTAAATAAACATTCTCCTGCACCATTGAAAATGCAACTATTGTGGTAATATACAGCTGAAATCAATTTTAACGATTTTAATTGCTGAGCCTGAGAGAAAAACAAAAATGTGATGAACAAAAGTTTGCATTTAAAATAATGTTCATTCTTAATATTCTTCCAACCATCCTTCCTACCACCATATATATGTGTGTTTATCTTCACAAACGAAGCCAGCCCCCGTCATGTAAGCATACTGGGAAACAGGTTCTGAGCTAATAGTGGAAAATGAGGTAAACAAAACTTTCTTGCACATCTTGTTATACTTACAAGGCCCTTTTCAAAGCTGCAAGCAAACGTTCCTTGGTTGCAGGGGGTTCCTGCCACGGAATTTCAGTTTCAGAATACAGGACCATAAGGAGCCCTGGCCTGGCTGTCCTGGTTCTGGTGGGGGAGAATCTCATGGCCACCCATGCCACGCACCAGCCTGCGAGGTGCTTTAGGAAGGGTGAGCAGGCAGGCAACCTCTGCTTGCGAGAAAAGGGGTTCCCTGCTTTTGGGGTACAGTCTTAGCCCCTGTCATTTAGCAGAGCCTGTGCTCTAGCCCTATAAATACAGTAACGCGTGGCTCAGGTGAGTCATGTCATTCATTGCCTCACACTGGAGCTTTTGCTCTGACCTAGCGTGAAGTGGTTGCTCAGATCCAGCATCTCACTGACACGGTGTGTTACTGCCTAAGGGGAGAACCAAGTCCCGCTTCCTCTTCTGGAAAGCCCCCGGCAGTTCTGCTGGGTGTAAAAATCATTGTGAGCGTCTGTGGGACCGTCAGGGCAATGAGCCTGGTAAATGTCAGCTGATGCATAACAGCGCTATTATGGCCTGAAGAGCTGGGTGTCGCAGGAAAGTGGTTTTATAGGAAATCACTGGGAATTATTAACCTGCATAAAGATACTCTCACACATAATTATCTGCGAGATTAGAGCCGGTAGTTTTGCAGGTTTCAGTCTTCACATATCATGGGATAGTTCACGAAGAATACATTTTGTTACACCAGACGATAAAAGTTGCTGTACCACAGCAAGGCTTCATGGCTGCACGGTCGGTGCTTATCAAAGTAAAAGCGAAACATACAAGACTGAAAAAACCCCAACAAACAAAAAAGACCTCCCTGCCTGCAGCGTTACAAGACATAAGGTGATGGCTTGTAGCATCACATATCGCGGGTAGTCCATACAGTGGCTGTGAGTTAAGGCATTTAAAGCAGAAAAAAAAGAAGAAAAAAGAAAGGAAAAAAAAAAAAAAAGAAAAATTAGAATAGCTTAGTGACCACTTTTCTTTCGGGGAGACTGAGAACAAAAAGCAGAGACCTGGTATTTTACTCTTCCAGCGAGCGAGAGCCACGAGTCAGGCACTCATCCCACGCCGGCCTCGGCGGGCCCTGAGGATGCTGGAAACGCCGGCGGAGATCGGGGAGCTGGGAGCAGGGACCAGGGATCGCAGAGCCGGGAGCGGGGAGCCGGTGCCGAGCGCAGGCGGTGCCGCCCCCTCCCGGCCGGGACCGACCCGACCCGGGGCGCGAGGCGGAGCGTCCCGGGCCCGGCTGCGCTCCCTCGGCGGCTGGCCGGCTTCGGAGTGGAAATCCACGTACGCCGCAGCGCGCCGGCTGGGAGGCTGCCCGGCGGCGGCTCTCCGGGAAGACGCGCAGCGCCAAGGGATAAGCAGTCATTGCGGAGGGACGGAGGCAGCCCCGGAGCCCGCACCGGGCGCTGCAGGAGGAGGGGGCAGAGGGGGCCGAGCCGCTGCCGGGCGGCGCGGGGGCAAGGCAGCGGCGGGCGGGTCTCGTCCCCGCCCGCAGGTGCTCCGGGCGGCGGGACCCCCTCGGCGGCGGCCGGCCGGGGCTGCACGGCGCGGCCCGGCCAGCAGGAGGAAGGAAGAGGAAGTGACCGGCGGCGGGGAGCGCCGAGCGCCCGTGCGAGCCCCGGGATGGGATAGCGCGGGGCAGCGCGGCGCACCGAGGCGGCGGCGGCGCGGAGCCCGGCTCCCGCGGCGGGGGGCGGCCGAGCGGCCCCGCTCTGCGCCGCGGGGTGCGGGCGACGTTGCCCGCCCTGGGAGGTAGGCGAGCCCCGGGGCGGCGGGGGGAAGCGGCGGGGGCCGGGGCGGGCTGCGGCGCTGAAGGGGAGCGCGGGGAGAGGCGTTGGGCGGGCGGGCCGAGACGGGGCGGCCGGGCGAGCCCCGCACCTGCCCGCGGCGCAGCCGGTCCCCCACCGGGGGAGGTGCCGGGCGGGGGGCGGCCGGAGGCAGCGGCCGCCGTTGCCGTGAGGAAGAGGAAGCGCAGCCTCGTGCTTGTCAGTGCGGCGGGGCCCCGGCCGGCGGGGGGGGGGAGACCCGGCCCGCCTCGCACAGCGGCTCCTCCCGCCGGCCTGCCCTCCCCTCCCCGCCGGCCAGCGGCCGCTGCTGCCACAGCCGCCGGCTCGGCTCCGCCGGCGCCTCCTCCTCCGCCGGCGCCTCCTTCCCGCTCCGCGCCCCCCCGCCCCCTCCCGCGGCCCGGGCGGCCCTGCGCGCCCCCAGCTGCGCCCGCTGGTCGGAGGCCGCTGGCGAGGGGAGGCGGGCGGGCGGGCGGGAGCCGCGCACCTCCGGGCGCCGGGGGGTGAGTGGTGGCGGGCCCTCGCCTCACCCGGCGGGACCGGGGGCGGGCGGCCGGGGCGGGGGGCGGCGTGCGGGGGGCAGCGGCCGCGGCAGGACCTGCGCCGGGTTAACGCGGGGGGTCAGGACCGCCGCAAGTGTGCGCGCAGCCGCCGCGCGGCGGGGGAACCGCAACTTCCAAGCAAGTGCATCCCCGCGGGCCGCCGGTACCCGGCCGCCGCACCCCGGGCACGGCTGCCCCGCGGCCCCTCGGGGGGCTGGGCGGGCCGGGGTACGCGGGGCGCGGTCGCTCGGCCGCCGCTCGCAGCGGTGATGGGACCGCTGGTCAGTTTCTAGGGAGCGGCTGTTCCGCAAGGCGGGTGGCGGCGGTGCGAAGCCGCGCTGCGCAGCCTTGCAGAGCCAGTGCGTAGCGGGTCCGGAAAGTTACGGGTTTAGAAGTTGCTTGGCTCGAAGCCTTCGCGAAGTTTATTTTGAATATCTTTTCCTTGCAGAACTAACACAACTGTCCAGCTCTCCCCCGAGAATGGTATAAAGTAAATATAGGAGTTCCTGAAAAATAACAGTGAGTACATTTCGAATCAGCAACGTTTTGTAATGAATTTTATAAGAATATCTCTTAACCTGCCAAGGCTCAAAATGTGCAACAAACGCGTTGCGAGTGCCAATGATAATAATGATGCAGGAAATGTACCGTGTGTTAATTGCTTTAGTGTAAACATGGTTGCCTGTGAGCTGTGTTTCACCATACAGCGGTTACGGTGCGGTTTCAGCAAGGGATGCTTCCAAGTGTGTTATTCATAAGGAGATGGGTTTGCTTTTGCTTTTGTCCCTCAGCTGCCTGACTGCCCCAGGTTAAAATACTTACCTTTTGGGAAGAGGGGGAAACTAAGTAAGGACTGTGCAGAGTCCTGTACCTGTGACCAAGGGCATCCTTTCCTCATCTTCCCCTTAGCTCTTTCTCCTCCTTTCCCCCAGATGTGTGCACACACACACATGCCGTCTCATCCTCAGTTATATAATCTTTTAGGCATTTATGGATCATTCATTGTTCTCTTTAGTCCCGTTCTTCCCCTGTCGTTCCTGCTTGATTGACTTACATAGAATATTACACAGTAAAGAAACATATAAATACATTTTCATCAAGTTGTGCCAGTTTGAGCTGCAAGCTTGCTTTCCTTCTTTGAAGATTTTCTTTTCCTGATTTCTGCCCTGTCCCCCCCTACTCCCCCCCCCCCCCCCGCCCCCTTTTTTTTTGAGCTGTGTAAGTATGTGGTAAGGATCCAATCTGATGACCAGTAACTAGATAAGGAGGAGGAAGGACAGTGGTGACAGTTTACTGGTAAAATCCCTCTTGTGTGTTAATGGATGTTTTCCTAACAGTGCACGTGCCATAAAGCTGTTAAAAGTACTGCAGCAACTCTCAAAAACTCACTGGTCAGAGAAAATGAAGATTAGTATGGCTAAAACATCAACATGACATGAAAGGGAAATTATTGAAAGATGCTGTCAGTGCAGTCTGTGGATCTGAGTGCATGATTTGACCAGTCTAGAGGTGTACCTGATTCCCAGTTTGTTCACTCAGGGAGAGTGCGGGGGTAGTTGACTTTCTTTTGTCTCTTTTTGTCATCTGTTTGAAATTCACTGTGCAGTGTAACACACTTGTCTTCCCTGTAGCTTGAAACTCTGCTATGTGTGTCATTGAGAATTTTTTTAAATGAAGAATGGGGAAGGGGGGGGGGGGGAAGAGGACTGATTTCTACACTTAACATTTTGATATTTTTCCTTATATTTTCCATATGCCAGGAAAAACTTAATAGTTGTACAATTCAGATGGATTTTGATGAAGGGATAGGAAAAATTCCTACCTATTTATTCTGTAAGTTGTCTTATGTGGTCACTGAAGGTACCTGCAGTTCAGTATTCGTTATTATATAACCTGACTATGTGTGTTCTTAAAAGCAAGCACTTCTGTTTCCTCACTGTTTGGGTGCAATGTATTGTATTCACGGTCCTAAGAAGTGATTTTTTTTTTTTTTTTATGCCCCTTCAGGCTAGTATTCAGAAAAAAAACTTAGGCTGCATAAAGGTGTAACTGTTGCTGAAACACAGCTGTGTGCATGGCACTTCCTGACAGCGATGCTGTCCTGCAGCGAATTGCGGATCGAGAGTAATGTGGTGCTCCACCCTTCCTTCCGCTCTTTGTTTTTGCTACCTAGTAGAAGTCTCTTTTTGATTTTAAGGTTTGGGCTCCTAGATGCACTTTCTCACAGTGTTTAGCCTACAAAGTGGTACTGGGACTATGATCTTGTGTATTCCATGTTGATACATAGGGAGCAGAGGTCTCATGTTTGCACATAAGGCGTGTGGCTTTCTTCTTGTGATACTCTGGGTGGGTTCAGTATGTGATGGAGTGAGAAACTGATGTCTATAGATTTATCTGTAACTAGGAAAAGGTTTCCATAGATCTCTGCCAGTGCACCTGCACACTAATGTGCAGTGTCCTCCTGGTCTAATGACAGCAGCCTTTTTTGATATGTTGCCAACCACAACATTCCCAATTCTGTGATTCTCAGATAGGAATTTGCTTGGGGCTTAGGTGTGGCCATCAAGTACAATTGTTTTCAGTTGTGACTCTGCTATCCCTTGATTTTCAGTTTCCTTGAAGTAAATGATCTCTCCAGTTTAGAAGCTGTCTTCGTCGTGCTGTGGTGTGAATGTGCAGTATGTTGTATTAAAAAAAAAAAAAAAGTTTGTAGAAGGTGATGGGATTTTGGCAGCCCTGGGGGCTAGAAAACATCATACACCTTGGGAGCAAGGAAAAGTGCTCTTGCCTTTTCTGCTTTATTTCTCTGCACAGTTATACCTGGGTCTCATAGACTTTCTCCTCTGCTGTATCCTTGCACTGTCCTGGAGCCAGAACTTTGAGGGAGAATAAGTTGGTTGAGTTTGTCTCCCCTGTTCAGTCATTGTCCTGTTAAAAAGGAGATTTCAGAAAAGGGGGTTTATGGTTATGAAGTCTTTGTGGTTTGAACACTTGGAACTAGAAATGGCTTTGTAACAGCCATCAAACCACCATTCAGTAAGGCCTGTGCTGTATCTTTAAAAGATTTCCCTGCTCTGAATGAGTTTTTTTGAAAAAGGTTCTTGTATTCGTGGCAAGAGGAATGTGCCAAGTACACGTTGTTAAACTTGTGTCAATTTAACAGAGCAACTGTTTAAAGGATTTTAGATAATTTTCCTTCTACTGGAGTCAGTTACCTTTTTTTTTTTTCTTTTCTGTTTTTCCCTTTCTCCAAATATAACACTGGAAAAGGGGAGAAAGAGAAACTAAAAGCAATTGGCAGAAGCCAGTGTGTTGGCAGGCATTTGATAGTACGGATCATAAGAGGTGATAATATGTACGTGACACTTAACATAAAATAAACTGCATACATATGGCATTGCAGAGATGAATGGAAGAATAATCAGAAAATTGTGAAGCTGTCCTTCAGTCAGTATTTTTACATCAAGTTATTTGCAAGGATTTGGTTTTGTGGTGTGATCTTTCATTATTGCAAGTGAGAGATTGAAGGATAATGTCACAACTTCTCTGCTAGTTTTCCTCAGTTTTCTGATCACTGTTAACATTGAAGAGGAGTATTAATGAGAAGTCTATGCCACAGGGGATAGCTAAGATGTTTCTTCTTTTCTCCATTAGAGACCTGACAGAGGTAAACTTCTTTGTTATGGGCAGATACTGAGTAGCTGGTGCCACATGTGTGGTACCCATTGGTAAGCTACTAGTTTCTCAAGCTGCCGAGTGGATTGGTGTGTAAAGTGTGTCCTTGCACTTAAGAGCAAGGTGAACAGTGATTCACCTGGTGCTTGTTGGCAAACACTTGAAAATTCATTGATACATTTCTCCTAGTGGCAGGTTTCCATTGTAAGTACTTGATTTGACTGCAGTAAGCTTGTTTTTGATGGCTGCTAGGAGGGAGAAGTTAGTTGTGAGAGCGTGGAAGTAATGCACAAGCCATTTTTCCATTCAGCTCTAACTTGCACTGTGAAGACTTAAAGCCACTGCTGGTAGGGGTCCCCTTAGAGAAGTGTTTTAGTTTATGTATAAATGAACGCACTTTGGTACATTTCTAGTGAGCAGCCTTTGGAGTTCTTTAGAAATATGAATATACTACCTGGAGATGTTATGCAGATGCTATAAGAGACCTATTCTTGCTGCTTCTGAGGACGTAAGTCTGCTTACTGATGCTTCTGCTGTGTTCCATTTACGGTCAGATCCCACTGCAGAATTCACAGGAGCTAGCACTAGTGCAAAGGAGGGAGCGGGAACTACCGGTCAGTGCTGAGGGAGAAGATTTCCCCTTTCAGATGGACTTCAGTTGATTTAAAGTGTTTGTGAAACATCATCTTCAGGAAAGAGGCTGGGGTTGGAGGGGGGCGGGGTGGGATAAGAAAACAAATTGTTCCCAAACAGATCTGTTAGAAAATGATAGCTGTGTCCTAGCTTTGTGTGTTTTCTCGGCTTTTGCTTCTGCTTTCCTTCTGGTTTTTATTTCTCAAAATTAAACTCTCCTCATAATTTCTTCTTGTGTGTTTGCCACCTATACATTGGTACCTTATTCTTTGGTCTTTGGTGTATTTACTTTATCCCAGCTCTCATGGTTTCACTGACTTTGTCCAGTCCTTAAATTCTTTCCCAGGCATCCCTTAGATTATTACTCAAATAATTTTATTTATGATTTGCAAGAGAAGCTGTGGACTGAAATGGGGATCACCTATGCTCTTTCAAAGTCTCTAGCTCAAAGTGTTGGACAGTCCAAATTTATGGGGGGCATATGAAGTGTAAAACTGTGTCTGAAATATTGCATCATCAGCGACTCAGTAATTTTTTTTATCAGCTGCATGAATACATGTACGATAATCCAGCCTTTTGTTGAGCTTGCTTCAGCTGAAAGGGAGGCTGGGTCACTGCTGCTGAGATCTTCAGGTTCTGGAGGTGTGATGGCTTTAAACTCCCATTCTTTAATACAGCAGAGCATGCTTGCTTGAAGATGATCCAATTTCCCAGAGCTTTTTAAAAATCAGTGTGTGTGTGTGTGTGTGAACACAGACAAAATGCTCCACGTGGACCTCTTTTCCCTTAACGTCTGAGGCTGACAACCTGCAGGTTAAATGCATCCAACACTTTGAAGCTGGACAAAAGGAAGGATATGCAGGGCATGACAACGGGCTCAAATAATGCTCTCAGGGTGCCAATCTTCCTCCTTCAGCTGAAATTCTGTGCACGGTTCCTGGGGCTAGATGGCTGGTGCTATCAGAGGTGTTTTTCTTTTAGCTTGTTGTCAGCTTGATAGTAAGAATTGAAAGAGGCAGGGCTCCTAATTTACCCTGTTAGAAACTTCTGCAAAATTAAGCATGTAGTTGTTTCCTGTGATTGTGCACATGCTGCGAGTAAGAAGTATACTTAGTGTATTTGTTTGCTGACTTGAAGCCCCTCTCAGTTTCTTCTGATGCTGACTTGATCTTTTATGTAATCATTGGAGACACATAAATGTTGTGAAAATAGGTGAATGATTTTAATTTTTTTTTTAAAATGATAGTTAAAATAATTTTTGCTATGTTTTGATGGAGTTTGGCAAAACCAGTATTTCAGTAAACTTCTAAAAAATGTGATTGCTTTAGCACTTTATTCCATGGATACAGAACTGTCTTAGCTAACTACTCCTGTATTCTTAACACATGCATGAATTCTGGTGTTTGAATTTGTAACAGAAATGAAAATACCATTTGCCTGTTTTCTCTCTTTTCAGCCAATGTACATGTATCGTCTAGTTCAGCAGAAGTGTAAGGGGCGTGTGGGTCTTGGTGAAGATACCTCACGTGAGCTGTTCAGGTTTCTGTCTGGCTAGACTGGCAATCTGCTGTATGCTTCGTTGAATCTTGCTGAGTGACCACGGTGGGAGTGACTTTAAATTGCTGCTTCATATTTTAAAAAAGGTGGTAGTCTATTGAGGTAGGGTGATGAGCAATTTATAAGTGTTCACATAATACCCTCTGGCCAGACAGTAAAGTTGACTTGCACATTTCTTCTCTAATAATAAGAACAAATGTCTATGACACAGGTTGGTATAATAGGGTTTTTACTCTTGGTGCCAATGCATGTATTTGTTACGTTCCAATACAGTCTTTTCCATTGCTTTGCTTTCTGGAATACAATTGCACGTTAGTTTTCATAGCAACGGTCGTGGCTTCAGCTGGAAATTGAAACCTGATAAGTGCTGGCTCGGGGCATGGACTTGTAGACAAACTTTTTTAATAACACTGAGCCAAATCAACTGAAAAAAAAAAAAGTCCCCAAACGTCAGTTTTGGTCCTTGCATTCTGGAAAGGATATCTGGTATACCCTTTGGTCACTAGGCTTTTAAAATGCTGGCATATTGGTGATTGTCTTTTTCTTTCTTTCTTTTTTTTTTTTTTTTCCTCTCCCAAGTTCTCTTTTTTCTCCCTCCCTTCAAGCACCAGGGCACTCATCTGTTGAAACTCTACCCCCTGTGGTTCAAGTACATTCCTCCTATCAACCTTTTCACCCCACCTCCCACTGTCCCTCTTCACACATACTCTGACATCTCTTCTGCTCACCAAACTCACAAAATTTGGGTCTTGAAATGAGGTCTAATTCTGAGCTATACTTTATGTGGGTCTGTAATCTCTCCTCCTATAGATATGAATACAAATTTGTTCTTGTGCTTAATCTTCTTTTCCTTTTTTTTTCCAAAAAAAAAAAAAGCAGAAAATTTGAAAAAATGAAAACTTCCATTGAAGACCAAAAGGCATTTGGTGTGGTGGTCGTTAACTACTTGGGAGAAGATTGTAAAGGTGGGGGGAAAAGGTCCAACCAACCAGAAAGCCTACAAAGCTAAAAGAAAATGTAAGGTGTTTTCCACTTTGGACCACTTAGTGCAATTTTAACCGTATCTATGGCAAGTAATTAAAGATGTGACAGCTAGTGCCAGTTCCAGAAAAGGAAGAAAAGGGCATGAAAAGTGGCCCACATCTTGAACAAAAATACTAGGTTGGTTTTTAAAAGTTGTAACTAATGTTAGAAGTAGGTCAGTTTATGTGGTCTTTTTTGAAAAGATTAATTTTCATATTATGCAGCCAAAAGTGAAATTTTTACAGAAGTGCAATAGTGGAAGGCAGTGTATAAAATCTGGAAAGATGATTTTTTTCTTCTGCCCTATGCTGCTCTGAGCCTTTTTCTGTCCTGGCTTTCTTCTCTGACACATTTGAACTTCACTTACTGAACTTTCTGCATCTGTTCTTCTCTCTGTATAAAATACTAGTGATTTCAGTCTATATTTCTTGGGTTAGCCTTAAGGGTGTGAATGTACAGCGCCTTTCACAAACTTTTCTAATATGCAGTGACCTGGGCTTTTTATTTCTTGACCTGCCAAAAATAACCTGTTTTTTCCTTCAGCTACCTTAGGAAGCTAGCTTGTTGGAAGTCTGTGTGCGTTTGTGTAACAGCAAGAGTCGGTAGCATTGTGCTGTGTTGGGATGGTTTTCTGGAAGGCAGAGGTTTCAAAGACTTCATCCCCTCCAGCTGCGAATGAGTCAGAAAACACATTATGAGAAAGGAGAGATGTGTGCAGAGGAAGAAGGGAAGAAATTAATCTACATAATTTTAAATCCAAGTTGGAATTCAAATTCTATTTTAAAACAAACATAAATAAAATTGTCTTGGGCTATTTGCACTGGAATTTTAAATTGCTTTCCTGGTTTATAAGCCAGAGGGATCAAAACATCCACAATTCAGTGGATGTGTGAATTCAAAATAAAACAGGAGGTTTTGTGATTTTTTTTTTTTAAATATTCCAAATTGCTTAAATTTTGTAAAATTATTCACCTTTAGAAACAGTGAGGCTTTTGGCTTTGAATTAATTTTGTAGAATTAATATATGAAGGTTGAAAAAGCAACTGTGCTGGCCTATGGGCTACTTTTCTGCAGTTAGAGGGATGATGGTATAAGGGAAAAAGCAGTCAGGCTTCCCTCCCCTAAATCGGTAAATAGAGAACCACCAAACTAGACTAGAAAATCAAACTTAAGTCAACCCGCAGATCCTTTGTTTCCAACTAATTGTTCTGGCTGTGTTCACTGGTCCCCATAAGCTTGACTAAGGGGATAAGCCTTGCTTTCCTGTCTTGAGGCTTTTCTCTCTTGATCTATTGAAATTCAGAGTGGAGGGCCCCCTTTAGAGAATGTCCTGTTGGTAGCTGTCTCCTCTGTGACAAAGAGGCTCCAGCTGTGGATATGGATTGAGGAGAAAGGTAGCTTCTCAGGCAGGCAATTTGGAATCATTTAGGAAACCAGCAGTTTTAATTTAATTTGGCAATGGTAAGCCTGAGTCAGTGCAGCTTCCTGACTGCTGGTGTCCAGTACTTGAATTCAGACAGTACCTGGGCAGGCCCAGTGTGTGCTGCTGCAGGTTCCGTTTCCGAGATAAGCAATTGTAATGGGCTGACATTGTGCAGCTCTGTAGTTCAACGTGATGGAAGAGATGCTCTAAGTCACTGGTTGGACACTGGAAGGATGTAGTTTCAATTGTTGCATCAGGTAAGGACTGGGGTCCCAAGCGGGTGCATCCTCAGGACAGCTGCTCTCCGACGCTTCGGTGCCAGCAGGGTTCCCGCAGGATGGGGAGCATTCAGGTCTGCCACATAGGGTGAATCTTGGTAGGAAGCAGTAGGCATAACTGCAGTTAGAAAGGCTCATAAAACATTTTCTGCATCTTCTAGCTCCTTATCCCAGTCTGATTCCAGCAGCCTCATGTGTGTGGAGATACCTAGGCATTAGTTATGCAGGTATAATTACAGCTTTGCATGTAATTAACTGCATTATCAGTATTAGCCAAAGGGAGAGAGAGTTATGGACTACCGTACTTCAAACATATGTGTGTTGTCGCTTCACGTGCATACGGAATGAGACAAGAGGCACTAAAAGAGAAGCTTTGGGAGAAAAGTGTCTTTTAACAAAATGAATCTGAATCTATTGTTTTGACAAAAGCAGTACTGCTGAAGTAGAGTAATTGGTTGTAATACTGGCGGCTTGTGAGAGCTGCAGCAAGATCTCTTAATCCACGGTATTTACCGAAAGGGACAGGTAAGCCTGATATGGTCAGCATGGATACTTGATCTTTATCCAGTCTGTGGAGAAGTTACAAGCGGGAGCAAGGCATGGGTGCGTTCTGTATTGGTAACCTGAAGCAGTTAGGGAACTTGGAGGCTGTTTTGAGCATCTTCTCAATCTTAATTTAAAAATAGCTTGCAAATATATCCTTTTATGTCTGCATTCTGCCTGCTATCTGCCCTTCTATTTTCTGAATAAAAGCTGGGGAGCTGCCTTCCCTAAGGACAGCATGGACTATGCATCAGCGGTGGGAACTCGTGTTCTCTCCTACTGTATTTCAGATTGTAATATGAAGTTACTGCTGTAGCTGCAGCGCCTTGGTGAGCTGATTTAGCCTAACTGGGCAGAGAAGATCTACAATCAATTTTTTTCAAATAGAGACAAAATTGAACTTCTCCATGTACCAAGTAATGGTGGAGAAGCTCCCACTGAACACCGGGAGGAGCTCAGGGCAGCTCCTTTAGGGCCTGACTGTCCAGTATTTTTACTGAATCCATCTACATACTGGCTGTAGGCAGAAATTCTGGAATTCTTTTAGTATACGCTGAAGGAAAAAAAAAAAAGTATTTCATAGTTGGATTCAGTTTGAGATATCTGCTGTTGTTTGTTTTAATTTCTCAATTGGATGCTGGCACAAAGCCTCATGAGCATGGAAGTCAAAGAAAACATGGGTTTTTTTAAAAAAGTCTTTCATCAGTGAAAGTGAATTGATTATTCCAGTGATTCTATAGGCAACAGTTCTGTCTTTTGGGCAGTAGTTGCTGTGTGTTACTAAAGGTTGTCCATAGATGAAAATCATGAAGTGGCAATATGATTTAGTTGAAGAATAATAATCCTTGGCATTCTCCAGAATTTTATATTTTGTATTCATGCTGATTTGATGTCTAGATATCTACACTTAAAACTGAAAAAATCTTGAGGTTTTGTGAGTTTGGGTGTTTTTTTCTTTGGGGGGGTGGGGTGGGGGTTGTGGTATTTTTTTCCCAAAGAAGAACTTAATCTGTAACTTTTGCCTGGCTTAATGGAAAGAGCTGTGCAGGTGGTTATCTTGGTATCGTACGAGAAAAGCTGGTAATAATTTGCCATACTATTTCCAGTAAAAATGTTAACCAGGTAGACTTGAACTGCTAGCATAACTCAGTTCCTCCTGATAACATAACACGTTAAGTCCAGTAGTGTCAAGCCACTAGAGAGTTTGGCCTTTAAAAGAGGAAGAAAGAGAATTATCTCAGATCCACAGTGCTGTAAATGTTGACTATTTACTTGTGACCAGTGTGTAACCTCTGTGCAGAGAGTCAGTCCATGGGTTTGCAGTTCAGCACTTAACAGTGTTTAATGAAAAAATGAGTTCAAAGAAAGGAAGGTGCCTTCCTTGCATTGTATGAGAAACTGTTGCAGACTGTTAAAATATTCAAGGGTACTTTTTCCTTTCGAAGGTCTAACATTGGTCTTCAACTACTTCTGGTCCCACTGAGGAATTCAGAAAATCAGTGAAAGCTGAGTGTGATATATGTGATAATTGCAAAGGCTTTTGCTGTTTGCAGAACAATTTGGATACCATGAGAGAGAAAGTTTTTCGCTGCTTTCTCACAGGTGTGCCACTAAAGCAGGATAATTGTATTTAGGAAGAGAAGGATGTTCTCTATTTTGTCTTAGCAGAGCAACTGTGTCTCAGGAGCAGCAGTTTCCCCGTTGTTACCCTTGTACACACTGAGATTGGGTTGCTGAAACATTTGAATAAAATAATGTGTTTTTCTGCAGTAATTCGTTTAAACTGTTTCTGACAAAAAATGGCATCTTTCTGCAGTTGCCAATGGCTTGCCTTGTACAGTTGTCAAAAGAAGAGCTAGACTGTATTGGGAAGAACCAGCAGAAAATTGTAGCATTTGGCCTCACCATTGGCTTTTGTAGAAACAGGGCAGAATTACTGGAGTGTTATTTATGTCTGTGGGTATATGAGATCCACAATGCAATGTCTTTTCCTTCTTTTCTGCAGAGCATTTTTATGTAGGTAGGAGGAGCAGGTGCTCGTTGCTGGTGAAAGCCATTGTATGCTACCTGGCCCTTTGGAAGGGAAAATTTGTGTGTGTTTTATTAAAAAACTGCCAATGCCGGTGGCATTTTTTTTTTTAATTTTTATTTTTTATTTTATACTCCTTTTAAAAACCATGTCTTGGACTTCCTTATCTCCTTTAACAAAAAAAGAGATTGTTCAGTTTCAGGCTCTTTGTCAGAGCTGTACTGCCAGGAGCCTTCCTGGCCTCTGGCACTATCAACAGAAAATGCTGCTCTTGAAAGAATGGAGTATAGTTTAGGAAGGGTGGAAGGGGGGTGTACCAAGACTGGTAGCAAAAGGCAGGACTTGACATTGCAAAGAAATGGCTGAAAAAAACGTTCATGTTCCTTGAAACTTTTGACAGTGGTAGAATAAGGTTAAATGAAGGAGGAGGAAAGAGAAATAAAGCAAGCAGAAGGGGAAAGCCTTAGCAGACCCAGAAAGGGGAGGGGAGGGTATTGTCAAGTTTATTTAGGCATCGCCTTTTTTGCAAGAGAAGCCTGTAACAGGGAATGGGTGATCCCTAGTGTTTCAGTTTAGTAATTTAAATCTTATGTGATACATAATTACATATTTCGGGGTTTTCCCCCTGACTCAGCCCCACAAGCTTAGTCTGTCAGGGGTATGGAAATGGAGTTTCAATATTGCTGGGCCATTGTGTAACCTACAACTGGCTCTGAAGAATGGAAGAGTGATACATAATGGCACATTAATCAGGTAAATATTCCTCAGTAGTACCTCACTCCTCCACAGCTTTAATACGTGCTTATTTTTAATATAATACATTGTCTAACTGGGTGCAAAATCTCTAGCTGGTGGCAGGGCAAGACTGTAGCATGTAAATAAACAACCTTTGCATCCCCTGGCATGAATGAGGAAGCCCTGTGTTTTGTTTTGTTTGTTTGGTGGTTTGATTTTTTTTTCCTACCTGTCCTTTCTGTCTGCTGTCACAGAGACTGAGTCCTCAGCAGACAGCTTTCTGGGTTGTCTACCATAAGGCTGCAGTGGAAGTATGGAAGGTCTTGAGCTAGGAGCTCTCGGGCTTTTAAGGCCAATCCTAGATTACTCTGGGTCTTTTAAGGTGTGCATGTGTGTGAGGACTGGAAGGTTTCTTATTCCCATTAAATTACAATTAAATATGCGCTTAAGTTTTGGGTTTTGTTGAATCCTGTTGATTCTGCACAAACCAAAACAGATATGGGTCATGCTCTTTTTCTGCTTTACAGGCATGAATAATCATGTAGAAATAAATGCATGGGTCAGATCAGCTGAGTGGGAAGCACCGGTCTTATTCAGCTATGCTTCTGACAATGGTGACTTTCTAAACGGCTTAGAAAGTCTTCCTATGAGGATTTCTGCTATTTGGGAGATGAGATTGTAATTTTCATTCAGGAAGCATTCTTTTAATCAAAATATTTGGCTTTCATATCCATGTACACATGTGCATGTGTGCAAACACATAGTGTAACTGCACCATAGGGCAGTAGGTTCTTTGCTTACTTTTTTAATGCCTGTGAATGTTAAGAAATTAGCCATTAAACTGTAGATGGAAACTGAGTACCTGCAAAATTAATAGGAACTGTGGTTGGAAAAAGAACATGGGCATATGGCTGTGTTCTTTGTCAGAAGAGTCTGAAGTGAGCTGGATTAATGGTTTTCATCTCATTTAACTGACCTTTGACTCTGAGAATTTTGTACAGCTAATGAATTAAGCCACTAGTGGATTATTTGCTATTTATTTCAGAAATCCACTATGCTACAAAGGTGGTAATGTCTGTCTCGTAGTAAGGATGAGCATTATGCTGCAGCAGTTGGGTGTCTCACGTGTGTAGTGAGGCACAGAGCCAAAGCCAGACTGCTTCTCAGTGCCAGAGCTGGCTTGCAGTTGTTGGAGCACGATTGCTTGGATTGTATCGTTGTTCTTCGAAAACATTGGGTGTTGGGTTTTGTTTCCTAAGTATCTGTTGGAGGGTCCCCTTTTAAGGCCTGAACATCATTTGTAATTAAGGGATCATAGTGTATTTTCTTGAAAGCTGAAAATGGATGAAATTGAACGGTCCTTCCTGCTGTTCTGACTTCTGTGTTAGAAAAGGATGCTAGGTATCAGGTTAATAGACAACTCACCTGAAAATTTTCTCTAAGTGTTGTTGTGAGGCCTGTGGAAATGACTGGATTTCCAGAGTGTTAAAAGAGAATAAAGTTTTATTGCTGTAAAGCTACTGGTGAAGGGAGTAGTTACACTAAAGCAAGATGAAGTTTAAATTTAAACCAGCCTGCCTGTGCTGGTTCGTGTAGATAGATCCATGTAGATAAACTTCTGCTGAAATAAGCACCTTCTTTGAAGGTCCTGTAAAGGCAGTGAGTTACCGTTTCAATTAGTTTAGAGGCTTTTGGATTAATTTAGATCCTTTCTTTACGCTTGCTCCTGAAGAGGAGCCACACTGACTTTAGCATGTGGCATTTTGATTTAACTACAAAATTTACCATGGAGGCAGGCAAAGAAATAAATATTTGCAGATATAACTTGTTGTCCTGACTGTCCTGGCGGTTTTAAATATCAGCAGTGCGTGGAGAGTTACTGGCAGGCCCTTTACGCAGTGTACAGCTCCAGCAGTGTGGCTGCCAGTGAAGCCAGCAGCTTACTAATAACTGACTAATCTTTTTTGTCACACCTGCACAAGCCTCTCTAACTCTCTGAAACACATTAGCATTCACGAGAAGTTACTAAACAGTGATGAATCACAAACACATTTTAAGTAATTCTTTTATCATTCTCCTTGGGCCAAGTATACCTTTTCTAAACAATACCTGATTTTTCTACCCCATAACATCTTTTATTTTTTCAGTCAGAGAACTGAAAATCAGAGAAGTGAAACTCTCGCTGTGTATTCAAGCTTACCTTCTAGTGGGGACTTTGTCCCCCCACTTCTCACTTTTTACTTCTGAGTGCTATCATGTGATAAGATTAAAAAGCTCTGGTCTTGTGCTGGTTTTCAAGCAGCAATATGGCTAGATCGCACAATGTGACACATTAGTTGTGAAGCTTTGGATGCCGATTCTGTCGCTTCCCCGGGTGTTCACTCGGTTTACAGCTGGTTTCCATAGAGGGCTGTGTCCATCTCAGTATTGCTCACTGGGTCAGATGATGGTTACTTGAACTGCACGGGAACTCCACGAGCCTTTTCCATATGAGAAGGCCTCTGCTATTCCAGGATCTTGCTGTGATCTCACCACAACGTGCCCGCCAAGTGCTTATTTTGATTTACTGTTCTTATTTTCTATGTAGATGTAGGCAATCAAGAAAGGAAAGATTAAATCAGAGTGGGAATGACTGTGTAAATAACTGATGAAAATGTAAGAATGAGCAGCACCGGCTATAGAGTTGCTTAACTTCAGGTATTTTTTTGATCAACCCTACCATTACTGAACTTTTTAAAAATGCCACGTTTTGCTGGGCTGGAAGGAGATCTTGAACAGTGAAATGGAAGTATTAACTGAAGTCATGTATAAAAGAGAACCCCAGGTGTAATTGTCTTTGTTACTTGAAGTTTCCAGCATTTGTAAGCCAAAGCTTTAGGATGGATTTCTGCTGGCAAAATGTTGTTACTAGGTGTGGTGAGCCAGAGAGGCTCCTATTTCAAAAGCTGGGTCATCCCCCTGCACTGTCTCAGTTTTTAGCTTGGTACCCTTAGAAACACCAGCAGATTCTGTTGCTTGTATGTATGGGATTTGTGTCTCTCTTTCCCCTTTCCCCGGTACAGTGACTTTTAAATTGTCGTTTGAGTCAAGCCAAGTCAGCAGAGCAAGGAATGTCCCAAAGATGCAAAGTTCAGGCAGGCTTTGTGAGAGTAGGAAACTGCATGGAGCAGAAACTGTAAGGAAAAGATCCTGGTGTGGGCCTTATTTAACAGCTGGAAACCCCCACCAGGGATTCAGATGGGTTTACCTTAGCCCTGCTGCTCACAGGGAAGCTCTTGGCTTTGCTTGGTCAGACAAATGTGTGAGAAAAGGAATCTCTCACTTTCCTAAGACAAAACAAATGACAGGCCTGAAAGCCAAAACCTGTGCTAAAACCAGATTGCTGTCTCATAACTTACCTGACTTCTGCTCTGAAACATGTAGGGTGTGATTTTACTGGACACAAAGCCTCACTGTCAGAGTACTTATAAAGGGTCTTCTAGCTAAGTAAGATTCAGGGTGCTCTAATGTGTTCATCAAGGTGTTTACCTAAAAATATTTGGGACCACTTACACGAAACATTAAAAACTTCAAAACTTCAGTGAAGCACTATATTTTATTCACTTTCTGGCAGTGCTGTGCTGATCATACAACAAAACAGCAGAATTGGGGGATAATACTGCTAACAAAGGAGACTTAAAAACATTTTAAAAAATGTACTGTGTGTCCATATGGGATAGTGCTGTGCAGATGGTAGACAAATACAGATGAAGAGTTATAAAATCTTGCTTTACTGAGGAGCTCAGCTTAAAAGAAACTTCTTACTGCCTGGTAAGGATGGATTACAAATTAAATTTTATGTGTTTGATAGGGAGTCTTTTGGAGCTTAAAAACGTCCTAAAGCATGAACCCATGCTGGTTAGTTTTGGGGTAACTAGAGACCACAGATTATTTTTTTGTCTCTTCGTAAATATTTTAAATTCTACAGGGATGCAGAAGGGAAGTAAAAACTTCCCTGAACAAGATGGCTAAGGAAAATAGGATGTTAATTATTTCCAAATGCTGGCTTGCTTCTTTGGTAGAATTTATTACTTATCATCAGGTGGAAAAGCCATGTAAATTCAGGTGGCCAGTGTCTATTGAGCCACCAGGTCTGGTGAAGTCTTCTTACAGCTGGTCTGATAGTAGCTTCTACCATCTCTTTCATCAGATCTCAGCTGGTGGCTTAGTTTTTCCTTTTGACCTGGGACTAGCCAAGGGCCTGACCAGGCTGGTGTTTCCAGCTAGAACTGGGAGAAAGAAATGGGGAGTTTTGGTTTTTTTCCTGGCCAATAGTACCATTGCTTACTTCTGGTACCTGTTCATTGATGGAATGAATAAGTGCTGTAACTGGGCATCTTTTTAAAAAATAATTAAGCTCCCCATCCCATGTTTAGCATAAATTCCCTCTTCAATTTGAGGAAGGCATGCTTCCTTAAGCTTGTCTTGTGTCTCTCCATTCTGTTGGATTTATTAAGTACCTTTTTTTGGTGGTATTGTTCTTTTCTAAGCCCTTGTGGCAATGCGACTCCATAGACTATTGTAAAGTACATCCACTGACTGAATTATAGCTGTCACCGCTGGCTGTGTTTTAGTCCACTCCAGTTCTGGCTGCTTTTTTTGCCCTCGTCTCTGAGGTTTTGGTCTTTTCTGCCCTAAGTGTTTAAATTCTCACATGTCTATTTCATTTACAGTTCTTAAAATTAGATTTATTTTCAAAGTCCTTTTTGAGCAGGAATGTGTGGGAATGTGTGTATAAACCATAAAAAATGTTAGTCCTTTGGGAACCACATCATTTTACAGTTTGTGTTCCTACCTACTGATATTTTAACTAGGCCATGCTTTCCTTTCTTTCCTTCCCCCCACCCCGGGGGAACCCTGTTTGAGGTGAACTTTCTTCCTTTAGGATTTTGAATCCCAGTCAGAGAAGGATTATTCATCTTCTACAGACATTAATTCTGAGTTACCACTTCTGTAGCAGTGCTGAATATTATGTGCCTCTTCTGGGTTTGTGGGTTAACATTAATTTAATGCAATTATTTTCAGCTGCTGTCTTTTCCCTTTAAATCCTATACTCTGCTATGCTAAGCTAATGAAACGCAGCTATTGTGGTGTACTTGGCTGCTCTGCTTACTGAAGGCACTCGTAACATGGAACGCACTAACTGAAAGAGATTTTCCTGTCTGCAGCACGTGGTGGTTCATAAAGGGCTGCAACATTTTTTGCCGTTCTAAATTCTTCTTTTGGCTTAGTCTTTTGCCACTTCCTTCTATTTGGAATTTTCTTCCGATGTGTCTTTGTTTAAGATTATTATTATTTTTTTTTTTTTTTTTTTTAAGTCAGTTGCTGATGGTATGGAAGGAAGGAGACTAAAAGCCTCTGGTCTGCTGGCTCACCTTTCACATTAATGCAGATGCATCCTGAGTGTCTCTTACATATTTTAAGAACCATATGCCCAGGATGGTGGAAGTTATGCTGTTCTTTAACATATGGCAGCTGGATGGTATGTTTCAGCTTATTTGTGGTGGTAGAGCTCCTGGTAGCTTATTGCAAGAAGAATCACTGTGCTTTCAGGGCTGGACTGCTTTCCAGATGAACTAAAAATGCCCACCTACTTGAGAGGGTGCAGGATTCGGCTTGAAGTCAGCAAGATGACTTCACTGCTGTATCATGTAGGAGGAGAGGATTCACTGCAAGGGAGGCAACATATGTTTAAACTTAAATATCGTATAATTAGCCAAACTGGCAAAGGAAGCTGTGAACAACATAAGGAATATGTATTAAGTCCATTTTATGATGTTTAAAGAGTTCCCCAGTGCGAGAACCCCTATTCCAATATTAATCTTTTAAAAACATTCCTGCCCTGCTATTGGATACATTTATCTCTGTCAGCAGTCGCTGCAGCTTGGTTTGCTCTGCTTTTTCCTCAGGTATGTTGATACACCTGTTGTGGTAGGGAATAAGCTCACTCAGGGAACTCATCCAGGATAAAAATAACTTTTTTTGGTTTTCTTCAGGTTATTTTTCTGCTCGCTGGAGGCTTGGATCAGTTCCCCATGTCACACCGCAGACAGTTGCCTAACGTGACTGAGGGGCTCTGCTAGAGGATGGGATAAAGTGGGAGAGAAGGGGAAAGAAAGGACATGAACGGAAAACTTGAAGCCTGGGAGAAGTGTCTCTGTAAATAGATCTTTAGGGGAGATCGTGGGCGTCAATAAGGATACAGCAAACTTGTGAATGAGAGCAACATGCCGCTCTTCTAGCTGTACATATTTTATAAGAATATTAGCAGGTTTAACTGTGTGGTTATTGTTCATTATTTAAGTGAAAATATGGTTTTATTCTTGATGTGACAGATCCTAGTAAAATCAGCTCCCTTTTTTCCGAAGGTATGAAAGCCTATAGGCTGTTTCTCACCAAAATTTGTGAGAGGCAGTCACTGCCATGAAGATACTGGCCTTATTGTATAGGATCATACAGAGCCTGGGAGAGGAGCGGTGGCACCAAGAAGCAGTTTGGCCAAGTTCATGCAGTGGGTCAGAAGCTGAGTCAGTCACTGAGGCAGGTCTCCCGTGTCTGTTAGACTTCCTATTCCTAGCCCCGTCACACTGCCAATCTCTCCGGCTTTCTACAGTAATCCCCTTCATCCCCTAGAGCTGGACCTGGAGCTGCCGACAAGGGAGAGAGGAGGGGGAAGGAACAAGGGGTTTTATTTATAAACTTTCCTCTGTGTAGCGTATGGTGGCTTGAAATGCACTTGTTCGGGATGTGACATCCGTTTGTTGCAAAATCACAAGCGTGTGTTTGTTCTGGCCGACGGTGCCAGCAACAGCTACTTGCTTTGAGTACACGCATGCGAGGTCTCAGGATGAAAATCCTTTAGCAGGGTGATCCTTTACATGCACTGACTGAGAGTGCTTCTGTTGCCTGACTTAAACCTCTCGCTATACTAGTGTTTGAACCAGGCTGGCTATCGAATCCTTCTGTCCTTAGTGCGAGCTGTACCACGTGTGTGCATGTTATCAGTCTTTTGTGCTGTAGCCAGACTTAGGAGGAAACAGTGATTTGTACATCCTGCAGTGAAAGTGTTGCTACCATAACAGATTTTTATGCTTTGTATCTTCCTTTTTCTTTTTTTTTTTAATGAAAAAGAGCCAATTAATTATCTGAAACTTTTCAAACTCTTTTCTGCTTTCGTATGGTTTCAGTGAAACCATCCAATACCTCTTTGTGTGTGAGGAGACTGTTCTGTTTGACTAGCTTCATGCTGGACCTTTGTGCTTCATTGTACGAGGGATTCTTCTGTTGCTAGAAGAGTTTTGCACAGGAGCTGTTAAGTGCTGAGGACCTTTGCAAAGGTCCAGGAAAAATATTTCATTTGAAGGCTTATGTATAAGGATGTCCTCTTTGGTAGCCATGTACCAGCTTATTCTTTGGAATAATGACATTGGGTGTGAATCACATTTTCATATGGGTCTAATTTGTTTATTAACTACAGTCTGCTGTCATCTGTCAGAAAAAGCGTATAATTTGTGAGGTTACTCAGAAAGCTGGCACAGTGTTTTACAGAAAAACAAAAAAAAAACCAACCCTGTACAGTTGCCAAGAGTGTATCTGCTGTCCTTTTCACTTGGAGTACCACCAAACTGGTGAAAAAATAGTCTCATATCAAGTAAAGAAAACAAACAAACAATGTCTTAGTCTCTTGCGTGTTTGTAAGTGATGAGAAAGGGAAAAAAATTTGAAGGCTGCTGTAGGTTGAGGATTTTTTGGGTAGGGTAGGGGAAGACACTTAATAAAACAAAACCCCATTTGTATGAAGCCCACCAGTGACAGAAGTGTTTTTACATTGCCGAAGGAACCTTTGGCTAGTTCACTCATAAACTTTATAAAGAAATATGACATGTTGGACCTCTAGTAATGAGTGTGCTCCCAAGGCTGAGAGCTTGCCCATAAAAATTACTCATCTTTATTTTTTTTTCCTCCCTAACTGCATAACTATTTGTATTGCACTAAACAGCTGATTCTTTCATCATCTGAGCTTCATCAGATTCATCTCCTGAATAGCCGTGTTGGTTTTTCTAACAGTTCTGTAAAGCAGGGTTGCTCTGGTCTCTCCTTCTACCATTATATCAGCTTCCACTGTGATTTCTTACTGCAGTTCTGCATTAAGTTCATGTTCTAAGTATCAGGTGCTGGCAGTTTTCTTTCTTTCATATTTTCTTTCTTTTCATATTAAGCTCTTTTCAGATAACTTAAGACATCACACATGCTTCTCCTTCCTGCACTAATAGTGATTCCAAACTTGTCTTTTTTTTCTCATATTGACTTTGGCTTTCTCTGTGCTACTTCTGTGTCTGAAATGCCTTACCAATACTCTGCTCTGCCACAGTTGCCCACGTGTCAGCAAGTCTATAGCAAGAACTCCAGCTCAGAGGTGCTGACAGGAAGCAATCAAATTCAAAACATGATCAAAATATTCCTCATTCATTGCTGGCTTCTCCCTGCACCTTGTCTGTTTCCTTTTGTTATTTAGATTGTCAGTTTCTTAAAGCAGAAGACAGTTTTCTTTGTAACTTGGATAAGACTGAGCACTCTACAGGTACCTAATAAATAGCAAGTCAAATAATTTGTATCCCTGTAATAGCCTGTTTTTACAGAAATCAGACACACTTTTGTATTGCCTATCCCTGTTTTTTCATCCACCTTGCAAAGCAGCGTTTACACAGTGCAGTCTAGCATTAGCAAACTCTGCTTTGAATCAGAGTTACAGGTAGATTTTTTTGTAGTTCTGTGGGTTTTTTTTAATCATGCTTGCCCTTTATGGACTGGTTATTCCACTTAGGTTAGAGATATGTTATCATTGCAATGACACTTGAATGGCACTATACCTTACATTACATAGCTCGTTAAACTATGAAGCCATCTGGCTAGTGTGGATAAACTTGGTCCCTTCAGGATAGTTGTTGTTGGGGAGCTGGCTGATCTCCTTACCCTTATCTTTCATACGGCTCTGAATCCAGGCAGTGCTGGGCATTTCTGCTGCGTTCCAATGGATTTGCTATTGCTGTCTACTCTCATACTCTGCTGGAGCCTGGGTCAGCGGCGTTGGTTGTGAAAAGCCTGTAGGGAGGAAAGTTGGTCCACACTGAACTGGGAATTTATTAGAATGTTACAACTAGATCCAAGTCGTGTGGCAAGTGTATATCATGGTCGCGTCTTGGTTGGTGTGTGGAGGGATGGCCCCATCTGGCTTCCACATGTGAGTTTTCTACTAGTGGTTTAGCCTCAGAAGGTGATGGCCACACCTCACAGGCTGAAGGTGGGACCACAGTGTGACAGGGGCTTAGGTAGACAGTATTTATCTCGAGGTGAAGATCTAGCCAAGGGTTTTAAGAAGCATCTGTACCTTGTCAGGCCACCTGTGCTAATGGCTATTTCATCCCATGTGAACTTTTTTGTGGTTCCCCACCACAAACACCAGTTTCATGATGGAGGACTGTTTTGAATGCCATCTCTGGTCAGAGAGTGAATGTGCTCCACGTCTAATCTCAAAGCATGGCATCAGGGAAGAGGGGCTGCTTTGTTGTGCAGAAGTGGGATTGTAATTCTTGAGTTCAAAAGTTGTTCTTGTACCTCTTGATGTGACAGAAGTACTTGAAAATACTTTGTATTCCTTGTGGTGAACAGTCAGTCCTGGTCACATCTGCTACACATGTACTGTATATACCCCCCTAGCTGTGTGAGTTACTCATCTTTGTTTCACTACAGTTTAAGTAGTTACTCCAGGTATATGATGGAGAAAAAAAAAAGTCAGTTGCTTTGGGTTATTACCTTGCATATATTCAGTTAAGCTGCATATGCTTATCCTCGTTTCACCTCAGATTTTGTTCCCAGTTGTGTTTAATAGCACAGGGTGAATGCGCTTCGCATTCCATTTATATTGCTTGCATATTTTGTGAGGAATTGTATCTTTCTGACCTTTCCAACCCAAAATTGTTCTCCCAAGAACAGTTGAGGTTCAGCCTCATAAGTCACGGAAGAAGATCCTGAGTTTTGTTTCTTGCTCCTAAAGTTGAGTAAATTTATATTAGGATTCCATTCAAATGCTGATTTTGCTCCTATATTCTGTTGTTTGTATGCTTCTGGTTTACGTGATTACCTACTAGTTTTTTATTGCTTTAGTAGCTAATGCTGTCTAGTATTGCTACCTGAGAGGGGCACTGTGAGGATAAATGTGTGAAGAGTTGTGAGGCATTTATTTCTAAAACAATGACCCGTATAAGAACTTAGAAGGAAAAAGATTATTTGCCTGTATGCTGTTAAAATATTCAGGAATTCTATGACTTGAGAACAGTAGAGAATACTTAGATAATGGGGCTGTAGCAAAAAAGCAACTACATAGCTACAGAATATTTTACTTTTTTAAGATTTATTTAATTTTATTCAGAATAAATTTACAAGTTAAATACATTGACTGTAAATCTATGATTACACATTTGTGTCTATAAAAGAAGTATACTAATGTTTGAGAGATCTAGTGTGAAACATCAAGTAAATAAAGCAGTGATGATGTGTTTTAGAATGCCTTGAAGTTAATGAGAGAGATTTATTTAAATTACATGATACTTCATAGAATATTGCTCTCTGTTCTAGGTTAAAAATCTCTGCTATTTAAATATTTTTCTGTGGGGGCTGGTCATAGGAGTGGGAGGAGATGCATTTCTAGTTTCCTCTGTATCCTTGAATTAACTATGAAAAAGGGTGGGTTCATAATTTAACTAACTTAAGCTAAAACCTTAGCGAAAACACAGTTTATAGTCTTCTGCACAAGCTTCCACAACTTGTCTTCATTTTCTAAGTGTTACTTTCATTAGTTGACCATATTGGGAATGTAGGTTTTTCGCAGCAAGACCAAGACTTCACACACCAACCTGCTGTGCGTTAGTTCCTGTCACTTCAACAACTGAGCCTCCTTGCCTTCCCCTCCCAGCTTTCCCCCTTGGATAGGGCAGGGTGGCTTTCTCTTCCCCTATTTGGGGGAACAGTGATGAAACCTGGTAGAACTTCTTTGCTTGGCTTCAGGTCTCATCTCACCTGTGGCTGCTGGTGCTGGCTTCTAAGGCCCACCTCACTGTAAGGTGGTAGGTGGGTTAGGTGGGGTGGTTGCCTGTGGGCTTCATGCAAGACCTGGCCTACAGAACAGTTTCTGTGGCTTTGCTGTGGAGTAGTGACTCTGAGAAGATGAGTTGAGGACAAAGTACATCTCCAGCTGTGGCCATGCTCTGCCAAATATTCAGAACCGCAAGGCGGAGTCCTTGCTGCAGGTCCATACGCCACAAGGCATTTTACAAACAAGTTTGCAAGCTGATGTCTGCCTGTCATGCAGAGACAACTTGGGCTGTCTTGGTGAAGGGTTTTACACATGTGGCCTTTAGATATATATATATCAGGAAGCTTTGCACAAAGAAGAGTCAGAGCCTCTTTATCAAGCCCTCCAAAACCTCCTGCAAGACATCGCTGAGTCTCAAGAAAGCCTGGAAAACTCTGACTAAAGTTAAGATTTTAATTAAAACAGTGAAATTAAATAGAGCAGCCTGTATCAACTATCGATCTTGGCAATGGTAGGTAAAAGATTAGATGTCATATGTAGAATCTTCCTTTTGGATTTAAGGGACAGTAAAACTGTGAGATATGGTTAAGACCTTATTTGAAACTGGTTTTTGCTATAAGCTCAGAAATAAACTTTTAATTTCCAGTAGATGGGAAACATTGAACCTGAAGTTAAGGATATCTGCATTCTGTTACTTGAGGGTATGTAACTGGGATATTGGTATGTCATAAGGGGAATTTATAGGTCACCATCAACCTGTCAGTAATCTCAATCTGTTATGCTAAGTATAAGGTGGTTTATCTTCTTTGAGAAAGCTGCCTATGCGTTTAGCATATGCTCAGGGTTTGTCTGCATAGGAATACTTGAAAAAGTTAATCTGGATTAAGATATGCTTTGGAAGTGGATTAAATTACATAGTACTCCTATACAAGCACTTCTAAGCAGAATTTAAGTGGCTTTAGTTCTAGTTTCTTTACTTCCTCATTTAAGTACATTAAATCAAATTAAAGGTGTTTAAATTTTACTCAAATGCCTGTAGAACTTTAATGTAATCTTATTAACCTGCTTTTAGTAAAGTTTATCTTACTTCATTATTTTCTTGGAGGTAAATTGGAGGCATGTTCACATGAGCATAGATGAGATTAGCCAGTTTAGTGTAAATTCTAAGTTTTTATTTCTTGTGCACTAACATTCTCAGGCTGACCAACTCTGTTTCTCCACTTGCTGATACTACCCAACCTCTGGTTTTCTGGTTCTCACATCCTTCATCTGCAAGTTGTCAGTAATTATTTTTATATCCTCAAAGGGACTAAGAGCCCTCCATATGATAAATGCTAACTAACAGCTGTGTGGCGGCATTTGATTAGCATCCAAATGGAAATGTGAAGTTTGTCTTTGGCTTTGTTCATTAGTGTAAAGGTGAGGGTGGAGTTGTGGAAAATTAATAATTTACAGGAACTATACCCATGAGTATAGTTATTTTTCTGTAAAATTATGACAGAGACAAACAAACTGTGGTTCTAATGTAACAGAGTTCAGGCATCTACATCTGCTTTTGCTGCACCTGGCTTAGTATATTTGTCTAAGATAAAATGTGCTTTATCTTTTGCAGACTCTTACATGAGGGACATATACAGACATTATTCAACAGATGATAAATATGGGGGATTTAATTCCTTACAGAAATGGAGACAAAATGTGAGAGAAACCTTTCTCTGACTGACCAGAACCTAACATTGTAGAAATTGATTTACAAAATGCCAGCAGCAGTTTTGGACCTTTCAAAAGACGCTGCTTTTTCTTCATTGTTCAAGGCTTCATATATAATCCAGTGACATGGGGTACTTGAGAATAGTAAATATTGTTATGCACAAATAAGAATGAGTGGCTTGAATGTTTAATGACAAATTGCTCATGTTGGCATTGCAGTGTGATGGCTGTATAATGCTGCTGTATGAGGAGACAAGACAGTGATTGTAAGTGCTCCCTCTGAATATGCAGAACGGTGATCTCTGGCATGTATTTTTCCTGTATGTGGCAGCATCTAGCAGTGGGCAGTTGGAACATCTGATGATTTGAATTGCCAAGTGATGCCTTTATACTCAAATCCATAAGAAACCAACCTTTTCCTCTCCCACCCACAGCCCCATTGAGAAGTGAAACATACAGAGTTGCAAAAAGTATGTCAAATATGCATTTAAATGCCTTGCCTCTCTGACGTTTCATTTGATATGTGCTACATGTGACTTTGAAGCATAATAGCACATTGTCCTAAACTGATGGAGTTAGACAGTGTTTGATCTCTTCAGCTGAACAAATGTATTGTTTTAATGCTAAGCAAAAGACCTTTTAAATAGGAGAATTGATTTTATACATTTTTAAAGAGAAATCAGGATATAGCTGTGTTTTCTTTTTCCTTTTGGATTTATAGCAGTATGACAACACATAAGTAATATTCCCTCAGGCTGAGGTTGAATGCATAAGAGACAGTAAATTCTGTCTTGAGTAGTCTTGAGTCCCTTAAAAAGTGGTTATTTTAACTGTGCAGTGTGTATAATAAGTTTTCTTTCAAGTTGTTTTTTTGGGGGGGGGGTATTTTATTTTTTTTTTCATTTCTAAAAGTTATCAGCAGCTTGGGCAAAATCCTTAAAATGCACATATACTAATGATAGTATTGGAAGAGCTGTAACTGTTGACCTGCTGATGTTCATGAAACATCTCGATGGTGTACCTGAAAGGAAGGAGCTCATAGCTGTACTAACTAAAATCATGTTCCTATGAATGTAGCACAGGTGAGGGAGAAGGAAAGAATGTAGCATGGGTGAGGGAAAAGAGGGAGGAAGCATACTTGGTAAATACCAATCTGTCTTAATAGCCTTTCTTGTCAACTGGCAGCACTTCTGAGACACCAGCTTTTAAATCATGAGGCATCAGCTGTGGGTACAGGTAAGTCAGTGATAACTAGTTTGAATACAAGTAGATCGAACATGATCTGTACTTAGCCAGCATTTTTTGAAATATTGCTAAAATTGAGTCTGTGCAGATCCGCAGCTGATGTGAACTGGAGATTAGATCTTGGATAGCTCTGAAATAAGAATTTTGCCCTAAGATTGTTTTTAAAATTAACCTTCCTTTTGCTTCTTGCTCTTCCACCTCCCCCCTTTTTGAAGTAACTCTACACTTTGATATAACAAATTGCCTATTATCCCTTGTGTATGGTTCCTGGCTATACAGAGTTAGGTAAGAGCATGAGCAAAATGTAAATTCTTTGGTAACTCGGCAGAAGATACTATTTCATCACAATTGCTATTTAATTTTTGCAAAAGAACCTCCCACGCTGAATGTTCTTTTGAGTTATTTGGGGTTGATTTTTCATGAATAAAACTCTTAGTCATCTTGAGAATCTATGCAATATCTTAAAAAATAAAGACTTCGCACATTTTGGTAGTTAGTTGGTCTCCTTTTGTATCTCACTTGATTCCTGTGCTCCTTGCTGCGTATGTAAGACGTTGCTGTTTACAGTTGTAGCACTAGCCTTGAATTTGGGAGTTAAGTGGTGAAAACCTTCCCTCATGGAAACCAATAGTAAAGAAATTTACTTTTTCTACTTTAAATGCTGACAGTGACCTTCTGCGTGACCTTGGTGTGAAGATCTTATCAGCAGGGTTTATGTGGAGGTTATCTGCACCTGGTTCTGCAGGACAGGAATGAATTGTCGGCTGCCACATTGCAAAGTTGCGTACAAGTTACTGGTACATTTGGCTGTTGATGTATTCCTCCTCCAATGTGGTGGGGCTCATGAGGATGTGTGAGGCCCTTCATCAAAGTGTAGATAGGCTATTAAACTAAGAGACATCATTACCTCAGCTGTAGGCCGTGCTCTGACCCCCTGCTTCCCAGTTGCACAGCTTGCATCATCAGTTTGTATCTTGAGAAGTCTTAGACCAGTAATTTTGTGGTGGGGAGTACTGGGATGTTGTGCAAACTGGCCCTTTAGTTGCTGCAGTGAACACAAGCCCATGGACAAGTCACAGAACTTGTTTGTGCCTCAGTAATGATATATATTTGCAAATCTAATAGTGTATGCCAGTAATACGTAAACCGGGAAGTTCCAGAACATCCTTATGCAGGACTTTGAGGTCACTGAAAGTTAGCAGTGAAACCAACTCCTATGGTTTTATTGCAAATATCAACTCTTGATGCTATTTTAAAAGCCTGAGCCCTTGAAGCTAAATGACTGCGTTAAAAAAAGTTTTTTTTTTTTTTCATACGGCTAGTAATTCTCATTAGTCTAATTGGTGTAGCTGGAGAAGGTAAACAATCTAAGTTGCAAAAAACTGTTTTCTGTCATGAGGTACAAGCAGCAAACTTGAAAGCTAAATTCAAGTCAGAGAGCAGATGCTTTGAACTTGCTTAGGTTTGTATCAGTCTGACAGAAAAGGATAGTTGGTATCTGCAGAGTAGAGGGCATGATGGTAAAGCATCATGGAAAGAAGGAAGAAGGCTGTTGTCTATGGCTAGGAGTGAGTCAAGTAACGTGGTCTGTAAAACATAGAGACATATTTTATAATGTGCAATAAAACTATTGTCTCTGAATCTCATCTTTTGTGATGTATTGCAGCTATGATCTGAGGCTTGTTTCTGGAAAACATGGTGGTTTGTGGGGGTTGGTGTTCTGGGGGGTTGTGGTTTGGGTTTTGTTTTTTTTTTAACTTTTTTAAATCTCTGGTGATAAATGCTTTTTTTTTTTTAGGTTTCACTTGTTTTAATAGGTTACTCATATGAGTTTGCTCTGGTGCAGAGCAGTGTGCGTTCAGCAATAGTTCATTGGAAACTGCCATGTAAAACTAATTAATAAATATATATATAATTTTTTTTTAAGCAGCAAGATTAAATTTAAAAAAAAAAATTAAGCAGCAAGATTAAATTCTGCTACTCAGAAAGGTAGCTCTTAATTCATTTTTAGGTACTGGGGGCAGCAAACGTTGGGATTAGGTGCCTTTAGAATACATCTGTCACAACAGAAAGGGAAGGGAAAAACAGTCTGAAAAGCACTCTTTATCTTGCACAGTTAATCTGAAAAGGACCTCCTGAAAAGGAAAACTTGGAAGAATCATTTTGAAGATTGCTGTGGCTACGTTTAGTGTTTGGTTGAGCCTCAGGAAAACTCATGGAGGTCCAGTGAAGTTGGAGGGCATGCCTTAATACTTTGTAAAGCAGTGTGGTGATTATGAAGGGATGCATGGCGTAGTTAGGCTCTTTGCTACTGCAGGGTTTGTATTCTGAGGTGAAACATCACTGAGCTGCTTGAGTATGGCTGTGACACATGTATGAGATGTTTAATTACTTTATGAAATGCGGGTTTATTGTGAAAGTGCTGTGTTCCTTCTTAGACTCATGCCTGGTCTGCTAGTCTTATTGTAGGGGGAATATCAAAGTGGTTTTGTCCTATGCTCCATATGGAATATAAGTGAACTAATATCAACTGTACTTGCTGCCAGGAGGTCAGAATGGAGCTGAGTAAGCTTCACGAATAAAAGTTCAAATACAATCACAGTGGCTTTAATGTGAATTTCCTTTTTGATAAAAAACCTAACTCATTTCAAGTCTAAAGTGATCTTTACTTTGAAGTGTTATTCCATCTTTAATGTTATTTTACTGTTGGGTGGAGCTGTAAAAGCCATTAACTTTTCTTTGCAAATGAAAGGGAGAAAACCTTTCTTTCTTGATAGAAAAAGCCGATTACTGTGTTATCAGGAAAAGGCTTTAATGGCCCTAGCTCACCTAATGAGGCATTATCAAATGAACCTCCTATTCACAGATTTATAGGGTGATAGGTGTTAGACTGAATTGTTTTTGAAACCGCCATTTAGTCTTAAATCCTTTGTAGTGCAATAGTTGGTAGGTGGCTTTCTTTTTTCTTCCAGGTCAATATGAAAACATTTAGGTAAGTTTTATTTTTGTTTTGGCCATAGGAGAAAGTGTTTTTCCCAAGCTTCTGTAAAACATTTAGCTAATGGTGTAGTCTAGGTGCTACTGTGAAGTTACTGCTTCAGATTTATCAGTAGCCTTTAAAAGTAAGCATGTGAATAAAAATAATTTCTGACAGAAGTCCCAGTTCTTAAATGCTGAAGTTGCAGGGGTTTTCTTTAAATTACAAAGAGGTTGGGTAGGGCTGGGACTGAAGTTTTTATTTTCAGATTGTGGTATGTTACAGTTTTATTTTAATGGCATAGGCTGGAAGAGGCAAATTAATTGCTGTGGTGGTGTGGAGGCATGTCGGAGTCTGAAGAATTATGGAGTTTATGTTGTGCTGGGTTGGAGTGGTGAAGTACAGATAACAGGCCACAGCTGTGGCCACAAATTAGGCTTCTCAATTTGATTCTGAAAGTATTGCATTAGAATTGCTTTTCTAGAATTACCACGTGGAAAGTCTGATGAATAAAACCAGATCTGAAATAGGGAAGCTAGAAATGCCTGCTGCTGCAAATGCTTGTTGGGGCTTCAGTGTTGCAAAATGAAGGTGGCCGCTTTACTAAGCAAGAGCAGTGCTCAGGAGCTTACTGTTCTTCAAGTCTGTCCACTGGTTTTTACATATTAACTTTTCCTTAAGGAATTAGGGTTCTCAATGGTTCCTTCCTCTTACAGCAGCGTGGCTTAGGGAAGGATGAGAGTGGTGGTCCCTCCCATGGTCCAGCAGCACCTGTTCTTATGTGAAATCCATCAAGAGTTGGGAGCATGGGGTTTACCAGCAGGTGTTTCAGGAAGGTGTGCAAGCTTTGATCTAACTGAAGTACTGTGCAAAGGCCTTCCTATATAGGAGAGATCCAGTGAGGAAGTGAGCACCACCTGATGAACTCCTGTGGGTATGGGACACTTCAACATATGGGTATTGCTCTTGCGTTCTGTGGAGCTACCCTTGCTGTGGGAACATCAGTGCTCCAGGTATTTCCAGGCACAGGACAGTAGTAAGGTAGTAATAGATCAGATCTAACTTACAGGGATAATTCTGAGCAGTGATAGTTTTATTAGCAGAAATGTTCAAAAAACACCAAACCTTCAGGCCTGTTGTCCTGTGTTTGGGTTGACTGGCAGACATGCCAGTGCTGGGTGCACAGATGGTGCAAAGACAAGCGCATGACCTGGGGTGGGCTGGCTGAAGCTGTCACAGCTGTGTTATGGTTACCAGGGTCCTATAAAATTGTCTGGGGCATTGAATTCTTACAAAACCAAGGGACAGCTCTGGCTAAGCAAGGGCTGTATGCAAACTTTGCTTATCCCCCAAATATGAACTCTGCAAAGTACAGGGGCTGGAACCAAAAAGATGCCGAGTAATAAAAGACTGTGCAAGGTCCCCCTACTTCCTCAAATGTTCTCATTTAGTGAGCGTAGCTCTATCCTGACCTGCAACATCCTGTTCATTGTTTTTGTGCTAGGAGTTTCCTGAATGCCCCATGGAAAATGTGACACACTTTGTAATGTAGAACAAATATATTTTGGAATGGGACCCAAGTGAAAGGATAAAGCCTTGTTCTGCATTGCAACTTTAATCCAGATTTACATTCCAGTGAAAGACTGTGGTAGGGAAGGTGTCTGGAACATAAGATGTTGCAATGTAAAGCACACAGTCGTTCCTTGGATTTGAAGATTTGTTTATGCAGAGCTCAGAACTGGTAAATCTCTGACCTTTTCAAAGGACTCTTCCTTTTTCTCTTGTTGATACTTTAATATCTTTCAAATGCCCTTGGCATTCTAGTGGATTGACAGATGACCAACTGATGTCTACACACAGTAGCAGAGGCTGCGTTACATTTGGGATGTAGTATTTTGTTGTTTGCATCAGCCTACTTTTGTGACTTTCCAATTGGAATTCCCATGTAGTCCTTCAAAACTATAAATACACATTTTTGAGAGAGGAAGTAAGATTGATGGCTATTCTCGTACTTGGTGTAAAAGACTTCCATGATTAATTGTTTGCTTCTAACTCCTCTGTTGATACTTACTTTCATAATCTTGAAAAGCAAAAACATTAATAAATCAAAGTAGGTTAAAGATCAGACACGTGGTTTTATTTTAATAAGGGATAAAGCTGAAATCTCACTGAGTATACATTGTTCAGCACTTGTTCTCTGGGGCATATGAATCAGTCCCTTCATTACTGATCCATAAGCATTTCCTTTTGTGGTTACAGTGTATTTTCATTAGAAAAACGAATGCAAGATAATACCCAGTGTGTTACTTTCGGTTCTTACGCTCGTGTGCAAAGTGAAGTTTTGACTTCACAGAGTAAGTTTGCTTGCTTGATTTATATCTGTCAGGGAAAGGGATTTTGAGAAAAGGCATAGTAAGCCTGCAAGCTTGAGGAAGAGGTATAATTTTCATGGTTATGCCTTGTGTGTCTGGGACACGTTTTCCCAAAGGATTCAGGGTAAAATGTGCTTTGGGAACAGTTTGCTCTTTATGTGTGGAGGAAGACAGCAGGAGATGTGTGTTTCTCCTAGCTTTTTCTCATGGCTGGTACTTAGTATTTGGATAGTGTACCCCAAAGAGGGATAAGGTCAGAACCTGGTGGAAGAGGGGGAGTCATAAACAAGAGAATTAAAAACTTTGAGACTCATCCCCTCATCCCCCTTGCTGCTATACCTACACATCTGCTCACTCTTTGGTATCTTTTTATCGGAATTGTTGAAAGAAGCTGCTAAATGAAGAAACCAGCTTTCCTTTTGAACTTTTAACCTTTGTGAAAGCTACAGTCACTGGCTTCTGCAGAGCATAGATTGTTTGAATCTGACATTTTAAAAAAAAAGACGAACAAAAAAACAGGAAGAATGAAATATCAATGTGCACTTCTGAAATTCCCAAATTGCCAGTGAAGGTCTTGCTTCTCTGTGCTTTAAAAGCCTCAGAAGTGCAGAGAGAGATTGGGGAAGGGTAAAGTGTCCCTGTTGCATCTCAGCCGGGATGTGCTTTGGCTGAGATGAAAGTGCAGCAGTTGGTACAAAACCTCCACCTGGGGAAAAATGGTCAACGCGTGTGTGAATGTAATCTCTTTGAGGCAGTGGAAGAAAGCTTGAAGAATGGGTTATGTAAAGGGAAATAAAACACTGTCAGAAAAGAAAAGGGGAAAAAAAATGCCAAAGGTGAGAGAGATGAATTATACTGCCTAGGCAAAAGGTATTATGCTTAGGCTTCTTCTATGAATGGATGTCCTGTTCAAAAATAAATAAATAACCAAGTGTTTCCCCACTTTATCCTTGTTAAAAGCAACACAGTAAAACTCCTGACAGTTGCTATTCTTTCTAAGAGTTGATGATGTGAATCTTTTATATACTAAAAGCAAGGAAAGCACCTTAAAGTTTAATCCCTGCTTACTCTAGTGGGTCTTAAAGCTGTCATCGCTTAAAGTCATACAAAAGCAAAAATAGTATCTTAAATATAAATTATTTTTTTGCCCTCAGTGACTTCTAATGCACATATTATAAGTCAGTAATTAAAAAACCTAAAAGCATATCCATCCAGGTCAAATCATGCTTTAGATGACATTTAGTCTAAAATGCTTGAAAGCAGCTTTCATGGGTATCATTGCTAGCTTTGTCATCTATATAAAAATGAAATATATTTTTGCAAACTTGAAAGCGACAATTTTGAGGAACACAGCCTGACAGCAGAGACCTGTAGTCCTTCCTTCTCACACACAAGCTAATAGCTGTGCTGCATACATCATTGCATGTGTAGCTGTTCAAAAGGGAAATGTACTCAACAAAGCTTTTTACTTCTCATCTGCTTAGAAGAAACTGCCGACCCTTGGCATGGTTGAGTTTCTCTGAAGAGAAAGCAGCAATGTGTATTGTAGTTAACTTGGCTGGTGGCAAGCCAAACTACCTTGCTGCTTTCTTCCTTTTAAGATATGATTCTTCTTTCTTAAACAAGGGTGGTTAATGAATCAGGAGAAATAGTGGTGGATTTAAGAAAGGAACTGTTGAAAACAGGCACCTCCTCAATTTACTGGGAATAGTTCAGTTTGAGCTTGTTAGAGGTGAAACTGTTAGATGCTTTCAGCATCTTGTCCTGAGAAAACTGGGATCCTTTGTAGCTGTGGGATTTTTCATCTTGCTGTCGCGTTGTGTTTCTTCAAAGCAAGAGGCAAATGTTTTCTGTCACGTGCCTGTCTCTTTTAACATCTGTATTTCCACTTCAGCAATTAAATGACTAAAAGCAAGGGCAGGAGCGTAGGGAGTCAGCAGCCATGCATTAATTTCACTGTGTAAAACTACAAACTACAGAAATTTGGGGCTGGGGGAGGTAACTGTTAGAGGGCAGTGGTCTCTTCCTGTTGCGTGTGCTGAAAATAAGGCAGTTTCCAGGAATGACTGACCCAAAGAGCCAGATGACAGGTTCTCATTTCTACGTTGACAACAGCTTAAACTTTCAGGGCTCTAAAACTGAAGCACATGGTGTTTGTAGTCACCCAGGTTAAACGATGAAAGCCTGAGAGCAGAAGGAAGAACATGGTAAAGAGAAGAGCAGTAGCTGCTCGCTGGGCTGTTTCAGAGTATTTGCATTTTGATTGGCTCTGCAGACACTTGTGGGTGCCTCTGGGACTCTTAATGTTAGGAAAAATAGCTTTATATGTAAAGAAAAATGGCAACGAGGCTTCAGACTTGCTCCCTACAGCATGTTCTGTGTGTTCTTTCAGTCTTGGCTTAAATGAGTATAATGGCAATGCTTTTATTTTGCCTGGGAAATTAGTTTCCCCTGATGGTTTGTTGTAAAGTACATAATCCATCTAGAGATGTATTTGTCATTTTGTGCTGGCAATGAATCTTTTAATTTGGCAGAGTGGGAAAATTAGAAGACATTGACCAATAAATATAGCTGCAATAGTTTTATCCCTTTCTGTCCCTTCCCAAAGTCCATACTTGTGAGAAGCCCCATCTGAGGGAAAACTGCAGCAATGTGCTCTGAAAGGCCAGAAAGAGCGCACACTGTTTCCAGCACTCCAAAGCTGCATCCTCTGCTTCTACCTCTCTGTTTTTTAATGGCAGGTGTTGTATTGAAACTGAGGATGGCGGCAAGAAATAGGTAAGCCAGTCTCTGATTTCAGGACCCTGGGGGCTAGGAAAGGTAAAATGCAGGAAGAACTGGGTGAGTAGTATGCCTGAGCTCACGAATAAATAAGGCGGCTGCCCATTCTGGGTAATGTGTCAGCCTGATTTAGATACAACACCCTGTAGCCTCTAAATGCTTCTCAACTTCTCTGAGGAAATGTGGTGCCCCATTTTATAGTTGGCGGTTGGAGGCACAGAGGACCAAAGGGCAAGTACGTGGCCACACACAAAGCTTTTTAATAAAAGAAAATTAAACACAAGTGTTTTTGGTTCCAAGTTTATGCCTCGTCTTTGAAGCAGACTTTCTGTTCGTTTAGACAGTATGATTACTATGTGTGGTAGGGAGTTCTCTTTAATCAGTGCTGTGGGGAAAAAAAATAATTGATAGCTATAAGGTCTATTTTTTCGGTTTATTTTTCTCCGGTGTATCTTATACTATCTGCTAACGATTACATTCTCTCAATGACACCAAGGTCAAATAAGAATCTAGGGCTTTCGTGTCTCAAGAGGATTGTTTTATAAATACAAGAATATATTTTTCTGTCTTGTTTAAAAGAGAGCATTAGACTTCATCCTGGGCACTGGATGCAACTTATTTACCTATAGGCACAGCTGCTTCAGAATTTCCTTCAAGTGCCTGAAGTGGAATTAATGGTTTTGTTTTTTTTTTCTTCCCCAGTCCTAGTCAAAGATGTTGGCATAGTGGGTGAGATCAGCAAGGTAAGAGATGTGGCTGAAACCCATCTAATTCTTTAATGCTCCAAGAAAAGAGCTTGTAAAGGTGGTTAGTAGGATTTGTGGCTAGTAGGAATCTGCTCCAGAGTTTGGAGAATGGCATATGTGAAAAGGAAACTTAAAAAAAAAAAATAATCTTCAAAAACATCTTTTCCTTCATTCCTCATGTACACTGTCCTCTTAGAGTTTTCCATGTTGTGGAGAACATGTCTTTGTGAGTCCTACGTAATGGAGTAATCAATCCTCTGAGCAAGGTAGAAGGAAGTCACATCCAGCTCTGAAGAACAGCAGAATCCCCTGTTGGGACTAGGGGACTGTAACTGAAATGGGACTTAAGTCTTGGTCTTCAGAGATGTGGAGTCCACTTGTTACAGGGCAAGCTGTCTGGCAGCTTTGGAAACGGGACATCTCTTCCCTGATCATCTTCCTTATTTCAATTTAAGATCTTCTGACAGGCTGTGGCTATGGTTCTGTGAATGCAGCATGAAGATTGCATCAGTGTGTGGGGAGCAAAAAGAAAATGGAGTATTCTTTCAGTAGATATGCACTGCGGACTTTTGGAAATGCTTATGCTTTCAGTGTACAACCTCTGAATATCACTTAATACAGCATAAAATGAGAACGGCTAAGGCTCTGTGTTTACTGTTGCCACCATGCCGCCAGCCCTGTAGAGCTATGGTTTAGTCTTCACAGCAGAGTAGAGGTGCTTTACTGAAGGGCAGAAAGAGGACTCCATTCTGTTTTAAAGAGATTAATAGCTAAATTGCACTTGCTGCTTGAACGTTAGAGATCTACTGATAAATTTCGAGTGAGAGCAGATGGAAAGTGCTGCAGAGTTCCTGTGCTGTGCTTTGTTTTAGTGTTGCTGTTTTCACACAAAGGGCTTTTCAGCCAGGTGTTAGCCCTGTAGGAAGTTCAAAATGGTCAACTTCAATTGATGGCTTTATATGGAAACACTTCTAACTATGTCAAACTGAACTAGACAGTTAACCGAAGAGTGATTTGCCACCCCTCACCTCCAAGTGCAATGGGAAAATTTGATTTGGGAACACTGAAGTCTGACAACAAGCAGGATAAACAGTGGTTACTCTCACAGGGGATTTGGTGAAGGGTTGTTACTTTGTATTACTGAAGATTCCAACTCTGGCAATCATCAGAGCACTAAAAATGTACTTGGATTTTATCCAAATACTTTAATCTTTTAATGTCTGTTACAATTATAAGGGAGCTTATTGAGTTAATGAAACATACCGTAATGAACTCAGTAATTGCATAATTTTACATCATTTTCCTCCGTGGAATTGAATCTTAGCTGTGTGCCATGAACTTTGCACAGGTGAAATAAATCCTCTTTTTTGGCCCAGGCATATTTACATGATGGTTAAAGATGAGCAGGTTATATTCCTGCTTTCCTTTTTGCCCCTACCCCTTCCTTATAGTGGTCCTGATGCTTGGGTGAGTGAGTGGTGAATACGTTCAAGGGGCTAATCTGGCTGAAAATGTGTCTGTTTTGTGAGGTTAGTTTTTGGGCAGTCCATCTCTGAATTGGCCTGCTGGACAAGTGCCAGGGCTGGCACTGGGGAGGAGGAGGCCAGGCCATGACATTGGAAAAGCAGAGATATCAGATTTGCTATGGAACTGAACTTTGAATGGCAGAAGCCTGAGGTTTTTGGAGTAGAAAGATTTCATTTTAGTGAAGAACATAAGGATGGTGGCTCAGGGTGATGTATGTCTTACAATATTTATAACATAAAATACTTTTTTTGCTGTATAATAAGCATACGTGTTGTGCAGCAAAGGCACAGTGTCCTTTTGCCTGTCGCTGCCAGCCTCTCACTGTTCTGTACTTAGCATTTGTAAGTTTGAAGCAGGTAAAATACTTGGTAATAACTGCTGGGTAGAATCCAGAGGGTATTTAATATTTGAGGCACTCTATTTGTTTTTAGAATAATAGAGAAAAGTGCCATGGAGCAAGCGCTGGTTCATTTTGAATGGATGCTTTGCTAGAAGTCGATTGAGTTGCAGCAGCAATCGGTGACAATTGATGCTCTGGCTCCTGAGAAGGAAATTGCCACGAGTCGTCTTGCAGAATAATGTGGTTGGCACAGTTCAGTCCTCAGTGTGCAGACTGTGCTGGTTGCCTTGTCTGGATGCATGTATTGTGGGAAGGTTAAGCACTCAGTCCGTTGATTAGCCAATTTGGAAACAGTGAGTGTTTTGCTCATTCTTAGCATAACTATGTATGTTTCCAGAGAGGCTGCAGCAGGAGCTTCAACTGGAGCATGGAGATGGGGAAACACAGCTGTGCCGTCTTCAGATTTTGACAGTGAGTATTAGCTGTAGCCATTTGGGGGGAGTCTTGGAGAACCTTTGTAATTATAGTTACCTATGGGATAGAAGTTACTTGGAGAAGCAGGTCATATATACTATGAAGGCAACTTTTTAATGAATAACAACTTTTTACCTGAGCAATGAAATTAACTTATTTACTAAATTAGCTAGTATTTTTCATGAGTCAGGTTTCTTTGTTACAGTATTTCCATTTTTTTGGATAGTAAACCAGGAGACGATTATAACACCTCTTTGTAGCTTTAACTTCAGTGGCTGAATTGGTGGCTCCCTCCTACCTTTTTTTTCTTTTCTTTTCTCTCTTTTTTTTTTTTTTTTTTAAATAGACCAGCATGATAGCATAAATTAGATTTGGTGGGGTTTTATGTTCACATGTGGGTTATAATTTTGGAGCGAACACATAGCCTGTCCTGCTGTCCCTGCTAAAATGTAGAGACAGCATGCTTTTCAACTGTTGTCTGCTGCTTAAATGGCATGACTCTCTATAGAGCTTATGATTCAAACCAGTAGAAGGATGATGTTTGCATCACTCTTTCCTCTTTCCCTGGACCGTGTAGATTTTACTGTTGAGTAAAATGTAAATTATGGGGCAACCACAAATGGTACCAAGTGCTTGAGTGTGATTTGTTAGACTATAACACAAAAGCAATTTACAGCAGTTTTCCTGTCAGAAGTAAATTTTCATCTTGATCTTTAAAATCTTAGTTCAAATTATGCAAGGCTGAGATCTTTTTTGAATGAGTGCTCTTGGATGCCAGCTGGGAAGAGTTATAGAGATGGTTGTTCTGACGTTGTAACCAAGGGTTGGTTTTAGTGTGCTTAGAGAATCTTGTTATGGCATAGAAGGCAACCTACTACAAAAGCAGCTTTTTTTTTTGCTCGTTGTGTGCACAGTTGAGTACAGATGCACAGGCTAGGACTTCAAGAGTGCTTCAAGTCAGCGTACTCTGAGAGTTACATAATGGTTGAGGCTGGAAGGGACTAGTGGAAGTCATCTTGTTCACCCCCCTGCTCAAGCAGTGTCATCTGCTACTCATGGTTTTGCAATACAGAGATGAGCAAGGGATAGTGTCATGTTAAAACGTCCAGATCTCCTGTTACCAAGTGTCACATTTAATACAGTTTACCAAAAGACACAGGACACATCTGCCCTGGAAATGGGCTGGGCGAGCAGTGTTTGCACCGCTGTTATCTTGTCGCCGAGTTTCTTCTGAAAGGTTTCTAGCACCCCTCCAAAATAGCCTCTGCGTTCTGGTTATATGATCCTGGAGCTTGCCCTGTTCTTGGGCTCCTCAGTATCTTTTTTGCTTGTATTTTACCTTATAGAGGTTTTATGGTTAACCTGGCTGGATAACCAGGAAGATTGCTCAGGTATGCAAGCTCTTCCAGATACAGAATTACAAGCAAATGCCCCAGGGTATGTGTGGGCATTGAAAGGGAGGGTGATACCTGGTTGTGATGTCCCCGGAGCAGTGGTTACAGGCCCGCAGGTACACAGACTGAGTGGTACTCAGCAAAGCAGGATGGGATCAGTGTTAAGGATGGGCATATGCACAGTAGTGTTTTGGGGATGTGGCTGTGTCCACATTTGTTTCCTTAGCATGTCTGTGTTCCTGTTAACAAAGTGGGTTTAGTAATGTCTATTAAAATTCCAGATTAGTCGCAACAACTGATGTTGTTTGGAGATACAATCTCTTTAATGCAAAATAGCTCAAGTTATTCCACAAGTTTAAGCTATAGACAAGGTCTCTAATATTAACTGCGCCATGCTTTTTTTCCTAGGTAGCCATCACTGTCTTTCCCATTTGCAGTCTGGCGGTTTTTCTGAATGTCCTATAGAGGGCTGGCACTGGGAAGTCCACAAGTGTTTAAGGGCAAAACGTTCTTAGTGTGTATGAGAGTGTGAATGGGCAGAGAGCTGGGAGTCTACGGGGGTGGATTCAGGGGCTGTATAGTGCTAAGAAGTCAGGAAAACGTGGTGTTTTGGCTGTTAGCTGTTTTGATGCGCTGATTTCAGTAAGTATAAGAGAAACGAAGCTGGTAGGAGCACCTCTGTTGATGGAACTCCTTCCTGCTGCAAGGTGAGTGACAGGCGGGTTTTTTCCTTCTCTTGGTTTTTGTCATCTTTGAAGAGCAGGTGTCAGTGCCTGCAGCAAAAGACTGGTGTCATCAAAACTTTTAAGTCCTCCCTCATTAGACCCATGAATCGTATCCAGTCTTTCTTTTATTGTTTCTTTTACTTCTGATGAGTATGATGAGCATCAGGCTCTGCTTATTCACTGTGGAATGTCAATGTGTGTCTCTTTTCCACAGTCCTTTTCTTTGCAGAATGATTTCTTTAGAAGATACTTCTGTTTGTTTCAACCTTCAACATCCTGTCTGTGCTGTCAGTTAACTTGGTTATTTCCTTCAGCATTCACACGTCTCTGTTGCCCTCTCTTCCTCCATTTGACTGGTAACTTCCTGACTATACCATTAGTTCCTCCGTATGTGTCATAAGCATTGATACAGTAAAAAAAAAACTCTTTATTTTTTATACTGCTGCTTCATCTTGCTTCTAGCAGGAAGTTTAGGGTTTTTCCCAGCCTTGAGCTTGTCTTCTTGTGTCTGTTATCTCCTTTGGGGTATAGCCCATCCTCATTGTCTTGATTCAGCCCTTGCTAAAGTGAAGCAATAAAAGTGTTTTCATCTTGACTCAAGATGCTCCTTTGTATGTCCTTTCTAGCCCCCTGATTTATCAAAATGCCAGGAAAGTCCTAAGTACCATAGTCAGATCATGCTAGTGCTAGGAAAGAGGGCTGTGACCTTTTGTTATTTCTTCACTCTTAGTTGAATTGTATTCAAAATTGCTTTCCTGAGTCAGAGCAGCTTTGGTGAACTTTCTCTGTTTCTCTTCAGCATATTTTCAACCAGTGTCTAACAAATTGACTCCATTTCCAGTTACATTGGATTCCTTTAGAGTGTGCTTAGCTTAAGGACTAGAAAGCTCCCCCCCCCCCCCCCCCCCAATTTGCATTCATCCTTTTGAACTGTAATATTTAGCATTGCTTTATTTTAGTTTTTCTTTCACAGTACCAGTTTCCTTTTTCCTTTCTTCTCCCCTCCACCTTATCGCTGAAAACTTTCATTCTAACCTTACAAGCTCTTAAGAACAGTAGCACCACTGGCCAAAACCGAGGCTTCATCTTTTTCCCATTACTTCCCTCCAATCTCTCAGGTTATGTGAGACTATCCTGAGAGTCAGGATGATAAACTTGTATTCAGCTGGATTTTAAGGGATATTTTTTGCTGCTTGCTTCAATTTAGAAACATCTGGAATATAGCCCAATGACAAGGAACAACCCCAAATGAAGCAGCAAGCCCTGATAAACTGTGAAAAGTTTAAGTGGATTCAAATGTTGTGTTAGGAATAGTGTTTGATTTTTGTTCCTGTACTTGATACCTTCCATGGTCTTTAAATTCGACATCCTAGGCAGATACTCAGCACCTTTGAAAAACCATGCTTTTTTTTGTGAAGCCTTACCTTTTCAACTGCCAGGTTATTGTTGGTTTGGTGGTTGTTGAAGAGCTCCAATGTTAACACCTTTAGTAACAGAGCATCTTTGTCTGACTGTATGGTATATGGATGTTAATTAAATTGCCACAAAGGTTCAGACACTTTGAATAATCAAAACAGAGTTTTTAGTCCTCCCTCTTATGAATTATAGACATGTAACTAAAAGTTCCTTGGTAGAAGGAGATCCCCCAAGAAGATGGGGAGTTCAGGTTAAATAAGTACCTGATTTTTTCTGGTATGCTTCAATGTGTTCTTCAGAAGCAAGGCCAGCCAGCCTGCTTGCTTGTATTCTGAGTACATCCGGTCTGTTGTGTTTTCTTCCACTTTTTCTTTCCAAGCACTCTTTAAAGCCTTTTTTCTCTCTTTTGAAGAGTACGTTTTTTGAAAGTGGGCCTGTCAATGATGGTGAAGCCTCAACCGCATAAAATACTTCCTAATGAGAGGACCACTGCAGGAAATGTAAAATACTTAGAACTAAATTTTTAAGAAAGGTTATAGGTGGGAATGAGACAGGTGATAACCACCCAAATATTCACCATCTTTCCTGGGTGGCTTTGCCAGTGGCAAAAAATGTCCTGGGCTGTACATTTCACACCCATATGCCTAAAATGTCCTCCAATACTAGATTTCCAGGTATTTTGGAGAGGAAAAGTGCTGTATTTAAACCTGACGGCTCCAAAGTTCGTTTTATCATAATATTAAAAGGTCCATTCCTGGGCTAGCGATGCATTATTGATCAGCAGATTGCAGGTTCAGCATCAAAGAAACATTCCTGTTGGGAAGCTGACGGACTGCTCTGAACTGTGGAATTCTGTCGAGTAGGGTCAGGTCTTCCTGCAGTGTTGGTGGCTGCTGCTGAAGAGATGGCAGCCCCCCAGCTTCGACATCGCTGCCTCTTTTCCATCACTTGCTAGAATATAGCTCATAGCTCCTGTAGAGCTTTATCTTCCATTTGTGGCAAAGCATCTGTGGATTTTATTGACAAGGGTCTGCTGGGCCTTTGGCTCTTGTCTAGTTCAGGGGTGAATAGCAGAGAACACATAACAAAAGGGAAAAAGGCAGCATAAAAGCCTTTTTATGTATATAAAGTGTGCATCCAGCCCCCTGGCTTCTGTGCCCTGTTTTTATTTCTTGCAGAGATGGTAGAGCATGTTTACAGCTCCTTAGACTCGGCTGTTCAGTCATGCAGTTTAACTCCAAAAATAACTCTCTTGGAGGATATTAATCCAACGTTGGATTATCTTTCTAAAATCGTTAATCAGACTTGGTCCCCGAGGGACCTTCCAGCTGAACTTGCCACGTAGTTTCTGTTTGCTGGGGCGGCGGGAGCTGAGCGGAGGAAGCTGATGAGGTTTGACAAGAAGCGGTTACTTACGTAAGGTCTCGAGCGGAGGGACCCGTGCTTCTCCTCCTGCTGCGGGTCCCTGCATGGTGGTCGGCCAGGGCTCAGCTCCCTGCTGGCACTCGCTCTGTCCCGCCATGTCCTGGCTGCGTTATTGCCCTCCTTCCGTTTGCCTTGAAGAAATGCCATGGGGAAAACCTTCCTGCCAGGGGGGAGCAGGCGGATTAGTGCCCGCTCCAGGTGATTCCTGTATATGCTGCCTTTTGTCTAGAGAGGAGAAACACATGCTTTGTTTTATTAAATTCTCAAATGCACGTGGCGTTCCTTCAGTCGCTTTTTAATCATTAACTTCCTTACTCAAGCTGTTCATCAAATGACCTGGCCTGCTGTTTGATTACTTCTCTTCTGTAAAAGAAGGAATGAGCTCTTGTAGGCTGCTGTTTTTATATACAACTAGAACCATGAGTCGCATAATTCCTATTAGCCTGCATTTTTCTTCTCCTGTCTGTAGAGTAAGAATAGAGTTTATTTCTTGAGAGATGTGCTCTGATAGCTATAAGTTATTTAAAGTGCTTTGACAACCTTGTATGGAAAGTGCCAAGGAAATTGCAAAACATGTTTGTGTTTCTCTTTTTTTTTTTTTTTTTTAAAAAGAGTTCTACTGAGAACTAATTTCATACACGAATAAAACCTGTTTTCCACATGCAGTGTGTGTGCAAAAGGGGGAAAAATCAGTATGTTTTACTGACATACGTGGTGATTTAATCCCTCAGAGCCAGGCAGGTAAACTGAGAGCTTGCATGTCTGTGCTGATGCATTTTTGCATTAAATTTAATATACTTTGATTTCCAACTTTGGTGTTTATTACTCTGACTTAGGCTGCTGGAAGCACTGCGTAGTATGGTTGAAATGCAGAAATGAGCTGCGTGTGGTAACAACAATAACTCACAGAATTTGCACTTTAATGGGCCAATCTGTCATAGTTCTGAAAAACTTTATTGACATAAAACAGTGTACTCAAGTGATAAGAATGTTTTGGTTGTGGGGTTTTTTTCCCCTCAAATTATAAAATAGTGTGCTGCTGAGCATGGAAGTTGCTTAAACCTCCTCCAGGTTACAGCTCCGTGGATGCATTAGGGGAAAATAATGGGAAGTTGCCTTCCTTTTCCTCAGACCCCTTCCTTCACTTCATACACTCATGCCTGTACATGCATCCTGTTGCCTTAAGATTCTGCCTTAAAAATAAACGTTGCAAAAAATGAGTTGCAAAGTTGAACTTATATGTCTGCTGCTCAGATCCCACTGGGAGGGAAAAAGGAATTGCACTTGAGAAAACTCTATAACTAGACCCTTCAGCGATGTCCATATCCTTTTCACTGCTTGACTGCTGCGGGCATAACAAAAAGCAGTTCAAATCAGTTCTAGTACTTCATTCACATAATGAAAATCACTTACTTAATGGGAAGCATTTCACACCAGGGATTGTGCCTTCCTTATTTTACTGGGCAGTGTCTAACACACTGTGTACCACTGGAAAAAATAGCAGGTAATTTGTAATTGTCAGCACTGTAGATTTCAGAAATTTCATTGCAATCATAGTGTGATGACAGCTAAACATTATTTTGGCCTGAAAAAAGAGAATATTTGCTTTTGGCATTGCCACATAGGTAGAACAAAACTAAATTATCTTTTGGATCCTGAATTTGATTTGTAACATTATAAACTAGGGAAAAAAAATGTCAGCACTTCTGACTAGGATGTGCACCGAGAAACAGGAAAAAATGTGTAGTGACAGTTTTATATATGCTTTTCAGCATTCAGACCACACTGATGCCTCCGAGTTGGTCTCCTGGTAGAAGAAGTGGAACTACATCCATTTATATTAGTTAAAGATCTGTCACTTTGCTTTGTGTTTTATGGCTGTATAAGCATACATATATTAATAATTATAATTATAATTATGTGGGAGATCTGTGCTAGCCTGCATTAAAACGAGTCACATTGAAATTGTCTTCTGAATGCTGTGGTAGATTTCTCTTGTATCTTACTTTGGAATGCAAATGCTTATTTTCCATAGCTGAATTTGATTAACTTACACAGAAAGAAAGCAAATGGTTTAAGAAAGAAGTCAAGGAAAATTGATGGTAAGTTGTTAAGATGGACCACAACTCGTTAAAGCAAGCTGGTGGTTAATGCCACACCTGTATTGTGAGAGTGGAAGATTTCTGCAGATTTATTACTGTGTGATGTTGTTTTGCTTTCGTAGTCGTGGCCAGTGGTCATGAATCAATGTTTTTCCTTCAACATTCCTCGTGAGCTTTGGAGTTAGCTAGCCTCCTAGGGGAGGTATCTGTTGGACTGTGAGTTACTGTCCCTTTCCCTCTCATGGTGAGAGGTGATGGTGCTCAGAGTTGCTTCTCTGTCTTCCCAGTCAAATGAAAGTGTGCTTGCCCATGCGTTGGGTGGATTCTATGTTTTTTATAGGTGTCCTTTCTCTCTGTATAGATATGTGGCCTACAGATTATTTTGTTCATGAAAACTGTAGAAGAAACGTGATAGGGGGGATGGAAACCTGTTGAAAGTAAGGACTTGCTCATCTGAAGCTGTCCTCAGTCAAGTCTGTCTGGCAGGAGCTGCTGCTGCTCTTCTTGTGTTGTGGCCAGTAAACTCATGCTCTGGCTGAGGTTTCCAGCATCCCTCCTGCCAGGGGCACAGTGCCGTGCCAGGGAGCACAGGGAGAAGCCTGTCAGTCAGGCACCAGGTAAGCCAGCTCCACTTAAATGCTGCAGGCAGTTTAATACCAAAACATCACAGGCTGAGACTACCGAGGACTGTTCTGCTGAGGAGGTGGGGATCCCCGGTACTGTGAGTGCGGGAGCAAAAAGGTGCCCAAGGGCTCGGTTTCATTTGACTGTCAGGGTGGATTAACGGCTCATGGCTGCCATCAAGTCTCTCACTGCTTCTTCCCCCCCCCCCCCCCCCCCCCCCCCCCCCCCGCCCCACATTGTGCCACCTCTGGGAAGCCATTTGACTACGAAGTGGTAAAAACCAGATGACTGAAAATACTATTTTACTGATTAGTTGAGTCAGTGCGCTGCACTGCGAGGGGAGGGCTCGTGGGAGATGCAAATGGCGGGCGCGTGAGGGGCCAGGGGAGAAATGGCGGGCGCATGAGGGGCCAGGGGAGAAATGGAGGGAGCCTTGTTATCCAATCAGGCTCTGTGAGGAAAAAGACAGCCAAAAGTGAATGTCTGAATATTCTTGATGACCAGCAAGCCAGTTGCATGCTTTAATTGTGTTTATTCCCCGTCCCCGTAACATCTACCAAATGTAGACAATATAGCTGTATTTCTTAATCTTGTTTAGTCTTTCAAGGCACTTCCTGCAATCCAGTCTTATTTATAGACCATCCATTGTCTTATTTACTGCTTTGCGCTTTGCTTTGTGGTGATGTGCGATCCTGTTGGCATCAGAACTGCCATTGTTGGAAATAAATTGCTGGAGTGTTAAAGTTTGTAAATTGCTTTTACAGTGTATGTTGAGAACGCTATGTAGAGTGTAGGTGAAGGACGGGGCCTTTTTAGAGTAGACCAGAGGACACATGAAAAAAAAAAGAAAGGTAGACCCATACATATGAAGGCTGGACGAATTCCCACTTGTAAGTAGTATGACACAAAGGTATAAAATTTCTTGATAAAGGGATGGTTTCACGATTTTGTTCAGGCTGACCTGAGTTTGTGCTTCAGCTGCTGTTGGAGAAGGGTTGTAAGACTGGATTAGCTGGAGCACCAGCTGAAGGTGGGCAGAGCCTTTTTTTCTTGTACTTCTTTGTGGCTTCTGGATGTCTGGTATATTCTATCGGCTCATTTCTTGCCTTAGCTCTTTGAAAGCGTACAAGCATGTGTCCATGCTTTCACCACTTCCTTCTCTCTTGTGCTGAGAAGTGGGACTGCACCTCTGGGGACATCCACAGCTTCTCTTGTTTTGTCATACATGATGGCATTTTGCTGGGTCTCAGCAGAGCACGCACGAAATGCCGTGGTTGGCAGGGAGGACTTGGCAAAGCAAGCAGGAACCTCCCAGTCATCAGCAGGGTGGCACGGGTTGCTGTGCCTGAGAATTGCAGAGCTTTGCTACTTCAGCGGCTGTCCTGCTACTGCCAAGCTGGGAGAGGGATGCAAAAGGTTTGTTTGCAAGCCCAGAGAGGCATTACACCAGCTTGAAAAGCATTTGTTGTTATTGCAATGTTGCAAACTTTGAAACAAAAGAGACAGAACTTAAATTCTACAAAACCTGAGGGTTTGGTCCTTCCCCTTTCAGTTCCTTTCCACCAGATTCACAGGCTGTACTATTTGACACGAGATCCTATTGATACTCCTATTCTTGCAGAACTGTGATGTTTTATGTAGCTGATTATATCGTTGTGAATGTATACTATATCCTTGTGTGCTCACATGTCTGAGATTTACCATAAAGGCGTATTTATATATGGGTATCTCTGGATCTGTTAGGTGAGGATATGTGTGTGTATGTATATGTGGAAGCTGCTGTGTGTTCTGCCTTCTTCCTGACATCCTGGTTGCTATAGTGCAGTGATCTATTTGTGAACACCCAGAAGATCATTGCTATAGTTAAAAGAAACAGTGTTTCCTGGCCATAACTTCCTGGGCAATCTCTTCTCCTCAAGCACCGCTTTAACCAATTCGGTCACGTTCCCTGGGACTCCGGGAGTGACACTGTAACAGGAGCTTCCTTCTAGTTTGTCGCTTTTCCCCACCGGCATGTTTAATAATATTTAAAAATAGTTTCTCTGTTTTAAATCTAATGCATGCCTATTATTCACCGTACATTTCAGTGCTTCAGCCATCTTTCTAACAGACTGTCGAGCTGTGCAGTGTGTTGTGGCGTTGTGTCCTGTGTTGCTTCTGTAATATGTGCTGTTCTTCTGGTCTTGCACACACATACACACATACATTTTCATCCACCTGCCCAGCCAGGCAAAATGTAGGAGGTGAAGCGGCAGCGCTGGGGTTCTGTCTGAACTGCTGTATTTTTTTATTTATTTATTTATTTTTTCCCCTTCTCCCTGCAGGTGTGAATGAGAAAGACTCTCTGCAGTATTTAGTGTCCAGTTGTAGTGGCTCTGAAGAACAGCAGCGTCGCAATGCCCCCTCCTGCTGATATAGTGAAGGTGGCGATCGAATGGCCAGGTGCCTTCCCCAAGTTAATGGAAATAGATCAAGTAAGTGCCTGTGTACGAATGCTCTGCCAGCCCTGTGTGTAAGTAAGTTCTTCTCTGCACGTCTGTGTCTCTGCATTTATGTTTACTGAGATGCACACGTATGTTTTTGTGAGCGCCTGTGTGGTAGATGGTGTTTTTTGTAAAGGGGTGTAACCCTCTTCCTCTCTTACTGCTTAATGTTTTGGATGTGTTTAGCTGGGGGGTTTTATTTGATTTTTCTTTTTAAACAGCTGCTTAAATAAGGCATTTACTGCTTGTGTGATCCACTTAACACTTCTGTGCCTTAGTTTGTTCAACTGTAAAATTTTGGTAATGTTGCCTTTGGGTGGAAAGCCTTAAAATTTTTAGTCAGTGCATTGCAGAGTAGAAGTAGGATCATTCTGAATGGCTGTAGCAAGTGCAGGTTTTGGAACTTAAGTAGTTGTGCACTGTGAGCAGGAGGATTTTTGCAGTTCCATACAGGAATCTCAGGGGTTGTCCTGTTTGGCTGGTTATTTCTAATGCAGTGTCCCCATGGACCGATTGGAGGCAGTGTACAGAAGTTAACAAATTCAAAATTATGAATTAAAGACTAGGAAATTTGGTGGTGATGGTGAGGGGAACAAACCAAATCAAGTTATACAAGTGCTGTGTTTTATATTCTGGACTTCTCTGAGATGGGTTTCGTGGCACATTAAAAAGGTTGCTTTTAATATTAATAAATGTTTAGCAGCTTACCCTTAACATTTTGAAATCGTACAGCATATTACCTGTTTAGAATAATTATTATTTCTGTAAATAGTTTTCAGAGTGAAGGAAAGCATTTCATATTGTGCTTTAGACGCTAGTGTGTCTGGGGGCCAATTAGATTATGAAGTTCTATTGGAGAGCAGAAAATCTGAATTCCTGCTGAAAATGTTTTACTGAAATGGGATCCTATTTTTTTCATGTGGTGCAATCAGTTTCACTTCTCGTTAACCCTTTTGTGGCATATGCCTGGGAAATTCCTGTGTGAACTTCGGAGAAACATGGTACTATAGGGTGGCTGGAATAACAGCAGTATGATTTTTAGGCACTCTGAAAGCCCCTTTAGAGGAAAAGGGAGTTCCTGAGTAGTTAGCAGGACCTGCCAAGCTTCTTCATTTTCATTTGCTGATATTTTTTAGTCAGCATGTATCTACAGATACAAATCTCTTGCCTTCTGGAGTGAGGAATGTTTTACTTTTTTCTTCTTATATAACAAATGGTAGACACTGCACACTGTGTTCAGGGAAAGATGCATGTTAGTCATGATGAACAACAGCTTATTGCTACCAAGTACAGCGGGGACAAAAATTAACAAATATTATGCAGTCTCCTTCCAAACAAATAATACCAAAGTGATTATTTTTAATTTACAGAATGGCTTTAACTCTCCAAAAAACTCATGCCTTATCTGAAATAATAGCTTACTGTCCTGGAACCTTGCTTTTACTTTATTATGTAAGATTTAGGGGGGACAAGAGAGATCAATGCTGACTTATATTGGGTAGAACTCTTCCAAACCAGCCTGCCAAGTTGTCTGCAAGCTTCGTTACACTGCTTTATGGGGAGGAGGAGGAAGAAGAGGGGGAAATAAGGCTGAAAGGGAGAAGGCTAACAGCAGCTTGCTCCTGATGCAGGGGAAAACAGGGGGAATGAAGTTTGAGGGTCTCATCCCTTACCTTTCTGATATGGAAAATACAGGTGTAGTGAGAAGAAATGAAGATGAGAAAGAAACATCCCTTCCTAATACCTGTGCATGCAAACCCACATGTCTACCTTTTCTCAGGGATGGGAGCAATTTGGGAATCGGCCCTGAAAGCAAACAGGGTGATACATGCTTCTAAACACACAGCTCTGCCTTTGGTTCACGTAATGCTAACTTTTCCCCAATCTGTTTCCTTTAAAATATCCAGTTGAAGAGCTGTAGTGGAGGAGATGATTCATACCTCAGATGGCTAGCTGTCATAGATGATAAAGGGAAGGAGGGAAAAGGAAGGCAAAAAAGAGAAACGACTTGCCCATTGACTGGACATTGTAGACAATGCCTGTCTCCCAGGTGGGATCTGCTCATTCAAGCACCATTTTACATATATTCAGAAAATCCTAAAAACTTTGCCTTACTAGTTTCCTCCCTCTGTGGTTCCTTACCAGCAAGAAAAATGGTATTTAAAGAACAGCACTGTATTATTACTTTAAAAAGAACAATGAAAAACCTCACTTTAACATGATGCAAGTTTTTGTCTTTCAGGGTACTGAAGCTATTCCAAATATTGAAGTACAAATACCATTTAAGAGATCAGAGGAAAATCTGGATATTGTTTGGGGTTTTTTGGTGTGGTGGTTTTTTGTTTGGTTTTTTTTTTTTTTTTAGTTTGCTTGCTGTATACACTTGGTAGCATTTATTTATATTCAGTTGCACAGTATCCCCGTTCACCCGCTGTGTATATGCATATTTTGCTTAGCAATGAAGTGTATACAAGGTTTTCAAAATGAGGAAATGTCATTGTGAAACCACAGTGATTGACGGTAGTGTACTGGCAGGTGTTGGGCCTGAAAAGAGCTCATGAGTATTTTTTCCACCAAATGTTATTAAACTCTACATTAAAACCCTCCCCTTCAGGTGCATGACTGCTGACAACCTGGACTTCCTGAGGCACAGAGCCTTTTCTAGTTGAGGCTTCCCACAATGTTCCTGTAGGTTTGTCAACTTGGGTTCATCAATGACAATTTTAACTGTAAGCGTACAGATGTGGTTTCACTGAATTAGAGAGACTCTTTGCCTGCACAATTAATACCTAATTAAGTGCTTTTTCAGAACCAGCCTCTGTGCCTAACCTTTCTTCTCATTCATTGAAATGTGCCTTTTGACGTCAGGGTTTTACAACTGTTTTCTTCCTGGAAAGTTTCTTTAAACAAGGAGGGCTATACTGCATATTATTTATGACCCTCTCTCCTACCAGGTGGGCGCTAAGTGAGTTGCAGTAAACCTAGCAATTGGCTGTTGCCTGTGTACATTGTAGCTGATTTTAAAGCATGCACAAGCTAACGTACTTTTCTGCTTTCTCCTTGAGAGGTGGACTTGACTGAATTCAGTTACTGTCTTCCACAGTACTATTTTTTTTTTTCATGTCAGTTTTCCCCCATTTCCATTGCTTTCCTCAATTATAAATTTTAAATATACATCTAGATTCTTCCTCCCTGCATAAATCCCTACTGGCAATATTATTACTGTGGTCAAAATTAATTTTTAATGAAAAGATTTTATTATGGCTTTAAAAGCTGGATACAGGGATGATAATCTACTTTTAAGTCTTTTCTGTCGTGGAAGGGGAAGAATGGAAATGGATTGGTATCTGAATTTGCATTGGGATCTTTTTGTGGACTCTTTAGGTGTGCAGTCTGGGGAAGAAATGAATGGTAGATGCTGACTGCCTATTACCTTCTCCCAGTCTTCTAGCTGATTGTTCTGGAAGATGTTAAGAGTAGGGCTGCACGAACTGTGTACAGGTGAACCAAGATGCTAGCTAGTCTATCCTGTCTTCTCTTTATTTGTCCCAGGAATAGCCATTTCATGAGACGATGCTATTTCTTGTGTTCAGATGGAAATTTGCATGCTTTAATTTATGCCCATTATGCATAACTCATTCTCAGCTGTTGGGGTTTTTTACAGCATGACTTATTTTAGGTAAGCCAGTGCTGGTTTTAGGTTACCTGGATACTTTGTTCTGTGGATTTACAGCTTCACTATTCCTGCTGCCGGGGAAGCAGCTTCCAGAAGAGGCACAAGATGGATATTTGGAGGCAATAACTATTTTAGCTTGACACATTCAAATCCATTCTTTTGTGTTAACACAAGTTGTACTAAACCCAGATTTCTCTAAACTCGGGGATGAACTTCTTCATCATTGGAGGTAAACACTGTTCCTACAGGAAGGAATGTTTTGTAATTAAACTTGGCCATACAGTTTCTTCCTCCAGGTTTACTTTTATCTATGAGATCGTGAAATGTAGATTAAATTAACAGGTGAGAATCTTCATATTAGCCAAAAAGAAAGGGGGGGAAAAAAAAAAACCCTAAACCCACACCAACTGTTTTTTCTTTTCAAAGCATAAATCAAATCTGGTACAGTAGGCAGAATCTACAGGAGCACTGTCAAATGACAATGTCATCTTAATACAGTGCAGTGCAGCACATGGGATGAACCATGGGCTTTCTCTAAAGTTTAGATTTAGTCAGCAAGTTTATCTTTTAAGAGTGTCTTTCAAGTTGCCTTTTCTCTTCTGCCAATGTGTGCTATAAATGTAATTTTGTTTTCCCTTCAGAGAAGTCATGTACTTCACTGCATATTAAAAGAAAACCAGTAAGATTGTTTTTTTAAAAAGGAACTTTCAAATCATTTTTGGGTTTCAGACCTAATTCTGGACCTTTGGGGATTGCTAATTGATTTAGCGCAGTGTTTCTCAAATTGTGGGGAGAAATGTAGTTCAAAAAGGGACTGTGAAATGCTTAATTAGGGAAAAGAAAGTGGCACATCACTTCTGCCATGTGTGTAGACTAAGAATAGCTGTAGTTTCTGCAAGTGTTGTCACTGGTAATAGCAGTATACTGATACAATCCTAGCATCACAAGTCTAAATGTATGCAATATTAGTGAGCACCAGCATCATTCAAGTGGTGAAGAAGAAAAGAATTTTGATGTCTCTTTGTACCAGAGGCTCTACTCTGAGATGTTGCTCCCTGCACTTCGTTCTGGCTCCAGGCTCAGACTCCCTCAAAATCAAGGGGTTTAGTGCTGAGGGGATGGAGGAAGAGAAAGGCTCTTAACTCCTTCCCACAAACCTGCAAAATTCTATGAACTCTTATCCAAAAAGTGTAACTGTATTGCAGTAGCTGGAGATACTGATGCTTTTTGATATGAATATTGTGAAGATTTCCAATGTTATTGCCCATTGTGAGTTTAAAGTAGTTAAGGGAAATGTCAGTGCCTTTAGCAGCTGATAAGATCTCAGTTTCTTGAAGATAGAGGGGTAGGAAGCAGCTCAGGGTGGGGGTGGGGAATAAGTCTCTCACTGACTTATAAAAGTGTTCCCTGCCTGGATTTGCTAGCAGCAACTCCTTTCTCTCAGGGTGAAAAGAGTTAGTGCTTGAAGCCAGCCACTGCAGCTGTATCTCAGCCATTCTGAAGGGGGGACCTTGGTTGCTGCTGATGGAGAACTTACCCAAAGACAGAGGAGCCAAAAGGTGGCTGCCTTTTCAAGAAGATTTAAAAACACTCGGCTAGCTTAAGCCAATTTGCTAAATGTAGGGCTTGCTTTAAATCGACTTTTAGGTGTTAAGCAGATGCTAGCAATTTAATGAGTCTTACTGTTCCTTGTTGTACCTGTCAGTATTTCAGCTTCACAAAACTTGAGATGAAACTGTTCATAAATCAGATACTAACCAGCACATAAACATAGTGAAAATATTTAACATTGTAATAATCCTTTCAGTTTTGTTACCCTGAAGGATTATTAATAAAATTGGTAAGGAAATCATGCTCACTTAAGTTAATGTGCTATTTTCTTTGTTGAACTAATGAAAGGTCTCACATTTTTGGAGGAGGTGCTGGGGTGGTGGGACAGTGGGATGGACAGACATCAAAAAAAGCTGTTCAGCAACAAGAATAACTTTGGAAACAATAATGCAGATATTTTAAAGCATTAGATATAATTCAGTGCACTAACGTGTATACAGAGACAGTGCTTTGTTAGCATAATGAACCAATCATTGTTAATTATAATGGGTGTTGAAAAATACTTTTTTTTTTTTTTTTTCTTACAGGACTGTGGGGTTGAAGTGGTGATCATTAGTGCTCTGGTTCTTTTCTGTGGTGGCAGCCAGCCATCCTGCATAAAAGGGCAATGTTATCATCACATGTTACGTTTTATTAGTCTGGCTTGTCCAAAGCCACATTCCCACTGGCTGGCTGGAGTCTTTCAGTGCTGCATACTGATGTCCTGTGGTGCATGACTGGGACCTCATCACTGAAAAAATACATAAAAATTTTGTCTTATACTGTTGAATACAGAGACAGCAGCAAAGCTTAATAAATTGAAGAGGCAATAGCTGTGGAGAAGGGTTAGAAATCATAAAATAAATGTGGGGTAAAAGAAATGGACATATTTAGTGAATTACAGTCTAATGGATGCTATTTATACTTTCTATTTGGTGCCATTTTCTATGTTAGGAAACATTACTTAAATGCAGTAGACAGTTAAATTTTTTTTTAAGAGAAGTGGAAATAGAGCCAGGAGGCATTTGTGGTCCTGTAGAAATAGGGTCCCAGCATTCCTGATCTCCAACACAAAGGATGTTCAGGAAATAGTATTTTAGGAAAGAACTGAAACAGTTTATTAATTCTCTCCTTGGATGTTTTATTGGGTTTTTTTTGTTGGTGGTGGTCATGTGTCCTGTCCTGTCCCCCCCAGCTTTGATTTTGTTATCCCCATAGTGCTAGCCAGAATCTCCCCATTGGAGCCTGAATTCTGCTGCCTGCAACTGAAGACATCTTCAAAATGAAAGCTGATCATGACTGTTGCATCCATAATTTTTTTTAAGAAAAAGCAGGAGTCTCATCTCTTAAAAGTTCATTCTATTATATGTAAAGGAATTGTTTAATGATGAGATTCCTGGAGTTACGCACCAATGAACTGATTTCAAGGTACTTTGTTCACATTCTGGCCAGCTGGAGTATCCAGGTGCACTTTGATTCAATTATATTCTTCTTATAGAACTCCAAGACTGTAGTACAAAAGAGAGTAATATTAAAAATTCTGTGATTATTAGCCTTCACATAGAGACTTTTTTTACCTTGGTAGGCTAGCAGTGTGTCAGTCATGAGCTGTGGGTTTAGGGTTTCTTCCCTCAGTTTTCAAAGGTATGCTCACCTAATAAAGTGGTTGTGTGAAAAGCCACATCTTAAAGCCCTGCTTTGTATTTTAAACTGTATTTTAAATGTGGTGCAAATACATTGCATGCAAACATGCTGCAATCACAGTTGTAGGTTCCTAGGCGTTTTATAACTGTTCAGTACTCCTGACTGGGAGGTTTTGGCATCCCTTTTTGCAAAGTACAAAACAAAGGAAACGGAATGTTACAGCTTGTTAGGACACTAGATGTGGAGTAAGAAGTTTCTGTAAAATCCTGGATTTTTAAATTCTGGTTGGGTTTTTTTTGGGGGGGGAGTGGGGTTGTATTTATTTTTTTTTTTTTAATAATGTTACGTTTCACTGCTTCCTTGTACAGTCACTTTAACATTGTAAACATGATCTGTGGGGCAGTGCTTAAATGTGGTGAAATGCAGATTTAGGAGTGAGGATGTCTTTGAGGGAGGGATAGGAGTAACTGAGGAAGCTGCAGCTGCGAGTAGAGGGAAAGAGGGCATGAAGATCCAAGTTTCCCCAAGTCTCGTGTGCTCTGCAGAACCCCTACTGCTATATTTGTACCAAAGTGTTTCTACTGACATGTTAAAACTGCCACCTTAAGGGCTGTGAACTGAGCTGATAAAAGCTCTCTCCCATCAGCATGCTGTACTTGTTGAGGGCTTTGCCTGTCCGCTCTGGGGTGTGAATCTTTCCTGCTGCGGGTTGTGTTGCTGCACCCACAGAACTGTGTAGTGTTGACCTGGCCTTGGCTGGGTTTTATGGTCTCTGTTACTGTAGTGCTGGGGTGTCACTGGTCTTCAGGTATTCACTCCCTCTGGTGCTGCCCTGAGTTAGGGAACTCCATTGTATTTTGCAGATGCTCGAAGCCTAATAAGTCTGGTTCACTTGTGCTCCATTGTAGTCAATGGAGAGAGATGATTCCCAGTGTGGTTCAGAGCAGGTTGAGGCTGAAGCCCAAAGCTCTCCAGTACCTCCTCTTACAGGAGAAGACCTTTCCTCTTACATCACAAGAGAGCAGTGGTGAAGTAGTGAGTCAAGGACCCAGGTGTCCCAGCATCTGAAGTTTGCCACCAGACAGTCTTGTTTCTGTAGCCTCTGGTGTATGACAGTAACAGATGAAGCCTCCACTGACTGTGAAAAGAGGTGTTTTTCTGGTTTTTAATAGCCATAAAAATTACTTTTGCACTAAAAGATTTCTAAGTAGAATGGTAGCATTAATTACAAACAGAATGGTGTATTTACTGGCTTGAGAATCTGGTTTTTGACAGATGCATAGATCAGCAACAGAACTTTTCTTTTTTAATGCTTATTTTTTTTCCACTAGCAGATGTGCTGTATCTGCTGGTTTTCTGTGATAGCAACGGTTAAGAGTTTTCTTGTTACTTCTGTGATTAAAAGGTGACAGCCAGGTAAAAGTGATATCCCAATCATCATCAAAAAAACCCCAACAAAAACCAAAACCCCAAACCCACCAAAAACAACCTGGAAAAAGAAAAAGCAATGAATCTCTGCTAGTCATTTGAAAAGGAAAGATACACAGCCTTTGCCTAAAAGAAACCTATCTGCCATTCCCTGGTATAGCACAATCAAAGTATATCTGAACACAGGTTTCTGCCCAGATTTAGGCTTCTGTCCTTGTTACAGCTGACACATGCACATACACACACTTGCTGTTTGATTTGGAAGTGCTTTAAACCCAGGTTAGTGTACTGGTGGCTTGAACTGGACCTAAGGCTGGGTCAGCACTGATGTATTGAATGTTCTTAGCTTGCTTTTGCTCATCCCATGATTTCCCTGGAACAAAATAGTGGCCTAGACCAACTCGGCCTACCATCTTGCATACCTGTGCTTAGTGCTTCCTGGTGACTGGTTACCTCTGTGGGGGACCCATGAGGTAGGCATGGAATTGTGAAACGAGTGATGAAATCAGAAATCTCAAGTTACTTTAGAAGTGCTACAAAGTGTTGCACAAGTAGGAATGGCAGGTACTCAGGAAGACTGAGTTAGGGATCTGTGTGCATCTTAGCACGCAAAACGTAGAGATGTGACCTGAGACACATGCAGGTGAGCACAGAACTGGTGACCAGGTATTACTTTGTGGTGGATGTCATTAGGGCTGCACTTAGCCAGCATCTCGGATATATATCTGTACTAACCAGTCAACGCAAATAAAGCTTTACTGGATGTGTAAATTCAAGTCAACTCTAGTGCTGCCCATGCTTGGTGTCAATGGTAGGATTCTCCCCACGTGTGCAGATCAGTAAGCTGCAAGGCCGTGATGCCCCATTATTGTTTCCCACTGGATTTCAGATATTAATCTAATACTTACCCTAGGAAAATACTTTTATACTAACTGACGTGTTCAATGCAGATGGCTGTGATATGTTAGCTAAAGGGGTTACCTCCTACAGGGAGCATAAGATCTACTTTGATCTGTGTTATTTCATGCGTTACAGCTACAGCTTGATCTTCTAGGAGCTTTAAATGAGCATCTCAGCATGTGTAAAAGCACACTTCATTTTTACTAGTGTAGGGGAGGACACAGAGGCAACCCCCCCAAAACTAAAATGCACTACTGCAAAACAGTTAATGAAGGAAAAACTTTGAAATATTTTTGGACTGTCTGATTGTAAGGAATTCTTTGAAGTACACTGACTAAAAAGGTGAATTTGACTTTTCAGAACCGTAAATGCAGCAAAGATATTACGTAGGTTTCTGTAAACATAATTTTACGAAGATTAAACTAACAAAAGCATCAAGTCCATTCTCTTCGACATCAGGCAAATATTTACAGCCAGGCAAAAAAAATAAGTGTCTTTGAATGGCCTGCTGAGTGGATTTAGTCTGCAGAGCATGGAAATAGGCTTTCACCTCATCTTTCATTAAAACAAACAAAAAAGTAATAGCTCACTTTTGTCTTTTACTATTGCTACATTCCTATACATGCAGGAAGCCGTCATGTCCTGTCACTGTTACCTAAGCACAGATACGTCTCTTACAGCCTGCAGCAGCGGGACTGCACAGGGATTCTCAATGCGGCTGCGAGCTGGCTGGGAAGGGGCTGCGGGAGCTGGTCACTCGCCAATCTGTCACTCCAAGAGCAAATAAGGATTTTGTTGGTGTGGAGGCCTGGCTGGTCCTGCTGCCGCTGCTTGCTCATCTTGCTGCCAGCCAGAGCCTTCCTGCAGTCCCTGCTTACCAACCAGACCCCACCTGAGCGATTGCGCAGGGGGAGCCAGGGCAGCCCTCACCTGCTTTCAGCAGCATCCCGATTACAGCTGTGAACAGGGTGCTGGTGACAATTTATCCCTTTGGTAGGGAAGGGGAAAGAATTTTTTCTGGAGGCTAATACGTAGAGGGAGTGCAGCCCAAGGGATGGTTAGGAGCAGCAGCTTATTGGGATTGCAGTGGTATTTATTTTACATTTATTACTTGGTAAATTGCTATCAAATTACTAATTGCAAACCCTGTCCCAGAAGATTTCTACTTTTTTTCCATCCTAATGCTGTTAATTGAGTAGTACTTGGTCACATCAGCACTGTAGCAGTAGTGCCACAGGAGGACAAAGCTATGGTGTGAAGAGCTGGCTGTATTAACAGTTTTTATTTTTGAAGATCCATTTTGATTTTCTTTAACTGTTCCTTACAGGTTCTAGTTGATTTGCTGTTTTGTTTGGGTTGGGTTTTTTTTGTTCCAAGTTTTTAATTTCAGATAATGTTATGTGATAATGCAAAGGTGGTGTAGAATAGGAAAAGGGGGAGGGAGATGAGTAGGATTGAGAAAGGACTTAAAAGCTGATGGTATAGAGGGCTTAGAAGTACCAAAATAATGATTTGGAAAGTAATTGTATCCAGCCTTCCCAGTATTTATATTATTGCCAGTTTGGGTTGTTGAAGTGTCTTTTTGTCATAGTTTCCAATGGGAAACTATAGTTCCTACGGGAAATAATGGGGAGGAGAGACAGTTGTTCTTTTTGTCCTCCATCGTATTACATCTATTGGCTGATACCAGTTTACTTTGTAAAAAGAATTATTATTCCAGATACAAATTTTGTCAAAATAAGGAAGTACCAGAGTGGGATCCACAGTGGCATCCTGAGGAGAGAAGGGGAGGCAGAGCACAGAGCAGCTCACTCGCAGGCTGGCACACGTGCTGGCTGGCAAACTAGTGTTATCCTGCTCCAGACAGACTTGTGCTCCTCCTTCTGTCCCTCCCAACCCCCGCCAAAATGGGGTTTTATTTTTGGGGGAATAATAGAGGGAAGAGAGCAGCTGGAAGCAGGGATTACTTTTCACAGGATTGCAGAAGCTACAAAACCCTTTGAGGAGGAGGAGAGCAGGTCAAAGCAGCTGCACATAAATCACACAGTAATCCAGATTGAGTAACTGATCAGGCTAAAAAATTGTGGGGAGAAAACCAGTTTACTTTCTCCCATGGTCTGCCTGATCTGCTTCACAGCCTGGCTTACAGCTATGCAAACAGCTGAGCATTGAGAAGCTGCTGTGGCGAAGGGACATGTTGGCTGCTGCAGAAGGGAGCAGTTTCATACTTCCTGCCTTTTCTCCCATGTGATGGTATTTGCTAGTCATTTAGATACATATAGAGTCAGATAAGGAAACCAATCCAGGTGAAAACTGTATTTTTTTCCTTTCTACTAGGCCGTTGTTTAGTTTGATCGAGTTCCCAATCATCTGGGTGGTCATATGAAAATAGTAATGGCAGAAAGAGGAAGGAAATGGAAACCAAGGACTGAGACAGTATAGCAAGCGAGGACAGGATCCTTGCAGCAGATGCTTTCATTCACGTTTGATTAAAATAGTCTTGTGTTATGTTTTTGCCTGTTTATAAACTGGCTTAGTTGACTTGACTGTTGAAATAACAGAGCCTTCCCTGATCCTGGCCTGTTCAGGGAGTCCCATCTCTGGCTTTCTGTCTATGAAGTGATGCAGTTCAAAAACAAATCCAAGGGAAAAATAATTATCCATCTGCATAATGCACCCTGCTACTGAGTTAATTTTTTAGCCTATCAGTTTTCTATAAACATTAAAGGGAAACAGGTTGTTTTGACAACAGTGTAGATTCATGGGTGGTTGTACAGTGAGTTTTGTGTATTTTGTTCATTTTGTTTGCTTTTTAAGAAGTCAGTGAACTGCCATTATTGGAAGTAGGGAGGGGGTCCTATGCTGTTTAGTTGACTCAGGGAATTTTCATGAAACAACAGATCTGTGTGAGATTGCATGGTCACCCAGTATTGGAGAAAAAAATCTCAGTAAGCCAACTGGTGAAATCTGGTCTGTTTCTTTTTGCCATACAATTTAGTCTATGTTTTGGGATATAAAACTGCATTTTCTTTTAGCCAGCAACCTTCTAAAAACACTTGTGTGTGCACCCTGTGTTTATGATGATGTTCAGAGCATTGCAACATCACCAAAGTAGAATGTTCCTTCTATTTTGGGACCCAAAGCAACAGAGCTGTTTTCAGTCAGTCCAAATGCTTATGCTCACAGATGCAGAGAATAAAACAGAAATGATTCATCTGGGATCTTAACACCTTCCAGCTGGTGTTTTATCAGAGGGGAACCTGCATATGTGTACTTGAGAGAGGATTACTGTCATCATATGACCATATCTGAAAGGGACAAAAGAAGATTTAAAAATATTGAATGACTTCTTGCTTCAGATGTCATTCCTGGAAAATGCTCATGTTGATATCTGAATGTCCTGTTTCTGTTGGGTAATGAGATGCAGTGAACACAAAAGACCCTTTGATTTCTCAGCTCAGAAGCTGAGTTGATGCCGTATGGGCTAATGTTGAGAAAAAAAACCTGATAATGTCATCATGTGTATGTGTAGAATTGCTATCTTTATAGATTATCAGACCAAAACAGAAGAAAATTTTGGGGTCCTATCAAGCTTGGTGTTAAACAAAGACTGAAATACTACTTACTTGTTTTGTTCTTTTCCATCAGTGGTTTTGGATTCATATTTTAAAAGCTCAGGGCTGTTCCAACTTGGTGATACTTTTTTTTTTTCTTTCTTTTTTCCATAACCAGAAAAAGCCACTGTCCTCAATAATAAAAGAAGTCTGCGATGGGTAAGTTCTGCCATATAGTATGTACTAGGTACTATAATTTTGAGTTAGAAATATTTTTTTTCTGATGAAAATCTAGATGTCCTTCCTGATTTGCCATTAGTTTCTTATATCTTTTCGTTGTCTTATCCTCAGATTTTGAATTTGCAGTTTATTTTAGATCAATTATTTGCAAGATGAGGTTCCTAACAAAGCAGCTCCATCATGTGGGCGACTCTCATTTGGACTGTTGCCTTTCTGCACAGAAGATGCATTTTATCCACTCTGCACTTGTGGTCCCTGTAGTCCATGGGTTAAGGAACTGAAGCACGGACTGTGACTTTGATTTTTGAGCACTGTGTGTAGTAGTACTGTAAGCTGGTCCAGTTGATATGACTGAATGTTAATCACAAGTACTGCAATTCAAACTAATAATTCGCTAAGATAAATACCTTGCTTTAGTTTTAATAAGTTAATATTTGGGGACAAAAAATGCTGTTTTAAGCAAGTGCTAATACACAGGAGAAACTAGTTTTTATTCATCAAAATGCTGCTGAGTTAAAAAGGTTATATTCTATGTGTAATGTAATATATCAACTTAATACTATATGGTTGGGTATTGTATAAGCTAGCATAAAATCCTGGTGCTGTAAATTTTTTGTGGTCTGTTGTAGTGATTTAGTGATCTTGCTTACTGCAAGCAAAAATTAGGCTTGCTATTTTTATAGATCTGGAATGAATATCAGGTCATTATCAACTTGTTTCTGGAGCACTAAAGTGTCAGTGTAGGGACAAAATAGTTTCTCTTCTTCTGGCTGCACCCACCCTCTCCCCTTCTTTTTATCTTTGCCCTGGAAGGAACATATTTGTTATGTAATTTCTTTCTCGACTATGGTCAAGTTTAGGGCTTTTTTCAGATGTGCAAAGGGAAAATCTCATTTATAGGATTTATTTCTACTGAAGTTTTCCCTTTGTAAGCATGCTTTTGTCTTAAAACTTTGGAACTAATCACTGAAAGCTGTGGAAAAGTATGAGAAATACATGGGAATGATGGGCACTTGTTTGGTAATAGTAAAATTAGGTAAATAGTACTTCTTGAGTTGTTAACATTTCATTTTGTGATTAATTTATTCTCATATTTCTAAGGTGGTCTCTTGCAAATCATGATCAGTTTGCACTGCAGCATGCTGATAGTTCCAATTTCTACATCACGGAGAAGGTAGGTAAATCATTCAATACAGCTCTTGCATAGCCTGTCAAAATGTTTGCCACGATAATTTATTTTAAATTAAAATATATAAAAACCAGAGTATTTTCTGAAATGTGATGCCAATGAGAGGGATGTACTGGGAGACCTGGTTTAATGATTTTGCGCTGATTTCTTCTGTTTGGAAAGGCAAGTAAATTTGAATGTGCCAAGACCTTCACATCTGTTGTGTTTCAGACTTCAGCACTGAGCCCTTCAGCTTTGGTATTTGCACATGTTCGGTGCTTTGCTGAGAAGTGGTGTACGGGAAATTGAAATATGTAAAACACGAAGGGCTCTTTGAAGTCTGAGGAGAACTTGAGTGCATGTCACTTACCTCTTTGGCTGATCAGGCCGAAAGAAGTTTCAGTGACTGTGTAATATTTCCTACTCCTTCCTGTCTGCTGTCTTGTCCTTTCCCAGTTCTGTATGTTATGCTGGCTTATTTTTTTGGTCCACAGATAAAGTGGCAATAGGTGGTTCATGAAGTGATGCGATGATTTCAGCACAGAGTAATGAATTGGCTGTGCCTGTAATAAAAATGCAATGTGTAGTCTAAATAAATGGGACATCCTCATCTGAACAAGACCAAGTAAAACATTCATTCCTAGCTTTACTGATAGAATTGCTGAAAGTACTGAAATTATGAAAAAAATAATAATTTGTTTGGAAGAGTGTACACATTAGTGCTGCAGAGGTACAATTTCTAAGCAATGGGAAAAGAGAGCGATATTCAAAACCAGCTGAGGTCCGTGTGCACATTCCTTAACCTTAGTGGATTTTGAGCTAAATCTGAGTTTAGCTGCATAGATCTAGATGCCTCTGACTTAGAGTGTTATCAGTGTAGTTTGGCTTACTCCTAAGTGGGTCTTTTTGCTTTGTTTTGCATTTTACACTTGTTTAGGATCTGCAAAATACAGCTGAGACACGAACTAACTTTTCTCTTGCTGTAATTTTTCCCCCCACCCAAGAAATAAAGGGAACTTAAGCACAGTTAAGCATTTAGAAAGACTAAATTTAGCAAGGAGCTAGAGCAGTTGCTTATAAGATAGTGCTTTTTTTTCTTACATTTTTTTAAGCAGACCAGTTTCAGTTTTTCATTTAACTGTTTGTCACCCCCGACAACCTTCTCGATGTGTCACAGTTTGGTTTTGGATCTCCCCTTTTTTCCTTGTGCGGTTTTGATCCTTTCTTTTCAAGTTTCAACTGACAGACACTTCAAAGGCCACCACAAGGAAAACTGTTGAAGTAATTACTGGCTGCTGTGTTTTGCCTCCACCCAAATTAAATAGTGAGACTGTTACGCTAATTGCCCTGAATTGTGACACAACATTTTCCAATAAGCCAGACACAACTGAATTTGCCTGTTGGCATTTAAACTCTGATTGTACAGTGAATATTTCCAAGAAGCCACGACTGAGTGAATACTAGGGCTCGTTGAAGGAATTCGTCCTGATACAATTGGAGGAATCTTCCAGGCTTTACCTCTATGTTTGGTGGGGTAGGCTCCTGCAGCTTTGAGAAGGAGGAATGTTTTCTGTTCTACATAAGAGGAAGTCTGATGGCTTTTGGCTGCCTTAAACTTGCAATAAGGGTGGAAAATGATGGTCTTCTGGAACATTTGGGATTGTACTGCAGAGAGGACTTCGAGTTTGTTTATTCCCTACTGAAACTATGCAGAGTGTCTGACTCTGAGTCACATAAATAAGAGAAAAGAGCTCTAAATGCCACCAGTATTACTCAGATGTCTGTGACTTTTATTAGATATTGTTCACTGTTTGTCACTGCTTATTGGATAGTGGCTATAAAGAGAGGCTTATATAGGCCATCACCCCTTCTACGTACTTCCCCTCATTTGTGTGCAGTAGCATGTTGTTGTTTTCTGAATTAAAACACGAAAAACACCAGGTGTGAGGACAAACACTCGCACTTTAATGAAGCTACAACGCTAATTGTTAAAGCCCACATTGCTTAAATCTGCCTCTTACTAGGATGTGAGCAGAGCTCTTTTGCAAACGGTGACAGCTTCTAATAAGTTTTTTTTCACTGCTTTCGAAGATGCATTGTATGTCTGTACATATGCAGAAAACATTATGTATGGGTCATGTTTCTGCAGAGCCTGGGTGACTGCTGATTTATGGCTTTCCAGGTAGAGATTCCTTTTTGAAGTGTCACCACGTTTAAAGTTGCCAGAAAGAAAAGCAATTAATGAATTATTGTACAGAGTAACAAGAAACTTTGAGGTGAAAATGTTACAAATGTGGGATTGTCAACACATGGTTTACAATTATATTTTTGGTTTTGGGTGGCAAACAGCGCATCTGTGTTTTGGTAGTCATATGCAGAACTCTTTATCTTTTGTAGCTGACCTGTATTCCCTGATTATACCATACATAAATAAAAACAACGCCCAAGCAGTTCTGTTTGTTTCTCCCCACGACCCGCCCCCCCCCCCCCCCCGGCTGTATTATTTGGGAAAATGGCTCTACAGAAGTAGCAATAACTCCTTCAGACAGTATAAGGGCAGTCTTATAACAAATCTTGAGTCAGCCAGGGTTTCTACTAGAGATAGGGCTTATCACAGCAGATGCAGTTTGGACCGCTGCCTCTGGGGTTCTGGTTTGGCTATATCTGTGCCCCTGAAAATGCAGTGGAAACTATTAATTATGTATTTTAGTAATTTCTTTAAAAATGGGAGAAATAAAACAGGAGGATATATGAACAAGAAAACGAAGCAGGCATAGTGCCTAAGCTCAAGCCTAGCTGGTGTTTTGATCACAGTGTATTTGATTTTTTAATTACATTAATAGGTGTGTCTCTTGGTTTTTTTAAATGCCTTACTTACACTGGAGGAGCATTTCTTTGGTAGGTCAAACCTCTGAAAGCCTGACTTCTGAATGAGGATCTCATTGTGCTAGACACTATATAACAGAGAATGAAAAAGTCATCTTTGCTTCAATCTGTCCAGGTTGTACCTGAATAAATGCTCGTGCATGTTGAGGCATAAAAAGTCAGGAATGCTATAGCCTGGGTGAGGTCAGGTTTAGAATGGAAAATGCTATGTGAAGAGTAGAAAATGACTGTATAATTTTGTCTGCTATGTGTGTTCCTGGGCTGAAAACCACAGCTTGGATCTCTATCTGCTGTGTTCCTCTGCTGGTGATACTAGGAATTCAGGGACAAGCATGCGAGTGTCTCATGCAGCACGTTGGTGGATATGCCTGGTCCCTTATCATTGCTCACCCTTGGCCTTGTAAACTAGGTCTGGCTGCTATAGATCCATCTGTGCACCTGGCTGCACTGCCCACTGTGGGCTCTGGGTCTGGCAGGGTCATTTTTAGCTCAAACTTGGTCTCTAAAAACAAAAAGGTTGTGAAGGAGCTGGATCATTGTCACTGTTGAGATGACAACGCAGCCTGAAAAATGAGGTTTTTTGGTCACATCTGAAGGTGTGATAAACCACAATGTTTATAACAAGGGGGCCTTGCAGGAGTGTGGGGCTGGGGAAGAGCAGTGTTCAAACTGGCTTCACTGCTAGAGGTAGAATGTGGTGCTTTTAACTCTGCACCCTGAGCAGCTATTGGGAAGAAAAGGCTAACTCACTCTTGCTGAGGGGCTGTGTGAGCCAGCTCCTGGCTATGTTCAGCACACAATGATGATACTGGTGCCATTTTTTAAAATCTTGTTTTTTAAATGTAAGGGCATTTCATTAATCTGTGTGTTGATTGCGGCCCATTTTTATTCAGTCATAAATTTATTGTGTTCGTTTTTTTACATCTGATGCCCTTGAAGACTCCCTGTGTGTTTTTCCTTCTTTCCTGACTCCCACATTTCCCTTTCATTCCTACGGGTCTATTGCATGAAGTGGAGGATAGCAGACACTGAGTTCCCTCCAGTAATTTTGAGAGACTTTTCGTGTTGTTTTGCAAAGGGAGCTGCCCCCACCTTACTTTCGTTGTCATTACTCAGCTCTTTGCTGTGTTGGCAGATGGGACGTCCTTCTACCCCCTGCCTTCCCCAAGCTGGGAACCTGCGTACCAGAGTCCCTGGTGATTGTTTTTTCTCAAAGGTGCTTTTGCTTGTGACCTATTTTTTGCTGAATACAACCTGTAATTGTATATTCATGTGAAATTCCACCATGCCATTGCAGGCTCCCTGCGTGGGAGCGTATGCAAATGACGGGACGGGAAATGAGCCACTAGTAGGGTTGGGGTTTTTTTGAAGTTTTTTCTTTCACGTTTTAGTATTCGTCTGTACTCACTAATTGACTGAATGTCGGTGAGTTCGAAGTAAACATGCTCAATAATGAAAGTTTCTGATTTACTAAAGGACTTGGTGCTTTGTAAGCAGCTGAAAATGGTAAGTAGCATAAAGGCTGGGAACTGGAGAAATGTATCAAGTGCTCTGTTCCTTGTTTGCCATTTTGCATTTCTCTTGGTAATACATTTGTTAGTAGTGCTACATAAATGGCAGATTCCATTCCAGATTGGACCTGGACCAAACTATGCCCGACTTTACCTTTTCTCTGCCACTGATAGGACATGTGGTATTTCCCTTATATTCACATATTTCTTACTATTTTGGGTCATCTGCACAGCCCTGCAGATATTCCTAACAATACGGACAGCACATGGAGCCAGAGCAGCTGTACTTCTGCCTGCTTGATGGATGCTGGTAAAACTGTCTTGCGAGCTCCAGTAAAAAACAGTGGACATGAGTATATTTCTTCAGTGAACAGAAGTAAAACTCGAGTATCTGTACACTAGATCACTTTCAACCCTGCTTCGGCTTCATTCAGGCTGATCTCAAGAACAGTGGTCATCCTTCTCTTATCAAATTAGTCCTAGTTTTTAGGACTCATTTTGTAGGACTTTAGGTTTATGCTAAATTTTCCAAAGAAAATAATTCTGTCCTGTCACCCTGTTAAACTTCCTGACCCCAGCATGAGCAGCTCAGTTCTTCTGCTTGCCTTCTTTTTAAATAGTTAGTATGACAATATCTTCTGTTCAGTTCCTTAGTTCCACATCAAGGCTGATGTGGTGGATCAAGTGGGTTTTTTTAAATAGCTGTATAGATATTTATTTTCTTGATTTTAGTTTGTCATTTTGCCTTGCAAGTAATCACTAGAGAGGAAAGGCTCTGAAATGGTTTGTCTTTGTTTCAGCGCTTGAAGATAGGTACAGTATACCACAGGTGCAGTGTGATTGTTTGGGTTCAGCTGATAGCAAACAGTTCTTTCAAGATATGGCTGACAGAAAAATGCTCTTTAAATTATCTTCATACTTAAAGAACAACCTATTCAGATGGGTATTTTTACAAGGTGCAGTGAACAGACACCATAGCTCAGTGCTGAAAGGGGATGGTTCTGATTTCTTCTCCCCTGCCCCAAGAGATCCTGCCACTTCATTTCTGCTGGCTATGGCATTTTTTTTATATTTTTTTTTTTGGACAATTTTTGGAGGTGGTGGCAAGGGAGGGGGAATAATGTGCCACTTTAATTAAATTTGCTTAAGAAAAAAGTCTGCCTGATCTGATGTAAGGGTGAAGCAGAACCTTTGAATCGTGTCCAGGAATGGGCTGCAGAGAAGGAAGAAGTTAAAGGAAGGGCAGAAAAAGGAATGAAACTTTGCTCTTCATAACAGCTGTGAGCCGTTATGTCCCTCACTTGCTCTTGGAACTGGTTTAGGCTGATGTGGAATGAACTTGATGGCAAATTACGACTGTAGTCAGAAAGGAGAAGGGATGTTTTACCTACAGTCCCTCTGTATCTGTGAGGAAGGGTGCAGGCAAGGGAGTACGAGTAGGATGTATATGTTAGAGAAGCACAGGTATGTGCAGGCTTCCTCTTAAACAAGCCTTAGTGTGGCTCCAAACGTGGTGCTTGCAAAATGAGCTGGCCAGCTTTCCTGATTTTACTTACAATGCTTATGTCTGTCTTTTACCTTACAAACTGGGCAAAACCCAAAATGATAAAATTTTTGGCTGGTTTAGTTCCCTTGTTGATTCATCAACTAGTTATGCAACTGTTTATGCCACATAAAAACAGTAGTAGGAATGAGCAAGAGACTGAAAAGCAAGACTCTGCTTTATGGTAGCAAAGCTTTGCTTTGATTTGGCAAAAGTGACTGCAAACTGCAATCTTGGCTTGGGTCTAAAGCTATTTCTCTTAGTAGCAGCATCTGCTTAAGGAGCTACTCCTCCTGTGCTGACCCCTCCTTGGTGCTGTGGGTGAATGTGTTGGGTGAACTGCATGGAAGAGCTGACTTCAAATTGACAGTCTTTATTTGGTTTTTTTGTGTGTCCGTACCAGTTCCCTGTTCTGATTTCCCCACATGATCTCAACAACAAGAGTATGATCCCAGCTAAGTCTGTCACTTCCTGATGTTTATGTTGCAGGGTGCAGCTGTTATGTTCCAGCTTATCAGAGGATGATGGGGCTGCTTGTTATCTGCCTGCTCCTTTCGTGTTACTGGTACAACTCAACTGTCTGTGTGGTTGCTTGAATTGGGGAACTGATCCAGGTTAAAAATAACTTGTCTGTAACTATAACCTACAGTGTAATACCACTCTTGCTCTGCAGAGCAAGTGGTTCCTGATAATGTCCCTGTAGATCACGCCACCTGAAGATGAGTAAATCATGCAAAGTACAGACTTTTTCTTAGGATGTGGTTTAAGTGTCATTGAATTTGGTATTACTGTGGGTTGCTGGAGAAAAAGGTAGTTGAGCTTTCTTTTCCCCTCTGTTGCTTCATTCCCTTTGCCCCACTAGCATCCTAGTGACTACTGCTAGAAGGCGAGTTGCTTCTAGTCAAGGATCTGACAAAAGAAAACTCTGGATTTTTTTTTCCCCTTTTTATGTGAATGAAGGGGAGAGGAAGAAGTAATTTTTTAAGGTTAGGTGGCTGACTGTGTTGCTGCATGTTAGTAGATCTGATGTAAGGAAAGTGTTAGGAGCCCACACGCTGCTAGAAGGATATATGCAGAATTGTGCCTCTTGTGGGCTGTGGAGTTGCACTGGATTAGGTATACCGTGAAACTGTACCACTGGTGTAATTTGGTTTATTTACTGGCCTCTGTCATCTTTGAATAAGGGTAGATAAACAGCATGCAGAAAACCCCCTCTTTTTAGAAACTCCAGCTATACTTACCAACACTTAATTTTTTAAGGAAAATGCTTTCAACAAATTCTAATGTGAAAAACTAGAAGACATTCTCCCTGTCTCCAGCAGCTTCCCAGAAAAGGAATTCTATTACAAGATTAATTGCCTCAGTATTTCTTCTAAAACAGTACCGTATTTCTTAGCTCTCATCAAAGTTTTTGGTGACTAAAAATTAACTTAAGAAATCTCCTACCAGGTCAGCCAAATGTTATATCTAATTTCATAGTCTATCTCCAGTTGTAACAGTAGCAAATGCCATTCGGGGTTGTGATGAGATGATGCTTTTCATTCTCTTCGTGCTTCCTCAGCATTTACATTCATCGTACTACAGGTGTTAGAGGCTAAATCTACACTTAGTCCATTTAATATTCCATATAAAGGCCATGAAATTCTTTCATCTCTTCTTGAACCTGCTGATACTGCCTGCTTTCACAACCTGTTGTGACAGCAAGCTCAAGTAGTTCACTGCCTGCTGAATGAAGAGGTATAGTCTTCATATCTGCCTTAAACCAATCCCTTACTGTTTTCATCCAGCAATCCCTAGTTCTCGTACTGCAGGATTTGATTAACAGCAGTTCTGCCTTCAGCTTGTCCCCTGCATTCCCTCCTGTGGCCTTTGTCCCTCCAAACTGAGAAGACCTTGCCTTGTGAGGCAGCTGCTCAATCCCACTGAGCATTTCCTTTGCCTTTCTCTGCATTTTCCCTGACACTACTGTGTCCTCCTTAAGGTGTGAAGATCAGAACTGCACACAGTGCCCTGTGTATGGGTGCTTCAAGTTCTTGGGTGGTGGCAAAACGATGCCTCTGACTAGTTCACAGTACCACTTCTGACAGCACCCAGTGTTTACTGACTGCTGTAGCATATTGAATCGGTGCTTTAAGGGAGATCGGCCAACAAGAACTTTGCTTGTCTTTCCTGAGTTGTTGACTTAAAAGTGAACATATTATGTTAATATGTTGTCCTTATTTACTACTTGCCCAAACTCATCCTTACAAAAATGTTATGGAGTCACCAGCTTAAAGTGTGTTTCATAGCTCTAATTTTTTGTTGTGTCACTTTGGAGGAAGATGTAATAGAATAATAGTAGTATTGAAATAGGAAAGAATCTATTACTTAGCAATATAAACACATGAAGAATTTTAGATTTCTTGGCTGTTACTCTTCAGCCTAGTTAGCGAAGTCTGAAGGAAGCTGTTTGGTCAAAGTTAAAGAATAGTGCCGAGTAAGCTATAACCATGGGAACCAATGCTTCTATGTCTTCCTCAAATATGTTGAGAAAACATTCCATTCCAACCAGTTACAGTGAGCTGAATCCTGAGGCATTTTACTCAGTATAACAGATTATTAAAATGAGAAAACAAATGCACGGCAAAAATAAATTGATACGTTTTCTGAAGTGTCTTTCCAGCAAAGCTCTGAATAAATGGCTTGACTATTTTGATAGGATTTTTTTGAAAACAAATTCATGTACCTTCATCCCTCTGTGTGGTTTGGTGGACTCTGTTAATGCTTGAGGGCAAGTCTATGCAAGTCTCCTGCATGTGTTTTGGGCAAAGTAGCCTATGGCATAGTAAAGGCAGAGCTTTGAGAAGGAACAGAATCTGGTGGCAGGTAACATAGGTTCATGTTGCTGCAGCTGGTGGAGCTGGAAGTCAGAGGCCCTAGGACCTGAACACAAGGCAAACTGTCCAGGTATACTTTACTTCCTGCTGTGCCTTGTGGTTTGTGTGTTTTCATGTCTGTCTGAAAACTCAGCTTGGAAAGCGTCATGAGGCAATATGATGCTTGGAAATACTATCTACTCAATTAGAATAAAATAATCTTGTGAGTGTAGGCTCTTGTTAGATATAATACTGCAATTGTGGCTTATTTGTATCCATAATATAACTGCTGTTTAGTCCTAGATAACATTTATAACAAATCCATTTACTTGTTAGGATTTTTTTGGGGGATGGGGTGGGGGTGTGGGGGTTAATAGTACTGTTTTTACCAGTTCCCTCACTGCCCAGGAACAAGCTTTCTGATATAGATCAACAGGATGAACAATCCCTACAAACTTGATGTACACTTGAGAAACAGATCAGAACTAGCTTGGAAGGGTTTTTTGTTGTTTTTTTGTCTTGTTCATGTGGTTACCTCCCTATAGGTGGTGGTGAGCCCTGTCCTGAACAGTTGTGGTGGTGGTGCTCACCAGTATGATTGCCAAAACCAGGCTGCCACAATGATGTTCTGTTATCCTGGAAAAGAAATCCACAGGATGTTGTCCTTAATACTAAGCAGATTAACTGTGTGTAAATGTTGCAATTGAAATTAACTGGCATACTGACTACTGCATCACCCAGTTAATGTAGGAAATCCTCTTGGCTTAATTGTACGCTTACATGCGGTTTCTTGGTAGGTGCTTAAGTCATAATTTAGAATGGATAAGCAAAATTGGATTTTTGTATTGGGGGACAGCTAACCCTTTTCGAGTTTTGGCTAGCCTGCTGGTGTTAGAGGCTTGATGCTTTGAATACTTTCAGAGAGGAGGTGCAGGCAGTTTTCCTTTAAGCCTTTGTCTAAATCAGGAGTTGAAGACAAGCTTTCTATCTCTTGTGGTAACAGTGACTGAATTTATAGTACAGGGCAGACTTTGGCACTTTGCACCAAGCCAGGCATGATGAAAGGTCCTTGGGCTTCATGTGCTGTGGGCTCTGACAAACGTTGCAACTTCGAGTCTGAAAGCCTTGGTGTTTCAGACTTGGCTTGATAAATAAACAGAAAGACCCCAATGAAAATTTCTGGTGATGCTTTTATGTACTTTGTGTGTTCTTTTTTCTGTTTTATATATAACCTGCTGACATACAGTCACTGGAGAACAGTGCTTCTCTTGTTTATCCATTGCAATAGCTGAACTTCAACCAGGTTATGGCTTCCTTTTTTCCACTTGTTCTGACATTCTTCTCACTATAGAGAAATAATTTTTAGCAAGATAGATATTGATAAAAGATCTAGACAAGATCACATGCTAGATTGTTTGTAGATTCAATCTATGCAATCTGTAAGTGTCCTTATTTAATTAGAGTTTTATTTTTTATCTGCATGCCTGACACTGTAGAGAGTATGTCAGGTTAAGATCAGCTTTTTATGTGTTAGGGTTTTATGTACTTTAGCTTTTTATGTGTTTAGGGTTGTGACAAAATTACTGTTAATTGAACAAACTGCGGAGCGTGGCTTCAGCCCGAAGCAACTGCGAAATAATGTAATTTGGGCTGTGGCTGGCAGCTTGTTGCTTCCAAAAAGGGAAGGTGTAATTTCTCCTCACAGTTTCCCTGTTCTGTTCCCCACCACTGCTTCCCTGCTCCCAGAGATGTGATTCCACCATCTTTCTTGGGTTTGCACTGGTGCTGAACCCTTGCAGAGCTTGCTTCTGTTTATTAACCTGACGGAAAACTCCTCTCTTTCCTACCGGGGCTAATTTCTGCGAGTTTAGTGAGGCTGACCTACAAACAGGTCTGTCCAGTGCCAGAGCTGGTGGGAGGTGGGAGGGAAATAGTACTCTTTGGAGTACTGTTTGGAAACTCCTCAAGCCTCCTGAGACCACTGCGTAGCCTCCTCGCCCAATGCCTAGTACCTCATGTTTGCAGTGAACTAAAAGTGTTTGCAGAGATGATTATTGTGGCCCAGATGAAGTGACTTAACTTCTGAAACTGCAAACTCATTTCTACATCTGATTTTGTAGTTCATGTTAATTAGAGCAGGAAACATGAGAAACTTTAAGCTGAAAGTTTTGTTGCTGAAAAAATAAGCCTCTGTGTGTGCTCTTACTTATGTTTAAGAACAGTCTATTTACTTCGCTCCAATATTTTCATATAGGTTATTGGTGAACTTCTGAATGTGACTGGTACAGTTGAAGTTGTTTAAGTGTTGTCGGATTCCCTAACTGTTTTTAGTATTTTTGCATGCTGGGATTTGCTGCGTTACAAGTAAAGCTGATGGAACCCTGTGTGTATGTGTGCATGCACATACCCTGGCCTAACACAGTTGAGGGCCAGTGGCTTAGTCTAAACTGTCGATGGAGGTAAATTTAGCCTATGCTGACTGTCTGTCCTAAAGCAATTACTTTTATTCAGTTCCACAAATCCAGAAGGCAGGAACAGTTTAAGCCACCACAACTGTTTGCAAAGTGAGTTTGTTTCAACACTGATTTAGATTAAACCACTCAAATGCACTATTGCCACTTCATACAGATTCCTTAGACGTGATGAAACATAGCTGGGTCTGGTGCTGTTTTACTACAAGAGGAGAAAATCTGGCACTTTGTTAGCGCTGTGGGAAGTCACCCTCTATTTAGCTGCTCACCCTTTTTTGCCCCTCTCTTGAGTATAGCCTGGCTGGCCTCCCTGGGGCTGTTCTGGCAGGAGGAGGCTGCTGAAGGCTGAGATGAGTTAACTGCATATATAAGGAAAGACCGTAAAAAAACTTTCTCCCATGTACCCCTTGTGTTGGCTGGCACTTCATTTATTTCAGTTAGAGTGAAGAAGTCTTTGTGGGTGGAGAGTGATCTTGTAGGTAGCTAGAACCAATCCCACAGATGACTTGGATACCGAGAAAGAGACAATGTACTGGAGTTTTATTTTGGGACTACTTGACCTGGTTTCAGGCAAAATTTATCCTGTTTTTAGCATTTTGGATTTGAGAAGTTTCAGAATGGGAGCAACAAAGATGAAATGAATTTGGGAGAAATTGCCTGAGAAGAAATACTCTCTCTTTCTCTCTTTTTTTCCTGGGCTAAACACCAGTCTGCAGAAAGCTTGCAATGTGATCCTCAGAACAAAATTAGCTCTTCTCTCTCAAACTGTTAGGGATTCCTCCAGTTTCTTTGACAAATTAGGGTATTGGTCCATGAACAAGCTATTGAACCATGGATGAAATTGTGACTGTGCATTGTGCTGTGCACAGTCAGCACCTGTTAGTATCTTCGTCGTGCCAGGGACTGTAGTCTCAACCTGTGGTGAACAGGAGGTAGCTTGTTGAAAGAGGGGCAGGGTCCCCTATGCTTACCACAGGGGAAAACCATGAACATGGGCATTGACCACAAAGTTGTGAGGATACTGTAAGTGTACACCATAGCTTATGTCATAGTAGCTTTTTCGTCTATCTGTAGCTTTAGTTTAATTGAACACACTATGTGAGCTTAACCAAAAAAAAAAAAATGTTTAATGCTTACCTCTCCGGGTAAGGAGAATGACTTATGACACGTTTGAACCTTACTTACTGTTAACAGTGATGGTTGATTTTTTGTTTTGGTTTGGTTTTTTTTTTTCTTACTTTGAGGGAGAATGCAAAGTCTTGGTGGCAGAGCTCAGTGGGTTGGTTCCAGTGGTTTAAGTCAGCATGTTCTTGTTATAGAAAATGGAAAGCCAGCGGGATAAATTTTAAATACTGCAGATGTTTAATGACAGGTTTCAGCAAACTTACGAACTCCTCAACTATTTAGCACAATACCAGAGCCAGACACCATAGACAGTATATTTCAAAGAAATATTTAGAAGTTGCCAGTGGAAGCTAAACTTTGAAAAACATGAAGTCATTCTTGAAAGGGTTCAGATTTGTTAAATAAAATGTGAACCTATTTCTTGAAGCTAATGTTAGTGTATCTTCGTGGGGAAAACACTGTATAGGTGTTAGCTTGCATGAAAGAGGGAAGCTTTTGCATGCAGGCAGGGGAAGGTACTGTTGCTGGTTTAGTATGTCATTCTGCTCAATGCATATTTCATCTTTGAGTCTTAAATAACACCTTTTGGATTTTTCTCTTTCAGAATCGTAATGAAATAAAAAATGGAGCGATCCTTCGATTAACAACATCTCCAGTGAGTTACTGTTCTGTTCTTCTCTCCATGCAAAATGAAAATTTGATTAGTAAATCATTGTGAACGGACACATGTATTTTTAAGTTTTAGCCACACTGTATCCCACAATCCTCCTGCCAAGGAGGGTGATGGAGTGGTCACAAGATGACTGCATGTGGTCTTTTTTTGAGTTATGGGGACAGGGCTGGTACCTCTGAGTGACATTTAGTGATAGTATTGGCACAACCGGGTGTTTTTTGCATCTCACTTCTCTCCAACTGGGAACAGCTTTCATGTCCAAAATGCCTCTGCTTCCCTACCGGCATTGCAGCCTCACTCAAGTTGCTCTTTTTCTGCCCCAGAGCTCAGAGCCAAGAGAAGAGGCTGGGAGTCGAATCACAGAGAGCTCTGCTGGGCAGCTCAGGTCAGAGCTTTTCTGCTCTCTGAGTTTCTGTTGAGTGAGCAGCAACTGTAAAGCTGAGATTTTACTGTCTTCATTTTATTTTTTTTCAACACCACCTCCTTGCCAGCTACTCCAAAAGCACAGCAGAGTTGCTGGTTGCCTTGTAATGGCCTGTTTTCCTGCTGAGTTGAGCAGTACTGTTGCCACATGCTGAAAGCCACTATTAGTCCCTGAAGATGTATGTCTAAGGCAGCAGCAATCCCATTTCCTTGCTGACAAATGTAGTGTGCCATTAAAATGGTTTACCTCTTTTATGGTGGTGTTCTAACTTCTGCAGATTCAAAGCATTCTTATGGCCAAACTCTGCCACCCTGTACTGCAACTCATTTGAACAGGCAAGATGGAGCTGTGGTGGTTTAACTTTTGGCTTCTGTTGAACCTGTTAAGAGTGGGGTCAGTTACCGCCATAAACTGGGAAAACTGCTAGATAGCAGCCACATAGATATTATTATAAGTACGTTTTTGGATGGATCACTTTTCAGCTAGTAGGGCCTAGGCTCACAGTAAACAGAGAAGTGTATGTTTTTACTAACTTCCCAGGTTCTCCAGGTATCCCGTGTGTTTCACTCCTCCCCAGCCTGCTTAACTTGATGATGGCTTATATCAGGCTTAGGAGGTGACTGAATTTGTACGCAGGTCTGTGTATAGGCAGAAATTGCATAAGCCGATATGGAAACATATACATGCCTTGAGTTTTTTTAATAAGTGACTGCAATATTAATCTACAGGAGTGTAGCTTCTTAATAGAAAGCACTTCCAAGCAGCAGTCAGCTGGGCAAACACAAGAGATTTCCATTATTCCTCGTCTTTTCCAGTGATCGCTATATACAGAGCTTTACAGTCATAAAAATAAACAACAGTTTAAGACCATGGCTCTGTTAGAGTTAATGTGATGCCAGAGTCTCTTGCCATAAGTCACCAGAACAGCCTTGTACATGGTGAAAGCACTTGCTGGTGGAGTACACCCTATTTGATGGAATTTCCTCGGAAACAGAGCCTCAGCACCAGCTCCTCCTAACCTTTGGGACTTCTTAAGAACAAATGTCCACTCCAATTGAAAATGACTATCTACTGCTGAGACTTGGGATCTCATGAAATCAAAACAATGTCTGTGGTTCATCAAGAACCAATGTGGTCCAAATGTACTGCATCATTCTTTTGTGTAACCATGGCATGGAGTGACAGCATGAGATGACTCATGGAATCCTTCACTGTCTCAAAACCCACAACCAATTGCACCATGCAAAACTAAGGAGAAGCTGTGCTGTGACTGATCTTTGGAAATGTCTGATCACTTGTGCAATTGGAAACATGACCTACAAACACAAGACAAAATTTGGATTTGTAACACTTTCTGCTAATACTTATGGTCAGGAAGGTGGAGCTCTGCACAGGACTCTATTCTGCTTGTTCTGTTTCTTTGATGATTTGATTTAGGGACTGTCAACCAAGATAGCAGTCCTTGGGATACTGAGGTGTTTTCTGTTACCTACCAAGTTACGGACCACTCTGGCCCTCGCCCACAGTTTTGACTTGACATTTGACTATCTTTTACAAGATAGAAGGCCAGTTTACTTTCTAGTCTTCAGTCATTATTTATCCCTGAACCGGTGCTTATTTTCAGATTTACTGATGTTTTTAAAAAGTTTTTATTAACTTTTTCCCAGAATCAGAGAGGTAGCTTGGAAGGTGGTTTCAAAGGACTGGACTGTTTTTTGTCAGATTAGAGAGTATTTGTATTCTTTAAATAGATGTAAAATGAAGTTCTGCAAGTTCCCACCCTACGATAAATAGTATCTTTCCTTTTAAGATGCTGTCAAAGTGGTCATCATAGAAGTACCTAAAATAAGATAGATTAAAGGCTTCCAAGCTGTGGTTTTTAGACTGGTGACCCACACAATGCTTGCCATTTACCCTGAAAGCTAACAGGCCATCTGTTTCCATTTTTCCTCTGAAATCCTGTATGAGAGCAACAGTAGTTGGAAGAGATAATGTGAAGAACAGGCTGCATGATATGCTCCTGCAAAATGTGAAAGACGCTTTCCTAGCTTTTAGACTTGGGTGGGAAATGTTTTTCTCATCCTGTGAAAATATTAAGATTCTGAACACTGAAACTATCTCCCCCTTGCGCCAGAAAAAAAAAATCGTAGCAAAAATGCTTTTTGAAGAGGTGGAGGAATTAGAAAAGAAGAGGAAGAAGGAGAGAAAATAAGAGGAGCCACGTACAGATTATGCAGTGTCTGGGATGTGTCCATATAGTTCCAGAGAGGCGAGCTGACTACTTCCTGGCTATTGTGGACAAAAAATAAATAAATCTGTCCTGAACTTCACAGGTCTTTTGAGGAAACTTTTTTCTTTGAAGAGTTGAGAGGTATCATTTTGACCAGTTCTGACGGCTGCGTGAATTTAAAATGCTTTTCTAGTTCTTAATTTTCATGCAAGTTATTACTATGACAGCCAGTAGTCTGGCTGTACCAATTTACAGTTGCATGCCATAAGTTACTGAAAATTGGGTGAGAAGGAAGAGATATGATCTTTTTGAGTTCCGTTGTCAGTAGCCTCAATTTGTGTGTTGCTCATACACCCAGAACAGGTACCATTAAAGACTGAAATGAGAAAAAAAAGTAGTTTCATCTAGAAGTAGTAAACCAGTGTTTTTGGTTTGGCTGGGTTGGCATTTTTAAGATTAGGATTTGAAATCTAACTCCCCAAATCCAAATGTTAAATGCTTTCTCTTTTCCAATCTTAAATTTAGATTGTTTTCTGTGCATATATAGGGACCTTTTTCTGAAAAGTCATTGTTAATATTGCAAGGGGAAAACTGCACTTACAGCGTGCTGCTAAAACCATTATAAATTCTTGCCTTCTTCGATTTACAATGTGTCTATTTTAAACTTCTTTGAGTTAAAACTTTGCAAACGCCAGTCCTTAGGCCTGGTGGGAATTTGAACTGCGTCTTTGTTTCCGAAGGTCTGTTTGCTAAGTTTGTGTGATTCTCTGAAAGGCTGTTTTTTCTAAACAATGCTATTTTTTTCCTCTATAAACCACTCACCACACAGACACCCTGTTTCCTAGGTAACTTGAGTACAGATTGAATTTCTCTCATATTATCTTTGTTCCTATATCATGTTTCTTATTTATTTTTAACCTCTCCTATCATCTTTCTTAACAATTCTTTGTGCTGTTGTGTGTTTTTTGCAGTTTTCTGTGACCTGTTTTCCCCCTTTGTCCATTTGCATTTCTGAAGGGACTCATCAAAAGTTGCTTATGCAGCATTTCTTTGTTTTTAAACGGGTGACAGTTGAAATGCTAGATTGCTATTGTCTTTTTTTGTGATACTCATATTCCAGTGGATGGTTGGTAGGTTTATAAATACATGAGCTGTAATTGCTTCCGAGTGTGAGACTGTTCCGAAAGGATAGTTGTGTTCTGCAATGCAGCAAGCAGAGTCCAACCTTTTAGTGTGTGCAACTGCAGGATTCCTTTGATCTGATCCTGCAAGTCCTTGTTCAAATGACTAATCATTTTGACGTGATGCTAAAATATTGCAAAAACTAAACTGAAGGAACTGGCCTCTTTTTTTTTTTTTTTTTTCATTTAATGGTTTTCAGACAGAACTGATTATTTGAGTACATGCTGGTTATTTGAAAGTAACTTCTTGAGCATTTAAAAAACATGCCTTGCTGATGAGCTGTATTCCTTAAACACTGAGTCAATGGGTAGCCTTTTCTAATGTGCTATTTATGATGCCTGATCGTTTGCTTTTGTCCACAATTTTTTCTTTGATCCCCTGGTTGGAGATTGGTTGGGTTCTCAAACCTGTAAGTTGTTTATAGGCAGCTGTATTAGCATTTCTAGCATGAGCAATCATGTAAATGTAGGTGTTCGTTAATAGTCATCATTTTTTCTCTGAATGTTTTTACAGATGTGAGCAACCTGTTTTCTTATTTATATGTGATCTACACAGACAAGGAAGTGTAGGGTTTTTTTTAAACCTATTTCTACTTACACAGCTGAGTCCTCTACCTTTGAGTAAAAGTTTGGGGATCTGGTCTATAATCTTGGATCTACAATTGGTTTAATATGTGCTCAACTGTCTTAATGTTCTTGTGGTTCAGTAAATGCATAAATATTTGCAGGTCTAGCTTATTAATGTTATTATGTTTATCATGTAATGGTGAATTAATTATTATTGAACCTTATAGCAGGAGCACTGACCATGGAAGTCAATGAGCCACTTTTATATTTGTCTGCTCATGATGCAAGAGGAAGATTTGGGAAGTGGAAGTGGTTTTTGTCTTTTTATAGATAAAGGTTTAATATCTTTGGGTTTCCAGAGGCATATTTTGAATAGTAAGCAAAAAGGATTGGTTCAGATGCAGCAAGAAGAAAAATGGCTTCTCATTCTAAGTGGCTACTGATTGCATAAACTTATTTTAGGCATATTTGCATAAAACATACGGTTATCCATCTGTAATGCTTTTATTGCTGATTTAGTACACAACTCTAGATGTGACTGTTTCCCTGTTTCTCTGTTTATGCCTCCTTAGTTGTTTATAGAGATTGCGTAGGACTGCTCTGTGTGTTACGTTTGTACAGGGCTTTAGATGTACAAATTGTGTTTGAGTATTAATGTAAAAATGTTAACAATTAATGTCTTTGCTAATTAAAATGGAATCTCATTGCTTACCTGGCATCAGATGCTAGTCAGCCTTGGTGGGTCTGTTAAGTCTGGTTTGTCCATGGTGATGGTTGTGTAACGTATCCACTGCTCCATTGCTTTCTGATGTATATGCAGTTGTAGGTGAAGTGGCAATAACAAGCCAGGGAAAGGCAGCAGTTTAAACCACCACAGTGCTTCAGCACTGAGTGATTTAAGTTAAACCACAGAAATGCACCTGTTTGGTTAGTACAAAACCATATTTGGTAGTTACTGATGTTCTGTATGTGCTTTTTCTAGCACAACATTGAATAATGTGACTAACTTACCTACAGGGGAGACCAAAACATTGTATTTTATTTTATTTGTGTTTTGTAAAGGATAAAAAAGAAAATTGATTGCATAATGGCAAAACAGTAATTTAAATCACTCATCCAAATTTCTTCCATAGCACATCAATGTTTGATAGTGGTTGCGTGTGGAATCTGTGTCCTCCCTCCTGTCCTTGCTTGCTGTATTTTGTATTCTGTACAGAATCCCAGTGTACATCTGGGTAATAAGTTGCTTTCAAAGCTTGCACAAAGTATTCCATGGCAAAGAAATGATAATTTGATCAGTAGAATCCCTCGTTAGGATGATCTTGGGATTCCTGACCTCCAAATGGCTATTTGAATCTCTAAGCAAGTCACATCTTAGATTTAGGTCATTAGTTTTCTTTTTAAGCTGACAATCTCATCAAGCTGCTCCTTTTAAGCACTGCTACTCCCTAAGGGCAACCTTTCTGGCTGTCCTTGGAGCAAGTCATTTAAGACTAGACATGCAGCTTATGTCTCCTGACAGCCTTTTCAAAATGCTGGGGCTTCAACAGCACACGTTTTACAAGCTTCCTGTCTTCCTTCCTTTCTAAACATGAGAGCAGTTAATGCTGTCTTTCATTTACTCAAACAGATGCCTTTCTGTTAATTCCTTCATAATGGTTCTCAGTTGGGCAGGTTTTATATATTTATTTATTCTTACCTGAACGATATTTCAGTAAGAGGAGAGACATGGCAGCTAGCTCTGCTATTGCTTTAATGAGCTGTGCTCTCTGTCCATCTGCTGATGGATTGTAAATCATTAAAATAGCTCCCTGGTAAGCACTCAGAGCATATTTCATCTGGGTTTCATTTTTTAATGCAGTCATAAGTGAGCTGTACATTCCATAAGCACATATGAATACTATGGCAACAAGAAATAGGAGGCTTGTGAGAACTGCATGGTATCCACTGAAGCAATATTTTCACCCATCAGGCACTTGTGATGACAACAGACAACGTTACTTTTGGCCATGTTTCCAGTGAGAGTACCAGCACTCTTGCTGAGAAAAATATTTGGTTGCCCCTTTAATCAAGATCTACTCTGCCATTATCAGTTCTTTGCTCTTTGAATAGTAGGAACAAGGTTTATTGGATGCAGTGTCTTGCAGAACTTGTTTAACGTAAGAAAAGTATAGCTGTGTAAAAACTTTGCTGATGGGGCATTAGCATTGGCATAGTCAGATAAAGCCTGCGATGTTCGTAAGCTGTCTTTTATGTGCTTAAAACAGGGCTGAACCACTTTTCTGTTGGAGAGATGTTGCTTTATAGATTTTTGTGCTCTGTAGAGGGGACCAAGCTGTGTCTGATCTAAGATTTTATTTTGTAGTGTGGTGAATTTCAAAGCTCTTGCTCACTTCAGAGGAAAGAGGATTAACGTACCTTTGTTGGTAGATTGGTCCTGCTCATGCTGCTGTTCTGCTGTGTGGGTGAGCTGTTAATGCTTATCCCTGTACTGGTGGTCTCAGTTTTGGTGAGAGGTGGGGTGAGCTCTTTCCATGCTTGGTATTGATTCATGTGTAATGGAAGTCTAACCAGAATGGCAGCAGCAGTTCACCAGCCCCAGGTGTTTATGGTAGGGGCAGGAATCTCTTCTCAAGAAGAAGGGTGAACTTGACCATTAATAATCTGTTGTTAATGTGTACAAAGATGAGGCATTGTTTATTTACACAGCTGTTCCAGGTGTGATGTGAAGGGATTTAGAGGAGGATGTTCTTCTGGCTCTACTTACATGTTCTTTCTTTCATGCTTGCTTGCTTTTTTGCTACAGGCAGTTACAGTCCTCATCTGTTTTGGTCACATTGTTCTGGCCACTCAATTACTAGCTGAGCAGCTTAGGAGAGCTGCTCGGTCACATTGAACCAGGTGTTTTGTTCATCTTTCCTCTTTGTTTCATTTTCACTGAGTCCAGGAGCTTTCAGAAGACCCATAGAAAGTGGGAAGAACTGTATCCATCAGTAGGCAAATAGTGGGAGTGGTAACTTTCCAGAACTACAGCAGGTGGAAGAAGGCATGGCGCAGATCTTAATTAGCTGAAGGTTAAATTTGAGTAACCGTTCCTAAAGTCAGGGGAATGCAGCTGCCATGGCAGTATTGAAAATTTTCTGAACTGTTTGTTTTCTGAGGTGAGCAGGAATTCAGACGTTATATGTATTCTGAGAAGGAGTAATGTTCTGAGGATGCCTTGCATCTTTGAGTCTTCCTGAGTTGTTATAGTGGGGAGTCTTGAGTAGAAACACCTCAATGAAGGTGACTGTTTTGTGGAGGTACGAGTTGGCTGTTGAACTTCTGGTTCAAGTAATAATAGTGGTTGTTCTGAATTTTTGTAGCTGATTATGCAAGAGTACTTTAGCAAAACCTCCTTCACCTGCTCTGATGAAGGGAAAGTGTTGGAGGAACTATTTTGTGGTTATCCTGGAAGCTGGAAGTCAGTGGGATCTATTCGTATTTCTTCCATAGGCATCAGCAAATGCTTTAGCCTACCAGCTGCTTAAGTTTGTAAGAATAATCTTTTGGTACCGTTTGGACAGACATTGCCATTACAGAGAGACCATATAATCCATTGTTTCCTCATTACAACTCAATCCTGTTGATAGATTAGATAATTTAGGGTGGCAGAAAGACCTTTTGGATGACAGGATTCTGCCTTTTTTATAGATAATGTAACTGCTGTGGCTGCATTGCCCAATACTTAAGGCATAGAAAATCTCGGGAGTAAATATATTCTGCTTCTTTTCACTGCTGTCTTAACTGAAGATGTTAACCACAGTCATACTAAGTGGAAGATATTTCCTCCCTATGCATGCTCCTCATCACACATGTTCTGGCCAAAAGCTGATTTGAGACCATGCATTAATTTTTCTTTGTAAAAATGGGAAGTAACAAACCTTGCTGATCTTGGAGGATATTGGAACATTTGATTTATTAATGTTTTTGAAGCAAGTAAAGTTATATAGATAGGAAGCTGTACCTGTAACAACATGGTGGTGTATTTTTCTGTGTTCCCTGTTGAAATATTCACTTGCACTGAAAATGTCTGCTATCTCAGAATCTTGATCTGCAGAGGTGACCATCTCTGTGAAGAGTATATTCATTACTTGAATAGAAAAGGAATTGTCTGTCAGTATAGCCTTTTCTTCTATTTTTTTTTTTCTCCAGCTGAGAAAGAATAAGCATAATCTCAGAGAAAATAACTCTAGCAGAATTTACCATTAATTTCATTTCCTAATGACATATAGCCTCTCATTCACCTTTTATTTGGTACAGGTAAGAAGTGAATTTTAGGAAATAGACTTTTGCAAGTATCTGTATGTAGTGAGGAGGATTATTTTTCTAGAGAAAAGTACTGGCTATCTAGTTATTAGCTAAAGCTTTTGGGTATTGTGTTCAGGTAAGTGAAAGCATCAAATTGAAAACGTGACATGTATTTTAAAGTATTCGTATGGCAAGAGAGACAATGCAATATGCATTGTTTAAATATCCCATTAGCTTCTTATCACAAAATGGTTGGGGTTGGAAGGGGCCTCTGGAGACCATCTAGTCCAACCCCTGCTAAGGCAGGTTCTCCCAGAGCAGGTTGCAGAGTCACGTCAAGGCGGGATTTGGATGTCTCCAGAGAAGGAGACCCCACGGCCTCTCTGGGCAGCCTGTGCCAGGGCTCGGTCACCATCAAAGTAAAGAAGTTTTTCCTCATACTCAGATGAAAAGAGCCCAGCTGGATCCCCCTGGCACCCGCCCTTAGGACATTTGCAGACACCAATAAGATCCGCTCCCAGCCTTCCCTTCCCCGGGCTGAACAGCCCCAGCTCCCTCAGCCCTTCCTCACAGGGGAGATGCTCCAGCCCCTCATCTCTTCGTAGCCTCCGCTGGGCCCTCCCCAGCAGTTCCCCGTCTCTCTCAAACCGGGGAGCCCAGCACTGGGCCCAGCACCCCAGACGTGCCTCACCAGGGCCGAGCAGAGGGGCAGGATCCCCTCCCTCGCCCTGCTGGCCACGCTCCTCCTGAGGCACCCCAGGGTCCCACCCGCCTTCCTGGCCACAGGGCACACTGCTGGCCCACGGGCAACTTGCCGCCCCCCGGCCCCCCCGGGCCCTTCCCCGCAGAGCTGCCCCCCAGCGGGTCAGCCCCAGCCCGTGCTGGTGCGGGGCTTGTTCCTCCCTGGCGCAGGACCCGGCACGGGCCTCTGTTGGGCTCCATGAGGTCCCTCTGCCCAGCTCTCCGGCCTGCCCAGGCCTCGCTGAGCGGCAGTGCAGCCCCTGGGGCAGCAGCCGCTGCTCCCGGTCTGTACCACCGGCAAACCTGCTGAGGTGCCTCTGTCCCTGCATCCTGTATTTCAGACATTAATGGGCAGAATAGGCGATACGTCCACACACATATTGAACTTGCATAAAGATGTATGAGTGATATCATAGTATTTTGTGGGTCGTAATTATTCCTATGCTTCTTGTAAGATGGCATGTGAGTTTTTGAATTGATTGTGAACAAAAGGAAGAGGGGGAGGAAGGAGCAGAAGGGCTGAAGTTGGTCTCTACTGATATAACCTGATTAGGACAGTGTATAGTCATTGTTGTTAAAGATCATGAGAACTGCGTAAATGAGTAAGCGCTGACAGGAAAAAAGTGCTGCCGTTATTATACTGAGATTGTCTGATGCAGTTTGTTTTATTTTCATTTCTACTTTTATTGATGTGACACATAAGCTCTTTAAGCCAAAAGCTGTCTTTTGTAATGCTTACATTTTGCCTGAGACAGTGGGATAACTATCCATTGCTCAGTGAATGATTCTGCAACAATCCAAATAATTATAGATAATAATGGAGTAATACATGAGTAATATACTTTTGGAAAATTAGCTAGTATGTGAGCTACGTAATCATTTCTGAGCATGCAAGTGTTAAGTATCACTAATATTAAACATGGACATTGTTCCTGCTTGTGCTAACGTTTTGTTAATTATTGCCATTGTAACAAAAGCCTTTTTGTTGTTTTTTTGTTTTGTATGTTCTGTTTCTCTGTTAGGCTCAAAATGCACAGCAGCTCCATGAGAGGATCCAGTCTTCTAGTATGGATGCAAAGTTAGAAGCACTGAAAGACTTAGCCAACTACTCACGGGATGTTACGTTTGCTCAAGAATTTATAAACCTAGACGGTATTTCCCTCCTAACACAAATGGTTGAAAGTGGCACAGAGTAAGTATTCTGCTTAAACTCTGATGTTCCTCCTGTATGTGGGGTGCTTTCATGCTCAATTTCTGAGTGCCTGAAGTAAAGTATTTCTGTATACAGCTTTTAAGATTATATAAAATAAAACATCTGAAGAGTTTCTGTGCTGCTAGGATAGTATATCTATTATCAATGAGAATATTTTTTTAATTTCCCCTAACAGTGGGCTGGTAGGGATTGTGGCTGAGCAAAGTAGGCAGTCACAAGTACCCTCTGTTCCATGAAGTTTTGGGGAAATCGTAGTTTCTTCTGTACCCGTTGGAATTTAGATAAATCATTGATAGTATATTTAAAGGCTCATATTTAAAAGATGTGATCTGAAAACTGTGGTTTAAATTTCATGTTACTGAGAACATGTTTTGCTTCTGGCTGGGGTTTTTCAAATGATAGTGGCTTTTTGACATGAAATTGAAAGCTGACCTCTGAAAATACATTCATTCTTTACCAAAACTTCCCACCAATTTTCACCATTGGTGAAATTCAAGACCATAGTCCTGAGTAAGTGTCTATTGGCTTAATGTGGAGAGTACTACTGAAAAGGATTGTTGCACCATTAAGTTATGTTCTAACAGTCACTGTTTCAAGTAGGCTTTTGCTTTCAAGTAAAAATTTTAGTGCTTTGCAGTCAGTGTCAACCTCTACTGCACATGAAGAAATCAACAATACCCATACCCTTCTTGGAGAGAAAAAAAATGCTCTGAAAGTAGTTTTCTTATTCAGTGGGGGTGTTCAGTCTTGTGGACCAGACTTAAGAAGTAAATTGCTGAAATTAACCCAAATTCCTTCACAAATGTGCTTGTGTTCCCTTGGATTCAAGAAAGTAAACAGTGTTACTGGGTAAAGCGAAAGCTTTGAAGTGGATCACAAATCATCTCTGATGGTCCCATACAAGATATACTGGGGGTTTTCCACAGAAAAGTTAAGTACTTTTTAGAATCCAGTAGTCCTTAGATTGGGAAATGTAAAAGCGCACTCTCGCTAATCCTGCCTGTTGTGTGGTCGATGGTTTATAGGACTTTGAATCCCTACTGCCTAACTCTGGCTAAATACTGGATTTCTAATAGCTGATGGTTTAATCTCCAGTGTTTTGAGGTTATGGTCTTTATTTTTTTGCAGTGATGTGGTCTGTGGCACATATTATGCCACTTCAAAAAAAAAAAACCAAACAAAAAACAAAAAATGCTTTTAGTTACCAAATTTGTCAACTTGTATATTCATATAATATTTGTTGTTTAGAGACCAAAGTAAATTGAAAAACAAAGACAGGTTTAAGTTGATGTAAACATGTGCACACAGTTACTGTGCTAATTAAAAAGTATACTGAATGGGCAGGCTTATATGTGCCTATGAAGGTTAGAACATAAGCAAATTACAAGTCACTGCCTCTAGGTTTTTTTATCATGAATTTAAGTTAAATGGTTTAACATTATTCCACTATGGAAGGTATTTAAGACTAAAGCATTTCATTTGCTATTGAAACAGACATGGAACATTCACGTTTTTTTATAAGCATTTCATTTAGCAGCATCAAAGCTAAAGCAAGTGCCCTTGTCACCCATCAGATGTGTTTGTACTACTGTTTTGTAGCTGTGGGATTGGCCAAGCTGTAGCAGACTGGTCTGGATTAAAAATAACTATTTGGGAGGGAAACTGCTTAAGCCAGCACCACTGTTGAAAGAACTGCTCAGCAAATTACACCCTAGTAGTAATTCCTGGCTGAGAGTATAAGTTTTCAAACCACACAGTGGGCTTGTAGACTGGACATCTGAGCAGTCTTGCTGACATGCCGCACACACACCACCACCACCCCACCACCCCCTTTTTTTTTTAATGATTTGCATTTGGAAGGATTTCAGAGTTTTCTTTTTAGCTGGTGTAACATTATCACCAAAGATGCATTGATAGATCTACCTGTCTAATCTATTTATCAGTGTTTCTGCCTGTTGGGAGAAATGCTGTTTAGTTTGGGCGTTACAGAAAGACTCAGACTGTCTGAAGCTGAGACAGCAACTTTGTGTGTTGATGAACTCTCAGTATTTGCTGCAGTCTTTTTCATGTTCAGCAGCCTAGATGTTCTGCAGCTTTTGATAGGGTCTGCAGGTAAGGATTTTGCCAGTCTGGTTTTGCAAAGGGAGTTGTAAAGCAAGGGCATCTATCTATGTTATGCTGTAGAAGCATAGAATCACGTACATTCCCTTCTGTGTTCATACTGTGCATCACTGGCTGATAAGTGCATATCTAACAGAACCTGAGATTTAATGAAAGGAGCAAATCCTAATATACACAGATTCAGCAGCCTAAGTCCGCCTCGATGCTGCTGCTTTCCTTTCTTGACTGACTTTAAGCTGTTGAACCTGTTGTCCCAACTCACGGTCTGTCACTCATCCAACTCAGGGTCTGTCACTCATGGCTACTCCAGCACACTAAGTCAAAGGACAAACTCCTTTCTCAGAAGAAGCATTTTTTTCTTTTTTTTTTTGACTTTATTATTACAACAAAACAGCTTTCTAAAATGACCTGTGAACAAATAAGGTGTGTGTGGAAGGTGAAGGAGGGTAATATATGGAGGAGAGACTGGGACAAGGACAGTCAGACATTTGAGTGCTCTAGGCTGTCAAGGACAAGCAGCTGGAGACAGTTAGTTGTCCTTTTATGTTCTCTATGCCTGTTTTCGCTTGGACTCTCTGCAGTACCGTTAATAAGAAGTCCCATAAGATGCTTGCTGAAAAGGCAAAGCAAGCTGAAGGCTGCCTTTACTATTAGCTCCCACCCCGGGCTTTGCGCTTTCAGCAGCGTGACCTTCTGGGTTGTGCTGCTGACTAGGTCACTGAAATGGTTCAAGCCACAAAGCTCTTTTCCCTCCTTTTCTGTGCCCCAGTACCTGCTGCTTTTTTTTCCCCCCAATGATATTTTTAACTGATCATTTCAGTGTCCATAGGTTGACCTACCTAAACAATTAGATTAGCATTTAAAAAGGGGCGGGCAGTATTAGAGGAGGGATGAGCGGTGAGAAATTTCAGGGAAGGGTAGAAACTTCCTTGATGGCCCAGTTATAGAAGGCAATATATTTTATAAAGGTACCTTTAAGGTATATCTTCACTGTGGAATTACCTTACCCACCTTTGAGTTACTGCTGTTGAGCCAGCCTTGCTTGTATGAGGCTATGACTCATATAGCTGAGAGAACCCTAATGGCTTGGTGCTGCAAAGAGATGGCCCAGCTGCCTGCCCTCTTCTCCCATTCCTTTTATGTTAACACCTGCTCTCCAGCCCAGTCCTGCTTGCTTCCTAGACTGGCTCTGGTGCCTGGATGCTTCACAAAGCCAATCCAGCTTTTTAACTTGGTCGCAGAGTACCCACTTCTGGTTTGCAGAGTTAGTTTTCTGCCTAGCTTGGTGCTTGAAGAAGTAAGAGAGGAAGTGGGCATGAGTGGGTGCAGAAAAGGCCCTTCTTTGTGACACTAGACCATTACATTTGCCTTAGGTGCGTCATTGAGCCACAACCAGAGAGCAGTTGTGTGTGAGTGGCTGTCTCTGCTCTCGTGTTGCAAGCCGGAGACTGGCACTAAGACTGAGGGAGTCAGAGGGGATGGGATATACCCCACTGGGGGGCTGCTGCTGCTGCTCTGCCTGTGGGTTAATGCAGCTGAGGACAGCCCTGAATCAGTAAGCCCAGGCTGAGTAGTGCCTCTGTTCACGGTGTGCTGCAGCTGTACTAGAAATCGATGAATTTTGTTAATTCAAACTTTATTCTCTTTTTTAAAATTATTATTTATTTTCCCCAAAGGGGCAGACAGTGCTTATTAAAAGTACCATCATATTCAGTGTAAGGTTGCTCTGAGGTTTCCTTTGCACGTGGAATTCATGTTAGGGGCAGCTCTTAAATTACAATTTGAGTGTGTAATTAAGTTTTAGTGGGCAGCCTCTGGAAGGCAGGACTCCAGCTTTTTATATAACTTTCACTGAGGAAGAGGCCTATGCTTTATTTATAGTTAGCTTTATTTATTGTGCTACTTACTCATTATTTCAGTGAAGCTAATGGCTATAAAAGTACAGTGACCAAAGTAAGAGGATGTAAATTCCTGGGTCTCTAGTTACGTCTGCTTCATTTTGCTGGTGATGAAAAGAAGTAGTAATAATAAAAGTTCACAACAACTAGCAATGTTTCCTGGTTATTTTTCCATATGCTATGTTCCTGAATATTGAAGAAAATTAGAATGCATTAGAGAATAGCCTTTTCAGGTTCTTGCTGTTAATATAGTGTAAAAAATAAGAAGTTGACATGTGGGGGTTGTTTTATTTTGTGTATATTTTCAAAAGTGTTTTTAATACTATGTGTAGTTACTATAATTTGTGCCAAATCTCCTTGAATGCCTGCTGCTTAGAGCAAATGAACTGCAGACATGGTGTGGGCTGGGACAAAGCCATAGGGGTTGGTGGTAGTCAGATTGTAGGGTGCAGGGGTCTGTACTGAAGCAGAGAGTACATCTGGTCAATATGAATATATTTATATCAGCAGAGATGCAACATGTCTTAGAAACTGTCCACATGTGTCTTGGTCCTGTTGATTGAAATGGCTTATCTTTGTTTTTCCTTCAGGCTCATTCTTTCTTCCAGAGCATGCTAGGAGTCTCTCATTAACTGAAGGAAAAAAGAAAAGAAAAAAAAAGTGGGTTTCTGTTTATTTTTATGGTTTGGGTGACCTATAAATTACAGCAGAAACTGCAAGTTAGGTCATGAGAAACAAGTAAATGCTGATTCCATTTTATAATTATCCATGATGTCCAATCATTTCTCAGACTCTGGACATCTGTATCATGAAGGAGGGCTGTGGGTGTGCACACGCAGTTGTTTTCCTTTCCAGAGACTTTTCAGAAAGAAATTTCTATAGCACTTCTAATGCTAATTTGTTGACTGAAGCCCAGTTCATGCCTGGTTAAGGGGAGCTGAACATGTGGTCCATCTGGCTGGATGTACAGACAATATAAAGGGGAAGTCTTAAGAGTGTGCTGCTTCTGATCCCCACCCAGAGAGTGCAGTGTCCTAAAATAATACAGAAAAAGAGCAATGCTAGAAGGTCCTAGTTACCATAATGGCTGATGAAAAATGTGTTCAGGAACCAAACTGGAAAACATGATTGGGTCTCCTTGCTACTACATCTGAATTAACATTGTTCACTCATTCAGAGCTGTATTCCATAGTCTAGCCTAGAACTAATATTTCAGAAAAATATGGCTGTATAGGTAGTCTTTCTGATGTAGCAGAAGACTGGTTACGCTGTGGTGGTTTGTTTGTGGTTGTTTTTTTTTTCTTGATGTAGCAGAAGTTGTGTGACTGGGACAGATTCTTAAGCTTCCTTAAAAGGAAAGAAAGCCTTCATCATCCCTTATAAAGTAAGAAAAGGAAAACGTAAGTCACAAGCCATAAATATTGAAAGACCAAAGAGTTAATAAAAGGAATCTAAATTTATTTTTATCATTACCAGTAATAATAATAATAATCTCATGACTGGGAAGAAAAAGAGGAAGGCCTATGCAGAATTTTCAGTATTTTTTTATTGGCATTATCATGGTATCTGTCACTTGTCATTTGGCTGCAATAACACACAGTTTTTGCCAAAAAATGCTAAGCCTAGCTGACTTGACAGTAACCAGAATTGTTTCTGCTGCTGTTGAGAAAGTTGTTCTTCAGGGATCTGCTTCATTGATGTGGCTGTGCTGAGCAGCTTTATTGTAGTACAGCTGTGGCACAGGAGCATGCTAGTCGATGCTGCTCAGAGATAGTTGCAGATAGTCTGGTTTTAATTTTGGGTTGTCATTGCTTGGTGCACAGATCGGAGAGAAAAACTTGCTTTAAATTGGGACAGTTGTTAAATTTTGTCATCTTTCTATTGGAGGTAATAGATGCAGTTAGATAAGGTACATAAAAGCTTCTAAATAAAGGTGTGTTTCTATGGTTTTTGACTCTGGACTAAGAGGAGTCTTTTAATGAACACATGCAGTTGCAGAGTTGGCTGCTGTAAAGCTGGAAGTCTCAGAGATGGCAATTGTGCATGCTTTAAGGACAAATTGTATTGTCCAGTGAAATTCTAGCTCTTGGCTTGTCTTACAGAGATAATATTGTATACCAGCCCAGTGGAAGACAGATTGGTTTGGAGTTATTCCAGCTTTGATGCACTTTTTGGGACAGTTGCTTGCATACCTGCTGATGGTTTTTTCCATCCCAGTCTGATGAGTATTTCAGTAGTGCTGTCAAAACACTTAAGCAGCCCTTGCTCACAGCCGCTTGTTCTGTCTTGCTTTATCTGAAGAGTTATGCTGGTAGTGTTTGTAGCAAGCTGGACTGAAAAACTGTAGATTATTAAAAGTGACAATAAAGGCTACTTTTAATACAATATTCCTTAACCCAGTTCAGTCCTCTGAGCTCACAGTGTTGCCCCAGAAAACAGCTGTGCAAGCACAACTCACTGGGTAAATGGGAAATTCATTTTCAGGAGATGATGTGAACAATGCTAAGCTAGTGGGTCTTTACCATGGTATAAAGTAGTCCTTTTCCACCCTTCCCATCTACTGGGTGTGTAGTACCTGCTTCATCTCTTAGTCAGCTCCAATGCTCCTCTGAGGACTCAGTGATCCAATTCAGTTTGCTAATCTGGCCAGCTGATGGAGGGAGGGAAATAATTTGTATTTTTGACAGCACTGGGCTATTAGACAGGCTCAGCCATTCCTGTGAAGCTTCACCTGGAAGCATAGATTACCAAACCTGACATTGCTGCCAAAATCAATTCTTGTCCAATGGGGGTTTTATGCAATCTTCATTTCTTAGTGCTTCAGTAATGTTGGGAGAGAGTGACTATTGTCTGAGGCAAAAATCCAAAAAAGTGTATAAAATCAGGTAATCCTGTTATACCACTGTGGAGGTGGTAATGATAGAAGAATGACAAAGGGCTGCAGTTCCCATAAAAGCTACTCCACTTTCTTCCTTTCTTTGTGGGGTGGCTTTTTTTATTTTTTCTCCTGCTTGCTCTATTTTGGGTTAGTTTCTCCACCAGTCTTCAGGCTTGGATTCCATCCTCCCTCTCAGCACACACAAGTACAATTTCTTGTATATCCTTTTTATATACGTAGTGCACACAGTATGATTTAGATAAAAGCCTCATCTGAAGATTGAACCGTTAAACATCACACCTTTGGAAGGAAGAGGAAAGTTGCTGGTCCTTGCACTCCTGTCATCCCATTTTATTTTTTTTTTTGCAGGGTTTTTTTTCTTACTTTGGTTGTGCTTAAGCATATTAGCATTTAAATGACCCTGTTAAGTGGTGATACCAACACCTTGTTGACAGGAATAGGGAAGAGGAGACAGTTTTATTGGGTTTTGTTTGGCAGCAACTTTTGTAAAATGTGATGCAAAGAGTAATTCCAGTAGTGGATTTGTATTTCCAAATGTTCTTTAGAGTACCAAGCTAGACAAAACTAACTTTTTTTTTAATTTAAACTCAGGCAAAAGCCAAGTATTTGAGGAACCAGCAAAAATAAGAAGAGCTTAAAACTCTGCTTCTGCAACTTCCCAGAATGTTTTTGTCTCTTGAACTGTTGTGGCTCTGAGCAGTGGAAGCACTGCTGCATAACTTAATAGTAATTTTACAGGTTTCATCCAAATAATTTATTACAACCTCCTGGCCAGAGTCTTTCCCAGACTTCATATATATGATGTCTGATACAGCCAGAAGCCAGAAATATGTACTCCTGTGTATTTGTCTTCTCATATTTCTCATAACACTGCCTGTTACCCAGAATGTGGGCTATCCTTGTGTTTGCCTGAAAAGCAGTAGCCAAATAACAATTTAATTGGTTAGCAGGTCCTTCATCCATAATCCTGTCGATTTTTCTGGAGAGGAAGGTTTTGTGAACATCTTCCACCTTTGCTAATAATGGCCCTCTCTGGTGCCATACGTCAAAGCTTTTCATCCTCAGTGGTATTTTTATCCTACTCTGCACGTGTTTAAACACTGGCAGGTCAGAAACGTTGGTTGCATTGAAGTGGTGTGACTGCTTTAGCTCTTGGCATCATGAACTCCAGTGGGTCCACACTGGCTTCCACAATGGGACATTTTAGTTGTTCTCCCTAGTGCAGACAAGCCCTTACTGTGCACTGTGTGTTACCCCAACTGGGGTTTAGATTTGGGGGTATCTTTGGTTCTCATACAGCAGGTTTTACACGTGAACAGATAGGAGTTGATCCAGTCAGATCCTTGCTAGGCTGGTCTCTGCTGGAAGCTGCTCATGATATAACCTACAGTGTCTGAGCAAGTACTAAGTCGGTATGGTTTGGGAAAGTCCAAAGGGAATGGCTGTTCCTTAGGATTCAGCTGGAAATGTATCACAAGGTTCCTTTGAGGGCAAACAGGGAACGTATTATGGTAGCGAAATGTCTAAACAAGTAACTTGTTGTTAATGTTTATTTTGCATTATGTTGGCATTTGTTTTGAGACTTCTCCCTGTATAAAAATTGCTGTCCGTTTTTGTCTTTCACCACTGTAGTATCTGAAACTCCCACAAACACTATTTAATTTACCCTCATAACATTTATGTTATGGCCACAGTTTTGTTCCCACCTGTGCAAGTGCAACTGAAGGATGGTTTCATAAAAAAAATAAAAAAATATAAGTATGGATCTAATTACAGTGTCTAGATTGGTAAGGCTTTCAATATTTTTGACCATACTTGCGGTAACTCACCCTGGAAGTGTTTTGCAGAACTGTCTGGTTGCTACCACAGAGTCAGCCTTCTAGAAGAAAAAATGGTTACGTATATATAGAAAGAGGAAAGCCGATGGAGGTGGCAGACTGTATTTGTTCCTTTCCTCTCTGACTTGCTGGAAGAGCTAGCTCGGCTATTCCTTTGGTGGTAACTTTAGCTTGCTCTGTGGGTGAATATGAGAGGAACTCCTGCACATGCCAGGTCCTTCTGTATTAGGCTTTTGGTTCAACGATGGAATGAAAATAGCATGCACTCCTTTAGATAACAGACTCCACCTGTTCAGTGGTAGAAGTCTATCTATAATCATCCTGTACCACTTTGCTGCAACTTTTGATATCCTACATTGATTGCTGCTCTTATCACACTTCCCAAAGCAACAGCAATTAGTAGAAATTGTTTGGTCTAATATGATGGTTATCTTTCCTCTCAAGTCAAAATTTGTTCTTTGTATTGCTTCACCAGAGAAGTCCTATATGATTCAATTATTTCTCCATATTATTCTAAATTTATGTTTACTTTTACATTGCACATCATCTGACCTCAAATTAGCTGATTGCCAGTAACTCAAGGTGAAGAAGGGTTCTGTAAATGCTAAAAAGTGTTACTATCTAAATGTTTTGTTCTGAGACTCAGATGTTTGTTCTTTAATGCCTGGGCTCAGTCATGGAGAAAATACACCTGATTGTACCGTGTTGTGAAGAATCCCTGGCAAAACTGAGGCTACCCTTTGAAGTGCTACCAATTCACAAATACCACGCTTGTTTCTCTTTGATGACAGACAGACACAGCACCAATTTCAAATTTACTTGCTGCTTAGCCAAAGACAGCACCTGGATGAAAAGCAGCTGTTTTAAAAGCTGGGCTCAGAAAGATACCGTGAAGTTTTGCTGGCATTTGCTGCCTAAGGTTGCTTGGATCCACGCACATTTGGGAGATGACAAAACCCATTTGTGGTGGTGGTTGTGCTTGTTAAGGTGTAGCAGAGTCTGCCGCAGCAAGGAAGCACTCCGTTTGCAGAAGCACAGTAATGACATTCTGCTGAAGTTGGGAATTCCTACTGTGGGAAATGCTTTGAACTTTTCTGCTCCTAAAAGCATGTTGAGGGTAATTTTCTCCCCTCTTTAAGGCTGTCTGATCATCAGGATGCTTTTTGTTTTTTCGTTACTACTGGCTACACTGATAGCTGTTGTAGCATAAAAGAACCAAAGCCACAAAATCCAAGAACAAAATATTGGCACTTTTCTAATTTAAGCTAGGCTGTAGCCCAGTCTGTGCTTGGGTACCTGGTAAACTGTGCAGTCATTATCTTCAGACATGGGTATTGCAGCTCACAGCTAGCAATGAAGGATTTCAAAGTGCTATTCCTGGGATGTACTCTCTGTTTTCTCCCCTCATGGTTACACAAGCCAGTCCAAAAGCTGCCCTCCCTGAGGCTGGTCCTTCTAGAAAAGAGTCTATACATAGACTCATGCAGTCTTTGCAGAAAGCACATTACTTACGCATCAAGAAAATGGGAAGTGCGAGGTTGGAAGAGTTACTGCTGTACCAAAAGGAAAAAATATATTAAATAATCCAGTCAGGTTCTGGGGGAGAGTTGAATCAGCAGCTGGAGAGCCTTGAGTCCTAGAGCTGTTGTGGGCTGAACAGCATGGCAGCAAGTGCAAAGGGGAGAACCTGGGGAGAAGGTGAGAGGGAGGAAGGAGGGACCTGTTTGTTCTCCTTTTGAACAGTAGTCTGCCCAGTATGGAGCTGCAGCCAACCCTCTGAAATAAAATTGTGAAATAGGTTTAGGAGACACAAGAAGGGGTTAAGCAGAAATGGATATTTATTTTTTCCTTTCCTTTTTTCCTCCCCTGTTTAAGTGGTGTTTTAAAAAGAAGATATTTATCTTGGATGCCATTTTTACCATTGATACTCTTTCTTCAGCTTGCTTAGTAGCATAATCAGCAGTTCTGAAGACAGTTATTAGCAGAAGGATGATTTGCAAATTGTGATCAGTGGCTACAGCTTTCAAATGCACTTATTATCCCCCTTTCCCCTTAATATTTGGCTTCCAGTTTCCTGAATGTAGTAACGTGATGCCAGATCTTCTGGTTCACCGATTAGACATAACAGTGTATAACTAGGGGGAAAACCAGGAAAAAATATAAACCCAAACAACTGGTGGGCTACCTTAAACCCCTTGCTGCAACTAGGAACCAAGTGTTTTGAAAGTTACTAGGAAAGCAAGAGCATCACACTGAAGGTTGGGTGTGTAGCTTGGCCTCTTAGAAACCGAATCAATAAGTAACATTCTTAAGCAGGTCATTGTCATCTTCAAGTGGATTGATTCAGCATCCTGGGTCTAGGCGTGTCCATTGGTATGTGAATTTTAAAAGCAAAAGAGCTACAGCTGAGCCTACACATTCTGTTGGAATAAGACTGCTGCACTGCTTTTATGTGTCATGGAGCTAGTGTTGAGTAAATGCAACTCTGTGGTTAAAACACCCAGGGTAAATTCTTTGCCTGCCTTTAAAATCAACAGAAAACTTGTCCCGTGAGGTCCTAGCTACACAACAATTTTCAACCATGCTGACAACTCTGACATCAGTGTTAGTGATGGAGACAGGAAGTAATTAAAAGAGGTTTTTAGGCAACAGACTACACATCACAGCAACAGACAGAAAATGCTTAATATGTAAACCTTTATTGTTTTGTACCAAAGACTTCTTTTACACAAATACTTAACTAATTTAGGATGCCTAGATACACTTTAATGGTGAAGAGAAACAGGTTTTAGAGAAATCTGATATATTTCCCCTGTCCACTGTCTTTCCTCTTCTGCTTTTTTTCCTAACAGAAGTTAACAGAAGTATTCTGAACAAATATTTGAAATTAATTTTGAGTTATTTACTGAACTGTTTCTATTCACAGCAAATTGTTAGCAATTTACTGCCTCTTACTGTGTGTGTCTCTTTAAATTTTAAGAATCAAGTATATGTGTGTGCGTATGCATAGGTAAATAGAGTACAGATGTTTAAAGTGTGTCTCCTCACGTGCAAGTTTTAATTTTGCAGACGATATCAGAAATTGCAGAAGATAATGAAGCCCTGGTAAGAACCTGATTAGATCATTACCTTGCCCACTACCTCTTCTTTTGCATGACTGCGTTCAGGCCCTTGCGCTAATCTTTATACGTAAATACAACTGTGCATATTCATTCGGCAAGTCTTTGACCTTCTCTGTTTTCTGCTCTTTGATGCCTGTTAAAATTTTCTGATGAAGACTTTTTTTGCTTTGCTTGTGGAATGAGTGCTTCATTTCTGTAACTTCTGCAGGGGCTTCTACTGTTTCTGAAGTAAGGCTTTTGTTTTGCTTTATTTTTTAATTTGAGCAAACGAATAATTTCCCCGCCTTCCCCAATTCCCCTCTTAAATTGGTCTGGCTTACGTGATTGATAGTAGGCAATTTTAATCATTGATGTTAGAGAGATGAAAGTAAGAGTCATTGTGTCAGTTTGAATTCCTATTATTTGCTGGTCCCAGGTAATGCTAATTGTTGCAGAAGTATACATAAAGGAAAACCATGGTATAGTAAAGGCCCTCACATCAGGAAGTTCAGAAGCACGCTTATTTCCCTGGTGATTTTGAATGGAACACTTCTATGTGTTTCAAGTTAAGCACAAGCTTTTGTAGGCTTTGATAAATTTAGACTCCAAGAGATACTCTGTTATCTTGATTGGCTTGCAAATTTGACGTGTCAAGTATAGCTAAACCCCAAGGAAGCAAAAGAATAATTAATCAATTATTCTGTCACTCTGAGAGCTTGATGTAGTTTATCATGCAGGAAATGCAGCTCCCCTTCTGAATCCAGACTAAATCATACTTTCACAAAGCTGCTGTAAACCAAGTTCTGAAACACTCATTTTTAAATCATTGCCTAAAAAATAAATTAGACAGTAACCATAGATTTGGCAGGAAACTTAAGTCCTTCCTCTACATTCGCTTTCCTAACCTAATACAAAGTAACTTGTTTCATAACAGCAAAGTTTACGTTCTGAGGAAAATGATGAAAATGGTATGAGGCTTTCAGAATTCTTGGCAGCATCACACCTGCCAAAACAAGGTACCTCCTGTGCATTTAGATGGTGGGTTTTTCTTCAGTGCTGTGAAAATAGTTCTTTGTGGAAGAATAGTTACACTCCTTCAGCATCTCTTTGCTCCTAGATTCTGTTATCCTGTAGGCTTCTATACATTAAATTATGTGATTGTCCTCAAGACAGTACTAAACCACTGACTTATAGCTGCATGGCACCCTGGTTTTTGAACCTGATCATACTGATCATCTGAATTAATTTTTATTTTTTTTTTACACAGTTTAGTTTATTTCTGGGAACAAGGCGTTACCCACTTTAAGAGAATTCTTACTGGTTAGTGTAAATATAGCAGATCAGTGGATACAATAGTAAAGAAAGTGTGTGCCTGAAGTTTATGCTAATTTTGGAAGTTAATCCTGCCAGTAGAAACCTTAGTTTACATGGGGACACACAGTTTAAGATTTTTATTTCCATCAGTAGTACACGAAATGATACAAATAAAATAACACAAGTTTTTTAATTCAGGACTTGTACCAAAAAAGATACCAGAGCCATTGGTCAGGACACAAAGCCAATAGTTCTGGAAGCTGGCATTTTGAAGGTAAAGTGTATACACTAGTGCTCTGTGTGTGTAGTTGCTGAACATCCTGACTATTTTTTACCCATATATTAATGGGAAAAGGCCCAATGAAACAGAACTATAAAAAACCCCACAGAGCTTGATATAATGACCTAAACTAAACTTTCAAACTTTGCAGCCTCCACCTGCTGTCATCTTGACTAAATAAACTTAAAGAAACCAAATGCTAATTAAAAAAAAATACTTTTGATTTACAGGATGACATATTTCATGAAGTGCCAGTATTTCATTTTATCTCTGGTAGCTTGCACGTGATAGCCTGACTTAATTAAAACCTGATTTTCACAGAGGGGCCTTGTTTAATAGCTTTCTCCATTGAAGGAGTTTCTTCTAAAATACTGAGTTTCTTTTTGTCTGTCTTTTCAGTTTTAGAGGTTCCCATTTTATTATCCCATGTTGGCTAATACTTGGATTTTTAAAAAGAAATTATTCCCATGAAACATCTCTATTAATTGAACTTTGCATTGCATTACTGAATTATAGCCAAACCATGCTGATTGGGCAGTGATGTTTTTCCTGTGCAGTTATTCCTGGTCTTTTAAGAAAAACTGGTCCTTTTAAGGCAATTACCATGAAATGAGCAAACCCAGAAATTTAAAAGATGGGGAATAAGAGAAAAGGCAATTCTAATCACATCTTTATGAAGAACCAGAGTGTAATAGTTCCTCTGGGCTAGTTTCCCATGCAGACAAATGTTTAATGTACCTGAGAGTAGATTTAGTCATACTCCATAATAAGAGTACCTACACCTGGATTTGTTCAAGAATAGTTACAGTTCTGTTTAAATTTGCAGCTTGTTTTCTTTAATCAGAGCTAATTTGCAAGGTTAGAGAAGCCCTGATACCAGTGGTACAAAGCTATTTCAGGTTTTTGGAATGCAAGTGGTTTAAGATTAGTAGGGCTGATCCGTTTTAATGAATGCAGTTAAACTGTACCACAAAGAAATATTTCAGTGGTACTTGGCACATTACAAAACAAAACAAAACAACAAAAAATTCTCTGCCAATTGCAGTGTGGCAGTTAAGTGCATTTTCTGTAATCACCTAGAAAAACAGGGGCAGCTACCCTGCAGGTTGTTCAGTCATTTTCAGCTGTACTGAGTAAGTACCATGTAGGTGTGAATTGCTCCTAGTTTAATTTGGTGGTGGCTTAGCTTTGCCCTTGGAAAGGTTACTTGAAGAAACAAGGCAGTGTAGAAGCAATGAAGAAGAGCCGTAGCAATAAAAAAAGGTACTTGTTCACACTGTGCTTGCAAAGCATCCTGCTGCATCATCAGTCTTCCTTTTAGATTTAGTTAGGTTCTTGCCCCCATGGCTTTTCCACAGCTCTTGTCCTCTGATGATTAGATATATGCTGCTCCCCTGTTTAAATTTATTCATGGTCATTTATTCTTGACAACTCTAACTTAAAAAGCTGTTCTTACTCTTTGATGTTGACCTCAATGATGTCAAGCCTTTCAGCTGCCCAGTATTGGGCTGTGAGCACAGTTGCTGAATGATAAGGGACTTAAAAGTTAACCGATTCCTTAACTCCTGTATGTGGAAGTAGGCAGCTGCTACTCTCTAGTTGCCTCCTGCCCAGTTAAAATTGTTTGTTTGCTGTCTTCCCTCTTCACGATTAGAGATCAGCTTTGGTTCTGTTTAGCCCATGAAAAATGGTTTGTGTAAAGATGTACTGTCTCTGGCTTCCAGTCCTAATGGACTGATGGCTGTGTCCTGGTTGTGACAGACAAACAACAGTTTATTTCCAGGTTCTTCAATGCAACTTTTGTCATATAAAACATGCGACAGTCCACCTAGCTTTATAAAAACTTATATTGGTATGGATTGGTTTTGATTTTTTTTTAATGATTATTATTTTATTACCTGATGACAGCAGAGCCTGGCTAATTAACTCAATGTAAAGAATAATTTGAACAGCTGAGTATTATTCCCTCTACAACAGCAATAAAATGTTCATTTTGGTACATGTGTTAAAGATGCATTGAGATTTTCTTTTTTCTTCCCCCCCCCCCCCCCCCCCTCCCGAAAACATCTACGGGATTTGGGTGCTCAATTTTATTTTATTTATTGATATATTTTGATAAGAAATCCAAATTGCTTTAGGCATCTTTCAAAATATCAGTTCTGAATATACATCTGAGGATTACTTAGCACACATAATAAAAAGATGGTTTAGCATGTAGAAGTGATAACTAGGAAGGCAGGTGAGAGACAGGTGTGGTAGTCAGGGTCACATGCACATTCCTGTAATTTTTATTTTTAGGAAAGAAAAATATGATACCAAAATATGTGGAAGCTTGGGTTTTTTTCATCATTTCTTAAAGTAATCATGCAGGAAAATTTTAGGAATGTAAATTAACAGGCTTTGACCTGATATTACCCTAGAGATGTGAAATGTGAACGTTGACTTACTTTTCAGTCAGGTTTGTCAGGGAGGTTGAGGCACTGTGGATCAGAGCATGGTCATCCATCCACACTGGAATGGCTCACACTGGGACACCTGATGGCATTGCAGATCACAACTTTCTGCTGCTTAAGAGGCTTTTGCCAAGAGCAAACCAGCTCGCCCATCCTTACAACGGTGGTTAGTAAAGGGGAGTCAGCAGAGAGTGGGGAAACTTCATCAGCTGTCCCAGTGTAAGGTGCCCCTGCCTAAGAGCCAGCGCCCTGAACAGTGTTCAGGAGGGATTTTACAAGTAGCTTGCCTAAGAGCATAGATCATTAAAATGTCAGTGTTAGCGAGAGATGAAATTGCAATTACACAGTGCATCTTTCTGATCATTTTTCCCTTTTTGCTGCAATGACACACATTAAAAAGCACCTTCAAACTATGAGGTCATTTTGCCAGAGCAGCAAGGGTTAAATATTTACAGAACTGTTGTGCCTGATGCTGTGGATTAGTGTAAAAAGATTTTATGAAGAAAGAGGCAAAGAGGCCCCATTATATTTCAGACCTTTTGTATGACTAAAACAGTCACTGAGATTTTGAGTTAAACAGCTCCTACCATCTATTTTCTCAGATTACTACTTTTATGAACAAGCTTTGATTCCCTTGAAATTTCTAGTGTCTATTCTATCTGCCAGTCTTAATAGTATGAGTGTGTCTGTGCATGTGTCTTGAAGTGAATTGCTCGGAAGCCTATTTCTACCTATCTGCTTGTGTTTAAACACATAACTATGAATCAACAACACTCCCTTCCCCCTCCAGATACTTTAATCCTTATCTTGCTGTAGTTACCCTGGAGATTGCTTTCATCTCTAGCTGTGCTGTTCCAAATGCTTATCCTTTAAGCCTGGCTCTTGACTTTTGCGATGCCACTTAGACACGTGTGTGTAGGTACATATGTGTATTTTTAAAATACATACTACATCTGTGTGGTGCTGCATAATATATAGAGTTGGAGTATTTCTTGCTGCTTGATTAGTCCCAGTGTTGTACCTCTTCCCTCATTAAATATTGGAAGCAGTGTCACTGGAGTGATACCTGGTGAGGTGTCTGATCATTTTAAGTGCAAAAATATTTTTGCTTTCTTGATCACAAACGGTTGTATCATTGTCACATCTACTAAAACCAGGTTTATACATTAATACCAGTATTTTCAGCTTCATTAACCTAGTTTCCCCTCCAAAGCTGTGGAGGAGGCTGGATTAATTGGCAGGATTAATCAGTAGCTTTGGTGAGAAGAGTAAATGAGACTGTTGAATTCAGGTTAATTTAATTCCTTTACATTGCAGCCACTGCTGTTCTAAAGGTGAATGTCCATATACAGGTTTAATACAGTTTTAAGTAATCCTTCTAAACCATACCCATTGTTAATGGGGATTAGCTTTCATGTACAATTAGTTTATAGAAGAGTATGTATGTACTAAATACAGGTTAATTGACTAAATTTTTAAACAATATATAAGAAAATATATGGGAGAGAAATTATGTGCTTAGTTTAATGCAGGGAGAGGTATTTTAATCTATTTTTCAATCTATATGGTCTATCGTATTTTTTGTTGTTTGGGTTTTGTTTTTGTTTAATTTGAGCCTAATTTAGTCTAGCATCTTAAAATACCAGAATTGCATATATTTGTGGAAGTATTCTGTCATGAAGATGCATGAGAATTTGGTACAAGCTTCTTGAAGGAAGCCTTTCTTAGGGTGCTCTTTTATTTGTGGCTTTATAAATAACCATTTTATGCAAAAAGAATGGATTGGGAAGATGACAGGACTGGAGCTGATTAAATTTCCTGCAGAGTCTTATTGTTGTCCTGTTATGAAATCCTTGGTTATTTGGAATGCCTAATGATGACATTTTACGTCTAATTTAATTCTTAAAAGATTTGCAGTATTAAAATACAAGTAAACAAAAGCAATGCCCCTACCCCCCAAACAAAATGCAAAGCTTCCAGCTCATGTATTCCCTGAACAAAATATTTCTTGCAGAATTATGGTCCATTCTTTTAAAGACACTGTACTTTTCTTGTTTGCTCTTTAATGTAATTTTTTCATTTTGTCATAAATAATCAAAGCCACTGTGGATACCCTTCCTTACTGTGGAAGAGAAAGGTGTGTTTTGGGGTTTTTGTTTGGTTTTACTACTAAAATGTCAAGAATGGCAAATTTATTTTTAATAGAGGGCATCTGTGGAGTTTTGATGAACAAGAGCTCCTTTCTTAAATGAAGGGGCCACTAAGGGCTGCATCTCACCATCAGAAATCCCTAATTGGCAGATTGTATCAACTCCAATAAACTGGCTCTTGGAATTGCTACATTGAAAACAATTTTCTGCCTCTCTGTACTGCTGTAACTGTCTTCCAGCTGAGTGGATGCTCACTTCCTTGTGTTGGGCTGGTGCAGGTTAGTAGGAGAGCAGATCACAGAGTAAGGGTTACTGATTACATTGCTTAACTATGGGTATAGTATTAGACTCAGGTTTTCAACATACTGAGCATTACAGTTCCAATCTGACAGAGGTTTTTTACTTTTATCTTTTTATTAGGTAAGCTGTTGCATTAAAATCACTGGGACTATTCATGCTGTTTAGATTGATTGTATGCTTATACTTGTTAATGGCTTAGCGGCCGAGTACCTTGCAGGCGGTTTGGCATGCCCTGAAAGGTAATTACGCAGCTTCATTTTGGGCTCTGTGCACTGCTGCTTGTATTGAGCAGTTACTTCATTGAACGGCTTCATTGAAATCGTTATGGCTGCTGACTGTTCAGTGCCCTGACTATATATAGAAATGAAGCTAATCTTTAAAAGGTGTTTTTTAACACGGAAAATTCCTGTGCAACTAGTCAGGTTAGAAAATTTTATTTATGTTGAGTTTAAACACGTTTTGAATTTAGCCGAGTTCGTACAAAGATGCATTGAATCTCAAATTTACAGGTGTAAATTTACAGGTATAAAATGCAGTGTAGTGGCCTGCAAACCCTAAATAATTTGAGCTGCATGCTTGGATAAACTATGGGAATTCTCCAATTTGCTTGACATGGTTGCCCATAGGTAAACAAGAGGAGATGCATCTTCAGGTTCAAAGAAAGGAACTGAGGCATTAACTATCAAGAAATTCCTGCTCAATATATAATCTCTTCTGGTGCATTTTAAAAATATATTTGCTTCCTTGTAAGAGAAGGAACAAACAATCCACTGACTTTCTGCCAATCTGCTTAGTGCAGAGGTACCAAAACGTGGCACTTCTGTATGACCTTCAATTAGGAGCACTTCCATAAGTTGCTAAGAAAAAAGGTCGTCTTTTCTTCTGCTAGATCTAAATAAGCGAAGCTTAATTTGGGCTATCTGATTTCCTTGAGCATTGCATGTGGTGTGCTCTTGGGGGTGACTACTTCTCTTACAAAATTGGTTTATTCCAGGTGACTGTTCCTGATGTCCATGCTAAAATGTTTTAGAGACTGTCTGTTGCACGGCCTCTCTTGCTCTTCTGCTACCTCTTAATCCATAACTGGCTTAATTTTCCTGCCTTTCTAAAAGCTTCCTGCTGCTTTGTTCCCTTGGTCATTGCCCTGCTGCATTACTGGTAAATGTTGTCATGACTCCTGTCTCTTGCAGCTTTGGAGATATGTTGTCCTTTACACTGACTGCATTTGTTGAGCTGATGGATCATGGGATTGTATCGTGGGATACATTCTCTGTGGCATTCATTAAAAAGGTAAATTTGTAATCAATGCTATCTGTTCTATATCAGTTTAAAATTTTGAGGTGAGTCATGGGCTTGGGTTTGGTTCCGTTCCTTCCCCCGCCCCTTCCTGGTACATTATGGTCAAAAAGTTACCTGACAATGGGATTGAAGTGCTATTTCAAACTATAAATATTTGTAGTTGCAGGATCTGGCCCAGCTTCTACGGAAATCAATAGGAATGAAGTGGGATCAACACTGTATTAGGCTCATTGCACAAGAAATTGCTTGCTCAATTACAGTGTGACCTCCCTGTGCAGATACCATGCAGTTAAAGCAAAAATTAGTATTTTGACTTAAATTAAAATAAAAACAGCGCTGAAATGTTTCCTCTGGGGGTATGGGAGGAAGAGAAATGAATTACTTTACAAATGAAAATTAAGCTGTTATCTGCTAAGTTTATCAAGTTGAACTCTGCCACCCCTCCCAATCTTGCAGCTGAGGTCTGTGGTTTTGAAAGAGATCTTTCCATGATTTGCAATATTTTTTAATTTTCTTACATGTAGGAGATGCACAAAAGCAGCAGAAACGCAGGAGTACTTTTTAAGTACAGAGATTTAATAGACTTCAGAAAAAGTTTTGTTACTGATTTAACCCTTTTCATTTACTGTGGACACCCCCCACACCCTCCTTCTTTACAAGGAATTTTCAACCCAGATTGAACTCAGAACTTAAGTTAAAGTGCGTTTGTACAGTTTGAAAAGATATCTGAGTTACTTCACAAAAATAGTAGCAGAGGTATTAATGGAAAGAACATAACCTGTGGCAAAGATATCTTCTTTTTAGCAGAATGTGTCAGAGTGAAGACTTTTAACTTAACTTTGGTTAGAAAATTTCTGCCACTAAGGGAAAGTAAAAATGTACTTCTGTTGCCAAAAGTGAAAAAGAATAAATTACGAAAAGAGCATTAGATATCAACACTCAGTTTTGGTCATTAAAAATAACAGATGCTATTTGTAAGAAAAATTAGTATAATCAGGTTTTTGGACTCTTTTTTGATTTGGCCAATCTTGCAGTCCAAAAAGATTATAATGATGATTATTGTTATCTTTTCATGGCAAAGAAAATAGTGCAACTGGTTTTTAACTAACTTCATGATACAAGGTCAAGCCCAGCATGCCTTATTTTCTAGGGGAGCCTGGTAAGAAGTGTATGAAGAAACTTGCTAAAATGAGTTTAAATCAATCTGCTTTGTCAGTGACTCGAAAGGGTAGTCTTCGCCTAACTTTGTCAGCATCTTTTGCCCTGTGGGTTGTATAGTAACTACAGAAGAAAGTGCTGTCTGCACCCCTGTTAATGGCTCATCTATCTCTTCTGTCTGGCACTTCCATAGGTTTCCCTGGACAGGGACCCAATTTAAAAAACAAAGGACACAAACAAAAGCATTCTCACAAGTACCTATGAAAACCAAAATTGGCCAGTAAAAACCAAAAGTGAAACTGGTGGACAAGAAAGGGACCAAGGAAAAGAATAGGCTGATTATAAAGAGAAACAGAAGGACAAAGAATGACAGATGTAGATGAAGTAGGCACAGATGTGTCCTGATCTGCCATGCAGTTGGGAGCCAGCACAACAGAGCCCTCACTGGGGCTCTGTGGGCCAGGGGCTGACCTGAAGGAGCACTTTTGGACTATGGCTCTCTGATGGCACTCTACAGCTTTATTCCCACTTGCTTCTGTGACCTTGGCTTTTGACAGGCCACTTGACGTTGCTGATGGGCTTGCTCAAGTGGTTGACAGGATGGATAAGGGAGCCGATAAGTTTCTGCTAGCGGAGGGGGACTTTGCAATCAAGTGCTTCTGCCCTTTGAAGTTGTCTTTCATGTTAAGCCGTGAAGCCAATCTGAAATGAGGAGGAGCTAATCTGAACTTTTTTCTTGAATAGTTTTCTAACTTAAAGTTTAGAGGTTGGAGGAGAGCTCAAAGGAGACCTCTTAACTTCTTCTAATAACTAACTGCTTGGTGTTGGATGCAGTTTCCCTCCCATCCTTTAGGTATACGAAGTCTGCTATTCCAAGTGCTGCAAATAAGAATTGACACTTTCAAGTAGAGCTTTGCTCCTTATCTTAAGGGAAAACAGCATAATTGGAAAAAACTTCCTTATGATATGTAGGATTCTCTCAAGACCTTTTTCTTGCTTATGACAATATAGTTTATTTCCAGCTTCCATAGTTGCCTAAAGGATTTGGATGCCCAGTTCTTAGAAAATGTCATGGTAACTGGATATCAAAATACACTATGCAAATGTGGTACTCTCATCTATAGTTCCCACAAGAGGAGAAGTGAAGTTTGTAGTATGGTTGAGATAGGTCTGAGATATCTCTTAGAATTATTTATATAATAGCTGTTTCATAGCCATGTGATGCAGAATCAACCTCCCTGAACTGTTTACTGTGCCTTCTAAAATGTACTGTGCAGAAAAAGGGGTTGGCAGTAAGGAAAGTATGTCTGTGTCTCTCAACTGTCAGTTGGTTTTTCTGTAGTCAAGCACAACTCTAGTTCCTGACTTGAAAATGAGATGCACAGTTTAAAAATTTACTGTGCATTAGGACTTAAAGGAGAACAAAACTGCTAGATTTTTCTGTACATTTCTGACATCAGAGTGGTCCAGGCAAATAACTAATGAGCATACCACAGCTCAGAAAATCAGATCTGTTTCCTTCACTGTTCTTTCCCTGCATGTGTTTTGTTGGTGGCATGGTTTATTTTGTTTGGGGTTCTTTGGGTTGTTTTTGTTTTGTTTTTAATTTTTTGGGGTTTAATTTTTGGATTCTTTCCTGTTCTTTAAGTGGTCCTGAAACAGGAAAAGAAGTCTGATGATGTAGTTTAGTTTGCTATAGGATGCTCATCTACCCTCATTTTACATGTTTAGTTGCTCTTTCAGCAGAGCACTGGGGCTGAATGTGTAAAAGCATTCTGATATCTAATTTCCCTTGAAATGAGATAGGAAGTTAAACACCCAGCCACTTCTTTTGTATGTGTCTATATATGACCTGATAGGGCTACGCAGATATTGAGGTATTTTGCTGAAGAAATAGTTTTATCCTTAATGAGACACACCCATGGCTTTCATGTAAAAGCGCAAAGCAATGAAGTTGCTTATTTCGGGAGGAGAGGTGGTATTTCTGTGAGCTTGCATTATTTTTATCATCAGAATTTTTGATAAACGAGTGCAGGACTATTTTTGGATGTTGAAAGCCCTCCCTGTGTGTGGTGCTCAGTAAGCAGGGAACAGCACATAACACAAATTTGAACTCCTATTGATTCTTGTCTCTTTTCAAGAAGGGTATGGGGTTTTTTCCACATCCAGAATTTAAAGTATGGTAATAGAATTTCTTTTTAATCTAATTTTGCTCACTCTGGAACTGGCGTGCCTCCTTTATCAGGGTAGACAAGCCTATTATTTCCTGCCAGACTTCATGCTTCAGCAAGGTGATTATAAATATACATAGCTTGACGTGCAAGTTACCTGGGAGGTGTTTTACATGTATGTTCAGTGTGATATGTTACAGGCTTTTAAGCACACAAGCCAGCCTCATACCTTGGGTTTGTGTTTATGATTAAAAGACTTTACGGTCCAGGGTCAGAAGAAGAAATACGTGTAAGGCAGCGTTTCCTAGGCTGAGGTTTGTTATCTATACTGTTGCATTTCTGCAGGCTACTGATATGAATATGTTATATCCCAGTGAAGCATTTACACTGCCACTTGAAATACCATGTGAAGGAGCTGCTGCACCAAGAATAATTCATACATGTCAGGGCTTCTAAAAAGAATGGTGGCAGCAGTCTGACAAGTTGGGACACAGTCTGGACATACTGTATTCCTGCTGCACAGTTGATCCGTGGATGCCTGATGACTGAGGCTTCCAAAGTGCAATTGGTTTATTGTCTGAGCAGTGCAGAGTTGCTCTGTGCATACACTGCCTATATTGTGGGCCTTCTGGACATCTGGCAGCTCTGGCTGCAATGCACCAAAACCACAACTGGATTACTATTAAGAGAGGTAGGGTAGTACAGTGCTTCTGAGATACAGCTTGTAGGTCGAGGGAGGTGATTCTTTCTCTCTACTTTGCCCTCATGAGAGCCAACCTGGAGTACTGCTTTCAGGTCTGGGGCCCCAACATAAGAAGGACCTGTTGGACCAAGTCCAGAGGAGGGCCACAGAAATGATCAGGGGGCTGGAGCACCTCTCCTGTGAAGACAGGATGAGAGTTGGGGTTATTCAGCCTGGAGAAGACAAAGTTCCGGGGAGACCTTATAGCAGCTTCTGGTACCTAAAGGGGGCCTACAGGAAAGCTGGAGAGGGACTTTTTACAAGGGCATGTAGTGATAGGGCAAGGGGCAATGGCTTTAAACTGCAAGAGGGTAGATTCAGATTAGGTATTAGGAAGAAGTTCTTTACTGTGAGGGCGGTGAGGCACTGGCACAGGCTGCCCAGAGCAGCTGTGGATGCCCCATCCCTGGCAGTGTTCAAGGTCAGGCTGGATGGGGCTTGGAGCAACCTGATGTAGTGGAAGTGTCCCTGCACATGACAGGCGGGTGGTGGAACCAGATGATCTTTAAGATCCCTTCCAACCCAAACTGTTCATGATTCTATGATTCGTAACAGCACAATGTGCATCATATACTAATGTAAATATTACTTGGGCTCAGGACTTGCAGGTAGCAGATACTGAAAGTCGAGAGTAGAGAAGGGCTAATTCTTGCTTCTCTCCTCTTATTCTCTATGCATGCATGCGTTGGTTCTCCATTTCCTGTAAAGACAACATGTATTCCCTGAACCGAGTTATATTCTGCATAGCATGTTCTTGTTGTGGTAATGCAAACTAAGTTGCAGAGCAAACAGTAGGGCTGCAATAGATCAGAAGAAGAAAAATCTGTCCCTTTTCCCTTGTCTCCAACCAAAGTTGCAGAAAAGGTATTTTGCTCTTTCAGTACTACTCAGAATGCTGCAAGTACAAAATAATGTAGTTGTCCACATGTCGGTATTTGACTGTGAATTTTACAGGCAGCTAGGCAGCTTTTCTAAGCATAGGCATGCCTTTCTTCCTACAAAATGAAAATGACGCCAAGGTCTAAGCAAACATCCAGAATCAGAAACAATATAATCAATCACATTAGTGGCTTGAAGTAAGAGTGCTGAAGAAGCACCTGGACTTTAAGTTTCCTGGAAGGAACGCAACAAACTTGAGACAGGGCTGCTGTAGTCTGTTACTTGGCTGTAAAGAGCGAATAACTGTAGTCACACGACGTTTCTTCTGTTTGTCTGTGCTTTCTTGGGTACCTTTCAGCTTGACTGTGCTGGTATTGGTGCATTCAAGGAAAACCCAGGCAGTTCTTGCTTCCTGCGTCAGCAGAAGGCAAGCTTCTTCCTGGGAAGCTGTGTCAGTGGACTGGGAGGCATAAGAAAGAACACACATTGCCACATCTTACTGCACAGCTGTGTTGGCCCTGCAGATGAGTGCACAGCATGTCATTGCCACACTGCAAAAAAACAGAGGTCAGACCTGGCTTTAATTAACGTGCCATTTGTTTGTGGCAGCTTGCGGTAAAAGTGAAAGTTATTAAGGCATAAACTGGACTCTAGGCAGAGTTATGGAACCAGTTGTGCTGATAAACAGTCATCAACAGAGTTTTAGTTTGTAACCTGGAGAGAGCTTTCAGTGGTTTTGGTAACAGCAGGGCAGGGAAAAAAAAGCATGTTTTGCTAGAGTGTGTTTTGCCAGAGAGCTAGATGTAAATTTCTTTTTTGAAACATTTGCCTTGAGCCTAGATATTTATTTAGAGAAAGCTGGCTGCACAGACTTTTACTGGAGGGAATGAGAAGTATTCTCCTTCTCCTTCCCAAAGTTTTCCTCACAATAAGTATAACCATTCTAGTTCTTTAATGCTGATTTATCATGTTCATAGCATAATGTTGAAGCATATATTTCAGTGGTATGAATATTGACATAAATCTCTGGTGATTTGCACCAGCTGAAGAATCTGTGCCAGTGTCCTTTGAAGGTATCTGCAGTGCCTGGTTGATGGCTCTTCTGAGCCGTGTTCACAGTTTTCTTTCTTCCCTTTCCCCACTTTCATGACAAGATGTAAATTCTCTTACTGTTTGAATTTGTAGATAGCAAGCTATGTGAACAAATTTGCTTCAGACATCTCTATCTTGCAACGGTCGCTAGCAATCCTGGAATCAATGGTGCTCAATAGCCATGACCTGTACCAGAAGGTGGCACAGGAGATCACAATTGGACAGCTAATCCCACATCTGCAGGGGTGAGTGTCTTCAGCTGCCACCTGATACGGTGGATGGTTTTTTTTTTTTCCCCAAATGAGCACAGCGTTTAGAAAAAAGAAATTGTATAAAGGCTGACAACCACCTGTATGGCTGCTGCATCCACTATAAATGGCTGGATGACTGGTAACCAGCTTTAAGGAGTTGCTTGATCATTGATATTCCCTCCCCTGCTACACTACCTGTGTAGTTGGAAGTGGGGGATGAAAAGAACACCCTGTTGTAATAAAATGCTAAATGCTGTTAGCATACAGATGGGGTTGTTCTGCTTGCCAGCCTCTGGGAAGTGTGTAAGGCAGAAATTGGTCAACTTTTGCTGAAGGTAGATTTGAAAAGGGAGAGGTGTTTTCTTAAACAATAATGTGTGGTGGTTAAATGGGTGGAAACTGGCTCTTGTAGCATAGGGTAATGAATTTTGTATAGTGTATGATTATGCTTGCCTCCCAGCTGGGGCATTTTCAACTCACCTGAAAAGCTTTTAATACCAGCACGTTAATCTCCAGAACCTTTTAGGGAAGATTCCTCTTCCTACCTTGAGCTGTTGGGCATCTAACAGAAGCTGATTCTCTGAGTCAATGGCACTTCAAGGATGTGCTTCATTCCATCTTTCTTGAATGCTGAGTGTGTCTCTTAATAATAGAAACAACCTGGTCATGCCCAACTTGGGCCGATTACCTAACTTTTACATGGTAAACATTATGCAAACAGTCCCTCCACTTCTACCTTCAGTAATGCAACTGGAAAATCAGTTTCTACAGCTTGTGTGTATTCATGTTCTTCTCTCATGTTTATAATTTTATTCCAAACAGGACAGACCAAGAAATCCAGACATACACCATTGCAGTAATAAATGCACTCTTCCTTAAAGCACCGGATGACAAGAGGCAGGTAAGTTGTTGGGTCTTGTATACCTACATATCTGTAGGAAAAGTCTGTCATATTCATACCTGCAGTTGTCCGAGACAAACTTTTGCTGCAGTTAATTCAGACTGAAACTTGTTCTGTTGTTTTATGCTGGTATATTATTCTTTCTGATGGAGCTACCTCCATCTTGCAACAATATTAGTAGGGATTAAGCGTTCTTTTGTGCTTTGTAGTCCCCTGTAACCTTACATGAACCATATTGACTGTGGCTGGCTGTAGTATTTATTGTACTGAACCCTTTGCCAGCACAGCTTGTAAAACGAGGCTATTTTTTTGTAAGCTGTTTCCCCCCAGATTTTTTAATAAAAAGTGCGTTCCTTTTGAAAATGGAAATATCTTGCCATGTAAGCATTTCATGACTTTTATAGTGTACTATTTTAACTTTAGTGCCAGAGATCAGGAGTCTCAAAAGGAAATATTTCAAGTTGCTGTTAAATGAGGATGGAATGCGGTGTGTTATGAAATAGAGAAGTTTCATCCATGCTTATGAAGTCATTAGCCTGTGTCAAAACAGATTTAGTCATTTATTTGTTTAACATTTCTGTCACCAGGAACAGTGTTGGTAATTCTTCTTGTGACATAGTGTTAGTGTCCAGAATAAATTCATTGAGAGCTGCTAATCAGATCTGACAAGGACTTTCCTTAGATTTGTTTACACTTTTAAATGCTGATGATTGTTTAAACTAACATCAAAGCACTAATGGTTAGTTCTTCTATTTTGCTTCAGAAGTATCTTTAAAGTTGTGAACAGGGCAAAGTAAAACCATGGTTAAATTTTAAAAAAAACCAAACACACACCTTTTTTCCCCATTCCATTTTTCCTTTGTCCTTCTTCCTCCAATATGGTCTTTAGTTATTAAGAAAAGAAGGCACCTAAAGAACAAAAAATTGGAATAAAAACTTTCTTTCAATTTTGGCATAAATCTATGATAGGTCCTTGTAAGAAAAGCAAAGATTTCACTCTTTACATTTGTAAATGGTCGCTACTGTTTATGTTTCTGTGAAAAGTATGGTTTGGTGATACTTGAAGTTGAGATACAATTTCAGAGGTAGGTGAGACTTTAATATTGATTTGTGGGCATGTGTTTCTGAAGATGACAGTATCACAGGGGTTTCCCAGCAAGTAAAACTATATTTCACCAAGAGTGTAACCATCAAGTGAGGCTGCCAGCAAACCATGCAGACTTCACTTTACCCGTAGTGCCTGCTGCTGTGACACAAATTTATTAGTCATGGAGTTTATGATCCTGAAAATATAATGATTTGATTTGGCTTGAAGGGTAATAGCTGTGATGCTTGCAGAAAATTTCCTTCAGCCTTTAATAACCTATAACAAGTAGTCAGAATCTGTTAGGTTTCTCTTTATGTCTATCTTGTGGTTAATTAGTAAACCATACATTGAAGAAGGTAGGTGTCCGTTAGCTTCAAGATAAGGATAACTGATACTGTCTACTGAATTCTGTCCTTCTAAGACAATGAACTGTGGTGATACGGTCTCATGTAATTATCTGACAGTGGGTACTCAAAAGTTAAGGTTCAGCGCTCACCACTAATACAGTTAAGAGTGAGAAACTGCACCAAACCCTGTATGATTCCAGGAGCTTTGGCACCCTCTCTGCTGCCATTTTACAGGGACTGGCATAATGTGGGTGACTGCACTGCAATTAAGTAAAAGATTTAAATTGATGCTGGTATCTGAATTCCTTCTTTTTCTTTTCTCTTTTTTTTTTTTTTTTCTTTTCTATTTCTGTAATGCAAAAAGCCAAATGGTTCAAGTTTTTTTCTGTTTTAATGAGGACTCCCTGGTTGCTTTCCTTCCTCTGCCGCTGTCAAGGACCAAGTAATCTAGAGAAACCTAAAAAAGTGTTTATCAGAAAAAATCATGGAGTTTGAGCATTGAAATAATGCTGTGAATGTTTGAAAAACTTTTCTTGGCAATTGTCTGCATTTTTGCAGACATGTTGCTATGGGAAGTGAGATGGCAAATTTTGTCAAATCATGTTCTCATCTGTTACTACAATGCTTATTTTTGAAGAGGCAGTTCATCCATCAGCTGCTAATAGCCATATAGTCGTCTTAGAGACAAAGTTGATTTTGATGCAGTAATTGATTTTGTCAAAGGAGCTTGTTGCGGCTATCACTTTTTGGTCCAGTGACAAAAACCAATATCCCAATAACAGCTTTTAAAATTACAGGTATAAGAAAGAAGTGACAATTTGATAATCCTCTACAAAAAGTAGAATAAAAGAATTCCATTTTTTAGCCTTGAAGGCAGAATACCTTATATTCTTTACCTGTCCATCTTCCAGCAGTGGATGCACTTTGATGAAACTAGCCAGTCTGTTCCCTGTAACATGACTATCCTGTGCCTGGCACTCCCCCTGCAGCTCAGTTGTGCATTTCCAAATGAAGAAGCACTTGCTTCATTCGTTCCTTTGCTGTTATGTGCAGTTGAAACCTGCTCAGCCAGAAAAAGCTTAAAAGCTAAAGCTGAGCTTCTCTTGTCTTTGGTCCTGTCTTCCTTATCATTCCCATGTTCTGTTGCAGCACCCTTTATCTGGCATAAAGAAAACAGTCAACATCCACGACCATCTCCTGTGTCCAGTTAGAATTATTTTCCTTTTGCAAACAAGTTCTCACCCTAACACTTGCTTTATTTACGTTGTCTCTGCAGCAATATTTCAGCAATCCAGTTCTTTGTATGCTTTATGTAATAGCCTCAGTTTTTATGTTTTCTGATTTCTTGTTATGTAAAAGTAACCAGCATGTACTCTATATTATTGTTCAACTCTCACAAAGATCAGAAGGAAATTTTTAAAATTTATTTCTCCTGAATGTAAACATTTTTTACATGGTGCCAACTGCACAGAATGGCAGTGCTTAAACAAGTGTCAGCGTTGATGTGATTATGTGCACTGTATTATGTAAGGCTGTGATACATGAGCTCTATTTCCAATCAGTGATCTACTAATAACAAACATGACCCATTGTGTACAAATAAACAGTGTCTAAATAGCAGTGTGCAATGTTATAGGAATCCTGAAATAGTACATGTTGAAAACAAGAGTTTAAAAATAATTACATGATGATAATTATGGTAAAGCATTGCATATGCTAGCCTATATCCACATCACACACACCAATATATTTTTGTATTCGTGGAACTTAAAAATGAGGTATGTACTTGTAGGTATGGTTAAGATTAGAACTCTCATGCTGGGTAGGTTTCCCTCCTGTGCTTTGTAGGATAGTTTGCAATGTGGACAGCTGGGATCAGCTGCTTAAGAATGACAGAAAAAGCATATTCTCCTTGATAGTGACTTCAGACAGGGCTAGAAAGAAAAGTTAATTTAAGATAAAGTGGTGGACCGATGTCAACATTGCTACCAAAATACTGGAGGGAAGGTTTATTTGCTATGATGAAACAGTACTGAATTGTGGGCTGATTTATTGAGTAAAGTTAGGGAACTTGACTTGAAAACAGTCAACATATTAATGTAAATAAGCATGTCATTGAGGTCTTGTTTTAAAGTCCTGGCTGGCTTCCATTCCATGCTTCCCTCTGTGCTGTTTGCGAGGGGAAGACTGTGCTTGAACAAGTGTGTGTAAACACTGTTTAACCCACAGATGTCTCTTCTGAGGTCTTCTGTTGCTGGTTTTGAATCACCAAAGTCCTCAGCTTTTGACATACTTATCACTTTCATTGCCCCTGTTCTCACAGTAATCTGAGTTTGTGGCCCCCAAAATAATGCATACAATTGCATAGCTGATATACTGCTTCATTTCATTTGTAAGTAACACTGCAGAAACTTAAGACTAAAACCTTTAAAGTCAGTGTTCTTCTAGGTATGGCACTAAAAATACCTGCTTCTCTCTAATTTTTAATATTTTTTTTTTAAACTAAATCAGGAAATGGCAAACATTTTGGCACAAAAGCAGCTTCGCTCCATCATCTTAACTGTAAGTATATAGTTTTCAAAGGTATTTTTCACTACCAGAGAGAAAAGGTGACTCTAGTTTCAGTGTGCGTAGGTTTTATCTTAATGTATTTTAATTGCATTTATATTTTGGTATGTTTTGAAGCCTGTAACATACAAGATAAAAGTTTAGGTTGTTGAATGGTTTCAAAACTGATGATCAGAGCGGGTATTTTCTCAGTCAAATAAACTGGTTTCTTAATGAAAATACAATATTGAACACCTCTGTGTTTTTCCGTTCTGCAGATCATTCTGTCTTGATACAAAGGTGCACACAGTTTGTCATAATATGCACATAAGCATGAAATACAGCTCAAAGTGAAGTTAATGAATGTAATGTAAAAGACTTGTACCTTCTATCAGGGAAAATCAGAGGGATTTTGCCTTTCACTTTAGGGCAGAATACATCTTCAAAGGAAGAAGGGAAGATGCTCTCGCTCTGTTATGAGATACTAGGCACTGTAAAAAACAAACAACTAAACAACCCCTCATTCATTCACTATTGTAATTTCAGTGATGCATATAAAAAACAAGGATTTGTTTCAGAAGGCATATTTTTACACTGCTTGTGTTCATAAGAAATTTGGTATAAGCATATGATTAATATTCCTAGGTGTTCATTTGCTATCATAAAATGCTCCAGAGCCTTTTGGCCAACAGGTTCTTTTATTCTCTGAAATTGTACAATGTCAGCTGCTGCATCCATCTCATACTTGATGACTTTCTCCTTATGCATGCTGCAGTGTTCAGTGGCTTGGGTTAGTTTCTCATATAGAACCACTTGATGTTTTTTGGCACGCCAGGGATTTTTAAATTGCCCATTTGTTTGGTGTCTGCTTTCTGAATGGGATAATTCTGCACGTACGGGGCATTGTATGCTGAAGTATTTCTAAGCAGTGTTCCTCATACAGAACGGAGTTGTCTGTTAGAGCTGGGATTCTGGTGTGATGTTGACTTCTGCAGCAGTAGCCCTGTTATATCACTGTATTAGCTGGTTGTGTTTACAGCCTGAATACTTTTCTGCTCAGGCAGCTACTCTCTGAAATATTTTCTTACTACACTCTTTTTTGTTGTTGTTTTTGTGTTGGTTTTTTTTGTCTGTTTGTTTTTGTGGGGTTTTTTTTCTTTTGTTTTTCTTTATACAGAGGTCTAATGCTTTTGGAAAGGAGTTATTTTTTCTTCCAAGTGACTTCTCAGTATTGATTTATTTTTTTTTAATGACATTTCTCAACATATGCACAGGCTCTATCTAGTGGCTAGAAGGAGAGGGCTTCAGTGCAATGTTATTGTAAAATCCTGTCCCTTAAAGTTACTTACATAGTGCCTAAATCAGTAGCATTAGTCCTGATTTGCTATAGCAAACACATACTTACAGAAATGGAAACACTTCAGTGCGCCTGATGTAATTTTCTGATAAGATGGCATTCACCAGAATCTCTCTTTGCAGCACGTTATCAGGGCACAGAGGACCATCAATAATGAAATGGCACACCAGCTTTATGTTCTGCAAGTACTTACCTTCAACCTTCTGGAAGACAGAATGATGACAAAAATGGATCCACAAGATCAGGTAAACATCTGGCATGGTATGGTCAGCACAGGAAGAGGACAGCTGCTCATTGCTGTACCTAAAGTTTGTCTGGAGGAAAAGACATTTCTAGGAACACTTACGCCATTTATTCTTGCTTGCTTGCTTTTTGTGAAGTTTGATTATATTTTCCGGTTGTTAGAAGGTGTACTGGCTATTGCATTCCTTATGCAAAAGTATAAAAAAAAATGGCCAGGCCTTTCTCCTTAGCATGTAGTTCCATGAACTGAATTTGGTGTCATCCTGAGCTAAAACTGCAAGCAGCAGTCCAGCATTTGTTTCTTTTGTGCACTTCTCACAAGCAGTAGAGATGTATGGTCCTTCCTAAAAGTACTTCTGTAGAGCTAAAATGAATGTTTAAATGAAAACTATCTGACATGCTAGAGTTGAAGTTAATTTGTTACAATAAAACCCATTTTTGTAACCTATATAGCAGTTGTTCATTTGTTTATTGCTCGCTGTGTCCAAACACCAGTTTAATTATTGTTCATTGTGCAAAAAGAGGCATTTACTCCCCTAAGAAATTCAAGATTAAATATAGAGTCAATGAACCACAGAGAAGATGTGTTTCCTTGCTTTATTTTTTTGTGGCCTTTTTTTAGGCCCTGTACAAGGACGAACTTGATTTCATTTTTAAGAGGCCGTTGTGTTAAAACTTGCTGATAATTTGGAGAAGTGGAGGTGGGAGAGCGAAATGGTTGTAAACATAAGTAACATCATGCTGTAGGATTTTACCCTTCCTGCTTCTTAAATTTGAGGCAGAAAAATTTGACTCTTAGGAATGTACACTGAGCTAACAAGCACATATCTCCATAGAAAGTGACTAACACAGTGTTGTTAGTATTGATGATAGGGTGGTTATCACTGTCCTGGGACATTTCTAGTGATGTGTAACTGCAGTAATTCTTACTTTGCCCATTCCTGTGCTAGCAAAAATGGACAGTTACCAAAAGGAATGCAGAGGGATGAGCCATTTTGATTTCAGCTAGCAAAGTGCTTAAATACCAGCTTAATTTGAAATGTGTGTGATCTCTTGGCTTCTCTGGTTTCATGCCTGTGGTTAAAATTAAGTGTGTAGTTAGTGGCCTTGCTAATATGGGTCCAGCTTCTGGAAGTCAACATTTAAGCATCTGCATGTGAACCCCACAAACGTGATGACTTTGGAAAATGGGAACCACAAAGTCATTCTTGCTGACTGTCTCTCTGAGTATGTAGTAGGAAATTTAGATGAAGAAAGATTGGGCAGTGGGGGGAATACAGTGTTTGGAAACAGTTTTTGTGGTATTGGTTATTAAAATGATAGGTAAGCTATTTTAACCAATTTTTTAAACCTTGTTTTAACATAGGCTCAGCGGGATATCATATTTGAACTCCGAAGAATTGCATTTGATGCAGAATGTGAACCTAACAACAGTAGTGGCAGTATTGAGAAACGCAAATCTATGTATACTCGAGACTATAAAAAACTTGGATTTATTGTGAGTATTTTTGTATGGTGGTATACTGCAAGTGGGTGAGTGCATCTGTTGTAGTACATCTTATAATCGGACATTTTGCTTGCTTGGTGGTCTTCTGGCTATTTTTTTACAAGCAACTAGTGCCTTTTTTTTTTTTTTTTTTTCCTTCAACTGCTTTAGAAGAAGTTAGCATGCTGCAATAGATGACTATAAACTCTTCAGAAGGGATAGACAAGAAAGTAGAGGAGATGGGGTAGCCTTTATATTAGGGAGTGTTTTGATTGTCTAGAGCTTGATGATGAGCAGGTTGATTGTTTATGAATAGAAATCAGTGAGAAGGCCAACAACATGGTGGGATTCTGTTATAGGATGGAGAAGCAGATGAAATATTCTAAAAGCAGCTGGGAGAAGTCTCACAATCTCTAGCTGTTGTTCTTGTGGGGGACTTCAACTTACCAGATGTCTGCTGGATATACAACACAGTGGAGAAGAAACAGCCTAGCAGGTTCCCAGAGGGTGTGGAAGAGACCTTCCTGACACAGCTGGTGAGGGAGCCAACCTGGGCAGCTGCCCCGCTGGTCCTGCTGTTTGTGAACAGAGAAGGACTGGTGGGTGATGTGATGGCTGCAGGCCATCTTGGGCACAGCGATTATGAAATGCTAGAGCCCTAGATTCTTGGAGAAGTAAAGATGGGGCCAGCAGAACTGCCACCTTGGACTTCTGGAGGGCAGGCTTTGGCCTGTTTAGGAACCTGGTTGACAGAGTCCCTTGGGTGACTTGGGGGACAGTCCTGAAGGTCCCAGGGGTCCAGGAAGGCTGGACATTCTTCTAGAAGGAAATCTTAAAGACACAGAGCAAGCCATCCTTATGTGCTGAAAGATGAGCTGGTGGGGAACAAGACTGGCCTGGCTGAACAGAGAGATTTGGCTGGGACTCAGGGGAAAAAGGAGAGTATATGACCTTTGGATGAAGGGGCAGGCCACTCAGAAGATCTACAAGGGTGTCATGTCGTTATGCAGGGAGAAAATTAGAAGGGCCAAAGCCCAACTAGAACTTAATCTGGCTACTGCTGTAAAAGATGATAAAAAATGTTTCTATAAATACATCGGTAACAAAAGGAGGGCTAAGGAGAACCTCCATTCTTTATTAGATGGGAGGTAGGGGGGAAACATAGCGACAAAGGCTGAGGTACTTAATGCCTTCTTTGCTGCCGTCTTTAATAGTAAGACCAATTGTTCTCCAGGTACCCAGCCCCCTGAGCAGGGAGACAGGGATGTGGAGCAGAATGAAACCCCCATAATCCAAGGGGAAATGGTCAGTGACCTGCTACAGCGCTTAGACACACACAAGTCTCTCAGGAACAGATAGGAGCCACCCAAGGGCACTGAGGGAGCTGGCAGGAGTGCTCACCGAGCCACTTTCAATCATTTGTCAGCAGACCTGGCTAACGGGGGCAGTCCTGGTTGACTGGAAGTTAGCCAATGTGATGCCCACCTACAAGAAGGGCAGGGAGGAGGATCCAGGGAACTACAGGTCAGCCTGACCTCGGTGCCAGGGAAGGTTACGGAGCAGATAATCTTGAGTGCCATCACACGGCATGTGCAGGACAACCAGGTAATCAGCCAGCATGGGGTTAGGAAAGGCAGATCCTCCTTGGCTAACCTGATCTCCTCCTATAACAAGGTTGCCTGACTTAGTGGATGAGGGAGAGGCTGTGGATGTCTACCTGGACTTTAGTGAAGCCTTTGACGCTGTTTCCCACAGTTCTGGAGAAATGGGCTACTTGTGGCTTGGATGGGCAAACTCTTTGCTGGGTAAAAACCTGGCTGGATGGCTGGGGCCCAAAGAGTGGTGGTGAATGGAGTTAAACCCAGCTGGTGGCCAGTCACAAGTGGTGTTCCCCAGGGCTCAGCATCAGGGCCAACTCTATTTAATATCTTCATTAAGGATCTGGATGAGGGGACTGAGTGCACAGTCAGTAAGTTTGCAGATGACACCAAGTTTGTGTGGGGGGCTTGTTGATCTGCTGGGGGGCAGGAGGCTCTGTAGAGGGATCTGGACAGGCTGGCCAAACAGGCCGAGGCCAGTTGTATGAGGTTCAACAAGGCTCAGCGCTGGGTCCTGCACTTGAGTCACCACAACCCCTGGCAGCGCTACAGGCTGGGGGAGGAGTGGCTGGAAAGCTGCCTGGTGGGAAAGGATGGGGTTTGTTGATTGACTGTTGGTTGATGGCTAGCTGGACATGAGCCAGCAGTGTGCCCAAGTGGCCAAGAAGGCCAACAGCATCCTGGCTTGTATCAGAAACAGTGTGGCCAGCAGGACTAGGGAAGTGACCATCCCCCTGTACGGGGCACTGGTGAGGCTGCACCTTGGATCCTGTGTTCAGTTTTGGGCCCCTCAATACAAGAGAGACGTTGAGGTGCTGGAGCACAACCAAAGGAAAGGCAACAAAGCTGGTGAAGGGTCTTTAGCACAAGTCTTATGAGGGGCAGCTGAGGGAACTGGGATGGTTTAGCCTGGAGAAAAGGAGGCTCAAGCGAGACCTTGTTGCTCTCTGCAACTACCTGAGAGGAGGCTGTAGGCAGGGGTGGTGGTGTCGGTCTCTTCTCCCAGATAACAAGTGATAGAATAAGATGAAATGACCTCAAGATGTGCCAGGGGAGGTTTGGATTTGATATTAGGAAAAATTTCTTCATCAAAAGGTTTGTCAAGCATTGGAACAGGCTGCCCAGGGAAGTGGTTGAGTCACCATCCCTGGAGCTGTTTAAAAGCCATGTAGATGTGCTGCTTAGGGAAATGGTTTAGTGGTGGACTTGGCAGTCCTGGGTTAACAGTTGGACCTGCTAATCTTAAAAGCCTTTTCCAACCTAAATGATTCTGTGATTCTAATTGGAAGAAATAACTACCTGAGGTTGAAACATGTATTTTTGCATGACATGCCATAATTAAAATCTAAGTTTTAATGATATTTTGGATAAACAGGTATTGCCTAATATATCTGTGGCAGACCTGTAAAGTCATTGTACTTTCTTAGTAATAATGTGGACTGATGAGCACAATAAATCCAGGGTTAGAACTCTCTAGTATTTACTTATAGGGCCTTGTGTTTTGGTTGCTTGAAGTCCTTTCTTCTGTGAGTAGGGGATGCAGAATCTCTTGCTCTGACTTAATCAGACCAATTGGTGTTTTGGTCTTGCTTGAAACTGTGCTGGGGAACATAGCACAATCTGGCTAAAATGTCGCATACATATATATTCATTAATAACAGATATTATTCCCCCTCTGGAAAGAGAGCATGCACGCATACACTGCAATAAGTGTCTTGATTTATTGTTTACTCACTAGGTTAGTAAGCAGTTTTCTTTCTCCTTAGGTGAAATGATATTCTTCATCTCTTACGTGATTCCTTAGTTTGCTGTTGGCCTGGCAAATATACATGAGTATAGCACAGTATCCACAGTTCTAGTCAGGGTGGTTTTAAACACTGTTGGTGCAAGCTGAAGCTCATTGTGCAGTTTTAGTGTTCTGCTCAGCTCTGTGGTGTGGGGCTCGACATTAACCAGTTCGCTTGTGGTTTTGGGTGGAGGCTTTCCGGGTTCTGATAGCTGTTTTCACTACTGCTGGGGGAGGAAAAATTACTGCTATATCAGTGCTGTTGTATCTGTAAGGAGTCATAAGTAAATAGACAGGAAGGGAGGAACTTGGCATTTGGGGATTTTAAACATGATAGTAAAACTAGTGCTTTGGAAAAGCTTTTGAAGCTCAGTGTGGTGTGGTTTCTTTTTTGTTGTTGTTGTTGTTGCCTATGAATCTGTTCTCAGTTTCTGTGCAGTAGGAGACCATTGCTATCTCAGCTTCTGAGATTGGCAACTCCTGTTGTGAGATGTTAGAGACAAATGGGCTGGATATGGAGCCTCCAGCTTGTGGTAAATGAGTACGGACGTGGGTTACTGTCACAGGAGGAGAAAAAGTAACTAGTGGGAAAGGAAGAAGTGGTGACAAACAGAAGGAACAATGGGGTATGCTAAAGTTATGGTGGGGCTGTACATACAGAAATTGTGGCATATGGAAGAATCAAGGAAATCAGATTTAAAACAATTGCTCTCTAATTCAGGCTGATCACTTTCAGTATCTGCTGCTCACTCTAGTTTTATGCGATGCTGAAGGCACACACAGCTCCCACAGCCGTCACTGGCACCTGACTAGCACCTCTGAAAATCTGATCTTGCTTTCTTAAAGCTGGAGCAGGAAAACTTTGAGCATGTAATGGAGCATCCAGCAGAAGCTGAACTGGGACTAGCACACAGATTTGAATTCCAATCCTATTTTTCTGATGCTTAACAAGGTCTAAAGATCACTAGTTGTGCAGGCTGGCACTAGTTTTTCCAATGCTTTTGTTTGTCCCACAGGATCTATTTTGATCCAGCAGAGCTGAAATTATTAACAGCAGCATGTTTCAGCTGATAGGGTTGTGAGAAAAACACTCATTGTGAATTGATATGTATTTCTGCCTTGTCTGAGTTTGTAGGGACTCTCTTGCTGTGTATGTAAGCAGGGACTTATCCATTATCTTCATTACTCTCATTTGGGCTGCTCATTGGGAAGCCTTTGAAAACACTCCAACATTTTTCAAGGGTAACTGCAGCACTGTTTACTATCTATTTATGAGACCTTTTTATAAGGGAATGGGGAGTAAAGTCAAGGCGGGAGTGGGAACTGGGATCAAAGCAATGAAGAAAATGTGGGGAAGGCATAATGGGAGATAAGAAGAAATATGGGAAAGTGAGCTGTGAAAAGAGCACCATAGGAAGAGTCCCAATGGGAGGCAGGTTATTCTGCTGTCAGTATGATGAGGCCATGTATAAATAATAAGAATGTCAATAAGTGAACTGTGAGACTTAATTCTGCTCTTGTATGGAAATTTTACTTTGAGCTAAGAGTAGAGGTCACACTGCATGTACAACTTTTCTCACAGCTGAAAAAGAATTTGACTTTCCTCACAGAGCTGGGGAAGGAAGCAGGACCTGTGTGAGGCTGGAGATCACCAGTCAGATTTTACAACATGGGCTGTGCCCTGACAGGACTCCGGTTAGATGGGGTGAGGGCAGCCAGGTTACTTCTTTTCACTCCGTCATTAAACTGCATTCAGTGCTTTCACAAACTGCAGGTGAAGGGATGCATTAACAAAGTGATCTATGCTCTGAATAATGGGAGGTTTCTCTTCCCCCTGTTCTGGCTGTGTGGCACAAGGAGAAACCCAGCCAAACAGAGGCCTGCCTTTGAATGCTGTCTTCATTCCACTGGTGTTAGTGGTCAGGATACTAATTTCTTGAACTGATTAAACATTTGGGGGGGGGAGGGGGAGTAAAACCATGTCTAGCCATCGAGTTGTTCTTGGACTGCTTGTTCTCTTTCCGTTTGTGAAATGCAAGAATCCTGTTTGTCTTTCTCAGCCACATCAAAAAGCTTTATCCCACTACAAATATAACATCAAGGAGAGACAAAATCCAGACGTGGTTTCAGAAGTTTACAATATTATTTGCAAAAGTACATAGAAACCTACATCCAGTTAAAGAAATCATAGGATGTCTCCAGATGGTTATGATGACCTGTGTGAAGTTTATTGTGGGCAAAGAGATTTTCAGATGAGACAGTCTTGAGGAGATTTATTAAAATGCTGATGAAGACAACAAAAAATGACCCAGTTAGGAGATCTAAGATATGCTACACCCTATTGAATTATTTTCTGAGTCAGTTGCACATTAAATGGCTGAATCCCTTGCCCCGCTCCCTTCCCCCCCTTTTTAAATCTCTTTTGGCAGTGGAATCCCAACCAATGCTTATCCCCATCAGTTCTTGTAGCAGTAGTAGTTTTAGAAACTTTCAAGTAGTAATGTAGTTAAGTGTTAGAGATATTGAAAAGAGAAAACCACATACTTTGGTAATGTTAAAGTCAGCCCTTAAATTCCTGATCTGTTCAAATGGTTTAGTTTTGTAAAGCTCATTGTATGTGAAGCTTCTAAAGTTTTCTTGCATTTGAGTAAACTTTATTCCCATAACTGAGGCAGGCAATAGATATATCTCAAGAAACTGAAATCCTGTATATTCTCTTCATAATTTTTTAAACATCACTGTCATTATGAAGCTGTAGTGAATGTGTATGTTTAGAGGCAGATCTGACCAAATTCTAAGAAACTCAAATAGGTTAAAAAGTTGAAAAAACAAAACAAAAAATCTCATCCTAAAAGAGTTTTTCTTAAGTTTGCAGTATGTAGAGCTTTTGGGCTTTTTTTGTTTGACTTTTCTTCAATAAAATATAAATGGCTTGTACAAGTACAAGAACTCAACATGGACAGTGATTTCATAATGCTGCTGTACCATGCTGGAATTTATTAATATAGCAAAAAAAAGTGTGGGTTAGTACAGGAGACATGAAGTCAGTAAAGAGCTGTCTGATAAAAGGTCACAGTTAAAACGTAAATTGAGAATGGTGGGATGTCCTTCAAAAGGCAGGCATGGGCTTGACTCTGAAAATATTAGTGGTGGTGACATAAGGGAGTGAACATTCACTGGTGAAATCTTCTGATGAAACAAACTTGGGAGGCATCAATGAAAGAATTACCATGTCATTCAAAATTAGATGACCTTTTGGATTAGAGAAATAGAACTGTTACTTTATTCAGTGATACAAAGTGCAATAGTGTTCATTTAGGACCACTGGCAAGAATTTCTTCTGTAGGCAAATACTTAACCTATGGGAAAAAATAAGAGAGATTGTGCAATGTAGCCACAAAAAAGTCAAATGTTAAGCTAGGATATATCTGTAAAGATATTTCCAGAGCAGCTAAACTGTTAAGGGCATTTTCTGCGTTTCTAAGACATCATCTAGAACACTGTGTCATTTTAGTTACATTTGCAGTGACTTCTAGACCGACTGAATGCAGGATGAGTGCAGAGGATGAGGATTGTGCAGTGATGAAGGACATGTCTTACAAGGGTTGACTTTAAAAGGTTGGCTTGTTTAGCCGACCAGGCTGAAGGCTGTGAAAATATCAAGCGCACAAACGTTCAGAGGGAGGAAGCCATATGTAAGCTAAAAGGCAGTGATGGCAATCAGTTTATAGAAAAGATTTTTAATTGGAATGATGGGAAAAATGTCATTACTCATTTAAAGATGGAGCTTGATCCTTTATGAAAAGGTTTATACACTATACAATGGTGGATCCAGGAAACAAAACAAATGAGGACTATATGGGAAAAAAATATACAAAGTTGCTTAGAGAAGTCTGAAGGGAGAAATAATTAGATAGATAACGACTTAAATGGCAGCATAGCTGATTTGTTAGGCTTTTTGCAGATACTTTCTAATGTGAGGAGAAGCAGCACCAGAATAGATAGTTTGGAAGATGTGTCTTGTAAAGAACTCTGGAAAGAAACTTCAAAAATAGTTGAGTGTTACTAAGGCATGCCTTAGGCAGAATGTAAGCCTGAGGAGCTTCTGAGATTTCTTCCAGACTCGCTTTTTTCTCTTCTTCATGTCCCAGATACTTTGTCTTATCTTTTGTTCTTATTCTTCAAAAATCCCTTGTTTCACAGCACAATATCCAAGTAGTGTGCTGAAGATAAAAACTATTCAGTTTTCTCATGCGTTCTTCTGTGGTACTTCTCATTGGCTCTTTGAATAGTTTATTATCTGAAGCCTGCAGATAGTGTTGCCCATTTAGAGATGAAGGAAGGTTTTTCCCCTTGACTTTTCTGGCTAAGGAAAGATGCTCAGGGCTTTATTTCTCAGAATACTTTCTGCTTTCCTCAGTGCGTGGCTTCTGTTACACCTGTATGTTACTGTCTGCAGAGCTGAGTGTGTCAAATCACGCATTTGGAAAATGAAGAATACACAGTGACTCTCTTGTACTTTATCTGTCTTGCAGTCTTTCTTAAAGTCTCCTTGTCTCCAGTCATAGCTTTCTCACTAGGTCACATCTGTGGCTAACTTAAGTGAGAGGTTTTACCTGGAATTTAGGTTATCTCTGTTCCACCAGCAAATGGGAAGTACTTGTTCAGGACATTACCTTTGCAAGCATGAGACATCTATGTGTTGGAGTGACTGTAATGAGTCAGGATTTGGTTTTTTTTTTTTCCCCAGAGCAGGTGAAACTTAGTCATTCACTATATGGAATAGAGAATCCTTAGATTGCTGTGGCCCAAGAGTAACTTAAGACAAAGTCAGTAGCTGCCTGGATAACTACCCAGCATGATTTTTTCCCCTTGGTTCCATTTTGCTTCTTCCTGTATGTTTATTCATGTAGTCATCTCAAATAGAAACCCCTCTCAGGCTGTCTTCTGTTTGACTTTTATCTCCTTCAACAAATTAGAACAATTGTGCACAGTAACCTCTTTCACGTTGTGATATATTCCTCAGAGGAAGTCCCTTCTCTGCACTGGAAGAAGGAGGTTATCAGGGAAATAATTTGTTATCATGTAATTAATATTTTGTAATGATTACCTGCAAGAGGGGCAAGCTCAGATGACAGCAGCAAGTGCTGATGTGCTCCAGTCTTTAATTGCTGTCCTCTTCAGCCTATCTAGTAGAGGTCTCATGTATGATTTCCTCATGCTCACTTGGAAGCTGCTCGTACCCTCACCTCATTTTCATGTCATGCCCCGTCCATGTCCCCATCCCTGCACCAGGATTAGGAAGTGAAGGATTAAAGTGAAGTTTTGGAAAAGGGGGGGGGAAGTTATTGTTTTAATGTTTGTTTTTCATTACCCAAATCTCTTTTAATTGACAATTAATTAAATTGACATTCCCCAAGTCAAGTCTCTTTTGCCTGTGATGGTAACTGGTAAACAGTCTTCCTGTCCTTATCGTGACCCACAAGCTTTTTCAACCTTTTCCTCCCCTTGCTCTGTTGATGAGGGGAACATGTGAGGAGCTGGGTAGGTGTGTGGCTGTTGGCCAAGGTTAACGCACCACACCGTCTGTATTTTGCTAAATTTTTCTTTAGGCTGCTTCTGGGCACACTCCCTGAGCCGTGGTAGCTCAGAGGCTCCCTCTTTTCTGTATTCTGTTGCAGTCTCCTTGCTGTGCTATCTCACTTTCCTAAAAGACTCCTCATCTCCTCTGGTCTTTCTCGCTCTCCATTCCCCCTGCCCTGCCCCCCGTCTTTGGTTTTGATTTCCCACTCACCTCAGGCTGTTTGTTCCATTTTGATTTGGAAAATTTTAGTTGCCGTGATAAGTGCTGTCCAAGTCAGTAACAGCTGAGAACAGGATCTAGTAATGGGAAGCACTGGGCAACGGCAATAACAGCACTATGAGCCCCACCCCAACTGATCTGTAGACAAAATCCTTTCCTTTTCATTTTTTTTTAATATAAAGTGGGGGCTTCTGACTTGAACAGCTCGACCATAGTTAGATTAAATTTCTTTCTAAAGATATGGTTTGGGTTGGGGTTTTTTTTGCTTATTACTTTGGGCTGTGAAATAGTTGCATCCTAGTTTTGAAGAATATAATTTAAATGGTTGTTTTATTGTAATTTAATACTAATGATAACTTATATGACCACAGATTTGAGGCATGGGTTTACTGGGGATGGTGTGGGTGTTTTTATTAAAAGAAAGTTCAGATTTCTATTGGTGGAAAGGCAGTAGATAATTACTTAGATTACTGTGTGATAATCATTCATCTTTTATTACTAACTCTGATAGAAACAAGTAAAGAGTCAGTGTGAAATCACACAGTGAAAGGGCAGTGCACATTTTTAGGTAAATTGCATGGTGTGGATTAGTGGGAGTCAATTAAGCAGTAGATAGAGATGGGCTTTAAAAAGGAAAAACTGACCAAGACTGGGGTGGGGGTGGGATGCCATGCCCTGCAAGAGTATATTAACCGTTCTTAAATTCTCTGGAGTTACTAATGTTGGTTAGATCTCTGAAACTCCTTCATTCCAGCTGGTCATCTGGTTTAATGGTAGCAGTCTGCCGGGCTAGGGAGGATAAAACTTTCCTAGGAGGGGTGGTGAGAGGGAGATGGACAGAAGTAGACCCCATGTGATGCATTTACTTAGCTGTTCTTGTTGAAAACCTGAGGAGGATTGTACTTTTTCTTCCTAAAAAAGGAGAGCATGAGTGATTGAAGTCTTACAGCCTTATGAGTTGTAGGACTGGGAAAGCTCTGAACAAGCAGCTGAAGTTTTGTTATTTAGGGGCTAAAATCTGGAACTGGTGTAAAGTGCTGAAAAACTCATTAAGAATGTCTTGAGTGGTCATTTTCAGTTATTTTGTTCACTGCTCCCTGATGTTTCCTCCTGTTGGTGATACTCTGCAGTGATGGGAAGTGTTGCATTGCTTATCCTTTGGGGAAGCTTCTCAAGTATAATAAAAATAATGCTTTCTTACATTCAGGTTCTCTTGTTGGCTTTGGCAGTGGCAGAGGAACATATTTAGAATGATACTGTATGTGTGCCAATCTAGATCTGATCCTTTTAAAAATTTTAAATTGATAAGATTTAGTTGTTGGCTTAATGATAGAACAGAATAGATGACAGATTCTGTACCGCTGAAAAAAAATTGTAGTTTTCCACCCTCCTCCACTCTCTCTACTCCCACAATCCACTCTTTCCCTACCTACTGTTTCAAAACTTGTGAAATCACTTGTTGCTGAAAAAAACCCCACCGGTTTAAGAAGCTTTCCTTTTGCTGAGCTATTCAGATATTCAGCAGCTGAGGCTGCTTTGCCTCAAGACAGAAGTGCCCAATCTTCAGTTTAGTTGTCATATTTCTGCATGTAACAGTGGCTTGCTCTGAAGTCCTTTGTTCTTAATTAATGATAGCCAATAATTAAGCACCATGCAGCAGAGCAGAAACTATGTCTCATAGCATTTCAGCAGAAAGGAGGTTCTTCTTCTCACCTTTCATTGTAGCACATGGTTCATAGATTTGAAACATAGAATAGTAAAATGGTTTGGGTTGGAAGGGATCTTAAAGATCATCTAGTTCCAACCCCCTGCCATGGGCAGGGACACCTTCCACTAGCCCAGGTTGCTCAAAGCCCATCCAGCCTGGCCTTGAACACTGCCAGGGATGGGGCATCCACAGCTGCTCTGGGCAGCCTGTGCCAGTGCCTCATCACCCTCACAGTAAAGAACTTCTTCCTAATACCTAATCTGAATCTACCCTCTTGCAGTTTAAAGCCATTGCCCCTTGCCCTATCACTACATGCCCTTGTAAAAAGTCCCTCTCCAGCTTTCCTGTAGGCCCCCTTTAGGTACCAGAAGCTGCTATAAGGTCTCCCCGGAACTTTGTCTTCTCCAGGCTGAATAACCCCAACTCTCATCCTGTCTTCACAGGAGAGGTGCTCCAGCCCCCTGATCATTTCTGTGGCCCTCCTCTGGACTTGGTCCAACAGGTCCTTCTTATGTTGGGGCCCCAGACCTGAAAGCAGTACTCCAGGTTGGCTCTCATGAGGGCAAAGTAGAGGGGGAGAATCACCTCCTTCAACCTGCTGGTCACATTTCTTTTAATACAGCCCAGAATACGGTTGGCTTTTTGGGTTGCACATGTACATTACCAGGCCATGTTGAGCTTCTCATCCACCAACACCCCCAAGTCTTTCTCCTCAGGGCTGCTCTCAATCCATTCTCTGCCCAGCCTGTATTTGTGCTTGAGATTGCCCCGACCCAGGGCCAGGACCTTGCATTTGGCCTTGTAGAAGTTCATGAGGTTCGTACAGGCCCACCTGTCAAACTTCTTAAGATCCCGCTGAATGGCATCCCTTCCCTCCAGAATGTCAACTGCACCATTCAGCTTGGTGGTGTTGGCAAACTTACTGAGGGGGCACTCAACCCCAGTGTGCATGTTGCTGACAAAGGTGTTATACAGTGCTGGCCTCAGTACCAATCCCTGAGGAATGCCACTTGTCACTGGTCTCCATTTGGACATTGAGCCATTGACTGCAACTCTTTCAGTGCAACCATCCAGCCAATACCTTATCCACCAAGTGGTCCATCCATCAAATCCATGTCTCTCCAGTTTAGAGACAAGGATGTTGTGTGGGACAGTGACAAATGCTTTGCACAAGTCCAGCTAGATGACATTGCTTGGTCTTCCCTCATCCATCAACACTAAATCTGTCATAGAAGGCCACCAAATTTCTCAGGCATGATTTGCCCTTAGTGAAGCCATGTTGGCTGTCACCAACAACCTCATTATTTCCCATGTGCCTTAGCATAGTTTCTAGGAGGATCTGTTCCATGATCTTTACTGACACGGAGGTGAGACTGTCTAGTCAGTCAGTTTCCCGTGTCTTCCTTATTTTTCTTTGTAAAAATGGGAGTTATTTTTCCCCTTTTCTGTGCCATGGGAACTTCACTGGACTGCCACGACTTCTGAAATATGGTGGGTTGTGGCTTAACCATTTCATCCACCAGTTCCCTCAGGACCTGCAGGTGCCTCTCATTAGGTCCCATGGACTTGTGCACCTTCAGGTTCCTTAGATGGTCTTAGACCTGATCTTCTCCTACAGCGGGTGTCTCTTCATTCTCCCAGTCCATGCCTTGGCCTTTTGCAATGTGGGCAGTGTGGCTGGAGCACTTGCTGATGAAGACCAAGGCAAAAAAGGCCACCGAGTACCTCAGCCTTCTCCATGTCCCAGGTAACGAGGTATCGTGTTTTCTTCTGGACAGGGCTGATGTTTTCCCTCGTCTTCCTTATATCACTGACATACCTATATAAGCCTTTTTGTTGCCCTTGATGTCCCTGGGCAGATTTAGTTCTGTCAGGGTTTTAGCTTTCTGAACTTGGTCCGTGGCTGCTAGGACAATATCTCTGTGTTCCTCCCAGGCTACCAGTCCTTGTTTCTGCCCCTGTATGCTTCCTTTTTGTGTTTGATTTTGTCCTGTTTAATATTGAACCAGTAGGGTAAGACAGGAATGTATATAGCATTTATTATCTCATTTTTATGCTTAAGACCACTAGAGGTTGCTCTTCTCCATTGTTTCCCAGATTCACTCTCCATACTGTCATTCAGTTTTGAAGCTGAAGTTTTTCAGTGGGTATTTTAGAAATAAGCCATTTTACTCGCTCCTCAGGGTAAGTTTTTGCAGGTGAAGGCTAATCACACACATTTATTTCTAGGTGTTATGAGAGGGTGTAGTTGTATAGTGACTGTTGCTTTCAGTATCTGATCACATTTTAAGAAAAGAGACGTAGTGGGAGATTCGTATAACTGTATTGGCTTTCGTAAACACTTACTTTGGAAGTATTTGAGACAAAACAGAACTTGAGGATTCCTGTTTTCAGAGAGTAACATTTATCTGTATAATCCTGTTGCTGTATATAGGAATATCACAAGAACAAGATCTAGTCACTGGGAATAACAAACAGACCAGGACCTTAAGTAATATTGATCTTAAACCAATGAAAATATCTACACTGATGTATATGTTTGAAATGCTTGTGTATTTTATTCATAGTGTATGCACCAGAAGTGCAGCACCACCTTCTAGAAGAGCAACAAAGCTGAATGTTTTTAGGAAAAGGCAGAAATGAGATACTTATTAAAGCCTTAATTCATTCCCTTCCTCCTTTGTCACATTTAATGACATGCATGTGCAGTATTTCCTTTATCTGCCTCTGCTTTTCTCCTCCTTTATACTTTGCTCTGCATTTCTGTCATGATCTTTCTCTCTTGTTCAGCCCTAGACTGATAATTACAGTCCTTCTTCCCATCTGTCATGGTTTCTGCCCTACCACTCTTGCTCTCCTCCTTGCTCTAAGCCTTCCCACTCCCAAGTGCCGGACTATGACCCTTCCACTATTGCTGTATGCCCTTCTACTTAAGCTTCTCTTTCCACTCCATTCCTGGTTTGCTTTTTCTCTAAGCCTTGAAGGTGGGGCCAGGGGATGGTCAGGACAGGCAGTGTCTTCAGAGAAAACTGTGTCTGCTCCAAAGAGACTTGTTAAATTCAGTTCATTCTGAGTTTTGTATAATATGGCTGAATGTAGCCTACGTTCCAGAGGAATTTCAAGACTGACTGACACAGGAACAAGTCTTTTACTAAACCCTAAGTTTTTCTTGTATAGCATGAGTAGGCTCGAGTTTCTTGACAAAATGATTGTGCAAAAATTGATTTGATAAAAACAATACAGTGCTTAACGGAACATTCCTAAAAATGACCAAATAATTTGCTAAAACTTACTAAGGCATTTGAACCTAAAAAAGATGCTAGGCATTCTGTCCTAACATTTAAAATAGTTGTAAAGTATCAGAAGAGTCTAAAAATGGAAATTGTCAGACAACCTGAACTGCAGGTGGCACAACCAGTTTTACTTGTAATTTAAACACCTTTCTCAAGTTTCTGTTTGCTTTTGACATCTTGCTTTCCTAATGTTTCTGTGAATTGCTACTGGATAGATCTCTGACAGAGCAACCACAAGCAGAGGTACTGAAACCTGTACTAGAAAGGTGAACAGAATATGTGTGCAAAGCAGATGGAAAAGGAAGGAAATATAAATGAACTGATGATGATACTGAAGACGTAACTAAGGGCTCTACTAGTCTATACTGGCATTTGAAGGAGCTGCAATCGGTAAGCTCAGCGGTTAATTTTACAGTTAAATTTCCTGAATCTATATGGAGATAATTCAGTCTGAAAAGGGATTTTTAAATTTTATTTCCTGTTAAAGAAAAAAAAAAAAGTCAGCATTTCAGTTGTTGTAAAACAAAGGAATGTTTGGGGTTTTTTTAATGGTTTAATATTTTAGGTTGGTTTACAGTATGAAGCTCCACATGGTAGTCTCACAGAATGTTTTCTAAGTGAATACTTAGATCTTCACTTTACAGGAATGCTGAATGCCTGTCAGGATTGATTTTCGTTAATATTCACCTGAAGATAGAAATCCTTGATTTAGAGCTTGATATTATTTGTAGTATAGCTGAACCTAATTTTAAAAGCAAGCTGCTAGGTAATTTGTAATATCGCACAGCAGAGGGCACTAACGCCACACCAGATGTGGGCTGTTCACAGAAGTCCAGCAGCTCACTTGCATGGGTACAGAATCATTTCAGTTTTGGAAATAGTAGAAATAACTGTTCTGGGCTGTAAATTCCCATTTCTCAGTTGAATGCCAGCAGATGCTTGATGTTTAGGCAAAATGATACCTCTGGGGACAATAAAATTTGGCTTGCATGTTAAGTTTGTTATACAGTACACTGTAAGTAGAGTTTCTTTTCTGTCTGGCACTTACTGGTAAGATTTTTTCCCCTCTGAAATAACAGTTTGTTCCTGTGTATGAGTGTTTTTCAGCCAGATGTAGGCTCCATGACAGGGATGCTTTTTTGCAGTCTGGACTTTTTAGCTGGTTTTGGTTTGTTTGGGGTTTTTTTTAACATTCTCTGCGAATCTGTAAAAGATGCGATTCTGTAAATGTAGTTAAAGATGTAATCAGAGAAACTTCTGTTTGACTGCCAAGTCAGGCCAGTGTTCTGCAAATATGAGCAATAGCAGCAAAGCATCAATCTCCTTCCAAACCTGAGAGGTAGAAATACAGAAAACATGCGCACTTACTCTCATAGCTGCCCTGTCCATGGTGCTGTTAGGAGCCCATAGGCATGTGACCTACTGCATTCCTTCCCATAAGCATAGTTTCATAGTCTTCAGTTACTGTTGGCCATAAATGAAGCATTGCACACTTTCAGGCTGTGCTATGTATTTTGTGCTAGTTTGTGGAAACATAGGACTATGTTGGAAGTAGGATTGCTGCGTGTAGAATGAAGCATTGCATGCTGAGGTTTGCAACTTGGCAGAATTCATGCTGAAAATCCACTCTCCACACTGACATCTAGATTTGAAGAAAGATTCACATCAATGTATCTGTTATGATGTAGAGGAGCATAGACCCCAGGTTTAGCATTTGATCTGAAAATCTCTTCCACTGAGCCCCTGAACCACTCTGAGCATTACAAGGACGTGTGGGTAGATGCCTGCTGAGCACAAGCAGGGGCAACGTCTTGGCTGCTCTTCATGTGAGTGGGGCAGAGCTTGTGAGGGTGCAACACACCCCCACCACCACCCCTCCGATGGAGAGGGGTGATCTCCTCTGGCCGCAGGGGCAGGTGGTGTCAGGTGACTCAGCTTCTCAGCAAAGTGTGATTGCAGTTTAGAATAAATACTGAAGAATGACAAAAAATGAGATGGGTGATTAAAATCATGAATTGATTCGTAAATCCAAACATAGACAATGCATTTTTTTCTTTATCATCAGACTGTTTCCTGCTGATCCTGAGTGCTAACAGACAGGTGCAAGAAAATCATGGCCGTTTGGAGGCATGAGGTTTTAAGTGGCTGGGAGAAAACCTGAGAAACTTTATTAACAAAAATGGATCAGTTGTTAACCAGGAGCACCTGACCTTGTGGCATGTGCAGTGGATGATAGCTGTGTATTAGAGAAGCTACTAAGTTTATATAAACTAGATCCTGTCCATCTGAGCCAGGAACTGTGCAGGAGGCAGCACTGGGTCAGATGCATCATTATAGTGACCAACAACTGGGGCCAGCAAATCAATCTGTTAAAGCTGCTGTTCTTGTTTACCTTGCAGCTGCATGTGATTTGCCAGGATTATTTGTCAAGAGCTATGGGAGTCTAACAATTTGCATGTTGTTAAAAAGAATAAACCAGCCTTTTATGTATACTGCTGAATTCCTCTTAACTATAGTCCTGCTAGAGGAGAACAGTTTTAAAAGAAAGAAAAAAAAAACCCAACCACCTCATTTTGATGGGCTACCAGCCTTCTTTGACCTTTCAGTATTGCTTTAAGAACGAAGTTAAAGTTAAAACTAATCACAAGGAAATATCTGTGGTTGTGTGTCTGTGGAAATGAACTGACTCTGTCTCAATCTTTTTGTGTTTTGTTTTTCTAATACTGTATTTGATCATTTTGTGCTTATAAATACTAGTGGGAGGAATCATCCTTTAAATCAGTTTCTTAATGACAGGTTAAGTTCTGTTATTTTGCACAGGGAAGATAAAAGAGGTTTTTATATTTTTGTACCTTTTCAATATTTTTGATAGGGAAATTGTAAAATAAAAATCTTGAACTGTTTGTGATTTGAAAAGTATGACTCTTTTGAAGACAATCCCCTAACAAATGTAAATGTGCTAATGTAAAATTAGGAGTGGTGGAACACTGTATTTCTGGTGTATGTTTGTGTGTGATTTTGCTGTATTTCCTGGTTTGCTGCTCATTTACTGTGTGCATCCCAGTTATAAACTCATGGGGGCGGGCAAGCTCTACTGGTTTGAATGGACTAGGGCCGAGCTGGTACTTTCAAGTGCATCACAGCAGAAGAGTTCTTTATTGCTAATTGTTTTCTGATCACTTGTCATAGAAGTGGATCTTGGACATCTTTGGATATTATGTACTGCACGTGCCTGAGAATTTCTGGGAAAAAAATTAAGATGAAGAAACACCAGTCAGACATAATGTTATCTCTTTCGTAACGTGGGCTTCATCTGTTTTGCAAGGCTTGACTTGGAGAGCTGATTTCCATACAAACCCTTGCTTGGTATTGAAGTAATGGCAGGTTTTTTGTAACGATGTAAATTCAATTTAATGTTAATTACTGCAAATAGTTGTTTTGGGGTTTTTTTAAGCCTATGCAATATTCAAGTGTATGCATAAATGCGAATAGATAAGTATGCATATTGCTTTGCTCTCAACCCCCTATTTCTCATGGGGATTTTTGCCTGTTGTCAGATTTAAAGGACAGTAAATAGCATAGCACACAAAATATTTAGAGTTTTTTCAGTTACAAAAAATTACAGACATTCTCTGTGAATGTGTGATTTCGTTAACTTAAGGCTGTGAATGAATTAAAAGACAAGGGGGAGAAAAGTGACTCATTTGTGAATAACAGATTTTTTTTTCCAAATTAAAACACGTTCACTTCTGAATTGTGAATATTTTGATTGTTTGATGTAGTCAGCTTGTTACACAGCCCCTGCGTGAGTGGCAAAGGTATGTGTTCTTTTAAAAATTCCTTAATTTTCTTAAATCTTCCGACCTTTTGGTGCAACTTCATCCTCTTTTGATGTCTGTCTGGAGAAAACTGGAGGCAGAGAGAACAATGCCCAGCCACGCAAAACATACCTGCATTTTGCAGAGCACAGCTGAAGTCACAAGAGCTTCGCGTTCCTGTAGAGGGAGGCAAATAAAAATGGAAGTCAAGTGAACTGAAAATCCCCAATAAATGGATCCAGTGTTTTTTGTCTTTTTTTTTTTAATTACCTCACTACTAAGGGCAGGTGAGGGTATGCTATAGGATGGGCATAGGGTATTGATGACATTGTTGACTTAAGACAGAAGTAAGGACTCAAAGGTTTTAGGAGGAATTGGTCCTTTTTTCTTGAAACTCATCTGTGACATCTACAAAGCTTGGCTGTTTGTACTCAAGCAGGGGAAAGATTTGACCATAGACCTAATCATTTTGTATGTGGGAACATGCGTCCAAAGGTAGCTCAAATATCACAGACGTCGATGGTTCCTCACTGTAGCTTAGTTTTCAGCTTGTCCTCTGTGGTTACTAGAAGCTTGGCCTGGTCACAGGTAATAAAAGAAGTGGCGGTGTGTGAACCACAGAGCTCCGTGGTGGCAGAAGGCTTTCTTACCTAGAACTGTGCACCCGTACGCCTAGCCACAGATGACATTTTGGCTCAGTTACCTGGTTTTAAACTTTGACAGCTGTTGTATCTGGCTGCCAGGCAGCCAGTAGATTCACATGGCTGATTCCTTCTGAAGTGGAGTTTTCTCAGACAAAGGGCTGACTTGTCTCTACTCTTTATTTGAACTAAACACAGCCTGGCCCTTTCCTTTTGCACATGAAAGCCATTTTTGCTACCTTGCTTGAAAAAGAAAAATGTGAAACCTCTCTACAGAAATATCTAAAAGAAGAGCAAGATCTAGCCCAACTTACTTTTGTGATACTTGGCACTGGGTTTAGGTTCCTCGCAAAACTCACCATTCTCAAAGTGACGTGTCTTGTAAGGATGTAGGGATGTCCTCAACTGCTACACTCATTATTGTTAATGACGTTCCAAGGGAAGTATAATTCACTGCAGAAATGGCTTGCCAATCTTCTTGTTCTGTGGCTGTTCCATGCCTACCGTAGTACGTAAGCATCATGTCTTTTACCAGAACTGCAGTTGTTACAGCAGGAAGGATCCCATTTGAAGTTTTACTCAAGTCCTCTGAGTGATGATGTATGGGAGTGGCAATGGCAGCAATTAAGTGGGCTGCTTCACATCTTAGATAGAAGCAGATACCTGTAGATACCCATCCTTGGGGAAAATTCCAATGATTATTTTTACTCTGATTTTATTCAATTGCTTATAATGTAAGTAATTTTTCTTTAAAAGAAACGACAACTGAAAGGTGTTTTAGATACTGCACCTTAATTACAGAGGCAAACATTCTGTCAAAAAGGTTAATTTTAGATAAAACCACCTGAAGTGTAACTAAAACAATCAAAAAGATGCTGTTCTAGTAGTCTTATTCTTAGAAGACTGATTCAAGCACCCCAAGATTTGGCAGAACTTGGTTTTGAACCTTTCATTTTACTTTATGAAAAGGTCTAGAGATTCTTTCTTTTTTCTTGAGAGGCTATGCAACTCGTGTTTTGGTCATACGCATATATTTGGTCAAAAATATATATTTATGTACACTATGTAAACTTGTTAATTATTTGTATAATTTCCTCAAATTTTATAGAAAATGCCTGTTGAAGAGCTCTGAATTTCTCCTTAATAAGTAGTCTTCAAACCATCACTCAGGACCATTAATGCTTGTACACCGATATTGCAACACTGCCAGCCAACTCATTATGCTTAAATAATGAGTGGAAGTCACGATGTACCTTACTCAACAGACATTAAGCTTGCCTGAACTTAAAAAAGACTTTTCATGCCGAAATTGAACTTAGGAACACTAAATCTAATAAATTTACACATCTGGTGGGATTTGCAGAGATAAAATTACTCAGGTAGATTTAAATTCTGCTGCATCTGACTTTCATCTAGTTGCAAACATTTAATCTGTGTTTATTTATTTATATATTCAAGGTTAGAAGGATTAATTTTTGTGGCTTGCTGTTCCTGCTAGCACTGTTCACACTATTTTCTCACATGACTGTCTTCTTGCTAACTTGATAATTATCCTGCTGGGCAGGATGAGAATTTGTGCTTTAGATCCTGTCTATGTTGAAAAGGCAAACTGCCTTAATGACATTGGTAAAATTAAACTAGTCAATCTCCTGACACATTCCAAGGTCATGAAAAGGCCTATATGTATAACACTATTTCTTTCTAGGTTGGGGATACTCCATGCCAGTTTTTTTACCGTGTGCTTCTTGACTGCTATAGTTCAAACAGTAGAAAAATTGCTTGCTGGCCAGGACATGGGTATTACACTTCCATCATGATTTCGGACGAGCTGGAGCTGTCTGAAAAGCTGTAGCCCTTTGCTGCTGTCCAGCTGCCCTGGCTGGAGGGGAAACCTGCCTCACACCCTGTCAGCTGAGCCTCTAGAAAGTCTCCTGGGACTGATCCCTACTTCCCTGCGGTGAAAGCTGTCCAGATTAGCTCACACCTTGTCCAGCAGCAGTTTCATCTAAAGCAGAACTGACTTTGCCCAGAAGCGTGGGACAGGAAATCTGTCAGGGTCTGCTGACGTGGCTGTTAAATGAACTGGTAATCTTAAGTGTGGAGTAGTAATAAACTAGTATGGCTTTTAGTTTCTTGACCCAGTCTAGCTAGATCTGCAAGTGGGTGTTTGCTTATTCAGTTACTCTGTAAACTTAGTGGATACTGGGAGATATCTGGTAGTAATTTCCCATGCTGGAAAAGTGTAATTGAAATTATCATGTCCCATTGATTCATTTTAAGTATCCCTGAGAAAGTACGTGACATGTTACTACTTGATAACTTCATTTGCCCAGAAGACATTATTTCAATAATAAGTCAACAATCTGTGAAGTGCCAAACATGTCTCCAACCTTAAAGTCTGTGCTTGTTAACTGAAATAAAACTTGAAAGGTGGTTCATAGTTGTCATGCATTGGACAAGATGTTATCACTCTTAAGTTACAGCACTCATTTTAGATTATTTTAGGCTTTCGAACTATTGGCAGCCCATATGGCTTAAGTTCTTGGAATCCAAAGCATTAATTCTATGTAACTATAAAGATGTAATATAGCTATACGTAAAATATGAAGAATTATGCAAGAGCTTTTTGTCTTGCTTTACAACGTGTAATTTTTTCATAGCTGAAAATGCACACTTGTTTTTTGACATGTCCTGTTATGTTTTAACTGATGATTTTAGCTGATTTAGTTACACCACCATAACATTTGGAGTTTTGCAATTCTGACCACCATCACATCCATTCGTGATTGGGACAGATTTCTGGTAGTGACTTATGTAGAGCTATATGGTGCTTTACACTATGTTACGTAGTAGCTCAGTGGATTGGGGGAACATGTTAGTCAGATTGTGATTTTTTTAAAATCTTTTTTAGGGAAAATTATGTGCAGATTGTGCTGATGATTTCTTTGCTATTGAGGCCGCTTTTATATTGCTGAGGGCAAATTTGATCCAGAAACGCTGTTGCTTAATGTATTACGTAGATAGGAGTGAGTTTTATTATTGGAGAATAACATTTGCAGTCCACTAAGGTATACCCAAAGCTGTCATAAATATTAAAAAAAAAAAAAGTTAATCAGGTAGAAATGGCCAAATACTTGCTGAAACACAAAGCTGGGAAAAGCTAGAAATATGTTAAAGGAAAAACTATCATTGTTATATGAAACATAATTTGTAGCCTTTATGAAAACTATATTCAGTAGAAATATGCTGAAGTTCTTTATATGTGATGAGGTAGTGGGGATACGTGATTTAAATGATGTGCACTGACATTATCTTAAAAGAATTTCTGCATATTCTTTCAAAGATATGGCAGTTGCTGAGCTTTGGATACTTCTGACTTGAAGTAGACAGTGGGGTTTTTTTTTGTTGTTTGGGGGATTTTTTTTGTTGGGGGGCGAGGTGTGTTTGGTTAGTTGGGTTTTGATTTTTGGGGTTTTTTTGTAAATTCGGGGACCTTCCAGATGCGTTTTCATTCTATCATGGAGTTCTGTTGGAAAATTTAGAAAAATGGCTATGGAAGAAAAAAAGTATGCACATTTATATGTTTAAAGAGTTATCAAGAAAAAAACAAATCTGTTTGTTTGTTCTTGCTTTCATTGAATACACAGAGGCTGAAAATTCCCAAGGCACTGTTGTACCTCCTTAAATGGAATGGTGGAAGTTTTGTGCATCATCATTTCTTTGAATATAGTGCTGGTAAATAAAAAGACAAAATTACTTCCTCATTAAGAATTTTAGCTGACTACCTTTTCACAGATATTTTTTAAAAAAATTTTTGAATGTAGCTTTTTTTCATATTTGTAATTCTTGTGTAAATGAACAGATGGAAACATTTTGCCTGTAAAACTTCAGGATTATTTAGGGAAGAGGTAAATGGTGAGGTTGTGTGCTCATTGATACCTCCAACATAAGTTTATCAATCCATAGTTCACTCTGAGTATCACCTAATAAGTTCCCCCCCTTCTGGTCCTGGGTTCTTCTGAATGCACATCTGAGTGCATACTACTTTGATTTCTTCGTTTGATCCAGGGAAGGTTTTTGTGTAGGTGCTGTAGAAGCAGGTGATTGCTTTCCTTCCTAGCCCACACATTGGTAGAAGGAAGAAGAAAATGAATAAGTGCAAGTAATTGAAGAAGGGAGAAAGTGATTACTGTCCTTGGCACTATCTTCGTTGACAGATTGTTCCTTTTTTTTGTGGAAAAAAATATGACCAGTTTTGAGAGGGTTCATTTTAGACTGACACCATTTAAATTGGACTCTTCCTTTTCAGATGTTCTGAAGCTCTTCTATCATCTCCTATAATTGTAAAGTCCTAATTCATCCCTGGGAACTTCTGTAGTGTTTCTGTCATACAAATGTACAGTAGTGTGGCATACAGAATAGTGTTTCACCTGAGCTGCTTTGGAGTTGGGAAAACAGAAGTTTGATCTTCCGTGTAAAACAGGTATTACTGGGTCTAGCACCTACTGCAAGCAACTTTCAGGACAAATTAGCATGACATGGCAACTGAATTACATAGCTGCACATAGCACTGATGCAAAATCTGTGATAAGCTGTCAATATCTGTCAAGACAAACAAAAAGTTTGTACCTTGATAGGCTACGGATGCAGGGAAATAAATGGTTTCTGTGGAAAATTTTCATGTGGAAGATTCTGTTGTTAGGAATAATATAAGGAATGAGTGGTACTTACTCCATTAGCAGTTATCTGCAGACAGCACATCATTACTGTGTGCATCTCAGTGCGAGGGCACGTTCTTACGACTGAAATCTGTACATCCCTCAGAGATTGCCTTGGAAGCCAAAAGTAAGAGAGTGGAGCCATTCAGGACAGAGAAGAAAGCTTTACAGAGCTACAACTGCATGAGAATGCTAGGTTGTCTGAATGTAATTACTGCACTGCATTTTACCCAGAATAGCTGTAATCTTGTGAAATGTGCCACGTGATTTTTTGATATTTTTTTTTTTAATGGCATAAGCAGACATGATTTTGGGTTTACATCTTATCCAAAAGAATGAATTTTCATTTTCACAGTACCCTACTAAGCTGGCTAACGTTCTTGATGCTTTTGGTATGTTAACATGCATGGTATAAGAGCGTAAACTGTTAAATACTGCTCAGATGCTGAAGCTGAAAGATGTATGGATATTACTCAGTCTACTGGAAAAAAAAAATCTGAAAAATTAGAAGTAACAAATCCATTGCAATTCTATTTCTTACTTTTGGCTTTTTATGAAGCGTAAAATACAATAGAATTTGTACTAGACAGATGCAACTAATATGCCTGAAGTGTTGTGTTCCATGTATTTAATAAATTATGTTGTAGGTGGGGGTGTTTGCATACTTCTGAATTATTCACTACAGCATTTTAGATAATCTAGCTTTGTATGTAATTTCTAAACCCACTTTCAATAAGTTAATATTTTAACTGCAAATATTCAACATGTTAAGAAAAGGATGATTTTAGGGGGAGGAAGAAAGAAGGAAGGCAGCTGGCATTCCTTTTGAATTTGAAGAATAATTGAAGATAAGGTATTGTCTCACACGTGCCAGAACTGTCTGGAGGATCCTCTGCTATTATTAGCTGGCGTATCTCCAGTTATTTAACCTAACAGAGCTGAAGATCAAGCCCTAATTATTCTGAGATTCAGTGATAGAAACTTCTGAAACAGACAACTGAAAATAGCTGGGGTTTATAGGCTTGACTTGGAGAAAAAGTAGTAAGTGGTGGAGAGATGGCTTTTCTGATTGAACATAGAACTAGTAGTGATGGTAAAAGACAAAATGAGTCATTCTTACTAAATACGGTGGGATTTCTCATGCCCTCACTGTTTTTTGTCAACATGTCTATATAGTTTGAGATGTAGAATGGGACGAAGGAACTGTTCAAGCAACAGAAGATCAGTCTTTTTATTTCAGTGTCCTGCTTTTATTTTAGCATCCTTTGTAAATACCAGTGAAATGAGTATTAGTATTTTAATAGCTGGAGAAAGGTAGATGGGTCTTGATACTCCCTCTGTTTGCCAGGTACTTATCCAAGTATGTTCTGCCTGTGCATGAGGGTGCAGAGAGTATGTGCAGCTCTATGCTGAAGTTCTTGCAAAGGGCATTGTAAAACTGGTGCTGTATGGTTCCTTGTTGACAGCTTCCCAACAGCTTTCCCAGGGAAATGTAGCTCGTGGCAAGGCTAAGTATCAAGTGGTGTTCCCCAGGACTTGTACTTTATGCTCAAAATTAAGGTGGTTTCAAATGCATAGAAGGTTCTGCTGAGATATTCATGCTGGGTTTGGGGGGTGGGGGGGAAGGCACGCATTTGTGTGTCTGTCAGACTCAGTCTCTCTTCAAATGCAGTTTCTGGAATGCTTGAAAACTGTAGGAAGGGAAGTTCTCTCCTCCCAGAAGCTGAAGTTTGTTGTGCGTGAAGCACTGTGGTACTCATTTTAAATATTCTGACTGATATATCTATCAATGTGGAAGATGGAACATTGAATTGGGGAAATAGCCATCTAGGGCTTTTGTTTGTCATTCTGATGAACAGATGAAAGGTTTTTTACAAAAAAATATTAAAAGAGAAGGTTTTGGAAAACACAACTCAGTAAGCCTTTATTTTCCTACCCTAGACTACTTCCTTCTGAAATATTTATATTTATTGCATATGTATTTCCATATAAAATCTAGGATTCGAGACATCCTCTTGATTCCCTATTGCACAATGGTGAGCCTATGATTGCTTTGCTTGTACATCAGTTCTGCTACACTGGAGATGTAAAATGAACAGGTTGTGCATGCCATCTTCCGCCCAAAATCTTTGTCTACTTTTAAAGTTGCAGCAGCCATCTTAACGTATAGTTTCCACTTTCTAATATTTCTAATCTTTCATGTGACTATGAAGTATTGGCTGGCTAAAACCAACCTCTCATACATCTAAAGGTAAGATTGGCAAGAGAGTGGAATCTCACATTTCTACAACTTTATAGCCTGACAGACTCAACAGGAGGAAAAGTAGTAAAACCCATGCTTTTGTAAGTGAGGTGGGTGGATCAGGCCTGAGCACACAGCAGAAAAGACTGATGAAAGAAGAAATCTGTGCTAATCTTTGCCAGTCAGTTTTCTGCTAGTAAATGCACTTTTAAAGTCTGTGTGAGCTGGGTCTTACAGAATAGAAATGTCATCACAAAGCGACTAGGGAAATCTTTGTGTGTCAGAATGATAAGTGGAGCTGGAGACGCTGCAAAAGTGATACTGATAAAAGAGCATAGCAGACAATAGGCATTTTTTTGATGGAGACATGCTCTTGGGTCTTTGTTTTTCTTGAGCAGCTTCTGTGGTATTTTCAAGTCTGTAGCCAGGCAAATATTCGTATCTAAACCATTAGCTACAAGAAACTTACTCAAACGTACATTTAAGTCCATCCAATCAAAGGATAGATAGATTAGGTTAATGGCTATTTTGAAGCAAATGTAGTTTTTCATGTAGTGTGTGAAATTTAACATTTAAAATTTGTAGGTACATGTAGTACCTAACAAGTTTTGGTTATATTTGGTATGGTGATTCATTCATTCCATTGTTGAAATTCAGAGATTCAGAACATAACAAAAAATTTACCTGAATTCCACGAGGTGGATCTGTTTATTGTTAGTCCAATAGACTTACTTTATTATTGTTATTATTTATTATAAGTCCAATAGATTTAATATAGCTTTTGAACATAGTAGGTTTTTCTTCTTTTCGTGGTTTATTTGGAATCGTTCCATAGCAGTTGTATAAAGAGGTGTTTCAGTGGCAGTTTGCATATATATCTGCATTTTCATGTAAATAGACTCCTAGGTGGTACTACAGACTAAAAGTACTGTCTGCCGTGGAAGACTTGGAGATCTGTTTCTAAAGCACTCCATCCTGTTGCTGCAGAAGTGAATGACTGACCTGCCAGCCTTGTAGTGTTTGCATTTGGCTTTAAAGTTCTTTGAGGCACGGACCATTTCCTAGTTGAGAGGTTTTTCCTCAGCAAAAAGAGCTTTGCTGCTGGATTTTTTTGTCACAGCATGCTAACGTGGTGCACATCACTGGGGAGCTGATAGATTTTGTGAAGATGCTAATTGAGTGATCTTGTTATCTTTTTACAGAACCACGTAAACCCAGCAATGGATTTTACACAGACCCCTCCAGGAATGCTAGCCCTCGACAACATGCTGTACTTTGCTAAACATCACCAGGATGCTTATATACGGGTAAGGCTTCTTTTTGTCTTTGAAATCTGTGTGGTTGCCTGTTCACAGGGATTACAGTTTACTTTGAAGAGGAGGATCCGAATCCTTATACTGTTAATGAACTCTAGGAAGGCAAACCACCTAACACTTAAACTTAAGTCTGTAAAAGCTTTGGGCGAAAGCTGTACAGCTGTCTAGTCAAATATTATACTTTTTGCAAATATACTTTTTGCCTAGGCCTGCAAAGAGAAGGGAGATGAGCTTGTGCCTTTTTTAGATGCATGATGGATGTCCATAAGCTCAGAAATTAGTAATTGTGTAGAATTCTTTGTCCTGCTCTGAGTCTACCAAAAACTGCAGGGTTTTCTCTGTGGAAGAAAGACTTTGATGAGCAAATGCCTTGGTAAGTGACTGAGTTGGCAGTGTCCTGAGAGTTCAGACGCTCCCACAAAAATTACTGCTGTAGGTGAGGTAATGCTTGGAGAAAAATAGGTAAAAAGCATCATGATTCACTTGCACAACCTGTTCCTGCCCCTTGCCCACTCCACTTCCTACGTTTGTTATTTCAAGCGTAGTTAAAGCAAGTTGTGTGTTGCATCCTTACAAGAAGAGGCATACAGCTGAATAATACCTGCCTGTGAATAACACAACTTTTCCTGACCTTTATTGAAATCAAATATTTGCCAAGTGTAAACCTAGCGAGCACAGATGGTAGTAGAGGATAGTCTAGAAAGTCAGTGTCTTGAGATAGTAGGGGTGGTTTAACTCCCCAAGAAAAAGCGCACATGCAGACCTGCTTAAAGGTCGTGTACAGAAGGAGGCAGTAGACACACCAATCATGTCTACTAAAAAGTGAAGAGTGAATTTTTAATATGCATTATCATCTAGTTTTTGCTCAAAGTAGATTAATGTCAAAGCTCTTAACAGGTTTGTAAAGGGCCTGCTGATGTCCAGGCCAGCTTGATCCATGGACATAATAGGAGACCACAAGATTGTAAGATCTGCTCTTTAAATGTGTTTTCTCCTTGGTCTGAATCTAGCAATAACTGTTAAAAGAAGCTGTGGTAGCCAGCAATACAGCAATATTTATCAACCCCTATAAACCCCTGAAATTAAGGGCTGTTTCACATACTGGGCAACGAGTGTGTTTTCTGGATAAACTATGCTGAATTGTGGTTTTGTTTTGTAATGAGAATTTGGTTTGTAATGAAAATTGATTACTGTTTCTCATTAAAATTTGATAAGATGTGGACTGTGCTACTTCATAGGCTGCTTTTGAAAATTTTAGGTTTAGAGAATATACTTAGAAAGGGGTAGCCAGTGCTCCCAAATGAGACAGTCGTGCTTTAAAGAAGTCTGAAAGAATTTAAAGAGGACAGAAATTCTGTTGAAATAGAGCTTTCATTGACATCTCTCAATTTTTTTCTTATTTTTCATTTTTATCTTGCAAATGCTGTCTTAAAAATTGGGTTCAGTGTAGCATGTAATTAGCCGCTCTTTAGAAAGGACTTTGTTGCTGGCTCTGCTCTGTTTCTATAATGCAGTATTTTTGTTGCTGCATTACTGAGACTTTTTACTGTTATTTTGAGATGCCCGTTTTTATTCGTGCATGGTTCCTGTTAGGCGAGTGGGTGCCTCATGTATTCCCCACCTGAGAAAGAATACATGTACACTAGAAATGCCGTACCCAGGCACCCTCAGATTAAATTGCTTACCCACAGCTGCTTTGGGGACTGTTAATGTTCCTTGGGAGTATGTTAACCTACCCATCTTTCCTGGGTAGTTCTAGTTAGTGCTTTTACTAACACTGCTGGCATGGTAGCTCATGCATCTGCAGTGGTCCACCTTGTCATATTAACAGCATGCTGAACACCTCTTGAGATGAACGGTGTTGTGCAACTCCTACAGTGTTGCTAGTCTTTGATTCCAAAAGACACCTATTTCTAACTTTTCATGTCCTTGATGTACTAGCTGGTGTACAGTACTTTCCTGTGGGCCTTGACAAGCTTGTTTCTTTCTCATTTTGGGTTCCTTATTTCACATCAAACATTATCTTTTCTTCATGACCTTTGGCTACCAAAGCTCCTGTAACACCAGTTTGCTGTACTTGTACACTCCATTGACCTTCATTATTTTTTCAAATCTATTCCTACTCCTACACCCTAATGAAAATTCTCTCTATGGTCAAGGTTAAGTTTCCACAAGAAATTACTAGCTATACACATAATACTTGCATACTGAACAACTTGTTTGACAGGAGCTCTTAGCTTTTTTTCATTGTTGAGACTAGGAAATGTTTTGGTTCCTAGGAGGAGAGATTATTTTTAGCTTGGCCCTTTGCGATTGATTGCTGTACGATGGGTTAATTCCTAATCCCCAAACTGAGATAATATCTGTGCTGTGCAGTAATTAAAAATTGAGACTGGAAACCAGAGTCAGTTTGAAATGAAGATGGAAAATAAGTTTCTTCTGACAGAATACGGTGTGTTAAGCAAAAACACTACCAGGAAGTCATGGCGGCTTCACTGACTGTATTGGCAATGCTGCATTTTAATGGAGAAAAAAAGTATTTAGACTTTGAGTTAATTGTTTTTGAATCTTGTTATTTTGTTTACTATACAATATGTCTTGAGCCTCCATAAGAAATGTTGTTTAGTGGAGGGGGAAAATAACCTCGTGTTTTCTTTGATTGTGTGTTTGTTCTTAGCTTTTGTTTGGATTTCTAAATAGGTTTCCTATTGAATTGGTTTCCTGTTGAGTTAGCTTTTCTTTCTCTTTTTTTATTATTTCTCTGGTTCTATCACTGACTGATATGCACTGCATTTTTTTTATGTTCCACCTAAATAATCAATCGCTATCATCAGACGTTTTGCTTTTAAAAGGTGGTGACATAGTATATGGAATGCATTGATGGAAGTAATGTTGAATCTCTGCAAGAAATTTTAAAATTTTCCACAGGAAATAATTGGCAGCTTCCCAAGCTACATAATTATAGGACAGTCAGAGTGTATAATTAAAGTTAACAGTGAAGAAAATGATTGGAATAAAGCTTTGTGACAGATATTTTATTTTATTTTTTCTTTTGGAGCAGACAATTCCCCCTGGTTCCAATTTGCTCCTTTCCAAAACTACTTAAGCTTCACATTCTACTTATGTTAAAAATAAAATTATAAGTTACCATTTAAAAGAGACTTTATTCGGGGCAGACATCTTGAGATTTTTTTCTTACTGGTAACTTGTAGCAGTGTGCCTTTGAAACTCCTCTAAGTGTAAAAAGAGTCTGAGGAAAGAGCATGGAAATGCTATTATGCCACCATTGCTGTTAGTATCTCCATTTATTGGTGCTTTGTCATTGATTTGTTTGAGAATTTGTGGGGCAAGATTTTTCAGATCCATTTTGTTTTCAAGATGCAATGAGGAGAGGGGTATGAATATATAAAACTGAAATATTTTGTGTGCGTATGTTTGTAGGTGTGTATTCATTTGCCTGATTTTGATTTTTGCATGCGTGCACTTCAGTGATTGCTAATATTGATGTAAAATAATATGTACTCTAATTTGGTGTAAAGTGCAAGCTAAAGGAACCAAAATGGAACACTCCTTTTATTTCTAACCCAAAAAGAAAAAATTGATAGTGGTTGTCCTGCATTTAAATGTGCTGTGTTTGTGTCTAGGACTGGATTTTCAGTTTTGATGGTTGACTCCTATATGTGCAGTCAATGTTCATTCAGGTGTTCTTGATAGCAGGCAGCAAAATGAAAGCTACTGCTCCAGTTGTGAGCGGGCTGCCATTTATCTTGGATCTTGGCTAATTTAACAGTGTTTCCAGGCAGTAAGAGCAGATGCTGTTGGGTAAACTGGATTTACCTCAACTACACCTTAGCTTCTAATGTGCTACCATTGAAATATTCCCTTATTTTACATTTTCCTCACAGACATCTAACTATAGTGATAACCTTCATCTGGGACAGAGTGTAGGATTTTGCTTAGATGTGGTATTTCACAGCAGGTCAGCTGAGTCACAAAGAAGTTCTATATGACATTGTCTCTGGTGGGCTCTACATTTCTCATTCTAATGAATTTGCTTTCGATGACTGACAAGTTTGTGACTTGTCTATATTTTTCTGCTGCGCTTATGACCAGCCATATTCTGGCAGGTCTCACCGCTTCTTTGGGGTAAGATCCTGCCTTGAGAAGACACATACCTGTGTTTCCTTGGTTTGTTTAAGCGTAAGAGATTGGTGCTTCAGGCAGAAACTGCTAATAAACTTAGCAGCTCTGGGTCTGTGCATTGGCAGTCCACCTATTTGGATTCTGCCCAGCTGGCTACCCAAATTTATGTCCAATTCTTTGCCATTTATTAGATCAGAAGGTTCTTCATATGTGTAGGGAAAAATAAGAGTTCCTTGGAAGAGATTTTATTACTGTAGCCTGAAATTCAAGTCCCTCATCTGTAGAAGAGAGGTTTTATCCCTTTTCCCACTGATTTTTATAATTTCCTGCAAATATTTGTTAGATAATGAATGTAAAATTTTCAGTATAAACTACTGTCACCAGGACGGGAAAGCAGTGTTTAAATCCATGCTGAAAAGTTGGGTTTATTAATTCCTTGGTATGTTTTATAATCCCTTGTATGTTTTATAATGGATTCATTGCTATTACATTTTTTGTGAATTATGTGTAAGATACTTAGTGGTATGCTCCTAAATTTTCTGGGTTTATATTTAAAACATTTTAGAAGTTATTAATATGTTCTAAACCACAACAACATTTGGACTTTGGTTGCACCAACCAAGAGTTATTTTGATAACCTGAAAATTAAAAATTGAGTTGGTTTAGGGTCATAGTAGAAAATCCCCTTTCCCCTGCATCTGCTGAGCTGGAAAATTGGTTATTCACACAGCTGCGATGCAGAGACATTTCTTCCCCAGCAGCTACTTGAGTTGCTGCTTTTGGGGAGGTTTTAGAGGGAGTTCTTTTCCTTTTGAAGCTTTCAGAAGTCAGAGTGGAGGAGCAGGTGCTGTTTGCGAGTGCCAGTGATGCAGGCAGAAAGATTGCTGGCATCCTGCTGAGACCTTTCAGAACTTTAATGGGTTGAGTCACAGTCAGAATGTCTGCCGTATACTTTCTAACCCATGTAGTTGTTGTATAGGAGGCTGCCTACTCATCCTTCCGCCAATTCACAAAGTCTCCTCATGCCTACCTACTCATTCTAGCCTGATCAGATATGAGTAGTCCAACATATAATTTCAGCATTTTCTGAAATAAAACTGAGCTTGATTTCTGCCATGCCATTTTTTTCCCCCAGAAATGATAGGAAAAGGATGTGATTTATTTCTGTTCTGCTAAAGGTAGAGAAAAAAAGTGAGCTTTGTTATATGAGCCTTCCTGGTGTCTTGTGAAGGAATGCAGTTTTCCGTATGAGACCCAATTGCCTAAGCTCAGTGGTTCCCAGCTTCGTAACGTGTTCTTGTCTTCACCTTTCTCTGCCAGTCTTATCATTCTTTGTTCTTACTTCCACTCAGGTATCTGACCATTTTTCTGCCTGCCTTTTGTTTTTTCCCCAAACGTCACTCAACGTCTCTGTCATGACAGCACACCAAGAAGCTGTGTGGTTTTGCTCTGAGGGCCTCTGTCATTGATGGCAGAATCGAGGTGGATCTTCTACGGTAAAGAGGCAAACACCTGGAGTGACTGGTTGCAGCATAAACACAGAGCGAAGTTAGTACTGAGGGAGGGAGAGAATTGTAAGGGGGTCATGGCACCCTCTGCACAGCCCTGTGTGGTATGAGCTGTGGGATATATATGACAGTGTTACAGTCCTGAATATGTTCCGATCACTTCTCGCCTTTCCTACATTGCACACCTAAACTTTCCCACATATATGGAAGCTGTTGGCTAAATCGGGTCCTGATCCAAAGGGCCCAGAAGTTGTTGCAAGTCTCTAGGTATTGCCTTTAGAAGGTTTTGAATCATACCATGAGTTGCAGCAGTAGCATAGAAAGATTTGGCTGGTTTTTGTGAAACAAAAAAAAAAGTATCTCTGCAAAGCTGAGATGTGTATACATGGGGAGAGAAGGCGGCTAGCTATGGAGCCTTACAGGTGTTCCTATTTACCCTGTGCTGGGAACTTTTGTGATTGGTACTCCAGCTGCCAGTCTCATTGATGTGCAATAAAGGTCGATGCCTTTCTAATATATCCACACCAGAGTAATGTAGGGTCTGTTCCACATTATGAAAGAAAGGAAAAATAAAAAACTTGCAATATTCTGCAGGTACTGCGATTTCCTGCCTTCCACCTCTGCCAGAGGTGAGCAAGGAGAGGACTGCGGGGAAAGCATTGCCTTCTTACTTTTGTGTGGGGCATAGAGGGAGAAGGAATTACCTGGCTGGTAGTTTTCAAACTGGACCAGGCAACACTGAAATACTCCCCCACTTCCTACACCTGTGGGAAGTGAAAAGCGCATCCTGGTGCTGCTTCTGAAGATGACGTGGCAGCTGGTCCTTCTCCTCTTGTGTTTTGCCACCATGCTCTACAGTGATTTGGTTGATTCTGCATGGAGTGGCAAAGAAAGGGGCAAGATCTATAATATCTCAAGACGAACCACTGTGTGTTTCACTTTTGATGGAAAACAAAGACAAATACAATCATGTTTCATGTGAAGGTGTTTGTGTGAGAAACAAAATTTATTGCGAGGTGAGCAGCTGCGGAACCATCCAAATTTAGCTTTGGCACTAGATTTGTTTTTTAAAAGGGGGAAGAAAACACACCGTAATTTTCAAGAAGAAAACCCACTACTGGAAATTTTAAGCCATCATTGTTAGAAGTGGTTTATGGCTGTAGAGTCAAGCACTAGCTTATATATTACCATGACAGTTTGAGTTCACCCCCTTACCTATATGTTGTTGTATAATGAGATAATCAGATGCTTTTCTTTTGCCTCCTGCACTGTATGACTGTGTCACTGTTTCCTGACTGCCTTGCCATAGTGGGCTCCATGCCTTCTGTCAGTAGTTCTCCCTGGGAGCAGCAGGTTACAGTGCACTTCCTCATGTGATGTGCTAGTTAGTCCCCAGGGGCTTATTCATAGTTGTGCCTGACAAAGCACCTATCAGACTCTCAGTGTCCGATCCTTAAAGTCCTGTAACTAGATGTCCCTTAAAGAAGGCACTGCTTTGCATGTGTGTTTCTCATGTCAGTGGCTCCTTTCTTCTTCTTTTTTAGTACCTTTAGTAGGTCTCAGCTTTTCTCTCAAATCTTGGCTTAAATTGTAATTCTAGTGCCTTCCTGAGGCACGCAGACATAACTGTTGCTTTATTTTGGTTTTGCCATAAGGAATCTCTGTGATGCCTCAGGAATGTGAATGAAGGCTGAGATAAGGGAGGGCGGAAGCATGGGAAATTGAAAATAAAATAATGTAGATACAAAAGACAGATTAGAGGGTATGGTGCTGAGTGAGGGATCATGGAAGAACACTGATGCTGAAGTTGAGGCAGATGACAAGCTGCCTTAGGAAGAAAGCAAAATTGGTGAAGAGGATGAATGGAAACTGAGTCTGTCTGCAGTAAAGTCCCTTATCCTTCTCGGGAAACGTATCCTTAGGTCTTGCTTCCTAGAGTTCCTTAATGCATCTGAATGAAAAGGGAATGGTGAAGCCTGCCTCATGTGATAAGGAGTCTTAGGAAAAGCAGCATCAAGAAAAGGAAGAGAATCCCTGCTGTAATATTTTTGGGTATTAAAATGCTGCTGGACTTTTCATTTTGGGTCTGAGGAGGTTTTTACCTTCTTCACTAGCTAGCTTTCTGAACCTGTTGATACTAATACACAGCAGACTGCTAGAGAACTTGTTCTCTATTAATGCCAGGATCATTTTAGATAGTACTACAAAATGGGTCTGGGGAAATGCTCCTTTTTAATAGTGCGGTAATGCTTGTTGAACTGTCTGCTGAGGGATTTATTATAAGTATTGATGCAGCTATACTGAGTCTTGCCCTTCACTTTTGTATTTATTTCCTCATCACAATGAATCTCAATTCCATTGCCAGGCTCTCAGGTTGGTTCAGGAACCTGAGGATTACATCTGCAGTTGCTGTGGGCAGTATACTTTGAGCGAATTTCATATTTAATGTGAGAGATTAAAGGATCAGCTAAGTCAATATTCCTTCCCAGTGAAGGAGGAATATTTCTATCTGGTGGTTTCATCCTCCTGGATTTTGAGGAAGAAGCTCTTGGATACACTTGTCTTCAAAACTTTGCCTTTTGTCAGTCTAACTCTTAGTTGCAGGTATAAGCTTCATTATTGAAGCTGATGCAGATTTTTAAGCCGGTGGTAGTCAAATGTAGAAAATTCTTCATGTAGTGCATTGCCTCCCTGAGAATCTCTTTCGTGCTCCTGAGGTAGTGATGGGCGTGAAGTTAGAAAATCTTTTGATTTTGGTTGTTTGGGTTTTTTTCTCCTACTGGAGATTTTGCATTCTTCTTCTGTGATCTTGGCATGACACTTGAATTTATTTTATTTTGTTGTCCATGCCATTAGTAGATATCTTGTAAAGGCAGGTGAGCTTGTCTTGGGTAATGCTGAGCACCACTGTTTGTAACACAAGAGGAAGTAAAAAAGATTTTCCAGTTAAAGAACATGTTAGGTTGTTGTTTTTAAGGAGGAACACTGTTTTCTGTATCTAAGTGCTTTGTTGGACGATTGGATGTTAGAGGGCTGCCGCCTTCTTGAAAAGACTTTTCACTTCAGAGGAAACAGGGTACTTCAGGCAATTCATATGGCTAACTACCAGAAGAAATTCAGCTCTCAGCAGCTGCTGACCAACACTGCTCAAAATGTCTACCTTGGGGAACATGATCAACCCTTCATTTCTGTTTCTGATCACTGGTTGGTTTTGTTTGGTAATTGGGAATGTTTCTCTTCCACTTACAGCAGGAATTTGTAAATAAGATAAGAGAAATATACGTAGTAGGTAACTTAAAAATAGCAAAAACTGCACTGATCTGAATTCCAGTACAATACTGTCAAATTCCCATGCCTTAATAGGCTACAGAGTTTCATCTGTAGAAATGTCAAGATAATGGATTATACTGGTTTCCTAAAAATTTCACCTCCTTGCATTTTTAAAAACATTTTTATACATGTTCCTTTCTGCTCTTCTGCTAGTCAATTCATCTCATTTTTCTTGTGATACCATTTTGTCCTCATTCTATGCTTCTCTCACTTTCTCTTTTTTCCTTCCTTTTCCTGAGCTGCAGTTGTTTTCTTTTGTTTTAAGAACGATTTGCTTTAAAAAAAATCAACTCTCTCCCCTGTCTTGCTCATTAATGTCTTTCATCACTCAAACTTTTCTGGCTGTCCTCCCTTAGTAATTTTCTTTCCCTTTTGTCTTCTTTCTCTTGAGGATTTTTTGCTGTTCCCTAAAGAAGGAAAAAATGTTGAGTGTTACACATCATGGTGGTTTTCTGCTTTGCTTCATGGTAATGGATACTATTGATCAAAGGAACAGAGGATGAGACAAGGATCTGCAGCATTTAGTACCCCTGCACTGTGTAGCTTTACAGTACAAAACTGTGAGCTGCTTTTGGTTTTTGTCTGTGTAACATCTAGTGTATTAGAAGCTACATTTCCATGTTGGACCTTCCCAATTCTGTAGCTTTGCAAGGACTAAAGAAAGGAAAAACTGGCAGAAGTAGATTCCCAGTTATCGAAGTAAAGGGCAGCCAGGCAAACCAGAATCAAGGTAGGACTGAAGGAAGATGGAATGTGAGCTGGCAGTGGTGCCCAGGTGGCCGAGAAGGCCAACAGCATCCTGGCCTGTATCAGAAACAGTGTGGCCAGCAGGACCAGGGCAGTGATTGTCCCCCTGCACTCAGCATGGGTGAGGCCACACCTGGAACCCTGTCTTCAGTTTTGGGCCCCTCGCTACAAGAGGGATGTAGAGGTGCTGCAGCGTGTCCAGAGACGGGCAACGCGGCTGGGGAAGGGTCTGGAGCTCAGGTCTGATGAGGGGTGGCTGAGGGCACTGGGGTGGTTCAGCCTGGAGAGGAGGAGGCTCAGGGGGGACCTTGTTGCTCTCTACAGCTGCCTGAGGGGAGCCTGTAGGCGGGGAGGGGGTGGGGGGGGGTGGGGGTGTGTGTGTTGTTTCGGTCTCTGCTCCCGGGTAACAAGGGACAGGACAAGAGGAAACAGCCTCAAGTTGTGCCAGGGGAGATTTGGATTTGATATTAGGAAAAATTTCTTCACTGAAAGGGGGTCCAGCACTGGAACAGTGTGCCCAGTAGATGTGCCACTTAAGGACATGGTTTAGTGGTGGACTTGGCAGTATTAGGTTTACAGTTGGACTTGATCTTAAAGGTCTTTTCTAACCTAAATGATTTTATTTTCCTGTGGTGCCAATTGGTCTTCTGCAATGTCCATGGTTTCTGACTTTAAATATTTGTATTCTCCAAGCATAATTTAACCACCATACCTACCAATTCTGAAATGTCTGGTGGATCTGCAACTCACTGCAGATTTGTGAGAGGGAAGAGGAGGAAGATAATAGGGTACAGCCACTTGGTAAGCATTAATGATAGACCCCCATTTGAATGAAGGTTGTGTGGGCTTCACAACTTCCTCACTACTTTCCTTTCCTTGGTAAGATAACTGTTGTGGTAGAACCATGAATCAAGCCAGCAGTATGCTCTGCAGAAGTACAGGAGTGTCTTCTGTCTAGAGCTGTGTTATGTTTCTGTCCCTGCTATTGTTTTCACCAATTTATGAAGTAAACGTGTCTGTTCCCTGCTTATTTCTCCTCTGTAACCAGAGTGATAAAGGAAATAACATTAAAATCATGCCCTTATCAGCTATATTTATAGCATTTTACTTTGGAACAGGATATGAGTTGCAAAGTCGTGAAAAGAATACTACAAATATAATAATGAATGTTGTAAATCTGTTGCCAAGACTAGGAATGATTTCGCTTTGGGTATTTATAAGAACCTCTTTTGTTTCTTTTTTCTTTTTTTTTTTTTTAATTTCCCTTTTTACTGTTGCTGTTTCTTACAGAGGATCGTATCTGTCAAATATGCCTATAGATATTTAGATGTAGTAAAGGGCCTTCCATCTTCCTTTCTTACAGAAATATAGCATGTCAACTCTGCCTTATTTTGCACAGCAAATGCTAAATGATGATGCTTGTAGAGACTGTGTCTGAGGTTCATTTCAAGGCTGCTTTACATATTGATTACTCAAATTGCCATTTAATTTGCTGTATAGCAATACACAGTGCCTTAACTATTTCTCTGGCATTCTTATTGATTGCTGTAATTCTGCCTTACATTATATGCATATATGGTGTCACCATTAAATATTTATGTGCTCATGAAATGTTAATATGTCGGGTTAATGTGAAACTCAACAAAATGCATTTGCCAGAAGCAAGAAGGAATGCTGATCTGAGTGCTTCCCTTCCCTTCCCCCCTACCCTTTCATTTTGCCTCTCCGTTGATTTTATTACCAGTGTTTCTCTGCTGTATCTAAATCTGTGTCAAAGCAGGCCCCTGCTCCAATGTGCAGGTTTTATAGAATCGTAGAATCATTTAGGTTGGAAAAGACCTTTCAGATATTTTATTATGTGAGAGATAAAACACAATAATAATAAAACAAGAGAAGTGATCTCAGGAAGGTGTTGAGACACAGCTTTACGTTGCACTCGTGTGTGTGTAACTCTATCATCGCTCCTGCATTTGGGCATGGAAACGTAGCACTACCCTCCATGAAAGAGACTGAAGCAGGATGACTCATCCAGGATGCAAAGTCATATTCACATGTTCCTTGAACAGTGGCTGCAGCAACGTAAAACAAAAAAATGCAGGGGTGTTTCTTTGATTTGGTACAGCTGTTATCCAGAGATGACATGGAACAATTAGATGTAATCTAAACCAAAACTTTTAGAAGGAAAAGTAACTCCTCTTGGTAGCCTGGTGAAACATGATTCTGACACTGTCCTGTTGGAAAAGCCCAGTAAAAATTTGTAAAGGTCAAATATTTATCATATCCCTAATGACTTTCTAAGCTTCTGTGGGAAGTCTAGGTGATTTAAGAAAACCACCAGTGCCACTGGAAAATGAAACAAAGTAATTATCCACTCTCACAACACAGACAGCAACCATCCTTCTGCATCTTTTTACCTGGTGATGGGTTGGGAGCAGGGTATCAGCTAGAGGCTGCCCTTTGTACAGTAGGACTAAAATCGATGCTTGGTGAAGAGGCTTTGGCATGATATGTGAAGCATGTAACTTTCCTACTTGCTTTTGGGTTTTCTTTCTTCTCTCACTTTTACCTGTAACTGCTTCACATTGAAGGCTGCTGCACATAAAAGAACATGAAACAATCACAAATAAGATCTGGGGAGGGAGGGAAGGGGGCTTTTGCTGGCATCCAGCATTGCATCGGTCCTCTCCTCCAACTGTCTAAAACCTATCCTGGTTTGGGGTGAAGTTCCAGCCTTGGTGCCTTTTGCAAAGCTTTCTTTGCTGCCAAAATTGAAAGATTTAAAACAAAGAAACAAAACCAAACCCACAACCAACAAAAAAGCCAAACAAGCAAAAAACCAATGAAGATGGCAGCTAAGGAGACAGGAGGAATGCAAAGCAGAGAGAAATGTCTAAACACCTGTTTGTGAAGAGTATTTAGAGAGCCTCTGACGTTCTCTGGTGCTTGGCAAAATCTCGTACCTTTGAAATTAATTTTCTTCCTCTGTCCCTCATCCCCAGGCTATGCAGCAGCTGTTTAGGATGTGTTTTCTTTCTTTTTTTTTTTTAATGTGCAAAGTTTGTTACTGCAGAGACAACTCTTACTGTGAATCTGTTTTGACCATTTCTTTTTTTTTTTACCAACCCCTTTTTTGCTCTCTCTTCAGGTTAACAGCTTCGGTGAAATCTATAGTATTTTTATAACTCATTTTTTCATCTACATTGAAATCTCTTGTGTAGTTGTAGTGCCAGGGAAAACTTTATGCGAACTGTATCTGATACAGCAGAACTTAATGGGTGTAAAAACATGCAAGGAATTCTTTTCTCCCATTTATTTTGCAGTGTCACTGAACAGAGAATACAAAGGCTCTCCTTGCATTGGTTTTGCGGCATTCATAGACTTGATGCAAGGGTGATAGTTCCCTGAAATGTTTTGCACAAAAGCACAAATTTCATCCATAACAGAGAAAATACACACATTTTCTTCCTTTGTGGACTTCAGTTTGATTTTTGACACATGGACCTTTTTGGAGCCTGAATCCAGCTATGCTATTTCTTTCCCACTGGGTTTTTTATAGTTATTTCTATCTGTGCTCATGTCTATAAATCTTCACAACTAATGTCCTTTAACTGGCAAATTTGAAATGAAATTATTTCTTTCTCTTTGGCTTCTACTGCAGTTTCTCCACGCCAGGCGTGGGACAGAACAGCTATGTTGCATAGGAACGGCAAAGCTTCCTAGTTGGCTATAGAGCAGCACTGCTTCTGTGTTCCTGACTGCCTCAGACACAGGTCATTTAGCTCAGGGGAGGGCTAAGGTTTAGGAAAAGAGAGCCTCTGCATACAGTTTCCTAAATTCAGCCTGGTATATCTTGCAAATGTTTAATGTGGAGGATAGTACTTGAACTTACGAGTTCTTCACACTGATTATTTTCTACTTTGATTCCTCCTTCAGATTGTCCTGGAGAACAGCAGTCGAGAAGACAAGCATGAGTGCCCATTTGGCCGAAGCAGCATTGAGCTGACAAAGATGCTGTGTGAAATACTGAAAGTAGGAGAGCTACGTAAGTTGACCTGTTTGTTTGACCTCTAAGCACCATGGAGTAAGTGATACCTAAAGTTTATTTCAATGCAAGAATTTTCTTCTGAGAATAGTTTCTCAATATGGTTACGCATTGAACACTGGCACTCAAAATGACTGCCTATTTTTCTGTGTCTCTTTACTAGTTTGTGGGCATACCAGGGATGAGGGTGGAGCAGCAGAAATGGGCACCTGGTCTTTGAATCTCTTCTATATGAAACAGGGCAGTTGCATCGTTTATAGAGGGGTCAGTTCACTTCCCATCAGGTGATTTGATATAGGAGACTTCATGGTCTTACCATTCCATGGGCTTGTCCATAGGTTGTCTTACATGAGTCATTCTTTGTGGGATTGCTCATCTAAACTGACATATCCTGTTTCCTCTTAAATATCTAAAGCGCTATCTAAATACCAGATGATATATGTATCATTTACTCTTAACAGTGTGGTATGAAATATTGTATTTTGATACAGAGTAAACAAGCTGTCTTTGGCTTTGATTACAGTCCCTTGATGAATCGTTAGATGCTATCAAACAGAAGAGCATGTCTGTATCTTCATTAGTCTAGAGTGTTGGTGTTTAACTCGTATCAATACATGTAAACTTCAGTTACCCATCAGTAATGTTTTGGATCCAGCTGCAGTCTGTTTTGGCAAGCACTACCACAAGCTTCATTTATTTGTTGCACAAGCAGGGGGCACAATGGAGTTGCTTTGTTTCCTTCAGTGACGTTTTCTTTCTTTTGAATTTTTTCCCTGAGAAAGATTTGGTTTTTGTTTTTTTTTTTTAATCTTTACACCCAAATCCATGAAATGTAATAAGAGAAAAGCAATGCAAAAGGCAGCAAGAAAGCCTACAGGTATCATTGATACTTTTTCCTGCTAGCTTTGAAACAGACATCAAAAGCTCTGTTTTAAAAGTATGATTTGGCTGTTAATACATCTGAAGCCTTTAAATGCAACGTCTTGAGAGAATTTACTGACCAAAGGAAAAATCTGTGACTGTGCAACGGGTCAGGGTAAAACCTGTGCCTTGCTTGCAGCTTCCAAATTGACAGTCCATATTTGACAGACCCAGATAAAAGATGTGATGTTTACTTTTGAATACCATCCTAAGTAAACCAGAGTTATTAAGGTGCACATTCACTATGTCTATAAATAAAAGGTTTAGCGACTATTTTAGATGTATGGCAATGGTGATGTGTTGTGTAAGGTTCAGACTGTAGCAGACATGTCTCCCTTAAAATAACCTTACTGCTGCAGTGGAGGTGTCTTAATGCCAAATCACGCATGATAGGTCTGTCCGAATTTTTCTGCCAGTAAATGTAGAAGGGACGTGCCATCTTAACAAAGCTGTAAGTCTATTTGAATTAAGTGCTAAAAATCAATTTTATTTTTACAAATGCACAAAAAAAATCTAAAATCCAAAGTACAGCTTTGCACGTGGCATTCTTGTGTATGTCCCATCACTCCACGGGACTCGCATGGCAATTTGCTGCTAAGAAGAATGATTGAGCTAGAGGTTAGCAAGGTGTCTCACTTCGTTACTGTGTCATAAGAAATCATTCAAGAAATAAACCTCTCTTGCCACAGACTTGTATGTTGTCCACACACAGGAGGCTGTTAGTATGTAGATGATTTGCTGTGTATGGTACTGTTCTGATTACTTCTAACTTCTGCAGATACCTCTTTTCATGTTTTAACTTTTTTATTACTTGGTTTTAAAGCGGAGACTGTGAATAAAATAACAGGATTTGGGGTGGGGGCTCAGTTACCATATGAATAAAACATGAAAGGAAAGCTATTTTGGCTACCCAAGTTTTTAGAAAGAAAATGAGTTGTCATGTTTTTATTTGTTTGGTTTGGGGATTTATTTTTTTTTTTTAGTTGGAGTATGTCTATGGTTTGGAAGTGTGGGATTAGAAAGAAAACTGAAGAATTCCTCAAGGATAGCTCTGGCTAAGGGATGTTACCCATTAACGCTCTGTAGCCACTTGCTTTGGCATTGCTGAAGCTGCAAGTCTCTGGGATGCTAGGTGTGCCGGTTTGCAGCAGGCTCCCATGGTTTCATGGGTGTGTGACATTATATGAAGAAGATTTGATGCTGAGAAGTGCACTGGTGCTTCTGTTGATAGAAACCAGATGTAGCACGACTGACTTTCTGTAAAGTCATGCTAATCTACACCCACAGAGCATCTGTCTCTGGATGTGGCAATAAGATTGCATTGTAGCTTATATTCACAGGGGACAGAGCTAAGGTTACCTCTAACTCATCTCTTGATGATTCACCTGTTCACCAGTATGTTTCCTTAATGGTTTTGTTTATGTGGAAATCTAATTGTAGTTTTAAAATGCTGTAATAAAATACACCTTTAAAATAATGTACAGAAAACAGATTTCTTGAAAATGGCTGTCGCAGATGCGCATCTTAAATGACCTGTGATCAGCCGTGTGTTTTGTTCAGAAGTGCAAACTAGAACTGACAACTTAGGAAAATGTACGTTCAGGTTCATTCTTCACTTAAAAATAAATATTGCATTGCTGAATAGGATTGGATGGTTTAAAAATCAGTAGTTACGGTTTAGGGCAAAGGTGTCCCTGGTACTTTGTATGTGACAGGTTTCAAAATATGTATTTAGGCTGCCAGTGTTTCTTTAGACATTCAAAACTTGTCATTATTGCATTGAACGTAGAACTTTTTTCTTACAGTTTCTGAATTGTATCATTTAAAAGCCACAATAAGTGACCTTTTGCTCATGAAATATTCAGCAGTAGAAACTTTCTTGAAGTGCAGAGTAGATAAAAGCTGCTAGACTGTCCATTATTTATGAAGAACACTTTAATGCTGATTATATTCCCCTTGCTCCACTGTATTAAATACCTTCAGGCAACAAGAAGATGTTTTACCATTTCTTTTTGGTCCTTTCAAGCAGCATTCATCCCAGCAAGGGCTTGCAATAAAGTGTTAAAGGCATGCCACCACTTCTGCTTTTGTATTTCCCCAGATCCAAGTGCTGGGCTTCTTAATTCTTTGGCTTTGGTTCCAAAATGGTCATGACTTGGAAATTCATCTCTTCTTCAGCAAAGCATTTGAAGTGTATGTTTAAATCTTGTGTAAGTAAAGAAAGCTCCAGTGCAAGCTGTGAGTTGAGCATATGGTAACTGCTTTACAGAGGTGGGCATGCAGAGCAGAGGAGCTAAAACTTAAGAGGAAGGTTGGTGCAGTGTTTAAGTAACATGGAAGTTAGAATAAAACATGTCTATAAGCCCCTTCAATGAAATCTCTGAATCAGAAAAGAGTGGGATATTTGACTATACATCTTTTAATCATGTGCTACTGTTGCTGTTAAAAAGGCATTGAAGAGAACGGCTTTACTGAGTACTTGCCAAGGCACTCATCTTGCACAAAACCTAGTAATTCTGATTTCTTCAGTAATAGCTGCCTTTGTATATCTTGGCTAACAAGATGATTTGCTTTTCATCCTCTGTGTCTTGGAGCTGTTACCCACTGGTCAATCCTTCTCCCCCTGTAGGGTAAGGCACTTTGACACTCCACGTGCCTGTAACATTGACAAATTTGTAAAGATCAGAAAAGATCAGGCCATTCCTATTTCCTCTAGTAGCGATGAAAGCTGATGTATCCTTAATCTTCCCTCAAGTTTCAGTGCATGACATATACGCTCAGGGGAGAAGGAACGTCCATGTTAACAGACTTCTGGCTTTGCTGGGAGGCAGTAACATTGCAGATAAATATAAAAATTAAAAACAAGATCCAAAAATCCTTCCAGAACTGAAGTTAGTAAATTTAATGGGAGATTTTGAGTTCATTAAAACCTAGGGTTTGTCATAAGTAAGAATCTGAACTCAGAGTTTTGCGTAAATAGCCTTAATCCCCTGCGATCTGTGCCTGTAATGCCCAGTTCTCTGTACCTCTGCTCAGCATGTGACACCATTCCTATCCTCAAAACCCCTTCAAAGTCTCATTCCTGGTGGAAATTGGTACTTGGCAGCGTTACCTGGGTTATGCAGAACTGGTACAGCTTCTCAGGCTTGTTTCCTTATTTCCATACAGTTTCAACTGAAACTGTTTAGTGTTGAAGCTGGTGAAGAGGTTTGTAGAGGAACGATAAACTAATGTTGTGTGCACTGAGGAAAGGCAGTGCTGCCAATGGAGCAGTAGTTTAAAGATGTTCATAAGATAGTATCATTGCATGCCTGAAGTTATTCTATAGTTAAGGCATATTTTTCTTGACATCTTTTTTAGTGTATTGTTGATCAGGACACAGATGTTCAACTGTCAATGTTCATATTTGATTGTTTTGATGGGTGATGTTTAGGGACTTTTGCAAAAATCTGCACTCAGGTTTTATGACAGATCACAGGGGTATATGCCACATGTCAGATATATGGATTGTCCTAAAGGTTCTGTCAGATAAACGACTTCTTCACTGGGTTTTCTTGCTTTTCTGTTGTGGGGAATTTAATTGTCATGTGGTTTTGTTAGACTTAATTAATTTACAGGACATTTTTTCCATGGCAGAGAAGATCTAAATGCCAAGGTATTGTAATGCCCTTGATGCTGTTTGTACATGTTCTTGCTATAGATTTCTCGTTGCAATAATTTCCCAGGTTGCAGAATTTAAGTGGTCTAGAAATTCTTACATTATTGTCCCTTTATCAAATAGAACGTGCTGGACATTAGAAGGTATACAGTGATATTCGTGGCTGTGCCCACTGAGATGAAGATAATCAAATCTCATGCTTCAAGGAGTAAGCTCATTGCTGCAAGGGTCAGGAAGCACTTTTTCATCTTTGCACAATTTTTCCTCTGCATTGCACAATCCATAGCGTGCAGTGTAACTTGTTTCTGTTGGTCTTTCCCTGAAAGCATATCGGTCACTGCAGGATCAGCATTCCAGACCTGAGGGCTCGCCTGGTTTGACTTTATTTTTGCTACAGCAAATCCATTATTTTTTGTAACTGAATGTCATATTTCAATTTTTTTTCCCCTTACTTGAAAGCTAATTGCCTTTTCACCCTCCTCTTCCCCCTCCTCCTCTTAAATTTAAATAGAATAAAGCCCCAGAATTAGTAAATAAAATTATATAATAGAATTTTTACTGTTTTCACATTTCTACTTTCAATCTGATTTTCTGAATCAAATCTGGCTGTTATTCTGCTATGCCATCAAATTTGCCAAAGCTATAGCTTCCAGTAATCACAGGAAATCAAGATGGAGACCGAAGCATTTTAAGAGTCGGGAAATGTTTGTTAGGAAGTTGAAAAACTTTTCTGGCCAAAAAGGTGTTTAGTGAAAGGTAGGAATTTTCTGTTTTGTCCTGAACTTTCACCCTAGATTTAGAATTTACTAAAATAAGTAAAAAGAAATGCTAACCTCTTTTGTCTTAGTTTTTTACTGCATTCATTCTTACATATCCAATTTTTAATCCTCTTGCCCAAACCATCACCACATCAGATAACAACCAGTCGCAGCAAAAATTAAGCAAATCTTGAGTGAAAGCTAGAAGATAAGCAGCATTTGAGAACAACTTCAGTAGCAGTGAAGAGGGGGGGAAAAAGAGCTAAATTAATCCATATTGGTCTGGATTTTTAAGGGTTCCTTTGGAAACATTGCTAGCAACTTAGCCATTCCTGACTATAGAGGCGTTTAAATATGCTTGTTCTTCTTGATGCAAAGCTAATAACTTGTGGAGTGGTCTGAATTGTACTTTTCTTTTATATGATAGCGGAATCTTATTTTGCCAGTCTCTCTCTGTTTGCTGGCACAGTCCTGCAGGAGAGGCAGAATGAAACTTTCTTTTTCTAGGGAGATACTAATTTCTACGCAACTAACCTCTTGGTCTAAAACATCTCAATCACTTCATGCCTATTGTAAACTTGAAGTCTTTACAAAATATCAACTGTAATCTATGAGAATATGAGCAATGGAGCTGCAGAGACCTTTTGAACAAGATGTTTCATTTTTACCTCTGAGATTTTGGAATGTTACTTTCTACACATGGTATTGTGGGCTTCAAAGTTGGTACAGTGTTGGCTTCTGGATCAGTTAGCTAGACACCCTGGTCCGTCTAGCGTCCCTTTGTGTTTTTTCCTGTTGTCTGTATGTCTGCTCTTTGATCTCCTTGAAGCAGGGATCATAACTTGTTTTGTATGTGCGAAGTGCTTAACCTTGTTGTGTACTGGGTGCAGGATTCTTTAGCTTCTTTATAATTACATTTTCTCAATTTTCTGTATTATTAATAATAAAAAGCATGGGTCTGTGTATAGGAACTGAAAAAACACTTAGGGGCAAGAAAGAGATGTGGATGTAAGGGATTTTTTTAAGAAATTGATTAATGTATCCAAAAGACAACAAAGAGGTAACTTGATTAAGTGTGAAAAGCTCTTTCACCTGGTAATGAAAGGGATACCAAGAAGCAAGACCTGGAATTTAAAACCTGATAAATTCAAACTGGGAGTAAGGTATAGGCATTAGCTGTGAGGGTGCTGAACTAGGTAGGGAACTACCAGAAAAGAAAGCTGAAGAATGATGAGAGGAGAAAAAAAAAATATCTTGATTTCCTGTGATTACTGGAAGCTAGAGCTTTGGCAGATTTGATGGCGTAGCAGAATAACAGCTGGAACTTGTTTTAATGTAGTTACTGGAACCCAGTTCTAGGATTTTCTAATTTTTTTTATAGGGTATGATGGATGATGTAGTAACTTAAAAGTCTGGGCAGATGTGACACTAAACAAGAAATATTGATATATTTTGGATTATTGCCATAGGAATAAATTGCCATAGGTTAAAGTATTTGGATTATTGCCGTAGGAAAAAGAATGGATAAAATAAAATCTTCAAAATAACTCCCATTTTGAAATCTCTTCTAAGCTTGGAGAACTTTGTTAGCTGTTCATTCTGTGTGTTCCATGGCACTTCTTGGTTTCCCAAGAAGATGTAAATGAACACTGAAAAATACAACAGACTTCCCTCTGGCACTGTCAAGCACTGGAACAGGCTGCCAACAGGGAACTGGTGGAGTTGCCATCCCTGGAGGTACTTACAAGATGTGTAGACATGGTGCTTAGGGACATGATTTAGTGGTGGACTTGGCAGTGTTAGGTTTACAGTTGGTCTTAATGATCTTAAGGGTCTTTTCCAACCTGTATGATTCCATTTTGCTAATGGTGTCTGCCTTGAAGAAGGAAGTAGTAGGCAAAATCTTATAACACAATTTAGGCTTTTAAAGTTCACTTGCAAACCTGCAAAAAGAAGGAGCTTCAGACAGCTGATACAGCCAGATGTTTGTTTCTGATTTGGAACAATTTCTGTATACTGTAACGGTTGGTCATTGTTCAGGGGCAGTTTATGCTGAGCAGATTGAAATGAAGAGAAGAATCATCTTGGAATCCGTTTTGAACCTCGTTATTTCACTTTGTGTTAATATTTTATAAATACAGATTTATTAAAAGTAGCCAAAGTCTCTTGTATTTTGCAGCAAGCTATGCTTCAAATGTGGAGGTAAGCCCTTACGGTTTCACTGCACTGTTGTGCAGCAGACTGGAAATTTTGCAGCTGCTCCTTTTAAAAAGAGGCATGTAGTTGCTTAATGAATTGTACGCAGAACTGAACAATGTATAAAAGCCCAATGTGGTTTTAATGGCAATTTTCAGTGTATTTTAATGTTTCTTTGTATATTCCAGAAATGTTTGTGTTGGCAAAGCTAAAGGATTTTCAAGGGTGGAAGCAGGACATGTTGCAGGTGAAGAGGTGCACAGGAGGTTTTGGTGTCTGGAAAAGGCAGAATGATTTTGGGGTTTGAGGACAATTGCATTAGCAGGATATCTGCTGAAATGAGAACAGCATTAACTGCTAATTCCCGTGGTTCCCAAGACAAGGTTCTACTTGCAAAGGCTAGAAAATGCACAGTATTCTGGGAAACACACAGGTCCTTGCAAAGAATATCCCCTTCCTTGAGTGGTTGAATATCCTTGTAACAATCCCCTACCGAACTGGCTCTGAGGTAACGAATGTACTGCTAATTGTCCCAGGTTGTCCCTGCACATGAAGCTTCATGGATGCTTGCAAGGCACTGGAGGCACTGCTGGATTGCTATTGACTGTGTAGTCAGGTCCTCTGTCAGAAAGATTTACTTTCTGGATCTTTTTAATTTTGTTTATTCTAACTAAAATAGATAACTTTTTAAAAAAGTTTGAATCTGTAAAGGGAGCTTCTGATCTTTAAAAGTATTTAAAATTCAAATTGTCAGGCTTCTGAGGGAGATTGGGCAGAATGCCCTGATGCAGTACTAACCAGGGGTAAGGCAGGCATTGAGTACAGCTTAGTTACATTATCTGAAGCTTTTCTCTGGTTAACACATGCCGCTTCTCCAACCATGCACTGCACATTGTAAACACAGTTTGTATTTATTCAGGAAGCCAGGAGGGTTCCTTCTGTTGCTTGCTGGCCCAAACAGATGAATACAGGTGTTCTCAGAAAAAACACCAAAGCAGGGAGACTGCCCTTTCAGCTTTACTTCTTTACTCTGCATGTGGCAATCTCTATTCCTGGATTAGCAGAAACTTTGCATAAATGTTGAAATGTCATGAAGGCGTTTTTTGTGGCTGGCATATTTCTTTATGGCCTGGCCTGTTTTTTAGCGAGCGTAGCTAGACTTTCCATTTTGTTATTTCATGAGAGGTTTGAACGAAGATGGCCTTAGTTCTCAAGGGAAGAACTCTCAACGTTTCTTTTCCTCAGTGGGTCAGGAGGTCCATAAGTGCTCTCAGAACACCTCTCAGAAACAGCAGTCTCCTGTAATTCCTGCTCACCGTTTTTTTGGACAAACTAGAGCTGCCCTCTTTGTATGCACTAGTTGTGTGCCTGTATATGCTGGTAAGTCATTAGAGGAATATAATTATATGCTGCCTACTCCAGGAGCCCAACGCAGTAGGCAGTTTATTAATAGGGAAACATGCATGCATGCACCCATACAGACACTTGGTCTTTGTTTTTGAAGCCAGGTTGTCATATGAATTTAGGCTCCCATAATTTTTTATTTTATGTGTTGGGGATATGAGAACAAAATGGAGCTCTCTATGAAGAATTATTGCATATGTAAATGCTTTCTGATGGAAGAGTTGTTAGCTGCCCCTAAACACCTCGTAATGTATTATGCCCATTCGGCACAGAGAACTGTGATTGTTCTGGATCTTTCCAAGTTGTTTTTAAAGCAAAAATGAATGACTCAGGTTAGAGATATCTCTATTTTTTCCCTTGAGTCTTGTTTGTTACTGAATTTTGTACACATACTTTATTCTTTTTCTTGCAGTTTCAAATGCTGTATAGTAACATACCTCTGGTCTCCAGCAGTTCTAGATTCCCACTCTTTCAGGACTAAGCACTCTGCTTATATTTCCTGGGCCTTTGTGTTTTATATGTGCACAGCTTGCTAAATTACTTGCTAAGAATCCCCCAGACTGGCTGGTGGCTCTCTTTTCTCCCCTAATTACCACTACAGAGCATCAGTTTAATTATTCTATCAAGCCTCTAAGAAAGGACTTAAAACATCCATCAGCTCTATCCAGATTTGTTGTCTCTTGACATCAAAGACCCACTTGATGACAGACACTTAAAAAAACATAGCATAAATAATGTTAGCTATAGGCATGTATGCAGTGACTGATAAGGAGCTAAGGAAAAGTGTTGGACTCTTCATCTGAAGTAGATTAGAAAGACACAAAAAATAATTGGTTGTTTGTCTACATATGAGTGTGAAAGAGCTTGTTGGTGTGACCTGACTCAAGCTTTTTGCAGTAAATTTTCTTCTCATAGGTAGTAACTCCTTTGGTTGGTTGATTGCTCTTCGACTGGCTGTATTTAATTTTTAAGCTTGTAACCTCTCAGCACAAAATACAGTTGGCATTTACATAGTAAAAATGTAAGTCAAGATCTCTCATAGTTTGTTCTTTGGACCTCTCCAGACACTGAATGAGCATTAAGCACTAAACTTACCAAAACAGAAAGCAAAGGAAATGGCCTTAAAACCATACATTTCACTTGTGTTCATCTTAACATTGAGAATATATTTTTTGTGTTTTATGTGTTCAGGTATCCATAGTTTTCGGTGTCTGGCATAGAGTACAATTTATTCATCCCCATCGGTGACAGAACATTGTTTAGCTGTACAGAATAGGACTGAACACAACAGAATTCAGCAGAGCTTTGTCACAGGGTGGAGCAGAGCTCATAGGACGAGATGCTGTCATTTTCCAAGTTCTAGGCTGCACAGTAATCTCAGTGAATAGCTTCATTGCTATTCATCTTGGGTTTTCAGAGTAGATGGCAAACCTCACTGAGATTTTACAGAGGTTTTAGGGTGTGTACCTAAGCATGAAAAGTTACCTTAAGTCTTAGATAGGCAAATAAAATTGGCTAAGCCATAACACAGGGGTGTCAATGCTAGTTATGCTGAAGGTAGGGATTGTCATCGAAACAGATGAAACCATTTTGGAAGAGCAAAAAATTATCAGAGCCACTGCCAATGAAAAGAGGCTGTAAAGAAGTGAATAGTTTTCCACAAAGAACAGGTTTGAGTATGTCTGTCTAGGCCCCAAATTTATTAGTCAATCAGGCTGCAATTACTTTTAATTTAGGTTTGTTTGGTTGTTTTGGGGTTTTTTATTGCTTTGCAATAGAGAAATGATTGTTGACCTGAAGAAAACAAACCCAACCCCCAAAAAACAACCAACACCTCTTTTTGGATCATTTTAAAAAATCTTTCTCCAGACCTAACAGGTAAAAATGGAGAATGTCCAAACTTTTCCCCTTCTATTTTTTTAATAAAACATAAAGGATGGGATTTCAGAGGTGACAGTTTTGCATGTATAAAAGGTGTGCTTTGTGTGGAGCATGGTGCAAGCTGACCATTGTATAAAAGCATTAGAAGTCCTGAGGTTTATTTGTGAGGTATTAATGAGCTTTACATGTTTCTAAGCATGTCTTGGAATTCTTCTCTTCAGCTTTCAATAGTGGAGCCATCACCCACCCCTTCCATTTCCTTCCCTTTCTGTATAGTGAAGGGCAGTTCTAATAATTATTTCCTTGCATTTGAAAATTATACATTTTTGGTTTTGTGAATACCGAGCACTTCTCCAGGATTTTCAGTGCAGCTAGTCTAGAACTCAACCTGTTGTATTCTCTGGCTGGGCTTTGTGCGATGATGAGGTTCCATTTGATTTCACCCCACCCTCCTGGTTTTAAATAGCACACCATCATGTTTTAGGAACATTTGAGTTAAGTTTTCAATCTTTTCCCTAATATTTACATATTAATAAGTCATTGAAAAACATTATGTAAATTTTATATCGTGGTGAATATATTATCAAATCAAATGGCCTTTAAGGGTAATTGTAGAAAGCTACTATCAGCTAGGGAGATGAGATTTGACTGTATTTAACTTTTCCCATACAGTTAAGTACCAAAGACTTGGAACTGATATAGCCATTCTGGAAATGCCACTAAAATGTGGAGAGGAGGCATTGTTGGGCTTTTTGGTGTTTGTTTTGATTTGGTTGTTGTTTTGGGGTTGCTTTTTTGTTTGGTTTAGGTTATTTAAATATTTATCTATTTATTTATTTATTTTCTGTGAAGTCACAGTTAGATTTTTAAAAATATTTTTCCTTAAAGGTCTGTTTTGTTTGCTCGAGTTGAGGACATAAAGCTATTCCTGTCTCTGCATCTACAACTTCAAAATATTTTTTGTATGTAAAAAGTGTTCTCCTTACCAGGCAATTGAGAGTAAGGGGAAGAGGTAGTGTCCTTCCATTTTAAAATTAGAAATGGACATCACAAGACTGACTTAAAAATCACTGTACCTCTCTTATTTGACCCTTTTTGCCATCTGCTTTTGAGATGGCTTTCTCTGCATCTATCAGAGTAAGCTTAAAAATAAACAGTGAAAGTACAATTCTTTTGGTCTCAGTACATGGAGTTTCAAGATTACACCAAATACGGTGTGACATGACAAAAACTTCGTTTGTTGGAAGTTCTGGATTAGGTAGATGGAGCACTAGGTAATGATAGATGCGTTAGGCTGAAATTTTCAAGGACTTCCATGAGATTGGGGATTTAAAATCTCATTGAATTTATACCCTTTAAACTTCCCAGTTAGCTGCAGTAGTAGCAGCATCTTGCATTATTTAGCTTTGGAAAAGCTGAGCTGACCCTCAGACGAACAAATGTACGCATCATCTCAGCACACTGGAAGAGCTATTTCTGTCCCTGCTCACTGACAATGAACAAATAACCAAGCATTTCCATCATCAGCAGTTCCTTTCCTCCTCTTTTCCACCTCCAGATTCCAGGGGTGGGTGGTGACAGCTTGAAGTGATTAGATATATTTTCAGATACCTATTCATTTTGAAAATTAAAAAAAAAAAAAAAGGAAAAGAAAAAGTGTTTTTCCTTGTCAGTGCTAAATTACGAATTTTAAAATGTTTTTGTAGATCTTTTGGTAAAGCTGCCACAGTTATTTTCTTCTATTATTACCTCCAATTTAAGAATTCCTCTGCAGTGTGTGTGTGTGTTCCTTTTGTTTCCCCATTAAATGAATTTCTGCAAAATCCAACACTACTGTACAAGTATTAATGGAAAGCAAGTCTTCACATGCATGGACAGTCACACCACTAGTGGTATGCTTTAACTGGGGACTGGATTTCACTTAGTATGGCAGGCGTCAATATTCCCAAAATGCTTTGCCCAGAGCATTGACATAGAGGCAATTGTGAAGGCTGGAGAAGGCGCTTGATGTCACCCTTTGCAAGACGGTATGCACAGCATGCATACATACCCAAAATGTCCCGTTGCATAACAGCTAATTTACTCAGATACTAATTCTCGCTTCCCTGTGAAATTCAAAGTTGCAGTAAACTTCCCCAGGATTTTTTCCTAGTTTATAAAACTCATGTTTATCCATTCACAAAAGAGATGCAGTGTCATATGATTTGCATAAGGAATTGAATTGCAGTGTATGTGTCTTGAAGTATTTCTGATCCCAACATGGTTAAGCAAACCCTATGTATTATTTTTGAAGAATAAGATAAAAGAAACTCTAGAAAAAAAAAGTGCAACTTGTTCCTCATGGGAAGGCAGGAAAAAATTACTATGCCAGCTCATTCTCACTAGGTTAAGATGCCACAGTGGTATTTTTTTATATATATATTTTTTTTATACAACCTTTACATGTGGTATGGTGAGTTCATATACTCTGGTTGTAACAGGGTGTAGGAGGATGTAGGGTCAGAGTCTGTTTCTGCCTCCTTTGTGTCCAAATTCTCTTGACCTTCTCCCCCAGCAGACAGCTTTTTACACATGTGGCTGTAATAAGTTTTTGTAGCTAAATGTAAAGTTTGTACTCTATCGACTTCCACAACTTGCTGTAAGTAGCAAACAGTTGTGTGAAGATTTGCTGCCCTGCACGTTCTTACAGTATCAGTTTCACAGGAAAGACCACAAGTTAGCAAATGGGTTAAAAACTAGGTAATTTATCTACTTTTCTTCCAGATGAACTATAGATTAAGCAAAGATGATGTATGCAGTGAAGTTTTAAACACATATGCTACCTGAGAAAAGGTATGTTACCAGTACATTTTGGAGCGTTTGTCTTTGTACTTAACTGAGCTGAGATGTGATCCCAGCTCCTCTCCAAGCTTTCTGTATGAGTCTAGCTTCCCTGTATCACCCTCTAGGTCTGATCCACAGAATACTGCCTGTCTAGCAACTGATAATTACATAGCTGTCAGGAGCCCCAAAAAGCATCAGAAGGCAGAAGAGGCCAGAACTGCATCCCACTGACTGTACCAAGGAACCATAAAACTTACCACATCTGGTAAAACTCTTATTTTAAAAAACAAAAAAAAAATTCTTCCTGGTATAGTTGTATTGGGAGAAATTAGCATGTTGAGCAAGCCTGTTTTATTTCCCTTTTATCAAACATTCATTTTGAAGGGTAGGCTTCTGTAAGTCATCTCATTAATGGCAGCCCATCTGCTCACATTTCTGCCAAGGTAGTCTAACTTGTGTGTGTTGTGTGTATGCATGCGTGAACAAAGGTTTCCAGTTCTAGTCGTGTTGATTCCCTTTAGGCTTCAGGCAGGAGAAGAAAGATAAATGATTCAGCAAGAGGAGAGAAAGTTGCATGCACTTGAAAACTTGTCTGGAATGGTCTAACTACTTTCCCTCAAATAACAGCCATGTATGAATAATGAGAAATTTGCTCATTTAAGCTACAGTAAAGATGGTTCTTATTGGTCGTACCTGGGCCCTGATGTGAAGCAACGCAAGATTTGTTTGTTGTGGCCTTATATATCACCAACTTTTTCACCCTATTTTCAAGTTGTGCCCTGCTTAGTATGGAGTGAAACTCTCTGTATAGAGTGTCTCAAAGAAATATTTATTCTGGTACCTTGAGTCTTGAAGTTTTCCCATTCAGACAGGCCACATTACAGGACCTGTTGTCTGTTGTGGCAGTGTCCATTTTATTGCAATGGAAAACTCCATCAGATATCTGAGGGAGGAAGTGTTCTCTCTCTCCTTGCACTCCTGTCTGAGAAATGAAAAGGATCATACAGCAATAGGACTTCTGTTTCCTGACTTCTGTTTTATTACTTAGACATTTCAGAGCTGATGTGAGCTATGATTTGAGAATTCCCAGGGGCAAGGCTGCAGCTTTTTCCCCTTTACCACCTGTGTTTCTCAAGTGCCACAGGCTTTTATTACAGCCCTATCAGAAATCTCAGGAGTGCCATTCACTCAGAAGAGATTGATGGTGTTTTGAATCTTGTGGTCTTAAGGATGTATATCCAGTCTTATTTTGGTGCATGTATAAAGAGCTGATTGTGTTTTTAAGATGGAGAAGAATCTGTTTACTGACAAACCTTTAATGCTGATGAGCAGCCTACTCACATTTCTCACAGATGTGTTATCTTTTTATTAAAACCTGTTTGATTTGTCATACATCAAACCTTGAATTTCTAAGGTCAGATCAAGGATGTGTTCATTGATATTACTGTGTTCTGGAGAGGAAAAAAAACCAGAAAAATTATGGCATGTATGGATTCTACTTCTACAAAAAATGTAGATCTCTTCTGTCTCATTTGTGTTTGAGATGAGAAAGAGAGCTGTCGGTCCTGTTCTAGCTGATACATGTTCATATAGTGAATCCTGTTTCCAGCAGCTCTGCAGTGGGTTACACTAAGCTTACTTGAGAAGATTTCTTGAGAATGCTTGTAGGCTCGTGCTGATTTATTAAACGATGTAGATTTGCCAGCTTGAGCTCGCAAATTCCATTCCACTAATGAAATTTAATTTTTCAGTGCATGACTTCTAATTGGTGGGTTTATAGCCTGCCGGGAATTGGCACTCGGCAGCAGGAGCCAGATGTTGTTGAGGCAGGTGTCGCAAAAGATTCTTTAAATTAAATCTTGGTGGTTGGGGGCCTGCTTCTAGTCCAGCTTTCACTGAATTGTGGCACATTTGAGAGAAGTGCAATGGAAGTTACAGTTGCCTAAACGTTCTTGTAATAAGTCCTATCATTTCCACCTTTTTGGAAGCTTTTAATGTTTGATATGAAATCTTTCAGGTTATTAATCAATGGAGGTTTGGGGTTTTTTTCTTAGGCCTTTTAGAGAGACCTTCCCTTAACACCATGTAACCCAGTTACCCCAGAGTAACTCGGGGCCAGGGCAGTTAACTCTCTCAGTGACCTGTGAATTGTTAGTGCCAAGAGAAATGAGGCCAGCTCTGGGTACAAAGCTGGCTAGGGTCATTTAGAGAACACATAGCAGCTCCTGGAGAGTTTTGATGTTGTCATCATAAATGCTTGGGATTGGAGTTGTACATGTTACAGTATGGTGTTGGCATGGACCGTCTGGTTCCTTGGCTACAGAAGGCTCTGTTTCATGGTACGTGTGGATTGATGGCACGGAGTCACCATCCCAAGCAACTGGAGTCTGTGTCGTCCTTTCAGCTCTCATGTCAGTGGCTCTTTGAAGTGACCAGTAATGTTTCTTCACAACTGGTGTTTTTCTGGTGAATATCTATATTGTTTGAATGTGTTCAAGGTTTTCATTTACTTCCCAGTTAAAATCTGGATAATTTTTTGTGTGAAATTTTCTACTCTCATCCAGTCCTTTCTCTTAAAGTGAATAAATCAAGTTACCATAATCAGGACTGTATTGAGATAAATTAGTATAATAATGGTCATTGTTATTACTACTATAACATTATAAATGGCATTTTATATCATTACATTTCAAAGCTTCATTTAAGGTGAGTTCAGTATTGTTTCTGTGATCTTGTAGGTCACAGCTGACCATAATAGAGCTAATATTAACATCTAGGCAATAACCTCTTAACACAGCCAATATAGCTAAAGTCATCATGGATTACCTTGTTCCTAGACTTCATGGTGATGCACTGTGGAAAGAGGTCGTAGGTGCTTTTCTGTGCTCTTGGAAGCCTGGTTCTGTTGCAGTATTGGCACAGAGGCATTGGTACTAAAATAAAAAGATATTGTGGACTTCCCTCCCTTTTACTGATTCTTAAAGGACAGTCAACACACAGGAATTGCACAGGGTTCCATCAGCAGAGTTTGTCTGTGCAAGTGCCCTGACTCTGCACCAGGCACCTTTTGGTGGGCTCTGCCACGCTTGGACCAGGTTTGAAAGGCACAATTGAGTTTGGGATGTGGAAGAAAACTGATGTAGAGACTAGATGTGGTGTTGATTAGAGGAGATGTGTCTTTCGTAACTAGAGCTAGAAGCAGTTCTCAGCACACAGAGCAGCTTGGCTCCCCAAGGGTCTCTGAGAATGGAGGCTTTGTGCAAAAGATTAGTGGGATGCATTGGGGATCCTATGTTAGATTTTTGCCTTGAATTAGGGACTTTTTTCTTTTCCCTCCCTCTTCCTTAAATAACAGAAGTCAAAGAAGAAAAATCATGTGCATAAATAATGTTGGGAAAACATTTAAGTAAGCAAAAGCCTACAAGATGGAGTTTAATAAATAATTATTTAAAGATAGGGTCATTTGGTGAGAGTAAATAACAGTCTTCTACCTGTGTGAATGAGCTATAGCACAGGTTGTTGAAAGAGGAAAAGAATCTCAAGCTCGTTTGGGGAGTTTGGTTTCTTTAAAGGCCCAGCAAGTTTCACAGCTGTGAGAAAGGATGGGTAAAATGTAAAAGGTCATGTTTTGCTTCTGTTTTTTTTTCTTTTCCCATGGGTTAGTGAAGCTCAGTGGTGTGATAAGAGGAAGATTTGGAAATAAAACTGTGAATTATTATGGAAATTATTTGTTTGGTTACACTTCGTAAGCATGTTTGGAATGCTATTTATTTCTTTGGAGACATCTTGCAAGGAAAAGAACTGAATAATGACTTGCTCTCTCTCTGTTTGGTGATACTACCTGAATAATTTACTTGAGTCTGCAACTGAAATGAGATGAAATAATTGCAAATACACTGCATTTTTAAAGGCAGGAAAGGAGGGAATTTTTTTTGTATGCTAAAAACTTTAGCTGGTTCATGCTTAATTTAATCTCTCTTTCTTATAGAGGTTGCTTTTTGTGATCCAAGAGCTATCCTAACTAGCTAGGGAAGGCAAATTCCATGAAGCTGCTGTGTTTGCGTTCTGGTATGAATGTGAAAAGCATCTCTTCTAATCTGCTCTGCTAAAAGAAACTTGAGAGCAGTGATTCAGTAAAGGCAGCTTGCCTCATTGTCCAGCTGAGTTCAGGAGGACAGTTTCTTAAGCAAAAGCAAGATTAGAGTTCATTTTCCTAATTCAGTGCTAGCTTACATTTTTGAAAGTTGTAGGGGTTGTAAAACAGTTACCTACAGTATGCCAAATTTAGGCAAATTCCTGACACCTAAACCTTACGCACCTTCCAATTGCTTCATTAACCTGTATTCAGTATTATAACCTAAATAGAGCACAGAGGTTCTTAGGTTCTTTGAAAGGCCTTTAGGGAGAACTTCTACCTCTTTGCAAACACACGTGCCCCTTCAGGAAACAAAAGCATTAGTTCACCTTTTTATTTAAGCATAGGGGAAGCATACGCAGTTATTTTAGGAGGACTGCTTTAGTAAGCTCTGAAAATGTAGGTGCAGATCAGACACTACAGTTAAATACTTGAATTCACTAATATTCTTCAAGTTTGTTTTTATTTTTTTTTCTTTCTTTTCTCTTGCATAGCTGGTTTTGTCTTCGTTAAGATTCCAGGAAAATGCTGCTCTTAAGCTGTTAAAGTGGTCACTGCAGTATGCCTTCTGCTTTTTATGACGGCATGGTCTGTGTGGACATGTGCAACTACAGCTGAACTTGCTTTAGCAGAGACAAATTGCCTCTGTAGCCAGGCCAGAGCCACCTGCTCAGTCACTGGGGCAAGTAAGCTCAGGTGGAGATGCCCTTAAAATTGCACCTCTTACTAATGTCTAATGATCAAAATCTTATCTAGGGAATCTGAGATTTCATTGTTGTGACGTTGAGCAGTGCTCACAGTTAGGGGTGTACAAAATTATCCGTGAATCCATAATTAGGGGAAAAATGGTTGCAAATGTATTGGTTTTCTGGATAGTTTATAAAATGTAGAGGAGAATGGTGACTAATGCAACCCTCAGTTCCAATGAAATCACAGTCCACTTGAGTTTGCTCTTGTGGCTTCTTATTAGAAGGGCTTTTAAGAGGCAACATTACATCAGTAATAATTGCTTGTTGTCATTGAGGAAATGCTAAATGGCAACAACAGGCCATGAACTTGTGGGTATCCTGTACTCAGAACACTTGTAAAATAGTCCCTTGGGCTGCATCATTACATTTGACTTTAATTATTTAACTTCATCTTAGGTTTCTTAGGAGAGCAGGACAGAGCATAATAATATATCACCATTATTATTATTAGCATTAGAATTTAGCATTATCATTATAATCATCATCATTTTGCATGGCTATTACTCTTCAATACATCTTCTATTTTGTTAATATATTACACATAGAATTTAATCACCTGTTTTGCTAATATTCATTTAGTACAAGGATCAAGATAACCTAAAAGAAACTGATTGGGTTTTTATGGTCTTTTAGAGCTCACCAACAAATGTTCTTCTATTTTGCTCTGTTAAATTTTATGTTTCAAGGGAACAAAAAGAAGCGAACAAACCAAAATCTCTCTTAAACCAAAAGCCAACAAGCCACTATAGGCCATGTTCTACCACCTCTTAGTGTGCTTGATGACTGATGCACAGCAGACCCATTGAGTGTTGTTTTCATTGTGGCCTAAAATGAGTAGTGATGTGGACAGAAAAGGATGCTCAGGGAAATGTTTTACACTTAATGGCAAAGGAATCAACGCAGCATATATATCATAAGCAGGAAAGGTGATGTAGACCTTTACTGTTCTGTAGAGCCTCTTCCCAACTGCAAAGTCAGGAGCACTGCTCTCCAGCTACTGTAGGCAAGCACATGTTCGGTCTGAAATACTTCTCTGCAGAGCAGCAATAGATGGGCTCTGGGAGTCAGTGCCTGTTATTTGGCCTCTAGCACAGGCAGAATGGCACTGTGGTGCCCCAAATGCAAACTTAGGAGGAAACCATAGGGGCTCGAAGGAAGGTACTTGTTTAAGCACGTGGACATTGGAGCATAATCCTTCGTTACTCCCCCATATACCCTGCAGCTACCAAGATTTGGCATCTTTTCCACAGATTTAGTATGTTCACTCTACAAAATGCATAATGTCTTGTGTCAGAGTATCACCGTTTGCACACGAACAGAAGTGGAGATAAAGTACGTGAATGTAAGACACAGTGTAGAATGTAAAGACACAGCCAGTGTTTCCTACAAATGCTGGGGGATTTGTGTTGGGTGAGTAATGCAGAAACATGAATGCCTAGCTCTGGATAACGTATCTAAGCAGGACTTGAAATAGCAGTTGAGAGATGAACATAACCAGTGTAACTACACAAGCGTGTTAGTTCACTGAACTTCTGTCTTCATTAAATTTGTAGTTTGTTGCTTATACTTCTGTCAGGGATGTACGCAGCCTACTTTTGAGAAGTGGTTATCTGCGTTAACTTTTCACCAAATAACTTACTATTTAAAAATATTTATTATAGAAGTGGTTCATGTCTTTTTCAGGCTTGTTTGAATGAGTCAGCTCAGGCATTTAGAGCTGCTCTCAAATTATGTTGTGGTTTTAATTGTCTGCTTATGAGAACTGAAAATTAAGACAGCAACTGAATTGTTTAAATTTGTAGATAGTGGGTATACAATTATGGAAGGCCTGAGTAGGGTGTTTAGTAATTTATTTGGGATTCTGTGCAACTTCCATACATTTTAGTAATTGATCCTTCTTTCTTTCTGTATGAGGGTCTGAGCAAATCAAAGGCCAAATGTGTATTTAATGACTACAACACAGCCATAAAGTGAGATTCAGGCTACATCCCAAGGTTCTGGAAAGGCTCAAACTGGAATTCTGGCAAAATACAATGAATACTTTAAAAGCAACTTGGCTGAACATTACAGCATATGAGAGATCTTTTAAAACAGTGGTATATGAAATATTCCTGGAGGTCTGGTTTGTGTTGTCCCATTTATTGCAAAAGGAGAACAAATGTCATGGAAACTGCTCGGTTTTATTTTACAGGCTTGGGGAAAGAGGTACCACACAGACTTTCAGTTGTTGCAGTCCTGGGAAATTTGAAGGACTACTTGCCTACTTTAGGGTTTGATTTAGTGTTTGTCTCTGAGACACCTGCGATGGGATACCCGAATTATGCAGAAGACAGCCCTATTTAGTAGTACAAAATAGTTTCCTTTTGAATTTGCATGTAAAGTTCTCCCATTGTCTCAGATGGAGATTGCAGTCTCTTTACTTTTATGTTTCTGGATATGTCATGTATGAAGGAAAAAAGGCATCATACTATTCTCCCCTGTTTATCTATTAAAAGAATGACATGCTGTTACTAAATCAGGGAAGAACCTGCAATACATTAAGTTGCTTTCTTCCATTAGTCTATTGAAGAATCTTATTTGCAATTAACCAATTTAAGGTTTAAAACTGGTTTTATATCATGTTATAATACCTTGTATTTTAAGCAGATTATGGAATTTTAAAAATAATTTGGATGGACTGGGGACTCCCGACTATGAAGATATGTTTTAATAGCTCAGTGAACATATCTATAGATAGATAGATAGATAGATCTCAAATCATCTCTGGTTTTACCTGTCAGAGTGGTAACTTCCTCTGCCATCTCCAAGTTAAAAATAACCTTTTCTTTTCAGAGTAGAGGCACTGCCTTACTAAAGGCTTATGATAGAAGGTGGCATGAGCTGTGACAGTATCAGCATGCAGAAGAGTAAGATTCTTGTAGATTAAGAAAGCAACCAAAACATGGGACAGTTATTTGCAGCAGTGAAAGTATGCTTCCACTGTTTTCTGTTGTGGGTACTCAGTGGTGGTATTGTATTTACTAGTTTCTCTTTGACAACCCATAGAAACAACTCCAAGATTGATGACTTTCATCAACCGAGTCTGCTTCATTGGCATATAATAATCAACTTCACTCCATGTGGTGATAGTTTAGACATTCAACACATCACAAACTCATGTCTCGTCCTACTTGTTTTGTTTGCTTTAAGATATGAGGCTGCTTTAACTCCATGATTTTTGAATAGAATTCTTTTTGTTGGCATTAGGTTTTGGCCTTTCTTTAGATGTTTTGCCTTTTTGTATTTCAGCCTTTTGAGTTCCTACTTTTGAATTTTATATTACACATAGAAAGACAAAGGTGTGGTTTTTTTTTTTTATTTTCAGCCTGTTTTCTTAAGTAAATGAACAAGGTGATCAGATTGTCTGTGTGTGCCTGTCCTTCCCAATAATTTGGGCACATGAGTTGACTTCAACCCAATTTAACAAAGGGAGGTATGAAGTTCTGAAAAATTTAGAAAAAAGAGCTTTCTGAACATCAACAGATCCCTGTGGGATGGATCTTGGGGATTTAAATAGACACCTAAATCCACAAGAACACAATTCTCATTGATCCTGCTGTTCTGTTTACTGGAAAACTAAATATCTTCCACAATGCTTATTTCTCTTATGTTATTGATTTTTTTTATTTTGAGCTTTAGGTGAAAGCTTACTGTCACTGCCATCACAGACCAAAAAGCACTGCTGGCATTTATTATGTAAGCATTGACAGTAGGTGACAAGAATGACTTCCTGGTAGATACAAAGTGCACACGAAAGCAGGAAACTTGATGTCCCAGTGGGATTCCTGGCATTTACCATATACCCTGTCTATGAGGTCAATTTCATGAGCCTCCAGGTCTGATGGGTGTAGTTTCCAGCAAAAAAGAAGGTGAATAGGAAAGTACATGAGGCACAAATATGACTGAAAGGTCTTTGTGTGGGAAGTGATGGAATAGAGATGTACTGAATTGAAGGCTGACAAGAGAGGTAGGGTCAGCACAGTTAGGATTAATGGGGAATACCGGAGTTATTAAATGCTGTCATACAGTTATGGTCTCCCACTGGTGTATCAATGTGTTGACATTTGTGGCTAATTAATGTCAAAGTCAGGCAGAGATGTTTGTGTTTGACAGATATATTGATCCTCTGGTACTGTACCAGCATATAATGACTTTATTTCCCTTTATATCAATTGATTGAGGCACTATCAATTATTTTATCAGATGGATGTTGCTGCAATAGTGTGATAGTTGCTTGCTATAACATTATTGAGTTGCTTGATATAACATTGATCACTTCACTTGGTTTATACTTGCTTTATATTATAGCCAATCATGGAGAGCCACTTATAAAATGTACAGTAGTTATTATGAGAAGTTTAAAGTAATAATTCTAGGAAAAAGAAAATGTATCTCAACACTTGATGGCCAGAAGTACTTGTGCCTCTGGAACTTCCTCCTTTTCTTCTCTTTCTCTGTCGTGGAACGTAAAAGACTAGATTACACCCTTCTGTTTGGTGCAATGCAGAGGAAAGTGTGGATTCCCTTAGGAAACACACAGAGTCAAGCCTAACTTGTGTCCGTAGAAAACTGTCAGTGTAGGGTCACAGGAATGCAACACTTGTAAATCTGAACTGCCAACATGATTGGTGAGAACTCTTGCAAATACAGCATTAAGCCTGAGCAGCACTGGATAAAGTAGAGTCTGGAAGATCTGACCTGCCAGGCATCATCCTCCTTTGGTGGTGACATACCAGTTGAACCCTATTTAGACTTCAAAGACCTGCCCTCCTGAGGTGTTAGTCCCTCAGGAGGTGGTTTGACCCTTAAGGAGATGTGAAGTGCAACAGGCCTTTTCCTGTGAGAAGTACACCTTCTGGGAATGGAAGTTGGAGACCTGCTCTCTAGATGGCAAGTTTACGATAGATCCTGAATATACACTGTTTAGGGGTGGGTTGGTTTGTTGTTGTGGGGTTTTTTTGATTTGGAAGGTATACTTTTGGAAGGCCTCTAGACCAAGTCAGCCTGTGATAAATAAGGTCTTCATGCAGCTCAAGCTTATGGCTACATATTGACAAAAATCCTTCATCAGCTTTCGTATTCTTACCTTTCTCTCAAACACAAGCTAGGTCAGTTACACAGAGCGGTCAGAGACTTCTTGCATCCTTTCTTCCATCACTGAGTGCTGCTGGGCTCTTTCTGACACTCCTTACATTACATCAACCTTCCATGTCCAGAAGAAAATCTGCCCTTTGTCCGTTATAACCCACCCCCTTCCCCCCAAAACCAGGAAAAAAAATCCAACTAAAAAAACCAGCCAACAAACAAAACCCCAAACCCAGGAACACTGACCTGTGTAGTCTGAAGCAGATGGTAAATAGGTTATTTACAGGCAATTCAAAATATTTGTTTTGTGTGCTTTCATTCTGTGAAAAAAAACCTTCCCCCTCCCCCCCCTTTGATCTAAAATACCACGGTATCATTTAGATTTAACCATTTCAATGAAAGTTTACCACAGTATCAATGTTATATGGATCAATAAAAAAGGCTAGGTGATTTAGCTCAGTGAAATCTGCTTTGTTCTTGCCCCTCACCCCCCACTTGCCCCACCCCCCCCCCCCCCAAAAAAAAAAAAAGATCTAAAAAGTTGTGAAGAGGTTTGAAAAAAGAAAAGGTAGAATAATTCCTTTTTTTTAATTATAGCATAAGAAATAATTAATGAAAAATTAAAAAATAAGTTTAAGTAATTGTTCCCATGAAAAATGACATTGTGACTAGTTCTCAGATCATAACGTGGGGTGTTCTCAGAAGTTATTCTTTAACCGTCTTTCATGTGTTAACTAAGCTATCACTTACTAAGTCTGTACATAATTTCATTCATTCCCTGCAGACCAGATCATGGAACTTCCTGTGCATCAATTCTAGTGAAACTTTTTCCTTCATGAATAAGTGAATCCAAAATCTAAGTCTGCATAATTTGACTTGGATTGCTACAATTAGCCCTACACATTTAAGAAAACCTCCCAAAGTACAATAATAAATGCAGGGCTCCAAATATTTGACTGCTGTCTGTGCAAGAGTGCTTCATCTTCTTTAGCCTTTACAAGATGCTTAATCAAAACTGAATATGCAGAGAGGAAAAAAGCCAGTACATATAGCAATGTATTAATGCTCTTCTTCAAACATTGTTGCCAAAGACTTCTTGACACTTGTCTGTTTGAGTACATGTACAAGAGCAAAGTTATGTGAATAGTCTCTGGCTTCAGATAGTAGCTCTTCAAATTAATTAGAAGAAATTTCCTCTGAAAATGTTTGCAAGGGATAATCTTTCTTGAGATATAGTAATGCAAATAGAACCAGAGAAAATATTTCTCACCTTCCCCTCACGTTGTGTCATTTTATCATTAAAAAGTTTTGGTTTGATGTTTCAGGTCCCTGACCACAAATGCCCACACATGCCATGTGGTGTTTCTTTCTGTTAACTGTGTCAAGCAGTACTCTACTTTTTTTCTGTGAATAATTCTGTTGTGCCTGCTAGAAGAGCAGTGTAATTATTTGTTTCAGTTTCTTATGCGGGAGGGTTTGAGTCATAAGAATGGCTTGTATCCAGTAAATACGCAAATAACTATTTTCTAAAGTGGAGGAAGAGAGTTTAAAAAAGAAAAAACAGCCAAACACAGACACACCACCTCCCTCTAACTGCTTCCCTTATCCACCCCCTTGAATTCATACCACAAAATGCCTGCTCTGGACTCTGGGTTTCTTTTTCCTCCTGTTGAATCTTGTGTTTGTTAGTAGTGGCTAAGCCCAAATTCTCTCTCACATGGCTTGGAAATTACCTGGGCTACTCTGATAAAAAACACCCCTCACTTGTGCCAGTGCTGCACTTTTCAACCAGACCAGCTGACTACCTCCTCTGCATGTGTAGGGACTAATGAAGTTTTACTTGCACATAACTGAGAGACTTTTATTTTGGCTGTGATAGCTACCACAAGTGTCACAAAACATTGCCAGTTACTCATTCTGTGCCTTCAGAGTGCTTGCAAAGTTGCTGGTACCAGTACTAATGTGATTCAAGAGCCTGTGGGTTCTTCTGCATGTGGCTTTAGATGATGTTCATGCTAAAACATAACTGCTGTAACCTCTCGAAGGTTCCAGCCCAAGCACAGAGGCTTGGGATGAATGTCAGGAGCCCTGCCAGTGGGTTCCTCCTGTGGAGATGAGCACAATGCAGCAGAGATCCAGTGTCTCTAGAGGTACCGACGGCAAGGCCCAATTTCTCATGGAAATAAGGGTCGCTGCAAATTCCTGTGCTTTCACCTATGTCTTCTGGTATTATGAATACTAACATTCTTAGGGAGTAGAGATGATTATTCCAGTCTGCATCTCTGCTTCAGTTTCTTTTAATGTCATTGAAAGGGACCAGTCATGGTCTGGCAGGAAGTTTGTGTTCTAAGGGTCTTTGCAGTTTGTTTTAAGTTGTGTGACCTGTATGTCATTTTGGGGGAAAGACCTCTTGGCACCCTTGAACTTTGTAAGTCCTTTGAGAACTTACTGTCCTTTTCTAGGCATACTGATAGATTTAATATGATGAAGTAAAATGCACTGGTAAATATGCAGGTTTTGAACAGTATTTGTTCATGTGCATCTATTTGAAAATAGAAAAAACTGAAGAAAGGTCAAGCACAGCCAGTTCTCCATCTCTCTTTGAAGGGACTGTAGCTCTTTTCAGTCAAGTCAAGGATGGGCTCATTCCAGAATACTAGTAGCAATTGGTTTTATAGTGTTACCCGCAGGTAAGATGCTGCTTTTTACATTTTATTCTAAAAGAGAGAAAATTTGTTAGAAGTACATTTTTTTTAGGCTAACGGATACAATGAGGGGGAAAGTTTTTACAAAATAATAAACTTTTAGCAAAAAGCTTGCCATGTTTTTCTGATTGTCAGACACAGAAAAGAGATACTTTCAAGTGTGCAAAATCTTCCTTAAACCTGGACATTCGTTGTTAATCTTTGACAAATACCAGTTGTTCGACAGCTCTTGCTCTGCTTGCATGTTAGAAGTCTGACAGCTCTGTCAGTGCAGGTTGGAAGATACCACTTTGAGAAGCCAATAATGAGAAAAGTGCACACACGTTAATTATTTTCTGTCATAAGGGTGAAGTCAATAATGAGAGAGAAAGGCGCGCACACATACGCACAGATTAATTGTTTTGTGTCATAATGGTGAAGCTTGAGTCATTAATGCCTGGCTCATTATTGTCAACAAAGCGTACCAAATTGCAGGCATATTAATAGAACATCTCTGCCGTGGCTCATGCAAAATGGGGATCAGATTCATTCATAATAAAAAATGGCCTAGAGGATATTTCAAAACAATAAATAAACTTCTCTTCTGATATAAATAGTCTTTTTTTTTTTTCCCTTTCTCCAATAAACCTATCATAGCTAAAATACTTCTCACAGAGATGTGGGTGTATAATAAAATACGGACATTTATCACATAGGCATGCACTGGACTACTCCACTTAGTTCTGCCATTGGATCAGTTACTTTGCCTGCCCTGTAGCTCTTGTTCTTTCATTCTCTGTTAAAAAACAGGTTTCCCGTTTCTGGATTTATAAGGTTACTTTCCATAAGGTGAAATTTGAGTAACTCCCAGCTTAGGTTGACAAGAGTTTTAGGGCAATGAGAGGCCTGTAATAACCTTCAGCAGCAACATTCTTCAGCAGGGAGAAGGTGGAGGTTTTAGGCAGTGAACAATATGTTCATAGCACAATTAAGGAATCTTGTTTCTGGTATGTTCAGCAGTAGATATGGCAGCATCCATTGTTATGCGGTGCATGGCTGGCATTAACATTTCCCTGCATTTATATAATTTAGAGATTTACTTCAAAAAATAAAGCACTGACTTTCAAAATATGGTAACTAAATGAGAGGTGACTTTTTAAGACTTTCTGTGGTGATTTATCAGAGGGGTAATCTCTTTAACAGGAAAATCTCAGTCATCTATTCAGTAATACTGAATAATCTGGTTAATAACACAAACCACTGTGCCTCATTTCTAAAGCCTGTTCTTTTTCTATCAGTGGGAGTCTAAGATGGAGTTAACTTTTACACCATTTTGCTGGAGCAATGGAGAGCCTATTTGTTAGAATAGCTGAGCGTTCCTCCTCCCATCAAGGCTGAATTGAATTACAGGTGCCCAGGGCAAAGTTGTCTCTAAAATACTGGTAGATTTATCATGACAGGTGATACATATTAAAGCATCTAAACAATCACTCTCAGAGGAAGAAAGGAAGTATTTATCCTATTGTATACTCAAGAAACTGAGTTGTGTGGTATGATTCTTACACTAGCTAAAAGAGCTTGAATCAGTTCAGTCTCAGTTGATATATCCTGGTCCGTAGATGATGAGCAAAACTTACTGAAGACAATGCTATTTTTGGTCCATCTTTACAAGTAGTGGCATTGCAGAGGAGGTTTGGGCTTTGTTGGAAAAGGATAAAAGGGTGTTGTAGTGTTTACCTAAAATTGCAGCTGCTTCAGCCGAGAACAGAACAAAGATTTCTAAAAATAGGAAATCTTTACATATTAGGAGTTCAAAGATGAGCATGAGAGGAAAGTAGGTGAAACTGGGAAAGAAGAAAAAAGTAACACTGCAATATTTGTAATAGTTACGAAACTGTTGGAAAGAGTGTATGAGTGCCGGGCACAATCCTCGGTTTACTTTCTCATTTTGTGCGTTTATAAATGGAAGCAATTATTATTCGTTAAGGCAACCATGTCATAATGATTGTTGAAATATTTTGAATTGTCCTCGAGTTCTCTAATGCTTGGTCTGACTGATGATATAACACCATCATTAGTGCGGTTTAGTTTCCAGTAAAGAATGACAACATTTTAAGTAAAAAGGATTTCTGGTGCTGTGCAGAATGAGTAACTTCTATTTCTTGGAAGTTGGAAGTCTTTTTGTGAGTAATTTTATGGTCAGTAAGTTTTCTTATTGTACATTTAGTTAAATCAACATTAGTCAAATTAAGGTCAAAAATAATCGATGCAGCAATGTAATAGCCAGTCACTAAAGGGTAGCTGGCCTGGGCTTAATGATGTAAAAGCAGAACTGAAAATGAGGGGTTAGAACTGGATCGTTGCAGGTAGCCACATCATATATTCCCATTCACGGATTTATTGAACTATCTTTATACTAATTAGTGCTCTTTTCATGCATGTGAGGGTTGGAAACCTTTCAATGTCCGTCCTAAATATAATCAGAGTTATTTTAAACCTGCTTATCTTTGTGCCAACTTTCTTCTTTATCTAATAGCTCTCCTTTTTCTGCTACTCTCCCATCCCCCATGTATTTGTACTATTTCATTTCAGCCTTCATTCTGCTAGGTTAGATCAGCATAGTCATTTCAGTCCATTCCAATACCATTCTCCATTTGCTGACCATTTTAGGAGCCTTTCCTTCCTTGCACATTTAAGTCCCCCTATCTGGTGTATGGGTGACCAATACTGCAGGCGTTATTCCAGTTTATGTCCTACCGGTGCCTCGTGTCATGTTTTTAATGTTTCACTACCTGTCCTAGAAATTTCTCACTGATTGTGTTTTAGGATTACTGTTGCTTTTCTTGGGACTTTTGTCACACTGACAGCTCTGTATACAGGGTGACTTTTTCTCTGCTGTTTTTTAATAACTGATGAGTCTCAGATTAGAGCAGAGATCCTTTTTACTACTCAAACTCTTTCACACTCTTCAGTGTCATACCATCCTGATATCTCTGGGTCTCAAAGTCCTTCCTTTCATCTTCCTCTAGGATACCATCAGCAGTGCCACCAGCTTTGGGCTCCAGCAAATCGTGTGGAGGTACTCCTAGATGTTGTGCCAATGCCTTTAATGAAAAACCCAAAGTCCGAGACTGACTTGAGAAATTCCAGTAATACTACTCTTAGCTTGATAGCTCCCCTTTTCTTTTTGCCATTTCCATGTGTGGCCAGCATCTCACCCACCTCACCGATTCTTGTATCAAATCCCATTTTCTCCAGATGAATTACTGATTCTCTGCCTGGCACACAGTGTTATATCATTTTTTTTTTTCTTAAAACAAGTCAGATGCAGGACAACTAATCTGTCTGCTGTACAGATAAAGTCCACCACATTTCACCCATGAGAAACAATATTTATTTTGTCAAAGAAGATTAGATGAATCAGACTTAATCTCTTCTTGGTAAGCCTGTGCAATATTTATTTTAGTCTATTCACCTCAGTACGTTTTTACTTACTTTCCTTCAAAATTTGTTCAGAAGCTTTGGCTGCTTCTGAGGACAGCCCTGACAACCAATTTCACCTTTTCCTCCTCCCTTTTTTAAGTATAAGCCTTGTGTTTGCTTTCATATTCTTCTCAGATGACAGATTTATTAAATACCTGCTGTACTCGCAAGGCCACATGTAGGACGGCAGGGAAAGGCTCCATGAGATGGAGACAGAATTGCCATTTCTGGTCAAGGAAGGGACATGATTTCAAAAAGGGGATATTTAACATAAAGCAGATTCTCTTGCAGGGACTTTACGAATTTGGCACAGAATTGGGGTACCTTCATGTGGGCAGCTGGGACAACTTAAGCTTCTTTAAGACTTAAAGCCTTTATGACAGCATGAAGGAGCTGTGGCTGTTGACACATTTAAACACCAAAAGCATTGACGGGGGGCCGAACTGTCAGCATGACACGACTGGGGTCCGTTGCTGTCCAATGTCTGGGCCCAGGGAGGGCCAGGCCACGTGCCGCAGGAGGCCTCCAGCGCAGAGACGCACCATTACCCGGAGGGCTTCGTGCCCCCAGCTGGGCCTGTGCTGTTCCTTCTGGGAGGTGGCACAAGTGCCTCCTGCGCTCCGGCCGTGGTTCACGAGGACCTTTGTGACCTGCTTCAGCTGGGCATTGTCAAAAACCTCTCACTGTTTGAACTTACATCTAAAAAACCTCAACTGTGCTGATTTTACTTTCAAAGAAATTTCCCTCATGCCTTTCAGGCATGAGAAGGGAAAAGAAAGAAGTCCGTAAGCTTTTCAGCTTCCTGTTAAATCGACTCAGGAACAGTGAAACCCCTTGTGTTGTGCGAGGAGGTGCTGGCCTTCTCTAAAATAAATTACTAAACGGGTAATGCAAGGAGAAAGTGGTTGAGTCCATTATGAATCAGTTCTAGTTTGAGCTCATGGGCTACCTGAGGCCACTGTGGTTCGGTGTTAGCAGAGGCCATGTGGAGCAGGGGAGCAGTAGGTGTCCCGCCGGGGTCCCTGTGGGGCTGCGGCAGCGGGAGCAGCGCTGCCTCGGGTGCCATCGCTGCTGCTTCTGGGACTGCGGCACCAGGGGCTGCCCCTCTCACGGAGCTCCAGCTTCTCACCAGCCCCCCTCACTCCCCCAGCTCTGCCCGCTGGGACCCGAGAGCCAGAGAAGAATTGCACTGTGCCAGTGGAGGCGAGACTGGTAGTAATGCTACATTTGGGCAGCGAGAGACAGAAACTCATAAGGAAGGAAAAGTAAAGGTCTCTTACCGCACTCCTGCTAAGTCTGTGGACACGTGGAGCTGCTTGGCTGTGAGTGATCTCCAGCAGGAGCAGAAATATTTGTGCTGACCAGGTTTTAGTTCCTCAAAATCAACAAGTCCTGGCTGGGGACAGTGGGGTTCCAGCTTTAGTTGAGCCATTACCCTGAGCTGCCAAGAGCAATGCATTTTCTAAGTCTGTGCCAGTTCAGGCTCAACAGGAATTTCTGAATAATGAATTGAGTTGGGATTCAGTTTAAAAAAAAAAACCACACACACAAAAGCAACAAAAAAAGAAAAAAAAAAAACCAACAACAACAAAAAAACCCGAAAACACAGATGTTTAGAATGGCTTAAATTCAGACTCTTCAATTCTGTTCTGGGAAAAATTTCTTGCTGCTGAATTTCATCTACTATAAGAAAAGTTTCTACTACTTTTCTCAAGTTTAAATCGGAAGGAGTTGATGTTCATTTTTCTCATAAAGCCAATCTGGTGCTTCTTTTGCCTTAGTAATGTTGAAACTGACATTTCTAATCTGTCCTATTGGTGATAGAGAAGTTTAGCTATTTCTCCAAAAAGGCATTTGAAATCTCAGTTGTTTCTTGATGGGTCCTTTGTAATGTTACTTCTGTAACTTGTCACAGTAGATTGGGGAACACTTTCCTTTTCCAAATGTATTACTTCACAATTTTTAAATAGATGCTAATAACCCATACATGCTAATGTCACAGCTGATAAGATTCAGTCAAGAGAATGGAAGAATATTTTCTGAGGGCATGATGGTATTTTTTTCAGATGAATTTATATTGTTTAGCCTGTGTTATGAATCAGTTTATTTTAACAAAAGCAAGGCTAATACACTTGCCTCATATGCAGCATCTCTTGAGACATGACTGGGATAATGCTTTGTAAAAAAACAGCCAAGCAATAATCCTAAATTTTGAGAACTAATTTTCAACTGAAATGCAGAAGTGAAGAGAGGTCTTGTATGAGATGAATTTCATTTTTCCTGTCTGAAATTGCTAAGTGTCTGTAATGGGAGTAATAGGAGAGAATTTCTAAGGTTAGCTTAGCTCTTTTTTCAAGTACAGTCGTAGTCCAACAGAGACGTTTCGGCTGAAGGGGTTTGCCTGTGTTTTATTTATTTATTTTGTTAGTTCTGAGAAATAATTATTTTCATCTTTTTATGTCACTATTCTGTGATTCTCATGCATACAGACATATTTCTGGAGTAAGTGATAATACACTTGGGAAAATAAGACCCTTAAGGAAAAATTAAGACAATTACTCATGGTCAGGGTGGAATAAAGTGATAGAAAAGATATCCTCAGGAGCCTCAAGGCATGATGTAAAAATTACTTTATACAGTTCTCATAGTCAACAAGGACAAAACAAATAGCAGATTTACAATACAAAAGAGAAAATCTATATCAAATAACAATGACAGCAACAAAACTAGACTAGATAAGTAATGGAACAAGCTACAAGGGAATACTGAGCAGTTACTAACACCAGAGATGACACAGTGTAGACCAAATTTCCTCCTTATTGTCCTGATTCTGATAGTTTACAGAGACGTGACCTCAGCAAGTCTTAATGTGTTTTCTGGGCGTCTTTCCTCTCCAAGCCTCCCACACGTTGGCTTCATTTATCTCAAGGGCTTTTTACACCAAGCACTGTGAGGAGAGAACCTGCACTGCTTCACTTATCCCTGAACTAGGGGATTCTCTAAGCTTCTGTATAAACTAAAAGCTTTGGGGTTATAGTGAATTATGTCTGTTGTTATACAATGCAAATGCCCCAGGATATAGAGCAGGAATTAATTTTAAAATGTTTGCACTCTCTAAAATACTTTTAAACAAGAGACCTATTTCTCAGACTAAAATACAATGGTTTTTTGTCTGGGTTGGGTTGGGTTTTTTTTACAGTGGTATGACTGAAATGCTGGTTTAATGTTTCAGCTTATAAAGAAGAGCAATAATGTAAACTAGGGCAGTATTGCAGCCTAATTAAATATTTCTAAAACATAACTTTTCATGACAGTAGTTTTACCTATGCAAAACTACCCTCTGGCAGTCATAGTATCAAACAGCTTGGTTCGTATTTGTGTATGAAGTGAAAAACTCCACTAGAGTAGCTTATGGGCTGAATGTGCTACTTAGAAGTGTGTTGTTTAAATAGCTTCTCTTGTTAAGCCTGTGGTCTAATTAACTTGATTTTCTGCTTGCCTTTCAAGAGGTTAAGCTTGGCATCTGAAGAGTTATTGTTGACCAATGTCCTTCTAGAGATTGAATAATGTTCACAAAACCATTTCAAGATGCTTGGCACTTACACAGTGCATTACGGTGATGATCTCGGATAAATATACTAACAAGTACTGAGATTCAGTGTTTCCTGAGCAGTTTGCACCCTACCACATCACTGTGTTCCCTTTTTGTGAGTAGCAATTACTCAGTTTGGTCTATGTTAAAAGAGTATGCTTCAGCAGTTTTATTTTTGTTCTGCCAGTCTGAGTTTGGGACTCTAGCCCAGATAGTTAAAAACATAATTTACAGATTAAGACAATTTGTAGGGGGAGAAAACAATTTAAGTGGTTGTGATTAGATAACTAAGATGCAGTTTTCACAGGGAGTTAATGACCTTTGTCTCAGCAAGTCCAACTGGGTTCCAGTAGTGACCGAGTGCATAAGGAGAGGGAAGATTTGCATTTCCCCACAGATCACTAGGTTGTTACTGCCTCGCGTGGCTCTGCTGGTTGCCCATGGCAGACCAACAGTGGCATAGCAGGTGGACTATAGACATGGCAGGGTATTCGCAGCCTGGGGTATATCGCACAGGATTTTGCCTGTGCAGACTTGTATCCAGTGGCTGGTTTCTTCTTTCTCACGTTTTACTTTCACAAAGGCGGAGAAAAAAAGTTCTTTGGCAATTTGGCACGTGTGTGTATGAATACAAGTATTTTAAAGGAGGTACACAAATCCGTAGGGATTCAGAAGGGGAAGGTGAAGAGGTGTTATTGCTAAGGTGAGTTGTTCTACAGGGAGTGTAGGAGTAGTGGTGGTACTGCACATGTTTTCAAAGAAGTCAAGGAAACCTAGTAGGTGTGCATCTTCTGGTTCTGAGCAAGCAATATAGTTTCAGCACTGTTCAGAACCAGATCTAACATGAAAGATCAGCTGCCATCACTGTAGGATGCGTGATATAGTGAATGCCTTCACCTTCATCACAAGAAATCACTTTTTTTATTGATACTGATGTCATCTTGCCCCACATCTCCGTCTGTTACCTTGTTTGGCATTTTGAGTATATCCGGGATTGATTCAAAGCAAGTGCTCGAATTTAGAGTACTGCTGTTGCCTTTTCTGTGATGGCAGAGGAGCTAGCGTAAGTTTAGCTGTGTTACTCGGTTTCTAGATAACAGGTCATTTGTCCTCCCAGCTTTTGCACTTTGGGAGCTAGCCTGGCTGGTCAGGCAGAGGTATCAGGCTGCCTCATACCCCACCATGGGGGCATTAAAGGTAACCTAACAGCCTGTCACAGAAGTGCACCAAAGGAGGCATCTCACACACGGATGCCTCTAATGGTAAGTACAGAGGGTTTGTGGCTTGTCTGTGCCAGGTCTGCATGGGTAATTCAGTTGTACCCTTTTTTTCTAATAGGCGAATGACATGGTACCAGGAAAGATTTTTTTTCCTTCCTGGCTTGACTGCTGGTTTGTTGGCTTCTCCATCTGCTCATTTGTTTTTCTTCCTTGCAGTTCTCCCGCTGTTGCTCACTTGTAAGATCAAATACCGAAAAAAAATATGGTTTTTTCCACTAGCTGTCTTACACAATGACCACACCATTTCTTCATGCTATGATTTTAAACATCCGATTTTAATGAGGAGATGCATGTGAAGGAAAGGGCAATGGTAACTGCTTAAGTAACAAGGAAGGACGTAAAAAAATCTGCAGGCTTCCCGGGTTACTGTTTGCAGTGGTTTTCCTGCAGGTTTTTATAGGCCTCTTAAAGTTTTCTTACAGATGGAGCCCTAGCCAGCCTATTTAAAGCAGAATTAGTTTTCAGTGACAGCTCCTCACTTGTGAATCGAAACAGCATGGTCTGTATTTCAAATGGCAACCAGAGTATATTCTTGATGAAGTATCTCACAGGTGGTCTGTGGAGAGGCATGAGCTATAACCTATAATGCAGTCTACGTAACTTCCTAATAAAGAAAATGAGTAATTAGAGGGAAGAGTGTGCTTTTCAGCAAGAATCCCTTCAGGAGGAGAAGTGCTAAGCTGGTGCTCTCCAAAACAGTCAGAAGGAATTGAAAAGTCAGCAATCCTGCCACAAGAGGTAGTTTCGCAGTGCACTGCTTGTTGGAAGGGACATCAAGGAGACGCACAAGCACAGTGAGCGTCCAGTTCTGCAGCCAGCAACTTCTGACTCCGGCCCTCAGTGTTCTGGGTCTGCAGTGCTGCAACAGTTAGTAGAGAATGTGCCAGAGTACAGCATTTAGCAATAAACTTTGCCAATGGGTGTAGAACTAAAACGAGCGGTTACGCAGTGTAAGTGACTGCCTTTATGCTGCTCTTTATAAATGCTGAGAATATCTACCTCCCCCATTGCTACTGTCATTCTTCCTGATCTGTCTGGAGATGAGAGTTAAGACTTGTTTCTCTGAGGGCTTAGGAGAGAAGGGATGTAAGAGGGAAGGGATGAGGGTATCAACGCGTAACAGATGTGATAAGGTGCTTCCCTTGATAGGTCTGAGCTTAGCTGGCCTTCTGTCAGTGCCACTATCTGTGTCAGTTGGACTTCAAGTAGACAGTCTGTGGGCTTAGAAATTGTCAGAAATGCTTTTCTGTGTGTGGGGGTGGGGGGTGTGTTGGGTTTGTGGTGGGTTTTTTTAAGCTTTCATGTAGCCATCATTGCCTTGTGTGCTTTGCAAGGTGTCAGGAACCTGGCAGAGCAGCAGTGTTGTCTTTTGTAAGAAGGTTTTGCATAGTATGTTTACTTGTTAAACAAGCTTCTGTAGATTCTGCTTTAAATGTGTAATTCCTTCTTATTCTATATATTTACTAGAAGTGACCATAAAGACTTCATAGTCCCTAAGCAAATTTAGCACATTAATCAGTTAACATTCTGGTGATATTAAAGGTCTTTTCCAACCTAAATGATTCTATGATTCTATATTGTTATTCAAGGATACCATAAATATGTTGGAGTATAAATGCAGATCTATGTCTTTTTTTAATTATTTTTTATTTCTCACAAAAGACATTCCTTTTGATATGACAAATGCAAGCTCCTGTTTCTTGATACCTTTTCCACTCTTAAGGAGTTTTTTTCCTAGAAGTGCATGACTAATTCTAATGAAGTGCTCCCTCACCTCTGAAAATGAACTCCAGTTTATACATCAGGTTTTAAAACTGCCCTTTCTTATTGTTATTGATCACTGGGTTTTTTTTTTATTCTGGGAGTAGTGGAGGAGTGAAGAGGGAAGCAGAGTACTTTCCTGTTTGCCCAACAGTGTCCTGTGACACATTGTAGAGGCAGTTCAGAGTTATTCATATCTGGCACCTGTTTTATCACAAATAAAAATAGGCTGCTTTTGAAAGACATGGGGAACCCTTATCAGCATGATGCCGACTCTTTGTAATCTCTGTCATTTCCTTGTTGCATAGAAGAGCTTTTTTAGTAACTCTTCTCACTTTGCACTTTGGCCTTTTGTTTGCATTTCCAAATCACAATGTTCAGTCTTCAGGTCCATTCTAAGTAGGAGAGGTGCAGCGAAGTCTCCGTGTTTACTGAGAGGTGCAAAAGGGCTTATCTTTACAAAGTCAGCCTGCTTGCATGGGCACTACTGGCTTCATTAGCTTCTTAGTTCACCATCAGCTCTGGATGTGGCAGGGTGAGTCTGCCTGGGTATGGTTCTTCAGCCCCTTCCTTATGGATGTAGCACAGATGCCAGCTCTAAACTGCTGGGTCTGTTGGTAGTGATGAGTGTGGGGCTTTATTGAATTATGCTGCAATAGTCAGTGTTCGTCTTCCACCAGTTTTATTTGGGACAGTGAGAGAAGTGGATTTTTAAATCATGGCTCCTTTACTTGATGGTATCTTGGGGAAGGGAGGTGTGTTCCTGACACAGCAAGCAGTCATCTTCAAAGTGAATCCGGGTAAGTTAGTGAAGAGGCTTGGGGTTGCATGTGCCATAAACATCCTAGTCCTGCCTGTCTCATCAGGCTTGAGGCTTCGTGGAATCCTTGCTTTTCATTGCATAGTGAAATTTATTCTCAGCCTTGAAAAAGGAAAGCTTACAGACTGTAGGAAGCCTTTCATGTGTACTTTTTTTCCAGTTTCCCTCTATAGCTCCCCTAATGAGAAGTCTTGTCAATTCAGAGAAATGCTGTTACCTTATGTCTTTATGAGGAGTTTGAGTTGGTAGTTTTGCCACATGTTTAGCAATTTCGTATCATTTCTATTCCATCTAAATATGTGATCAGGTAAAGTAAGTTGTTGAAGGTCTTTTGTCGCTATATATTGCTGGGTAATGTTGGTGCTCTGGAAATGCTGTATACCATGTTAAGGGAGGGGGCATTTTTGCCCTACTTCACATGATCACCTTATTGCTTTCCCAAGTAATTGTGTGTATGCTACTTTGGTGCTGGAATTTTGAATTATGGATTCACTCCTGATATCATGGTCTGGGATGACTTTCTCTGAGACATACACATGTGCCTACACCCCTGAGGAAACCAGTGGCACATCTTGCACAGTTCAGTGATGCAGTGTGCTTCCTTATCCCCTTCTTGTTTCAAAGTAGGTGGAACAAAATCTTCACGTAATTCACCTAGATTGCAAATGCAGCTTAGCTTTTTGCATTGTTTTGCTATGTCTTGAAGCTTAGTTGTTTGTATCTTACTCTCTCAATCAAAGTAAAAAGGATGAGTGACTTCTGTTCTAATACCAGTTGAGTCTTCTAAACAGCACTGTTCCTTAGGAAAGAAAATTACATGACTGGCAGCAATATTACTACTTCATTACTGCACTGCCATCGCTAGTGACCTTCTTTGCCTTAAATTACACTGTTTCCCTATCACATGCCAGAAAGGTAGCCAAAGGTTTTCTCCCAAATTATTGCTAGCAGACTACAGGGATCAGTGGTGTAGGTAACTTGGCAATTGCTGTATTTCTGAAGTATTAGGTGCACTTTTTCTTATATACTCTGTGTGTTACTGAGAGAAGTTTTGATTGCATATATAAAAATGGTCATGGCAGTAGTTATTTTTACTGTATTGCACCTTCAGGGAGAGCAGAAATTACAGTGCTGCTGCTTCTGAGAACTAGTGAGAATTAGTTGCTCTTCAGTTGTGTTCTGTTATTGGCAAATAATAATCCCAGAGAAGGCCGTGCCAAGTGGAGATGGTATTTCCAAGGTCCATATTGCACCTTTCATTTGTGGATCTTGCTGCACTTCAGAAAGTGCAATAGATCTTTCCACCCGCCTCCTCTCTGACCAAATATTGTCATCTCCATCCTGTGAAATTGGGGTAAACAACAGAGGGGATAAATGACTCACCCAGAATTAAGCAGCAGCTCAGTAACAGAAAACACAGATCTCTCTGAAGATCTCATGGATCCCAGGTACCTTTCAGACAGGGAGATGCTGTTGAACCCCTTTCTCCCTGGAACTTTGCAAACCAGTTTCCTAGGGCTCTGCATCACTGCTTCCCTCATCTCAAAATTGTGCTGATGCAATTTCAGGCTGCTTTTCTTGCTATGGGTTTCAGGGTGCACAGGATCTGTTAATACCACCCCCAGAACAGGGTCTTATTCCTCACCACAGGTGTCTGTCCCTTCATGTGTGACAGTATTAACACCAGGTGAGCACATTTATATGGCTGCCTGAGTAATTTGATTGATTTAAGCTGCCTGCCTGCTTTTGAAATATTTGAGAATACACAGCCCCGTTAACACTTTTATTTATTATCTACTTAATCAAATCTATTCTAGTTGCATTTTGTAGACCAGTTGTACATGGCTGACATCCATGAATGAGGCGGCTCCTCTGTGATTAGTAAATTGTCTTTCATGTGCATTCCCAGTGTGATGGGTCCAAGCCTTAAATTTACAGAAAAATGACTGTTTAAATCACTTCAGCTTGTCCCCCATTAACATCACAAATGGATTTTGAAAATAAGGGGTTGGGTGGTTCCTAATTTCAAACATTCCTCTTCATGATAGATATGGCTATTTATTATTTTGCTTTCACACCAGTACAACCTATTTAATTTCTTAAATTCGAGAACTTTACAAGGGAGGTCAGATTGACCATATGCCACTTTAAAGACATGGTGAGGGATGAGTATCTTATCAACATAGCTTAGCAGAATCAGGAAGAAAGCAGAGATGTTTTAAGATCAAGGACAGTACCTTGCCTAGAGAGGTGTATTACTGTGTTTCTGTCTGCTGTTTTAGCTTTGGGAGGAGGAGAAGGTTATCTTTGTGTCGCTTCCAAGTATTGCACAAAATAAATTCTAAGATAAAAAAATAATATTTTTTCCCCTTTCCAACTGGAAACTATTTATAGATCTCTACACATAGCCTACTTTTTAAGGTGAGGGAAAGATATAATCAGCACTTCCAGGTATCAACCAGCTTGTGTTGAACTGGTGGCCTTTTGTTCATACCGGTTTGGACAGTGAGGTGACACACCTGACTGGTGTCTGATCTCGTGCACTTGTCCTTTCCTGGAGTCTGTCTTGAATGCAGCAATCCTTGTTGTTTGTATTCAGTTCACCACAGCAACTTTGAAATTATACATCTCTTGTACTTCAAGTCAGTTATTGAAACATCATCATGTAATCTGTGCCCTTCCAAGACAGGCTTATGCAAATATGCAAATACCTAACGTTCTTGACGCAGCTAAAAGAAATTCAGTCCCGATGATGTTGTTTCTCATGGAAAAGGGCATTTAGAGATGGGGTGGAAAGTGAAGGTATGTCTTTTCTTCTTTCTCTATTTGTTTTCTTTTTCTTGTTGTTTTCTACTAATCCACAAAGGAACAACATAACAGATCAAATCTGTTTACCGCTCAAACAGACTGGGATGCTTGAATGTCTTTGTTGTAATATAGACAATGAACTGACAGGCAAAATTGTGTTGGGTAGACACTAAATATATACACTGAAGGAACCACATAAACTCTCAGGTAGAAATTAGCTCTTTTTTTTGCCAGTGCAATTTATGATGAGAAATGAACTAAGCTTCTTCCTCAAAGTCACAGCTATAGATCAGCTAGAAGCTTGAAGGACTACTTGAATACTGAGAGGTGGCATGTTGATCTACAGCTCTGAGAACTGTGCCAAGAAAGGAAAATCAACAAGATCTTCACCTGATTTATGTAGGCCAGACATCTGTGACTTGCCTTTCGAAGGTGATCTCACAGAGGCGTAATTAAAACTTGATGATGTTATTAAATAATCACGATGATTTGTGTCCTTGTGTTGCAGCCATGTGTGGTTTTTTCTGTGGTTATAAATGTGGTTAGTCCCTGCTTGTGAAAATGAAGGTTAGAGAGCGCTGGGCTTAAGGGCAGGAATTTTGCATGCAGCTGTTACATAGAAGGTCTCAAAATTATCCAATGCTGGACTTCTGTTTCAGTTTAGAACTAGTCAATTTACAAGTTAGTGAAAAAATAAATCCAAGAAATTTTTAATAAGTAGAACTGATCAGCCTCTGAATTTTCCCACTCCGCAGAGACAGGCAGTGCTCTGATATGGGAGGTGCTGAATTGGAGCTGGAGAGGGTGGGGTAAGATCACAGGTTGTGACTCGGTCTTACTGTGGTCTAGAAACCACTAGTAACACAGCTTTGCCTTTTCCTTCGTCCTCATCTTACCTGTCGAAGGGAGAAAGAAAGTATCAGGGCAAGGGTTGTCTTTCATTAGATACTTACCACTTTGAGCAGAACATAGATGTGACCTGAGCTGCAGCCTGTAGATAGGCTACAATGTAAGCACCCCTGATGTGCTTCCTTTCTGATTTTTCCATTTAATTGTATTGTTCTGGATAGATTTTTAAGACATACAAAAAGCTACATTTGAAGTGAAGTATGGAATTTTTTTTCCTTCTCTATTATCTGGATGCTGAATGGGAATTGAGAGGAAGCTGTTTACCATTTGGTTTAGAATTTTTTTTAGGATTTGTTTTGCACTTTAAGACATTGAACCTGCTTTGCAACAGGCCCAACTTTCTCCATTTATATCAATAACAGTGATTTTTAGAATTTCGTTTTCAACCTGGAAAGGCATAAAACACAGTATGTTGCCTACTTATAAAAAGGGGGGAGGGGGGTAGCACCTCTGATTCTGCATGCAGAACAGTTAATGTAGTAGTTTGAGGCTGATTATCATACAGAGCATGAGTTAGAACTGATGATCAAGTTTCTGAGAATCCCTAGCCTTTCCATTAATTTTGATTTATTGATTTTTATGGGCAGGAACAGTGATAAGCTCAGGCTCTGAGGACAATCAGAAAGGCCAGTACGTGTGGAGTGTTATTGCCTTGTTTTGTGCTGTGATTTATACAGCGAAGGTACCGGCTACATTCTTCTGCTTGGTGTTATTTTATTTCCTCTCATCATTACAGTATTTCATGACTTAAAGACAAGTGGCCTCTGAGATTCTGTTCTGTTGTGTCTCTGACATTATTACAGGCTGAAGGTCTGATCATTGGAAGTGCTGAGCTCTTGCAGCTCCAGTAGAATGAATGGAAGCTGAAGGTGCTCTGAAAATCATGCCTGAGGCATTTTATTCTTTTAAAGGGAATGAATTGGGCCTCACAAATATAGGTTTCTGCTTTAACTAATTCCCCCTTGACTGCACATCCTTTGAAGTAAATGGAGTTTACTTGATTAGAATGAAACCTGTGCTCCAAAATTAACTCTCATTCTCGCTGCGTAGCTGAGGAATTGATTAGCTTTTAGTAAATCTGATGTTAAAATTAAGCTTCAAATTTACAATTAAGTTTCAGAGTTATGCTTTATAATTGGAATACTGCATGTTGGGAAAGGTCAGAAAGGCTTTTTCTTTAAGGGTTCAGGTGCTTCTAAGTACAACTCAGGTCCCTATGGCAGAGCCACTGCTCCAGCAGAGGTAACTAAACATGCTGAAAGGGTGGGTTTGTGGCTAGGAGAGGTACCAGGACAAAGTGTTTGCAGCTGCTGCAGGGAGTCAGACTGCCTGAGCCATGCACATTCTCCTGCAAAGAGTCTTAATTCTAATTTCTCCATCCACTGAGAGAAAGCAGATGTCAGACTGAGCCAGCCTAAGGAAAAGGGTGATTTATCCCAATACTCGATAATTCTGCTATTCTTGCAGAGGAGGAAGCTTGCCTAAGCAGTGGCTATTTGATCTTGAAGTAAGGAAAGATGCTGTTGTATAGGCACGTGAGTGACTGCTGGAAAAATCCAAAGGAGCACTCATGCAGAAGTGAAAGCTGAAGCTGAGAGATTTGGGGACTGGGTATATAAGAAAGGCTTAGTCAACTTGACATTTTTTGTTATTTTTTTAAGAACGAAAATGTGCAACCTACTGAGGTCCTGCAAGTCATGTCAGGGTTTAAGGATCTCTTTCAGGACTTGGAGAAAGCCCCTTCTGTTCCCAGGTTGCTCAGATGTGCCCACAGGTCAGCATCGCTTCAGCCTTTAGTTTTTGAAAATCCATTCTTTGATCAAGGAGATTCACAGCAGTCTTGCCAAACTGTACTTTTCCTTTTGGGGAACATCATTATAATATTCTTTTATTTTTTTCCTTCCTTAAAGCCAGTATTGGTTTAAAAAGGAAGTTTGCATTTTGGTTTGTTGGTGGTTTGTTTTTTTTTTTTCTTCCACCTTAGATAAGCGACAGACAATAGAAGAGCCATTTCTTTTGTTTTCAGTTATTTTCAAAGGACAAATTTAATCCGTTCCATTCTCATCTATATGTCTGTCTAGATTTCTGTGTTTACCTCTGTGGTATATCCATGTACAATATGGTAGATCATCTGCTGTGTCAGCAGAGCTTCACATTTCAGTGTGTACATTGATCTAATACTATTTTGTGACTGATGGGGTTTGAGGTTTGGTTCTCAGCATGTAGTAAGGTACATGCTGTTAGCAGTGGGGAAGACTGATGTTTTGATGAGGGGACTTGTGCTTCTTCCTTGTGTCTCTTCGCCCTGGCCTGAACAACACAACCTGGCACAAACAAAACACCTATTGAGAGAAAATTCAGGCAAACAGGTAGTTGCTTCCTCTTGTTGTTGCTGTTGGTCTCCTGCAGACAGGCTCTATACCATGTTTCATTGTCTTTAAGACTGTAGGTCAAGGCTGACTTTTTAGGATAATGTTCTGACATCCTTTGCTATTAGAACTGGGATTCTTCTAAATCACAAGGTTTTGTGGCTGCTTGTATTTTATGGGGTTTTTTTGAAGCTACTGCCTGTACGTGTTTTATTCCACACACACACCCCCCCTTGTTTTTCTGTTTTCAGCCAGTGAGACCTGCAACGATTTCCATCCCATGTTCTTCACCCATGACAGATCGTTTGAGGAGTTCTTCTGTATCTGCATTCAGCTCTTGAACAAGACATGGAAGGAAATGAGGGCAACTTCAGAGGACTTTAACAAGGCAAGAAAAAGGGTGGGGTGGAAATAACTGGGCAGGATGGTGAAACAAGGCTATGTATTCTTCCCTAGAGGCACAGGGATTTACTAATCCCCATCTGCTGAATGCTGTGGAGTTTTATCTGTTCGGATTCTTTGCACATCAGAGCGCCAGCATTTAAAAAAGTGGGGGTAGGGGATAGGAGGTATAAGAGAGGTGCATAGACCTTTTTCAATCATGTTGCACTGCAGACTGTGAAACTAAAAGCCTGGCTTGAGGGGGAATTCTGCCTTTTTATGTTAGCAATATTATGCTGAAGTGCTGCAGCCGCCGAGGTTGTAAATAATGCAAAGAGAGTACTGCAGTGATAATTCTGTGCATCCCTTTTTCATGTGAGCACTAAAGTGATAAAATATTCAAGAGTGGACACAATCCTGACAAAGTGCTGTGCAGTTTGGCCTGTTAAAACACAAAACTCAAACCAAACAAACAAAAATCCAACCAAAAAACCTCCTCAGTATTACACCTTTTTTTGTTATAAGACAGATTTCTGGAGGTTTCAGCCAATTTCCTGATCCTCAGCAAAGCTATGGAGAACGAGACTTCTGTCTTAATGGTCTCTAGACATCCTATTTTAACTCTAATCTACCATGAAGCTGAACAGGATCTTTGGCATTTTGTAAGAATGACAAACTCATGCTTTTGTGGCCAGCTGGCATGCTTGTCTTCATTGGGATCCTTTGACTGCATCTTGAGCCTCTCACCCTGAGATATGTTGGTTATAGAGCTGTGGGCTGAGAATGAAAAGTGAGACTGATGCACTGTGTCAGCGTGTACCATACAAGTGCTCTGGTGACTTCACCAGACTCAGATGTTATGTGAGATCTAGTAAGAATGATCATGCCTAACTTCTAATTGGAACCGTCTATTATTGAAGTGGTCTAAATGTCCATTTTCTACTGTAGAGTGATGGTGAATCCTTAGGACAGAATGCAGAATAACCTTTGTTGAGTTCTTTTAGGTAAGAGAGTAGGCAGCGGTACCAAAGCCCTGACAAAAGAGACAAGGGAAATCCAAAATGTGTGGTGTAGCTGGATGACCTAAAGGCTTGTTCTCGCATGGAATTTCTGACATGCTTCTCTTATGTAATGATCCAGGAGCACAGAAGAAGCAACAGGAAGATAATTCACTGAACAGTGTAGAAACCTAAAATGAAGCGCAACAACTTTTTTAAGACGGCTACATAATATGTGGTTGTTTTAAATAAATTAATTTACAATTGTCTATTACAGGCCTTCTGTCTCAGTAGAAGAAGGATTTGTGTGCATGATTTCTCACAACTTGAACTGGAATATTATTAGTAATCCTAGGGGATTCAGGAAGAGAATGGTCCAGTTTCTGGCAACAGCCCAGATCACCCTAAAAAGAAAACAAATTTACTTTTCAGTGTTAGGCATTGCTGTGGAGCTGCACAGAATATCAGGTAGCTTCTTCTCTGATCTGACTAGTTTGCTGTTTGTGTTTTCTGTTACTGAAAATCCTGGAACTTCACCCAGCAGCATTTTCAGGTTCAGTAAGGTGGGCAGTAGGTCCTACTGTGTGTGTTATTGAGGACATAGGAGATTCTTAACCATGGGGCAAATCTGAAACATTTGCCATTGCCCTGCCAGGATTTTTGTCTGGAGAGGCACTGTGGCGTATGAGAGATGAACCCAGGATCTCTGCCTGCAGAAATCACTCTTGATTTTGTAACTTTTTGTAAAGGGGGGGAATACTAAACTCTTGCAACTCATTTCTAACAGTTCCGTAATTATGTTCTGCTTATCTAAATCCTTTCTTTTAGTCATAAGGAGATTTTTGTGCTCTTATCCACTTCAAATGACATGTGGTGGTGATGTGCATTACTCAGCTGATAAATGTCTGAAGGGATCTGTGAGTGAAGCAAACTGTGTGGTTGTGTGGGCTTATGAAGCACTTCTGGATTTGTGGGGGATGATATGTTATATAGTGGTACCCAAGGTTTACCCATCTGGTTGGTGGGTGACAGCTGCCAGAGCTGATGGCTTTACCAAACTACACAACAGTGTTTTTAATCCTTACCTGGCAAGAGAATTTGGTGGTCACAGCATGTAAGTACTCTTTTTGCATCTTCCCTGTGTGCTAAGGGTACCCATCTCTATGCGGTCAGTTTTGAAAGCTTGGCAGGCAAAGGCCATGTGGACCTAGGGAGCATTCAGCCCATACTTTCAGGAGTGAACAGAAAGAAAACAGACCTCAAAAGATGTAATAGCTTAGTTGCTGTGAAAAAAATGTCTTTTAATCCACTGTTATTATATTTCAGTTTCAATAACTTGATTGTCATGGTAATGTATGAAATGCCACTTTGCTATGGTTTACTACCACCTGCCATTTTCTACCTTCTTCCCTTCCTCCCGCAAAACCTCCAAAACAAAATTGGATACTCTCAGTATATTGGATGGTATCTCTTGAGACCTGGAGATTCTGCTAGAAAGCTAATCCACTTCCTTTGATCTTTAATCATAATTGAAGAAAAGGAGCTTTTTATTTAATTTTAAACTTTTAATTAATCACAATAGCTTGTGTGTTGAAGGGCTGTAGGAGGTCTCTGTGCACATGTAGAGATTTATTTTCTCATCTCTTGCATTGGAGAATGGCAAGTGATAAAATAAGTGAGGTGTTTGAATACTTCCCCTCAGGTCTTAGTGCCTGTTCTCAAGGTTTTTTTAAGCCACAGATTAAGTCTTTCTTTTGATGACAAAATGACATACTGTGCCATCATAGTTCTTCAATTCATGTTGTGAAGTTCTCATATAGGTCTGTTCATTTTTAAAGCTTAAAAACAAAATAAAACAGCACTTTACTCATAGTTGGAACAATTTTATGGTGTTTTAGTAAAACATTTATGATCTCTTTCTTTCTCTCTCCAATTCTCATTCATTAAAAGTGATGCCTTTTGTCAACTCTTGGATTAGAAAAACTCCTTGGACCTCTACGGTGATAGTATGATACTGTCAGACCTAAAACCTTCTTTACAGTCTCTCAATATATGGGTAGGTGTCTGAATAGAATAATTCAGTCAGGCAGCTAAGCTTATGTTATGCCTTTATAACATTTTAAGGCATACATAATTCATGTCTTGGTGAGTTTTCTAGCAAAATTAAGATGCAGTTGGATAGACGAGACATGCAAGCGGCAACAATTCCATTTTAAACCTTTTTGTTTTTCTTTGAGCCTACAGATGATCAAAGGACACTTTACAAGCTCTGTCCTCCACAGTCATTTGTCAGCAGACAGCATGGTTTAAGACTTCGAAAACATAATCTTGTCTCAGAGCTTTACATAATCATAGATGTTTTATTGCAGCAGAAGAAACTATTGTGTATTGATTTTTGGAGTCAGTGCTGACTGTAAGAAACCTGAACTGAGTTATCTCGCACTCTAGCATCTAGAAACTCTCATCACCAGCCTGCCCATTTCAATACGTGCCCATCAGTCAGTTTTCCCTCATGCAGGGACCACCTACACTCTGCTCGGCGTAATCGGGCCCTGCTGTCACACAGACTAAGTTGTACTTAAATTGGTTGGGGGATTTTTGTTTATTTTTAGCACGATGGTAGGTAGAATTCAAGGTAACTACCCCACTGTAAAATTCTCTCCATGGGGCCAAACGAAAGCGTATGCCCAATGGAAATTTTTTTGTTGATCCCCACTAGTTGTACTTAAGTAAATGCACCTGTGTTGCCCTAATGAGCATTTACGTTGAGATCACTATCTTTTTAGTGATCTTCTTGTAAAATACACATATTGTTTCTTGTGAGACCACAGATAGGACATTATGTAGGGGACAAAATTATCGTCTTACCTCTGGTCTCCAGAGATTTCAGTCTGGTGCTTTTTGTACGTTTGAAGTTCACATGCTAATAGGAGAAAGGGTGAGCAAACAGATTATTTTAATTGCAAGGCCAGCCATAGCTTGTGTTATTAGACCTGCAGAACAATATGAACAATTTGCTAATTCTGTGCCTAGTCTAGTGCCATCTTAAAATAACCATTAAGAATAAAAATTTCTGCTTCTAGTCCCAGTGTGGAAGGAAAAAGATGATGTTATTTGATTCACCTACCAAGGTTTTGAAGCTGCTTTGTAGAGAACGAACACAATGATAGCTGCTTTTATTAGTGTAATTGCATGGTTTTAGGTTTTGAGATGGCCAAAAATGGCTAATCATAACAAGACACGGATTATCATTTCAACATGGCTAAAGTTAAGTAGGGGATGCCAGAACTCAAAAACTTTGAAAGTCCTGTGGTGTATGTCACTTGGAATCAAAATCTACTGCATTCACTGAAACTACAGGTTTAAGGGATAGAAAAGTGGGACGAGGCTGGCTAATGACGTTACTGATGCATTTTTCTCATTACTGAGAAGTTAATTTATTTTGCCCTCTGGCTGTGTTTGAGGTCATCATAGTATAAAGCACCAGCTTTTAAATGTTCTATGAAAATGTATTTTGTAATAAAAAAAACAATCTTGGAAACCCCCAAACCCTCAGGTTTCAGCATTTTGGCAAAGCTAGCATTCATTTCACAGTGGAAGACCTGGGTACCCTGAGCACTTGTGGTATCTGGCTATTTCAGTGCCACACCAAGCTGCTGCACTGGATCCCCGTGCAGGAGTAGGGTCTGCTCAGCAAGATGATAATAAACATCACTGACAGGTATACGCATAACAGTCTTGTGTGGTAATCAGTAGAGTAGACATTGTTCACAGTGGCAGTAGATGCAAACAATAAATGCCCTACGTGAGTCCTGTAATTAAATAGCAAAGCAAACACTGAGGCATTCGATAACCACAAAATATGTTTATTGCTCATGCTCAGACCCTGTGAACATTTTTCTTTGCTCGCTGACAAGATAACAGAAAAGGTAACCAAGCATAACATAAAAATGAAAAATACTATTTCCTTGTTCGCTGACAGTTTGGAGGTGCCATGCCACAGGTTTCTCAGCTTTTCTAGTGTTGTCACACTTTCAGCAGCTGTAGGATGAATAATTGTGTAAGGCTAGGTTCAAAATATGACTAGGTGTTCAAGGCAGGCTTTAAAGGAGCGTAGTTGTGTGAGTGGTGTTTTGTGTGGAAGCATGTTGTGAGTCAACACCACTATCAGATAATGTGAGTCACCCATAAGGAAGCAAAGGTATAGAGGTATATTTGGAAAGGGTCAGAGCAGCAATGCGGCAGAGGAGCTGTCACCAGCTTTGCTGGGTGCTCTGCAGACTGGGGAGACTCCAGGTGCAGACTGCGCGCAGATCCTATCCAAAATGTCCCCCCGGCTGCAACCTTGCTGTCCTAGGGCTAGTCCTTGCCATGGCAACTCCATGCCTGACCTGGAAGCGGCAGGGCTTTGCTGCACACCCAGAGGAGGAGCGGGTCTTCTAGCATGCTCAAGTGATCTTCTCTAGTGGCTCTAACAATATTCTGCACTTTTCTGCTCATTGCAGAGTTGGCCGAATCTTGATAAACCCCATTTTACAGGGAGGAGACGAAGGCACCCAGAGCCCAAATGCCTTGGCAGTGAAGCAGTGGCAGGGCCAAAAGCAGAACTGGGATGTCTGGCTGCTCCAGTCTCCTCCATCACACCATCACAGCTCCAGGTTGCAGCAGCAGCTCCAGAGGTGGTGCTTTGCTCTGTGTCTGTGCCCCTCTTTCCCACCCCCTCACAGGGATGCTTGGAGGAGGGTGGCAAATGATAGCTTCTGGAGCATGAAAGACTCAAACAGGAGAAACATTAATTCAAACAGACTTGAAAGTAAAATCCTTTGGTCAGTCTGTAAATTCGTCTGTCACCTGCTTTTCCTTTCAATGATAAGAAGGGAAAGGGATGATAAATAGCTTTTCACAATGTTCTCCAAAGCATTTATTATTTCTTATGGGCATTTTTTCACCAATCTGAAGCAGATGAATTTAACTTCTTTTGAGAGAAGCTTTTGGAAGGCTGTTCTGTTTGCATTTTACCTGTGGGAAATGCTGGGCTAGTGGAATGATTGCACCTCTCTGTTAGCTTTATTGCACTTTCCCTTGGCAATGCTTTGTTTATATCAGTCAGGGATACTGCAAATAAATTATTCTCACATAGAATGAATTCAGTATTCCCCAGGCTTAGGCAGATTAGCACAAATTAAATTCCATATTTTCACACCTGAGGCCATTAACACTTTATTAACTTTTATTGGAAACAGATAATTGCTATAAATATATTGTATCATTAATTGTGAAATGCATGAATTTATAAAAAAAAAAAGTATAGCAATTAACATTTTGCAAGTCTGCTGCATAGCTTACACAGAAAATGTGACTTTTTCACTGAAGAAAAACAATACCCTCCAAATACAATGGGAATCTCCCAGAAGAGCTTAGTTTGGGTGCAGGAAGGTTGTTGGATCTATTCCATTAGCAGCCACCATTAATGTGATGTAGGGAGAGCCTGTTTAAGACCTTTCACTAGCATTTGGTCGGTGTTCCCTCTGTGATTTTTGTGGCCTGGATATTGCAAGTTTACTCCTTCACTGGCTGCTCATTTAGGAATGGCTCTGCTTAGTCTTCTCTGCCTCTGTGCATTTATCTACACCCATCAGATCTCCAAATGTGTCCCACTGTGTTTGTCAAAGCCAGTTTATTACTAGTCTGCTGCTTCTGGCTGCAGGAACCTGAGAAGGGATGTTTAAGATGCTGAAGATTAGGCCTTCTACATACTGAGGCATCGGTCTGTAAAAATTAAATATTCATACCCCAAAGGTTGGGACTGTCAAGCTCCAAGGAACTGAACAAGAGTATTGCATTTTTAAATCTAGTTGGTTGCTTCCTTTTGAAAATTTTTCAGTTTTAACTAGCATTGTCAAGAATGCAAACACATTTTAAAAATTAATTTGTGAAATATAAGTACTTAGGCTAGATAATGAAGCAGTAAGGAGCAACACTTGCCCTTTCCCTGCACTTTGCAGCGTATGAGGTATTTTTCTCCTTCTAAGAGGTTTTTTCATTAAAAATAGTATCTTTACTATTTTCTGCCTTTGCCAGAAGGCTTCAAAAGTCTTTTGTAGCAGGGTCACAACTAGTTATTATCCCAGCTGAACCGTCCTTCTCCAGTGATCACATATGCAATGATTTCATGGAGGGCATAGGAATAAAAGAAAAAGCATTTTAAAGCTGAAATTCTGTCCATTTGTATGCCAGGATGGGTACACTAAGACAGAAATTGATTTTTCAAGCAAAAAGCAAGGAAAGGAAGGGGTGTCTCAGCAAAAATCTGTTACGACAAAAAGAAGAAGAAAAAAAAGAAAAAAATATTTTTAGTATGATCATTTCCTTAGTCAGAAACTGGTTTCTTATCCTTTCCCCAGTGCTGAAATTCACTGTTGGTTTCAACAATGAAATCTCTTATTTGTGAAAATCCTCGCCGTCATTGCCAGAGTGCATTTTATGTTCCAGCTTTCTAATGAAGTCTGTGTGTTTCTGTAGAATGCATACGGGTCTGCTTAACACCCTGGAGATGGCAATTTTTAAAACTGTTGGTACTTTGTATTTTCAAAGCGCTCTTCATTTTCATCTCAGTGGGTGCTGATCAAACCAATAAACACCTCAGCCTTCAAAAAGATGACTGAGTGGAAAGCCTGATAACCAGAGGAGAAACACTGAGCGTAGGTTATCTGTGCTAACCACTTTTTTGTACTCTGTAGAAACCTTTTGCACTGGGAAAGAATTCCTCACTTGCATGTAGAGTGTGTTAGTTGCTAAGGAAAATGATATAACCTAACTGGAACTGTCACCAAAACAGCATAGTTTGTGATGTTGCCCTTGTCATTCCTGTCTTAAAGTGTGGATAATAATCAGGTCTCAGGAACCACTCTTGTCTCTCTATTTTTATTTCTTCTTTCTAGGATATGTTTTTGTAGTACAGTTAAATCAGAGGTGCATGGCATATGGCTTTTTGCTGCATGAATTGCTGCGGATGTGAATGTCAGTGGGCATATAATACCAGATTTTCATTTTGTGAATCACAATGCATGGAATTCAGCCCGAGAGCTCCCCAGACTATAGACCTTATTATAGGCAAATAAAGGGAAGGGGTGGGGGCATGTCTTGGAGATTTTGTTTCGGTTGAAATGAGGTTATCGTGATGAATGATGCAGCTGACAATGAGATTTTTTATAGCCTCTCTCAGAGTAGCAGAAGAGCTTGTATTATTGTTGGTTTGCTTTAAGTAATTGTAATCTAAATAGCACCACGGTTGAAAAGAGCAGCAGAAATCTTTCATATGTGTCTCATAAGCAAAGCCAGGGTGCTTTGTTGTTTTCGTCTCATCTGTCCTTATACAAATGTCCTTCATTGTTTGCAATTTACATCTCGAGTGTTGTCTTGACCGAATATGTCAGTCACCATTAAAAAGGCATTTGCCAGTCAGTCGCTGCTGCTGCGTGGCTCTATTTTTAGCAGGTAAGGCAACTGACCAGCATCTGACAAAATGATCGTGCTGCCTCATGTACCCGTGTAAATTGAGACTGGCTGTGATAGAGGTATAGGGGAGGGGAGGGGAGGGCTGCTGGGGGCCAGAGTGAGAGGAAGAGGCGTGCGTGGGTGTGGATGGGCTCTCCTCCAAAAAGCCAGCTGCTTCAAGCTGCGTCCACGCTGTGCAGTTGGGACCAGCAGATGTTCCTGCCTCTGCTGGCTTTCCATAGGCTGCCTTGGGCACCGGCAGCAGGGCAGCGATAGCACCACTAGTTCGCAGAGCTTTCTTCAGTGATCACAGGTTAAAGCGGGCCTTGGTGTGCTAATGTGGGCTGCCCTCAAGTTCCCAGAGACTGGGAGAGTGGGAGATGGAGGAGGATGGGAGGTGAGGGATTTAGCATGTGCTTTCTGAAGGAAGTGTTAGGTTTTGCCCCACAGAACATTTGGGCTTGAGACTGGAGTGGGGGCATTTGTTCCTTAGGAAGAGTAGTGAAGCTCAGACGTGAGAACTTGGGTTCTGCCACTTTTCCGTTGTAAGCAAAATAACTTACTGAAGGATTGAGAGTGGTGTGTGTACCTCAGAAAAGTGGTAAGGCCCTTTTTCCTTTGCCCTTTCACCTCTACACTGTCAACTTGAATAGCCATACAAAAAGTGTTGCGGATTTATTCATGACTGAAAGATAATGTATCAATAGCCTCTCTCCCAGTTCCTCAGGTTACTTTAATAAGTTGATCATGGCAAGCAGAGAAGCAAGTCCCCTTGTAATACATACAAAAGCTGAAGAATATCACCTTAGAAGCTGAGTCCAGGAATAATGAAGAGATTTGATACCATGCAAGTGTATTAACCCAAACACCAGAAACAGGTGAAGAAACAAATACCAAATTCTGTGTCAGAATCCCTGAAAAAGATTAGTGCAGCTGATTAAACATCTTGCCATGGTGGTTGAAAATATTCATGCCATGACCACGAAACTGGAATGTCCAAGAACCGTCCATGAATCAAGAATATCAAGTCTGCATCTAGAAGAGTGGAAGCATTTGGGGAAATAGCTTTGAATGGTTTGAACTTTATGTTAATTTTTCTCTCTGGAGATGTATCTTCAGATTTTAAGCATCAGTTTTCTGTCTCAGGGAGACTGGATGATCTTTGTTGTTTTGCTGATATGAGAACGACAGCAGCAAGAACTTAAAAATTGCTGTTGTATCCATTTTTCTTGAATAGTAAAGGTCTCCTAGAACTTCTTGTTGTACTTAACCATGTGTCCAAAGGAAACTGCGGAGCTCATTGTATCATTATGACATTGTCAGCCTCTTCAGAAGCAATTGATCAGCGCTTCATAGTGAAAATAACATCTCAGAAGTCACCGAGTAGGAAAATGGAACATCCTTATTTTTGTATAATCAGATGTGTGAGATGAAGGATGTAATCTCATAGCTGTCAAGATTTTCAGATTCCTTCCAAGAACTCTTTTCAATGTAAGTTAGGGATTTGGAAGTTGTTAAAGGGCTGCTTTCTTCCTGGTGTTTTTTTTATTTATTTTTTTTTAATCTGAATTAATCTGATTGTCATATAACTGATACTCTGCATTTCAAGGCCTATATGTGGGTTTTGGTGGGGTTTTTTTGGTTGGATTTTGTTTGGGGTGGTTGTTGTTGTTGTTTTGTTGGGTTTTTTTAAAGCACATACATAAACTAGTGACTGGATGTAGAAATCTTACTGGATTTCTCTGTGTTCTAAGTGAAGCTTCCTTTAGCCTCTCTCCCTGTTCAATATTCTGACCTCCAACAGGATTTATTTCCCTAGTCTTTCCTTCTGCCTGTCCCCTTTCCTTGGAGTAACAGCATGGATCATACAGCGCTTCAACCTGTCTTAAGGGAGGGTGCTAATGACCACATCTTGGGTCAAGAGATCAGAAAAGACCCTTTGAAGTTGTGGAATATCGGAATGGATGGGGGTTACAGGCAGCTGTGTGTTTTCAATGGGAATAGAAATCTGAAGGACACCATTAGAATTGTAAAATCAAAATTACATGCATGGACATGTTTCTTATTCCTAAAAATGTAGTTATATGGACAAAAAAAAAAAAAATCTTCCTTAATGAGTAACAGCGTAAATACAACATTTTAATAATGATGGCAGAAAACTGGATATTCTTTTATCTAACCTAATTCCATATATAGTAGGCTGCAAAGTTTAATTTACTTAGAGAAAAGAACTATCTCCATCAATCTGCGAGATAAACCTACGGCAGAAGGTATTGTATGTGTGTGGCTTGCAGATGGCTTCAGTTATATACATGGCCCAAATGGCCTTTCACTGTGTGAAATCTTAGGGTACCAGCTAAAGCAAAATCTTTAAACTGGTAATTCTACTTGGCGGAGAAAAGAAACTGTCTCCATAAAAATTATTTAGCTTTGCATGGGTTAGGGTTTTTTTATTGCTTTTAAGCTCTAAAGAACATGATGTTTCATAGCTGCTCAATTTGCTCTAGTTATTATCATTTGAAAGAATTTGATGATTCTAATTTCCTTCTCTACACTTCTTGATTTCAGTACTAGAGTAACACTTCAGCATCTAGTATTGATTTTTATGATGGCCAGGGCTTTGATATTAATTTCTGCACCACAGCAGGCTGAGGATGGGTGATTGCCAATGCAAACTGGGAACTCAGAAAGACTAATTTCATGTTTTGCAATTATAAATGTAGGTGTTTGCTTGTAGGATGGTGGCTGTGTTGATGAGTACCATGAATCAGCAGTGCACCCTTGTGTGATGTGGACTAACTGCACACTGGGTTGCATTAGCTAAAGCAGAGCTAGCAGATCAAAGGAGGGGATTATTCCCCCCAGATTGGCACTTGTGATGCAGCAGCTGGAAGACTGTGTCCAGTTTTGTGCCCCAGCAATGGGGAGAGATTGATGAAATGGAGCTAGTCCAGCAAAGGGCCACCAAGATGATTAAGTGGAGGTGGAACATGTGCTGTTCAAGGGGAACACGAAGGAGCTAGATTTGTTCATCCTGGAAAAGGCTGGGGGGGAGGAGGGTTGATCCATTTGTACCTTCTTTCATAGCTGAACAAGAAGCTGTGGAGAAGATGCATACCCTTCTCAGAAGTACAGAGTAAAAGAAGAAAAAAGTTGCAGTGAAGGAAACTGGTAGGATGTAAGGATAAAAAAACCCCAACTACTGATACTGGTGCAACACTGGAACAGGTTATATGTAGAGGTTATGAAGTCTTCATCCTTGGACAAACTCAAAAGTCACACAGACAAAGGCCCTGAGCAACCTGACTTAAGCTTGAGGTTAGTTCTGCTGTGTCTGCAGGACTTGATGATGCCTAGAGCTTTCTAGCAACCTGAATTATTCTGTGGGTTTATGTGTAAAAACTACTTTCTTATCCAGTATGAAACAGGGAGAAACAGTAATTTGTATCATTAGTCATCATTGAAACAAACAGATGCAGCATCAACCAATCTCATACATTTTTTTCTAATGTTAAAGAAAGTGCAAAAGATCCTTTGGATGGATGCAGTAGCCACTTTTAAGAAGTCAGGCTTTCCCCATTAGCTGTGGTAATCCCTTTAAAGCAGTTCTAACTTGTCTTAGCTCTGACAGCTGAACTGTTATTACTCAGGGGCATTCAAGCTCTGGCAGAAATATGAGGTCAAAAGCATTTCCTCAAAATCTTCTTGCTAACAGTTAGGTAAGTATGCTTTACTAAATATTTACCACTAACTAATACTGCAGCTGACATGGTAACTTGTCTTAACCACATTAATTTGTTAACATATTTGAGCCCAAATGCTTAAAGCAGGCAATGTGTGTAGCAATTGCAGAGCAATGTTTGGCTACTAGTGGATTGGTTTTGGGGGTGTTTGTTATTTTGTGGTTGGGTTTTTGTGTTGGTTTTCTTGTGTGTTGGGTTTTTTGTTGTTTTTTTTTTAAGTGCTTGTCTTGTACACAGACCTCTGCTTTAGCTAAAACTGCATTGCTTACAGCTGTGTTCTGGCTCCATGTGCAAGCTGTCACTCCAGCTTCCTGGTAAGTTTTGAGTACTTTTAAGCATGAGTTTCTGACCAACGGAGACCACCATTTAAATTGACAGAACTAACAAAGGGTAAAAAAGGATAAAGGAAAGGTGATGTTAAGTAATTTTTAATTAGATGACAAGAATACATAAATGATGTCTTACTGCATGTTGCCTGTAAAATTAGTGGTAGAGAAAGGAACCTAGCCCACACCTCACTTGCTGTGCTTTGATGACAGGACAACTCTATCTTGGTTTCTTTTCTCATGTCCTGATACACAATTCTGTTAGCAAGGAGGCATATTTTTTTCTCCCATGGTGGAACCACCTTCCATCTCTAAGTAAAATATTTTCCCTTTGTTTACATCCTTTAAAGGTTGAAGTAATGAAATGTTTAGATACAGCATTTGCTGCAGTTTTGATGTAAATGGCTGAAATGAAAATGTGTTGCAATTTGGGACAGTAATGAGAAGGATGAGGGGAAAAAATGAAGATATGGTGTTCATGCTGTCTTTCTGTGCACAATCTCTCATACATAGTGTTAGTAAGCAGTAAAAATTAGAGACCAATGACAAGAGAACCAGAGCTGTCAGAAATTAAAATTTCCTCCCCTCCTTGCCCCTGAAAATGATCAGGAAGACTATAGTCATAAATGACAAATTTAATAATCAACTGGTATACATCAGTACGTGCATGTTGAGCACCACATGTGCAATGTTCACTGTGATTACCAAGGAAAATAGGGACAAGCTGTGCTCACAGCAAGCCCAGCACTGCAGCTGGCTTTGGGTGGGTGGGCTTCAGCAGTTGCCACAGATGTTGCAGATGCTCTGTGTTGGGCAGGAGATCCGCATGTGAGACTGGGACCTTGAATGTCAAAACCTGTACATTCATGTTGCCTGGCTTCAGTACAAGCACTGGTGCTATTATTGCCAAGGAGAGACTATGGCTCAGCCTTTCCAGAAGAAAGTTCCCCGCTGTCCAGATGTGAAAATTTCGTTTCATGCTAACAGAGATACTGAGGGCCACTGGACAGGACAACAGCTCAGGTGTGGAATGCAGCCAGACCTCACTGTGGGCTGTGGCTCCAGTATAAAGGTTGTCTACAGTGACTGTATCAAAAAAGAGTGATATTGGAAGCTTTGCATGCTACAAAGCAAAGCTATTCTGATCAAACTGATGTTTAAAATAAAAGGGCTGCAGAGGAACCAGGATAACCAGCAAATAACTGCTTTCTATTTTTCCAAATAGTACAAAATGTTATTTAAAAAAAAAAAAAAAAGACTGTTAAAAATATATTCAGGAATCAAAGGAAGAAAAGCAGGCAGAAAAAATGTGCAAGCACCATTAAGCTGCAGAAATTTTCCTTGGACATGTTGCAGTACCTTTTCAAAGCAGCATATGGGGTTTATTCTGGTGACTCTAATTTTAACATGAATGGGAGTCACGTGGAATACTCCTGGCATACTGCTTTGAAAATATATCCCTGCATGATTAAGGAAGACTGAAATCTTTTTAAACCTCTGTCTTTTTTTTCTTTTTTTTTAAAACCAATGCTGAAGTGTTTTTAAAGGAAAATAATAATGGAATGATAATTGTCTAACCCTGAATAAAGTAGTAATGTAACAGGTAGAAATACTACTGGCTTAGCACTATACATATGTTTGTGCTTCAGAGGCTGGGGAATGAAAGAAGGAAACTTGAGGGTTTGTACTCACTGTTGCAGCTGCCCCTGCCTTGCTTGATCTTTATAAATCAGTCTCTTCACTTGGAAGATGAATTAATCATTCCACCTACCATGTGCAAAGAGCAGAAAGTTCAATGGAAAGAGTGAGTACAAGGTGGGATTTGCCTCTGAGATGGCAGGCATGGCTATGCTGCAATGCTGACAGCATCTTTAGCTTATGGATGATTGAGACTGAGGAAATATGTACTCTGAAGATCGATTAGAGAGAGACTCATTAGTGGGAAGGAAGTTCTGAGCAGATGCAACAGCCCTGACAAAATGAGCCAGAACACTGATAGAGCTGGGCCTGGTGTGTGGGCTGAATGTGAAGTAGGGTTGCTGGAGGAAGGTTCAGAGAGTCCTTTCTGACAGCCGGTCCTTCCTACCCATCTTCAGAGAAAGCAGTCTTAACAGTTTCTTGAAATGTTTTGAAAAGGATGAGGCAGAAAATGTCCATAAACCATATTGATGAATATAGACATGAGCATAGCGAGGAGTATGGACAATCATCTGGTATCCTTCCAAAGATGCAGAGAAAGAGCGGAAAGTTACTTTTCCTTTTCTAATACTTTTTTTACTTTTTTTTTTTTTCTGACTGAGTATGTAAGGTTTATTTTTATAACTTTTATTTTGCATGGGCTGCTGCTTCAGGATCTCCTCTGATTGTTTGCAATTTCTTATTGCCTGTCTTACTAATATTTATCTATCTTGACAGCAGGCGCACACATACACAAGTTGTCTGTCCTTTCTCCTTCTCACAAAATCTTCACCAGTGAGATGTTACATCTGGATGCTGAGCTCACCCGTCCTCCCTATTTGTTGACATTCAGAGTGGGGTGTTAATATGCTTTGCTGGGGTTTCTCCAGTCCTTCCAACATGGTTGCTACTTTCCAGACTTAAACAGGAGATGCAACAGGCAGTATAAAAGAAAGAGTATTTATGTCAGCCTTATTTAAGCAAGAGACTTCATTTAAGCAAGGCTATTTATATAGCAAGGTTATTTATACTGCATTTGGCTGTGAATGGGCGCGTGTGGGCATGCTTCTGTTGTGCATGCGACACGTGTTTGGGGTATGTATATTTGGCTGCACATTTCCATGTACGTGGATTGAAAAAGTGGCTGTTAATGTCTTTGAGAAGGGGATGTTTGCAAAGTCCAGCTTAAAGTAGGGAGGCTCTGAAGCCCATGGGAACAGATGCATACTGCCAGAGGCTGACACAGAATAAGAGTGTCAGTAGCTTATTCTGTGTGCTCCGAATTGCCTTATGAGGGTCTGGAGGGTATTGCCCTTTCTAGCTAAAGCTAAGTATCCACTTGATAAATTGCTCCTGTTAGAGCGTACTTGCAAAAAACATAACTACGTGGTAAACAGCCCTAACTGTTCATTCAGCTCGTGTAAGCATTGATTTGACTTTCATGCCTGCGTGAGGTGGAAGCAGACAGAGCTTGTTCTTCTCAAGAAAGTTTGTTGTGCACTTGCTGGACCTGGAAACTAGACTCATGTTTTCTGTTCTTCTCATTAACTTGTAGTCTTGGCAATCCCCACCTGCACCTCCAGAGCCTTCTGACACTTGCCCTTCCCTGAGCCCCTGTGGTGTGAAAGTAGTGTGAAATGAAGGTGATAAATGGTGGACAGGCCCTCATCAACAGCTATTGAAATAATGGCCTGAAGGTCCTTCAACAGCAGCTAGGAAGGTGAACCAAGGCAAAGATAAGTCTGTAACTGAGCTGTTCTCAGTACGCTCTTTCTAAACATCATCAACCAGCATTGTCGTTCTGGTCTGAAAGGTGCATAATCACACTAACAGAGTTCCTCTAAAGGCTGCTGGATGTCTGGTTGTTACTCTTAAATAACATAGAGCCAAAACTTTTGAAATTAAAACACACGCATAGAAAACTCTCCTGAATAAATATCCCATCTCTTTTTCCAGATGCCTAGGCAAGTATATACAGGGGTTTTAGAAATCCAGAGAAGTCTGCTAACATCATCCATTGTGCCAGACTTAAGGACCTTTTGGATAAACCCCAAAGCCCCTGCTTCAGGTCTCACACTACCAACCTCATCCCCATTAGCAAGAGAGAGCATGAGTTTTGTGTGAACAGATTTAATCTTTCCGTGTAGCAGATGTGCTGACACATGGGCTTCTACAGTCATTGGGGTAAATAATCTCCTGTTTAAGTAGTTCCTAAGTACCTATTTATGTAATTAACATATAAAAAACCCCATGCATCATTATTTAAATGGTGAGCCATGACAGCATCAGTGTGATTTCAGATACCTGAGACATTAATTTTTCCTTTATTTTGTCCCTCTTATGGTTCCTCAATTTTGTTAAAAGCAGAAAAGTAAGATAAATAAGTCTGTTGCCATTTCATGTGATGAAGTAGGCATTTCATCTGCATCTTGCAGAACACTGCAATGCACTAATGAATAAGATGGAGGGGAGCATGCACGCAAGACAGGCAAGACCAAGGACATATGTGGCATAATCTGTTTCAACAGTGTTAGTAGTACAATGTACATTCCTCAGTTCCCCTCCTATGGAGACCAAGCATTAAAGGCAAGTCTCAGACTGTTTGGATTGCAGATAAATCTAGCTTGTGTCGCTTGTTTGGCAGTCTGCACAAAGCACAAGCTGGAGAAGTAGCTGAAGGTAGAATATTGCAGGTAAAATGCTGCAACGACGTGAAATTGTTCTGTCCTGGCCGTGTGTGCTCCAAACCAAGTGAGTGAATGAAAGAACCAAGATTAAGATAACATGACTGAAAGTTCTCTCAGCATGTTGCAAAAGGTTTTTGATAGAAAATTATATGTGTTTGAACAAAATAGGCAGAGGAGGGAGCAGGGAAATCCTAACCCCAGCTGCGGACGCTGAATATGTGATAGATTTGGCAGGCAGTGCTCATATAGGCTGAATGTACTGGAATTTGTACAGCTCACAAGGTGATTTCTGTGGCCCTTGCAGGTCTGTACTTAAGAGTGCAATGTAAGGAATCTTGAAGTTGATGATGTGTACTGTGAAACCATTTTCTGTCTACTGTCTGAATTTATTATAATTGATTTGAAATTCTTCAGTGCCCTCTCATGCTATATGACTGCTATGTATGTTTGAAACGGCAAGACTTAAAGGTTGCAGACAGCTGCAGGGGCTTGTGTATTTTAGGGTTGTTTTTTTCTTTAATATGATAGCTATACAAAGACAAACTAACTATGATTGTATATGACACTGCCTCCAAACCTAAACATCACTTGAGGTTGTTTGTCAGATAGGGTTCTGCTGTTCCTAGTGTCAAAGTTAGAAATAATTTTCCTTTTTTTCTCTCTCTCTCTGTATCAAAATCTGTCTGACTTCAAATCTATTCACTGTGACAGAATAGTCTTCCTCTAAGCAACCCAATTTCTCTTTCTTCCTCTTTTTTTACACCGGGTTTCTTATGTGTGGTTGTGGTGGCTTTCTTATTTTTGTTTGGTTTTTCGTTTTTTTAAGATGTGGATATTTTGGTTCTGCATTAAACATGAGGCATTTTAGATCTTCCTGGAGTTAACATTGGAGGTGGAAATGGAGCCTACAGCCGTGCTGTCTAGACTAGGAAGTCTCCTTTCACCACCCAGACTACGTGTAATCATTTAGCAATAGGAAAACTGAGAAATATTCATATCAGTTCCTGTAGCCAATTTCAGGACTGTTTGTAGGCTGTCTTTGGCTTAGCTGAAGAACTTCAGTTGTCAGAGAAGATGAAGAAGTATTGCAAATTCAACACCCGTACACAGTCATCATACAGACTGCAGTTGTCTATGTCCAAGACCGTTGTATGAATCTCTGTAAGGCTCCAATTTTATTTGTATAAGATGAGTGAAGATTTTCTTTAATGCACCTCTGGATCTTGAAGGCTTTTAACGTATGTATGCACCCTCAGAAGGGGAGCAACTTTCCCGGTGGTTCAGGAAGAGACTTGAATGCTCCCTGTGCTCTTTTCTTTTCCCGTACTTTTCTAAGTACAGGAGAAGGTAGTGAATATTGAACATGCACATTGGTGCTTGGATGGTGGAAACTGAATCCGTCCATGCTTTGCAGAGTGAGAGGTTCTGTGATTTCGTAACTCATATAGACCTTCCTGGGTGCCATGGTGGCAGATCACCTCTGAAGGTCACGTCTAATCTGATCTGCAAAGCTGTGTTCCTGACAGTGTTTTCAGCAGCTTATGAATCACCTGGTATACCTAGTCAGATAAGCTTTGTGGTTAGTAGTAAGGCTGTCTTAATTGGCGGAAAGGATAGATATCTCTTTATGCTGTGGTCTAGCATTTTCATTTTAATTTGTGTTTATCTGTGGCTATCCAAACACTCGTCTCAGATGCAGTAATATGAGAAAAAACAAAAAAGCAAAACCCCTGAAACCTGCTTGTTTGAAATAAAGTGTAGGGGGCCCCTGATAAAGGAGGCATAAGGTTTTCTGATGTTAGTGGTTGGGGAAAACCAAACTAAATGTGAAATGTGGCCTTGATTGCCTGTAGCCTAGGTCCTAATTGCTGCTTCAGGAATACAGATGTGAAAGGGAAATCTGTAGGTATTCCTGGAATAAATGAATAGGACTAGCTGTTCCCAGTGCAAATCAGCTGCTTCTACAAATGTACTTTTGAAAGGGCTGGAAAGTTTACTGAGAGTTGGCAGGTAATTTATGGTACTGGAAGAGGAATCACTGGGAGCCAACCAGCACGTCTGTGACTTAGGAAGTGTTAGTAGGTTAACCATCTTCTCCATGTAGGTATCTAGGCTAAAAAAAGTAAAACCCACATTCTAGAAGGATGAGTAAGCATTTTATCACCATTGATTGTTCCTCAGCTCCCACACACAAACAGGCCTTAGCCCCTGACAGCATAGCCGAGAGCTGCTGTCAGATTGGCAAGGAGGAGCTTCAGTGCGAAGCCTTCCTAGGAATCTTTTATCCTTTTGGTTGAGCAACATCTTTTTATCCCACTATCTTAGAAGATTTTTCACAAATCTCATTTATTATGTTGCTTTAAAATTGCCTGGATTTTTCTAGTCTTGAATTTTTTATCTCCTTTAAAAGCTTTTTTGGGTATTTGTGCCCTGTCCTGCTTTAGAGTGCAGCAAAATCCTTTGTCTATTCTCACACCATAATCTTGGGAGGAAAAGAAATGCAGTTTACAAGGGACATTACTAAGAAAAGAAGGTGACAAAGGGTGAGGTTTCTTAAAGTTAAATCTAACAGCTTGCTGCCCTCAGAAGCAAACATCTCTGTCACTCCTGTCCCTTTCCTGTGGCAGGAAAAGATCTTAAAAATGGGTTCTTGAATAGTTGCCCTAATCTGGGACGCAGCCTTCTCCCTGTCAGTGGGTGAAACACAGATGAAGAGTTTTGGAAACTGGGCTAAGAGAAGGTTTCTCCATATACTTCAAAACAGCACTGATAATCATTATGTTTGCTTGCAGCAGTGCTTTGTTTAACAGAATACAGCCTAATGGAGAGTTTTGAACTCTGTGTATCATACAACAGAAAGGAACAATGTATTCAATTAGGAAGCTCTCCAATTTAATATTGGCTTAAAAAAAATAAAATATCAGTGTAGAGATCCACTAGGAATATGACAGTTGTTTTGCATTGTCCAATGGTATTTTATATATTAATTTACGGTTTGCATCACTGTTTTAAGCTATACATATTGACAACACTTCCAGTCCATAACAGATGATAATAACAGCTAGCAAAATGTATGTTGGAACTGCTGAACTGCTTCATCACTCACACACAAATGACGGGGTATGCTCCACACCCTCAGACCACCCTCTCCCCTACGTGATGTAGGTGGAAGGAGAGGCGGGAGAGAGATGGAACTGGATAGATTTCTCTTTTTTTTTTCCCAGCAAGCCCTGTCAGCAAATCTAAGCTTTTTAATTAGCTCCCCCTTCCCCTAAAATGCACATTGAACATCTTCCCACAGTTTAATGTTTCAGAACTGAAATAGTGACCACAAAAGCCTGCAAGCACAGGGTAATGATTGTAGCGGCGGTGCTGCAGGAAGTAGGAGGAGGTGGTGCTGCTCTAAAGGAAAATGAACAGCCAGAAGTACAGCATTGCGAGAAGTGAATCCTTACGGCATCCTGAGCCACTAAAAAATACAGTTCTCTTATAAGGTCATTTCTCTGTCAAAAATGATAATTCAGTGACAGATGTCCTGAAAAGCCAGATCTCCTGGTGTAACGCTCTGTTCTTGGCCTTGTCCTTGAGTACCAATGGGCTTCAAAGGCATTCCTGGACTCTGGATTAGGCTTAGGTAGAACATATTTAACAAGGATACATGGAGATCTGCAAGGCCCTGTCCCAATGCATTTTAAACCACCACTATTTATAATTGCTAATGCAGTGGATTTCTGTTATTAGAGCAATACAGGAATTTGGCTGGGTTTGGTGGGTTTTTTTTTCAGAATGGCCTTCATTTTTTATTGTTCTTTTACTTAAATAAATGAAAGTAAGTGTCGATGAAAAAGGAACGCATCTTCCTTTTCTTCATCTGAAATTCTTCTCTTACCACCATTATAATGTCAGCGTCTCATAGTCTGGCCGGACTCATAATCTTTATAATATAAATGGATGCGTGTTTAGGTATTCTCCCCATTTTGCAGTTTCAGTAACAGAAGCATGTAGAGAATGAAAGATTGTTTTCAGGTGTCCCAGAGAAAGTCTGAGGGGCAGCCCAAAATTACCCCCAACTGCCAAGTCCCTTTGCTGACTTCCTTGTTAGCCTATGAATCTTTTCTGTCTCTCAGACATTGCTTCCTTTCCTCTTCGGACCTCGTCATCTCTCCTTTCTCGTATTGTCAGAGGGTAGAACAGAGATTTATATGCATGGGTAACGACCCTTTTGTGCGTGGAAGTTTTCCTGATGGCATGTTTCATCAGGCCCCGGGCAGAACGGGGAACATCCAGCATAAATTAGTTGCCTGAAGACTCAGGTCACCATCTGTGGGTGCCAGATACAATTTTGGAAGCCCCATTAGCAAAACATCAGATTGCTTGGGAAGTTTCATAATGGTCAGGTCGGATTTTGACCCTGTTTTGGACAGATGCGGTTTATGGAACTGGAAAGCAAAATGTAGTGTTTTGACAGCCCGTGCAGCAGTCTTGTCTTGTGCTGGTCTGTTACTCAAGCTTGATACATGAGTAAGGTGTGTTATTTGGGTACACAGGGAGTGTACCTCCTTAGTGTATGCACGCATGCGAGTGAATACTGCTGGTGTAGATGTGTGCATACACATGCACGAATGTTTGCACAGGGAGAAAGTCAACGTGTGCACAGCTTTGCCTGCATGTACTTTCCCAGCGTGTACGAAAAGGGAAAGCAAACTCGGAATCAAATAAGCAGCGACACCAGAGGGGAAAAAAAAAAAAAAAAAAGAGATGAGATTGCAGTTGATTACGAGCCTGGCAGCAGATGCGCTACACAAATCCAGCCCGCTGCATCCAGGCTGTTTCCATGGCGATGGAGCGAGTAATTGTGGAGCTCCGGCACGCTCCCCCGCGGCCCCCGGGTCCCCACCGGCGGTGCCTCCGGGCCAGCACCGGGCCCTGGGGGGAACCAGCCGGCAGCGACCGGAGGGAAACCCGGGGCCGGGGCGCTCCCGTTTACGCCCGGCGGCAGGAGGCTGGCGCGCGGCGCCCCCCCCCCACCCCCGCGGGGAGGATGGTCTCCCAGGGCGCGCGCCGCGCGGGCAGGAGCCTCCCGGCGCGGGGGGCGGGCTGCGATTGGCTGCTGCCGCCCGGGCCGGCCAATGGGAGCCCGCCTGGGGCCGCGGCCGCGGCATAAGCCCCGCCGCGCGCCGGGCGCGGGGGAGCGGCGAAGGTGTGCGAGGGCGGGGGAGCGGCGGGCGGCCGCGCACATGGCCGCGCTGCGGGCCGCGCTCCGCACAGAGCTCCGGCAGGGAGCGCCTGCCGCGCCTGGCGCCTGCCGCGGAAAGCGGCGTTAAGTCTTTCGCCCGCTGTCGCGCGGGGAGGCGAATTTGTCGTCGGGAACGATGGAGCTACGGGATCTCTGTAAGTAAATCCGCGCTACTTTACCCTGCTAGTTCAGCCTGGGGATTTTCATTCGAGGAATGGCAAAAGCAAATAGTAGCAACTGCAAATAGCGCGGAGGGTTGCTTGGGCTTCTTTCACACCGTGTTCTTCCTAATGGGTTCAGGCATTGGGCAAACTAGTTAGCTGTTTGCGTTGCCTTGGGTGGTTGTTTAGCCTAATTAAGATGAGTCTGTGGAAGGATGCTGTATTCTCCGACGCATTTCAGAACGCTTCTGTGTTTGAAAAGAAAAGCAAACCACACAGAGCAGAAAATCACAGGCACCAAAGTCCGAGGTGCCTATATGTAGTCACTAGCATTTGTGGTGTCGGTGTTACAACACCAGCCACATTATTATAATGGTTTGTCAAACACTAGTTCAGATGCTGAGCCAAGAAAACACGAGTTGCTCATCATTCGTCGCTGTGTTCAGCACAGAAATCGTTGCTTTTCCTACCGTTTATGGTTGTTCTTGGGCTTTTTTAAGTTTGTTTCTTCTTTGGAGGAGGCCTTTAAAAAACACATGTAATTCAAAAGCTTTCCTGTTTGTTGGTGAAACAGGTGAGTACATTAAAAGTGTGGAGAGTTTCCTTTTTCACCATTGCGGGGCATGAGTTAGGAGTTGATTCCTTTGCCGGTTGGGACTCTGCTTTTGATTCTGTAAAGCAGAAATGATATATTTAGAAGGGGGAGGGGTTGTGTGTGCAAATCTGTCCCTCAGTAGCCCTCTGGGGTTGTTACTTGAGTTACACCAGCCACGAATTTTGCTCAGTGTTGTTCATGTTTGATCAGGTTTTTGCCGTTAGACTGGGAGCTTTGCTGCACAGAGCTCGTGAATGACTCTCTGCTTAACCCTCTCAGAGGCTGTAGTCATCATATCTGGTTTGTGAAAATGCATAGGAGGAAGGACAGAAACAAGAACGAAAAGATTTAGAAAAAAATCCTGTATTTTTATTCCGTACCTGAAATGGTCATCTGTATCAGGATTTTTATAGTAGCCAGACTGGGTGCAAACATCATATGAAGCTGACTGCTTTTTAGGGATCCGTTTTTGTGTCTTCTGTTCATTTTAGAACTAAATGCACAACTTCCTTTCCCAGTGTTGGGAGCTGCTGGGAAGTCATATTGCTGCCTGGAAATCTCAGGCTGAGGGTGTGATTTTTATCTTTTTTTTAAGATATGGCTTAACTGGTCAGCTTTGCTTTTGAGGTACTGCTTTGCAAGCTGTGGCTGGAAGGTATGTTCGTGGAGCTTATCCTTTCAGTTAAAGGAGTCAGTGTCACCTCAGAGTTGATGTCAAAAAGAATTGTCGGTGTTTTCAAGAACTGTTTGGTCAAAATAAATTAGAAAAATACAGAACATAGAATTCAGTGCATCAGTACAGCAAGAGTGTCTGTTGGTGAAGGCTGTATTAAGCTCCTCTGTGTACTTTTGAGCTTTTAACATGATGTATCACAAATGCAGGTGGACCCCTCGTTAAGTCTGAATTACTGCTTTTTCTGAAGATATAGTTGTAAGTCACTTTTCCCTATGTTTCCCAGGGATATTTGAGTTGCCTTTTATTGAAGTGATGGCCCCAGGCATCCTATAGCACTGGTCTTAAAAACAATGTAATTTTCCTAATCTGTGCAAAAAAGAGATAACTGTTAGCTCTTATTGCAATACTTATTTTTGTTTAGCAGTGATACCAGTGCCAAGAATGCAATTTTTGAAATGAAGCAGATATTTAGCTGCTATGTCACCTTCCCCAGGGGCTTGTATCGTTCATTTGTATTTACTTACCACTGATGTAGCTGAAAATCCCATCGTGTATGGCAGTCTCGGCAAAGAGATATGCCCACTCCCCATGTTGGAGGTGGATGTTTTGATCTAGGCTGAGATACTCCATAAGAAGCTGAGGGAGAGCCTGGACTTTTGCACACCTGAGCATGGTTTGTGGCTGGCTCCAGGCTAGTCATTTTGAACACCTTTGCAATGCATCAAAATGAAGCTCCATTGCACCATTTGGGGTTTTTAATTCTATACCTATTACCTTCTGCTTTATTTTCTGACTGATAATGTGAAAGCCTAGGAGAACATTGTCTTTTAAGGTCAGTGCAACTTTTAAGATGATATTTTAGTTCTTGTTAGCGCTGCAGGGGTTTAGTTCAAACAACATAAACCTCTCAAGTTTAGTCGCTAGCATTAGGCAAATACTGTGTGACTGATAGAGTTCCTGTATCTCCCATAACCTTGTTTGAAGGGATTTGTTTGCTTGTCTATCCCCGTGCATTAGCAGATAAAAGGAGGGGGACAAGGAGGGAGAGAGATGGCCTCTAACTGCTAAGCTTGGGATAGTGCATTGGATCAGTCTGTTTGAGGGCTTTGAACCACAGCGGTGCCTGAGGTAGGAAAACTCATGTTGCCGCGAAAGCCGTGCTTTGCTTTATATTTTTGACCTGATGGTGCAGGAACAGTTGCTTGTCATTAGTGCTTGGGGATGATCTATGTGGGAGAGGCATTTCAGATTCCCAGGCTATAAGAGTTCCAGCAACAGAGGAGTGAGTAGGCTTCAGTGAGAGCTGTGGCATGCTGGCAGGAGCTGGGAGGATGCAGAAGCTGAAAAATGCTATCTTGGAGTAACTTGAATTGGTTGCATTGGAAAACACTTGGTTCGATGGGCTCGTATGTCTTCTAAAACGCTTGGTGCCAGACCAAATTGGCATACCTCCACTGAGTTACACGAGAAGCCACCAGACATTGATCCGATCTTCAGTCTTATGCTTACGTTCTTCTTGGAAGAGCAAGATTTTTACAAAGGCAGCAGGTTATTTTTCCTCTGTGTTTGCCTCGGCAACAGTAATGTTGAAATCGTGAGTGGACTGAGCATGCTACAGGTTTTGCCTTGTTTCCATGGGTTATCCTTTGTCTGCTTGCAGAGCCTCATTCCCATATGTTAGTCTATACTGGAGGTGTGGAACAGAAATCCAAAATGGAGGCTTTATATGTGTCCAGAGATACTAAATTTGAATATTTCGTTCTTTCCCTGGGTGTCAACCCTCATTCAGTTTCAGTAAAAATATAAGGCTTATTCATGTCCTAGGTAAACAGATGCTAGAGCCACCAGTCTTCAGTTTTGCCTCAGCTGTATTTTTTTACACAAACTGCAAACTGAATACTCTTCTTTAGGTGGCTCGACATGTTTTCATCCAAATGAATTACAGTCATAACTCCAAATGAGACTAACCACTCAAATGAGAATAGTTCCTTTTTTGTGTATGTATGGAAAAAAATGTATTTAAGGGAAAGTTACTCCAGGCTAGGACCTGGCTTACATAGCATCATTCCAAGTTGCAGAAAGCTCTTGCTCCCTGTTCGGTACATGCACATTCACACCTTCAAATGGCAAGGGCACACAACAGAGCAACACGAAGCACAGAATAAAAATGGAACAGCAGTAAAACAAAGACGAGTGAATTGTGAAAAGCCTATTGATTTGCTTGACACCCATTTTGTTCAACATTGTGCAGTGCTAATCTGAAAATTCCTGTGCGTCACAGAAAGTTTTCAGAACAATAAGAACTGTCAATTCCAGCAGATTTTACAGACCTGTCATTATTCTTCCATTGTCTTGAAGCTCTAAGTGGCATACAGAGGGATTTTTGGCAGGAGTTCAGGAGTGGTCTCGTAAAGAGGAATCGCGTGTCACTACCTCACGTATGTTATCATTTGCAATTAGAGTTTAGCCCAGTGCAGACCCCTAGAAGCTTGTGTGCCCCCATCTGAGTGTGCTACTTTTATGGTGCTCATTTATTTTGTCTCTTCAAAAACCCACAACTACAAACCACCGCCTGTTGCTGTTTTTAATTGCAAAAAGGTAAAAGCAAGAAATTATTGATGTCTTTCTACATTTTGACTTGACATTTTCAAGACAACTAGGATACTGTAATAAATCAGCATCTTGCTCCACCTGCTGCTTCTTCGGAAAGGTGGGAATAGCAACAGTGATGGCCACAAGCAGAATCTTTTACTGAACTCCCTTTCTCTTGAGGTGGTATTGCTGGTATTTCCCTTGGAGCATCTGGATTCTCCCCTCCTCTAGTGGAGCAAAGTTCCTTCTGCTCTACCCTGTGTTCATTCACTTCAGATGTTTTTCCCCCCAATTAAGAAGAAGTAGTGTTCCCTCCCCCACCCCACCCCATCATTAGGAACTACAAAACCTCATAGGGACATGCCACTGTGAGGAGAAGCACAATGGAAAGAAAGATTTGCTTTGTATCAGGGAGACTCAATTTTAAGTTCTTTATCAAGAATCAGAGGCCATGTAACCGGACAGTGTTTTGTCTTGCATGCGTACTCTTCCCAGCATAGCATCATCTGTGTACATACCTCACCCAAATAAAGTTCCAGTACAGTAAGGGTCATGACATTCACTCTGAAAATGAAAATATGAATTGAGTTATGCACCCTTGGTATCAGTAACTTGCAGAACCTATACGTATTGCAATAAATCTGCACTGTTTTGAAAAGTCTGCGGGGCATAAATCCCTTTTTTTGTGGACTTCCCACAAATTCTGGCAGGTTTCACTACTCAAGATTTTAGTGGTTTCAAAAAATCATGTGAAAGTCAGACATCAGAGGACACATATGACCTTTGTATAAAATAGAACTTTGATTAGCTGTAGTTTGGGTGTGTTAAACTCCTCTGTAATGCACAAAATCAATCTTGTAATGGGGTGACAAGGAGATCTTTGTATTGATGCTAGCACACTGTCAAATTAATACATCAAATAATATACTCTTATCCTGAATTGGTGGACTGCTTTTATCAGCGCTTTTGATGTGGTAAAGAAAGTGCTTGTACCATAACTACAAACCAAACTCTCTTAGTCTTCCCTTCTCTTTGAACTTCAATTTTCTTAAGACTTGGGTTGTCGTGATACAGAGAGCAGCTTTCACAGCTAGGTATTTCAAGAGTCACATCCAGAGGCATATTAGAAGCCACACAAAGGGATTTTCTTGTTTTCAAATATATGTAACCTTCTGGCTTGACCTCTGGATCCACTCCCAGTCTGCATTTCAAGAAAAAGAATCTACCCACATATGGTTATCTCCAGTAAGATCAAAGCTGTCACTGTATGCTGACACCTGTGAGAACAAAATGGATATAAAAAAAAAAAAAAGTGGGGGAAATCGTGAAAATATTTGAATGAGTTCACATTTATAAAAGACGCGCACCCACGGACCTTGGAAACGAAGGGAAGAGTTTCAGGATTAGCTGCAGCTCTTCTGTTCAGAAGCAACGGAACGTTTATTTGTTAGCCTCACCAAGGTAATTAAACAGACTTGAAAACATAAACAAAAATAGATTTTCTCGTTCCCTACAAATACAGCTCTGCAAGCGCTTCACCAGGAAAGTTAATAAGGCTCTAACTTTAGACTGGGTTTTCTGCCTGGTGCCTAACAGAAGCCACTGCAAAACACAGCGGGTTTTATGCTGCCTTTGGAGCCCCTTACGACGTTGTGTGTCTTTCCCAGTTTCTGCCCCTCTCTGGCAAAGGTGCAAGTTGTCATAGATTTATCCCACCTCCAGTGAATGCTTCCTGAAGGACTGCCGTGACTGTCCCAGTAAGTGTCTGTGGAGGGAGAACTGCAGCTCTGTTCATCTACTTGTTTCGTGCTGTGCTGTGTGAAAGCAGCGCAGTGGCATCGCAGAGCCCACCTGCTTTCCAGGTAGGTTGCTCACGGGCCTGAGGCGCAGCAGCTGAGTCAGGGGGTGCATTTTGCTAAGTTGTGCCCTTGCCTCAGCCCAGCAAACCACAGCAAAGCCCTTGACTTTCAGCTGGTTGGGCTGTGCCAGAACGTGCTGGAGCTACTGCCCTGAACCCCCTTCAAGGTAAGAATGTCCCAGTTTTCTTCACTGCCACAAGGTTATCCACTTTGTATCTGATAATTCAGCATGATTCTGAGAAACGTTGTGGCTGGAAGAACCGTATTTTGCAAGAAAACTAACTCACAGTCCCTGTATTCAACTCAAGAGGTTAAAATGCACCTGTGGCACTAGCCACAGGGAAGGGAAGGACCACAGATCAACCAGTCTTCTTTCCTGGCTCCCTGTGTGCCTTCACAAGGGACCTTTCCCTCTCCCCATACTCACCTTTTGTAGGGTGGAATTAAGCCATTTGGCTGCCAGAAGCTCTGCTCAGCTTTCAGAAGGGGGAGCCTCCCTGATGTGAGACTCTATTGTCTGTTCAGGCTCTCAGGGTCATGCTTTGAAACGGCTACAGCTGCAAAGAGGTACATGATGTCCATGAAACCTCACACCTCTACACCACTAGCTGCTTTGGTGCATAAAGTAAATCAGTAAAGGCTTGAGTTAGAAATACCTCTGATGCTTTGTAACTGCAGTGAGAAGTTGGGTTATATTTATATGTTAATAGTTGGTCTTGAATTTTTCTGCCTTTAAATGCTATTAAAATCTAGTTAAATATTTAATAGAAAAGTAGAAGGTCACAGTTGTTTCACAAATAAATTCCTTTGTTCTCGCTTCTCAACCTACCCTTTAAAATCCCCTGTTCAAATTGTCAAGCCTGTCTCAAACATCAACACAATGTTTTGGGATTATACTTAGAATGTCTTAAGTCCCGTTTTCAATTTGCAAGTAGAATTATACTCATTTCTAATGGTACAGAAAAGGTACAAGTGGATCTCAAAATTTTAAGTTCTGCTTGTTCATGCATGAAATTGTGTATCAGCCCGCCTCTGTATGCAGGATTCCCATCCTTTGAAAGTCATGAGCTTCTGCTCCAGACTGAACTTTGCACTGATCCCCACAACAGTTTTCACTGCTGAAGGTCCTTGCTCAGCAAATTTCAAAGCTTTGAATTTTGTTCTATTTCAGGTGAAAACTAGAAACTTCTAACCCAAACTTTCTTTGGTAAATCTCAGGTGTTTCAGGCATACAGATTTGAGCATTAGAGTTTATCATTGATTTGGTAAAACAAACAATTGCTGGATGTGTGTCAGGTCTTTTGGATTATAAAGCACTTTGCTGTCAGATTTCAACCAAGAAGGAAAGAGTCACCTTTCTGATTCTTCTGTTTTTGGGTATTGGTAGTTGTATTGAATGAGACCTGGTTTTTTTTCAGTCAGAGATGCATGACAGATTCATAATGTGAAAAGTATAGGAAAGCCCCACAGCTATTTATATGATTTTAAACTTAAAAAAACAGAGCTCAGTTGCTGCTTGTTGCAGAAGTTTGCATGAGTTATGATTTAAAGGCTTTATTGCACCAAAATCCGAGAGGTTGTTGCAGTTTGCAATAGTGGGCTGAGAAAAGATAATCACAGTGTGTAATTCTTGTGATTGTAAAGAAATGTGCACATTTCATCATGATTTCCCGCACAGGCAGACACCTGGGCCTGAATCCAGATCCTTTGGGATCATGCCCTTGATCTGGTGTCCTCATCATCGCCTCTGCATCATTGGTGCTGGCAAACCTTCTAGCCTAATAAGGGTATTGCGCATTTCTGATGCCACAGCCCGTTTGGAGCATCTGTCTGTGGCTGATGCCACAGAGCACCTATGAAAGGTGAATGCAGTAGGTTGTGTTGGAGCTTTGGTGCAGAGCACAGCAGTCCCACTTTGCAACTTCAGTCACCTCAGTGGTATTTGATGTTGATATGGACATTGTGCTCAGGGTGCAAATGTAGGAGCTGTTTAAAAGGAACCCCAGTGCAGAAGGCAAAACCTAGGCTAAAGAAGTGCTAAAACTCCCATCAGTTCCAGGCCGGTCCCCAGGATCAAGGGGTTGTCCCCCTTCTGGAGTGAAGCAGTCAAATTGTACCATGAAGTCAGTCAAAATGCACCTCCTCCTAAAGAAAATGAAAGATGTCAAATTGCTCTGTGTGAGTCAGTTGCAAAACAAGCAACAATTTTGATTACTGATAAATAAAAAGAATGTTTGTTCCACCAGGGATAACAGCTTGTTACTGCCTTTGCTCTCAGGATGCAGGGAGAATGGAAGAGAAAGAAAGTACTTGTAGCCAAGTTGGCTGCTACAGTCCAGCAGCACAGTCAATCAAATTGTTTCATCGTTCCAAGTCATTCTGTAATAGCCCTGATTTATCTTGCTGCCATACAATTGTCCCTTGTTGATAATTCCAGTTTTGTCAAGAGATGGCAGAGATTTTGCTGAAAACCTGCAAGCTCCTCTGACCGGCAGCGAACAGTAGGAGAGCAGAGTAAGACTTCCTCCTTTTCATTGATGCCTATAAATAGTCCATGCTAACCCTAACAGCCTTAAAGACGTAAGGAATCTTTTTAAAAAAATTAACCCACTATTTTTAAACCCACATTGACTCAGCAGAAGTAGACGTGTGCGTTTTAGATCATGATAGGTTGATAATCAAGCCCTGCTGTGAATGCTTAGCTCTTTAATTCTGGCTGGAACATTTTACATGCATTTGAACTCTGCAGCAGACTGGCACAAGTCTTGAAATAATAGCCGGAAAGGAGGCTGCTACATTATTGTATATATTAATAACAAAAAGTCTTAGTTACAGTTTTTAGTTTAGTTTTCTGTTTCTTCAGTGTTCCTCTGTGTATGTGAGAAAGGGAGGAGATAATTAACCAAAGTGCATTTAATTTATGTCTAAGAACAGGTTGCTTGATAACAAATTCTGCAGTTCTCTGTTGTGCTAAGTAGAACTAATCACAGGAGCTATTGTATGGATTTCCGTGGTATTACCCCAATATGACAGTGTACTGCCCAAACGACTGGGGCTACTTTGAAAAGTTTATGAGATTTCTTAGGAAAGCTGAGTCCCTTGGTCGTAGGGACAGGAGAGGTTTTTAATACGGCACTCATATGCATGGACCCAATTAGAAATTACTGGAAAAATCAAGGTTTATATAATAAGAGGAAATAACCAGGATGCTTGGCATTGCTGCTGCAAGAAGAAAATTGGTTTGCTCTGTGTGTATATATAATTAATTATAAATAATCTAGGAATGCTCCACCTTTTGGTTTGCCCTGTAGTCCTAGAAGACTTCTTACTAAGACAATTCACAGGCTTATCACTGAAAATGGAAATTTCTGCAGAACATGCAGATCTCTGTACTGCCAGGTTATTTTTATTTTTCCTGTGATTCTAGGCAGACTTAAAAGAAATCTTCCAAAAAAGTAGCTAGATTAATATATATACCATACTGACAAATGTGTAAGTGAAACAGGGCTGTACAACAGCCTGAAGATGTTACCTACCATTCAAGTTATTTTCCTGCTGGTATCAGTCTGGAGGAGGAGTTGATTCTGAAAATATTTTATCCACAAAAAGGTATCAATTTGAAAAGGAAGAAAAAGGGCAGATTTCTGTTTTGTGCGTATTTTCAGGTTTGAAAGAAAGGAAGGTTAAACCGTGTGTGTTTGACAGCAGCATTTGATCACTTAAGATTCTACCTGCTCTGCTCTTAATTCTGTGGTAATTTGGGATCCTTAACTACCAGTTTCTAAACATGATGATCCAAACCCGCTGCAGTCAGGTGTGTTGGTCTCATCAAGAGCTACACTGGACTTTCTGGTCTTTAAATAGAAGTGGCTTAACCTAGCAGCCAGCTAAGTGTTGTTGCATTTTCTTTTAAATGAGTTTGGCCGGTCTGGTAGTTGGTTTCAGTGTAATGCTTAGATGTCATTCTTTTCTTTGAGTCTTTTGAGGATGACCTTACTGCAGTAATGATGAAAATCATCCCTGCTTAGGAATCCCACCTCTGGCGAAACTTAGGTTAGCATCATGAAAAAGAGCTTTCTTGTACAGGCTGTTCGCTTTGCTCACTGATCTGGCAGTCTACCGTTCCCCCGAGTGCCTGGCTTTAGTAAGGTTTGCCTTGCCACAGGGTAAATAAGAGGGAATACCTCATGGTAACCATCAAAGGTTTCATTGAAACATCAGCATGTGCTGGCTACATCCCCTCCAGTGCAGGTATCCTACCCTACATGGTCTAAATGCTGTTAGAAGAACGAGAAAGGGAGCCAGTTCTTGCAGGTATTGCTGTGCAAACCCTTCCTCCCCCAAATTAATGAACCTTCAGAGTTAGATGGATCTCTTTTTACAAACTAAATCATATCACCTTACATTCCTCTCGACTTCTATTTTAGAAATTAATTCCTAAGATAAAAGAATTTAGAAGCAAAAATACCAGGATAATGCTATAAACTGGTTGTCCTGTTTTAAACAGCACGAGTAGCAGGAATGAGGCTGTGGCTGTTTGTAGATGCCATCCAGTAGCTTTTCACTGACATCAGTGGGCACTCAGGTTTGCTCCAGCTTACTATTAAAGACATATAATAAGTTCTATATTGGCCAAATTGATCTTCATTCAGAAGGCACCCTCCAAGCACACATGGAGCAAGCTTGTAAGCTAGCTACCTATTAGATACATAACTGCTGCTCCCTTCTATCATGTCGATTGGCAAGAAGGTCATCTCTTGTGGACATCCTCCTCAATATAGCTACTTAAACCCCGGAAAACTAGTAAAGGGACTTGTCCCTAAAGCTCTGGAAAGGTGAATCAAATTTGCTTTAAATGTTACCAGAGCAGAATGATGGCTGGAAAGTGCTCAGCAAAATCCAGGAGAGGAAAGCAGCATGCAAGTCCTTGCAGCATTTGAGGGCAGAGAAGGCTGAATGTGGTGAAAAGCAGAACTTTAAGCCCAAGATTTGTTGTAGTTGGCAGTCTGTGTTGTGGAGGGAAGAGAGAACATTCCTGCCATATCCAGAATGGAAATATCAAGACCAGCCTTGAACAAGAAGATACTCTTTGTCTTAGGCATGTGGTTTCTGAGAAGGAGCAAAGGAAGAAGGCACAGTCTCATGGTGCAGCTGGTGACTAAGTCAGACTGACAGAGTCTGCTTCAGTTCCTCTGTCCACCACAGATCTGTTCAGCCACCTTGAAGCAAGCAAGAGAACTTCAGTCTGTCCAAAGGACCTGCAGTAACATTTGTGGATGTAAACCTGTTTTGTTAGCCAAGGACACTTTTGTAATAAAGGCACTATGATTCTGGTTTCTTAAAGGAGATGTGAAATTGCCTTTTACAAAAATGGTTTTGTAGAGAAACAAGAATAGCCAGTGCTATATGCTAACCCTGAAATTGTTCTGATGTTCAGTTAAACTTATTTCAGGCTCACTAGGCCCAGCTGAGGGCTGGGGTTTTTTTCTTCCAAACCCAAGCTTACCAGTGTTAGAGCCAAGTTCGGGTCTGAAAGAGAGAAAATGTGAATAAGTATACTTTGTAATATGTGAAAATATATTGGGCTGTAGCTGGGCACTCTTAAGGTTTAGACTAGACCAGTGATGCCAGTTGGGTTGTTGGCTGAGCGATGTTGGGTCAAGTAAAAGCTCAAGGTCATGGGCTGCTTCACTCTTAGGTGATTGGGGTGGTCCTGCACTATGACCAGAGGCAATGTGTCCTCCTCCCATGCGTGTATCCTTTCTCTGAACAAGATGTAGGCTTGCTGTGTGATGGGAAGGCTTGCAGGTTGGCTTCTTGGGGAGGGAAGAACAAGGGAACCCTCAAGGAAAAAAAGAGGGAGGGAAGAAGAGAGAGAGAACAGGCCATGTTAATTGTTTTGGAGACAGTAGGTAGGTCACCTGCAATTAAGTGTCTATTACAGAGGTCTTTTCCACCTTGTTTCTACAAGTGCTGAGATTGGAAAAAGGGGGGGTTTCCTGTATTATTTACGTTTTCCAGTGCTTCCAGTTACACTGGGATGCTTTAGTTCATCAAAACAAATAAAAGACAATGTAGCGTCTTCACCATGTTGGCCAAATAATCACCTTCAAGGAAGAAAAGATTGGAAATACAAGAATAAGCTACCAAAAATGTGTCCCCAGGTATGGAAAATGCTGAGTCCTAGGATGTTTCTGCTGTTAATGCTTTGCCTCTCCACCCCCTTTTTTCTTTTCCTAGCTTAATAGTGGCAGCTGATACAATAATGGGCTACTGCACAATTTTACACCCAAGGTACACAGTCACATTTAGAACCTGACAGCATTCTCTTTCTGGAATAGGAACACTGCTTGCAGCCCACAACTGAAACAATTAGCTATAAAACAGAAAGCAGCTTCATAAAAAAATAATTGTTCTCCAGCTTATGGATACATTTTAAGAATTTGTTAAAAGAAAGCAAAAGAAAAAAAATCAAGTAGACAGGTGAACAAGCCTCAGAGTACTTAACCAGATCTTACGGGTTTTGAGAATATAAATGATTTAAATTAAAAGTCATTTGAGAATATATAATAGACAAAAGGGCTCTGACAACAGCAGAGGAAGCAGAATAGAAGTTACTATATGTACCAGCTTGCACTAAAAACAGCAGCTGAAAGGATGAATTTGAACTAAACTCTATGAACATGTATCCTTATAGCTCTATTAATGGGTTCTGTTCCTCTCCCAGTTTCTCTTGACCCTTTTCTGAGGGTTAAATTAATCCCTTGTACAGTTCAGCTAAGGATAATGAAGTTGCCCCAGGGTATGAATGCAGCCCTTGGGTTTGACCTACAGAAGTCTGAGCCTCTATTCTTCACTACGTTTTCAGGCAGTTTTGTTTATGTTGGATTAATTAAAAACACCCTCTCTGTTCCCCAGGCTTACACACTTTCCTGCGCAGATTGAAGGAGGTTCCAGTGCCTGGCCTCTCTCAGCCTATCCATGCTTATGCAGAGACATAGTGGAAAACACTGCTAATGAGGGGAACTTAATGACCTTGATCATGTTTGTGAGCAGAAAGGCTCATGTTCTGATAGAGCTGATGTGAGCAATGTTTATGATGTGAGGGACAGTCTGGATTCCTGCAGCCTCTTGCTTGTGTTTCTGGAGCCATAGGTATTGCTTGCATTTATTGGGCCAGTAAGGCAGTGTCTTGTTTGCTGGAGGTGAAAACAAGACATTAAACCACATGGTCATCTGGAATTTGATGTAGGGTAGATAGACTGAAATGCCTGTTCTGTTTCCTATGTATTAGCTTTTTAAAAGGTTTCAAGAAAGATGCTTTTCTCTTAACATTTAAATACATCACTGTCCAGGAATAGTACCAGTTTTGGGTCCAAAATTTAGTTTTATCCAGTGTGAGAGACAGATTGGAATCTGGTCCAAAGTCGCCCCGTTGTTCTGGCAGTTTTGATTGCAGTAACTTTCCTCTTTCTTCCTTTGACACACTTTTCTGCCTCGCATATCTTTTATTCCCACATCCTTCTTTCTGTCATGCCAGCATGCAGGTGTCACGTTAATGGCCAAGCAGAGGCTGGTGCTTTGCTGTGAGGCAGCAAAAGCAAAATAGCATTGAGAGAGAGACGTTGCCTTTGTGGGAGCAGAGGGAGAAAGCATTTGGCTCCTTTACCTCAGTGAGGGAGAAAGCATTTGGCTCCTTTACCTCAGTGCCACAAAAGCTAGGTGGAGCCAGCCAAATCTGCTTTTCCCCTCCCCTTTTTCTTCTTTAACCCTCTAAATTGTCTGTGAATTGGGGTTTAAGCTGGATTTAAAATAGCCTGTGTGTATTAGTTTATTCCTTCACAAATCAGGACACTTGGCACATCTGTCTTAGCATCAGCATTTCATTTCAGTGTTTAGTAACAGCAGAGACGGGGGTGGGGTGGGGGGTGGGTGTGTGTGTCATGGACGGCAATGGATGGCTTCTGACACCTTGGAACTCTCCAGGTGGATTGAGCGCATCATTGTACTGAAATATGGGAAAGGTTAAGTTTTCCAGTGGTCAAAACCAACCTGTGAACACCAAAAAGGAATTTACTGGAGGTGCTTAACACATACCGGGGATGTTTCTGATGGCCAGGCTATGTGCTCATCCTTTGCTGATATGAATGTTTGATTACTTGGCTACCATATGACAAGAGAATATTTTCAAAGGAAAGAATGGTGGGCTAGGAAAGACTGCTTTAAAGGTCTGTAGTTGTGTTGAATTTGTTTTGCACTGATTTTAGAGAATGCTGATTAATATAAATCATCTTGCATTGCAACACTTGACCAAGGCCTATAATCATGCTGCTACTTCAGCTGTGTCTGATTGAGAAGTCCCCAGATTAAGCAGAGTACTTAGAGTGAGGAGTCCCCTCTTTGCCAGCTGGGAGGTTGAAACCAGCTGCATTCTGAAATTTGAAAGAAAGAATCTGTGAACTGCTTTATAAAATAGTCTCTTCCTCATTACCCTAATCACATAAGTATGCTGAAGGCTGCAATCAGCTTTTTCCCCCCCCTTTTTTTTTTCTTTCTTTTAAATCAAGCTCAAGAAGGGAAAAGATTAATGAACACGGAACTGAAAAGGATCACTTAGGTCATCCAGGTCCGATGCCTGGAACTCAGTAATAGACATTAGAGCAGAGGAGACCATTAAACTTCTATTCCGTCTGTCTTGTTGCGTGCTTCAGGACACATTTCCTAATGCCCTTTAAGCCATGTAGATCTACATGGAATGCTAAGTGGCCTGTATAACGTGCCATAGTGTAGATCAAGGGGACTGCTTATTTCAGCATTTCATTTCTTAAATGAAAAATAGTCTCATATCTGAAAATTACATTTCTTTGATGAAGTTCCTAAGTAATGCAGAGGAAGGCAAAAGTACCCAACATTTTCAGTTGCCTTACTGCATCTTGTTCTCATAGCCTGAGGTGGCATTGGTTTAAACCCTGAGCGTGTAAGCAAGGCCCATCAATGAGCACGTGAGATATGCTAATACAACCTGTAGCATTATCGTCTCCTGCCCGTTCTCTTAGGTGTAGTAGTTGCTAGTCTTCAGTGCTGGGGAGTAAGATAAAAGGAGAATGAGCACATGGAAGGATTAAGTGATGCATCCAAGGTCATACGAAGTCACCTATGGCAGTCAGCAGTTAGAGCTCTGCAACCTAAATATTAACACAGTGCATAAATTAAAGGGTGGCCTTCTTCCAGTTTTTTTGCTTGTTGTGGGTTTTTTATTTTAAGTAAGAAAGGAACCTTCAGGTAATATCCAGACTATGGTCCTTGCCAAGTTTTTAACTTGCCTTTATTCAAGTAGTGCAGATTGGTGATGCTGTGCTACCTGTACTTAAGCAAAATTTCTGGGTATCCATGAACATGTCAAGCTTCGGTCTAGTACTTAAACTCAGCCTGTATTTTCTCATTACTATTTCCATGAAGTTTCTCTTCCTTTTAAGGAGTGTTCTTATTGCTGTGACCTCTGTCAAAGCTTAACAAATGAGGCATGGCTTCACCAGCAAAGACTTGGGATAAGGGCACTGTTTGCTATCTGAAAGAATAGGACAAACGTTTGTCTGATCAACACAGAACAATAGCATTGGTAGCTGGACTAGGTCTGGCAAAGCACAATAGAAGCATTGGTGCTACAAATACAAAACTTGGTTAATAATGAAGTGGAATTAGAAGTACCATGTTCTGGCTATGGACTGATCTGAGTGCAGAAGAGCTTTGAGCCTTTGAGGTCACATAATATGCTCCAGGTGTATGTAAGGAAAAGAAAATTATGTGTTGTGGATGTAGTGCCCGTATGACAAGAGCCTGTGATTGCCCCTGTGAGACCCTGAGCACTGTCAGCTCTCAACATTTTTCTTGTCAGTTGTAAAGAATAAAAATGAGCTCCTAGCACAGGAGACAAAACCAAAAAATTCTCTTCCCCAAATAAATTATAAAAAAAAGATACTGAGGAGCCTTTGGTTTGGAGGAATGTCTATGTTAAAAATGTTACTTTCGTAATTGGGTGTTCCTGCCTTGTATGTAACATCCCTGCTTTGCACACCAGATGAAAGTCACATCTGTGGCTCCATTTGTCTAACAAGCAGTTTTCCTGCAGGCTTTCTAATACTTACCCTGGGGGGAGTTTGTAGACTTTATCTAAGAGGAGGAATTGCTTTGTTGTGGCTTTGACGTGCTCTTTAAACAATATTCAGAAACCATCTGAAACCACATTATATAAAGAGGTTCCTTTTTGTGAGTCTCAGTGGAGACAAGAGTGAGAAATTTCCCTGTTCCATTTTCTGGTTTTACTCTGTTTCCTAGCCAAGGGCTACGAAGCTGTTTAAGTCACAGGGCTCAGTGATTAATATTAAGACAAACACAAGCAAATGTAAAAGACTTTCTGCTGCTCTTCAGTGTCCTTATTCACCTGTTCCCCTCGTCATTTAGATAGCTCCCAGACTGGCATGTATTTAAGCGATGTCCTACTTCCATTGGTATTTGCTGTACAGATCACAGACCTCATCTGACGGAATAATTTAATCCTTGTTCTTTAAACCACTTATTGAAAAATGCTTCTACTCTTCCTGCTGTGAGCCCTGCCCTGCTTTCTCCAGCCCTGCCCTGGAGGACGCACGGGTTGCTGACCAGTGATGTGGTGGAGCGCTGGCCCACGGGGAGCTGGTGGCTCGCTCAGGGTTGGACCCAAGGCGCTCTCGGGAGCTGGTTGTGAACCTGGAGCCTCACAGTGATCGAAGGCAGCAGTTGCGCTCTTGCATTGGCTGAAATGGAAAGTGATACAGATTGGTGATGCTGGGTTTGATTGCCATTTTCAGTAGGACTTCATCTCTGATTATGGAGGATATCTTGTATTCAGGAAATTGACCATGGAAAGCTCTGTGAGAATAGTCCTAGGGTGTGACAGCTTTTGAGCAGCGACCCAAAGGTACAGACAGAAGCCGGTCCCACTACCTCGTGCTGTCCTAGCAGTGCAGTCCAGCCTCTGACCTGAAGAAACTGGGACAGAAACCAGAGATTAGTTCCTCTTTCTTGCCCCCTCCGGGCATGCCTGTAGCTTGGTGATGTAAATGTTGGGCCTGCAAGGAGCCAGACTTTGAGGTCACCTGTGCATTTCATTCCTGGGGCTTAGCTGTAGAATTTGAGCTAGCTTTTAAAGGCAAATGCACTGACATTTCACATTAAAACTTCTCCCCTGCTTAAAAATAATGATTATGGTTACAACAGTTAGCAGCAGCAACTGAATTTTCAAAAAGGAAACCTTTTTGTTGTTTTGGGGGATAGGGATGATTGGCTTTTCGTAACATTAAATCTCAGCTTGGCCTTGGCAGGGAAATGCCATGCTGCTGCTGCTGGAACAAGACAGAGAAATGGGCTCTTTAGGTTTGACATCCCTTTAGCTTTCCGGTATTCTGGAGGATCCCCAAGGCCCCATGGAAACCAGATGCATTCCTGCTGCAACAATTAACGTAACCAACCCTTGCAGGAAGGGAACGTTTTGGGGGTAGGGGGAAACATTACAGTATTTTCTTTTGGAAAATTCCACTATTGACATGAAGAACAGCAGGGTAACAGCAAAGATGGATTGCAAATTTTGACAGCACCGACAGGTAAATATTGGCTTTGTGCAAACAAGTTTCTATAAATAGCCCGTCTGCTCCAGAAACTCCACAGATGGCAGCAGGGCTGCCGGGGTATTGATTTACCCACTGTGCTCAGTGCAGAAAAGCACAGCTGTCAGTTTTGCTGTTCTTCTCGTTCTGAGTGTTGCTTCTGCTCCTGCTGAGAGCTGCGTGCCTTGTTCACCATTTTTCTTTGGCAAGTAGAGGTGAAGATTAAGAGCCCAAAAGAAACAATTCGAAAGAAGAACCTGCCAAAACAACGAAGAATAAATGAATGAGTGCAGAGAGTAACTGTAAAGGATGCTGTAGATATGTATTCCACACACCAAAAGCCAGCAAGAACCTGTCTCTCTTGCTCAGGCTGTATCAGGTAATTTAATACAGCTCACAGGTGTGGTTTATAGAAGTCCAGGAGATCGTGGGGACCTTGAAGGGCAAGAAAATCTTATGAGGAAACAAGAAAGAGTTTGTAAATCATGGAGAGTAATAGGCAGAGGTTACAGTTGAGGGGTAGAACCCGGTGCTATCTTTTGGGAGGCCTTACATGCAACTGGAGGTTCTGCCAAAAATCACTAGCAGCTGGAGGTGACTTATAAATAAATGCCAGCCAAATAAGCAAACACTTAAAATTGTCGTGATTAGGTTTTTGGCTTGTATGACCCATTTGAGGGCAGTCTAAATCTCAGGATTATGCTTTTCAGACAGTAGAGTCAGCCAGTGCAACCACCATCTCATTAACAAAAACGTTGATTTACAGGCATAATATCTGGAATTGCTTTTTAAAGGAACATCTTAGATAAACTTCATAATCTCAGTTCTGTGAAAACGTTTGCCTGTGGTGCAGGTTCTCTCCAAGGGCTCATCAGTAGTGGAACTATGTATCTCCTGGGGCAGACACAGTCTATGCTATTTGAAGGCATTTTTCTGCTGGTTTGCTCTGTAATTTCTCTGTAGTTAGGCTATCAACCCAGACAATGAAAGTTCCTCTGTTGTTACAGCTCCATCTGCTGCAGGGGTTTTGCCCAGATTACTGGGTGTAGCTTTGGTTGTCATTTTGTCTTGTGTGGTGGCTCTGGGCCTTTTTGTTTGATTTTAGCTTAAGGTCTTTTTGCTGATTTTTTTTTTTTTTTTTTTTTTTGGGGGGTGGGGGTGGGTGTGTGTTTGGAGTTTGCTTACTTGTTCTTTACAGTTAGCTTGTGTAACTAAAATTCCAAAAAATGAAGAAGTAGAGGATAGGACCATTTGGAATAGATGGTTACATTGTTTAGGGGTTTTTTGGTGGTTTGGTTTTTTTTTTTTTGTTTTTTTAATTTATTTGTTCATTTTGTGGACTTCTTGTTTGGGTGGTGTAAGCTGGGTTGCAGCTCTCCTGCTGGACTGGGCTGCCCAGCGGTGTTCCGTGCGGCTCTTCCTGGTGCCTGCAGTTCCCTGCGTCTTTAAAGTGCTTGCCTGGATGGAGGCCTGGATTGCTTCATCTGTCCTATTTCTGCCTGAGTTTTAAACGATTACAGGAAAAGGTAATTCAATCAACGAAAAGTATAAATCAAGAGTTATGTGCTTACATAAAATTCAAACTTAATGTGATTCTGTCTCGATTTTAGAAAAAGTGAGAGTTGCCGAATGAGAGAGTATTTTTCCCAAGAACCTTTTATAGGAGAAAAAAGGGCTGTGAAAAGAACCACGCAAATACTTTAGAACTGTTTTACGTAATTGGCATTACTTTAACTATTATTCAAAGTAATTACCATGCAAACTAGGTAATTTCTAAGTAGTCTGGCATAAGAAGTTGTCAAAAGGAGACTTCTGTCTGAGTTACAGAATGTTACTGGGCTGAAGCAGCTAGATGCCAGCCATTTCTGGAAAGACTGCGTATCATTTGCCTTCGTTTTTTAAAACATTTTTAAGTATTGAGTAAGGATTGGCTTCTGAGTTGTGGGTCACTACATTCAGGAGGACAGGTCATCAAGCGTGCTCTGTGTGTGTGCGTGCATGCACGCTGCTGCCCTTATGGTTGTAACTGAGCCCCACACAACTCCCACTGACACTAAGGTACCAGTGTCCTACTACCATCCCAGAGCTTTGTGACTTTAGATGCTGCGTTCTTCAGTTATGTGCATGTGATCAGGTATGCAAACTACAAACTGATCAGAATACGATGTGCTAAAGGTTTCAATGCTGAATATGTTTCAAGTGTTCTGTTAGATTTTTCTCTTGCGTTACATAAATATGTTGGTTTAATATAAATACTTAAACTCAAGCTGTTCCTGAAATCAGAGTCCACTTTCTATTTTGAAATCTCATTTCTCATGTCACAGATTAAACACAGGAATAAAATACCAATTTGTGTCTGCTCAGAGGAGGAGGATGGGAAAAACGGCATCCTGTGAGAGCCTAACACAATGTGATGGCAGTTGTCACTGCCTTGTACTAGTGACCTTGTACTTCAGTGACCTGTGAGCTACTGTTTCCTTGTGCTCTCATTTGAAGTACAGCTCGTGACATTTTCATTGTACTGTTACTGCAAGTCTTTTTGTCTTAAACCTGACCTAGGGGAGGAGAGAGAAGAGTTATGTGCTCAAAGAAAGCAACATCAAAGTATTCCCAGAAGTCAGTCAAAGCTTCAGCTGGTATGTATTCTAATAGCTCTGTGGTTGGTGATGTGGACTGTTTACATGGGCTAGCCACCTGCCTGTCTCAGGATATTCATGGATAATTGCAGATTTCTCTTGAGATCTTTTCTTTTTTTTTAGGCAAAGTGTGTGTGTTTTCTCGTGCATGTTAGTCAACAATACAGAGCCAGCAGCATTGGATGCAGTGTTACTCCTAACAGCTACATCAGAGGTCATTTGGAATTACAACAGTAAGGTTGATAGGAGCCTCAGAAATGTTGGGCAAGAGCATTAAATAAAATTAAAAGGTAGAAAGTGATCCTCTATGCCAGATGTCATTACCTAAAGAATCTTAAAACCCTGTCTGCAGTATATGTACCTACACTAGCGCAGAGCAGTTATTAGGGTTTTAATCAATGTCATTGCTTTTTCAGCATTATGTTCCTTTTTTAAGTCACTAAAGTTGCTCCTAGTTTATGATAGTGAGATCAGAATAATTGAAAGAGAAAAAAGTGGATAGTTTTCATTCTGATTAATTTTAAGTCAAACTCTCACAATTGAAGAGAATGTCTAAATTACCAATTAAAAAAACCCTACAAATATTAGCTATTGATAATACAGGCAAGCATATTGCATGAATGAACATTTAAATTGCAGTGTGTGCTTTGTCTACATGTATGTGCAGTGGTGTACATGTATATATACTTTACCAACAGACCTGTACTTCCTCTGTAGTATTTTCTTGGGACAATGAGTTTTCATAGATTTGTGTCAAAACATGTTACGCATTACAGTAGGCTAATGCTTTCCTAGGTTAATCACTAATCTGCCTGTGTATTGGTAAATATGTTGCCATGGGCACTGTAATAGCAGAACTGAGAGATGAGCTTTCGCCTGGTTGGAGCTGAAAAATGCCTATTTTTACTTTCGATACTCACTTGCACAATCACAAGTAAGGATGAGAGGATAAAGCAGCGTGTTCCACTGCCTCTTTAAAATTTAATTATAGAAACATTTTTCATATGTACTTTTCAATATGCAGATAATATTTACTATATGTTCATTACTTGCAATGTTTGAACAAAGCTCATTTTTTATTGGGCTTCACGTGTCTTCACCAGATTGTTTTACAAAATGCAGTCTCCTGCATACGATCAGCAAGGAGAAATTACATCTTTCTTCACTCCAATATGAACACCACCCATTTTGGGTATTGCCAAGTCCATTATTTAACATTTAATTCCTTCCCTAAAGTATACCATGCTTCCAGAATGCTGCATAAGAAATTCCTTAGTTGTGCAGATTTAAATCCCAGACTGACTCTTGTCCCTTACTTGCTTTTTTGAAAGAAAGAAGATTAAACTGTGTAAATGGAACATCATTATGGTTTATTTTGTTAGCCTGTGCAGTGATGAGTCTTTGACCTACATTTCTGTTGTGTGGTGTGCTCTTGCCCTATATCTGGATAATGAGTGACAGAATTGTTGTGGGCCAAGCTCTTTTTGATGCAATTTTTAGTGTTTTTTTTTTTTTTATATGTAAGGGGAGTACTGAGATACAGATCTCCAGTTGAATCCCAATAAAATCCAAAAGATAAAACACTAAAGAAAATATTTAGGACAGTGGTTAATACATAAAGTTATTTGAAAAGTACATAATGGGCAAATCTGGAATTTGCTTTTAAGTCTTTTGGGTTTTTTATGTAATAGATGCTAATGGACAAGATTATGCAACTAGAAGTTGCATCCTACAGTCTGGATCTGTTTCAAAAGGTGTTTTTATCAAATTTCAGCCGAGTTCACAAATCATCCTCCACAGCTGAGTTGCCCTGGATGCTCCAGAAAGTCAGGCTGTCTATGTGTGAGTCTTCAGCCTGTTAGTGTTCTGAAGACACTGACCTCCAAGAAATGCATGTGAAAACATAGGCACAGCTCTCCTTCAGGATGGCCCTGCTTTCCCTGGCAGTGGTGCTGTATTGATGGGTTGAGGCAAGTGTACGTATGTAGCCTCTGTTAATACTAATGGTCTTTATGGTTCAATAGGAGAATATAAGCTTGTTAGGACTCGGTATGCCTCATTAATATTACTGTCAAAGCTACACATTTTTCCCCCTTGAAAATTACTGCCAAGGTAAATAGATTTTTGAGAAAACTTACCTAAATGAAAATAAATGGCTGATTATTTTAAAGTGGTTTCTTAAACAGCAGGTCTAAGCACTGTGAGCATGACATGGAACAAAAAAAATATTATTGAAGATATTTAGTACTGAAACCATTATGACATTTTAATTCCATTATTTCTTTGCAAATCTGATGTCAGTGATGATATATAATTAAAACCAAAAAAATTAAAGAGGGAGCCTTTCTAGAAGAGGAAACAGAAATGTCCCTTTGTCCTTCAGCAAGCTGTTTTCAAATGGCTGTCCAGCCAAGCTCTGAGGTTTTAGTATTTCTAGAAATACCTACTGTGTATCACTTACTCTAAATTGGCACATATATCAACAGTCTGAAAAAAATGTTCACACCTCTGGGAAACTGAGTTAAAAGGTTGCTTTTTCAACAAATTCATAAGCTGGCAAAACCAAACCTAGCTTTCCTTTGAATTTTTCATAACATTCCTTTTTCTGTGTGACGTCCAGAGGGCAACGTTCCGTAGTGTAAAGGCACCATCTGAACAATCCAGTGAGTGTTTAGCACAGATTGGAGTGCATTTGTTCATCTGCTGAAGTTTAGGTTTGTTTGAATTTGCATGTCATGGCTTTGATAGGTATGTTCAGCAGCTTTCCTTATTTTTAATTCTGGGTAATTTGTACAGTATTTGAAGGCTTTCAAGGAACTTCTTATTCTACAAGAGGAAAGTGCCTTGAAGGGCTTCAGTTAAAGGCTGAAAACATTAGGAAAGGCAGTGGGAAAGATGTGTTTGGATGGCAATATGGGGCCTCAGGAAAGGTTATTTAATAAAAATTTCAGGTGAGAGGTGGCTAATAGGAATTTTAGCAGAACTGGAAACCAATGTAACACCCACGTGTCAGAAAACTTTTGTTCCTTTGTTCACAGGAAAATGTGCAGCTCAATTTTTTTTTTTCTTGCAGTTCTAAGTATAATGTTTGCAAAACTCCTTGAACAGTAAATTATATAGCCATGCATAAGTCACAAAGACTTTTTTCCTGTGCTGCAGCATGGAGAGGTTAACAGGCGATCAGATGATTCTTTCAGCTTTTCCTCTTTGTTTCTGGTACAGCCTTTGTCAAGGCATTGAGGTGCTAATACAGAAATTTTTAGGACATCCTGAAAAACCTGCCGTATTCAATAAGCTCTTTGGATGGATGAGGCAATCAGTGTTCTCTGGACTCACTATCTCTTGATCATACTCTTTCTGAGGCATGGGGGGAGTCTTTCAGAAGCTAGGGCCTAGCTTCTAGAGGGCTTGGACTACCAAGAACAGGATTCGAGGTGGCTGAAGCTTTAAATCACCAGCTGAGCCAATTCAGCTGAGCCTTGTCTGGCCAGCTTCTTGGAGAAGCCACATGAATGGTGCCCAGCTTTAAGGTTTGTTTCTTCATGCTGCAGTCAGCTGACTTACACTGGTGGACAGCAGAGATGGTCCTTCCCCCCCACCTTTTCTTTTTTTTTTTTTTTTTTTTTTTTAACCACTGCCTTTTGAAGAACTACCTGGAAATGGAAAAATCATTATTCTCTGTTAATTTTCTTGATTGAACTTGGCATGCTTGGATTCTCAAGGCAAAAGGGTGTGGGATTTTCACAGGGATGTACCTTATTTCTGTTTTGTCTGTAATTGCTTAAAGCCTAAGGGAGGCTTGGAGGGAGGTATGTCTTCATAACATTTTTGAAATAAGAAGTACAGATCTGTGTTTTTGTTCAAAGTTTAAATAACAAAGCCATGGATAAAGCCGGTAGGCAGGTTAAATTATTTGATTTCAAATAATACAAAGTACTGTTACCAGTTCTGCTTCACACATTTAAATTACTTTTGCTCAGAAACTGATGGTACTGTAATGGAAACAGGTTTATAATAGCAACAGTTGAAAACATTTTCTTTTATTTTAAATACACCTCACAGTATGGTTCCTCATGTTCCTCTCTGGGGTGATTATCTTCCTGTTTACCAGGATATGTAGGGTTTTTTGAGGAGTGAATAAACAGTTTGTTCAGGGTTCTCACAGCAGGGGGTTTAAATGTCCTCTCATTTCAGACAAATACAACCACACGTACAGATGTGCACACGCACACTTTGCTTTCTCCCTCCTTACAAAGTAATTGTAAAAGTATGTCCTGATTGCAAGTTTAAAGGCAGTTGTTTTCAGGATGGTTTTAATCGCATCTGGATAAAATGCTGTTTTTTCAAACATAGTTTTTAATTAAAATTTGATGAGATTTGAAATACTTAAATTCTTATCAGAAATTACATCTTAAACCGCATAATTCCAACTATCACAAGCTGATTGAATATTTATACAAATATACTATTAAAGATTAATCACCTTTCTTTGGAAAATTACTATGAAAGATGAAATGCTGAAGTGATAATAGAAACTCAGCAGATGGAAACCTGTCAGAAGCTACGTGGTAAAACTGGACTTGGAGGGTAGTTTAGAACACTAAAGCAAAATTCAGGGCTTCCTAGGTTTAGACACTTAACTAAAGGTAGGCTTTTAAATGTGAACTCAGGCATTTGAATTAATGGTTTCATGGAACTGAGGTGACCTAAAGGTGGCCAATTAGCAGCTCTGCATCACTGGTAAACTGAGCCATATTTTTTGTATATATTCCTGAAATGTACTGGGGAGGAGGGTCTTTGGCACTTAACATCTGTTGTATCTGACCTGTTCCTCTATGCTGTGAGTTACCATAATTTTCATGTATGGAAAGAGACAGGTGAATACAGAGTCAAATACTTAACAAAAGCTCATTACCAATAGTGAAAACTGGATTGGGATGGAGCCTGTGCACACTTGTGCCAAATTAATTCTTTAGTTGCCGTGATTTTCTGCTGATTCAGGGAAATGGTTCCAGTTCCTACTCTGAACTTTTAAATGGTATACACTGATACTACAAATTCTTGTCACATGTGGGAGGGTATTAAATTACCACTGCAGCTCCCCTTTATATCTGTATGCTTTCTCCCTCACTTATTTAACTTGCTCATTATAAATCTTCAGGAATATGGCAGCCAACCATTCAGTCTGTGGGTAACCAAGGCAGATGATGAAATTTCTTTTCAGTCACTGAGAGCAAAGAGGTGCTTGAAATGCTACAGTATCCAGTGGATAAGAAGTCCCAGAATAAGACAGCTCTTGGGATATGATCCTAAGATGTTTTAAAGATGTTTGTATTTTTGCAGGATACCGCATATGCAGTGGTTTGGGGTTTTTTTGTTTTAGGGTTGGTTTCAAGTGAGAGGTTTTGCATAACACTTCCGTAAGATGAGGAAACTTGTAGAACTGTCTCATGCCGCCAGACTCTGCTTTTGTTCTGGGTTTTCAAAGGGCTGGTAGGCTGCTGTGGAAGCAACTTTTATTGCAGAGGATGTGCCCCTCTTCTAGAGCCCCTGAGGACCATTGGAGTCATTGTGGGAGCTAATCAGGTGCCTGAGCTTTGTGTCCAGTGTCATGTCCAGCTCCACAGGAAATCCACAACATCTGCACAGGCCTGGCAGATGTGACACAGATTCTGCAGGTGTTCACAGTCCTTCGATGGTGGCAGCTGGAAGTCACAGGCAGATTCTGAGAGTCTTACAAACTTTTGAAACCTAACCCCTTTTAACAGTATCTTCTATATTGTTCATAAGAAAAGATGATGTATTTTATGTATCTTCTCTGTAGAGATAAATACTCTTGGCAACATGAGTATTTGCTTGTGCTTTCCTTAGCACACCTAGTCTCCAGACTCACCTGGCATTATCACCAACAAGATCATCTCTGGAGCACTATTACTGCTGCTCCTGTGATTACTCTGGAGGACATTTACAGCTTTATTCAATAGTAAACTCGAGAGATATCATAGATTGTTGTCTCCTGTAGTCATTCATAGAGCAACCTGCTGGCTGCCATATTCTTGAGGAAGAAGAAGAGGTGCAAAAATCAGATTAACAACCAACATGTTGACAACTAGAAGTTAACTGTAGGGAATCTATCACTGCCAGGGTGTAGAGAATTAGCTGTCCACATTTAAGATTATAAGAAAACTTTCCTATAATTTTTTAGAGCATGATGATTTTTCCCATCAAGGATTGGCATAAGAAACAGTTAACAGACTACACAGGCTCCCTGGCGCATGGCTTGCTCTATATGGTGACTTTATGAGGTGAGAAGTCATTTTGAGTCAATGCTTTTCTGTGCTATTTATAAGCATGTTGTGATGATTACTGCCTGAGTCATTCTTGCAGTAATATGCCTCTGTGGGTTCTAGATCGTCTATTCTTAAACAGACTGCTCGTACCCTTTAACAAAGCCCAGACCTCTTCTTTTGCCTACAGAAAGTACTAGCATTTGTCCAGATCTCCGGGCTGACAGATTAATTTTTGAATGGCTCTTTCATCTTGCTGAAGAGCAGGAAAATCTGGGCAATGTGATAAGGTCACTTTCCATAATTTAGCGAGGATTACTAGAAGCAATTGTATCAGAATCTTAAGTGCTTCTGGAAGATTCCTGAAGTGCAGCAGCCATCCACCACCTCTCTTCCAGATTTCCATATGGCAGCGGAACAGTACTTACAAGTACTTAGAAAGTTGCTTGTTCTGATAAGTACCTGTGCCAACTAAGTGAAAAAGCCATTAAAAACAAGATTTAAAAAGACCTCAAATAGCAGCAGAATATGATAGCAATGAAACATGCACCACTGCACTTAAAACCACCCAGTTGGTCAGGTTTTTCAGGTGTGCTCTTTTCCTATAGTCTCACATAGTGGTTATAAAACTTCAGGACTGTAGGATTTTGCTGTGATATAGCACAATTACTTGGTCTTAGCTAAATGTGTTCCTATTAAGTTGAATTTATGCTAATTCTGTCCCAGTTAAACAGCCGACAATGTTATTGGCTGCACTACTAAATTGCTTTCCTAGGAGACATCCCATTAAATAAGCGATACACCCAAAGTGGAGTATAATGAATTACATTTTTACTTAAGCTTAATATGTTTTACATCTGTAATCAGGATAGGATTACGTGCACTGTGGATGACAAAAGACTTCTTGGGTCCTTGGTGAGCATGGAACTTACCATGTGATTTGTCCAAATTTTTAAATTGCCTAGGCTATTTCTTCCATTTTTGTTGGAAGGTGATTCCCCAGCCTGGCATTATTTTTCTAATATTTAGCTGAAATGTTACTTTCTTCTGGTTTTGTTTATATACTCCCAATTATTCTCCTTACAGACTGCATATGTGCCAAAAGCATTTGGGCACCAATCCATTCAAATAAACTCCAATAATTGTCTGGGTAGTCTTACCAAAATCAGAATGGTGGGGTGAATTTGACTGCAGAATTTGCCCTTTTGTTTGTTATGGACATTAGCTGGTTGTTCCAGGTTACACGTTCCCTCCATTTTATGACAATTCTTTATGCCAGCTGGATCCAGGAGGAGCATTGTCCTCTGCTCTCGTTTCAGGTGTTGGCAGCACTTGTTGGGAGAAGAAAAAAGAAGCAGGTCTTTTACCAATGTGAGGGCTGCCCTCCAGCATGACGTATTAAGTCTGTGTTGAGTGACATTTGAGGTAGATCAGCATTTCAAGTAACCGGGTTGTGAAAAGTACTCTGTTTCCCAGCAGGCTGATCTTGGTTATAATTCATGTAGTAATAGGGTGAGTTGTAATGATGATGCTTTTAGGGACAAAGGTTTAGTTCCTCCAAAGTTCTGCTGATGTGGTTTTGTAAGCCAACAGCTTACAAATGTGTTCGTATGTTTGAGAGCAATTCTGGGGAAGTACACAGGGGAAGTACACAAAGCAAGTAAGTGTGGCTTAGAGACCAGAGAGCTGCAGGGCAGAACTCCTCAAATTGGCAAATACAGAGTGTTTGCTAATCTGCTCCATATGCCAAAAGAGATGGGCAGCGTGGAGCACTAGATTGGATGTCAGGCTGTGTAAAGGACTGTCAATAAGAGATTCATTGTCTGTGAAGAAAGGTAAAAGATTTCAAGCCATTTGTACCCTAGTCGCTAAGAAAGCAACATAGCTATCAGCTACACAACCAGCACATGCTTTCCATTCATGCTGTCTGAAGAGGAGTCAAACCAGTATTCCCAGGGATCCTAGAACAAGGAGTACAATAGAAAGCTATCCTATGCAATCAATGTCAATTGTAAGCTCAGTCCACAAAACCTTGTCAAGTGATGCTTAATTGGTTTCTGGAGTGTGACAGTAGGGTTCTGCCCTAGTGAAACTGAAAGTAATACAAGTTTAGTAAGCAAGAATTCTTCAAGAAGATAAATAAATAAGAAGGATTTCTTTGCATCTCATCGTCCCTCTGTACTGAATTTTAATCCTTCGTAGCAGTTTGGGAAGTTGACCATTTGGAAGGCTAATTGTTGGCTTTGACAGGTGATTCACTGGAAGCAAAGTGGTACTCTGGTGACTGAGGGGTGGCAGTGTGGGCAAGGACAGTGGTTTAAGGGCTGTCCTCACCTGTTTGCCCAAGTATGTATGTTTCTGATAGCTATTGTTCTATAGTTTCCATATTTTCATAAAATGAAAACTATTATCTAACATCCATAATGAATTTATGATCAGAACTAGCAGGATTCCACAGAATTCAGTCTTGTGAGTGCCTGAACATTTGCTGGGCTCCATTTACACCATGAGAAACAGTGGCTTCTATAACATCCCGCACGTAGAAGGAGAGGCCATAATAGTCAAGAGGTAAGGACCGAGGACTGTGCCTTAGGGGCAGCCCGGTCTGACCTGCATGGAGCTGCTGTATAGCCTTGTGAGTTCTATTCCCTCATAAGCATGTTCTACTTTATCATTTACCTTACCTAAGCTACCAGTCTTTGCAGAGTGGAAGCATCTTGCTTGCTTGTATGGTGCTCAGCACATGTAGCAACATACCATTGCATAAATAACAAGATTATGGCCGGGAGGGTTCTCTGATTCTCGTGTGTTCAGTCTAGATGGCAGAAACAGGATTGTGGAGTGGTGGAGTGGGAAGAGAGATTGTGCACCCGTCTTCCTGAGAAGCTCGTGGAACAGACTTTGAGCTGTTAGATACAATACATGGGTGAAAATGTCAAGGAGTGAGTTACTTGGCAGTGCAGCGTGGGATTCTTTTTTGGATTTTGTCAACTCCAGAAACAGTCTTGGAAAGCTGAGGAAGAAAGGGGGAGATTATAGGCAGTAGGTTTGATACCTGAAGAGTGAAAATCACATTGCAAAAGTAATAACAGAAAAGAAGAAGAAAAAGACAACTGGAGTACATGTGGCAAGGGTAGGTGCAGGGGATAGCATATTTTAATGTGGCAGAGTGGACATCATAACTACATTGCGGAATGCAAATACCTATGCACTTTTTTTGTTTCCGGGCATTTAACAAATCATGGCTGGGAATTGGCAAGAGCCTTCATTGTTTTGTTGTCTTGTTAATTGTATATGTCTTGTTCATTGTAATAATTAAGGAAAAGAATTCAGCATTCATTCAAGCTCTATCTAAACAGCAGCACAGTTCGAGCACATCATTATGCTGTCAAGCTCAGGACCTATGTTCTTCCATATGCAATTTCACATGTCCTCTACCGGTCACGTCATTAACATTCTCTGACTTGGCTCACACCACCACTTAATGCATTTGCAGACAGGTAGAGAAAAATCACAGCCAGCTCAGTTTTAGATTCTGAACTTCGTTTTACAATCCCCCAAAACCCCAGCAACTAGCTAACATGAGAAGGCACGCCTTGCCACTTCTGTGGCGAAGACTAGGGAGGAGAATGTTGCAGGGCAAGCTTTGAGCAAACATAAGAAGCATGTGTGAGCCTGCATTACTCTATCTCAGCACCTTACATCCATGCAGATTGATCCAAGTGTTGGCAAAGAAGGATTTGCGTGGGAAGAAGGGCTGCCTAAGGCAGCATCTGTATCTTGAATATGTTCCCACAGTAATACCACGCTTTCAGCATGAATGCACTCCCACCTATGGCTAAGGCTTAAAAGCATCTACGTTGGGCCCTGTATGCGTGCATGTGTCTAGGTACGCATTAATTCCTTTCTGATGATCATTTCTATAATTTCTAATGTAGGCAAATATCTTTATCTGGACATATTTTCTAAATTCTGAATAAAAATTACTGAGTTTCAGTAGCCAGCAGTACAGCATGGCATTAACTTAAAAAAAACAAACCTCAAACAACTCTGCCCAATAATAACAAAAAAGATGATTTCAAGTTAGTTATACTATTGCACATACGGGAAGGAAAGTGATATTACAAATGAGGCCTGTTGCAGGTACATAGCCACGGAAAGATGCTTATTTTCTCGTAGAAGATGAATTCTGTTCTTCTTGCAGGCAGTTATAACTAGGGAGGAGGGACTTCTGCAGAAATTGCCTCATGTACGGTGTAGGATATGGAGCCACCTGTAAGATGCAATAGCTGTTGTCTTGACCTTGTCCAGCAGAGGATATGTGAGTCCACATGCAGATGTGTATGGATGAGAAATGGATCTGAAACAGAGAAAGAAGGGAATTATGATTAGGGCCATTAGACCTCTTCCCCAGTCCTTTAGCAAGAATGTGAAGTTTGTTCTATTTTGTTCTAATTTCCCCAGTTTTCACACATTTTTTGCCAATTTACTTCTGTGGAATACGATTGCTGAAGGCCCATTATAGGTTATTAAGGCTTATTTCTAAAATCAAATGAAGGGAGATATAAAGACTGATAAATTAGTCACCCTGAGAAATGGATTCCCTACCTCTCGGTGTCTGCCAGTCTTAGCCAGCTGCTAGTCTGAGATGGTTTAGAGATCTGTAACTTACTGAAATGAGTGCACATGTAACTCTGTCGAATATAGTGACCTTTGGTGGGGAGGAGTTAAGGCTAGCTGATCTAACAGTCCCATCTGACCTGAAAGGCTCTGCATCTTGTATGTCAAATTATTAAAATTGAAGAAACTGAAATGAGGTTATTTCAGCTGTTACAATACTTCAAAAAAAAAAAAAAAGTAAAAAGGCTTTAGTAGGCATTGCACTCTGTTTTTTCTCAAGCTAGAAAGCAAAATTTGTACACTATCCTGTAATAGAGGTGGACAATTGTCCTTTGGCCACAGCACTCTGCACTATTGGCCATAGCTGGACAATAACAGTAGCTGCAAAAGGAGATGCTCACCTCATTCACCTGTTGGGAACAATCTCAGTTCAGAGAAGGACAAAAAAACCCAACTCCTGTGACAAGCTATATTTGATGCGGCATTCCTGTTACAAGCTAAAGATAAAACATACTTCTGAGGCCTTTTCCCTAGGGTTTTCCCTCGCCATGGTTTCTCATAATGTAACAAAACCTCTACAAAGTAGATCACGTATAACTTTTAGCTCATTCAGAGATAAGCTGGCCAAAACTTTGTTGGAATAAATTAATGTCATTAATTGTACTCAATGGACCTAAGCTTATTTACCCCAAAAGAGAGTTTTGCCAGCTGAGTTACAGCAGTTGCAGTAGAAAATGTTAGCAATTAGGGCACTCCTGCTCTACAGTATGCTTAAAGATTGCACTATCTTAGCCAGTGAAATCTGTGGGTACTTGTTTACTAATGTGATTTTCCTTTACTTTTTGCCTCTGTTTCTGTGTTTATGGGTGAGAAGACTGCACAATTCTGGTTTGCATATAATGTGTGTAATTGCTAGTGAGCATCAGATTTTGGAGCTTCTGGCTCAGCATTAAGTCTGCTCTGCTCAGGAGAGATTTCAGAGCATGAAAGCAAGGGAATCAACCAGAGTTAAGTGACCCTACCAGAACCCACTGATATGTTTCTTGATATGACCTGTACGATGATAAATATATAGGCTCCTGAGCTCCCTGTTACGTTTACAGAGCCACATTCCAAAGTTCCAGACTATTTTAATGGAACTGTTTTGCTATTGCAGATATATCTGGTGACCACAATAAAATAAGCATGTTTACCAAACACCTGAGATGGTGAGTACCATCATTCCTGGGCAAAAATCCATGTGTGCTACTGGTTATAGAAAGTGTACCAGAACCTTTAATGGTGGTGGTTTGCATTTCCTGTTTTACCAAATTGCTGGGAACTACCAAAAATAATACAACACAATATGCCCAGAATAGCATAATTTATTTCACTGTTCTGACACATTTGAGATTATATAGAAATAACTGATCTGTGCATTCCTTGCCTTCCTGAGGAGCTCAAACTGGTTTCTCTCAGTAAAAATGGCTGTAAAACCCTTTTTGAATTAGAGTGCTCTGGACATGCCTGAAAAATACCTTATTTTCATTTAAATGATAGTTGTGTGAAAGATAATAGCAATTTAGTACTTTAAAAAAAAAAAAGCAGAGGCAGAGGCACAGCAAATTGGCAGATGAACATGATAAAAGCCCACAGGATAGATTCTGTATTGACAGAAACGAGCATCTCTATTCCCATCATTGGCTGTGAACAGCTATTTAGCAAGTTGTGAATTCTGATCAACCTAATCTTCTTCACTCCAGAGAGTAAAATCATCAAAAACCTTTCCTTTCTGAGCAGTGTGTGTTTACTGTGAGCCTTTCTGCCTAGACCCAGATTCTTTCTGTTATTGGGAGGATTGAGAAGCACACTTCTTCTTACTAATGCTTTCTTAACACCCAGTGAAGAGCAAAAGACTAATTTTCTTTTAACAGTAAATAATTACTTAGCTTTCCCATAGAACTCAGGCAGAATTCATAACCAGTCTCGCTGTGATAGTTCTGTGTAGCAGTGCCTTGCAGGGAGTATTCTGCAACCAAATTAGCCAGTTGTCATGCTCCCCAGATCTCTTGCCAAAGAGTATGGGGAAAAATCTTTTAATTAGCCGTTCCCTGAGTAGGTCTTCCTTGATTAGTTTTATCTGAACATCATGTTTGAGAAAGAAAAATCTATTTAGGAAGGGGCAAGAGTACACTGTAAAATTCATAACTGTCCTTTGCATCCAAGTGGGAGCTCGGTTCACAAGAGGCCAGTGTGAGCCCAGATGATGCAGTAGCAGCCAGAGTGCAGAAGGCATGGTAGGAGTCTTGGTATCGATGAGTTTTAATTTGTTACATACGGTGGGACAAAAGGACATAAAAAAATCATGCTGACCTAGCTGAGGCAGTACTTATATGTATGTGTAGTTGGGTAGCAGGGGACAGCAGTAGGAGGAAAGCTGAGGAGGAAGGAAGAATAAGTAAAACAAGATTGATTTATCGGCCCTGAATTGTTCATCTGTATTCCATTCTTCACTGTGCTGCAGAGGAGGAGAGTGGCTCTGGCACCGTGGTTGGGGAACAGAGCAAGAGAGGGGGAGGAAGGTGATATCTATCACAGGCACCAAAAGTGTTTAATTTTCCAGAGGCTCTGATTAAACAAATGTTGCTGCTGCCTGGCAGCCCTTGCAGACGTTTGTTGGGACAGAATTAATCAGGAGGTAATTTGTCTGCTGCAATGTGTAGGGTGGCTTGGCAGCACAGTCTTGATGGAGACTACTTTTTTTTTTTTCTTGAGGTTTCCCAAGAGCAGCCATATTTCCCAAACTTCCTTCTGTGCCCCAGTTAATGCCACCGGTTTTCCTAAGGACAGGGATTTGCTATTGATGGGTCCAGGTGGGGTAAATGACAGCCACAAATAATGATGTATGACCGTTGTTAAGTTGATTAGGGAGCCTTGGTAATTACGAGGGAGAAGGTCAAAAGGAGTGACCTGTGGGACTGATCTAAGGACGGCTCTTGTGAGAATGAGATGGTGCTGAAAGCAGTAAGGATCTGCCCCACACATGGATGGGGAAAGGATTTCACTGCTGATGCTACTTCACATAAAAGGGAGCTGAAGGGACCAAGAAGAGAAGTACCTTGCACTGAAGAACAGCACATGGTGTCTGGGCATGAGCAAGGTAGGAACCGAGTAACCAGCATAGACGTACCGGTACCATGTGTAGACAAGGTTGGCTGTGTTTCACCTGTTCACCTAATTGACGCTTATGCGTACTTTTAATCACCTTTAAACTGTAATTATCCCCTGTAGTGACTTTTTCCAGTTTACCCTTGTGCAACTGCAGGGACCTCAGTCACAGCACAGCAGATAAGGATTGCCCCAGCATTTGGGGGAAGCTCCAGCACAGGCAAGGATGGAAGCTGCTCTTCCATGTATTCTTTTTTGAATTTGCTAAGCATATGGAAAAGGAGTCACGTGAAATGATTCTTGTGCCCTGCAAGGTACAAGATTGTCTATATTTGTTGCCTTTTTTTCTTATATACAACAGCTGAATGGGCCCCTTAGCACTGGGGCAGCTATACATGAACAAGTGGATCAGCACCTAAGTTAGCTGAACTCACTTTACCCTTTTCCTTTCATCTCATCTTTTCTTACACATTCTACTTTCTACTGTTTGTGTGCCGTGTGTATAAAGGTGACAGTACAGCAAATGCGTGGTCTGTGTGAGCTTGCAATGGCCCCACTCTCCAGGAGGGATAAAGACACAGTTTAATTATGCAGGCCACTCATGGGATTGATTATAAAATCTTAACACCGCTCTGTGAAGAGCACAAGTAGAAATAAAAATCTTATTTCTGCAGTGAATTAGGAAGTTTAAATATAAATTCCTGCAACTAAAAGGCAGTCTGCCTGATTAACCTTTAGTCCAAATGTCCAGGGCTCATGGGGAAAGAAAGATTAATTCTAACTGATGTAAAACAGCTAGAAGAATGACTTAACATCCCTAATGGTGTAACTGTTGTCATTTTAACACCTTTTGACTCTGCAGGGCTTGAGGTACACACTGTCAGCCCTTAAAAGGTAGGAACCTCACTCTAGCAGTTTCCAGGGCTGTAGTGCTATGAGATAAGAGGGGACCTTAGCTCTGATATTCTGTTGTCTGGGAAACCTGTTACAAGCACGAGACTGAATCTTTGCCTCTCTCAGGATGGACTCAGGCTTGATGTCCAGATTTGTTTGTTGGGGGATTTCACTCATTTCTGGTGGAAATGAAGGAAAGCATCATTGTTTCTTGTTTCAGTAAAGATACTGGGAATATTGCTTAATGGGTCGTATTCATGAACTAAAACAGGAGTTGCTGCAATACCTGTGGAGTTGGGATGGATAGATGAAGTCACAGAGATTTATGAGTAGGGGACAAGTGATACCATCAAAATCTATTCTTCTTGTGCCTCTCACATAGCTAACATCTTGGCTTCTGTAGGGCACAGCAACAAATACAGAGAGAAATGTACTTGCACAGAACAGATTTCCCTCTCAGCTGTACTTAGATACATTTGCATTGTACTGAGAAGTCTAAAGTAAGAAGTGGTCTCAGCTGGCCAAATCTTTGAGCATCTCGGGAGTGGAAAAGCTTTCCACCCTTCCTTGCTTTTGGTAAGATGGAAACTGGAAATTTAACATCTGCTCCTTCCAATGAGTGAATTTAGTAAGCCTGAAAGAGATGTCTTTAGATATGCAGGTTTATCACCTCTTTGAAATGGAAAGCTGCCTGTCCTGTCTAGCATTCTGTTTCCTGTCCAGTGAAGCCTAAAACTTGTTTTACTCCGCAAAGGAAATGCAAAATGAAGGGGAAAAATCTGCAGCACACTCTGTTGAGTTCATTTGGTAGGATAGGACATTTTGCAGTCCTTGGGGATGAAGCGTTCTTTGTACATTGGAGAGAACCTCCTTTTTGGACAGGGGTTCCACAGCAAGGCATCCACATGTGCATCAGAGGTGTTAGCGCTGCCAGCCACATTTGTTCTGAATAGGCAAGGTATGTGCCAAGTGTTGGATTTGCACTTGAAAAGTGCAAAGGCTTCCTGATGGTTCAGGAGGAAAAAAATTACACATCTGTGTCACACCTACTTATGCTACAGTCATTCAGAATAGCACCTTGCCTTCTCTGGTATTAAAGAAGGAGAAAAGAGCAACGGGAGGGAAAATTATAGGGGCACCATTATGTATACGTGCTGTGTTTTGAGTGTGGCTCTTGCGTGAGGATAAGCAAAATATATCTGGAAAAGCACAGTGCCAAAGGAGGACAAGGCAAGTAAAAGGGCTCAACACACACAGCTGGCTTCAGATAACAGGCAGCGGTAGGCTGGCCTGCGTAGGGGAGGGCTCCTTGTGGGAGCCCACAGTTAAAAGGCGCTGCCTTGGCCCACTGGCAGAGGGTGACCCTCAGTGCCACCATGCTTTACAAGAAGTGCTTGCTGTTTGCAAGTGTGCAGGTGCTTTTCCTTTCCTTTGAGCCAGAGCCTCCATTGCAACGGGGAACGTGCAGCGATACCTGTGCTCCAGGACCGACATCCATCCCTTTCACCCCTCAAGCCTTCAGCATTCAGCATCCTTGCCAACAGTGGAAAGTCCTTCTTCTCCCACCTAAGGAAAGGTCTTGAAGGAATGGACTGTTTATTAGGCAGTTGCAATAAAAGCAGTAGCCTGGGAAGAGTGAGGCTGACAGAGGTGATGGAGGTGCTTACTGTAATATCTTAAATCCTTGGAGTGGAAGGAGGAGGGGGTTGGGACTGCGGGAGAAGCAGTGAGCAGAGGCAGTTTGATCGGGTAGGCTGAGAGCTGTGGCAGGAGGAGGTTGACCCCAGGTTTTATCTCTGACTAAGGGGAAGCGGTTGTCAGGTGCCCCCTTACAAATGCTGGCAGTCACAGCGCTGAGAAGAAATGTATGTATGGCTCTGCCTCTGCCTGCCTCATTCGGATGTAAATGATCTGCGAGCTGGCGAGGCATGGGGGGATGCTACAGCTGCAGCACCCTGACCCTCGCAGACTGGCTTCCTGAAGAGGCACCATGCACTAATAATAATATTCCTCAGCAATAAAAACGTGCTTGTTTTATGTACTTGGAGCCTGAGATTAGTCTGACCCAGTAATACCCTGCATCAGCAGGCTTCTTAAATCAGACGTGAAGAACTTAGAGGGAAAAGTATGTTAATTTACATCCTCTATATTCCCCACCATAAGCACATCACAATAGGGCTCCTGTTTTCTCTTGTCGCCTTCCCTTCCCCGAGCAAAGCGAGGTTCCTCCCACCTGCCCACAGCCCTTCGGCAAGCGCGAGCACAACTCCCACACTAGTCTCCTTGCCAGAGTTTCAGCTGCTGGTGCTGCTTCCATGCGCAGGCTGCTCTGGTTGCTGGGCTCAGAAGGTTGGTTCTTAAGCTGTCTGTTGAGAGCATTTCCCCACCCCCACCCCTCATGCTTAGCTGCCCTTTCCTGGGCACCCAGGTCCCAGTTTGGGGCAGCAAGTGATGCTTAAACACAGAGGGAAGATGAAAGCAGAAGGAGCTTCTTGGTGGGGTGAAAAGTTTGCATGGTCAGTGGCCTCTGTCCCTAGTCCCAGGAGCCAGGTCCACTTTCCTGCCAGATCATCCTTTGGTGGTCGTCCCGTACTCATCTCGTCTGAACCTATACCTGAGTGTTCCTTACTCCTTGAAGTCTATTGTGAGCTGAGGGCTTTTGAGCTTCACAGATTTGTGTATTGTGGAGATGTTTGCTACCATAGGAAGTCTCTTATCCGTATGCAGAGTTTTCTACTCAGTTTCACCTTTTTTCACTACTTGCCATAATTAATAATAAGTACGATATGCATGAAGGTGCTGTCATGGGCAGCTTTCTGCTGACTGGCACAAAAACCCACTAGAAACAGATTATTTGGATTTCTAACTTCTTCCCCAGTATATCCTATATCTGACGTTCTATTGCTAGTTTGTTCCTGATTCTCTGGTCTTCCATGAGGAAATATTCCCGTTGCCTTCTTTTACTGATGATTCCTTGTTTGTGGCTTCCTTTATTTTAAGAAGTGGGTCTGGAGGCACAAGCAGGAAAAGAAAAAGGAGTAAAATGAGAAATTGACCAAAAAGATTAAAATGACAAATAATATGTGGGCTGCAGTCTTCCAGAAATCCAAGAATAAATAAGGCTTCTTTTAAAGTGCTTTGAGGAGGAGGTTGATGATAATTTTAATCTATTTTTTTTGGTGAGATATCCAACTTCTGTAGATAAAGTGCCCTAAAAACTAGCCCGTGTTAGCAAAAGCACCTCAGAATAGATTTTACTGGACTATTTTTGTGAACGAGAGTTTGAGATAAGGAAAAAAAATGTCCAAATTAGTTGAAGACTGTATCTACCTGTGGTAGATGTATTACTGCAATAACAATGCCGATTGGAGGCTGTGTTGTGCTCGACCTGTGAATACACGTTAAAAAGGCTTGTATGCAATAGTCCCTGCTGGCTAATGAGGTTGGGGCACTGCCTGCTGTCTCTTGGAATATATTGACTTTTGACAGAGCAGTTACCAGGTTCTGAAGTAGACTGCAGTGTTCAGTGGGACTTCTCAGATGTTTCTATCTAGACATAAATTCTTCTTTTCAGTCCTTTGATCTACTGCTCTCTCCTCAAGTTTTATCCTACTTTTTGGCAGGGGGACAGGAAAAGCTGAAATTTTGAGGAACCTGAATTGTTTCGCAGTCTCACTCCGCTTGGTAACACCAGGAGTCAGTTTGGCCCCATTTTCTCTTTTTGTTATCTCATTTTGAAAGGCACCCTACAGCGGTGGAAAGCAGTCCTGAAAATGGGTGTAAATGAGGGATTTTTTTCTGGTAGAGGAGGTATGTGAACTTGCACCCAGATGAAGGCGCTCTGCACGCACGGGGGGCTGTACTGTTCTCCTCTTGCTTAGTGAAATTAGGCTGGCAGTGCTGCCTGATCAAAACCTCTTAGCACTTTCCTTATCTTTGCTCAAGCCCTCTTAAATATTTACCTTTTTCCTTCACAGTCACTGGAGCCTGTCTTGCACGCAGCAAAAGGCTGCCCCGATTTGGGTGGCCACGGGCACCAACCGTACCGCAGGTGCAGGGCACCTGGGGCCAGGCTCCGCGCGGCAGCCGAGCGCCAGGAGCTCTGCGGACAATATGCTCTTGGGGAATTCACGGGCTTGTTTTCCCCTCGCTGCTTTCCTCAACAGAAAGCACTGCCTCTCGGCTAATAGAGGTCATAGCTCCAGCTCCATCGGTTGCATTTTTAACGTTTTAGCTATTAGGAAGTGCTCGCATCCCGACTTGCCGCATTATTTCTGTCAGTAATGCCAGCAGATAGTTTGGAGAGATGTTCAGTTCCCACCTGTGCTTTTCACCTCGGTACCACTGACTTAGGATTTGTTTGTGAGTTTTATCAGCAATGTGTCTGCAGTACATGAAGAGCACTGCTTCAGGGGGGCAGGCGGCTGGTTGTTGGGGAAGGGAGTGACCTTGGCATTGTGCGCAGCAGCTGAAGGGTCGCCCACCCATCATCCTTGTTGCAGTGCAGGCCTGAATCTGTATCAAGAGCTGTGTTTGCTTTGAACACTCAAAAAGAAAAGAAGAATCTTTGGATTCTCTCCTGCTGCTTGTGGAGGTGCCCGTGTCAAATAGCATTTCTGAGAACCTGGGTTTACGTAGATGGCAACAAGGCCATTTTCTGTTCTTAGGACCTTTGTACTTGCACCTCAAATCTCTTTTATTTTAAAAAGGATGCTACTTAGCCCGGATTCCTATTGGAATAGTTTACTGCTTTCCCAAGGAGCTCTAACAGGTAGCATTTTCCCCCTACTTCCTTCTGATTTCCAAAATGGCGACAAAGCTAATAGTACTGCTTTGCACCTACGTAAGTCCTGTTGTCCAGTGAACTCAGATGTGCATTATAAATGTTGGAAGAGTCTTGTAGTCCTACCATGAGCTAAATACAATAAATACTTTTCTACCCATTCTGCAGCAAAGACACAGGTGTGCGCTGCTTTCCCAAGTGCAAATGGTTTATGTGGTGTAAAGGGAGAGTCGTGTGGTGTCAGAATTAATTTCACTTTTAATTCACTAATATTCTAATATGTAGCAAATGTGTGCCCTGCTTAAATATTGATGCAGGACTCGGATAAGATACAATGATGTTGGTCAGTACTGGGTCAGGATAGCAGCTCGTATTTTTATCTGTAGAAAAAATAATGGTAAATGGCTGAACCCTGCTCTCCGTAGGGTGTCTCTCCAGCAACCATGGCTTTTGTCTGCTTGGTAGGTAATGGCTGTGGGTCGCATCGCCGGCTCTGCTAAGGTCGCGTTTAGTTTGGCAAAGATTAATGACGTGCAAAAGAAGTTCGCAGGGCTTTTGTGCAGAACTGAGTGTGCCAAAAGTCACAGGTCAGTCAGCTTTGGGCTTGTGGTCCCTTGCTGGATGTTTTATTTATTTATTTAACGCTCAACTCTACCATTTTGTGTTCCTGTCAATCACCGAACCCCACCAGACAAGGCACAGCACGATGTGTTCTGAGTCATGGTCCTCCCCCAGAGGACACGGGGCCGAGGAAGCAGAAGCTGTAAGCAGATTTGAGCCGAGCCCCCTGAAGACGTGGGTGCCGATGGGAGGTGAAATAACGGGAGGTATTCCTCCTCCTCATGCCAGCAGCCAGTGGCAGTGCCTCCTGCAAGCCATCTCTCCTGCCTCCCTGGCTCACTCCTCCATGGAAACCAGCTGTCCAGTGCTCACTGCCCTGGGCCACTGGGCCTCTGGGCGTGTTGCCCAGTTCACAGCTGCTGTGGGGAGCTGCTGTTTTTCTCTCTCGTACTATAATAGCATCCTTATGAGGCTTCCCCCAGCCCGTCTCGCCCCTGCAATACAAAGTTACGTGTTTTTGCGTGTGGCTTTGCTGTGACATTTGGGTTCATTTAGTATGCTCCTGGGAGTACATCTTAACTCTAGAAAGGAAAAAAAGGAAGGACAGAAAAGAGGGAAGGTCAAGGAAATCCTAGTCTGTAGCAGGAGTTAGAAGAGGATAAAAACAAGGAGTGGTTTTGTATGGGAAGATTGCTGTCACTGAACCGGCTGTGCTGCGGTGTGGGGCAGTGACAGTGCAGGCATCTGCCTTCTGCTGGGTAGACTTGGGAGTACTCGGGAAGCGCTGGGAAATCTCAGTTTTTCAGCGGAAAGCCAGTGATAAGGGTAGTCTATTTAGGGAAAATGCCAGCGATAGCTGGCTGTTCTCAACAGTCTTTGAACTTGATGCAATCTTGATGCAAGAGAGGGTATGGGGGTTTCCAAAAGAGTCTGGTGTTTAAATATTGGGTGTATCTAATTTTGCAGAAAACACCTGCTCTGTGTTGGTGCCAGGTTCATCCAGGCTTACACCCTTTATCCTAAAAATCAGGCAGAATTTTATTCCGGATGCATCTTACACAGTCATTTCCAATTTAGACCATCATCACCTTTCTGTCCCCAAATTTTTATTACCTTACCCTGACTTTACAGCCTCGGTAAGACCAGCACCCTCCCACCTGCTGCGCCTTTCCTCTACCCAGCCGTTTCCCCTTGACTCTACCACATTGTCTCTGTGAGCACTTCATGCGCAGAAACACAGGTTGCAATATTCCCAGCCATCTTTCCCTTACAGGAATTTCCTCCCCCTTTTTGCCTGGCTTCCAGTACAATAAAGTAGTAGAAGATTTTTACAGAAGCTTTTGCTTTTATTGCCTCCTGTGCTCTTGCTGCACTTAATTACGCGATGCAGCAGAAGATTCAAAAGTGAGAACAGCATCCTCGTATCTTTAGCCCTAGTTCTAGACTCCTTGTTACCAACATGTGAAATGGGTGCCTGGACACACTGTGTCTGTGCCCCTGGCCCGTGTTCAGTCTAGCACGACATCTCCCATTTGGCATCTTGCTGGACCTGAGCAAATCCTTTGCGTAATCATGTGTGAGGCAGTAGGGCAATTTTAGAATGAGTCTGATACTTTTTTTTTTTTTTTTTTTTTTTATTCACTGCTGCAATCTGGAGTGCACAGAATTCGACTCTAACCTTTCAAGGGAAAACAGATAGCTTGTCTTTAATTCTAAATATATCTCCTGCCCCAAAACACAAAGCAAATAGTCATGGAGTTGTAGGAAAGGAGGAGTCTGCTGGCTGATTAGAAATGTAGATGAATGACAATATGGAAAGAAGTGCAGTGATTTATGACAGTGTGGAAAGAAGTGCAGTGATAGCATTCAAGTTACTAGAGAAAGGGTCTTTCATCACCGGAAGATTGTAAGCCTTTCTGCATCCATAATTCACTAGTCAGTTACTGGAAATAACACTGTTTTAAGAAATTATTTACCCTTCTAGGCAGGATCGATGTGTTTCTGAAGGTGTGTGTGTTTCTGTGTATGTCATTGGTAGTTTCAAATCAATAGTGGGAAGTAAACTTGAACCAAATATGCAATCTTGTCTTAATTCTTCTGTGAGAAAATTTCCTTTGGCTCTGATTTATTATAAGTAAAAAGAATGGGAAAAAAACCCCAAAACTGAGAATGTGGTATTGACCTAGTGTTCACTGGAGGGGAAAAAAGATTTTTAAGGTGCTTCCTATGCACATAGTGAAGGGGGTGGAGCAGTGGAACTAGTCTGTACAGGTCTGATGACCACTGATATGCCTTTAGTTAAGATTTCGTATAGCTGTAGATGGCTTTCCCTGGGCTTATGGAAATGTATGCCATTCCTGAAGTAAAGGATTGGGTAACCTAGTTAGTTTTTTCCATTCCTAATTTCTCTGGCTAGCAGATCCGTTCTGTAATCCAAGTGAGGTGACTGAATGATTTTGAATTGTTGATGTTAGTATTAGGTGTCAGATAAATCACTGCTGTCTACCCTGGGGAGTAGTTTATTTTCCTGTGCTGCATATGGATCAAAATAAAGCTTCCCTTTGATCTGGGGGAGAAAAGATTGCTCCTTTGCAGCAGTCAAAAATATAGGTCCCTGAAGCCATAAACCATTCTGGTGCAGTTTTTAGAATGAGGTATGGCAAAACATGTCGTCTGTGCTTTTTCTTCTAAGAATAGTCTAGTTGGATTCCTTATAGGCTTGGTTACGTGCCACAACTCAAGGAGAAAAATAATATGCATGGGTTTTATTTATATGACCAGCACAGTAATGATGTAACTACCTGAGGCAAAGATCTCATTGGACTAGACTGAATAAATCAAGAATTTTCCAAAGGTACTATTCACTCGCTTCAGAACATTTTGAAGTGGCAATGAAAACATTTCTCTCTTTTTTTTTTTTTTTTTTTTTTTTTGGGGGGGGGGGGGGGCATAGACATTTCGTGCGTGTTTGGCAGTTCCAAGCAGATCTTGGTTTGTAATACTCCTGACAGCACTTACTATGATCTGTCAAGTCAGTAATTTGTGAGCTCCAGATTTACAGGATAATTTCTATAACTAGCATCTAACAAGTCACGATGAAGTTAATCTTTTTGTTGTTTCATGTATTTTTTTGAATCATTCAGTTAATTCATGCAGCTGTTTTTATTCTCGTGGCACTGACTGGACTCTATCAATACAGCTATCAGTGGAAACTGTTATTAATATGAGATGTGCTAAAAAAATGGCGTTCTGTAGACAGGTTTTTCAGCTCACTGATTTCTTCAGTGACATGAATGTGAAAACAAGGGTTTACCTAAAAATTATTACAGCTTATTTGTTATAAATTATGATGCATAATAACATGGAGGTTCATTCAGAGGCGTAACACATCTGCACAACTGCCTTTTTGTGTGGTTCCTAGATACTCAGCCCAATCCTTTACCTTAACTGGAAACATGTGCAAATAACAGGGTTGAATTAAATAGTCCAGCGCCAGGGTACTGGAGATTGGGTTTATGCATTCATCTGGAAAACCTAAGTGCATAATGTAGTTCTCTAATTTGGAGAACTAAACCCAAAACCACATTTTCAGTCTTCCTGGTCATTTTTGTTAGGTAGAAACTTAGGAAGTTTTACTTTTTTAATGAAATGGTATATAAAAAAAAAAAGTTAGTGTTGAAACGGTCAATGTCATTTTAGTAAAGTTCAGAAAAACAAAAGCTGAAGCTTCCAACTTCTACTTATAATTTTATTTTTCCTTTGTTCATGTGAGTAACAGAAAAAAATGTGAGGGGGTACTTTAAGCAACCAGATAAGGAATTTTTCTGTTTGGGTAGCGGGCCAACTTTTGAACTTGCTGGAGAAATGCTAAGTATTACCGAAGCTGGGCAAAATTACAGAGCTTTTGTATATACAGAGTTTAATCAAGATGAACAATTTTCTTAGGCAAATTCCTCCTCTGTGAAGAATATACATGGGGAAAAATGGAATATTTTTTTCTCATATTCCTTAAGAGACACGTTTTTTAGGTACCGTAAGAATGATTAAATCAGCTAATTCCTAAACAATTTATTTTATTCCAGAGAAGCTTTCAGTATTTCAATTTCTGTTAAAGTAAACATCAAAACAATTCCTCAGGGTGAAAAGTCTGTGTCATCAGGTGCTGTTCTTACTTTATCAAAGTGCAACCAGCTGTCATTGAGAATAACATGTGGTTCTGAAACTCCCTGAAGCTACTTCTACTGTCCATTTTTGCCTGCGTCCTCCACTGTGTCCAGCTAGAGCAATACCTTAGTGCTATGACAGCCCGCCCTCCCGAGCAGCTGACCAACCTCATCTCAGGGCTCATCCATCTCTCTTCCTAATACGCCTGTCAGAGTTAAGGAAATAGGTAGGCAATAGAGCTGCAGAATTTGCTGCTCAAACAAGTGGATTTCATGATAGATGGGCTTCCAAGGTCTGTTTGGTTTGGCAGAAGAAGGGTAGCAGAGAGGAGAGGCATGAAGGGGAGAGGTAGAGAAGCTGCCCCCTGTTGCCTGGTGCTTTGTGCTAGCTGGCATGTTTGTGGTTCAGCTAGATGATTAGGAATCTCCATTTCTCTTGGTATTAAAAAGACACGAGCCTGGCTCCCCTTCCATTGGTGGAGCTGGAGAGTCCCTGGAATTGACTGGAGACAGGGAAAGGGACAACGCAAGCAGGGACGGTGGCAGGCTTGGACCATGTGCAATTCCGTGTGGCTGTTAATACCTCAGACAGGACAGACCTCAGCACAGTGGTTTGCAATGGAAAAAGAGCCCAGAGATCCTTTCAGAAATGCAGCCAGTCACACCTTTATTTTGCTTTTATCTCAGCTAAAGGAAGTAGGAAGATGTGAAGTCATAATGCAAAATGTTGTTCTTAAATTTTTATCCATTTATTGCATGTACTGAGCAATGTTTTCAGCACCCTTTGTTCCCCTTTTTTAAAAAATTTGCTCCCTCAGTTTTCCTGTTTTTCTGCCCATTCATAGAGTCTTTTCTTATGCGTCATTAATACTCAGAGCTTGAGTTGTTTGATTTTTACCCTTTCCTATGGGGAAAACCTGCCAATTAAATCTTGTCCTTGCTTTCCTTCTGTAGAATCAGCTGTTTGCCAATATATTACCATTAATTTTCATTTACTGTATGCCATTTAATGTAATTGTGTATTTTAAGGGAAGCAGCACCGAAACGTATGTTCCTAATCATGGACAACTCTCGTATTATTTTCTTTCAGAATTCACAAGTGTGTTGTTTGACCCATTAATTAATACATTGGTATATGACTAAGAACACAAATATCTCCTCATTTTCCCCCCTCCCCTCACTTAACATTTTGTTTGAGAAGATCAGTACATTTTGTCTGTGAAAAGCCCTGGATTAAATGCCACCCACAAATGATTTTCTGCATGTTTTATTTTGCCAAAGGAGGTTGTCAGACGTTGGGGGAAATAATGTAAAATTGGCTGACCTAAGACTTCAATTAGCTAACAAGGAAGTTTACAAAAACTATCATATTAACTTTGCACATCATTTTACTGAGGCAGAAATGCTTTGTCACACAGTACTTATTTCTTGCTTTGCTTACCTCAAGGCACAAAGCACAAACAGGAAATAAATTTATTCCTGATTTCTGATGCAAATATATTCTGCAAATACTAAATGTTGAGAAGAGGTTTCCTGTCTATCAGTCATTCCTGTTTCAGCCTGATACAACCCAAATAAGTGGTATTTGACTTGTGTGTTTAGATTAGCATTGTTTTGAATGGAACCCTTGGATTTGAGGGCAGCATCTGGTTTTAGCCCTGCAAGAAGCCACTGTACTGCTTTCGCATTCTTTTACTTAAAAGGAAATAGGAAAAGAAAGGGTAAAGCATGTGGGAAGTTGTGTATTTACAAAATTATGGCTTGGGAAGCAGCTGACTGAAGGGAAACCTTCCTTAAGGACTGGTCTGAGGAAGTTGAGGGTAAAATTGATAGTAATGGAAAAGGGAAGTGAACAGCCGTATTTTACAAAACTTGAAATGCATGTCGATTTAGAACAATCGTAAAAATGTGGGTAAACGCTGTCCATAACATCTTCAACCATTTAACAGATCTAAATCTTCATTTCTTTTCCTTCAGCCTTCATTTTCTGTTGAAATACAGCATCTGTAAGAGCATCGTTTTTTGGGCTTATTTTCCTTCAGACTTTTCCACCTCTTCATTTATTTTGTTGCAAGCCATCAACCAGATGATTCTTCCACATGCTGATATCCCCTGCTGGAACCTCTGTTCCTGCTTTGGTTGCTTTTCCATATTTATAGCCCCCTTCCTACTAGCTGCCTTCCTCTTTCATTTTTCTACTCCAGTCTGTAACACATTGTCAAAATCATCTTCTTGCCCCCCATCCCTTTTGCCGTATTACCCTTTAATGGAGTCTTTTGGTAGCCCTTTGTCGTCTTCTCAATAATGTTCAACCTGCTTTGTATTCCCAGCCAAAGCCTCTGTCACTGTTGCTGGTTTTAACTGAGAAATAAATTGTAACGTTAAAAAAGAACTGGAGGCCGCCTTGGTATCCAGTGGTTCTCCATCAGGATCTGTGTATCCAAGGCAAAAATAATCAGTGCAGGTAACAGGGTTCTGGGAGCTTCTTTGGAAAGTGCCAAAGGCAAGCTGTGGCCACAGGCTCTTCCTGCAGAGGTGGAGTAGCCCAGGGATGTAATATAGCAGAGTGCAGCCATTGGTCATCCATTTCCCCTGAATACAGTTTACTAAATGCTTGTATCCAACAGCAGGATGAGCCAGGAATCTTTTGCAGGGAACTGAACTTTCTACATCAGCTCTTTCAGATGCAGTCACTCCTCGGACCCCTTCCTCGCTTTTTTTCAACATCACTTTCACACCTTTTTTCATGGTGCTCACCAGTCTTGTGCTTATGGCCCTAGGGCTGTTACTCCTCCCTTCTTACAAATGTGATGAATCCTTTATCCCCTGTCTGGTAGTCTTGGATTAACAGCAGTCTCATCCCATCAGTTCCCAGGAACCGCGTGATTTGTCTGGTTCATCACACCTGTGATTCATTAGTCAAGGGAATGTAAAAGGCTGTGAAAAAAACTTAACTTCTCCGAAATGTAAAAAATTGTGGGGCCTCACTTTATCTTCAGCCTTTTCTTTCTTCACCACTAGACCTTCTGGATCTCAGGATCCAGTGCAAGGTCAGGCTCCTTTGGGTTCTCGTCCCTCTTTTCCTCACCAGAGGGCAGGCAACTTACTCGGGTCCTGAGGCTCCGAATAAGGTTTCGGGTTGAAGAGATCTATTGCTACAGCATTAAGTTTTTCAGGCTTCTGCTACAGAGCTTTTAAACACCCTGTGTGGAGCTGCTGTGACATGGAGTACCTCTCGACTCCATCACCCCATCTGCCAGGTGTGCTCATGTGTTCACACTCGGTATTCCTGCAAAACTGTGATCGCTGCTGAACTGGGTAATGATATTGATATCGGTACCGCACAGAAACAGACTGCTCAGTTTCTTCAAAACCATTGCATTATTGCAAGTCTCTTCTCTGCAGACTGAGAGATATCTTGGTTCATATTAGAAAAATATAATCACAAGCAAAAGAGGTGGTGTTTTTTAAAAAAAAAAAAGACAATAAAAAAAAAATAAAGCCAAAACCTCAGCAAACTTTTTTCACAATGGGTTTTAAATTCTGCAGAAAATGAAGAGATAAAATGTATCAGAGCTTATACCTACTAAATCCTCTGACAGCTGCTTTCTCATCCTGCTGCCTGAAAATGAATCAACTTAATTATTTCTGTGGCTATGTACATCCAGACAGCTTAGAGTTGCCTCTTTATCGCTGGCTACAGTAACTGGCCTTGTGTTCTGGAACAGTTAAGAAGATTGAAAACTGAGTGGTTGGTTTTGGTTGGTTTTTTTTTTTTAATTCCAGAGTACACAGACTGTAATAGAAGAAATGGTTTGGAATTTTGGAGTCTCCTGTCAGTGTTAGATTGTGCCCGAGTTTAAATTTGCTTGTGTAGGATGGTGTGTTTGGATTAATATTCTGAAGTGATGTGGAGTGGAAGCTTGGTGTACAGGCTATGACGTAGAGACTGGTGTAGTGAATTCACAGATTGCAGTATGTGGAGATCTGGGGGATGGACAGGGGACACGACAGCATTAAATTCTCTTCCAAGGACCTTGAATTTTCTCAAGATGACTCTTCCGAGTACTCTGAAAATACAACCATTGATCTAGTTAAGACAGCTTATCCTTTGGAACAGTCTAAAAAAATGGTCTTAAATTACCTGATGCACATGTTAAACATGTAAAGTTTTCATTAAAGGAGTTGACAGGTTGCTTGTAAACTGAAGTAATTTCCTTTCCCTTCAGAATTAGATTTTCTTTATGACCTCCTTTGTCAGTAAGCGCTGCTCATTAAGAATATTTGGCCATTTCATTCTACAACCTTATTTTTGCCTGCTCTGTGGATTTAACGGAAGGAAATCCCTTCGTGGCTGACATAATCAAGCTGGATCTCAATCACCAAGTGACGTTTCCACCTTCGTTTTTTACCCTGTATAAACCAAGCTACTGCTTTTCAGGAACATTTAGATAGGAAGGAAATTAGGTATGAAAATTTGACAACCAATTTGCAAATAGATGTCTTTCCTCCAGTTGTCTGTTTGTTGGCTTGTTGATCTGTGAACGGTTACGTAGAAAAGCTAGTGAATGAAGCCTTAAAACTTCTCACATCTCAGAGGCTTCAGGTCTGGTTGTAGAGGGCTGTCTCTGGATATTGTGCAGTCCAGTGGCTGCTCTTCTATCATACACTGCAGCGAGGCAGGGGGCTCGTGCCTCGCTGTGCTTACTAATTCTGAGCCAAATGAGGGAAGCACTGAACTAAGCGCATCATCATAACGTGGGCTCAGGATTTAGGCCTATGCCTTGTCTGTGCAGAAGAAAAGTAGACTGTCAAGATTAATGGCAATCAGTCAGCATAACGTACTGTCACACACAACCCCCCTGAGTTTGTCAACAAGCAGCAATCGGTGTAACATCTGCCCCAAGATACTAGAGGTACAACTTGGTGACTTCTGTGATGGTCTCTGGGTGTGTTCTTGCTGCTGTGCAAGGGTCATTACGTGTGAAAGGGCACGCTTATTCAAGAGAAACGCTGATTTGTGGGGAAATTGTGAGAAAGGTTCATCTCTTGTGTGGCGCTCCACAGATGGGTTTTGTGAGGGTCCAGACCTTCAGGCTGTTCTGGGACAAGTTTCTGAGAAGGTCAGTGGTGTGATTTGGTATAAAGAGTGCGTCTGGTGAGTGGAAGGCTCAGAATTAAATTTCCAGAAGCTTGCAGGCAGTGGTAGGTGTCTGAGATGGCAGCCTGTTTTCTCCAGGCAATGCCAGGGACAAACTTTGCATTGGTGTGGTGTAAGTAGAGAGGTTTGTGCTTTCCTTTGTTACAAACTAGCCGCTAAAATGCCATCAGTGGAAGGTTGCTGTAGAGTTTGGCTCTGATAAACTCCTCTGGCAGACATTGACAACATCTCTCTATTTTGTCCCCTTGTTGTAGAGCCCAAGTGTTCAGACCTCTGTGCTATCCTGAATGGAGGAGACTTCACTTGTGTAGGCAAAAGTTGTCACGGCAAAAAAGAGAAGGAAGAGTAAAAGAGGGGGTAAATGTTGGAAAGGCAAAGGTAGTCAGAATGTGGGACGACAGAGGTGAGGTCAAATAAGCTAAACACAAAGCTGAACTAAAACAGCCAAACGAAAAATGATGTTATGGTGATATTGACTGTAGAAATGTAGGACACGTTGGATGGATACAAGAAACAGGGAATAAGGTCCTGTGTGATTAAACAAAAAAAAAGTATTCTTTTTTTCCCTACTGTCTTTCTCTTCATGTCTTCACTGTATTTACCTGTCTTGGTCATAATGCAGAACCCAAGATTCTTTCGCCATTCAAGAAGAGATCATCAGATAAAACGGACATGATTTAAAGCAAATATGCCCTCTGAAACACTCGTTTCTCAGTAAGAGTAGCAAAGCATAATGTAATTAAAACAGCTATCTACAATGTTTATGTACGGTCACATTGAGTAGAGAACGCTTTTAATTTCATTGTAAGGTCAGACACATGGGGAGGAAGGGTTGATGCTGTCTCTCAGACAGCAGTAATCAGGGGCTGGCAGCTCAGCTTTGGAAATTGAACAGATTAGAAGTTCTTGGCAGTGATCCCCCAATGCTCAGGAGACTCGGCGCAATCAGCAGCTTTGACATTTTGGCCAGCTAGTTAAATAGTGTTGGCTATAAGCGTTACAAGGTGAGTGATCACCCCGCCACGTGCTGGGCCTGGGGCACACGCTTCTTGCCTTCTGCCTCTGGAGCGAGTGGAGCCTCTAAAGCAAGGAGCTCCTTGATGATGCCCTGTGGATGACTTTGCAGGTCAGAGCAAAGAAGAGGAATTTGCATTGTTTGCCTGTTAACCACAACAGTGAGCTCCAGAGAAGGGAGGCAAGGGTTGATACGGGATTTTGTGACTAACATAAATGACGGCACCCTAAGTCTGTGGAACTTGAACCTCCTTTGCCTTGTTTAGCCAAGAATGAGTGCTGCTTCGTGGGGGTGGTTGAGACATCAGACTGAAGAGAAGATCCACATACATGCAACTCCTGAAAATACAGTATTTATTTATTTTTCCATTTATTTTATGGGGAAAACTCGTAGAGGCAGTTTCCCCAGTGTGAGTGCCTGAATTTAAGAAGCTGTATCTATATGTAAGCAACAAAAACCCAGATCTGTACAGATACTTGAATGAATGCATGAAACTGGAACTGCACGCATGCGTAAGTGATTGCAGGACTATATTTGCTTGCAAATCTGATTTAGTGCTGAAAAATCAAGGTGATATGGTAGTGATCGTTAATATAGCAGTATAGTATGGTTAGTTTAGCATTTATACTACACCTGTCTGTTTGAAATGGCAGTAGTTTGTTGCTTTCTAATGGCAAGGGAATTTGGTTGCGAGTGGCAGTAGGGCTTACATGTTTGAATTAAGGTAAGCTACCTGGTTTTGCATGCTTCTCTTGCATGATACTGCAGAAATGACAACTGCAGGCTGACTGTAAAACCACATGGGACAAAGTAGCCTGACACAACTTCTCGGCAGACCTAAGAAAGCAGAAGTAAAGCCAGTAGCTGAACGTCACGTTCTCTGCGGGGGTGAAAAGTTAAGCCCAGTTAGCTGGGAGCCTGGGCCAGTAGCGTTAAGAGGTACCAATAGCTGAATATGTTTTCAATAGGCAAAGTTAGTTTCCAGTCTCTCCTCTCTTCTCTATTCCTGGTAGTTGTTAATAATTAGTCCTAATTAATAATATATACATGTATAATATATAAATTAAAATTAATTAGCAGCAATAAGTAGTCTTTGTCAAGAAGGCAGAAGGAGGAAGACAGAAGGTATTTTTAAACATCCAACTTGTCGCTGGCATTTTCTGCTTGGTTTTTTCCCACTATTCCTTTGAGGACATTTCTTTCATTACACTTCTCCTTTTAGGTATTAAACCAAGACCCTGTGAAATCAGTAGGAGTATGCCACTCGCCTTGCTGGGCACAATCCATTAACGTTCAGGTCTTAAGGTTGTTTGGCCTTCCAGTTTGTCGTTTCCAAGGTGTGACAGCATGTTTCTGACTTGGACTGGCGTGGTCTAGTGAGCACACTCTGAATGCAGTCAAGGAGGCGTTAATCCCTCTAAGGAGTCGAATGGCAGTCAGGAGTTCATCCTTCAGACGGGGAAGTAGCTGATTCCCACTGGCAGACCAGCTGAGTAACTCTTCAGAGGGATTTAGCTGCACAAGGCCACCATCTAGAACAAAATAATATGAAATTATTTTGAATATGAAATAAAGAGTATGCAGGTGCAGAGTACAGAATTCAGTTTTGCTTTTTACCATCAAACTAAGTTTTAGAAGGCTTCCTCAAATACATAGCAAAGTACCTGTTAGATTTGTAGGAGTGGGTAGGGCAGAGCTCAGCTTTGCTGGGCCAAGTTTGCATGATTTACCCAGAGTAGGATCTTAAATGCATGGATGCATGCAGAGCAAGCCCCCAGCCAAGTGAGTGCGGGTAGACTGCCTCATTCAGGGGGTGCAAATATAAGTGCAAAGGCATTTGTTGCCCACCTGAGCCAATGCTTCTGGAAGGAGCATCTTGCTCCTCTTGAAGTAGATCTCTGGGATGAATGTGGTCCCTGTAGCAAGGAAGGAGCTTATCTTCAGTTCTTTAATTGCTTAGTTTCATCTGCTGGACACAGCTAAAATAAGTGCTTAGATCACATCTGAGAAAGAAGTTCTATCTCAGGAAGCAAAAATAGAAAACATAGTGTAGGCAATGAGTTAGAAGACTGAAGCAACACATGGGAAGCAATGAAATATTAATGTGAAAAGAGAAATTTTCAGAATGATTGGGGAACCTCTGTGGGGCTGAGCTTCTGTTTTAAGATACATGGTAAAGATGAAAGAATAAAGGAAAATTAACAATGCAGAAAAAGCTTTTGCCCTCTATTTCTGTAGTTGTTAATTTCTGTAACATCCTCTTGGATACCAGAGTTGTGTTACCGTTTCCTACTGTTTTTTAGCTGTTGGGTTTTGGGTGGGATGGGCTTTTCTAAGTCTGATAAATTGTTTTTTCAGCTAACTTAAGCACAGCATCAGATAAATATTTCAAAGTGTGTGATTTGCACCAGCACCAAGGAAAAGAGTCTAGGATTGTGGAGAAGCAGTAATCTATGATATGTATTTATTTGAACTAGAGCCAAGCAATTCCCCTTAGTTAACTGTGTCTCAGCAGTTTTCCCTGATAAGATAATTAATATGCAGATAGATGGCTGTTGCCCAGCCATCCTTCGTTCTCGTTTTTTGGTTTGCATTGTATATGGCATTGCTTCAAAAGCAATCCTGTAATATCCTTGGCAAAATTATCTCTCTCTCTCTCTCTCTCTCCCCCGCCCTGACTAATGGTCTCTTTTAACAAGCTCCTTTCCTTCACTGTGTATGGCCACAATGTGCCTACAGCCTAAGGCTCTCGCAGAATCACAAAGCGGTTGAGGATGGAAGGGACCTCTGGAGGTCATCTCGTCCAGCCTCCCTGCTCAAGCAGTGCCACCAAGAGCCAGCTGCCCAGGACCGTGCTCAGATGGCTTTTGAGTATCTCCAAGAGTGGAGGCTCCACAACCTCCCTGGGCAACCTGTGCCAGTGCTTGGTCACCTCACAGTGACAGTGTTTCCTGATGTTCAGAGGGAGCCTCCTGTGTGTGCCCATCACCTCTGGGCATAAGGAATAAAGGGAAGGAATGGGCCACTGTAGCAGCCATGTTAGCAGCTTTGTGCTGATCAGGAGAGCAGCTCTAAGACCCAGCAGGAAAGCAGCTGTAAGACCTTAAAAACTCTCCACAGTCTTTCTTGTGGGCATTGAAACTGGTCCCTGGGGCTTGTGCACTTCACCTGGGTTGAGCTGGCAGAAGTCAGGATGCGCATCTGCTCTGTCAGTCGGCTCCTGAGGACTTCAGAGCCTTTTTTTCTGCTGTTAAGTCTGGTGGTATATGTGTGCCTGTCCCCCCGGCATTACAGGAGCATCATCTCAACTCAGAATGCAGAAGAGCCACACTACTGCTGCCATGGGCACACAAACCATGGACAGAGCAGGACTTAAAATCCTGTAACCAGCAATTGTAATTTAGCTGTCTAGTGCGACAGCCAAGTTATAAATGACATGCTTGCCACCACCCCCCAAAAAAAACAAAATTTCTTGTTACAGAGCAGGTGAGATCTTGCTGTAAGATGTGATGCCCTGTCAGAATTTGTCTTATTTTCTGGTTATGCTACTGAAAAATTTTCTTGAGACCACATAGTACTAATCATCTTCTATACCTAGAAACCTTACTGCGACCCAGAATAAGATTTGAAACAAAAACACGAAAAGTGTTAACACAGGTTTTCTTTTCCTTTCCTTGTCAACCACAGGTAATGCAGGTAGTGAAAGAACAGATAATGAGAGCGCTCACTACCAAGCCTAGCTCTCTGGATCAGTTCAAGAGCAAACTTCAGAATCTCAGTTACACAGAAATACTGAAAATACGCCAGTCCGAAAGAATGAACCAGGAAGATTTCCAGTCTCGTCCGATTCTGTAAGTACTGTCTTCTCTTTCCACTCGTTTTTGCATGCAAATGACATTTGTGAGTTTTTCTGGGGGAACCCAAGGAGGAAAGCTGTCCAGGGAGCCATGCTCAAAGCAGTAACGTGGCATCTGCTTGAAGTGGAGTGTGTTTTCTTCTGCTGGGAATCCTAACTTTTTATTTGAGTTCAGTCAAACCAGATTCAACAAATCCCTACAGGGTTTGGTGTGGATTATTTGTATGAAACAACGCTTTAACATTTCCTAGTGTTGCATGACTGTGAGGCTGGGTTTGGTGTTGGTAGCGCTGGCTTAAAAAAAAAAAAAAAAAAACCAAACAAAAAAAACCACCACCAAAAACCAAATAACACTGCAACTTTGTCTTCTGTCCAAGGGTCTTTAAAAATTCCAAATGTCAGTTTTCCAAGAGAGACGGGGAGAAGCCCAGAATATGAACCGATACACACTGGCTCCACAAAAGAGTGGTGTTGTGTATGACCGTCTTGGTTTACGGCATTATCTTTGGTGTTAATGACAAACAGTTACTTATTTGTAAATTATAACATTCTGTCAGCTAGCCAGTGGGATTCTTATTTTCCTTGTTGTTTACTGCGAAGTATCAAATGCTAATATTGCCGCCATAGCTCAGAATACCCTTTGTTCTTTTATATGAAAAATGGAGGCCGTGCTTGGCTCTGGACCAAGTCTGGGCTTGTGGCTGAACTGGTGGCACAGGACAGATACAGACCCCATGGTGCACAGGTGATGTGCTGAGAATAGCAGGAACCTTTTGAGATCAGCAGAGAAATGGTGAGGACTCCAAAAGCATCAGCTGAAATGTCATGAAATCCTGACCATGTTACAAGTGGAATGGCTGATGATTTTCGAAATCTCCTTTCCAAGGTAAAGGTACAGAGAAGGGTTTGGACCAGAGCATTTCAGGATTCAGAAATGGAATGTTTGTTTTGATTTATTTCTAAAGGATACAGGTGTCTTAAGTACAAGCTCTGGGGACCCATTCGTCCAGGGGCAGCAGCGCAGCAGCAGAAGCGTCTTACATTATTTTAATCATACCAATGTGGATCAAAGGGGAAATGCTTCTTTTATGTTTTCAGTGTATAGGAAGATAGGATCTAATGCCCAATTAGAGCTGATGTCACTCATAGTAATGCATCAATTAAAAAGCTACAAATGGTTCCAGTCAGTTTTGCATCATTACACTATTGGAGATCTCCTGCAAATCCCCTGCAACATTTAGTAGTTCAGAGCTGCTCAGTACTGCTAAGCTTGTCACCAAAGCTTCTCATTTTCCAGGCTTTCCCTATGAGTCAACTGTTTAAATATGACGCAGGTCAACTATTTATATTCTTCTGCACCATCACCTAGCCTCATGAAACTTGCCAGTGCCCTCTGCAAGCTGTTTCATTTCCAGTGTCACTCTGGCTAGTTGCTGCCACAGTGTGGAGTCTCCTTCCCCGTCATGGAGTGAGTGAAACAGCCAACACAATAGTTAAAAGCAACTGAAGTGTTACCACAGACTCATTTCAGAATCAGGACAAAGGCTAAGCCTAAAGGCTATAAAGGCTAAGTAAATCGATAAGGTGTTTAAGCCATCACAAGTGCTTTTGCAGAGATTTAACTCTATGCATTTGCATTTTGATTGCATCCATGATCACTTATTCTTGACTGTGAAAAGAAACGGGTTCTTTCATTTTCCCCTTTGATTTGATTCCCCGTACTGAACTCTCTCAAATTGCATAGATGGCACAATTGATAGACGTACAGAATCATGGCCTCATTGTAGGGAAAAAGACTGCAAGTGAAGAGAGCAATTGTGGCTGCGCTGTACATTTTAAAGCCTTGCAGATATGCTAAAAGAGATTGTGCACAACGGTGAATGTAAAGTCAGCAGGCGTTGTTCAATTCTGTGTGAGAATATGGCAATCAGATGATGGTTTTTCCCACCTTGAACATGATTGAAGCCTTTCTTCTGCTGTTCATTGTATGAAGCACTGAACTTTTTAAGTTTTGAAGCTGCTGGATGAGAGAAGTTTCTGTTAAGCTGCATTTGAATGTAATCCGGAAAGTGTTGTCTTAGATCCTCATAGCTACAGCAGCCTTGTTTTGCAAGGATTACTTGTTTCTTTTATACGAGCAGTGTTGTATCATGTGAGATGAAGTTTTTTCAATTTCTACTTTTGATTAGGGAAAACAAAAAGCCTTTCAGAACAGAATCTATTCAAGATTCTGGGACCGTTATTGATCGTCCAAACTGCTATTCCACAAAGAAATTATAAAGTATCACTGGTGCATTTTGAATGGCTGGGGAAGAAGGTGTGTAGGAATCCTGTGGGCTTGTAGAGGAGCAAAGATCTCTGACACGTTAAATGGCAAGAGATGCGTTAATACTTGATAAAGATCTGACATCTAAGTGGTGGCTTGCTGGTGAAAGGAGAGTTAATGCCAGCTAGGGAACCATTGCTAAGTAACATGTACGTGAAAATCAGCAACATACAGGAAAATAGAGGGAAGGATGTGGATGCTTTTTATCTTACAGATTTCTCTGCAGTGTTAGAAAGAGTCACTACTGCCTGTTGCAAATGCGTGGAAGACATAGCTACAAGCCAGAAAGATAAAAGGACAAAACACATGAAAGCAGTTCTGGGATTACTCTTCTGTTGTGTTGTAATGCTTTAAATGTCTGTAATATGCCCCATCCTGGAAGGAAAAAAGCTAGCAAGAAGATGTCTTAATTATAAGCTGGAAAGGCAAAAGCTGGGGATGGATATAACTGGTGCTGAAGAACTAGTGTCATTTGAGTAATCTAAAAAGAATTTCTAATGATTTTCAAATTTGCTGACAATTCAAGTCTGTTATTTTAAAAACAAGTGTCCGATGTCAGTATTGTCTATGGTGCTGAGACCAGTGAAATCAGAAAATTAGTGATCATATATATTACTGCGTGGTTCCCTCCTCCTGTCTCAGCAGGCCGCTAACTTTTGCCGTTCTTACATGACAGGAACACAGTAGGAAACTAAGAGCAATTTTTAAAGCCCCTGTCTCCTTAGACTTTCTGAGTTTGTTCTCTCTCTTTGCAAGTCACAAACTGTTAAGCCAGTGTTATCTGAAGGACAATACATACAGTTCTTACAAAACATATTTGCATTTATGATCTTCCTTTAGCTCATTGTTCCTGTTTGATTTTAAAATTAGGCAGCAGGACCTGTTTCTTGTACAGAGATTTTATTTTTTTTTTCTAATCCTTTGGTCTTTAAACACTGACCCTGACGAACAGAACTCCCTTGCCTTCATAAGGCTTTCTGAAGGAAATATATTCAAAGTAGTGCATCTTTTTTTCAACTGTGTGCCGTGGTTTGATTGTTCTGCTCCATTTATGTCACCTTGAAGTGATGGAACAGAAACCTTGACAGTTAGGAGCACTAAGTGGCAGGATCTCCTTGTATCTGGAGCCACGGTGTCTAAAAAATAGCTGAGAACCATACCAGTCAGAGTAACCACATGTTGGCTTGAGCTGCTGAGGACAGTAAGTGCAGATGACCAGTGGCAAGGGATGGATAAGACTTATGGGGTATCACGAAAGTCCAAAGTCACTGAAGACTGTTTCTCCATGAGGTAACGAGTTGTCTCCAGAACATCTGTGTGTTAGTCTGGGGACTGTAAAACAGAAGGGTGTACTACCTCTGAGCTTCATGGTTGTGAGAGTAAACACATGCACATAGAATCATTTAAGTTGGAAAAGACCCTTAAGATCATTAAGTCCAACTGTAAACCCAACACTGGCAAGTCCAACGCTAAACCATGTCCCTAAGTGCCACCTCTAATTTGTGGAGGGACTCCAGCACATCATTAAAGAGGCAGAAGGTGTCCCTTCTCTCCTATGGCGCTTCTTCCTATGGAAAGTCTGCCTTAGACAGCAAAGTACTCCAGAGAGGATTACCTGTTTATTTTAGGACTGGTTAAAAATCCTTCTCTTCCTCTGAATTGTAAAGGGCGGATGGGGCTTTAAAGGACAGAAGAGGGGATACTATGAGCAAACAGACGTCAATGTGCTGCATGACACCTTCATTTTTGTCTTTTCGGTAGTGTCTTACAACTATGATGTTCATAGAATCATTTAGGTTAGAAAAGACCTGTAAGATCAGCAGGTCCAACTGTTAATCCAGGACTGCCAAGTCCACCACTAAACTATGTCCCTAAGCACAGCATCTATGTATTTTGTAAACGCCTCCAGGGATGACGCTTCCACCCCCTCCCTGGGCAGCCTGTTCCAGTGCTGGACCACCCTTTCCGTGAGGAAATGTTTCCTAACATCCAGTCTCAGCCTCCACTGGCACAGCCTGAGGGCTTTTCCTCTTGTCCTGTCCCTTGTTACCCAGGAGCAGAGACCGACACACACACCCCCACCCCCCCCCACCCCCTCCCCGCCTACAGGCTCCCCTCAGGCAGCTGTAGAGAGCAACAAGGTCCCCCCTGAGCCTCCTCCTCTCCAGGCTGAACCACCCCAGTGCCCTCAGCCACCCCTCATCAGACCTGAGCTCCAGACCCTTCCCCAGCCCCGTTGCCCGTCTCTGGACACGCTGCAGCACCTCTACATCCCTCTTGTAGCGAGGGGCCCAAAACTGAAGACAGGGTTCCAGGTGTGGCCTCACCCGTGCTGAGTGCAGGGGGAAGATCACTGCCCTGGTCCTGCTGGCCACACTGTGTCTGATACAAGCCAGGATGCTGTTGGCCTTCTTGGCCACCTGGGCACACTGCTGGCTCATGTTCAGCCAGCCATCAACCTTGTTGAACCTCAGCCCATCGGTCCGGCCTGTCCAGATCCCCCTGCAGAGCCTCCTGCCTTCCAGCAGATCAACAATCCCCCCCAGCCTGGTGTCATCTGCAAACTGATGAGGGTGCGCTCGATCCCCTCATACAGATTATTGATAAAGATACTGAAGAGAATTTGCCCCAAACCTTTAACACCTATTGAATGATAACCATCCAATTTCTGAATGAAATTACCTAAATATCAAACTGGTGTTTATACTAGTCTTGACTGTTTGAAGTCAGTTCAGCTGCAGATTTTGCCTGCGGCCTGGGCTAAGCAATGACGCTGTGTTTTAACACTGCTCTTCTTAGCCCCTGCTCCCAGGATTTACCTGGGAAGGGGAGGGTCATCAGCTCAGTAAAAGCAAAACATTTATTCAAGCACAAAATTCTTTTAATCACAGTATTTAACCATTTGGCATATTCAGATCTTGGTTCCCAATGAGAAAACAGCAGTGCTTGAAAATTATCCTAAAGGACTAATAATACATTTCCAAAAGGTGGCCTGTTTCTATAGTTACAATGCTTCTTTGATTTTTGACCAGCTAGATTTTCACTGCCTGAAAATATATGCGATGGGTTATGCATCAAGAACTCCAACCGTTTTGTTAAAACCTGAGGGAAAGATGGTATTTTTGTTTCAAGGCCTGATCTTCCTAGCAGAGGACTTCCAGTGCAGGTCTGGCAGATCAAAGGTATAGAATCCAAATGAATGTGGACATCGACAGAGATAGGGCTCCCTAAGTTTTCAAGGAGAGAGAATATTTTTGTGGTCTCTGTGGGATGCCACAGCTTTGCTTCCTTTTGATGACGATTGCTGGAACATACTGCCAGACATAATGATTTTTGATATTACCTAATTTGCACAGCAATGCAAAATTATGGTTCTGACACACTTCATATTTTATAAATCCTCTACAAATTCAGTTATTTTTTAATCTTGCTAGGCTTGCTGTCGAGTTGATGTTTAAACCTGTCTTTTATGTATTCTTAATGAATCTAAGTGAGGATGTAACTGATGAATTCAGGCATATGTGAATCCATGTGATGGTGTATGAAATCAAAATTTAAATGTTACGTGCATACATTTTCTGCCTAGTCCTTGACACGCTGAACTCTTGATAAAGTAGGATGTAGAAAATGCATTTTCTGAAGGTTATAGAATATTATTTCTAAACACACTGTGGGTTCCTGCACTCCTGGGCAAGGGTAAAGTTTGGTCCTTGAGCAATCCCTAGCCATGACTTAGTTTTCCACAAAATTTTGATAATAATGAATTAATTGAATGGTGTGGAATTAAGAACAAGCATATAGCACCGGTCATGATTTTAGTTCATTGGCATTGTTCACTGTTTTTTATCGTTGTTTTAAAATGTGGTTTAGCCTTCCTCCTTTTGTCCTAAATAATTGTGCTAGTAAACTACACCAGCAGAGGACCATGCACCAAAAGGTGACAGACCCTCAAATAAGCTTCACAGTGCTGCTATGGTGAAAGACCATTATTAGCCACAGAAAAAAATTCTTGATTCATTATAGTAAGCGTTATTTTTAGATGAGTGAAGTCAGAAACAAGTGAGCGACTTGCCTGAGTCATACACTTATGTCATAGTAGGGAGATGTCTACAACAGAGATATCCTGGCTCTCATTCTTTGTTATAAGAAAAAGGTTTTTTTCTGGAGCACACTTGATTCTGACCTGGGCCTGCCTGTGACTGTTGTCCCCTTCAAACTCCCTGCAGAAACATCTTGTGAGACTCTGTCTCAGAGGAAAGAGGATGGTCTTTGACTAAATTTGACAAGTGCCTACTTTCTGTCTTCCCAAGGGAACTAAAAGAGAAGATTCAGCCTGAGATCTTAGAACTGATCAAGCAGCAACGTCTCAATCGACTTGTGGAGGGCACCTGCTTTAGGAAACTCAACAGTCGGCGTCGACAAGGTACAGCTCAGGCTGCCTAGTCTGGCTTTTTATTGTCACTTTTGTCTGAAAGTTGAGATGAGCAATACTAGTTTTAGTGGCAAGGTCCTTGGTTGTAGTGCTTGACTGTTTTTACTAGGGGGGCATCTGAAAGCAGATTTCCTAGTTACACTTGCAGGCTTTCCTGTGTTTTCCTGGAACTGGTTTTGGCTTCATCACACAGATCATCTGGAACAAGCCCAGCATTTGACAAAAGTCTCAAGCAGCAGTCTTGCACTCTGAACTCAGTATTTTGATTTCTGCCTGGATGTCCAGGCTTCTTGTTTATCTCAGAACAAAATCTCTGCCTGTGCAGGAATAGCACATGAAACCTGGTGTAGCCAGAACTTGAATCTGTCAGACTTGGAGCAGCTTTATATATGTGATGAACTCATCCTGCACCCCTCCCTCTAGTACTGCCTGTCCTTGGGTTTTGTCTTATATTACCATATACATTAAATATATTATGGTGTTTAAATATACTTTTAAAAAGCACTTAGATCAATTTGTAATTTGTGTACCTTCAGATGAATACTTGATTGACATGAGAAGATTATTTTCCAAATCCTATGAGTCATTGCTCAGTGCTAGATTTGCAGCTCATTTTGTACAGTCACATTCTCTATGGCTCTTCTCCCCTCAGAGAGGCAGGCTTCTTTATCTGGACGAAATAACAGGGACATAGTGTAAATTCAGCAGATTAATTAGAAGTTGTTTCTAAAAGTTTCCCTTTAAAACCCTCATTTTGTGAGGGTTTTAAAGGGATTTCCATTTGCTTTCTGCTGTAGGTAGAATACAAATCAGAAAGTTACAAAAGCTAAGAGTAAGAACTGTCATAGATAAGTATTTGAGACTTTCCCATCAACTGGGGAAAACTGCTTTCATCACAGAGAGAAGTATCCCTGCAATGCCTCCTTCCTGAGAAACAAGGAAGCGATTTTCCTTAATGTAGGGAGGTTATTTTGGAAAATGTCAAAGCCTTTATGAAAGGGTTGAGTTGCAGAAAAAAATGTACTGCAGCTTTATAGCTGTCAAGCTTAACTCTGTCAAGCCTACGAACACCTATGAAGCCCACCGCACAGAGTTTAGGGAAAGAGCATTAATATTCCAGTGTGACTTTCTATAAAGACTTTATAGTGAGGCACACGATATGTTTTTTTTCCCTTCAGCAGCATATTCGTGGAGTGAAAGTAGCTAAAGTAGTCATAGTTTGGTTTGGCTATCAGTAGTGAGGGTTGTTTATTTTATTCCTCTCAGAGCCTTAATCCTAAATGACTGAAATTCTAGGGAAGGAGCAGGGTTTGTGGCAAATGTTCTTCTTTTAGCAGATCTCCAAGAGGAAGGTAGACTGTTTATTTTATTTTCAGCTGTTGTTAGTTCATGATTTATAGGATCAAAAGCCTTAGGGGGCATAAGTTGGTTCAACTTACATGTGTGGAGTTGAAGTTAAATATATATATATGTTTAGAAAAAAAAAAAAATCAGCATAATCTTCTGGTCCAGAGTTGAGCAGGTTGCTATGTATCATGCCATGGAGTGAATTGTATAGGCCACCAGATTAATTGCTTTGATGTCACATTTATACAGGGCCAAAAAAGTTCACAGTTCTTTGGAAACAAATAAAACATGTGGCCATGCCTCAGAGGACTTGATCTTCTCTGAAATACATTGGGTTTTGTCAGATACAAGCCCATATAGAATGGCATGTTTCCACATGCCCTTAAGAGTTGTGTGTGGCTTATGTTAGACTCCCTCTATTCCCTTAAACAGAACTGTAAATTTTTCCCCTGGGAAGGAAGGAGAAGACACAACCGTTACCGAAGATAATGATCCGTAAGGCCACCAGGACTAAATTAAGTACGATCTAACACTGTGTGATCTAATGAGGAACCAAAGTATGGGTTGTAAACACAAGCATATTTGATATATAAGCCATTCAGCTGGGGTCCTTTTTTAGTATGTACAGTGCCTGGCACAGTCTAACTAGCAAATAGTGGCAGCTGGCACAAAGCAGAAGCAGCTCTCTCGAAATCAGCCTTTGTCCTTCAGGATCTCCAGTACCCCAAACAGGGCAAGCTGTAAAACCAGGGCTGTCCTGATGTCAAGAACTAGAAGATGAAGTAAAGTGAACGGAGGCCAGAGGTTGAGCTTAGCGATACTAAACATCGGGATAGTCAGCCTTTCAGATGATTCCTCTGAATGTCCTGATAAAAATAGTACAAGTCCCAGATTCCCGAGTGTGTCTTCTGTTAGCCTTATCGCACCTTCCCATCTGCTGTCCCCCACCCCACCTCTGTGTACGTGCCCTGTGCTACGGGGGGGTTCAGGAGCCCTGCCACCTGCCTGCCGCTCCAACTGAATTCACTTGCCGTGGAGCATTGCAAAGGGTCGTGGTCCGTCCAGGTCAATTAGGAGCTGAAAGAGAAATGGGGGGTGCTGTGGTGCATCACGATCTGCTTGTTATGTGGCAAACAACTTGTAAAAGATCAGGTAGGTGTTATACTTCAGTATATATACTGCTTCTTTTACCTTTCCTATGATCTTTTTCCCCTGAGACAATTCTGGAACAAATATCACAAATATTCGGATTGTGCAAGAGGAACCTGTACCTGCCCTACACAGGAGAAGCTGAAAGCATTAAATTGCCCGTTTAAAAAACAATTAGTATGCATTACCCCATGATAAAGACTCCAGAGCAAACTTCTGTTAAGACTGTTGTTTGAACATGTGGTAGGACACACATGGTTAGTCACAGTAAGTTGAAAAAATTGACTTACAAAAAAATGAGCAGGGAGTTTACAGCCTCTTACGGCCTTTTGAGGAGAGGTGAAGCACTTTCATATATACTTGGCATTGGAAAGCCTCCAATCCAACAGATGATTCACTGGGGAGATGCTGCAGATTAAGCTGTGAGGTATCTGGGCTCAGATCTCTGCCTTTTGTGTTTCAGCACAGGATTATCGTATCGGCAGGATCTCTCTGTACATGAAATTCAGAAATACCGTTGTTGTCCCAGCAGGATCCTTAGCACTTCCGAGGAATACATGGCCTTTCCCTTGCAAGGTTGCATAGGAGAACTGCAGTACTAACTACTCCTGTTTTTATTAAGTATTCTTAATCAGTTGGAAATGAAGCAGTAAAATCTAGCCTGCCCTTCTGGTCATTGTTCGCCAGCAGATCATGAAGCTTTGCAAATCCCCACTTTGTTCCTTGATTGTGGACATCAGCTGAAAGACAGACCTCTTCAGCTTTCTCCACCCCTAATTCCTAAAAGAAAGGGGAGAAGACTAAAGCAAAAGCCTGCAAAGCATTTTACAGCCCCAGAGTTATTATTTCCAGTAGAGCTAAGTAGGAGATAAAGGCATTTTATTGAGAATAATAGATACTGCTGATGCTGTCATCCAGTACATTTGTAGTTATGTTGCTGGGTACACTCTTAGAAATAAATTCCCCTTTTAGCTTTATAAAGATTATAGAGAAATTGCATGTTTTTGAAGTGGTTTTTCAGCCAAAGAAATTGCACAGCAATTTTTGGAAAGGAAGGAAAGCCTGGTGATACACACCATTAAATTAAAAACACAAGACAGCATGGAAGTAACCTGGAAAGAGAAGGCTTAAATTAAAACAAAAAATCAAGTGAAGACAGGTTTTCTATCTCTTGCTACTAAGATAAGTAATTCACAGTTCTGAACAAGAACACACACTTTGTCTTTTTTCTGCCAAGCCTCTTTGCTACTGCTACTCCATCCCACCCTCTGTAGTCCCGTAAAAAATAATATTCTGTGAGTGCATGACTTGCTGAGAAGAACTGATTAACCACCAGCGTTGCCACAGGTCGCTTATTTGCCAGTCACTTGCAGGGCTCGCTGGCTTTCAGCTAAACAGTTAAAACCAGTTAGAGTGAAAATGTGTCACTACAGTTGTATTAGAGAAAGGCATCACAATGAAAGAAAAAGAGTGGGACCATGTACATATATCTAAAATCTATACAAACACGTATATTTTCACTGGTACGTTCGTAAGTGTGTTCTTGCTGCTAAATCTGAGGAAGATTTTCTTTGAACAAAAAGCTTATTTAGTAATCGAGAACATATATTGGGCTAAAATGTGTACTCAGACGTTTGTCCATGTGTATCTGAGCTGTTTTCTCCCCAGATTCTAACTATAGAGTACTTCTGTACTAACCACAGCACTTCTTTACCTGGGATAGCATAGTGAAGGGCATATGAGTCAGTGGCCATTAATGCACGATGTGAATGGCCAAGCACTCTGTAGCCCATCAGCAAAATGTTCTGTGCTCTACTATTCAGTCAGTTTTTAGTATTACTCTTCCAGCCAAATTGTAGCCAATTTATATTTTTTTTTTACCCTCATCTGTAATATTTAACAATGTGCTGCAGTATATTTAACCCACTGGCTGCTCTAGCAGTTACCTGAAAATCAGAACAATTTCTTTGTAACCTTTTCAAGTTAAAAAAATGGAATGATTAATTCTGTTTCCCAAAGAAGAATCTCTAGCACTTTAATTTGATTGCATCGGTGGTCAGTGAGCTAAAAGACATAAAGACTCACAGGAAAGAGCAAATGATGTAGTGTCCGAAAATTGCAATGAACTCACAGACCCCCATCATCTCTAAAGACTCTGGTTAGCGACTGCCCTCCCTACAGTTGCTTGCTCTGGGGAGTTTTACAGAGGCAGGTGGAATAACACTGGGTACAGAATAAGAGTTGTAGCTCATAGAAGGGGCTTAGGCTATAGGGCAAATTCGTAAGACTGGCCTAAAACCAAAACAAACTCCACTCCTTCCTGAACAGACGGTTGCCCCACTCCAGCTGTGCACATACACACGGATCTGCCAGCTGTGGCGTACAGGGTCTGTTGAGAAATGCTGGTCCTGTCTTCAAAGCCTCTTGTGGCACTTCAACTCTGCAGCCTTGGGTTTAAGAGCTCTGGAGGGTTGGGTAGTAGTTTTTCTTTGTTTTAGAAACACCACTTTCTAGTCATGGTAGAAAAGAGCTGCTGCTGCTGCTCTTTGTTTTGTTTAGGGTTTGGGGTTTTTTGTTTATCAATTTAGACCTGAAAGAATGTTGGCCACTTCCCATGTGCTGTTCTGTAATTAGGATTTCTGCACCCTTTTTGTCAGTGGAAGCAATTCAATATAATTTTTACTTTGACTGCAGGATTATTTATATACTACTTTTCCAGTGAAGTTGTGTTCAGTACCTGCACTACAGTAAAATAACATGCATCTTCTTTAAAACCGTTCCCCTCCAAGAGACTGAGATCTCATAGAAGTGGGTTATTGTCTGATAAACTATTCATAACAATATGTACAGCTGAAAAAACCCACCCCAGATGGCAAGGCTGATGTGCTTGTAGAACCAGGGCTTACTTCCCATCACTAATGTGCTGATCGCCCTCCGCAGCCTGGCTGGTGCAGTCATTTAGCGGCTGCGGCTGAAGGAACCTCATTAGTTCCATTTGTAGGTTTCATTTAAGGGTTTCTCCCCTTGACGGCAAGGCTGTGGCACAATAGCAGTTATTAGTGAGCCCACAGGAGAATCACGCCAGACATGCTTCAAGCTACAGTCTGTGGCTATTAGTTTTTAATTAACCGTGGGTTATGGGGAATTACTGTAAAAGGCTCCACAAGCCTTCAGAGCTAGGGTTTCTTCCCATAAAATCACCCCTTCCTAAAAATGAAGACATTTTCACTGAGGGGATTTTCCTCTCTATTATTGGAGCAGGGCGTTGAAACAGGGCCAAGGTTCCCAGAACACTGTCATCTGTAGGACATTAAAGAGCCAAACTTTTTCAAACCCTTGCTAATGACGCCAGTGCCATTTGTGCTAAACTGAAAGGAATTCATAGGATTTTTGTGGGTTTCAGTTACACCATCTTCCTGGCCAGGTCACTGAGAAGGTAGTGAGGCCATGTTGACTTTTATCAGGAAAAAAATATTGTATTAATCTTAGAATTGGAAAGGTGTATTCCTTTGTACAGCCTGATAAACAATGAGGTTGTAGCTAAAGCTGGGCATGAAAGCCTCCTGCTACAGTTCCTAGAGGCTTTTCTTTAGGTAGGCTAGGGGCATGATGGTCTACCGTCAGGTTCAGTGGGGTATATTTTTTAAGCATTGGGTTTTGATACGGTTCTGATAGAGTTTCTGTAAAAGGTACGGATCTAGAAAACTTTCACACATATCCTTCTGAGCCACACGAACTGTGCAGTGAGTTGATTTTGTGTGTGAGCTCTGCAGGTGAGAGTCTACTGAATGCCAGCTCCTGCTTGCTCTAGTTTCAAATCCCTATGAAAGCATTGCAAGTGGGGTTTTACTCTTTACCCCATATCGTGCAACGCTGTATGTACTGCTTACAGTCCAAGGATGCTTGTATTTCAGCAGCTCTTCTCATATGCGTCACAAAACCATAATCTCAGGTGCTTTACCATAAATCATTCTGTACTGTGCGTGCTTGGGGAGTAGATAACCAGAACCTCTCCCGTTGTCGTTTTGAGCCTTTGCCAGCCATTTGTGAGGTCTGCTGAAACCGTGCTCTAGAAGGGTCTGCACAATCAGAAAGTGGTTTAAAGTGTGTAGGGTTTTTTCCCCAAATACTTTTACCCGCCATGACAAAGAAATTTAAAATGGCATGCAGAAGCCCACTTTTGCCATTCAAAGTTGAGTTGCCTTTCTCTGTGTTTTATTGCATTGTACTTTAAATGGCTGGCCAAGGGACCGGAGAGTGTCTTTTAGAAAGAAGTTGGGTCCGTGAAGCCAGAGCCAAGAAGTCCTTCCTTTGCTAACACCCCAAATGAGCTCACGTATGCTGGCTCTGGTGGTTCTACAGCTCCTTCAACATTTTATCCAAACTGTGGCTCCGTTCGCTCCTGGCAACTGCAGCACCATGGGGCTGTGTCAATGCAAACGTTTCCCCTAGGTTGTCCCCTCTAGTGCTGCTTGTCACAGCCAGCATCAGCACTGCCAGCAACAGGAGCAGCACAGAGCCCGAGAAGCCCTCTGCCCCCACCCCAAATTGCATTTTAACATCTAGCCCTGCTCTGAGCTTATGGAGATTTATAGCTTGAATGTAACAAGATTGTATTTTTGACAGCTTAACATTATGTAATCTATTTATTAAATAGAATGTTCTTTGACAAGGCCGGGTAACTTCGCTCTTGCCATTTCAGAAAGGGAATTGGCAAGCACCGCCCTTGCACGCTAGGCACCATGGTGGCCCGGCTCTGCAAAGGTGATGTTCTTCACAGGAGCAGATTTTATCAAATATTAAGGGGCATTATATGCTGCAGAGGTGCAGCTGGCAGGAGATGTAAGTATACATCTCCTAGGAAGGACTAAAACGCAAAGTGGAGTGTGGTTGCATGGGGTGTGACCATTCAAAGCACTGAGTTATCTACAGGACAAGGGAGTCAATGTCTGGTTTTAAAATCTTTGCTTGTTTGTTATGTCCAGTCCCTCCATAAATATGGAGGTGTTCTCCCATGTCTATAAAAAGGCATGACTCATGATTTTTTTAAAGTATGGGATATTTCAAATATATCAGGTTTTGGGTGTCCCACACAAGACAGCTGGCAGGGCTTAATTTTCACACAGTGCGTGCTAAAAATGAAGCTTTTATGGGTACATCAAAGTTATCCACTCAAAGCAGTGGTTACTTTGCCAGTCTTCTGCCCGTGAGGGTATAAAATACTGTGTAAAACTAAGTCAATTGTTTCTTGCTAGTATTTATTTTTGGAGCCAGTGATGAAGTCAATAAAAAAAAATAGTAGATTAATGCCAGTTTCATTTAATAAAGTAAAATTACTGAGCAAAGTCTCTGCCCTACTTTGCATGCACCCCACACATTCCTCCTCCTGAGAGAAAAAAAGAGAGTCCTTCCCTATAGTGCCTTGTTCGAGTAAGCTTTCTCCTGTGCTATTGATAGTGCTGATGAAGACATGTTAGTGACCTTGTTTAATGCATTTATTTTTAACAGACAAATTCTGGTATTGTCGACTTTCACCTAATCACAAGGTCTTGCACTACGGAGACTTGGAAGAAAGTCCCCAGGGAGAAGTCCCCCATGATTCCTTGCAAGATAAATGTAAGTCATGCACAAAGATTGCGCTACTTTTTCTTCTTCTATGCTAGCTCCTTTTTAGAACTTGTAGTAGATTTGTCTTAACATGGGACATTAACAGCTCTGTTTATGGAGATAGGGAGCAGAAGACATTTTTCCTCCTGCATTCAAACACTGCTCTCCTGGTTTTGGCAAGTGTGTGAGGACTGAGCTCAGCTTTCCAATGAGTTGATAATTTCATTCAGCTTGGAAATGTCATGCCTTTCATGGGGAGGAACACAGTTTATTTTTGTTGCTCATCTAATTGCAGATGTCAAATAAAAATACTTAGGCACATTCAGAAGAACCTCCTGTCCGTGGAGACAGATGTTTCTTCTGTGGCAGTCTAGTGACTGGAGGAGAAGGCTGTAGGGAGTGGACTTAGAGATGACACATTGCTATGAACAGTACTGAGAGGATGTCACCATTACTGTGTACCCAGCTGGGAGAGGACGTGCCTCTGTGACAACTCCTGCTGGGGGATTTATCAGGATTTTTTTTATGGATAAAAGTAATTTTGGAGCCCTTCAGAAAAATAAGACTCTTGTGATAATTTCTCCTTTGTTCTTCAGCATGAGTTGTAGAGGTTTAACTTGCAGTCCTGGGAAAGTTTGGGGTTTTTTTATCATAATGACAATAATGACCAGTGTAGTTCTGTCACCTGAAAGTGACTTCAAGAAATCAAGCACTGAATAAGGAATAATTTCTTTTGTTCTTTTCTGAATCTCCATTAGTAATAAATGCCATTCTTGGCATTATCAGATTAGACATGCTTGTACAAGTATTTCAGTTCATAGCTCCACTTCTTTCATGGAATAGCAGAAAGACTAATTTTTCAGAAGTTGGAAATTTTACCAGCCTGAAAATTGAGAAAAGAGAAAATCAGTGATTTAAACTTTTTTATGTATTAGTAAGACAAAGAATTGTTTCTGTTTTCTGCTCCCTCAACCTGTCCCCAGGCAGCACCTTTTAAAATTTCAAAGTGCTCCCAGACGCAGCCTGTCTGATGCTGAAGCCCTGGCAGTTTGCAGTCACATTCCCTTGTTTTCATTGCCTTACAGATTGCCTCAAGGATGTTTCATGCTCTTACCGCAGTCTTGGCAGAATGTAGGACAGGGGCTCACATTGCTGCATTGGCACTGGGGGAAGCTGTTTTTCTGGACAAAGCTTAGAGAAATAGCCCTTGAATGTTACAGTAGCATCAGAATGACAGAAGAAGAATGAAGGTCACTCTAGAACTGCAGGCACAGTCAGGAGACCAGCAGTTCACAGATTTGTTTGCTTTGGGCACGCTTCCATGCTCAACCCCCCGACCCTGACTGCTTCATCTTGCATTTGCATTTTCCTTAAGCTCTTGAGGTCAGGAAGGTCAGTATCCCATGGGGACAGAAGGCTCCTGCTTTATAAACCGCTGGACCAGACCCACATGTTCCCTGTGCATGCCTGCTGGCAGAACAGATACTGATGCAGTTTGGGAAAGACATGGTTATTTCATCACTATCTCAGGCTTCCAGGCTATGAAAGTTAGGAGATGTTACCACAGTGCCATCCACATTAGAGTTTAATTAATTAATTGAGAATATTGCAAGACACAAGATTATCAAGTGGCACTATTGTTTGAAACATGTCAGGCCAAACTAGCTTGGGAATTTTACAGAACATGTTCCAGAAATGTTCTGGTGCTCTTTGGATAGACTTTCATAGAATTCTGAACTATTAAGGTCTGAACGTGATGACCAGATTTTCAGCACATGGGAGCAGGTCAACAGATGAAGGCAAATAGGTGGTTTAGAAGGGTAAGAAGGACCAAGAAAAGCAGCACGGGGCATTTTGTGTACTCTGTGCCAAGCTTGAATAGCTAGTATCTATCTCCAGAAATAAACGTGAGGCTTTTTAACCTTTTCGCTTCTGTGAATGTCACCCCTCTCTTCAGGCTGGCAGAGTTAACAAGCTGTGTAGACTCCAGCTGGGACAGAAAGCAGCTGCCCCCTTTCTCAGGGCTTTATCTGTTGTCAGCATATCACATCTGTGCTCACACCCCCCAGCACCTTGTAGTCAGCTTCTAATACCATCTGAAGTCTTTGTTTCTGTTTTTCCAAAGCAAGGAATAAGCCAAGTTCCAGATAAATAAAGAGCAGGGTGTCACATCGGTCTGTGATCTCCCACGGTAACTGTATTCCTGATCACAGATCAAATGTATGAAACCTGGAGAAAAGCTGCCTTGGTTGAGAGATCTAATTTGAGAAGAACCTACTGTATGCAAACAAGAAACTGTTTTTCTGGGCACCTTCAGTGCATGGCAGGAACTCTGTCTTTGTAAGAAGACCTTTTACCATCATTGCAGTCAGATATCTCCTTTACTTCCCAGTTTGTCCTACTTGCTCTTGCCTCTCAAAAACAACATCTCTTCTTGACTTGTAGGGTAGTGTCAGAGACACAAAAAGTCAGTAGGGCCACAGCGTGAAGTGCTGAGATTAAAGGCAGGAGAGGCTGAGTAGCAAAGGGCCAAATAACTTCTGTTGCTTTCATTTTTCATGCCAAGAAAGTCCGTTTTAAAGTGTCTGTTATATCCCATAGTATCTATTTGACCATAGCGCTGAGGTAATCTGCAATAAAATACACAGTGTTGCTGTACCCAGTAGAAGAGGAAATGCATTTCTCCTCTCCAGTATTTCTATTAGAGGTTGTAAAGAACTGGGCAGTAACAGATTTTCATATTATTATGCTGTTCTGTATCTATGATGCTTTTCCACAGCCACAGGGATAATGGATCATTTATAGATTGTAGAAACTGTCACTGACCATATCGTCTTGTGGAGTATAGAGATTCTCCATAGTGTAATTACTGTTGAAAAATTGACTTCTACTTGAAACTCAGAGAAATTTATCTTTATGTTTTAGTGACCTCACTCTGTCAGTCTGAGTGGCAGCAGTTTCCAATATATTTTCTTACCTTTTTTTTCCCCAGTGATTTCTGATCATTTCATATTTTAAAGCAATTAGAATGGGTCATTCATTGTAAGCCTCAGTAGTCCTTACTCCTGTTAATAATCAGAAAGCAACTGTAATGCTGATGGGAGTGAAATAAAAACTATTTGAAAAATTCGTACAGGTAGTAACAGAAGGACAACAGCATCAAGTGAGGTATGGTCCAACTTGCCCAGCATCCTCTCTTCAGCAGAGTCTTCACCTGGAGGCCTAGCAAAGAGCGGCACAGTGCAGGCTTATTACATCAGTAAGGCAGAAAACAGTATACATTTTCTAGATACATAAGTATGCATAAAAGCTGTCCAGACATAGGTACACGCGTCTGTATGAAACATGCTTACCCAAAGTAGTCTCAACAGGCAAGAAAAAGCATACTCAGATTTTTATACAGATGCCTGAAATTTTGTCAAGACTCAGATTCCTATTTTAGTTGTTCTCTTCCAGTTTTCTTTCTTACAACAGGCTGGAAATGGCAAAGGAGGTGGTAATTTTAACACATCACTCTGGCCACTTTTTAGACTCCGTAGCTTTTGCACACCGTGGTTATAACTAATGTTCTGGGTTTTGCATTTGTTTCTTTTGAATGCAGTGCCAGTGGCAGATATAAAAGCTGTTGTGACTGGGAAAGACTGCCCTCACATGAAGGAGAAAGGAGCTCTTAAACAAAACAAGGTATGGTTCTCAAATTGTTATGAACACACATCCTGCAGAATACAAAGCTTGTCAATTCGACCTTCCCTGAAGTAATACAGATATTTTTCATTCCAGCCTGCCACCTTTCTGTGTATGCACACGCACTTTGCTTTCACCTCAGACCAGTTGAGTTGAATTATTGGAACAGGCTGCCCTCCTTTACTCGGACTTCATGGCAGATGTGCATTGTGACATGCCCAGCGCACATTAGGATAGCCTTTAGTAGTGATGTCTTTTACCTCTAAAGCAAAGCAGTTTTGTCTGCTGCTGCAGAGCAGGCTAGCAATGACTGTTGGTACCTATTCTTATATAGTCTCTGATAAATAACTAGTTTGTTCCAGCTGTATTCTCTGATGAGCTCACATTCAGCGAACACTGGTATGTGCTATAAACTGCAGTTAATGTCCAGCTTCAGGTCCAGTCAGGTAGAAAAACAACTGCCAACAAAAGGATGTAAGGTAAATGCTGGGCAATTAATGAGGTGTATAAGGGTGCATTCAGCAGTGCATTTGGGGAAAAAATGTGTAGGAGACAATGGGCAGCTTAAATTAGATTTATGCTACCTTTCAGAGTTTCAGATCAAGAACTGTAAACTGATAGCAGGGCTAAAACTGTACAGTGGCAGAATCTTGCAGAATTTTTGTTAGTCAGAATTGCCACCACGGCAAGAAGAAATCAAGTTACTAGCTACGTTTGGCATCTTTAGCGGTGATGGTCTTCATACCATGTCGTATGAGGTATGTTCATAAGTCCTCTATCAGGTTGTGTTGTCTGACCGTACAAGAAAGAGCGAGACTCTTGTGATGTTCAGTCAGATCTAGAACCACACACCCTGAGGTCTGGGAACCATATCAGAATTTTCAGTTACATGAAACTGAGAAATTTTGGACCCAACCGGAGATTCTGATGGGCAAAATAGTGAGGTTAAGAGTTCCTGCTTCAACACTTTAGAAATCAGCGTTCAAATAAATACTGGAAAAAACACTTCTGATGGGGACCATAGAAAATGAAAAAGCACTGACAAAGCTACATCACACAGCTGTTGCATCTTCATAGCTGCAACTTTTCTTTCCTCAACTATGTGCAAATACACAGAGCACCTCTTGCAAATGCATATTGCTTGCATTTGTCTCTCGTATACATGAGTTGCTTTAAGTCTGTCAGGATACAGTCATCTCCTTTCCACATTGGCTTTACATGGTTGGAAATGAAAAAGTCAAGCCAAGCAAAGCAAAAAAAATCCCAGGAGTGTTTTTCCTTGTTGATTTTTCTGAATCAGGGCACTAACACACACATGCACACAATAGATTGCATACAACTCCTACCTTGTGTTACAGTTGAACATCAACAGCATTTGGCTGGGGCATTTATATGATGCATATAAAGTATTTTTAGTACATCCTTGTCTTAACACTCATATGTCCGCACAAAAAGGAAAGATAGGAAGACGGAAAGCAGTGGGTGGCAGTGATGGAAATGTGTCATCTTTATGGAGCAGTAATGTCTAGATAGTATTTAATGCTAAATAGCGATGCTGTAGATCAGTTTGTCCTCGGCTGTCAGCATCGTCCCATTTCCTCAGGTAAAATTGCTTCGGACTGGCATAAAACTTGTGGCTGAGAATGTGAAGTTCAGGAGCTGATAGGTAGCATGACTGCATCTGTGGCTGGAGCATTTCCTTTGTGACCCCGGCAATATTAATTTTGAAGTTTTTACTGTTTCTGGTGTGGGGTTTTTGATTATTGGGTTTTTTTCCTTCTTCGATTTCTTGTTTCTTCCCCTGGGAATCACAGAATTTGTGAAATTAGTTGTCAACCCAATCAAACTGTCATGCACAGTATTGCAATTACTTAACTGACATCACAGGAATAACATATCATTGTTTACAGAGTATCAAATTAACGTGGACAATGAAATTAAAATTAAAAAGGAAAAAGAAAAAAAGTCAGACACAGAATGCAACTGGGCTGAGTGTGGTGTATGAATTCTTTCACTTGAAATTTCACAATTGGTGATATTTTTTTAAGAGGCCTTTTCATCTTGTGTTTCTTTGTATGTATATAATGACCACCTTGATGTTTATTCATTGGCAGAAAAGAAAATTGAATGGCAGAATGCCACTGCCATGAACATAGCTGGAATTGGCAGAAGGTCCATAATAAAGGCTTCAGCGTCTCTTCATTTGCCGGCACATGGCCATTATTCTTCCAGCGGGACCATTTAGAAATAAATAAGAGTTAAACTGAATTGGAATTTGCATGCCTATGAAGCTGGAATGACTTGATAGGACCAGACTTGAATCCATTGTTGTTCATCTCGCTTGTGGTTTTAAATTAGGTTTAATTTTAAATTCTTCATTTCTGACTCTCGAGTAATGTTAATAAATTTCAAAGAAATGAAATATATTAGATTTTGCAGCCTTCAAAACAAAGCAGGAAAGAAGAATTTGGAAAAAAAAAATTGCCATGTATTTCTAAGTGTTCTCCTATCGCCCATTATTTGCTTATGTGTCAGGCTTCAGGCTTGGTACCTTTTGAGTCAGCAGAAATGGTTCTGCTCAGTTCCCTACTGAATGCAGCTTCTCTTCTCCTTTTGACTTCCTGTTGGTTGAACAAATTCTCTGTTGCTGCAGACAGAGATAGTTATCGGGAGAGGGGGGGAATCTTCTGGCTCTGGCAAGCAAACTTAACATGGCTGTGGTCTCAGCCTTCAGCAAAGACACAGGTGTTTTGAGGCTGTTGGTGACAGAGTAGGCAGAGAGTAGTAAGGTCAGTGTAACTGCGTGAGATCACTCAGCTGTAGGCACCCAAAATGCCTGTTCATCACAATTTGCTTGTCTCTGGTCCATGCGAGGGGCCAGTGGAGGCTGGACGAGAGAGAAGCTCTGGGTGTGGGAGACCAAGCTTCCCCACACACCTCCTACAAGCTTTCCCTGCAGAGTTGTAACCAAGGAGTGGGAAGTGTCCAGCCAGCAGGGGCAGAATCTTTTTTTTCTCTCTTTTCAGTGAAGCACAAAAGAGAGGTATGACATGGTTCCCAGTACTGTTACCATTTTGACAAGCATCTACCAACATATGCAAGGGTGGAAAGCATTAGAAGTGTCAAGGGAGTGAGTTTAGCAGGTTCAGGTGGGGGAGGAGGAAAGCAAAAGAAAGGAAGGAGCAAGTTTGGAGGAATGGGAGAGGGGGAAAAAAAACAGAAAGGAAAGATAAAGTGGTGGAAAAGGCAGGAGTGGAAAATGCCTTTGAGAAAGGTTGAGGACAGACAAGGGAGGAGAAGACCACAGATGGCTGATAGACAATGACCAGTTTTCCTTTAGGAATTGCCAGTTCCTTAGAATCACCTGGCATTGATGGGCAAGTAACAAAACCGGGTGTGGGTGCCTGACAAGTCAGCCAGCTCGACCATGGAGACCACCATCAGTGTGGAGGGCCTGCCAGTTGGCAACTCCAGCTCCTTGCACTTCCATTTTCCTTGACAGTTTGCTGTGCGTAAGGTGACAGAGATGTGGCACCTGGAAGCTGTAGTTCCTAAGCCTTTAGTCTCCAGAGCAGCCAGCAAAGAAACTGAACTGGAGCCAGGGCTGCTAAACTCCCATTTTCCCCCATAAAGGGAAGCTTGGTGCCCTAAGTGTAGCCCTTTCTCGTTCTTGGCCTGACCAGGAATGACCAAACCCATGGCTCCCTGCGATATTCCTCTTTCAGGCAGGGTTTTTCTCTTCTCTCTTTGAGGTGAACAAAAAAATGCAGTCCCTTGGAATTTCTCAAAGGACAGTTATACAGGGGACAGGCCTATTGGGTTGTTGTTGACCTTCATGAAATTCAGGAACATCATAGTAGAGCAATACAAGCAGTTTTTTCAGTGATAGGTTTTATTTTCACCACCTCAGTTGCATGACTTGGCATGTTCTGTCAGTAATTTATAACACTCTGTACGAAGATAATGCTAGGTTTGTGTGGGCAGAGGTAAATTTGTTTCTGTAACGAGGGACATCACTCTTAAGTTGTGGCTGAGAGACATGCCTAAAACACAAAAAGGCTCTTCTGTGAGCCATGAGCCATTGGTTTGCTGAGTGCACCAGCGCTACTAGTATCTGCAGGTTCCGTGGGGATTTAACGCAGACTTGTCTCCTGTGGCCTGGCAATACAGCAAGTTGGACCCGGTAACTAAATTCAAGGAGATTAAGGGCATTTCCCATGAGAAGCCTGATCTCTGATCATCCAAGATAATCCCTAAGGATTGCATGTTTTATGATTCAGACTCTGTTCTTAATCACACAGTTTCAAAAATTAAATAACCCTTACTGAAATCCAAAGACCTATGTCTGTTTCAGACCAGGTAGTCAGGGGTAGACAGCTAGAGCGATGTCTGTGCTGCAGTCCCAGCAGTCAATTCTTCTATTTTAAAACTTAGTGTAGGAAATTTAAGAAGCCGTGCTCCTCTCACTGCTGGCAGTGTAAGGACTGTTGTCAGCCGAGAGTTAGCAGCAAAGGCAATCGGTGTTATGGGGCTCAGGAAGCCAAGAGGCAAAAAGATCAGGACATATGATACAGATCACAGTTAGGAGTCAGCACTCTCCTTTGTAGCCAGGTCTTTTTTTCTGCAGTTATAATATATTTTCCTTTTTTTCCGTATCAGCTAGCTTACAGGTTGTGAAATCCTTGTAAGGGTACTTGTAGCGATGCGTGCAGTAACCATAACACAACATCTTTGCATGCTCACTGCTGGCCAGTGGAAGTTCATTATTTTGTCCAGGCCTCTAGAACCCAGGTCCAGGTGACCTTTAGGGAAGGTCAGTGCTTGATGAATTCACTTGGGCACCTTTGAAATTCCAGCTTCAATGCTGAGGAGAAAAAAGATGAGGGTTCTTAGGGTTCTTTCCTTCCCCAAGGTTCATTTAGGTCTTTAACTAACCCAGATAGTTCAGTTTGACTGAGGCTGCTGATTCTGGTTCAGGTAGAAACAAAATGACAGAAATCTCTTGAGAATGAATAATTCAATAGACTTCTAGCAGTGAGAGAGCATGAGTATATGCCAGGAGATTAACTGTCCTGGCAAGATTTTTGACACAGGGAAACAAACCTTGCAGAACTTTGCAAGTTTAATCTCTACAAATTGGAAGAATAGTGGGTCTTCATGAAAAGTTTGTTGCAAGTGCACTGTTATGTATTATATTGATTTCAGTCCTCACCGTTGCCTAGCTCAAATTTCAAACTCAAATGCTAAAGTAATCCATGACGGTGTGAGCCACAGGCAGCACTGAGGGGGGTGAGTTTGTGTTGACTGAAGCATCTGTGGTGGGGTTCTTGCGGTGCCAGTCTGTTGCAGTGATCTGGTTCTGCTGCAGCTTTGGCTAGGCAGGAGAGTACCATAACCTGTTCTTCCACTTGTTTTGGGGAATAAACAGTGGGAAAGAAAGACGGACCTGAATGTATGAATGCCTCTCTCATGCAGCATTAATATGTGTTTCTTTCTATTGATCCAGGAGGTGCTGGAGCTTGCTTTCTCTATACTGTATGACTCAAGTGGCCAGTTGAATTTCATTGCTCCAGACAAGCATGAGGTAAGTCAGGTTTGGAGTACAGAAACTTCTTTGAAGCCCTCTGAGTTGCTCTATGGCAGCAGAGAGCTTTGTAAGAACGTAAGAATGGTCATCTTGGCACAGAGTACAGGTCCATCTAAGTCTGTGTCATGTCTCACAGCAAGCTAGAAGCAGAGGGATTAGTATGGGAGCAAGACCTTTTGCAATTTTCTTGCATATCCTGAGCCACAAAAGGAACGTGTTTTTTATTCGTATGTCATCGAGCAGATGGGCTCCAAATTAAAGATCAGTATTTCTAAGCCCTACTAAAATATGAGCCATAAGTAAGAGAAAGAGAACTTGGGCAGACCTTGGAGTTCCACAGATGTTACCATTTCCTGGTGTAATAAAGATTTCTGTTGGTCTGCTCTACTCTAGGCTCTGGAGGATTTTGCTGTGTGTCCATTTTAGTGAACTTTAGTTCAACGCTGATGATTTGTTCAGCCAAGCTCTTAAAGAATCACTGCTGTCCTCAGCTCGCTGCCACCATCACTGGGTCTCAGTTTCAGCCACAGACTTGTGTTCTGCAGAATGGCATGTCCCCTTATTCTTAGTTTCACATTGCTGAAGACCATTCATGACAGGCGATCGTAGAAGGTCCTCCCTGTTGCGTCTCCACAGGGGAGTGTTTTGCAACAGGTCTCGCTTACATAAAGACGATGTAAATACCAATAGCAAGGCAGAATGACAGCCCCTTTCCTGCTCCCTTCTCTTACTTGAAAACACAAGGAAATGGACGTCATTGGCTTTTGGAAGGTGGTGGAACTAATTTACCTAATTACGTGGAAGCATTGGATGTGTTTCTCTCAAAGAACTTCCAAGTTAAGATCCAGCAGAATTCACTATATTTAGGGGGTTAAAAAAAAAAACGTTTTTCCTTCTCATTTCTAAAGTAACAAAAGTTAGTGTTCCGTTTGCACACTTGTTTTGTGGTATCGTATTTGATCTCCATTCAGGACACTGCATTAATATGATGGAACACAGAAGAGTGCATGAAATTTCTTTACAAGTGAAGTGTATTTAGTTACGCAGCTTCAACATTTGCAATTCTGGAGTAAAATTTTCAAATAGATGTTAATTTTAAGGAGAGGAAATAAGGTTATGCTCATTAGGGTTTTCCTGTGGATTAATATTTGAGTGTCACTTTCAGGTATGTTTACTCCAGAGAAATATTTGCTGGTCAGTTTTCATCTAAGAGAAAGCTGCAATAGGATCCCAGGCATAACGTGCCGTTAGAGCTGGAGCTCTAAGCAAAGCATGATTGTCTTCATCCTCTGAACTGAACATATGTTAGATGCTTTCTCGTAAAAATTCTCCAGAAACTGAATTCTAGACTCTTTCAACTCATAAGAGCAGATGGTCATGAAAATCAACGAATTTTTCAGCCACTTGTATCTCAAATGTATCCTATAGCAGCTACAAGCGTATTTTACTGCCCTAAATGTTCAAAAGCTGCTACTGCACCCCACAGACGGGCAGTAGGGTTGTGAGATGCTTTAACCCAATTGCTCGTGATTGTTAACACACCTATTATCTTTATTCCTCTTTTTGATCTTGTGCAGCTTCTTTGAAACAAAATTAGTATGTTAAAAAAAACGACCGGAGGCAAGAGTCTGTGCTGCTACTTGACAGTTCCCAAATGAACGTTTTTAAAAGGGCATCTCACTCCCCCTGTACTTTTCCATGGCCTGCAGAAGAGTGAGTTCTGATTAAGGGAAAAAGTACAAGTGTGCAGAGGAAGCGCCAGAAGGAAAGGCAGTAGCATGTTACGAAGCCCGTGACTCTTCATCAAAGTAACTGGGCTGCCTGTTGGTAGAAGCGCTAGTTTAGCGGCATTGTCAGCTTGGGAGATTCGGTGGGTGACATCTCAAGATTTGGAAGGCTTTTTGTGAAGCGCCAGGAGTGATGTTAGTACATGACAATTTCAGGTCAGACTTACAGGGTGGGTTGTTTTTTTTTAAGTACTTCTACCGTCCTCGTGATTGTAGAATGAGGTTGGAATGCGAGAATCGAGTGTGTCCTAAAACCAAAAATTGAACTAAGATCATAGGATAACTCAGGTTTTAAGGGACCTTGGAGGTGTCCCCAGTCTGACCTCCTGCTCAAAGCAGGTCAGCGATGAGCTCAGACCAGGTTGCTCGGGGCTGCATCCCCATGGATGAAGCCTCCACAGCCTTTCTGGTTGTCTGGTTCTACTGATTTGACTCCCAAGGTATTTCTTTAATAAAATCTCATTACTGAACCGATATCATTGAGATTTGGACCTCATTCTTGTGTACTTAAGTTTGGCAATACCCTTAGCCATCTGTTGAAGCTTACTGCTAGCCAGAGGATTCAGCACTGTGAGATCACTCCATCGTATTTGTTTTGCATTTAAATACTAATAGCTGGTTTCAACTACATAGCAAAAAGGTGGATTAATCTTATCCTTGATTTTTGACAAAGAAACAGATGAGGGAGGCTATAATTAGGTTTCATTGGAGTTTTATGAAAATGAATCGGTGGTAAATTAATTTTTCAGTGGCTCTTAGTCTGTTTTGCATATTAAAAAGAAAAAAAACTTCTGAATGAATGCCTCTGTTTTTCCACCATCTCATTAGGATTTCTCTCTGCTCGAAATGTACAGGAGTTTAATTAGATGCACTTGCCAATATAGAGATTAGAGAGGAAGCCCCTTTTCCAGGCCATTGCACTCATCTGAATTGTGGCCAGGATTTGGCTTCTGTGGGCCCTGAATGAGTTATATCTGGAAGAGAACAGAACTGCAGTTCTGCTTTCTGGCTCGCTGGGATTCCTCCCCAGAGAAAGCGCTGGCCGTACTCACTGAGCAGGTGATGGATGATTTACGTCAGGGGCTGCATCTGTTGAATGGATGCTCTGCGCTTCTGTAACCTGAGCAAAGCCTTTTTGCCTTTCTCTTGCTTTCCTCATAGTGATTTCTGGGAATACTCTCCCAAAGACAGATTTCAAGCCGATCGTAAAAAAAAATCTAATCTGTTCAAAAATAATTACATTTCTAGGAAAGTTTCTTTCTTCTCCTGATGTTCTGTGTACACTTCACAAAAGATTACATGCTTCAAGAGTCTTCAGTGGCACGCTTTGGCGGCATGGAATAGGCAGGCTAAGTTGTTTAGTTAGTACTCGTTAGCAAGGCAGCCTAAACCCTAAAGTTTCTTCTGTATAGCTGACCTCGTATTAAAGGTGCTGCTTGGCTTACCGACACCCTGGGTGAAGTCCTAGCTCTGCCACTGTTTTGTTACCGACTTAAATGGGTCGGATTTCACTTTGGATGTTGAAGTGTGTTAACAGTCCTATTTTAAAAATACACCCTTTTTCTGGATGAAGACACGTACCCCAAGATGGGGGTTTCTCTCTCTTCTTTAAAATAATCCTCATTTCTGCTGTGGGATGAAGTCAGCCATGGCTATCTTTAAACTTGGCGGTGTCATGTAGCAAATGGTCAGCTAAATTTAACATCCATTTTCTGGCATGAAATCTAGCAGAAGTATTTGTAAGATAAAAATGCACTTACGGCTGATTTAATTTTCTCCTGCAAACTAGGACACAAGTTCATGATTGAAATCTTTATTTTTGGATGATAGCATTTGAGTACTTCTGTTCATAGTTGAATAAATGGCTTGTAGTAATAAATGAAAGGGACTTATTTGATAGAAGTTGACTCTAGCTCACCAGTCTCCGTTGGGTTTGTTGCTGATTTAAAAGGTTATTCAGCCCGTGTTAATCACAAGCTGTCAGCTGTTGGGAAAGATGGGATCTCCTATTAGGAAAAAGCTAACAGTAAGGAAGAGGTTTTAGAGGCCAGTTCAGCATTTGCAGCATTTAGAATTACACCAGGGTAGCTTGGAATTTAATTTTTGTGAAGGACACAGCATTGGCTGATTCTGCAGTTTTCACAATATGTTATTTTGTGTAAAATAGTGGTAAAGTAGGCATAGATACGTGGGAGCCTATCTTTGTGTAGGTCAATTGATACCACTTAACCTATAGGAAAGCAAACCATGATAAAACTAGATGGTCGGTACAGAATTTCTTACACAAAGAATCGAGAAGGATATGGGGTGGGATTCAGTTCACCTAACGTAGCTGTCTTGGAATTAAAAGCTTGGTGTAAGATAATCAGGCTTTTTCTGTAAGTACTGGGGAAAGAGAAGGAGAGGTGGCAAGGAGGTCTCTTCAGAGGTTCCTTGTCTTAAGTTAGGTATTGTTCTTTCTCCCATAACTATTGAGGAGTATTCAGCAGAAAGTTTGAAGGAGATAGCAACTAAATACTGTCATTTCTTCCCATTTTTAGGGCATTGTTTTTCCATTTTGTGAGCAGCTCAGTGGAACATGCCTTCTTCATGATATGAGCTAATAAAATGAATCAACCTCATTTTAGGTCTCTTTGTAAGTTGCTGTGGGAGCAATAACTGTAGAGGACCAAGCCAGACAAGCAATTTGTGTATGGAATGTCTATTAATAATAGTTTTTATCTTTTCCCTGTGCAGTATTGTGTATGGACCGATGGGCTGAACGCCCTCCTTGGGAAGGATATGTTGAGTGATCTGACACGGAATGACTTAGACACGCTGCTCAGCATGGAGATAAAGCTACGCCTCCTTGACTTGGAAAACATACAGATCCCAGATGCTCCCCCACCAATCCCAAAGGAGCCCAGCAACTATGACTTTGTTTATGACTGTAATTGAGGTTGCCACTGAAACTTGATTCAAAACTGGAAATATTATAACTGGAGAGAGATTTAAAAAAAAAAAAAAAAGAAGAGTGTGAGGAAAAAAAGAAACCCACTCGTGCACCTTGGATTTTGGCTTTGGGGAGGGGTGTAGAAACACTTGCATTCCTCTCTGTTCCCTGCATCCCTTCCTTCCCCATTCCCATCTTCCCCATTGCTCATCCAAATCCACATTGCTTTAATTAACTTGTAATTGCAGGCCATCGGCCTTGCTTAAGGCAAAGACTTGCCACTAAGAAGCACCCTCCCAAGGACTTTTTTTACATTTTTAATACTGGAAGAAACATTCTTAACTAAAGGACATTGTTATCAAACTGCGTGCCTGTGAAACCCACTTGGCATGGCAGAGGCTTTAACTGGAAGGAGGAGGGAGGTAGGGAGCAGAAGCAGCTACTGTAAGCAGAAGATTTTCCCAGACACTCCCAAGAGTCTGCTCACAACTGAATCCAATGCAATGATGAAAATCGTTAACTGCTTCCCAGTGCTTGCACCATTCGTCACTGTCATTATTCTTTCCACTGTCACCTCGACTCTTGCCACCAGCCTTCACCCAACTGATCGGCTCCCAGAGTGGAAAGTCTGCAGGTTTTTGCTGTACCATACGCTGCAATGCTGCAACAGCTTTTAACTTCTTTTCCTCCCAGCTTTTAAATAGCCCCACACTGGCAGATCACTTGCACAAACTGTGTATGAAGCCACTAGTGTGTCCCATCCCTATAGTGTTCCCTAAACCTCAGTTGCCTCTAAAATTGGCTTGTTGCTATTTGAAGTGATTTTTATTTTCTTGGTCCAAAGTTCAACAGTAATTTCCACAGATTAATTACAACTGCCAAGCATCCAGGTTTACGTTGTCATTGCTACAGTGTTAGAAATTTGCAAGGGATTTTTTTTTTGTACGGGTTCTGATTTTTTTTATTTTATTTTGCCAAACAAATATATTTAATGAAAACTAATTTCATTGTGAGTACTTTTGGGGGACAATATTTTTACTTAATTTCCATTTGGAACATTTGCCCTGAAGGGAAAAAATATTTCCCTTCAACTTCACTGTTGAATAAAAATCTGAGTTGTGATGATTCTTGGAACTTTGTTTTTCTTCTGAAGTTGTCTTCTGTTCTTTATGGTTCCTAGCAATTCTGAAGTGTTTGGTAGGAAGAGGAGAGGGAAAGGTGGAACTTTTCTTGTTTTCTTGTTTGTTTGTTTGTGGTGACCAGGGTAAGATATATCCAGCGGTCTCCATTACCGTGGGTATGTGAGCTATCCTGTGAGAAGGACCCTTTGTGAAATCTGGGATCACAGCATGCTGATGTGCTCATGGTCAGTTTAAGGCCGCTGCCTTTACGGTGTTTGTTGGAGTAAATGTCTTTCTGTGTTTGTTTCCTCCATTGAGAATGTTTTTGGCTGCAGCAGGTGGGTACTGGGGAAATTTGGGCTTTGCAAGATCGATTCCCTCCCTCCTCATATTCTTCTAGGTATTTCACCAAGTTCAATATCTCTTCCTCCAAAAGTGCTGGGTCTAGATCTACAGGAACCCACCAGCCCTTTCCCTCCCTCCCACTGTGCACATGCTGAAGACAGATGTTGGTTTGTCCCAGTTCCTCTCCTACTCAGATCGGCTGACAAAGACTGTGAAGGGGTTTTATCGGACCTTGTGCTAGTGAGAAGCCTGGAGGGTGGTTCAGTTTAGACAGATGCAGAAGATCTCAGCTGAGGTGACCTTTGCTCCAGCCAGCCGGCAATGGGGCAAACATCCTGACGGACCTCACACCAGGTGAGAAGAGAAATCATGTCCTGCAGGTGCAGCCAGAAGAAGGATGAGGAGAATGTATGGATTCAAGCATGAGGGTCCTGAGGGCAGTGCCTTCCTGAAGCTGTGTTTGCAGTATTTTAGGAATGCCTTGCTCTGACAGATAAGCACGAGTTGGTGTAGGTGGTAATGGATGGTAAAATAAGGGGGGAAAAAAAGCCTCTTGAGTTAAACGCTGGAGTAGGAAGTTACAGTGGCCTGTGGCCTGAGGGAAGATTCAGTCTGAGTGAGAACAGGGATGTGCAACGTGGGATGTGGGAGTCTGAGACGTTTTATTCTCCAGAGCCTTGGAGGCACTGCCTGCCACAGAGAATTTTTGAGGGGTCCGAGGGGTGGGGGGTAGAAGTAGGAACAAGTTTCTTTTAATGCTGCTTCATGTCGGCGTGAAGATGAGACTCTGAGCAGATCAATCTAAGTTGTTTGATTAATCTCCCTGACCCAGCTGGATGGCTTGGCTGTGCATAACCTTTGCTTTTTATTTACAGACTGCAGAGCTGGTGCTTCAGGTGGGTGTTGCTCGTTGCCAAAAGAAACACCTTTTAGTCCTAAGTGATAAGAGCCAAACGCTGCCAGCTCAGCGGCAATCCAATGCAGGTAGGCATCTCTGGCGATCAGAAAGCAGCAAACAAACCCCCTCCTCCGCGGGACAACTTGCGCAGGAGGGAAAGGTTAGCCTCACCTGCCCCACTGAGGTGAGTGCCCCAAGTTGCACACCGAGAGCCCAGGGGAGGAGGTGGGAGAAGTGCTGGCAGCCCAGCCCGGTTTTCACCAAGACCTCATGCCCACCCACAGTACGACGAGGCACATCGACACCACTGGGGCAGCGAGGGGTTTTGGAGCGTGAATCGCTGGCAGCTGCCTCTCTCCTTACATCCCTCAGGCCTCGCGCCAGCAGGTGACACAGCCCAGCAGCTGGTCCCCTGCCCTGGGGCTCCTCAGGGTGGCCGCAGCCTGGGCGGGGGGCTGGGGCTGGAGGGATGCCGTGGCGCTGCTGCCTGGCTCTAGCTCGGGGCTGCCTGCAGCCCTGCCTTACAGGAGCCCCAGCTCCTCGCATGGCCCAGCTCTTTGGATGGGTTGTGCATCGTGTGGGATGGTCACGTGAGCAGGCATGCTAAATTTGTCTCCCCCCACGTGTCCCACCCTGCCATAAGAAAGAAGAGGCTCGAGAGATGCGTTGGCACAATAGCCCGTGCAGCTATTTTAAAAGCGCTCCCACAGCAACGCGAAGGGACGTGGTGCAAACGAGAATCCTGCCTTCAGTTTCTAGAACTGTCATACAGGCTCACTTCACCATTATGAAACTAGAAAAAAAATGTTTAATGATGAACAAGTATCCCGCTGCTTCCCATTCATTTAAAAAAAAGAGAATGAAAATGGCAAATTCATTTGCTCATGCTGTTGTGTGTTCCGGAAAAGCTTTTAAGGCTTCACAATCAAGGAGTTGCAGCAGGAAAAAAATTGCTATTGAAGTTTCTTGTATAATTTCAAAACATTAAGTGGGTAATTGCTTGTAAAAGCCATAAAGGGGAGAGAGAACCAAAAAAAAAAAAAGTCTAATTTTAGCTCCTGTTTTTGAAATGACTTTGCTTTTGAAAGTGAATATATTCTTTTGACAGAAAACTTGAATCAAGGAAGGTATGTGTCTTCTTAAGTCAGCTGCTTGTCCTGCTTGTAAGGACAAGGAGAAAAGCAGCAATGCTAAGTAATCCTGCACAAAAGCAAGCTATATGTTGGAGAAAAAGTTTGTGCTTTCTGGGCTTTCGTTACTGCTTTTCAGAAGCAATTCCTTTTTCAGTATGGAGAACTCTTCTGCTAAACCCTACAACCTGCAGGGAGGAAGAACGTTCCCTTGCAAAGAGGCAAGTAGGTGATCACTCTCTCTTGGGTTGCAAAATGACTGTGCAAGATCCTGATCACTTCATTTGCAAAATCCTCTCGTGTCTTCATGCCCTACCCAGGATTGCATTTTGCTTGCCCAGGGTGCTTGTTTGCTGATGTTTCTTTCCCATCAGTTGTCCCTGGTAATGCAGACATGTCACATGTGGATGGAAATGTGAAGGCTTGTTTGGTAATCTGGTGGGATCCACTGCCCAGAACAAATCACTGTCTTCTCTGGCAGATGGCTGGGCTGCGAGGGAGCCCTGCGTGCCCACAGCAGCCCTGTAGCCCACCAGCTGCAATCACACAGGCTCCAGACACTGAACAGCTCTGAGAAGAGGGAGGGATGAAAGGGCGGAGAAATTAACCCCCTCTCCTTGCAGGGGAGGACAGAGAGAGAGGGGTATGGGCATAAAACGCCCCTGATCGCCAGTCTGCTGTGTGGTTGTCATTGCATTGGACTGCAGTGGTCAGAGGTGGCTGTACAGTGGCGCAAGTTGTTAATTCTGAGCGATAACCAGCAATGGAAGATGTTGGGAGTAGGAGGACACTCTCGTACTGCCATATCCCGCCCCCCCCCCCCCCCCCCCCCTTTCTCTTTTTTGTTGCTGCTGCTGCACTGACAAGTAAATGCCATTAGCTTCACTGTCATGTGAAAGTCATTCATCTAAGGAGCGTAATAAGGTGAATGTGAGATTTTACTCCTTTCTTGTTTCTTTCTTCCCGAGAGGTTAAAAAAAAAAAAAATAAATCTAGCTCTTAAATCCAGTCCTCACTGACCTGGGGCTATCTTAGCTGTCAGAAGCAAGCCTGGAATACTAAGCATCTGACATAAGAAAAACGCCCTTCGCCTTACAGCAGCATCAAGGAGCTGGAAGTGAAAAGGATTTCCCTTCAGACACCGTTCCAGAACCTCTGCGTGCTGCTGTTGTAAAATCTCTGCAAACTCTGAAAGACATTCATCGGACAGAGTTTTTGTCACTTACCCCTGGCTGAGCTGTCATTGCTTTTCCCAGAGCTTGCTAAATCAGGATGAGACTCACGCAGTGCTCGCTCCCTCCCTAAACTGTAATTATATTTGAATATTAAACATCGACACGTCTTACACAAGTTCTCTGATTAACAAAGCACTTGCCCAGGCAGCAAAAGAGGCTTGATTTCAGTTCGATAAGCAGGCACCTAAATTTAGGTGGGTGCTTGTGGACATAGCTGGATCAGAAAGGTGAGCAGAAAGGCAATTTTACCTGGCACTGAGTTTTTGCTGCGTTCTGGGAGGTGATGCAAGTAATGACTTTTCTGTCTGATACATAATTGGATTGGGTATTGCTGGTTACTTCAGGAGGCAGAATACAATGCCGGCCTGATTATTCAGCATCGCTCCAGCTGCTTCACGCATCTTTGGGACTTTACACAGAGGTAAAAGGATTGAACTGGGAACCTTTTCTGTGTGAATCCAGGTTGAAACTTGAGAGGAGTATGGCTGTCAAAAGCACAAGTTTGTCAGGGCAGGACCAGGTATAAAATGTATGTTGGAAGAGCCATGAATTTTTATAGCAAGGTGATTTCAAAGTGCTGATTCAGGGAGTGCCATCCTGCAGCAGCCTCATGGGGGCAAGGTTAAAAAGAACTGGAGACGGTTTCAAACTCACTTAGTAACGTATTTGTATTTTATTTTCACTTCCAGCTGCGAGGCCTTGAAGGTCTCTGAAAAGCAGAGCTGGTCTGGTGATGCTTAGCTTGCAGAGACACACATAGGGCAAAAGAAACGTTTCATTAGCCATCCTTGTCCAAGTGGAGAGGGTGCTATTGAAAGCAGAATTTTCTGAATCTATGTGCTTTTTTCAATAGTTTCTCAGCTTTACTGTAGCCACCTCGCTGGAGGTGCTATGTGGAGAATAGTAGATGATGTGAGTTTATACTGTCTTGGAAGAGCCAAACAAGCCTCCTCATGTTGGGGCACTCACCCAAACCCTTTGTCATCCTATTTGCCTCTTACTCATAGACCATTTCCTATGGGACAGTCACAAAGCTGAGGAACCCAGTGCCGCCTGTTCCAAGTGGGATGCTGGCCCTGTATTTCAGCCTAGGGAGGGTATGGCCACAGGACAGCAGTACCTGTAGAAGGTGGGAAAGAAAAGAGACACCTAATGTAATTTTGCCAAAGGATGCAACCAAGGGCAGGCTTGCTTTCCTGTGACACTTAAGGATGTGTCTTGAATGACTTTATTTCAATTGTCATTAGAGGATTTTGCAGCCTGATTGAGCACCACGGTTAAACTCTCCCTTGATGAAACCTCATGAGTCTAATTTTAATCTTGTTGGCAACACGGTGTTCAGCCTAAACTGATTATGTTTTGGGATTCCTCTGGGTTGTCGTGAGGGGGAGGGAGGGTGGTTGTCTTCTGTTTAGTAAGAGGCAGCGGTTTTTTTCATGAGGTGTGCCTGTGTCCTCTCAGTTTCTCTTGAAATGCCTCAGATTTAATATCCCCTTCCCACTCGCCACCCCAAGGGGCAAAGACACCCTGGAGATCTTTGCCATCCCACCAGCAGGCTGCACACACGTGGGAGGCTGAGCCCGAGGGACTTCATTCCCTGCCAATTAGCAGGGAGTTTGTGGTCTCAGGGTAGTTTCTGAAGAAGTCATGAAAAGTAACGTAAAAACCTGCCAGGCTTCAAAAAAACCCAAGTTTTCCATAAAAGCTTAAAATGGGGACACCGAGGATGCGGGCGCAGCGTGTTGTGCACAGCTACTGACTGCTTACATATTTCCCAGAGGAAAGTGGCTCATCCACAGGGTTTTCCCAGAGCACAGCTCCCCCTTTTCCCCCCAAGCAGCAGAAGCCTGGTGCATTTGAAAAGCTTGGAGATGCAAGCAGGAAAACATGTGAAAGGTTTTTCTGCCAGGAGTATGACATTTAAAGAGCGCCAGTAGGATTATTTTGTCTGTTTTTCACCCGCGCCGGTCGCTCTGCACATATTGCCTGACTCACGATACCCTCTGTCAGCCTCTGACGTTTTTCAAAGGCCTGGGTTCCCCCTTTCTGCCCCTGGCCTAAGGTAGGTGCAGTGATACCTTGCACCTATCCACTATTTCGTCTATTCCAAATAGTCAAAGTGCAACGTGGCCAAGCCGGCTTTCACATAAACACCCATCTCATGCGCTTGGTTCTCTCGTTTCCAGTACAGTTCAAGGCCCATTGAAAACAAGGATAAGGCATTAAAATGGCCTGGCTTGTGGATGGCTTCTCCAGCATCTGCTAAGGTTGTTCTCAGCCCAGGCTTTTCCTTTACTGAGGACCTTTACCAAGTCCTCTACAGCAATCTTCATAAAACCTGTAAGAGCTTAGTGTTTCCAAGCCTTCAACGTCTTATCCAGTCTGACAGCTCACGGGTGGGTGCACGCACACAAGTGCATGCATGCACACGCAGGGCACAAGTGCGTCGGATCCGTTTCCCCAGAAAACCGGTCTGAAAGTGGCACGTTTGCAGCTTGGCAGTGTCAAGTGCTCCAGCAGGCAGCGTCGAGGTGAGAGGGGATGGAGGAGCTGGGAGCACCCTGACGGAGGCTGGCAGGTTAGCGGGGCTGCGTGGGGGAAGACGTGGGGAAAGGAAAACGGGGCAATATGAATGAGCAGCCAACCTCACCCTCGGAAATACCTTACACCTGCAGCCATGCTCAGGCGCAAAGATGAATTGAGGGTAATACCGAAGAGCAGACATCAGCACCAGCTTGCTGAGCTGTGTGTGCAGGACAGTGGGAAACCGGGGGGGGGGGGGTGGTGGGGGTGGTGGTGGTGGTGTGTGTGTGTGTGGAATTATTGTGCAAGACAAAGCAGCCTTTCTAAGGCCTTATTTTAGATTTTTGTTACTATTTTTAACCACAGTTATTACACCTTGTGGAAATGCCCTGTTGGCATGGGTGTGCTGCATCACTGCGTTTCCATCACCTTGAATGCGCTGGAAGAAGCGGCATGGTGCCCGTGTGGGTGCTGCACCCGGCCGAGGGGCAAGGGGAGGGCGGCGCTGGCATGATGCTGAGCTACCCAGGAAAGTGGTGGTGGCTCCATCAGAAAATGTCACTGAAGGAAAATTAACACATACACAGTGTGAATTTAGCTGAATCGTTGGTTTAGGAAGGGAAACCAAGAAGCTAAAGTGGCTGAAACTTGCTGCTCAGGTGGCTTTTGGACTGCCATGGGTCCCAGTTCCCCTTCTGAAAAGAATTTGTGATTCAGATCCTTTTTTTTTTTCTTAGTTCTAAGAATTGAAGTGCCATAAGAAATTGTAACTGAAACAAAATGTGATTTATTTTTTTTTAGTTTAGTTTTGTTTTGTTTTTGACTTTTTCTTAGAAATTGTGGGGCTTCCCTCCCACCTCGCAGAAAAGAAGCCAACCTGCAGGAGTCTGAATAGCCTCCCCCTGACCAGAAATTCTGGTGTTTGCACATCCCTGAACCTCCCACCACCAAACCTGCATGGCCTAAGGAAGACCATCCTGCCTGGCTGTATAGCTGACTTGCAGTAAAAAGGTACGTGTACCAAGTCCATCAACAGTAACACAGGCAGAATGGATTGCAGTATTCCACCCAGGCACATTTCTGACAAGCTGATTTGGTGAAAACAGCCCTCCAAGACCCCAACTTTTGTGGCATGTGAAGGACTGGCTGCAGCCATGAATCAAAACTGTACTTGGGTGGCAGGGGGGAGATGGAAAAAAAGCAAGTAGCAATTGCCTTCATTGGTTTGCACTAATTTTAATCAAACCCGAGTCACTTTTAAATTCTCAGACTTCAGGAAGCTGGCTTCTCAGCAATGGACTTCTGTAGACAGGTTCTTGAATTAAGCTCATTAGTCGATTGACTGGCAAGTATTCATTTAGATCACCCTGGCTGGAGAAAAAAAAAAAAAAAAAAAAAAGGTGTGTCATGGATTTTATTACTTTGTTCATGCAGAGCAAAGAAATCAAAGCAGCGCTGCAGTGGTCAGCCTGGACCTGAGCACTAACCTTTGCTCGACAGCCCTGTGAGGTGTCCTGTCTACCCCAGGATGGGCATCAAGCGCCTGCCATGCCAGGCGAGCCCTTGCCAGCAGGGAATTGCTGCCTGCAGTTTTCTAGTGCTTTCCACAGTGTGGTGTCCCAGAGGTTTAGACAACGAGGAGCAAGCTTGTCAAGAAGGCAGGAGGTGTAGTGGGGGATTGCTTCCCTCTCCCGTTTTGATGAGGCTGGGTAGACCCTTTGGTGCTGAGTTTTGCAGGACTGAGTGGGGTACCAATACAACAGCACTGCAGGGCCCTTTAAAACTGATCCCTGCCTAAGCAGAGGCACTGAGATGATTTAGCACTGTGCCTTGCTGGAGGGGTGCTCCAGAGGAGGCAGTTTAAGTGGTTTTGCACCATCTGTCCAGCATGCTAATTCCCCCACGAGGGCTGGAAAAATGGCTTTGCTTTGTGGGAGCCATCTCCAGGCACCTGGTGGCTCCCTGCTTACGCTGCCAGGTGGGGCTGCTGTCTAGGAAAGTCATTTGGAGGGGAGCAAAGGGTTTCTGCTGCTGTCAGCATCCCTGTGGTGTGCCAGCTCCGCACACCCCATGCTGGGGCCAGGAGGCCAAAGTGGCTCCTTTGTGCCCCGCCATTGCTGGATGTGGGGGAGCTGTGCTTCCCACACTGTGATGAGGAGGCAGGCATGTCTATAACTGCCTGGTTGGCCAAGTTCCCGACGGAAATTAGTAGCTTAGCACTGCTGAGACCGTCTTGCCTTACTAATGGCCTATCAGGGCACCCAAGACACTGTAGGAACACAGTTTTATACCATATATTGGAAAAGAAAAAAATAGTACGGTGAGATGAGAACTTGTAGGTGCTCCTCATTTGTTAATGGACTTCTCTTGCTGACACATTAGCACGTTAAAAAGGCATTTTCCAGACTCCTGAACGTGTTAGTGAAGGCCTGTTTCCATCAGCCTTTTTTACGCTTTCCCAGTTTCTGAAGCCGCTGATGCAGGCTCCTGTGGGCAGCCATCCCTGACTCCCAGCCAGTTTGGTAACGCACGGTGCCTTCTTCCAGCACACCCTGAACAGTAAATGCAAAGGAAACCTCCCCCATTTTGCACTTGAATGAAGTCATAGCCCTAAGGCAGCATTGCCTAAGGTGAGCCAGAAGCCCGCCAGGTATTGTTTGTTCTAGGAAGGATAAGGATGGCTGTACCCCAGCTGAAGATGTTAAATGCTGTTTCCCTTACTGATGTGGTGAGGATTTGAGCCAGGCTCTAATTTACTCCTGAAATATCCTGGAATGAAAAACAGAAGTTAATCTTTTTGGGAGATAGGTATGCTTATCTTCAAGAAAGGAACTGCATTAGTAAAGTAACAGATGATTTGATTCTACTGTTGCAGTGAAGATAATAAATATTCATCTCTGAAAGACAGAGGTGGATGTGAGGATGATAAAACAGGTGTGCAGGACTGGAGTGACAGGTGCTGAATAACTCATGCAGAGGATCCTGAGATTTAGCGATGGCATCGGGAAATGTAATGTCTTGCATGAACCGTTCACTGCAAACAGAGACAATAAGGTCCCAGCCATTCCCCCTAGTATGAGCACGAAGAATAGCTCCCAGCAGTCTGTCACACTTGGGACAAATGCAGGATTAATAGTGTTTCGTGTTGGCCTGTACCCTACCTGCCTCATTGTGGTCTGAACCTCCAGGGGATGGGAAGGTCTTATTAATTAATTCTCTTAATTCAAGCAGCTGTAACTGATTTATATGCAGTCTAGAGCCTGATCCTGCAGGGCGTGAGCTGACTTTGGCGAGGCACACAGCTTTCCAAATCCTCTAGCAGAGGAGAATTACTGGATCTTATGCTGCAACATAAGCAGCAGGGGTATTTGGGAAGCCTCTGGTAGTTTTTCCCCAGTGCAGCTAATACACGGCATTTGTTGCTCAGCAATGCTGCAGGTTCAGGTCAGCCAAAATTCACCTTCTGGGGATAGCTGCAGGCTTGCTTTTGTCCATGGGTGACAGCACGGTCTGGAAGAAGACTGGAGAAAATGGTATCAGGAGGAACAAGGGATTTCACTGCCTGAGGATGCAAAGGGTGAATTGTCCTTGCCAGGGGAGGCAGAGGTGTTGCCTTTTGGCAAAGGTTGGTCCCAACCAACGGCTCTTTCAGCTTGGACTGTCCCCAGACCTGCTGGAGTGACCAACCTGCTTCTAATGCAGGAAACGATTCATCCCGGGGACAGTCCTAGCAAGTGTGTGCATGACTGCGACACAGATGGGAGCTGACATTGTGGTCTCATTCCTCTCTTTCAGGCAGTATCACAGTGCTGGGTCATACCTGGGAAGCTGAGGGGCTGATCAGTGGAAACACGAGTGGGCCCAGCAACCGAGATCCCTACCCTCCCTGGATGGTGAGACCAGTAGGCATGATGGATAGGCCATTCAATGGGCCACAGCACCTTTCCCACTCACAGCTGAATCACCGAAGAAATAAGGTACCCAAACAATTGGGCAATATTTTAAAACGAATGGTAACAATAAGCCCTTGTCCTGCTGAGATTGCAGCTCCAGGGCTTGTTCTGCTGCTTAACCTCTCCGCTGCCAGTGGGCATGAGCCCATGTCCAGGCAGGGTCCCTGCACCCCTGCACCCACAGTTTCCCTGCAGGGATGGCTGCATCCTGCCCTTTCCACCCAGGGTCGTGATCCTGCCCAGGCAGCTCACGAGCAAGTCCAGCAAACATTGGCAAAGACATTTACTGGAGGAACGGGTCCCATGCTGCTCGGTGCCCTGACCCAGAGCCACACATCTCTGCCATGACCACTGTGCTCTGGGATGGACAGCAGAGTGCCCTTTGCACTCCTCAGGACAGTGCCTGAGGTAAGCACACACATGTATTCGTATTTTTCTATCATCTAGTGTGTAAGATGATAGATGGTACAAACAGCCATGAAAATGACATTTACTTACTTGCACCAAAATTAACTTTCAAAATTGAGGGAGACCTGTCAAGCCCCTCAAATTGAAGACTTGTTCCTTGAAATGTACAGTAAAGCATTTCGAGATTAATTTTCCTTTTGAATATATATTGAATCTTTCCTTCCTCTTCTATTGCAGAGATGCCAAAAAACCCCCATGAAAGCCCTTGAATTAGCTATTGCAGAGAGATAAACTAACAGGTAACATCTTTTTTCTTTAGTCAAGGGGGAAAAGATTTTTTTTTTTATCTTTTTTATCTTCCTTTTTTTATCTTTCCTTGTAAATGTGACAGAAGAAGTGTCTTTCCAGGAGTCTCTTCTCGCAGGATGTATCCAGCGTATGCACACGAGTGTGCACATGTGGAGTCTTCCTTCGGCAAAACCAGTAATTCTGCCTGTCCTACTGCCCATCTCTAAAACGGCTGAAAGCACATATCCACGTCACGGCGGTATTGCTCTGTGGTAAGTCCCAGTGCTCCAGACAGAAGTGAGCAGCTTTAAGAAATGATGGAAGCCTTGGCTACCTATGTACTGATGTACCTATGGAAACGGAACCATTAGGGCAAATACAGCGACGGGCTTCTGTTGGAGAGGTTTGTCTCCTTTAGAAATGCCTTAGGAGAGAGCTGCGGTTCGAGGGGAAGCTCTGAACGTGGATGCCCCCGGACGGTCAGTGTGGAGAGGCTGTCAGCACCACGGAAAAGGCTGAGGACCCATCAGTCATACACTGAAGGTCAAACGTTACCGTCTGATTGACCACTCCATGCCAAGGGGAGCAAAGTCCAAAGTAAAGGTAAGAATGGAACATGTTTACTTCATAAGCGTTGGCAATTAGCAGGTCAGATGTCAGTTACTGAGGTCTTGCTTCAAGGTATCTTGACAATTCAGTGCTTTAAAATTTGCTGGATTTTTTGTTGGGGATACAGCTGGAAATCTTGTTGGCTATCCTCCCTATTGAAAATCCAAACCAGCACTTCAGACAGCCCATATTCACAGCGTGTTCAGCTTTATCTTGCTGAGAGGAAGGGAATGATTCGTGTTCACCTGGGTACCGTAATCTCCCATGATCTCCAAGGTGAGCCTTCAATGGCACATCAGCCCACTTTCCTACGGCCTGCTTGCTCACCACCTGCACTGGGGGGAGTGGAAACCGTGTTCAGAGAGTCTGAACAGCAGCTCAACAGCAGTGGGTAGGAGACACGCCAGACAGCCTGCACCTCTAGGGCGAGGGAATACAACTCTGGACTTTGTCTCCAGATGCTCTCCTGAGACCTACAGCTAAATGTGGAGGAGCTGTTGCAGTCCAGAGCATCCTCCCTCCTGCATCCCAGGTAGAAATGTTTAACATCCTCTGCAGCAAACCCACCGTGCTAGGGGAGCCCTTTAGTGAGGTGGGTCCTCCTCAGGGATGCAGGGGAGCACTGAGGATGCTGTTCTGGGAGCTATGCACAGGCGGAATAGGTGCTTGGGAGCTTAGGGAGCAGCCGGCATTCTTGGCAGGAACAGGATTGGGTCACCTCTCTGAAAGCACAAGCAGTCACCTGATAAATATAGGCAGAGAGTTTTAGATAAAAGTTACAGCTTACCTTCATCTGTGGTGACTGTAGTTATTTTTGCTAGTCATCAAAAGAAACTGCTGGATGCAATATGAAAGCAAAGGAATGATGTAGACGCATGAATTATGAATTTTGCATCACAAATTATTGCCTAAAATAGCGTGATGCACCAAATACATCTAGGGCAAGTGTTCTCTAATTTTGAAGGGCTGGAAATGACACCAGCTTCAGGGTAAAGAAATAGTTTCTTTGCATATACTAAAAAAGATTGGGCAACTTTCCTTTATCTATTTGGCATCCAATAGTTCCTAATCTCTGTATACAACTTTTGCCACAGGGATGCTTCTGGGTTTTGGCTGCTTGTCTTGAAAGGCTTCACTGGGATTTGATTTTCAGAAGGTCAGCACTAAGCATTTGCCAAAACCCAGCTGTCTGGAGGGGATCAGAGAACCGAACACTGAGACACCCAAAGCCAGATGGTCACTTTTGGGCAGGAACATGACACTATGTATTTTTCCTACCTCTCCTCACTTCCTCATCACTAAGCGCCCAGGAACTCGCCACATGAAATCACTAAAGTTTCTTAACCAGCTTTCATGGTTTCTACATCAGAGCTTTGGGGCATGAGGCTTCCTTTGCAGAGGACTCTCAAGGCAGGAATTTAGTTACAGAGGACTACAGAGGGTGAAAAGGGGAAAGGCTTGGGTAGAAGAAAAAGACCAGTGAGACCTAGATATGCAGATCACCAGATAGCTGCACAACTAACTTAGTTTATTGCCACTAGGGGCCCAGGCTTACCCCTTTCGGTGTTAACCACAGCCACGCTGATGGCACAGCTGCCTGTGTGCTGCGCTCCACTTCTGCCCCAGCCCAAAGGAAACTTTAGTCTGTTGCCTGCCCAGCTCCTACAAATATGAATACAAAATGAAATTCCCCATCTTGCACCTGGACTTCTACCAACGCCACTATGGCTGTATCGCTCGGAGGCAAGATTGTTCAGACTCCCCGCTGGGGATCTGCAGCATCGCCGCTGCACAGAAAGAAGTGCACCCATAGACTGCAAATAGAGACGTTCGCAGTATGCATGGAATAGATTTGGGCATATCCAGCTATGTAATTTTTATCATTTCTGATTCCTGAAAAATATTTCTTGGCATCTGATCACTGCTAGAAGTGGCTGCTGGTTTATGTTCAGTTCAGGGCCTGGAGATCTCTCTAACATACCTGTTTTCTTCCTTGGCTTTATGTGATGGGAATTTAGTGAACAGTGACAGAGTTGTTGCTGGGGGGAGTGTCTGTCTGTCCCCTTTTTTGTGAGACTGAAAGAGCTGCTTTGTTTGATCCCCAAAATGCATTTCCACTTACTCATCCTTCCAGGAGCAATGGAGGGGCTCCCTTTTCCTTCAGGCGTTGAAGTTCGGAGGGTGAAAGTCGCTCAGTCCCCATTTTGTTATCTTCTGGGTATAATGTTAGACCAAGATGTTTACTCGGGTATTTTCATTTTGAGAAATTACTCCAATGAGGGGAGGAAGAAGTTTTATTGGGGGTTACTTAACACCCTCAAGCTTTGTTGTTAATTTATGTTGGTTGCTTTAAATATGCATAAATGCTGAGTCTAAATGATGAATGATGGTGAACGAGTAACCAGGAGACAAAATCCACAAGTACTCCAGTGTTAATTTGTTTTTTAAGCCAGAAAGACAGGGGAGATACTACTTCTGTGTCATGCTTCAGTAAAACCCCAGGTAACATTCCTGAGTCCTCCTTTTACTGCTTATCAGCTGGTTCTGTGGTTCACCCTACATTATTTAGGCAAAGAAAAGAGAAGAGAATCCCTGCTATGGTGTCCAGAAGCTTTAAGGGGGGGAGGGGAATTGAGAGAGAGAGAGAGAGAGAGAAAAAGGGTCAGGAAAGCTTGAACCATATGTCTTTGTGGCCGTGGACATATCTTTGCAGAGAAAGGAGTGGGTCCAGCGTCAGCAGTCTTGGAGCACTTTATCACGGCAGACGGATTGATTTGCAAGGCAGAAGATTGCCTGCTCATTTTGTCTGAACAATTTAGTTGGCTAGACTTCGCTAATGCGTATGCCTATACCCTTCATATTTAATAAATCTTGTACTGAGCATATATCAGGATTCAAAAAGGATTCAGTAACTCATTGAAAGATATTACAGCTCTCATTTATGCATCCAGAGTGAGAGCAGAAAGACGGTAGAAAGGTATTATAAGAGAGTGAGCATTTATCTGAAATGCTATTTATATTTCATTGAACTGGCTGAAAAGGACCACAGAAGGCCAATAATGAGCGAGGGAGGCAGGCAGGCAGGCAGCCATCCCACCGCACACAAAGGATGGTATCTTGATGGATGATTTAATGACTCCAACGTGTACAGAGGGGCTGGAGAGCAGGTGGAAATATTCTGTGTTCAGGGCTCAGCTTGAGTGGGGAAAAAAAGTGATGCGGTGTCTGCTTTCTCCCTTGCTTACAGTTCGACGGTCCTTGTGCCATTGGTTTTGATTCTCCCGGGGCCATTCCTCGTTGTGAAGGCAGGAGTCGTGCCTGCCTGCTCCAGGTTCAGGTCTCTTCTGGGATGAATTAACTCATCAGATATGCATCAAGCCCCAGTCACTCACCTTACCACAGCCCTCAGAAGGAGTCTGAACAAGCACTGCTGTGTTTAACTGCATATTTTCTCTAATACCCTAATTTCTGAAATGGCCAGAAAAAAAGAAAATACAGGTCTGAGTCTAAAGCCAGGGAGAGATAAATCGGCGGTGAGGGTGGGGGGAGGGGGGATATCCAGCCGGGGTAAGGAAGCAGAAAAAAGGAAGAAAGGTTTTCTGAATTCAGAGCTATTTTGGAGAGACACGTTTCTGCTTTATGGGGAGGTGGCTACCAACAGTGGTAATTAAAACCAGCTGCCCATGTCATCTTCTCATATATATGCAAGGCTAAACCACCAATGTCAGACATCAGCACAGAATCTGCTGCAAGTGAGAAGACAAGTGCAAATAAGCCCTCCATGAATTTTCAGCAACAGATCTGAAGGATGAAGTGTTAAGGGCTAACCCCATGCCTGAGCTTGCCTTGTGTGTATAAAACCAGATTATCAGTGGGGTCAGTGCAATCTTCACTGACTGAAACCTCAACCCCTGCTTGTTTAAGTTAGTGGATATATAGTCTTCCAGGTGCTTTGAGTACTTTCCTACAGCTTGAGTTCCCCATAGAGCATGAAAACTCTACGTGGCTGGCTGACCAGTGACTTGCTTAATTAATACTTGAAAAATCAGCTTGCGCTGCCTTTGCATATTCATCTATGGATGATGGATGCTATCCCTGCAGGGCCGTTTTGCTGATGGAGACTGTCCAGCTCACCTGCAGGTCTTTTATTATTGAACCAATTCAGTGAAACATCTCTTTGAAAAGAGGAAAAATATATCTACATTCCCCACCCTGTTATTGAACTGTGAAGTGCCATCGACAGTACATATATTGTACAGGTCCTGTTTCTGAGCACAGAAGCCTCAGTACGTGCCTCAAACAATATGTTTAAATAATCTTGTGAACTTTGGTATGTGCTAAAAATGCCTCTGATGACATTTACCACTGTTCCCTAACCCAAACACTGGGAATAATTATCTTTTATTGGCACATGTTCTCTGTTGAGATCGAGAGGCTGTTGAGCTCCATTTCTTTCATTTGCGTTACTGAAGGAAAGATCAAATGGAACAAATGTAATCAAACATTTATTTTTCTTCTCTTTTGATGTCGTGGTGTTCCACTTGTAAACACTAGTAACCTGACAGCATCTGGGACAAGATTTTCCCCCTCTACCACAGCTTCAATCAGCGCTAAACCGGGACCCTAACAGGGGGTTACATTTCTGACAAAACCCCAACGTAACAGTGATAGCTCTGCAGGGATCGATGCAGTAGACCGGATTTTGGTTTGCCTGGCAGGCTACTAGCTATTTATGGCAAGGCAATAATGGGAGCAAAATGCCATCACGCTGAGTTGGTAATGCTTGGCTCTTACTTCTTCGGGATTTAAACAAGTACCCAAACTGCAGGGCAGCGTGGAGTCCATCCCAGGCATCCTGACTTGTATTTACAGCTGGGTCTGAGCACCTCTGTTATCTAAGGGCTCTAACTAAGCCTTTCTAATGAGTCCTTTCTCAGTAATATTGCCACACCCTCTTGCTCCTTAATTGCCAGAGTTGTTTCTTTTGTGTAGTTAATAGCAAGAATTAGATGTGAAAAGGCCCGCAGTTGTGCCCACACAACTCAAACCACAAAATCTGTGTTGGTGAGGTTACTGCTGAATTTATACTGTCATCTGCATGTAGCAAGAGCACAACAGTCAGGTTTGGCTTTCTGCCCTAAAACTGATCAACTAAGGAAAGGTACTGCATTGCCAATAATCTTAGAATCATAGAATAGTTTTGGTTGGAAAAGACCTCCAAGATCATCAAATCCAACCATTAACCCAGCACTGCCAAGTCCACTGCTAAACCATGTAAATCACTCTAGGGCTCCATACAGTCAACAGAGAGAAATACACTTGGAGGGCGCAGCTCATCTGATCTCTGCTTTGCAGAAAAACATCTTCAGCAGAAAATCCAAAGCGGTGACCTACTTTGGCCAGCCCTAACAGCCAGACCTCCTGTCTCCCCAGAACTGCACAACTGGCCGTGCACAGGCGTGCAAGGTAATGCAGCTGTTTTTTACACAAGTTCCCTATTTAAAAGCCCTGAGAGTCTTGTTCCCTTTGTGATACCCAAAACTGAAGTAAGTTGTGTCAGTGATTTACATTTCCAGGAGCGCAGATACCAACAGGTCTTGTAAGCTAGGACAGTTCATTTCATTAAAGGTTGCAGAATAAAGGATAATCATCTCAGCTACAGCTTGGCAATAGCTTGGAACAAATTTTCAGATATGAGTATAGAAAAATATTGGTTTAAATGCTTTCCCTGCAGCTTTGAATGACAATGAGACGGAGTGAGTCTGAAATAGATGCGTAACTTGAACTGCAAGCAGCAACTGATAAGGAAACTGGGGCAGAGGGAATGACTCAGTTGGCTGTGGTGCAGTAGCAAATCCACATGGGGCTTTGGAAATGTTCATCCATGCCAGTGATAATGCACCAACCACAGAGATGATTATGACAGTCGGAGAAATTCAGAGAGCAGTAATGAAAAATAACCAACGCAGTGAACCAGTGGGAACGTCAAAGTCAAAGGGCACAAAGGACAGCGTTTTGAAAATAAGAGGAAGAAAAGGGACTGAGAGGATCTTTGATCTAAAGGCTTCTTCCTGCAGGTTTTATCTCTCCAGACACAAAAATACAAGGCTTATGTCTATTCCCTTAAGAACTGAACAACACGTCAAAGAGGGGAGAGAGAGAGACAGAGGGAGAGAAGGCCTTCCAAGATAGCATTTAATCATCACAAAAATGCGTGCATGAATATGACAAAAAGGAAAAAAAAATGCATATATCTTAAGAATAAATATGTAACAGAATCTAACCAAACAATAAAAAAACCCCGGCAGTAATGTGTGCAGTGGCTTGGACAGAATAGGGTAGATAAATATATGCTGCCAGCTGATCTCCTTTCATAAGATGACTATTACATATTTCAAGGGAGTATCTCCCTTTTTCAACCAAGTTATCCCTAAACCTGAGAGATGACATATCGATGCTTACATGTCCTGTTTTGGAGGTTCATGCAAATATTTTGTTCTCTTTTCTTTTCGAGGTTTTTTTTTTAATGTATTTGCTACATACATAAACAGGTCTTCAGAGACCCATTGTAGAAAGCAGAGTTGAAGGTAATTCCATCCTCACATCTCATTTCACGCTTCTAGTGGCAATCACATGAAAGTGTCCCCTTTGGGGAAAGGGTGACTCTTGAATTGTGTTTAAGCCCTTATTCAGAAAATCAGAAACCCTAACTTGGCTTCACCGCGTCTCTATTGGGGCAGCAAAGGTGGAGGCTGAAACCTTACCTGTCCCCTAGCTTATCTGGCACCACCGCCCAAACCAATGTACATCAGGTGTCAGGAACTAAAATGGAAATGCAAGGAATGGAGGAGGTTGTGGGTCCTTCAAACCCCAGCAACCACACTCCTCCTCTTGGGACCAGCCATGGGGATTGTATTCCCTCCCTAGCTATGCACGTGCCCTGCCGCCGTCTGCTCTGCCTTCATGGAAATGCAGGTTAGTTTCTGCTTGGCTGCATCTGCTTTGCCTGAGGTTTTTGGCAGCCACACATGTGCAAGTTTCTCTCGGCTCTGCCTAAACTGGGAGAGGTTTGAGGGTGTGTCTGGAGAGCTGGAGTTGGGAGTTACCGAGTGGGGGACATTATGGTCCATTAGCCCCTGCAGCGCTCTCTGGTGACCCCCAACCAAAGCCCTGTCTTACATGGTGATACCCCACACATCATGCTTGCTACTGACCTGCAAGTGGGGATATGATAACTAGTATTTAGCTCTGTGGACCCTCACACATGGTAAAAGTCCCCAAGAAAATAAACTGAAAGGATGTAATAATCTCTCGCATCAAGCAGGGTGACACAAGCAAGCTCCTCAGTGTGTCCTGGCATCGTGAGAGGAAATTTCAGAAAGCTGCAGGAATTTGCTTCAGGGTAGCACTGGACCAAAACCCTACAGAGAATGCAATGTGCATCCCTTATCTGTGTGCTGAATGGGGGGAGCTGCAGGGGCCCCCCCATTTGGTGGGTAGGAAGCAGCAATGTGTGTGTGGAGGTGTATGTGATGTACGTGTGCACTTTTTTGTATTTATGTATTTATTGCTACTAGTCCAAATTCAGCCTTGAAAAAATTCAATTAACCCTACCTCTTCTGTCTAGCAGTGTGCAAATGACCTGTGTGTCTGCGGAGCTGGGTTGTTGTCAGAGCACTGAGGGTTTCCCATCTGCAAGAACTAGTGTCCTCACCACACCTCTGGCTCTACACAGTCCTCACCACCTCTTCAGAAATGACACGTGGAGGCCCAGAGAGGAACGAAGCATTGATGGTGTTCTCAACTCTGTTTAGGTACGTAACGCTGCAGGCAGGTATTTAGTGGGTTTTCCAGGAGCATCTCTGCTGTGTTCATTCCTGCAGCCCACCTGGTCTTGTGGTCTCCCAAGGCAAGCGTCCTGTGCCCTGGGGCGCCCATGGGCCATAACAGCCCAGGACCCCCAGCCAGGCACCCTGTCCAGGGGCCCAGCAGCCCCAGTGCAGCTCAGCCCTGAGCACCCAGTCCCCACCTGAGCTACATTCCCCTGCCTCCTGGCTGGAGCTGGTGCAAGCACAGGTTGCTAACACGTGGAAAAAACAAGAGAGCTGGGGAGACAAAGATGCTAGCAAGCTGTAGAGCGACCCTGCCGGAACTTTTTGGGCAGGGGACACACCAGGCATCACCCCTTGTGCCCTGGTGCTTTGCAGAGGACAGAGCTCTGGTCTCCCATCACTCCTGCTGCCACAATCTTTATTTCTAAATAGGCAGCACCTCCCCAGTCACCTTTGCCTCAGGTCTGCTTCCCTGGCTTAGATGCTGTACACAAACATAATGGAAGCATTTATGATCTAATCCCTTCTTTTGGGACAGATCTGATGTGGTTTTTTACCTCTCATCAACATCATTCATGCACAGATTAATAGACAATGTCATGTGCTCCTTCACTGCTGTACCAAGATGGCTTTAGGTCTCATTGTCTTAGGGACTTGGAAGTAATATAAAATCTACTTGGCAAAAGGCAGGGCTTGCTATCTGATTTGAGTGGGAAGGAGAAAGATTTAATGCTGGAGGGGGGCGGGTCACCTTCCCTGCTGGTCTCTAAATCCACAACTACACAGGCAAATCCCTCATTTGTCTGACCAGACTGCATATTTTAAAAGCTTTGGGGATTTTTCTTTAATTGGTTTAAGAGCTCAGCTAATGCACAAGATACAGTGAAAACCAGCTCCGTGTTACACACGATTCTGGGTTATCTTACGGTTCTTTCCACAGTCTGAAATGAAAGAAAATAACACAGCCGATTACAGGCTAGAGCTGTATGTTTTACAGGTTTACATGCCTGGGAGCAGCTTGGGATCTATCTATATACTTTATAAGTGCCGTTGTTTAGATTTGTATTTTGCTATAGATATAAAGCAGAAACCATTCCAAAGACTTCTCTGCTAGGAAGATTTTTCTTGCCTATTATTAGCACTCTGCTTTTGCAGCAAGTGCTCATGAGCCAATATGCAGAGTTTTAAAGGACTTCAAAGTGTCATTGGGAACCAAGTGATATGTGTGTTAAAAAGGGTTTAATGGAGCTGCAGTCACTGTAGCACAGTGTCTTTTTATAGCAAATTTTTACACCATTAAGAAAAACATCCTGCAGATTTCAGTAGGATTGGCATATGGATAAGGTACTTTGCACTATGATTTTTGTTTATCTGCTATTAAAAAAAAGAAAACCAGCATTGCTAGCTATATGGAGAATGATAAGCAGGAACAGGTCTGCAAAACTCAGGCAACAGCTATTACCTCTCTTTTGTTGTTGTTTTTTTTTTTTCTTTTTTAGAAGAAAACATATATTTGGAAGCCAGTGGATGGGTTTAGAGAATGGAGATACAGAGTGTTTTGTATTCACATTGAAGCTTTTAACGCTCTGTTCTTTTTTTTTTCTCTTTTTCTTTCTTTTTTTTTTTTTTCCCAGAGCCACTGTATTATATTATCATTACCACAAAGCAAATCTTGATTATCAAATTTGAGGCAAAGTTTCTGTGACTGTCTTTAAAAATATTATCAGTCAGGCTCCCACAGAAAAGAAATGGTTTGCAAAAACTGCGTTAAATACTAAAGTTGGCCTGATCCCTGGGTAGTCGTGTTGATCTGCAGGAAGGTCTGAAGATTTGTGAGGGAACTACTGATTTTAATATATTCTCTGGTTTTCCTTTTACCACACCATTACAAGTCCCATTTAATTATGCCCAGAAAGCATGTAGGGATGCCAGAGGAGACAGGCTCCTCACCGCCCTTTAGCAACCCATGTCATAGAATCATAGATTCTCAGAATCATGTCAGCAGCCTGCCCAGTTATGAAAGCGCTAGGCAAGGAGTAGAAAGACAAGTACCCACGGCCACTGCGGGGCTAGGAGACTTGCCCAGGGTTATACAAAAAGGCAGAGGCAGAGGTGAGGCGTAGCTTTGGCTCACAGTGCCTCAGTCCTACATGATATCCTTATACCTATTCCCACATCACAGTGTCTGGGAATTAGCTGTTTGGACTCTTTCCACCTCTGAAGCGATGTCACTTAAACATGTTTTACTCTCTGCTTTTGCTTCAGGCTGGGGAATGACTGGTTTCTGCGTTATCTGGGGGACAAGGAGAAAACAGAAATGAGGAAACCTTTAGTTGTTGTGACTGCCAAAGCGGGAAAAGCTTAGGATTTTTCAAGCCTTGCAGGCAGCTGGGCGCTGCAAATGAACGTTCTCACAGCTGATGAGGAGAGGGGTTCAGCTCCCGCTGCTGCCCTTATGCTGGCAGCTGCCTCTGCCCCCCCTGGCTCGACCCCAGCAGAACTAAAGCCCTGGCAAAACCCCAGCATGGGAGCCCTGTCCCTCACACCCCTGTGGCTCCAGCCCAAGGGACCGCTTTCTTTTATTTTTCACACCCTGCCCTCCCAAACGGAAGCCCTGGTTGGAAAATCTTACAGAAGCTGCCGGAGAGATGTTTTTTTTTCTTGTCTGCGGAGGAGGGCAGAGGAGCGACAGCGGCGGCGTGGGGGGAAGGGATTGTGAAGTTGGTTTGGGTTTTTTTGTTTTTGCAACACTAGTTGTTCAGGGGAGTGTCTTGCGTTATTAACGCTGAGTGGCTCCGGCAACTACCGTGGTTTAAGGTCGTTAGTCATCCGCTGCGGCCGCAGGAGGCACGGGAGCGCTGAGCCAGAGCTGTCGGTGCAACCCTCTCGGTCCTCCCAGACCGGCAGGTTGGGAAGAGCTGCAAACGGGGGGCGGGGGGGTGCGGAGAGCAGCCTGGGGCCACGGGGACATCCTCCCAGCTTGGCCACGGCATGCCCACGTGTGTGGGACTTGCCAGGTTGTAGTGGGTGACTGCATAGCACCCCGAGTGGCCTGAGAGGGGCTGAGGGGTGTGCGAAGTGCAGGGGCTGGGAGAGCACCTGCAAGGGGTGAGTGTGGGATGCTCCACGCACCCTGTGGGAGGGCATGCGTGTGTGTCCCTGCCTGGGAAGCGGTCCTTGCGTTACACACAGCTGCACACAGGCACACTGGTCTCCTTTCACCTCAAGCTGCTAATGAGACAAGGATGCAGGATGCTCCCTGAGCATTAAGGGAATACAGGTCCGCGTGCACCCTTCCCACCTGATTTCTTCCTTTTTTTTTTTCCTGCCTTAGGATGAGGAGGTCTAGGCAAACATCCCTTAATTTATTCTGCATCCTCTGGCTCCTGCTTCTGCTGAAGGCTGCCTCTTCCACCCCTCTCCCCCATGGAAACAATCCACCACCCCCTTCGCTCCTCTCCGGGCTGTACAAAGGACACACCTGCGTCGGTATGTATTCAGGTTTTGTTTGCCTGCTGGACTAGTTCATTTTTTACTCCACCAGTGAGCTGAGAATTGCTATGCACATCATAAATCACTCCTTTATCTATTTCAACAGCTGTACTGCAAAATACTCATAGTCTTTGGTGAAATAATCACTGAAGATTATGCAAGGCCAGCATGGGGTCTGGAGTTATTTTATGATTTTGTTTTTGAGTGGCTGCTTCCCAAAGTTCATGTTTTTGCTCTGTGGGGAATGGCATCTGAAAGGCTGGCTTTAACATCTGTAAGTCTGGGACCTGGAAAAAAGGTGTTACGGGGTCCCAGTGTTTGTTAGGGTTTGTGATGCATTTTGCTGAACTGCAGGAAACGCCCAGGGTGTCCTCATTGATTTCATTGCCTGGGAAACGGTTCTTAAGAATGGTTGATCCGTGCTTGGGCCAGAGAGCTTTGTGGTCTGGTTGGTCATCTCCGGACAGCCAAGTTGTGAGGGCTGTTTCCTCATCTTTCCTTTTCGTGACTGCTCATGTCTGCACAACCTGTACTAAAGTGGGGCGAGTGTATTTTGTCAACCCCACTCTGGTGTGACTTCAGTGACTGTGGTGATCTCCACAGCAGCTATAGTTGGAGGTATCCCATAGTCTCAGCTGACTAAGCGATTCCCAAAGCAAGAGCAGTATCACCAAAGTCAGTGTGAACAGGGGGTATCTCTATGCCAGAAATGCCCTTGGTGTGAGACTCTGTGTACCTAGAGAGATGTGATAGCTTGTATTTTTTAAGTGAGCAAATATTAAATGATGGGTATGTCTTATGCATTATGTTCAAAAGTTTTATTTTGTTGTCTTTTAGCTTTTCATGACACTTTTGCACTGTAAACATAAACCCTGTCACAGTTACAAATTGCTTTCAGTGGGGATCAAAGAACATAATTGTAAATAATAATCCTAAACTTGATAGAAACTTTTTTTTTTTTGGCCTCCCTTCTGAGCCATCCACAGTGTCCGGTCAGATTTGGCACCGGCGAGGCAGGGTGAAGTGGAGCGGAGTGCAGCCAGGGTGTGAGGCTTGCGCAGCCCCCGCCAGGCTTCAGCCACCAGCCTGAAAATGAAAGCAAGTTGTAAAAAGTAGAAATGGCTATTGGGGACTGGCCTTGTCTGAGCCGGCAGCCACACAAGTGGTGACCGAACAGCTGCCAGAGCAAGAGGGAAGTGGGTTTTAATGACGAGATCTTTAGGCAGGCATGGTTTCAGTGGTGCAGGAAAGGCAGTGAGAGTGCTCACCCGTAGTTTTACACTGGTGTTTTTAAAATGTCAGGTGTGAGTGTTGCATGCCCTTTCCACCCTATTGACCCAGCAAGGCTCTACATTCCTAAAGTGACTGCACATTGCATTGAAGTTGCCTTGCACCAGATAAATTGTCCTTTTTTTTTTTTTTTTTTTCCCCTCCCAAAGGGAGAAGGGCTGCACCAGCCCCATCGTTGGGACCACCCAGCACCTCCCCAGCGTGGGGAGATACCAAACCCCCCGCCTCCCACACAAATTTCTCTTTCTGATGTGTCCCTTCAACTAAAAGCACCCACGTGAGCTCGCCTCAGGACCAACACAGACTGTCTGTGCCTCTGTAAAGCAAAGCAGAGCGTGAGGCGGGCAGGGGCCAGGCAGGCAGGTGGCCGGTGCCCACATGCAGGCCGGCGAGGCCAGACAGCCACCTCTGCGGCTTCATGGATGAGCTCCTCTCTTGACTGACTATTGAAAACCCTTGCGAGCCATCTGCCTCTTACTTTTCACCACAGGGAAGGCACAGAGGAGCTGGTAGTTACCCCTGCCATGGCGCGGGGCAGGGGTAACACCCGCTCTTGCGGCTGACTCAGTGCCCAGCCCTGTTAGGAGCAGAAATTAAGTCGAGATCAGCCTCATCTCTAGGGGGAAGACCGTGATTTCTTCTCAGCAGCTCGCCCCCAGGCCCTGCCAGCTCAGTTTTCTGTCCAGGCAGGCACTGGGAGAGAGCCGTGACAGCTTCTGCTGGGCCTTGCCTTCTAGGCTGAGGCAGCATTTTTAACAGGAGAAATGCCTGCTGCCAAATGCATAGGAGATTTTCTTGAAGAAATAGACTTTTTCATGCAAGTTAAATGTGTGGTCAGGTGTCTAATCTTTCAAAGTTATCTTCCTCTCTTTTCTGAGGGAAATGAAGTGGCTGCACATTGAATAGCCATTCCTGATTGCCGCTGTGTGCCTACCACCTGCACCATCGAGATTGCTGTTAGCAGCCAAAGCTGGTCATGAAATGGATTCCCTTTCAGTAAGAAAACCAAGCAAACATTTTCCATTAAGCCTTTTCCCTGATAGTATCATGCTTCTTGAAGAAATATGTAGAAACAATATGACAGGAGAGCGAAATGCAGCTCTGCTACCTCCATCGAGTGCAATGCAAGTTGGTTGCTTCCTTCTTCTGTTCCCCTTCTAGCAGCACGCTCCGGGCAGGCACCATCTGCCCCAGTATATTCTGACCATACCAGGTAAGCAGCTGGCTGCTTCAAGGGACTCCCCTGCCCTTAGCATGTCCTGGGAAATGTATTTTGGGCAGGCACCCATATGCCGATATGGACCAAGGCTGGAGGAGAAGAGGGTATGCGTTCGGTGAGGTGCCACCGCAGGCTGAACAATTTGGGATGGCTCACAGAGGGAGGCTGGCCAAAACATTTCTGCTTTCAGATTGTTACTTGTCTAAAACAGAAGGTGACTCTTTTGCAGCAAGCCTAATTGTCTTAGAAAACATTTAGACAGGAGTTTTAATCAACCGCAGTAACTACAGAAAAAGTCTCATCATTTTTGCTACATTTTCTTGAAAAATTTGGCCACTTCATTCAAGGAAAGTCTTTTTATAATTGACTTGGTGTAAAAATAAATCATCCAGAAAATGTTCCCACCTAAAAAGGGAACATTAATACTGCTGCCTTTTAGAATTACGGAAAAGAGGGAGAAAGGACCTGATGATAATCCTTGCAGCCACAAGATCAGATGTAGTATACCTAATCAGTTCCTAACCATCTCTAACCTTCTCTAAAATAGATACATGGTCTTTCTTTGGCCCTGTCAGTAGAAAAAATTTTCCCAACATCAGACAGCCTTATATCTCCATCAGTGTTTGTGCCTCCCCAGGCTGGAAAAATGCCCACCTTTTTGCATACTGTGAAATCAGCTCAGGCCCTTCCTCTGGGCCTCTGGCACATTTTGCATGTGGTATTTTCATCTGTTTTTTCCTTATGGTTGATAAAAGGGCTTTGGTATGTTTTCCTGCATGCAAAGGCCTGTGAAGCTGTTTTTCTGCATGTAAAGATGGTATGTTTTGGCTCTGCGTGATGGTTCGGGAGCTGGATGCTATGTCTGGTTTTTGCTTCTGGGTTTGTTACTGACTGGCAGTGTGGCTTAAGGGATTTGTTCAGTACGAGACCCAGAAACCCTTTTGCTAGGTGTAGCCCGACTGTTTCAGCAGGGCATCCTGAGAACAAGATGCTGTGTACTTTTCTCTCAAAAATTAAGTATGAATGAGCCCTCCAGATACTCAGGGCTTTGACTTTCCCTATCTGTTGAATGAGGAAAATACTGCCCATTTCACAGGGCAAGCAAAGTTTTACTTAAGTTAATGTTAAGGTACCCAAAGACAAGTACAGTAACACTGGTAACTGTTGACACTGGTGCTAATGGGTCATCATACCTAAAATCCTGTTCCTTATTTTTCTACTATTTCTGATAAATTTTTAAAGATTTTATTCCACATCTCCCACCGCCTTGAATTACAACAGAGCCAGCCCTTAAAGGGTCTTTGCAAATTGCCCTGTTGTCTAACAAGGGTGACTTCATCCAGAAGTATATGAAACCTCGGGAAAGATGGAAGCTGCCTTGGAGAACACAGAAAGCAGGGGAGACACTGAAAGACAGGAGGGAACTACTGTATTCATCTCTCTGTAACATGGTGAAAAAAGGAAATCTGGGGAATTGTAGATTGTCAGTTAAACATCAATGCCTAGAAAAATCCTGCAATAGTTAATAAAACCTTATAAAAGCACCTTTCAAAAGTAAATACACATAAAAGCCTCACTGGATTTACCAAGGAGAAAGTGTCAAATCAATCTAATTTTCTTTGCTGATAAGACAATGGCATGTAGATACAGAAGAAGTAGTAGATGTTACAGCTGGACTTTAGTAAGGCTTTTGGCACCACCTCAGCCCTCATCTAATGGCTCAGAGATACGTGACGTTGATTAAGCTTCTACAGGGCAGGACAAAACTGGTGAGTGGCCTTGTTCAGAGAACGATTATGAGTGGCTTGCTCCCTAAGCAGAAGGATGTACAAAATGAGGTCTTTCTTGGACCTAGTAACACTTCATATTTTCATTAGCCAGGATAATGAAGTAGTGTGCTATTAAATTAGCAGCTCATATAAAGCTGAAAAGGTTTGCAAGTACAATGGGAGGGCAGGATTAAATTCAAAACAGTCTTGACAGCTCTGAGTACTTTCCCCCCACACTTCAGCAGAAATAGTCAATGACACATGTAGCAAATGACCGGCTGGGTAACATCCCTAGGGAAGATCATCTGGGCTTGTAGTGGCACAATGATGGCATGCTGTCATGAAGCACACACATGCTGCATACACCAAGACATGTGAACAGAAGTTAGCTTGCAAGACATGTGAAGTAACGCACTACCTTTCTCAGCATTGACAAAGCCTCAGAGGAATCTCTGCCTTCCCTTTTGGGGCTGTGCATAAAAAATGATGCAGAGTGACAGGAGGTTTTGGAGAAAAACAAACATGAGCTATAAAGAGAGACCGAATAAATTAGAGTTAATTAATCTGGAGAAGAAGAGCTTGAGAAAAGACATTATATTTGTCCTCGAAAACTTTAAAGGGTTGATCCATCGTCCAGGTTCATAACAGCTATGGCAAGAAATAACAGAAATGGATACCAGTAGGGACATTCAGGTTAGGAAGAAAATTTTCTAATGGTAATGGTGAGTGAGCAGTGTCATCAGCTCCTGAGAAGGCTGTAGAAGACCTTCTTAGAGATCTTAACAGATTTGTGTCTACCCTGTCCCCTTGGAATGGCATAGGTACCACATATGGGCTGCTAGGGCAGATGCCTGTGTAAGATGACTTCTTCCAGGCTGGCTTTTCAGGGGTTCTGCACGGTGACCACAAGAACCATTTGCAAATAGCAGGGTTTATTTATTTTCTCCTCAGCAGCAGGCTGCTGCGCTCTTTTGGCGATTAACTTTGGCTGCCCTTTTTGGAATGAGGCAATTAGTCAGGGAGCGCTCAATACAGCCGGACAGCAGTGCTTTCCATCTTTACTGGCAAGCGGAGATCCTGTGGGTCAGCAGCCGGGGAAGCAAATTTCCCCATCTTTGTGCTCAATATAATGCCATTCTCAACAACCTTTGTGGTTCATCTCTTCTGTTCACCCACAAGCACATAATTCCTAGCGTATGAAGAAGCATGTTTTTGAAACATATTTTCAGCTTTGCTTACGTTAAAGAATAGATGTTTCCAAGCTTCCCAGCAGTGTTAAACACAGACCTCTACCTGGGTTGATTTGTGTGATAGTCAATGTCCTCAACAGTTTGCCTCCGTCTAGCTGTGCATGAGTGCAGGGATGAAATACACCCTGCGGAGTGGCAGCAGGACCGGTGGCCTTTGGAGTTCCCAATAACTTCACACAATGGAACATGCCAAATGGAGTTGGAGGTTTTTAATAACTGCGCTCAGACAAAGTGGCTGTGCACATATTGTCTGGGGAGGCACCATGACAGAACATATAATTTACAGCTCAGTGAGTTCTGTAAAAAGGCCATGCCCAGTATCAATGTGGCACTACAATGCATTTTACTCTGAAAGGCTGGGAATCAATTTTGATTACAGCTAAACCATCGCCAAGCCACAGCACCTCTGTTCACTTCACTGACATTGCTCAGTTCACTCAGTGGCAGAATTTGGCCTGATGATCAGTAATAAATACCAAATTTGACCATAACATTCGTTCCTATGATTATACTTTGGATAGAAAAAACACAGGCGTGTGAGTAGTACAATAGAGATACTAAAGCCACTATTAAAATAGGAATATTTTCTACAGGGATTCATATTTTTCAGCAATTGATGGTAAAAAATTTCATTTTCAAAATCACCCGAAGTCTTACTGAAAGTTTATGACTGTAAAATGCAAATATAACCATTGATCACAATAAAAAGGTGTGCTTAGCATACCGACATATCTGTGTGTGTAAATACACAATGATATATATTTATATGTGCATTTGTAGGCATGCATAGCCTCATACGTTTTACATTACTGATGCTTGCTTTTAGTGTAAGTTTTCTCTTATAGTCTTATTTATTTAGTATTGAGTGTCTGCAGCAGTTTGGCTGCTGATTACCACAACGTGTGTGCCTTCAGCTCTTGTTGATATGGTAGCCCTATACAGAACTTCTCTATGTTTAAGGCAGTCACTTTCAGTGGTTATAGGAACTGTATATCTGAAAAAAAGTGCATTTAGAATTAAAATGGTCAAAACTTTGTGGCAAGGATGAAGTTACCCAGCTACATTAACTCCCCCTACCACCATTCAGGCTTCAGTAAATTTTTAATATCCGTTCCTGATTAGGAAAAGAAAAATATGTTAATGGAACACATACACACACAGTTGGGTTTTTTCTGTTAATTAATGCAAAAAGCATTTCGATTGGAAATGCCTGGGGTTATAGATTTTGTTAAATAGGGCTCTTTAAAGTGTGATGTGGGAAACATTAGGGATACGTTTGGCTGGCAGGTATGGATACCAGAGTCTTCCACTAGATGGAAACTGAATTTTCTGTACCGGCCTAACCATGCCAGAGTCCTCATTGGGTGTTTTAAGGAAACAGTAATGAACAGAGCTCTGAAGTCGGGGGTCTGAAGTGCCTCACTGCTACTGGGTGAGCCGCAGCAATGATAATTGATATTCTGGGGTTTGCTGGTTTTGTTACAGAGCTACCGTGCACTCAAAATACTGCTATACTGGTATTAATATTTCAAAAAATGCCTTTATCCAGTATATTATATGTAATTTTATGCCCAGTGAAAGGTTTGGTGATAGTGTACCATTTATCATTTCTGAGGTATTTTATGGCACTTAGCAAATTTAGGGGGAAAAGGTCTTGCATATGCTAACATATTTGAATATGGATACCTATAATTATATTCCATCACTTCTGTATCTCTATAAAATACATTAACATTGTAAATGAAATGGGAAGCAAAGTCTGAGTTAAAAAACTTTTACACTCGGATTTCTTTCTAAATTACCTTTCAAAGCAACAAATCCTCTGGCTGTATATGGGAAAATAAGTATCCTAATTTAGCATATACAGTTATGTCATTTGAATATTTCCACATTGGAATGAAATCTTAAGGTTATAAAGGGCTGTTCTTTGAAAGTATCAGCTTGGCGCTGAGAAGCAGTGAAAGAAGGTACAGTGGGTATTGGGAAGTATTAGGAAAGGAATATATACTGAAAAAAAGGTTGTAACTTTGCGTTGTAACTTTGCATATCCGTGATCTGCCTGCACCTAGAATATCCACGTACATGTCCCCATCTCAGAGGAGAAAACCTTTTTTCTTATTAGGTCCCCAAGTGAATGCTCTTATTTCAAACAAGAATGTCTTATTCCAGGTTGAACTGGAACTGGACTAGATGAATTTGGAAAGAGGTGTTTTTACACCAGATCAACAGCACGTACACGAGGAGCAGCAGTATTGGCTTTTGTAGATAGGCTCTGGGGACCCCTCATCTGTAGTCTTTAAGAGTTGCATTGGAGCCTCTGATCATCTATAAATGGAAGAAGCAAAGACGGTGGTTTTGGAAAACCTTCATCTTCTGTATAAAACCTGGAATATGATAGATGGGTTCATTTATACAGGGGCTTGCTGCTGCAGACAGGTATTTGAAGCAGAGGTTTGCTGCTTTGCCAAGAGAGGCTCTGGCTCCTGCTCCACCGGGAGTGAGCGGGCTGACCACAGCCTGGCTGGCAGGGTTTGTGGAGAACTATTTGTGTCCAAGGCCACTTTTGGGGGCTTATTTCCTCCTTGTACTCCAGGGAGTAGGTTTAATTTATGGCTGGGGAATGGCTATATGGTTGGAGGGGCGAGAAAGATCTCCAGCACCCAGGACTGTGAGCAAAGGATGGCAAAAGATGTGCCAGGTGGCAGAAATCCCATTTAACAGAGTTTTACTCAGACAAATATATCTACAGATCTGAAACTTAGAGAGGCAGCTTTCACTATCCAGACACTTCTTGACATCCCTAGGTATAATTCTAATTATAGAGCCTTTCAAATGTGTGCGGCAGAAGTGGATTAAGTTAAATAGTCTGCTCAAACTGCCGGAGGCTTCACAGCTAAGAAATGAATTTCTCTAGCTCTGATTTTATTATTGGGGTATGATTTTTTTTTTTTCCCCCGAGCTTATTGGAAATGTCATTTTATTATTACTATTTTCAAATGCATGGAGAGAAGTACTTCCTGACGTGTGAGTTTTCAGATTACCGCTGCTGAGCAAAATGGTTATGGTTTTCTCTTATCTCTTCAGAAATTAATAGCAGATGGGACAAACTATCACTAAAAGAGACAGGCATTTTATTAATACCACAGTCTAGTTTCTAATGGCTAGTAAGCATTATAATACCAAAGAATTTCTTCCAGAGAAAACATCCTTCAGCCTATCAAGGCATTGAAACCTATTCTTGAAGTATGACAGCACAGTCAATTTCTTTGAACTTGTTTCTAAAGAGGTGATATGCAACTATAAAAAATTTAGAGCTTTTTTTTAACCTTTAATTATGAAGCCTATCTACATTGCCTTGTACGCGCCCAGCTCATGATGAGAAATAAATCGCATCTAAATATCTACTAAATTAAAGTAAGCAATAGTTGCTAATAACTGTCGGGACCTAGAAGTGCTTTTCTACAGATGCCAGAGTATTAAGGAGTTTATGTTCTCACGCACGTTGTAAGTAATGAATGCAGTGAGATTTCTGCAGCCAAAGACAGCTGATTTCCCTCTGTCCTTTTTAGCTAACTAATTATTTTCCATTTTTAGCCAGCAGAATTAAGACCCATTAAAGGCTAGAATAACTGGTTAGCATTTCTGATTATATTTGGTGTGCAGGGAGATTTCTGTTTATTTCATTAGAGGTAGTGGCTTCTTAAGCTGCAACCAACAGTAAATTCTTTTTGTTACTAAATCCAGAGGAAGATGATTAAAAGAGAGCAGGTTTGTAGTAGGAGCAAGGGTAGTCTGAATTAACTTTAATTTATAGACACTAACCTCTTGAGGTTTTGCCTATAGCCCAACCCAGGAGATAGGTTCTCCTAAAGGATGAATCTGAATTACTGGGGGACAGCAAAATTTTATCCAAAAAAACAGGGAGCCTGGGTGGGTTAGACTCCCTCAACTACAGTGAATCCCCTTAGAAACTCCTTCTCCCTCCTCCCAGGGTTCAGACTTTTTCCTGAGTAATTTACAGTCTCCATCCCAAAAGCTGCTCCCAATGTCATCAGTCTAAATGAAAGGCTTTGAGGCCAGCAGAGCCAGAACTCAAGCCGGCGATCCCTGGGACATGGCCCACGGCAGGGCGATGAGAGATGCCAGCAGACCATGAGGAGTGAAGAGAGGTGGACCAAGGACACCTGATGAAAACCCAGGTAGATGAGGGAAACAGAAAGCAGATCAGCTGACGGCACGCATTGGTGGCACGTGTTCCCAGGGAGCACCTTTCCCACCAGGGGGTGGGAGGACTCCCCAAATGCAGGTCCAGAGACTTGCATCTTGGTCCAGGACCATGGTGCCTGAGGCTAAGGATGCCCCAAGTGGAACTGCAGATCCCTTTGAAAATCAGTCAAACTTTCTTAATCAGCTTGTCCTGTGAAGCGTAGTGTTTGATCTGGAATAAGGGCATTCGTGGGGGAGCATTTGAGTAACTGAGGTGTGGTCTGTGGGTGCCCGAGGTGGGGAGGGTCTAATAGCGTGACCAGAAGCATCTTCTCTGTGATGGTAAAGACTAGTTTATGAGAGCAAACATTTAAGTTCAGCTCTGTGCGTTTTTCCCAAGTAGTCAGGCTATTACTATTGTTGTTTACATTCATATAGCATCTAGTAGCCCAAGGAACTGCATTAAGTACTGCACGAACTCAGCGATGGCTCCGTTAATTCTCATGCAAGGCAAATCTCCTTTTGGGCTTGGTTCAATAGGCACAGAAGTGTCTTACTGACTTAATCAACATGAAAAATTTCGATTTAATTGCTGGGAGACCGTTCCATGAGTAGGGTTACCTGCATGATTGTGTTTGTGATTAAGAATTCTGTTTCTATCTGGCAAAGCCGAACAAAAAATAGTTGGGTTTTTTTTGTCTTCCCTCTGTGGTACTTTGACAAACATGAGAAACACATCTTCAGTGGAGACTGTCTTCTTGCATAACAGAGGAAATGGAGCACCAGGGGTATTTTTTATCCCAAGCCCAACTTCCTGGATTTCAAGCACTCAGACCGTTTGCCCGTAAGCCCCTTTCTTTGCATTGACTCTACTGGAGGTGAGAAGACCTCACTGTGGTAATGAAAATGAGAATGATGGGGGCAATGTCTGAGGCAGAGAGAGAGGAGCCTCTTTGCACCCCCACCCTGAGATGAATCATTAGGCAGGCTGCTGAGCCTGCGCTTGGGGTGAGTAACTCTATTTCAGAGAAAAGACACGCTTTCCTCACCTGCCTCATCTGCAGCGTGGGGCCGTGTTATGAGCTGGTCTCTCCTGTTCAGAGGGGGTTGACTTGTTACATTGATGTAAAATCTGGCCTGATAAAAACACTGGAATAAAATCTCTCCTTGCAGCACTGGAGCCAATATTTTGGCACCCAAGGATGCTGCAGCTGAGAGCAGAGACATTGCAGAGGTTGATATCTGCTGGCAGCTGGAGCAGACCTGCCACGACACGGGAAGCGTGAGCTGCAGTGTGGGTGGTGAGGGCAGGCGGGCAGCATCCCGCCTCCATCGGCAGCGGTCTGCAAGTTGCATTGCAGTGGTGCCTGGCACCCTCTGGTCCCACAGTGGATGAGGGCATGCTGGAGGCAGGAGACAGACTTAGAAACTAGAGCCAGGCAGAACCCCCTGTTCCCGTACCACTTGGTGGGGATGCTCAGCAAGCAGGCCAGGTGGAAGAAGTAGCAGGGAGGATGGGGGAGCTGGGGTCTGAGAGAGGACGACCCTGTCCTCTCTGCAAAGTGTGCTGGCAGGTCCTGACTGAAGGTGCAGGAGTGCTGGGTTACACAGCACAGGCAAAATGAGCTTCATTTCTCTGCTGCAGTTGGTGACACTGTCAGCTCCCTGGCATGACAGGTTACTGAGCCTCAGGGACATGAAATCCCATATCACCTCAGTTTTCACCCGCCCCCGTGTGTCTGAGCTCACACCTCTGCTATGGGGGCTTTTCCCTTGCTTTCCACTCAGGCTTGCAATTTTGCATTCTGGTCAAGCCATGCTACTCCTCAAGCTGCATTGGTGTCTGCTCCATTGCTGTTGCCCACTTGCCCATGTGTTCAGTTCTGCGTCAGCCTGTGTTTTGGGGACTGTTTGCTCTCCCAGCGCCTCTGCCTGGTGAAGCATCATCCTCTCCTAACTTTTCTAACCTCAGTGTCTCCTGAGTTTCCTTCACTTCTCCTTATCTTCATATCTCATGGACTCCTGGAGCCCTGTCTGCTAAGAGCTGGCATATCCTCATTCATAGCTTCCTCAAGCTCCTGGTGGAAAAGAATGAGAGGTAAAACAACAAAAGCTGTCTCCTTTAGGAAATATCAAAGGACTAGCTCCTTTCCCATCTTTCTGCTTGGACTTACTCCTTTTTGTCTTTCTGACTTCTAGACAGCAAGATTGTTAGATGAAGGTCTGACCTTGGTAACAGAAGAAAGACATCTTTTATCCACATCAAAAAGCGGTTTTTTGGTTAAGACATTATTTGGGTCATCTAATTTTTCTGAGCCTCCATCCTCATGAATAAAACAGGCACAGAAGGCAGGGGAAGGGTAGTCTCGGTTGTCTGTAGGTTGCTCAGGTGTGTTAATAATGTGGCCTTGTGAGAACCAAGTTATGCAATGGCTTTTAGGTGTGTTTCCAGCGTGTTTTAAGGATGTGCACTGCTCTCTCAGTGCTAAGCAATGGAGTTGGTCCAGCGTGTCTCTGCTCACGCTACCCTTGCAAATAAGCCAGGGTCTGTTTTCTGTCTCTGGAGCCAGTGCAGGGCATGGCTTGCACCCAGACAGCTGAAGTCTCTTGCAGGGTGCAATTCCCCTGCTGCCTTGACTGGGTGTTCTTGTCCAAGCGTGCTCTGGTGAGTGGTCCCTAGCACAAGCACAGGCAATGTCTGGGGCATGGCATGGGATGAGACTGTGCTAAGGCACCTGCTGGTGGTTAACCAGGGACCAGATGGCCCTGGGCTGTTCTTCAAACCCAAGTCCTGTGCATGCTTTAGCCTCCAGCTTGGATGTCCTCTTTGGTTTTAGCCTGGGTCTTTATTATTCTACTTTTTTTTCCTCCTCTTTATGAGCTATCGTGTTTTAATTAACTGCTAATTCCTTGGGTTAGCCTCTGGCTATTTGGGGAGGGGGGTGGGGCAGAGAAGAGAATGGCTTGCTTCAGGGTTTTTTCTTGGTTGCATCTGTCTCCATTTATTCTCTTATTCTTCTAGGCTGACTGGAGGTAATGGCTCTTAGCATGCTTTATAAATCATTCCGCAGAGGACTTTGAGTGAGTGTTTTATTTAATAAGTATGGAGAAGTGGGCTTTTATGCTCGCAAAAGAGATGGCAAGTTCATTGTGATTTCCACTGGATTACTGTATTTGGGGTAGAAGAAGTAATAGAAGACTCAAAGGTATTGGTCTTACAGCAAGTTCCAATTGTATTACCTCCTCTATCACTTGCTACTTGATCCATAGGAGCATCAAAGTTATTTACGTTGAAAAACAGGACTTTGATTTAATAGCACATAGGCATAGGTACCTGGAAGGAATTTAAAAGCTCACTTTGAAGAGTTGTGCCAGTCTGAAAACCTGAACATTAATGCTCTTGAGCTTTGGAAAAAGGTGGATCTGCAGCGACATCCAAATGCTGCAGCTCACCTCCATTTCCAGACCGTCAGAGCAAGTCCTGAGCACTGAGATTTCTTGCAGAGGGGAGAAAACAGGGTTCAGCTACAGGGATGTCAAAGAGAAATCTTTTTTCAGGGTGCTGAAAACTGGTGTCCCAGCCCCTCGTCTCCTGGCTGCCTGGGATACCCACTTCTGTTATACAGGTTCTGAGTCCAGGCAGGGACCTCACCCTGGTTACCAGGTCTGACTGTATTGGTTAGACTTTGCATTACCAAATGTAGCTTCTTTATAAAATGGTGAAGCCACTGCAGAAAGAGAGAGCACAATGCTGGAGTACAGCATTTTAAGACCAACTCAATATGAACCACTTACGGTCATGATGTGGATTTTGAATGATTGCTATGTGGGGATTGCATTGAACCTGCTTAATCCCATAAACATCAGAAAAAGTGCTGCACATCCCAAGAAATGCTTCACTACGATGTGCAAGTTCTTGGGTCTCAGCCACAGCTAGTCCAAGGAGCAACTAGGCTTTAGCACTGCTTGCACCCAGGTTAGCGGTGAGAAAGACCAAGCTTCATAAGTCATAGGAAATGGTTTCTTTTCAGTCACGAAGGAGAGAAGGATGAGCTCTGAAGACAGTTTGGCTTTAGGAATTGTGTGGCTGGGCCCAGCAGCCCCAAGCATGCTGAGCAGCGCTGGGCTTCAGAGGAAAGTCTGTGAAGAAATGTAGCCACGGATGCTTTGTGGTGTTTAACACATATATCTGCTTCATGATGTCTCTTCCGCAGGCAGTCATACCCATTCGGTTTTCAGTTTCAGTAGCTCTGTGTGACTTGTGTGGAGAGGTATAAAAGCCCTATCAAGAACAGACCTGTGCCTTTTTTCTTGTGAGAAATAACAAGAGAGCAGGTGGCCAAGCCAGCAGCTGTAACAGTGGCCACCCCCCTGGCTCCTTGATTTTCATCCTTGAAAGGATGGAAAATTGTTTTTCCAGGAGCAACATCCAGTGCTGTAAAAGCCAGGATATTCTGTGCCCTCCTCTGGCATTGGCATCCTCTCTTACAGGACAACTTACAGGTTTTGAGTAAAGACAGTAAAAGAGAAATTCATGGATTTTCCCCTTGAACGCTCATCTGCCCCAGAGTATCTCAAGAAATGAAATGCCCAACGATGCCTGAAATACTTCTGTGACATAGGGTGCTTCATCACACTTCACAGATAACCATATTCACTTTTTTTGTTTGTTTGAAGGATGTGTGCTTGTGGTGTCTGTAATCGAACAGCTTGCACAGTGGCACAACAGTACAGTAAAGGCAGCCACGGAGAGACTGTGCAACTACATACCTGGTAAGTACCAAATAATACACTATATGTTATGTTGGTACTGCTGTATTTCTCTGTTAATTAAAAACTCACATGTGGAGTCTGAAAGAGCTTTATCTACTTCTCTTGCAGCATCTCAAATGAATGTAGCTGAAAGACAGCAAGGTGCTATCCGCAGGGAAGTCAGTGTCATGGCTCACTTTGCTTCAGAGCTGAGATTTTGTCCCAGAGTTAGAGTGAAGGGGGTTGTATTAAGCCCACATACATGTGAGCACCAACACATGCAGACCTCTTCCCTCCCTGTTCCTCCGCTTTGTCTCTTTGTTAGCAGCTTAAGAATAGAGTCGCTGTATGGCCCAGCCACTCCTGTTTCTTGTTGATACAGGGTTTTATAGCAACTGTGAAGATGAAAACATTTTCAGCAGGTATAGGAAGCCACTGTTGTAGAATCTCAAAAATGAGCTGAGGTTGACAGGTGTAAGATGTGAGCATTTGGTCTGCACAGAAAAACTATTGAAATGTAACTGATGATACAAATTTCAAAAGCAATAGCTAATCCATGTGAATATATGTAGATTCCCCTTTTTCTGCCCCTTATTTTATCTGCCCAAAGGACCTTAGCTGTCCGAATACACAGCCCTAAATAGAGAACAGTTTGAATGCCAGAGTAGCTTTGTGCTTCACAGACCAATCCTATAACTATTTAACTAGATCTCACATATCTTTTTAATGTTATGAATGTAAAAGGATGGCTTAGGACTCTTCATTAAAGTCATTTTTATAGGACTTCACAAATTGTATCTCTGAGAAACCATCTTGCTTTGTAACCCTAGTTTCACAGAAGATGTGTGTAGAATATTAATTCCCTCCTTTCCAAGAGAGAATCTCCTGATGCAGGATAGGGCAGGGAGGTAATTGCTGGGATTCATTCATTGATAGAATGATGCTTATCTGATTTCTATTCCATAAGTCATATCCTCAGTGTTTTAAATTACAGGCACATAACCGTGAAGTTACAATTAGAAGCACTGATCCTGCTATTAAAATACAGTCTTCTTCTTTAAAATATGACATGCTAGCTCTATGTTCGTGATTCACCTGGTGGACCTTGTTCTGCTGACGTGTCAAGATATTTCTTTTCAGCTGCCATTCTTTACACATATAAAATCCTATTATCCCTTTAGTTAAATCTGTATAATCCAGTTACCTTCTATGAGATGCATGGATACACCCAATAGAAAAGAACTGACCCTGAACTTGAAAGGAATGAAAAATCCTATGGATTGTGTGGGAGTTACAGTGTAACCCAATTTATCCTGTCCCGGGAGGTGTAGGCTTCCTCTTGCTGCTTGGAACAATAGGAAAGTTTTGGATGCTTACAAGGAGCAAACCTACCAAAGCAGGACATGCCATTTCACCTGAAGGAACAATTTCATTATTGTTACATGATTGCAAGAACTGATTGGAAGAATAACAGCGACAAATTAATAGCAATGGGGCTTTTCCTAGGGCCAAAAAAGGAATAAGAACTCACGTGGGATTTTCAAGGGCCTCCTGTAATTTCAATTGCAATCAAGTTGGGGTTGGATCAAGCCTTTGGTAAAGTTATATGATGTTCAAGAACAAAAAAAATGTTTGGAGGAAAAGAGAGAAAAGTTCAGTACCCATCGATCCCACTCAATCCCATAGGCTGTGTAGAAAACACAATCACATCCTTTTTATATGGAAATATTTGCAATGTGTGTGATTCAGGCAACATGGCCAATAAACCTATGAAAATAAGAACAGTAACACCATGAGTGAAGGAGGTTCTTGAGAAGACAGAAAGGCCATGTTTGGGGGAATGGGCAGTATTTACAGTGTAAGAGATGCTGTTAGCAAGAATGTACCTGGATACTGGCTGTCTGCCTGATGAAACAGAGGTGTCTGATATCCGAAACGTGCTTTGAGACCATCTGCCTCCGGCATTGCCTCTGAGTCATGCATTGCTTCTGTGGTGGCCACTGCTGTGTAAACACCTTAGAGCTCAAGTGGAAATGGCAACATGATTAATAACATCTTTCTTGCAAATATTTATTCTCTGGGATTCAGCCAGAATTTGTGTTTCTCAGACTGTGAAGCTATAGAGGGAAACCTTCCAGACTTTTACCACTTAAGAACAGGACAGTTAGGGGGATCTTTTTTCTGAAGCAGGGCAAAAGCAAGCATACTTTAGATTTTCTCTAAATTTTCCACCTTTTAGTTTGGTTTAAGCTCTTCCCTTGCCCCTGAACACTCAAAGTTATTCATCATTTTCTCTCTCTCTCCCCGGCTCCTTTCTGACTTGCACAGCTTCTTCCTGACAGAGCTGTCTCTCTGCAATATCCTCTCGTTGTGTGTGTTAGCAGAGCCAGAGGTTTGTGACCACATGAATGCAGGCTGGCTTAGAGGGAGACTCCTGTAACTACTGCCCGTGGCTTGGGTTTGTTTTGCTGGAAACCAAAGCCTGAATGGCATCTGTATCTTCCAAGAGGGCTCTATGGGCTCAATGATAATATTATGTTATTGCTGTTCTTCTTACCACCCATCATTTTTTACACCTTAGGATAATTACATGTCAGGCTTCCTATATGCATAAGGAAATCAGTGCCTGGAAATCAGCGTGACCAGCAGACCCCACCATCAGCTCCCCAGAGCTGACAGCCAGCCAAATCCACCACTCCTCACAGCCACCAGTACAGGTTACAGCAGCCAGCTGGCTCCTTCAGGGCCAGAAACGTTATGGAAACCAGCTGGTTTGGGAAGCTCTTATGGAGACCATGGCCTGCGATGCACTGGGGACACGCTGGGGAAGCCAGCCACCTTCTCCCGTGGGCTACTGCAGGGAGCCAGGTGCCCTGCTGGCAAGCTTCATCAGACGCTGTTTTAATCAGCAATGATACCAAATGCAGGGTTATTGATGTCTGCAATGTCTTTCCTTTTAGGTGAACAAGAATAAAATCTAATTCTAGCCAGGAGACCAATTTTTAACTTGCAGATTGCTTCTAAAGAGCCAATAGAGAGAAGTTATGTGGCAAAGGAGGCAAAGAAATGAAGCTAATAATTTGATTGAAATGAAACACCTGGCATAGGATAAGAAAAATCAGCTATCGTAATTACAGAAGCTGCCTGCAACACCCTATGAGTAGGAGAGTGTTGGGGAAATTGTCTTTTCATTCCCTGCTATGTCTTTCTGGTCCCAGTCCTCCTTTCTTGGGTGCAGGTTGCCAGCCAGGTTGCCTGTAGTCCTGGCAGGAGAGCAGCTGTGGGAGTGAGTGCACACCCAGGCCCACTGATGGGGTCAGAGCTGTGAGGTGTTGTGCCCTCCCCAAAACAAAACTACCCACCTTGTATGCACCAGATCCCTGGCTCCGGGCATGAGCAGCCTGATACTGGTTAGAATTGAATATTCAGCCCAAAGTTGGAAGGGAGAGGTTGCTTTGGGGGTTTCTAAGGCTTTTCTTGGGGAAAGATGAGGACGCTGTATGTTTTCTTCCCCAAGTACAGATAGTTATCTGTCCGAGTAATAGAGATGCAAGAGAAAACAACATCTCGGGAATCTCAGAAGCTGCAAGTTTGTTGTCACTGTGCTTGTATGAGCCTGCCTCTTCACGACTTTTCCCACCACCACCCCTGCCAAAACAAGACCTGACACCTCCTTTGCAGGACACGTGCATGGTTAACCAGCTCTCATGTGTTCAGGCCAAGAAACAGTCAATTTTCCTTTGTGGGAACAATCAGACCAATGTTACCACCATGCCCTACCTGTATTCAATCTCTCCCACAAGTGTCTTTGCTCGGGTGCAGGAAGTGCTTTTTTTTACAATAGTACCTTAAAGAAATCTCTGATGAGCTGTCTTATGGCAGGCATACTTTACCCAGATTAAAGAAAGCCACCTGAGCCGTCATCCCAAAAAGTCACATGGCTACAGGCTGTGAAAAGAAGCCAGATGAAAAATGTCAAATATTTGTTTGAATGCAGTTACTCTTGCACAGCTCCTGCTCTACACAAAACATACTCTTTTAATTCTCACAACCCCCTAGAAGCTCCAAGGCAGCTCTAGCAGTAGCATCAAGCCCTACATCACCTTCTGCGCTTTGAGTTATGTATTTGTTTTCTTTCTTCTTGCAAGCCTACTGAGCTGTTTGTTTAAACCGCTTAGAAGATGCTACGGCATGCATGTTTTGACTTTTCCATGATGCCATGCTCAGAACATTTAGAAAATACTAGTTATCCTTTTTAGCCTTTACCATGTGGCTTGTCAAAAGCCAAAGAAGGGCTTTAGGCAAGGTTAGAAGTTCAGGTTTTCCCATTTTCTGGTGCCGTGCTGAGGTCGGAGATTCACACACCTTCCCCTAAGGTAAAGATAAAGCAGCATTCACCTTAATGAACAACGCCTGCTGTATTTTGACTGTTACAAATCTAGTTTCACTGTGCTCAATTACTTTATAAAAATTATGTTTCCTAGAAACACTGCAAGGTTTCTGTTATGTACTTGCTGAACTTTACGGACCGCACATAGCTGAACTGTAAGTATTGCTGCATCCTCTCAGATCTTTGCTTACTTTGTTCTTGACATGTACTGATGTGCTGTCGAAGTGTAGGGGTTTCATTCTTAAAATCATGGTGTTATTATTAAAGCAGAGATTGCTTGAGAGTAATTCTGGTTTGGCATTTGGCACAGCTATTCCTGAGTGAATAAACACAGACTGTCACTGGTAACCATTTTCATACTCCATTTGAATCTCAGATCAGGCCCATCTGATGTAATTACCTTTTGAAATTCGGCTTGTTTGGCTGAGGCAGGAATTTGAATAACCCGTGTGTGTGTGCACAGGTTCTACAGAGTCACACTACTGTAATGCTTGGCTCTTACTTTCCCTTACCCTTAATGTACCTTACCCCTACATCCTCTCAGCCCCGACCTTGATGCACACTCTTGGGGAAACCTCCTAAGTAATGAAATTGAAAAAATAAAATGTAGGTCATTTTATTCCTCTTTGAAAGTTCTTAGTTTAATTAACAGAGCTTTTGCTAGACCTTCTTCCTCTCTAGGGTTTTTATTTTTATTTTTAAAACTAGCCAAGGGACTGCAAAGTGCTTACAGGACTAAGAAGTGGTATAATCAAACGTTTTAATTTAATTCCTGATTAGACCAGAGGTGTGTCCCAAAAAGAAAGAAACAATGCTAACGCTTGTGCTGGGTGATTAAAGGTTAAGGATCTTTGAAGGATTTCTGGCTATTTTCTTGAGTTAATGATTGAACATTCATATGTGCCAAATTGCATATCCGTTAACTTTAACCTTTAAATCTTTGTCAGACTTACGATTGATTAAAAAACAGTCATAATGTATTTGATTCAGGTGCTGCATATAAAGCACGGTGCTTTTTCATAATCCTGGGATCCAATTTTAAACACTGAGTAGGATGCTGTGGCAGAAAATTGTTAGGACCCAACACTGTATGAGCAGCAATTATGAGCCACGGTGAAGCGAGCTAAGGTTATTGTTTGGTGTTGGGGAGATTTAGCTTCCCATGGAAATACCTTCTACTTTCAAGCACTCAGAAGAACATAACAGTCTTTGTTTATGCACCATTTCCTTCAGCATAGACAAGGAAATGAATGCCGATGTGGTCTGCCATTCCTTGAAGCTGTGTAAACCGGATCCAGGACAACCACTTTGTCATCTCTACCCTCCTCCAAAGGTGAGTTGGTTTTCCGCTTTTTTCAAAGCTACTGATTGTGGAAGGTCTTGTAAGCTGCAACTGAACAGTACAGAGGCTTCCAGAACACATGCATTGTCTGGGAAATAAATGTCAACATTGTGAGTTTGGACACTTTTAGAAAATGTCCGTTTGAATGAATGGTACATAATACGTTAGCTGTGTGGACCATCAACAACATGGTTGTTGAAAAGTGGGAATTACAGGGCCAAAGTCTCTTGTACCAGCCTGAGTCAGAGAAGAAGAGCAGGGCAAATAAAATCTTATTTTCTCCAGACTTTATTGTTAAGCAGTACAATAGCCCCAAACCAGATACTCAGCTGAGGTTCTTTGATACCACTGCTTTACCATGGCGTGACAAGTTAGACCTACGTTGCTTGATCTGCTGTAGCAGCCTGTGTAGGCACCAGTTACCCGATGCAAATGCAGGGCTATTTGACTTGGATTAGTCTCCAGTGCAAGAGGCTTAAGCTAACGTGCAGAATCTTTTGCCACAGGCTGGAAACATTTATTTACCACTGCTTTTTTGATGTACAGTTATTTGTTAGGCCACAGTAACTTGATTGCATGCCCTAGACCTTTGCTACTCAGACACATACATATCTGTGTAGGTGTCTAGTTTGTTTGGGGATTATTTTGGTTGTGGAATTTTGGTTTGTTTTTTACAAGTCATCATGCAGCCCCGGTCACACTAAAACCTGTGAGTGATGGTGGTTGTTTGGCAGTGTCGAAAAGCCAGTGATTCACTTGGCATCTATTTTTGTAAACCTTTTTCCCTGCATCTTGATGGATAAAGACATGTTCGATTTCTATAGGTTTGCATAAGAGGTTTTACACAGGGCCTCATTCAACAGCTATTGAAATCAGTCGAAGCCTTTTTATGGGCTTCGGTGAGCTGTACTTCATCTCCAAGATGGATTTAGTTCTGCTGACATTAAGACCTGGAGAAACACTTTTCTTCCAAGAATGGCAGTAACATTTGTTTTATAGCAGGTGTGTGTTCTATATGACTAGTATGCTCTGTGCTATGCCAGCATAGATATATGGGTGTGCAACCAGGCAAGGGCGAAAGAAGAAGAGTGCAGACAGCAGAGAGGACCCACACTAACTTAACTCCACCAGGATGTTGCCCAAACTTTATCAAATGGGTTGCTTCAGGAATCCTGCATCTGAACTGGTAAAACAGTTCATGGGTCTTTCCACCCTTTGCCAAGGTACATCAGAGCTACCCTACTGCAAGCTCTCCCGGAATAATTGCCAGGTCTTTACTCACCCTGCAAACATTCATGAGTCTCCAGCACTTTCTGCCCTGGTGACTGCATGGTTTTTCCCTCCCCTGCAGAGCAGCAAAGACCCTGTCTATAACTGTGGGGCCTTTTTTTTTAAAAAAAAATAATTGTTATTTAAATGAGGAATCCTGAAGGTAAAGGTACAACAAAGGCTGGCAGGTTTCCCCAGCCCCCAGTGTCACAGGTCACCCAGGAGGACAGCAGGAGCTGTAGCAATAGCAGCTGCACATACACCACACTGCCACCTGGGAATTAGATTTTCATATGGACTCACTTGGTTGTGGGGGGGAGTAAAGAGAAGTAGACACCAAGCTGCACCCTGCCTTCTCCTGGTAGCAGAAGTACAAGGTGCTTCTTGAAGTAAAAGAGGATGCAGGCAACAAACTGCAGAGAGGGATGGACTCTCCGTGGCTGCACAGTGAGCTGGGCTAACAAGTCTGGAAAGCAGAGCTGTTTAAATTGAGCTGGCTCCTGTGCAGAAATTAGAAGATCTATGATGAAACGCTTGGCCTATCAGCCAGAGGGGACAAGATGCCACTCGTGGGGTTGCTGTCAAATCTTTTGGTAGCTCTTCCCGTCTCTCAGAGCAGGTGAGAGACCAAGCTGTTGATTCCTTCCACCTCCAGCAGCAGCTCCAGTGGCTGCGCTTTCTGCAAGGAAAACAACTGAAGACGGTGGTTTTCCCTTTTGTTTTTTAAACTCAATTTGGATTCATATGCATGACCTGGAGGCTGTCCATCTGAGTGACTGGCTCAACCAAATCCTCTCCCTTCCAAGTAGTAGTTAAATCCCTTTCTGTCAAGGTGTGTTTCTTGCCAGGAATAAGGGAACTCTACCAAGAAAATGATTTTTCTGCCCTTACTGTGCCCTTCTTTATAGCTTGTCTGGTGCCCAGAGACAGCATGAGGAGGCTGGGGGAAATGGGAGAAGAAGAGCAGTGCTTAGAGTTATGCTCAAGTGGTTGATAAATTGTCGACAGTAACTCTGTGACAAGTCAGCCTGAGTAAAGATGAATTATGGGTGAAAAAATTAATATACAATCAGAGACAAAAATGCATAAAATGCAGTTTACCTCACATTTGCTTCTTTGGTTTGTAATTTGATTGATCACTTCAGTTATATGAACCTGCAAATGTTGGCGCAGTCCCCTGCCAAGTGTTTGAACAAGACTTTAATACTAATGACTGTTTTGTTCAACTCTATTGATTTTCAGGTACTTTGTTTATTCATTTAGAATTCTGGAGACCCGTTTTCCCAGAATTAGTATCATATTTGTACTGGCAGAGGGAGTAAAATAAATATAGAGTTACATGCCCTTAGAAGGCATTATAATATTCAGGTTTTAATTGCCTTTAAGATAGTAAATATCAGTGTGTAGCTGCTTTCTCAGTCTATAGTTTATCTTGTTCTGTTTCTGTGATGTTGTTCTAGTGAGATCATTTCTTGAGGAAGAAGGAGCCCCTCCTTCAGAGGCCTTGCAAACTATCTACATAATGGAGACGCTGCAAGCCGAGTAAATGATACGTGCATTATATTACATACTTCCCTGGTCTCTGACAAATTAGCCCAAATTAATTTTTTTTTGCCAACCTGCCTGGAGCCATTAGCACTCCGCAATTATTCTAGGAGACTTGTCTCTAATTATGAATAAAAAATATTGCTCCGTTCGCACAGAGCACAAATGCTTCCAGTGCGGAGCTGGAGGAGAAGAGCACCTAACCGGAGTGAGGGCAGCCCCGTTGCAGCGGGTCCCTGGGGGCTTGGGCAAGGCAGGCTGCCCTGCGCGTGGGCAGTTTCAGGAGCAGACCCCTGACGTTGGTGGGTAAGAGTGGAAGGGGCACTTCTGGATCACCAGAAGGGCTGTACGAGCAGATGTCACTCGTAATGGGGTCCTGTGAGTCCCGAGTTGCCACCAGTGGCCTGTAGAGCAGAACCTGGGCCAGGGCTGCAAACGCAGGGAGATGCACATGTGTAGGCTCTCCCGCTGCATGTTTCTTGCCCAGTGAGAGATTCTCCTCTACCTTTGGTATGAGGGTAGCAACCTTGGGAGTCCTTCAAGTCAGGAAGCAAAATAATACTGCTCATTGGAAGTGTAGGCTTACCACAGGGAGCTGAAAACCGGGCAGTTTGTAAAGCTGTTGTGATATGCCTTGTGGTTTAAACTGCATCAACAGCAAATACTCTAACATTGGCTTCAGCACTGCTCCAGAACAGTGACAGTGGGTACAGGTATCCAAGCTGGCTGGTTTAGGATGACTAGATGTTTTTTCAAAAAAGTTTATTAGCTCACATGGTAGAGGGCTTTCTGCACAAGGTCCTGTGATACCTTTCTCTAGCAAGTGGAAAGGGCTGAAATAGGGTGAGGTGTTTTAGGCACTGCCTACCAAGTTCCCCTTCTGGCCCCAGGAGCAAGCAGGTTTGCAGGAGATCATTCTCAGCCTGTCTGCAGATTGTTTTAAGCCAGCTGGCCTGTTCAGTTAAATGGCAGTACTTTAATTGATTTTGTTGGGGCCAGAGTAATGGCTTGACTACACCACTGGAGTCCTGCTGCTGGCAATCTCTTAAACGGTCTGTGTTGGAAGGAACTTGTACTTCTCTTTCTGCCTTTCAGAGTGCCTCTTCTGCTCCCCATCACTTTTCTGCACCGGATTGTTAAAGACCTTGTGGCTGCAGATTTTAACTTAAGCTCCAGTAGCAGGATTTTGCTGGGAGTCATCTTACATCAGAAAAAATATACATATTTATGCTAATGACATTTTATCTTATCAAAATAAGCTTCATTGCCACAAGCACTCAAGCTGGTTCATGTCGCCTCCATCAGGTCTTTCACTGACTTTGTAGAAAGCAAAAGCCACATCCCTCACAGACATTACTGCGGCCAGCCTGTTCTTTGACAGAGTAGGAGCCAACCATGTCTGATTGGAAAGAAGAAACCCTTTGAGGTTTCATAAAATATAAATACACCCACTGTTCTCTCTCATCGCTCTCTCTCTTTCAGTGAAGATGCGAACTGCTTCCCGGGAGGTGAGGCAGAGCTGGGCTGTGGGGTGGGAGTGCTGCTGCATTCCTGGTGAGAGCACGCTGCCAGCCCAAGGCAGACCTTGTGGCTGAGACCCGTTTCCTTCTTTTGAGACCACAGGCTGCAAAGCAAGAATCTGGGAGGCAGGCTAGGTCCTGGGGAGGAAGATGCCCTCCTGTTAGCCTTTCTTTTTGGAAATAGGTAAATCTACTGAAATGTGAGTTGTTTCTGCTGCAGTCAGAACTGAGCGCTGAAGAGACAAGTTATAGATGAGTGATAGCAGAAAGCACAGTTTGAGCCACTAGTTCTTCCTTTTTCACTTGTTTCCCACCATTTCCCCTGTTCCTCTTCATTGGCACAAAATAAAATGAAAGGAAAAAAAAACCAAACCAAAAAAGCAAACAACCCCAAAAGCCAAACCACACAACCCCAAGCTTCCATCAAATAAACCCAAAGAAAACAGGGTGCCATGGGGGTTGCAGGTTGCTGTGTGCAGCTGTGTCATACCAATGCAGATGCTGCCCCAGGCATGACCTCTGAAAACAAGTCTCAGAGGTGACCATTGGTCATGATGATGATGGCAAGGATGTCCTCATGATGTGAGGACAAGGAAGCATTGCTCATGGATGCTGACTGTGTTTTGCAGAGGTAAGGTAGAAAAAGTAAACCAAAATGTTGAATCCAGAACACACAGAGTCCAAGTCCAAAAGAAACAAGTGGCATAAAATGAGCAGAATGAGCAGAAGACAGAGACTTGCCCTTTGAGAAAAAGGAACAGAGTCAGCCTTTGTGTGTTTTAGATCTGGGCTTGCAGGGAAGGTCAGTATTTTGCATCCAGACACATATCATTTGGTCCGGCTGTCCCATCTGCAGATTGAAAAGTGGGAGTCGTTGAACAAATGTGTTTTGCTAGTGGTGTTTATCAAGCTTTGCAGTGTTTTGGTACCTTGTTATGCATATTCCTAGTAAAATGATGATGAAAATGAGTTAGAAGGGAAAGCTGGGAGTGTTTTGTAAATGTCCGCTCTCCTGGGAAGGAGCTGGCTAACAAGGGTGATAAATGAGAACTGGAATTGGTTTGTGTGTTTGTTTATGATGAGAAATAGGTCTGTTTGCAAAAAATTCATTACTGGTAATACATGGGCTCTGTGGAAAGCATTGAAAGAAGGCAGTGAATGAAATCCCAGTGATCCCCCTGCCCCATCCATGATGTGGGTATCTGGTGTACGCTGGGTGGCAGGGCTGTGCCCATTTGGGCAGATGGGGCTGGCTGCTCCCCATGACCTCCGCACACCCTCCGGCAGCAGCTGTGAGTTTGTCCATCAGCTGCTGGAGCCTAGGGAGCCCCTTCCTCAGCAGCGGAGGAAGCAGAGGAGCTGTAAGAAAGAGAGGAGGCTGCTTGCTTAGCAAGAGAGGTTGTGTGAGCTGCATGGCCTTTGGTGGCAGGTTTGTCATGCTGGTGTCAACCAGGGATTACAGGTGGTCCATGAAACTGAGTGTTTTCGCCTGGATGGGTGTTTCAGCTTTACAGCTGACCCTGAAGTCCTGGATGAAATAACTTTTGCAGCAGGAGAAGATCTCATCCTAAGCATTTCAGAGAGAGCATTATCTGCAGGCAGGGGGCATTCAGCCTTTCCCCCCTTGCTTTCTGCTTTCTGTGCGCAATATTGCTGTAGCTGCCCAGTGTGCATTTCTCTTGCTCTGCTGCTGAGAACAAGAGTCTCTCCTCCCCTGCCCAGCAGAAAGGGATTGATAAATCCTACTTCTCTGGAATTTTTTCATCTATCATACTCAATTCTAAGCCACTTTCTTCAGCTGTCTCCCAAGTTATTTTATTGCAGAAACTACAGCAGCTGGTAATGTACAACATAACTGTAGTAAATGCAATGTTTGGGGTTTGGAGGAAGCAATTGCCCAGGGAGAGGAAACCAGGAAACTGTCTTGGCTCATTCCTAGCATCTCTCATCTATTGGTGACGTACCCAGAATTTTATAATACTATAGACACGATGAATTAACCAGATATTAAGCACATGTATTAATGTGACACATATATTAAAAAATAATAACTTAGAAGTCTGTGTTCCTTGCTGCTTATGCTTATTCTTCCTTATCCCTTTATATTGTTCACTATACATTTCTGACCCTTGTGTACCACAGTTAATTAATCTGCTTTGATCACTGCCTAAATCATTTATAATGACATGCTAAATTTTATCCCCAGCAAAAAAATGTCAGTAACGGTTGCTTTAAATGCAAATATATGCTGCTTTAATATTCCAAGCTGGCATGCCCGCTGTTCAGTAAGGTGCCATCACTTGAGGGATATTTTCTTTTTTTCCAAATGCTTTAATGCTATCACTTGGCGAAGCATACTTTTTTTCCCCCGTGTTGAGTTGCCATAGCTCCAGCCTGATAAATATAAACTTGTGCTGAACTTTACCTCGGAGCCCTCAGTTAAGCCAGCAGTTATGTCCTTAGGCTGGGCTGTAGGAGGGACTGACGGCAGGTCATGGTCAGACAGAGCAGTTTGTCCTTGCTAACTATTTTGATCAGAAACAAGGTGCTAACGTGTTTGTGATACACCAGATTTTTCTTTCCGTTTGAAACATTTTCAAAAGTAATTAATTTCTATCTCCTTTTAAAATTTTATTTTATTTTTACTGATCCTTAAAGCCTATGGAACAAAAGCCGTTACTCCTCCTGAAAGATAGTAAATGGGCAGTATTATCAGCCGCCTTCATGCTGAGTGCTGAGGGGAAGGACAGAGGCCATCACACAGACACTGCCTCACAGATATGACTGTTTGCAACATAAATAAATGGCATAATAAATGTAGGACAGCATATGGGAATTATCACCAATGAGATGGAAAGATATTGTCCAAAAGTGAAAAAGGAGCAGCAGGGTAAGCACACTAGTGTTACCCTGACAAAAGCAAATGCTTTCACCTGAAGTTTGCACCTAAATCTGCAAGCTGAGCTCATCTCAGGGGCAGTCAGCAAATGGCCACCTCAAGAGCAGGGGACCCATAGTACAAACTTAAATCACCCTCCCAGACCTCTGTGGCCGTCTTTTTTCTTTTTTCCCCTAAACTGAAGTTGTGAGATCTCTTCCTAGCCATAGGAAGATGTAGCTGGGTTTAGAAAGTGTTGTTCATCAGAGTTATTATACAGTTGTTGAACATTTTGGACTGCATGAGCATATCTGGAGCATCTCCTCACCTCCGTGACTGGGAAGAGTCCTTATGGCAGGCAAACCAGTGTGGTCCTTCTGTGCTGTTGTACAGGACAAATTTCTGAAGGCCAGGGGTAGACACTTAACAGCATGGTGCAGAAACAATCCCTGCTTATTCCCCATGCCTCAGCATTTAGCCAGGCAGGACGCAGGGCTGTAGACCCAGGTGGGCTGCAAAAATGCATTGGTTGAGGTTTTTGCAATGGCAGAGCCTTGAGGAAGGCTCAAGAGCAGGACCTTGGCAGTGCTTGGCAGTTCTTGGCTGTGGCAAGCGGCTGTCGGTGTGCATTTGACCACAGCCCTGCTGCACCACTCATGGTACATCTGTCCTGCTGCCAGCGATGCTGGCCCCTGGCTGTCACTCACACTCACAGATGGTGCCCCTTGCACAAAATGTCCTCTCCTCCTTCGAGGACCATATGTATAAAGGGATTTGAGGAATTATTGGGGTATCACCAGTAGCTGATTCTGTAACCCATGGCCTTATGATGGCCAACCTCTTCTCCTTTGATAAGGACGTCTTTCCAAGATCTTGCAATAGTTCTCCCACTCTTACTTTGTATTTAGGTGTAAATATCCTCATTGTGGAGGAATCCCCAAATGCTGCTTCAGCACAAGTCTTCATGGACCCAACAGAAGAACAACCTTGCCACTGTCAGTGAGAACTTGCCCTCCAGGGCAGGTATTTGCAGAGTAAAAAGCTAACCTTCCTAGACTCTAAGCATCAGATTTGCCTTCCAAACTCTATTCCCTGTTTTGTACCTTCCAGCATATCAGCTGTTCCCCTGCTGAGATGAACCTCAGCCATGTAATAACCCTTACCAGTGCAAGACCAACTGTTTCCTCTGTACCCTTCTCGGCAAGTCAGACTGACATTGCACGTGTAACCCTTTTTTTTGGCCATCTAATGAATGAGTTGTTCTTCAGGAGGAATCACTGGAGAAGTCTGTCCTCTGCAGCTCTGCAGCTCACACAGTGCAGTCAGGATATGAATCTCAGCTTTTCAACTGATCTGGACTTTTGCTTAGGAAATAAATGATGCCCTGGAGCAAAATAAATGAACTCTTGCAACTGGAGTTTCATAAAGGGTGATTGGATAATTGATTGTTAGTTCAATAAAAAGTAACTGATGATGATTTTGTGAACTCATACATCATTTTTTGTCCTGTGACTGATATATTTAAAAAAAAAGGCAGGAAATAGGGAGAAAATTTGGTAGGATACTGTGAGGCTGACCTGTTTTGATTTTTTTGTTTTGTTTTGTTCTTGCTCTTCTAGGTGGGGCTGAGTACTGCAATAAGAAAAGCAAAAAGGATTATGAAGACTTCCATGGACTTGGTAAGAAATCAGTGGCATTAGGGTGTTTTACACTATACTTTCATTTTATCAGAAATGAGTCCTTGCTTATTTTGCCTGATTGTGAATCCACCTGATCAGGTAATTAAACTGAATGCTGGCTCACTCCTGCTTGGTGTAGGACCTGGTCTATCAGGTGACACTGGGAAGAAGGAGAGGGAGATAATAGAGAGAAAATACTAAAATATGGGGAGAGCAGAGAAAAACCTCATTAAAAATGCAGACTGCTTGTAGAGTAGGGATAACTCTCTGTATCTATCCAAGACATAAATTTATGTCTGAAACTCAGGCAGCAGCAGAGGATCTCATCTGTGAGCACCACAGTTTAGCTCCACGCTGAGATGCTTGCTTGTACTAGCCCAGTTTGCCTTTGGTGGGGCAGCCAGCCTTAAAACAAAATATAAGTAGATAGAGATTTTGTTTAGATTCTTTTACAAAAGCAGGAATTTCCCACTCAGCCTTGCCCTGTGTTTTTCCACCCAGAGAAGGTTCCTGCCTTCCTTCAAACTTCTTCTGGTGCTTATTATTGTTCCTCCTTGTTTCATGCTTCTTCCTTGTCCCTTATCATCCCTGCCTTGTCCTTGTGGGGGCATATGTAAGAGGGAGCCTCATGAATCAAGCCACTGCCTCAGAGCACAGCCACTGCACTTTGGGGTTGTCTGAACTCAAGCAATGGCCTAAATGCAAATTCTGCATATTTTTCCTTTATTTGTGAGAGGCTGCCTTTGCCTCTTGAACTTGAAAACTGGGATTTGATATCTTCCCACCTCCGCCAGTTTTCAGATTTATAGAGAATCTCTAACGGGCAGCAGAGAAGGGAAGGGCAGCTTTTTTTCTGCTGGGTTCACTTATATGAGTCAGCTTAGCCATAGGTTTTGCTTCCAGTTGTCTTCAGGCACTTAATGCAGAGCAAACGTTTTAGCTGTTTGTGAAGAAATTATAGATATTGCTTCTTCATGAATTCTTACTTTGATGCTACTCACAAAAATGAAGATTGAGGTGGGAAATTAGTATTTGGGTAATTGCCAAATTGCTGAGCCAGGGAAATAAATAATGCGCTGGAGAGACGGGTCTCAGCTCCTGCAGAACAGCATCCAGCAGGATCTTATTCATTTTCCTTCCTATTCGGCACTGTGCTACTGATGGCCTGAGATTTCCACTCAAATTACATGAAATGTCTAATCCCCTTGTGCTGGGTGCAAGTCCCCTTGTTGACACCTGCAGCAAGATGCCTTGAGTCGAGGAGACCCTCTCTGTTAGCCAGAGCCTGGATGCAGGTGCAGGGATGAAGAGGGATCAGCGTGCAGTGCTGCCCCTCAGGACACAGGGCTCCTTTGCTCCCTTGTGTGTGCTTCTACCCTTGGCATATTCGGCTGCACCCCTTGCATGGCTGGGTCTGTCTGGCCTTCATGGACCAAACATGCCGTGTCCTTTTAGGCTCTTCTGGGTAGCACGGCATGGTTGGCATCAATCTTTAGGTGCAATGGGGTCTCCTTCCAGCTTGCCTCTACTCTTCCATATCCCCAAAGCTGCTCAATGCCCTCATACCTCTCTCAGTCTCCATTGCAATGCCCTTGACCCCTTCCTGCTCCCAGTTGCCAATTTACCAGCGGGAGGGACAAGCAGACTGTGCCCTGGCTATATACAGCAAGGTCATAGTTGTGTTGCTCCAGTAAACGTGTTTCTAAACCTACATAACTGCACAATACAAGGTCAGCTCAAACTAAAACCAGTATCATGTGGTTGGTTTGGCTTCTTCTGCAGTTATTCCTAGCATGTTTCCTCTAGTGACTCTTGCTGAAACTTATTTTAAACCTAGAAAATTAAAAATAACAACATTTCTGGAGGCATTACTGTATCTCTCAAATTCCCCTTCAACCAGATTACAGTTAATTTCAAATCCAGAAAAACAATGTAATAGGAAACACAAAGGAAAGATCTCTAGGAGAGAGCACAGCATGTATCAGGCTTGAATAAGTCCCATATCCCAGAGCGGCAGCATGTGATGAAATAGTAAGAAAATCACCTGCACAACCTGAATGTTGCCAAATCAGGGTTTTTTCACCTTCCCAGGCAGATGTGTGTACCAGTGAGCAAAGGCCAAAGCAGCTGAGGTGCTCTCGCTGCTTTGGGAGAGGGTTGCCTACCTGAATGTGTGGCTGATGATCCAGAAGTGCCCTGTCTGTGGTAGAACATCTCTGCATCCACACTGCTGGAGAGAGAAGAACGTTCACCTGACCTCTTTTATGCTCTGGCTGATGCTGGACAGAAATACCAAATTATATCAGTTCAATCTTCCCGTATCTGCTGCTTTTGCCCTATTGCATGTTTGGGGAAAGCCTTCTGAAGAGGTTCTTGCAAATTAGCTATCCCCATTTTTGCTTGGCAGCTGTGTGTGAGCATAAAAAAGGAGATGTGATTATGGCTGTTGGTAGAGGGAATGGGAGGTTGGTCTGGGTCCCAGGGGTTCATATTTACTGGGCGTTTCTTAGGATCATTGTGGATTTGGGAAAAAGAAAAGGTATTTTCCAGATGTAGAGATGCAGTGAAAGTGGCAACAACCCGAAAAAAGTCTAATAAATGTCTTCATTCATTGAAAGTAGTGAGCCATCTGTGAGCGACTGGCTTAAACCAAACACCAACAAGCATTAGGGACTCATAATTATTCTTTTTTGTAAAATCAATTAAAATAATTATGGAAATGCCATTAGGGAATGTTAACAGACAATTAATAAAATACTGCTGTTATCAATCACTGCGAGCACCTCTAGCTCTAAATTTTCTTATGGGTGGAGAAGATACTAAGAGGCATCTTTGGGCAACAGCAGTGAAAGAATGATTAATAGAGTCGTGGCTGTAGCATTTAATAAGAGTGAGCGCCATGTGTGCAATCCTGCCGTGACTACATGGTCCCTGCAAGTCGCGTCCTGGCAGCAGGAGAAGTGAGAAGCCACAGAGGGAGCAGAAGGGAATTGCAAGGCAGAGGGGAGCATGAACCAGTCTCCTGCTCACCCATTCACGTTACTCAGGCACAAGTAACCCATTTCTGCCCCAAAACACATACTGCAATTGTAGCCAGGCTCTCCTGGGAAGGACCCTGTAGTGCCTGCTCACCTGTGGCATCACCCATACCACTTCCAGGTTACCATCGTGCCAACTGTTCCTACCAAAGTTAGGCAGTCTCTGGGGCTACAGGATAGTTTTCCTTTAAAACTAATGGAGATCTAGTTGGCAACAATTTTCAAATGACTAGCTGAGGAAAAGGCAGGAAAGATTTTATTCTACTTACAGCAAAGGGTAGACTTTACATGCAGTCTGTGAGCAGAATGAAAGGAGGCTTTATTTATGTATATATTTCTTGCAAGCCCTGTAGTTTTTCTTTCTGGTGCACTTTCAGCTCCAGATGCCTTAACTTCAAAGACTTTGCATGCTGTGACTTAGGCTGAAGTGAAAAGCTGACAGCTCAAATGAAAACACTGCAGATCTTAGCCTGATGGAAAGCTTTAAGAGCCTCTAGTGCTGTTGTAGGTAGGATTAGTCCTACATGGAGGAGGTGGGGGGAATTGGCTTTCCTCCTCTTTCCAGGAAGGTGTACATAGGTTTGCAAAGCTCTCCGAGAAAAGCTGGCGTCCTGCTTGTGTGCCTCTCATGCTCTCTGCCTACCTGGCCTCACATGCATATGCACACACAGAGAGCAAGGAGGAGGGTTTCATCCCTACTGTGCTGCAGGACATAGCCACAAGGCAGCCAGAGGTGCAGAGGGATGGGGAAGAGTGCAGGGCAGCTGGAGCCTCAGCAGTGGGACCAGGTTGGTCTTTCAGCTCAAGGAAAGGCCCCACTCCCTGGCTGCTTTTGGCAATTTCCATCCATTTCTGTGATTGTCTGCTGGTTTCTCCTGTGACTCCACCAATACCCCTTCCACCTCATGGCCCCCTCCAAGCTGGTGAGACGCCAGCCTTGTCATTTGAGTGTGTTGGACGGCACTGAAGAGAGTTAATTAGCAGGGGTTTTTTTTGCAAGTTTCTTCTCTCTTGTCTCCTGGATTTTCCTCCTTTTTTTCCTCTGTTTTCTCTATTGCATCCTTCAGAAAGGGCACCGTTACAGCTCCATCTCCACTGTAGGTCTCCCCCACAAGGTATTACCCTTTTTCTTCTTCACCTTGCTGCTTGGTCACTTCAGCCACCACTGCAAATGTTGGCTACCATCTTTGTGCTTGGGGCTCTATCCCTTCTTCGTTACCCCAGTCCTTCTCTCCACACAGAGATCCTGGCTGTGACATATTGCTGTGGCTGACCTCCTGCTCTGGGCAGTCTGAGACCCTTATCTCCATCACCCCTTGCTACCTGTCCAAACACACACATCTCTGCCTTCCCTGGAGCTGCAGGGCAATGCCCTGCACACGGTGGCCTCACTGCCCAGCAGTGCTGCCTTGAAGTTCTCCTTTGTCACTCAGAGTTTATATGCTGAGGTTACTGCCCCTCACGGTGAGTAATAGCCTTTCGTTGTCCTCTCCTGAGCTGTATCCAACCTTTATCTTCTCTTTTATGTTAGATTTGGGTTGTAATCTCATTAGGGCAAGGACCGTCTTAATTTTTTTCCAGTGAATATAAAGTGTGTAACACAAGGGAGTTGATCCAAGGACAGAGCTCTTAAGTGCTATGGCCATATAAATAATTACCCCTGTTTGCATAAAGTTACGAGTATGCCCATCTGCTCCTCTGCTCCATATTTACATGCTGAATGCAGCCTTCGTGAATACAGTTAATTAGACTGTGCACCGACTAGCACTCTGTATTTATAGATCACTTGAATGTCCTCAGTGTTTAAAGGCACCTGAACTTACAGTGAAGCCACCACACGAGCAGCATGTTTGTGGAATTGGCTGCCAATGCAAAATGCAATGGTTCCACAACGTGAACATTCATTGGGAAGGTCTCTTTCAGCTTCTGAAGCCACCTGGCTACCTGGAACCTCAGCTGGATTGGCCCATGGCTTTGGTCTACTAATATTGCAAACTTTAAAAATATTGAAAAAATTATTATCTTGCAGCAGCTGTCTTTCACAGCTTGCACATTTGGCCAAGATAAAATGTAGTAATGAAATTTCCAGGTAAACATCTCATTAAAAAACCAAGGCCATTCTATGCACGTGCTGGATCCTCCCATTTCTCCTCTCTTTGGAGTTGTTCCTGACCTCTGACTTATCCACCCCTCCCTGAGTGTGCAGAAACCAGCCTCATGGCTCACGATGTGTTCCTTTCACTAGTTCTGCACTAAGTGTCAGATACCATCATGTTTATTGAACATAAGAACAGTAATTTTTACAAAGAATGAAAAAAAAAACCCAGACCTTGGGTACATGAGAGGAGACAGTTTCATGGGAGCTTCTTCATTCCTTTTTAATTTGACAGCTCTTTGAAGCAAGAGTAGTTGGTTTGTAAAATGTTCAGTCAAAATCCTTAAGTTGACTGCTGTGTCAGGTCTAAATCCACTGGCATGTAGCATCCTTAATGGCATCACTGGAGTTTTCAGATGTTTCTAGGCAGAAAATACATGATTTAGCTCTGGACTTCACTGATGCTGAATATCCAAGCCACACCACCACTATGAACTAATGCATCCATCTTCTTTTATCTTCTTCCCCTCCAGAAAAGCTTCACGGGGTTCTCAAGTGTTTGTGCATTTCCTCTTCTGGCTAACCTGTGTGAGAAGATTAAATAGTATGTATAAAATTTTCAATCCTTAACCAGAAACAGAATACGGTACATTTGTTTCTTTCAAAAATCATCCTCAGTTAACAAAGCTTCCTATACTTTACTTCTGTTGGTTTCCTTCATAAAACCACTGTCCAGGTAGCACAGAGGGAGGCTGCACAGAGTTCAGGTAAGCAAGATTCCTCAGAGGGATCCCTGTGCTTTTTCAGCACTTAAAATACTTGTGTAATTTTAGCAGGTCGCAGAGGTCAAATATATGACACACTCAAAGATACACCACCTCCAAGAGGGAACCAATTTCTCCTGAGGTTTCCTGAGCCCAAGACACTCCTCCGTTTCATTTCTCCACCCAGCTGTGGTGCCCATGGCTCAGCACAGGAAGCCACCAGCACCTATATAACTCTGTGAGGAACACGAATTAAGTGGCAGTTGCAACATGTAGGAGAATCTCAAGGTATTTAAGAAAGCCGGGTGGATGGTGGACAGGAAAAAAACTTCTGGCAGTGCTGACTTTGAGTCAGTTTCTGAGAAAGGCTGAGGGCATCAGCTGGGCTATTACTCCTAAAGCGTATTTGTCAATGTACTCCAATGAGTTGGAGGATTCAAGCAAATTAAGACTAAATCAGTACTATCAGCAGTATATTTTGACTGATTTGACTTCCAAGATTAACTTGCTCACCTATTTCTGCTCATTTAATTGAAACTGCAAATATCAGGAGTTTATTTGGAATGGATTGATTAACATGAAATGTCTTTTAAGTGCCTTTGAAATGTAAGTCAGGACAAATAATCTGGTGAGTTCAGACAGTGGAAGAAGGAATCAAATTGTATAACGTGTTGGATCGAATGTATGCAACTCTTTGGATCTCTTTCTCATGGACTCTCACTTGCTTTGGTTTTCTCTTTCTTCTTTCTGTACCTACAAAAAACTGTTTGGCAGTTGGAATTTTAGCTGGTCTGGATCTGTGCCAATTCCTTGCAACCGAACCAGAGAGGTAGCCCAAAGCAGCATGTGGAAATCATTGACCACAGACAGATTAAAGGTTATAAGCCCCACCAGGAGTGCATGCCACCTGTCTTCTCTGCGTGTTTTCTTATCCTGATGCTCATGCAGTCTGAGGAATCCATCCTCATTGCACCTATTTGCTCGCTGAGACAGGTTCAACATCTCTTATGAGTTCAGGAGGTTGAAAAAACTCAGAAAAAACTTTCCAAGGAAAGGCTGACTAGCATGTCATTCAAAGAGTGCTGCCCACTGGGCCAGATATGAAAGGCTGCTCAATATAGGTGAGCTAAGCTCTGTCCTGTAGCCAAAAAGAGATGCCACGCTTGGGCAGCACCATGTGAAAGCTAATACATGTCCCAGCTAAAACAAAAGCGGCACAGAGCTGACACCATCATTTTAACACCTGCTTCGGGTACTGCTCAAACCTATAGGGTTGCTGAAAACAAAAGTCACAATGGAAAAAAAAAGATGTAATTTTCAAAGGTTAATGTAATTAAGCGCTGTGGGGGACCACTGAGGGCTCAGGTCTCCACTGCTCAATTCAAGGTAAAATACTTTTCTCAAATATGTTTGAGCATGGCGAGAAGTTTGTGGGTCTACACACATATATTGCAAGATAAGGCTCTGATCCTCAGTTAAAGCGTGAGGCCACCTGTGCATTCAGTGTGTACGGTCTTTCTTCATATTGAACCCACTTTTAGCCTGTAAAATAACATTATTTTTCTTTATACATGTAGCTGCAGCCTTGCATGCTAACTGAGTCTTCTAGACTGAACACAACAGGAGAGAGACGGTGTAAAGACTTGAGGGATGAAAATGAGAAAGGATATTTGCCATTTGTTTTTAACAAAAGAAGGAGGTTGGTCTCCATCAGCATGAGGCCCTATTGGGAGCTGTTTCCCAGGTAGAAGAACTTCCATTAGTTTTTCATATCTGGCAGATTTGCAAGATCTGCCAGGCTGAGTGTAGTATTTATTTCCAAAAAAATTATAGTTACTTTTACCACAGATTTGATGTCCTGGTTTGTTTTAGAGACTGAAGGTTTGGCATTGCAGCCATACAGGAGCCCATCAGCCTCACCTCCACAGCTCAGTCAGCAGATATTGAAATAAATCAAAATTTGCTCCTTCGGACGGAATCGCTTTGCTGAAGTACAAGCACAGAGCTAAAAGTGAACATGGAGCCATGAACAACGTGCCAGCTGTTATCTGTTCTGCACGCTTTACCATGGTTTTTTTTTTTCTTTCTGAATAGGTTCCCTTCCATATGTTAACACTTTGTTTGTTTTTTTTTTTACAGTGTTATAAGAAATAAACTGCCTTTTGAAGATTTTGATGGAGATAAATTTAGTACTTTCCCGGTAAGTAAAGCCTTTCCTTTGGTACAGTGATCCCATGATAATAAGAATGTCTATAGGATTCCTCCTACTTTCTGAAAAGCCTTATTCATTCATGTGAAAATAGATATAGGAATGAAGTGAATGAAGGGGTTTTTTTCTCATAAAAGGTGGGTTTTTTTTTTCTGGATGAAAAAAACAATCATTCATTTATGCCACCTGGGGACATGCACACATAAAGCTGTGCTCCCTGCAGAAACAAATTGCTCTGCTGCTGAGTGGTCTGTTTACTGAGTTAATAAGAGTTGAAGTAAATTCATATACAAAACTAAATTAAATTGCCAGCTTGTCTTATTTCTGCACCAAAGTATGCAAGGTGTCATTTATTAAAGCCTAGCAAAGGGATTCTGGAATACAACCCATTTACCGGGTTTTATTTTTACACCTCGAATTAGAGTTTCATTTTGGATATTTTAAACTGAAAACACAAGCATAGCAATGACCATCCTATCTGTGTGCTTCTCCTGGCTTTTAGACATTGAGGGGCTATCACTGGCGAGGCAGAGACTGCAATGACAAAAACTCCACCGTGTACCCTGGCAGACGGTAAAACTTTTCGTGATTTTAAAGGCTTCCTAATAATTGTGACTTCTTGAAGAATGAGCTCCAGATTTGGTTTTGGCCATAATCTAAGAGAGCATGCCACTGCTGGCTGCCTGATTTCACTGTGCTGGGGACAAGAGGGGATGATCGAGACCAGGGATGTGGTGCATTAGCAGGGGTGGTGCACAGGTTTCTTTCCTTTCTCTGAAGCATCTGCAGCCAAAATTGGTCAGACAGACCGAAGATGGGGATGGAAACCAAGCCGCTGGGGCTTACAAGCCTTATGCCAGTTGAGCTAACGCGGGCTGTGCCTGCTTTAGGGAGCAGCAGGGCGGGAGGGCAAAACAGTGGTGCTCATGGTTGGCTGCTGAGCTCCAGCATCCAATCCTCATGTTAAGTTGCTGGAAACATTGAGCTAAATATGTGCCTTTCTAAGTGAGTATCTTCCAGGTGAATACCTCCCAGCTGCCTGAGCATGGACTTCCAGGCACACCTGAAATGGAGAGCACAGCCAGTTGTAATAACATGGCCTTGGTACCTCACTCTTGCTATTTCATCCTGAGCTCAAAATATTCTTTCAAAAATAGAGCTCTCCTGTACCATGGGTTTGTTAAGAAGTTGTTAACCAGGACTGATTTTAAAGCATAGGCATTCACTGGCTTGTGACTAGATAAGATGATTTTGAGGGCATGGGTTTGGAAGAATTGTATGCCACCAGCCTGGGCAGCACACCTGCATTAGCAGAAATGGGCTTACAGAGTCCATGTGTAGTGCCAGACTGAATAGATGGAGTCTCCCTGTAGAAGAGGCCTGAGCTAATCCTACTGTGTTACGGGCCAAAACAAATCTTCATTACGCGCACTGAATTTGGAGCGAGGGTTTTGGTGGATTTCAGCAAACACTTAAAAGCAACAAAAAGGCAGGGAAAAAGGGTCTGTTGTCTTAGACCCTTCTCGTTATCCCTGTTCACTTCACGTAAGTGAATATGCAGAATAAAAGGGTAAGTTTCATCCAGCAACTTCCAGTATCATCTTTAAATTAATTTTGCATTTTGCTACAAAAAGTTGCCTCTCCTGGATTCAAATGGGGGAAAACCCCCCACCCTTCTGTGCAGAAAGGAATTTCTAATTATTTTGTATTCTTAGTGAAAAATGGCACGAAGGATCTGATTTCCTCAAAAGTCCCTTTTGCTTCATTTTCTGTAACACTGTATATCCTTATGTAACTTTGTTTTAGTCCTGATAATTGGGATGTGAAAAGTGACTCTAACTGCAATGGCATATGGGTAAGTAAATGAATTTGCATCTTATACTTCCTTTCTGATGCTGCGTCTCTTTTTTTCCTTCTTTTGAATTAGTCTGCAAATGTTTCTTTTTTATTTATTCTGGTTTATTAACTGATTGGGAATACTCCTATTTATTTACTGCCTTTGATATTCCAAGTAATAAAACCGTATTTATTAAAAACTAAGGAAACATAGGGGAAGCAGTTATGAGCGTTTGTTTACTGATGCTTAAGATTATTTAAACTACAGCTATTGTAATTAATTTAAATGTACACATACTCATTAAAATAATGTAATGGAAAGCATCGTTATTATGATGCAGTGCTTCCTGCAGGCAAACATTCAAAAAAAGCTAAATTCTCAGCCTCTGTTTTGTATTGCCATTTTCAGGCACTAGATAGATACTATCATCTGCCCCTTCTCTCCTCCAACAGGGTGTGGATCCAAAAGATGGAATTCCCTATGAGGAGAAATTTTGCAAAGGTAAATCTTTACAGTCAATACAAGAAACAATGTCTCTTTTCTTTTCATTTCATAAATGCTTCAATATTTTCATGGTCATTGCTAATGTAGGGAAAGATAATGGGCTTTACGAGTCATAGGGAATGTAAAATGGCAAAATATTTTTTTTTTTTTTTAATTTGGAGGATGGGCAAAGATAAAACGTAAAAAGCACAGGCTGCTGCTAATTTACTGTTAAAAGCCAGCTCAGTTATGAGGTTAAAATACATGGATCAGGGACAGCAGCCAATGGAGATATCACCTCTGCATTTTTTTGTGATGGCTGAAGCCTAACCCAGAGGGATGGCATTGAGATTCAGGAGAGCAGTTTAACATCTGTGCTTGTCCAGTTTGACCCGTTGCTGTAAATACCAGTAATCATGCTGATACTTTTCCGGAGAAGGCCTTAAAGAGGGGAAGTGATGGCATCAGCTGACCTCCCTGACAGCAACGTGGGTGCCTGTGTATACACATATGCACATATAACACCCTCACTAAACAGCCGTGACTACAGTTGCTGCTCACCTTGCCTTACATTTAAATCAGCATCCTGGGGATGAACCATTGCCTGGCAAGACTTTTCAACAGCTTTAGATGAAAGGCAATCTACAAATGCTAAGTAACATTAATTATAAACCAGCCAGATTGTTCTAGCAGAAATATTCTTATGAGTAGCACATCCACCACCAAGTCATGTTATAAGGAGCTTTGAGCAATTTCCTGGGTAATCCGATTTCCCTAAATGTTTAAGTACTTTTTAATGCATATTCTATGGGTAGTAAAATAAATGTTGGCTGCACAGCAGAGCCTCTGCTGAAATAGCACATCCATCCTTGAATACAACCAGGATTTTTTCTGATTAGCAAGACCTCTCCCTGTTTTTCATGCCCATTCCCCAGCTGTTTCTCTGGGGTTGTTGGCAGGTGTTTCTTAGCCAGTTTTTGCTGCAGATGAAGTGAAACCCCCATTGTAGGGTCTGAACGTTTCAGCCATGTGAAGAGTGATATAGCCAGTCACCCCGTGACTCCATCAGCTGCCTCTGCTGTTGCTCTTTAAGCATTGTTCTCCATGCTTTGTTTCAGTTTGCTCTATCTGCTCATGCGACTAACAAAGTGCATTCATTAGGTGCGGACTCGCAAGGGGTCGTGCTGTTGGGAGACTCAGCCGGCGCTCACTTCCACATCCCTCCCGAGTGGATGACCGTCACACAGATGTCAGCGGTGAGGAATCATGTTCAGGTTGCCAAAACTGCTACCACGCTGGTTGCCATTGGCTTTCTCCCCTGTGCCACAGGTTGCCAAAGGGAAACTAGTGCAAAATGCTTCACTGCACTGGAATTTATCATTAAGGTCTCATGTGTGTCCGTCACCTCCTGCAGCTGCTCTTCTGAAGATAAAACCCCATAGCCCTGTGCTACTGCTGCTCCTCCGACATCTGTGCAATTGGGTCAGGGAACAGTTTGGCTCCAGCTGCGCAGCGCTGTGCCAGAGACACAAACCAGGACATCTGGCTTTCCATGCACATGCCTGTGGTTCAAGGAGGCCTGCGCTGTCTGTGGGATCAGTCCTGCTCTTGGCAGCCTTATTGGTATGGCTCCTTGCTGTGTAAGTGTTGCAGAAGTGACCCTGCTGACAGTCTGGAAACCTCTTTTAGGCACCTGGCTTTGAAATGACATGTCCTGGATTGTTTTCCCTCATCTGTGGCATATATGAAACAGGTCTAGTATTCCAGTATTTAAGCCCTGAGCCTTTTTGAGCAAATACGTCTGCAGGTGTTTGAGGGTCATCCAAGGGTTTATAATGGACTTGTCCTAAAGGGAAGAGTTTCTGTAGTGACCATAAAATGTCACTACCACACTGATGTCTAGCTTTGGGCAGTATCCCAGCATTTCCCATTTTCAAACAACAAAATGTGCCTGGCTGTGAATTACGCTGAGCCTCAGCTGTTGCAGTTCACTGGCATGGAATGAAATAATCGAGGGGAAAAGGTCATTCCAGCAAATAGCAATTGGAGGGTGGAGGTAAATGCACAGGTATGCTCCTGTCCTTCCCTATTGCTTCCTATCCTGAGCCAGTGTCACTCCCTACTCAGGGAGGACTGTGCGTTGTCCTTCTCTGCGTGAGGTCTGTTGCACAGGGGTAAGCAGATATATCATCATCGCCTACGTTCCCTGGTGAAAAACTACTACTCCTCCACTGGCCTCTGTAGAAGAAGGATGTGGACATTTTCTGGAGAACAATACTTATCCAAAATGTCAGTAGTTACAGTGCTGTTGGAGGTCTGAGAGTTTCATCTGTTTTCCCACTTCTGCTCCCAGAGCTGAGCTGATTTAAATGTTGCAGATTAGCAGTTGTTTTTCTTTGTTAAACGTTTATGAGCAACAGTTAGATGAATGACACTGATGACAGAACTGATGATGAGCATAATCAATTAGCACTAATGATAATTGAGATTATCTTGTCTAATAAAGATGGTAATAATACTAATGGTGATGATGATTCTGGCAGCAACGCTGGTAGCAGAGCCATGTAGGCAAGAATAGTTTTAGAGTATGTCAGCATTTTATTATCACTGTAGTGAAGGTTTAGAACACATTTGTCTTGCTTGAAGCTTGCTGGTCCACTAGCTGGATGGGCTGAGGGCTGGTAATGGTATGCAGAGGCAGAAGCTTCAAGGTTGGGAGCTGGAGTGTAGATGATAAAGTGAGTTTTGATGGCACCTTGTTGCTGTCTGATGAGTGTAGAACAACTTGCATGGGAAGGGAACTGGTGCTCTCTGTGTCAGGCTCAATATATATGTGCTTTCAGTGCTCAACTCCATCTGGCTAGTGTGTGTGGAAGATCAAGGACTGGTTGGAAAGGGAAAAGTGGGCTGCTTTCCTTTGCAGAAAAGGTGACTCCTGTTTAGAGCTGGTGCCCTGCACTGGGGCGAGGAAGGCAAAGAGAGGTGTGCTCAGTCTCTGGTGTTTTGTAGTCACCCCACTCACAGTATATAAAATAAGACGAGTTAAGACATCACTGGAATTGGAGAAGCTAAATGTAATGTATGAGTAAGTAAAAAGGAAGCCTGGACTTCACACACAGACCCAGAGCTGCCACAAGCCAGTCCCAGGAGAGACGTCTCTCCTGCACCAGTGCAAGGCACCAGGGCTGGCGTCTGTTCTGAGCCTAGTAACGAAGGGATGCATTAAGGTATTGCTTAAAATACCACTTATGGACCCAGGAGAAGAAGGTACAAGAGGATAATATAGATAACCTCCTGCCGCTTCGGACGCTGGGTACCCTGAGCTGGGCAGCATCAGACAGACCCATGACGGGGGTACGGCACGGTGTGTTGGTAATGCAGAGGAACTTGGAAAATCAGTTATAGCGAGCCAGGACAGAGCACGGCTGGGCTAGTTACCTTGCAGGGAACGCAGCCCTCCTACAGCTAGCTGAGCTCTACAGAAGCATGCTGCACGGCCACCCAGGTGTCTGGGGTATGTGAGATTCGGGATAGAAAAAAACAAGTTCTTGTCTAGGACTATTTGCAAGCTTTCCTAACCAACCTGGCAAAAATACAGCAGTTAAATATTAACGCAGAGATACAGAGACTTCAGTCGTATAAAAAACCCAGTATCTGTATTTAAACTCCAGCAACAGTAAAAACTTATTTAATTTGCAGCCCACCTTAAGAAAGTAAGTTGTTGCCTGAGCACAAAAGTGCTAGCAAAAAAATTTCTGAGCTAATTCAGGCTTTGTCACTGCCTCTTCCTCTTGCTTGTCCTGTGTCTTGCTTTCTGTGTGTAGAATGACAATAGCAGCAACTGAGCTGCCTCAGGGGTGTAGAGGTGTAATACTATTGTCTCTTGGTGTGTAGTATTAAATACCACTGGCAAATATCCTTCATTCATAGGTTTAATTAGCAAATTAACTGGCTTTGATCTTTTTTCAGTGGAAAGTTTTTCTTGAGGAGAATTTCTAAGTGCGTCCATGGTTGGTTTTGCGACCAGAGAGAGTGCAGAGTCTATGTCCTAATCTCACAGAAAACATCCTTAATCTGGGACGACAGCATGACTTTGAAGTTAGGGCTCTGAGAGGGGAAGGATAAGGCATTAGCCTCGTGTACCTGCTGTTCTCCACTGTGCTGTCAAGCTCGAGATGCTTCTCCTTGATTCTGTGAAAATTTCTTTGATAAGACACATAGAAAAAATAGTTTATCAGTTGGTTTTCTCTACAGTCAATACTAGAGTCAGTTTAAAGCTTTAATTTCACTTTCAATGGAATCTCAACCCTCTACATGGAATTCCAAATAGGAATTTCCCCCACCCCATACACCTCATCCAGGATTTTCATCATGTGTACAAGGGAAAAGTTGTGTGCCTGTTAATTCAGATTTATTAATTTTATTATTTTATTACTTTCATGTTTTTCTATCTTTTTACTTACCTATTTTATATACATTATATTTTCCTATATTTCTTATTTATATTTATCCTTATACATGTTCACATATACAAGTGTAAAGTAAAATTTACACTTGGTAGCAATGCTGTGGACCCTTCTGTTAATCATCACTACATCAGTGGCAGCTGTTAATTCCCATTTTAAAGCTAATTAGGTAGGGAAATAATTTTCCAGGAGAGATGCTGAGAATTTAGTTGAGAGGCTCTGCAGAATGGTTGTTTCCCCTGATTATGCTCCACATAGTGTACCATGCCAAGGAGCAGTAACGATGAGGGAGGAAAGAAAGAACATGAATGAGAAATTTCCTCACTGAAGCAGGCTCAAGATGTCATTTGGGTAACCAGATGATTAGCATGGGGTGCTGAGATGGATATTTGGACTGAACAGCTTTGGAATTCAGGTGCCCACGACATCATCTCAAAGACCATTGTTGGGAAGCTGTTATATACTGGATTTTGGATTTCCCAGTCTGATTGGGAGCTTACAGCCCTTGGCATTAGCCTCTCACAGGGTAGTAACTCCCCGTGTAATCCAGTGGAGGGGGACATGCTTCTGTCATACATCCCACGTCAAGAAATGCATCAAGTTGCATCATTCCCTTGTTCCATATCAAGACCCCTAGCGCCTTCCTGGTCTTCCTGTTTTCTTAAACTTAAGTGATCAAATGCAGAGACCTGAATCATGTTCCTGCATTAAGCAAGCATGCTGTTTCATGGGGGAAGCTTGCAAGCACCTGAGTGTCAGTCTGCCTGCACCAACACAGCTGCAGGCACTCCCAGCCCATTTTGTCTGTTGCCAAGCCTGAGATGTGTGCTCAGAGTGGGGACTCACTTGTTCCAGTGCTATTTCCAAAACCTTTGCTCATCCCTTTTAGAGTATGTTCTTCCCAGAAAGAGCATACGGAGACACTACTTGGTGTGGAAACTGTCCACCGCAAGGTAGACGCATCTTTGAAAGCCATAGCTCAGACATGTTATTTCTCCAGTTAAAAAAACAAACCACAAACAACAAAAAACCCCACCCCACCCTATGTAGCACTAGAGGAAGTCGCAGATACCTTGATTTTGGAGGTTTTGATCAGTGTGGTACTGTTGAGTCCTAAAGTCTACCCTACCATATAGAGATCTAACTGAGGTGCAGCCACACAGAGAAAATTATGTTGGGACCGTCACTGCGTATACCTGCCTGCATGTTCCCGCAGAGGCAGCCAAGCACATGATTCTGTCCTTAACCTGCCATCACCACTCCAGTAAATCTCCAGACACCCAGAGTACAATTACAGGACAAGAATTATCCAGCTGTAATAAGGGGATGAGTCAGCTTTATTTTGGCTTTCTGCTTATCAATTGGTTTTGGGTTTGCCAGGCTTTTCGTCTTTTAAAATGTTCAACAAGAACTGAACTGAATGTTCGTTCCTTTGACCTGAAAATTCAGACACTAAAAATGAAGTGTAATGCAGTAGACACGCACTCTATGAGGTTTAGCAATGCAGAAGAAATACTGGGGGGTTTTTTTGAGGTGGATCATTTTTGCTGAAAGCTAATGTTGAAAACACTGGTGAGTCTAGCAATGGATATTGTGCTCCTGCTGCTCTGTCCATCTGTTTACAATTGACTTCCAAATAGCTACTAAATGCAGCATTTTCCTGTTATATGTCTGAGATAGAAGCTTATTTTTGAATCTCATTTTAGAGACAATTTTGTCTTGAGATAAAAGCACTGTATTTATAAATGTGCTGAAAATTATACCCTTTAGAGGAAGATGCATTTTAAAACTCTTGGATCTCTATTTCATGCTGAATAAAGAGAAAAATAAATCCCACATCTATTTATAATACAGTAAATACCTATTTGCCCACAAACTCAAAGGGTTCTCACGTTTCACTAAAGTAATTTTTTCATATTATCTTTTTCCCATTGAAAAGATTCAATATTTCTTTAAATGAGGGTTCAGGATGCCCTAAACACTTATCCCACTGACTTCTTTTTTTGCACCACTAGAAAAAACAGGAGTTTGATCTGTTAAAATCTTATTTAAAACATTCTCTAGCTTCCCTCTGTAACCAGTGAATTGCAGGCAAGTTTCTCCCAGCTAGTATCATGATGACTAAGATGCTGCATTTTGTGGGAAATAAGGTAATAATTTTGCTAATTTCAAACCTATGCTCCTTGCAGCTTTAAAGAACAGAAATGCCACACATGCTTTTTAACAAGATAGGCTGTACTTTCCTCAAGAGCTCTAAGGCTTGCTTATTTGTATACTTAGAATAAGAAAGTTATCTGTGGTACTTGATACTGTCACAAGGATTTGAACAGCATTAAAGTCAGTATAAAAACAATATATGTTGTCTGCTTCCATAGAAGTAAAAAATAGCAGGCTGATGTGAATGAGAGACTTTGCATGTTTTCTAGTAAAATAGACTGCATTGAAATCTTTTCCTTGTCCCTAGGGTGAGTCCAGATCTTCATCCATGCAATTCTATTTTCTAGAAATTATACTTTAAATCCTTTATAAAAAAATAAAATAATTTTAAAAGTAGTATAAACCCAATTCCCCTTCAGATTAAGGGATACTTCAGTGCTTTCAGGATTTCTGACACTGGCATCTCTAAAGGCTTATATTAGCGTTAGGTTCCCTATGCCCTTTTGTGTTCTGATTTTGAAAATCTCTTGCCATAGCAACCCTGCACCTTCTTCCATTCAAGCACAGCTTGGCATGTGTGCATTTAGCATCAGCCATGGCTTTGGCTGCCCCGTATTTCAGGCAGGACACATTTAGGAAGTGAGGATGTTCCTTCGAAAGGAAACTCATCTAGAGCATTTGAGGCTAAAATATGGCATTTGAAGCCAGGCTGGAATAACTTTCTAATCATTCTGTGCTAAAATCTGGCATGTAGGCTGAAGCATGGTTTCTCAGCCAGAATAGTCTAGAGAATGGTATTTAAACAAGGCTGTGCTCACAAGAGTTTTAAGCTAAAAGTCAACATAGATCCACCTCTATAGTGGGACACGGTTGCATGTGAGACTAAGCGAAACGCAGTCTGTTGGACCATGTTTTCCATACTACATTGCTGCAGAGTTCAAGGTCTAGCATTCTTCTGAAATTTCCATTAACTACTCATCTTCACCCTTTGGTCCTGAAATATCTTCAAAAGTCTGGCTTTAAAGTGCTTTGCTGGAACAGTGTCAATGCTAAACGTATATCAAATTTTCAAATGCAACTATAATTCTGATCTCAAATGTTCTTTTCCAAACCAATTTGCAACTCAAATAGGTTCTGGCTAATTCACATTTGAGTTAAGTTTGCAGGGGAAAAAGAAAAAAACAGTTAAAAATTATTGGGACCTGTCCAATGAAAATATTGTTTTGGAGAGCCAACAGGAAATTGTAAGAGAATTGGTCATAGAAGGATTTTTTTAAAAAATATTTAATCTTTTGGGGGCTCTTTTTATACTCTCCTATGCTGTGACTTATAAGAGATCATATCTCTAGTTTGTTCTGCACTAAGTGACTGTTTCCATATTTCTGTCACCTTTAATGCAAAGCTATGAGGAGGCAAATATTGCAAATGGCCAAGCCATGCTGTACCACTCCACTTCTCCTCGTAGCTGTGCCCTTGGATTAAGTGCTTGTTTGTACACAAAACTACCAGATTTGAGGGTGACAGATTTGGAAGTTCCCTCCAGTCTGAAAAAAATAAGATTTTTTTAATATATTTATGTATATGCAGATACACACAAGGACACACACACACAAATATATATCTGTGTGTGAGACAGAACCAACTGAAAGGTAATTAAGCCAGACCCATTTTCACCTTGGTAACTAATGCAATGTAAGTAGGTCAAATATGCTGTTATATGCTTTAAACTGGCATCTGCTCTGCATTAGGCTGCTCAGAGCCTGGCTTCAGGATTTCTTCCCCCTCACAGCCCCTCATTTTCATACATCTTCTCCCCTTTCCCTGCATCTCCCCCCATCCTCTTACAGTCAAAACCCAGCGTATACTCAAGCGTAGCTCCCATTCACTTAAACAATAATTTTCTGAGAATGAAGACTTGGTGGGAACTACAAGATTTAGATCTTCTGTGGCTCCTCAGTTATCTCTGACCCTCTTGGAGAAAGAATTACCCCCCTGCTTGATGTTTATAGCAGTGAGGGTTTAAGGAAACGCCACAATTACTTGAAAAGAAGATGAAGCTAATAATTTACATGGATTAAATCAGCCAGTAAATTATCTGGGTTTATGTTTTGACCTTCTTTTGGTTATTACCTTTTTCATCAGCAGTTTGAGCACACTGGATTTATGCATTTGTCTTTGTGAGCCTATCCTAGACTAGGAGAAGCTGAAAATTTACTCCATGTCGTCATCCTTCTGAGGTAGCACAATTTCTTGAGGCCATTTTTCTTGCCTTTCCTGATTTTTGACACATTCAGAAATCAAAGTGGAAACAAACAGGGTGCCGCGTTTTGAATGTGGAACAGAGCTTGCATCTGAATAGAGGCTTTTGAAGAGGCAGTCGCTTAAAAAAAACGTGAGGGACTAATACCAGCAAAAGCAGAGAAGGGTAAAGGTTGCATCTGTTTGCATGGGAAGGTTATGGCAGACCACGTGTGCTTTTCTCCCTCGTCCCTGCCATGTTCAGGGGCCTTTCTGACTCTGCTGCTTAGTGCTGTCCCCAAAATTTGCAGTGAGGACCAGGCAGAGGTATGTAGGGGGTCAGATGCTCTCAGTTCATCCTGCTGGAGAGTGCAAGGGAGCTTCGAGTGAATTTGATGTTGTCCTTCTGCCATATCCACTGAGGACATCATGCTGTCATCTCTCCCTGTGCCCACAGACACCCACCTTTGGACAGGACAGATGTTGCAGCAAACAGCTGCTACCTTGGTGGTCTGCACCTGCAGGACATGCTCCACGGCAGGAGAGGGTTGGGGCTATTCCAGAATGAAAGACTGCCTGGAGATGCAATTCAGATATCTCTTCTGCTTTTCCTTCTTCCATCTCTTGATATGCCCCTCTTTACAAAAGTAAACTTTCTAAGTATATGCTTAATTACCTCTACAGCTATAGTTACAATTGCTGCTGTCCGGCTAATGCTCCAGCTAACAAGTGCTCGAGTTTGCTGAAAGGATTTTCTTGTCTGTGATGGTGAAACCATGTTGATTTAAAAATTTCTTTCAGAAATCATTTGCTAATCTCCCAATGGCTTTCACTGACGAGCTTGACTGGCCCCAGTTCTCCGAGATCACCGGATTTCTGAACTCCACCATCGGGTAAGCCAGCAGGCGGCGGGCCAAGTCGTAGCGAGTCTCAAGGTCCCTCAAAGCATAGCAAGAAAGAACCCAAGCAGTGCTTGAAAGGAAAGATAAAAATGCTAGTCAGCTCTGCTTTTACTCTTTCTAAAATCAAGATTGGCATGGGACCTAGGGATTTTAAAAATCTTTTAAATATATAGACAATGCAGAGTACTCTAGCCCAGTCTTCCTGAAATTCAGGATAAGTTTTAGAGCTGTTTAAATGGTTATTTAGAAGGAGAAAAAAACCCCAAAGAAATAGAAAACAAACTCACTTTTTTCAATAGGCCACAGCAGGGAGAAAGGGAGCACTGATGGAGCTAACAAAAATCGGCATTCTACTTTTCTTAAAGGTTTGGGTTTTTTTCTTTTTCCTTCTTCCTCATGTTTCCTTTTTGCTGCTGAAACAGTGGAAGAAATGGTAATCCCAGGGTTGTTTCATGGTGTTCCCTTTTTTGGAGCAATCTTCCATCTTTCCCCCCCCCCCTCCCCCCTTTTTTTTTTGGCCACACTTAGAAGGAAGTAGCAAAAGAAGAATTTGGAAGTGCCTGTGACATAATTTTCTGTGTTACATTGGCTCATGTGGATGGGAAAGGATGCAGGTATAGTTGGAAGAAAAGAAGTCTCTGCCAGAAGGGAACGAAAATACAGTCCAGACACAAAGAAAATACCTTGAAATGCCTGCAGTTTTAACTGTGAAGTTAAAAAAAATATTCACAATTTTGTTAATCATCTTTCTGGCCAGCATTAAGAGGCCCTTGCCTCCTGCCAGAACTGAAGGATGCAATCATCAACAGTGGCCTGAGTTTCAGATAATTTTTATTTTACATGTCTAAGGTCATGAATACAGTGAAATGCCAAACCAAGCATGAGTCAAGCCTAAAGAGGCTCTCTACCAACAAAATTAAGAAGTTGGCAGAATGTATTTTTTTCCAGGAAAAATATCTGTTGCACCATACGCTTGTACTTTTTGCTTCTTTTTTTTCTCCCTGTGCAAAACCCAAGCTCAGCTACATTCACACAGTGTATGCTTGAACTTGACAAGCCAACAGAAAAGATCTATGCAGCCTCCTCTTTCAGCGTCTTTAATAATCCATTACAATGTCCAGCTACTCAAAACACAATGTTTAACTGGGCTCCAAAGCATCTGAAGTTCACCAGTGATCAGAGCTTAGTATTCACCCTGAAGTTGTCAGTGATAGGCCTTGGGTTGGTGTTCAGTTTTTAATCTCTTTTTTTATCTCCACCACATCCGGGAAAAAAAACCAAACCAAAACAAAACAAAAACTGTCTTTGGGACTTCAAGGTGTTTTTAAGAGAAATAGCTGAAAATCCCACACTGCAATGATTAAGCTTGGTGGGGACTGGTTGGCAATGTGCATTGGGGGGCTCCCCTTCACTCTGAGCCTGTGAAAGTAGAGACACAAACTGATGCAGTCCATGCCCATCTTTCCCACCCCTGATGGGTGAATGGGGACACCACTTTTTAACTAATATCCTCTGACCGAGAAGGTCTGTTTGCTTCTTCTTGTCCACCCACCTGCTATGCTGAAAACTGAAAAGCTCAGGCATTTCTTGTGTAGCCCATTGCATGCTGACTGACTGATGTTATCATGTGTTTCTATGTAGGTAGTTACATTTTATTGCTGGTTTCAAAACTTATCGTTGCCTTCTGTTTCTATACATCCATCCTAATTTGCTGTTCTTAAGCCATGCTATTTAAGTTATCTGATTCCTTTGGTGTCTAAGTTCAAACACAAAATCAGCAGCCCCAGTGGGTAGAGATGACCATGTATGCATGGCTGGGGAGTGGTCTTCTCATCAGCTTCCCTTTGGGCTGCTCTCCTTTTCATTTGCATTTTCATTTTTCTCCACAGTGCAAAGTATAGGAGAGAACTAATCACAACCAAGAATAACCTGTTTTCTGATCAATCCATCCAAGATTTATGGCATTGGGAAATGGATGCCCTGCCAATATTTCTTCTCTTTTATTCACTGTTCCATAACAACTAATTGAAAAGTCAATTAGTGAGAAATCAACAAGATTGTTTTTATAAATGAAGTACAACAAAAAGGTTTTTAAACACTTTATCTGCAAGACCAGGATAAAAGTATCCTGGGTGGAACAGTTTCAAAGAAACTCTCCATCAGTTTATAGTTTCTGAGAGGATATCTTGGCTTCCATTTTAGGCCACCCTGTTCAAGATTAAAAACATTTATGACCGTAAGTAAGAGAGATGGTGAAATGGAAGGATATACATAAAGGGGCCACAGAGTTGTTCGGGGATGAGAACACACTTCATTTTTTTTAATATCAGCTGTATTTTCATCAGTGTCATACGAGTTTAGCAACTTGCATTTTCTCAATTTATCTCAGAGGCTGGACAGACTCTCTGTATCTACGTTTACGCAGGAGAAATCGCTGTAATCACAGAGACTTACAGAACATTTCCCAAAATGGTATGTTAAGTTTTTTTCACTTTTTTTTAACCTTACAAGTCTGATACTTAATGTTGCATTAATTAACATCTTTCAAAAACAAAGAGAAACCCCTTCCTAATTGCATGCATTTCTTAAGGAAGAATAGAGAACAGCGCTTATTTAATTGGCGTCTTTTCTTCTGGTTCTGGGAAGGGAGGTGTATGGCTTGATCACTTTTATCCATGCACTAATAATTTCCACTGGGCTAAAAATCAATGTACCCCGCTGTAACTCTGGGGAGCAGGGGAGGGGGTTGGCCATGGCCAAAAGCAGGGATTTAGGGCGATGTCAGTAGTAGTGGTAGATCTAAAAACTGTGCCCTCCATCTCCTCTGGAGTCTGTGGCATGGTCCCCCCCCTGCTCTGCACTCCCACAGAGGGATGCCAGGAGGGCCCCACGCTGCAACCCATGGTAGCACAGGGGACTCACAGGGCTGCCACACCAGCAGGCAGTCAGGGCACAACACGGTCATCAGTCTCATAGCAAGGGTGTCCATGTCATCCTGTGACATCCTTTGGAGCTGAAGACCAGCAGGTATCTTAATGTGCTATTAGAGCAGATTTTAAAGGAGTAATCAAGGATACAAAATTGCAACAAAACACTGTTAAGTTTTAACTGATTAATTAATTTTGTGAGGCTGGCTTAACAGTTCTTTCTATGAAATAACATCCTGTGTTGCCAAGGGTATATGCAGCACACCTCACCCACCTAGAATTAAGTGTCTTGCATGGTACCTCACAGGAAATGTTTGTGTACAGTGAAGAAGAGGAAGATTAATACAAGAAATAAGAGGTGGGTAGAGAACCAGCTAAGCAGGGAAGAGCAGTGGGTTTGAGAGAGGAACCATGTCCCTCATGCATCTCTCCTGATGCTAACACTGCTTAACATTTGGAGTGGTGACCTTAGAGCAAAGACCAAGGTGCATGCTTGATGGCATCTGTGAATGATGCAAAGCTACAAAGTATTAACCGTATTGAAGCGGGTCACATCCTTACACAGGAATAATTTAGATAAGCTTGGGAACAGCAGTGACAGCAATTACAGCAAAGGCAATTGTACAAGATGTGCATGTCAGAGCTAATGAGGAGACTCTTGTCTGTAAACCAGTGGCTCATTGGCCAGAGATGGTGGAGGGAAGGCATTGGGGTGCAAAGAGAAATTTCAAGGAACAGCCAGGAGTGCAGGATAGAGCTGGAAAGAGACTAAGGAGGTTGCAAGAGGCATCATGCATGGCATTTTCTCTGAAAACAAGGAGACAGTCCTTCCTCACTTAAGCCACTGATAGAGATCTCAGAATTTGGTCTCCTTTGCCTAGAGAGGACCGACTTTGGTTGGGATACAGAGAAGGGCTTTGGGGACAATCAGGGCAATAGAGTCTTCTAAAGGGTTGTTAAGACACCTTGGCAATTGAGCAAAGCAAAAACTAAAAGGGATTATGGTTTTGAATCCTTTCGAGACATAAACACCACAGAGTGGGAAGAATGGTTTCAACTAAAGGATCGTTCTCATACAAGAGCATGAGTTTTCATTAATCCCTCTGTTTGGAATGGAAATTAAAGAAAAGAAAAAGTTACTATCAAGGGGTGAAAACCTAGAATAGCCCTCAAAGTGGAGGAGTAGGGGCAAAAAAGAAACCGTGAGTTGTTTCAAGATGGTTTGATTTGTCAAAAGGATTGTATGAAGGGATGACATTAACCTGTTTTAGAAACGAAGATTTATGATGTTAGCTTTTGTGTGTTGGATTAGGTGATGTCCCCAACAGCAGGTTTAAAAGATACTTGATTATTCTGTGATTATCAAATTGTGTTTCTATTGTATTTAATTAATTGTCATGCTTCAAAAGACTGGCTGCAGGAGCTTGGGAAAATTTATCCTCCTTGAGTAGATAATTTGGCTTTATGAGACGCTCTTCCTGTCCAACGGAGGAGTCATGTCAGCTGCAAGTCAAGAGCACTGCTGCCCCTAATGCTACTTACAAACTTGTTAAATGCCTGGGAATTCCAGTGACATTTAGGATCAGAAAGGGTCTGCCTCAGCCCCTCACCTCTGGCAGACAGAGATCTTACCAGGCAGAAGTTGCACAGACAGGTAGCGTGATGCCAGGAGCACTTCCAGGCTCAGGTGGACATTTTTGCCTAAAATATTGCTTTCTGGTGCCAGCACCAATTCCACTGGCAGTGCCTTTCATATGCCTTCCTCCTTCCTGTGCCACATGTGCTGCTCCTGAGGCTTTTGGTCTTCTGCATAAGTGTTTTACAATGTGTTTGGTGTCATGGGTCGGGTGCTTCTGACTTTCTCATCTGTAAGTCACAGGGCACTGTAGTTGGTGGCTCCCATTATTGCAGTCCTCCAGATGCGCTTTCTGGTGAGAGAACAAAAAAAAAAGGCCAAACTAGATGGTTAACGGATGACTAGGTGTCAATGGTTCTTCTAATTTTATATCCAGTTCACCTCAGTACCCAACACCTATTACCTTGTTCTACTCTCTTTACAGTAATATGGGTTACACTTTCTGCTCTTCCTTTTTGCTGATTCCCTCAGAGGCTTAAAAAACCCAAAACTCACTGTGTGCATCGTCCTTTTTTCTCTCCACGTATCTTCTTTCCACTTACACTACAGACGCCTGCAGGATATAAAAGGAGGTGAGGCTGTATCAGGTCAAAAGACTGAAGAAAATTGAGAAAGAAATTTAAAAAAGGGAAAAATTACAAGTGATGGAAAAATCCCAGGATATCTTCCCTCAGTATCTTCTCTTAATCATTGCACTGACACCACATTGTAAAGGCTTGCTTTTACTGTCTCTTTGGCATAGCATTTTTCCCGAATGGGAGGATTTAAATGGCCACTTCCAGTGTCAGTAAAGCAAAAAGCTGCCCACCAATCTGACCTAGCCCCACCTGGGAAAACTTAACCTGCCTCTGAAAATGATGCTTCGCAGCCCCACATATATGCAATGAGAGGACAAGACACGAGATGCGGTTCTGACAGGGGAGGTGTGCAGCTGAGAGCCAGAGCCCAGGGATGACAAGCCGGCAGGGGGACCAAAAGTGATGCTTGTCTCCAGCATCCCTACAGAAGCACTAGCATGTGTCAGGGTTCACCACGGAGAGACTTTCCTTCATTGCCTTTCTCAGGACATGCATCTTCAGCCTGGAGGAAGTCAACCTCCGTGCTAGCAGGATTTCTGCCTTCCCTTTCTTGAAAAATCCCATTATTCCCTGGAGATGGTGGACCCTGCCTTCCTCTGCAGCTGGCTGTGGGGTAGGGTGCTCAGCCAGGGCCAGGGAGGGTGCCCCTCAGCTCTCCGTGTATCTTACCCATGGCCCATGAATATATTCACATCAGAATTGCTGATGTTCATTTTGGGTGACCCAGCTTTGCTCACCAGGCACCCACAAGACACTTGGTATATGAGATACAGGTTAATAATTTGTAAGAAATCTGTTCTGAAGGCCACTGTTACTGCCTTCAGCTTGGGGGTGCACAACAAGCAGCTCACAATCTGATTTAATGCTTTCCATTCAAAATAGTTTGCTGAACAGTTTTCTATAGGGAATTTTTATTGGTTCATTGTTTTTGGTGGGGTTTTGGGGTCTTGCCTTCCAGCAGCTTCACACAGGGTTGTAGGCCATGTGCTACTTCTGGTTTTTGGCTGGGTGAGTGGGATCCTCAGGTGTGGATAGCTGGGCATGAACACGTGGAGTTAGAAAGTTCTTCTAAATGTTTTCTAGCCCTTGTTGAAGATCCCATGTTCTGATAGAAGCATCCTGGTAGTAAAATGTGTTGTTAAAATATACCAAGAACTCATTAGATAAACATGGGGAAAGCGAATGCCCTCAGAATTTCTAAATAATTACAGAACAATCTTGCGATTATCATCCGTGTTTTCCATTACATACTTAGATAATGTATGCTGTTTGAAAACACAGATATTGTATATTCCTTTGTCATATGTAGTCTGCTCTGTCTCTTAGGATTCTTGCCTTTGACCAGAAAAATTAGGCCATGTTTACATCGAGCCATCAAACACCAGGCATCTCAATTGGCTTCAAATTCAGTTAAGAATTATTTTTTTTTCCTTTGTCTGTCTTGGAATTTCTAGTCCACCTGGAGTTCATTTTGGGAAAACCAGAGTTTTTTCTTTGCACCATTACATTTCAAATTGCTTTTACAATTTGAGAGCAAAAGATTGGAAGCCGTTCTTGTCCACACAGCATTTTTGGCACTCTTTCAGTGCATGTTAGTGCTGCTCCCTGTCAGCCACAAAAGGTCTAAGAGCAAGAAAATCAAGAACTGCAGCTCAAGTATTCCAAGGTTTATGAAATTTGGGGTTGCTCACAAGCAGAAACAAACACAACCCTGACTCCTCAACCAAACCAAAACAAAAAAACCACCCCACTGGTCTGAAAATGTTTGGAAAGCAACAGAGAGAGGGGCAGGAGAGATCCAGGAATAGCCGACAGGATATTCAACAGTATAAGGGTAACTGCTCTGCCCTATCTCTTTCTCTCTCTTGAATGTTTTCAACACAGATTGCATCCCGTACCACAAAAACTTCCTCGAAAACTCAATTTACCCATCGAAACAGTTTTCTAAAAAAATCCCTTCATTGTCTTGATGTTTTTACTTATTCTGTAATTGTGCTAATGCTCTCTACAGAGCTGCTTATAACTACCTACGCTTGTGGAGGTAATACATACCCGAGAACAGCTTCTTACTTTTCTGTAAATACCTTTCTAATTTCTAGAGATCCCAATGGTTTATTTGTGCTGGAACTGCAGCCCCAGTCCAGGAAGCCAAGCAGCAGAATGGCTTAACAGAGGGGTGTCGAACTCTAGCTAAAAGAGGGGCTATTAAACAGAAAAAATCAACTGGCAGTAGCTATGTTCCAAGCCTTATTTTCTAAGGATTTTGTGGGGCTCTTATTCTGCTGAAAAGAGCTTCTCAACAGAAGGACTGGATTTTGAATGGACCAGCAGCCCTCAGGAGAGAAGCAGCAGACAGATATATTCGTTTTTAGCTTGGAAGAACTGGATTATTTAAAACATAAAGGATTTCTTGATATATGCGGTTGGCATTACTGTGAGTGATAATAACAAAAGCATCGCTATTAAAATGCAGTGTATTATTGCTACCTTAGGGCTTATCTCTTAGATCTTTCCTCTATACCAATCCAGCAGGGATTTAATGATGTTCTGTCCACAAGTTTGCCCCCACGAGCTGCAGGGAAGACAGGATTTGCTCCTCAAAGCAAACTTCAGAAGCACAATGCAGAAGAGGAGAAGAAAGAGACCAGGGAAGAGGGAAGAGCTGAGTGAAGAATAGAGGGAGTGTGGTACAAGGGGAAAAGGAGTAAAAAAAAGAGGAGAGTGAAAATACTGAAAAATATAAGCAAGTACAACCTGTCGGGTCTGCTTCTCTGAAGTTTATGTTTCTGTACGTTACTGTGAGGTGAGCTTCTTGCAGTCACAGTCCTAGTCTCATCTTAAAGCATAAAGCCTTTTTTGGCTTCTCGTTTGCTATCACTTTTACACTGCAGGTGATGGAGTTTGATTTGTGTGCGCACAGCCCTTAAAGACCTGCTAGCAAGTTTTATGCATAAAAGCTTTCCTAATTGGGAATGCTTTTCTCATTCAAGACATAAATGAAAGATCATAGGCACTCACAGATGCTTAGGTGTAGCTAGCTCTTTTGCGGGAGGAAGAAAGATTTGCATCCAACCGTTTGGCTGCCTTGCCATTGAAATGCAAAGCTTCTCAGGAGGGGTGCAGCTGGCCTAATACTACTTTTTGTAAGTCTGCCACTCATGGGGAGAGCAATGCAGACACCCAAACGCTGGTGTCTAGTGCTATTTAAGATGCTTTACAGTATCTTTCCCACCTCCAGCTGCCTTTCCAGAAGTGCACAATCCCTCAGGCATCCTGTGATGTATCTGCCAGCGCTGCTGCAGGTGTCTTGGATACTCTGGGATGTCAAAAATGGTATTTGGTGCCTATGTTTAGGACCTGAATCAGTCCCAACATGGTATAGCTGTGAGACGCTTGCTCTCTCAGAAGAGTGAGAACAGTTCCCTTTGCAATTTATAGGGAAAGTTAAAAGTAGATCGACTGTTGACAAGTCAGGTTGGCTGGTTTACAAGAGACTACTATGTTCAACAGATGGGAAGAAGCTGCTAGATCTGGATTAAAAGCCAGAACCAAACAACGCAGCACTTAAAAGTATTTGATTTCCTGAGTCCCTTAAAGTGTGGGACTCAGGTAGATGTAGCCTTACTTCCTAATGCTGGCACTCGAGAAGGTTACAGAGACGACTTGTTGTTCCATTTTTACTTTTAATGTTTATACATTTGAGGAAATATACGATGAAGTTAGGTTTTGCACTTCATTTTGTTTGTCACTACAGTGATGTTGTACTATTTCTCTTATTCCAACTACATGTGATCAGGTGGTTCTTCAGGAAACCTCCTCTATTTAATAAAAAGGTGAGTGTTCAACGGGATTAAAATGCTGGCTGGGGATACAGAAGCATTGCTGAGGTCCTACTTCTTCAAAAGAAACAAGCAAAGTACTGTAAGGAATGCATTATCCACAAGTACCCTAAAAAAACAGTTTCCCTTGGCCACAGTGCTCTGAAGCACTGGCTGTTTCTTCTGTAGTATAAATATTTATCAACAGAAGAAAAACTGTTCTAAAGTATGGATGTCACTGTCTCCAGGGTCTTGATCTCGGCCCAGTGAAGCCAACATTAAGCCAGGATTTCAAATTATTTTAGGGACATGACTACGCCTTTCCCTAAATCTGTGCTTCATGTCTCCTAGGTGTGTTACTCCTAATCTGTACCAATGTAGGTAGACATGGGCCGGTCCATGTGTTATCTCCATATGGATACGACTGAGTAGCTACTGGGCAGTGAGAGGCAGCAGCTCTCCTGTTCAGGCAAATTTGGGTGGGCTGTGGGGCAGTTGGGGTTTGATTTAGTTTGCTTCATGCTGATACAATTCACATCCTAAGGGATTTATTGTTCTTTTCTCTGGAAAATGCAGTAATGAATCCTTGCCCTCTAGCACTGATCTTCAAATCCCGATTTGATCCTGAGCCTCATCCTACCTACATAAACCTAATTGTTAGCCAACGTAGTCTTCCTCTCCCATCTCTGATTAAAAACTTCCCATCTTGATTTATGTCTTTGCCCCAAAATGAAACTGCTTGATTTTGCTTCTGAATAATACAAAAAAGATATAAATCCAGCAGGAAAAACAGTGGGCAAGACAAGTCCATGAGGGGCAAAATGGAGAAGTAAAACCCCCTATATTTAAGAAACTTTACTAAAATGCAAAACTATAGTGAAAAAAACCCAAACAAACAAACAAAAAAAAACCCAAACAAAAAAATCCCTCTTCTAAAAGTAAAGTAGTCATCTGAGCATTGGCCAAAGCAAATCCAAATGTGATCTCATGCAAGTGTAGTGCGTGTTTGTGATTCAGACATTGAAAATGAATTTCCCCATTAATAGAACTGTGTATTTTTCTTTTAGCTTGGCCAGAAACCAGATGCTGGACAATCCGGCCATAGTTATCTACGCTACGATTGGGAATGATGTCTGCAACGGGTAAGGTGTAAACTTAATTCATATTTACAGTAACATAAATTTGGCTTCTTTAGAGTACTGCTGGCTGCTTGGACATTCATGTTCCATTACTTTGCGCTTCCCCATGATGGCATTTTTCTTTGCTATTGGTCTGTGCTTCATTCTTACTTTTCTGCTGCAAATACTGGTTGTTGCCTTATCTGTATTTGTCATAGTCACCTACCAGTCCTCATTTGGAGCTTGTCTTTCTTTCTTTCTTTTACAAGCCAGTGATAAAGTGACAAACGGTATGTCTGAAGTAGAGTATTTCTAACTTAGCAGATGAAATGAGGTATAACAACAACAGGAGGGGAAAAAAAGAGTTTAAAAGCATGTATATCTGTCTTGCCCAGTGTGTCACCTCCTGTCAGGAGGGAAAGCGTGACTGGTTTACCTTTTCTGAGGAATGACAACACCGTCCCCTGTCGAGGTCTATTTTCACCCTGCCTGTACTGTGCGCTGCCTGCAGTCTTTGCTGTGCTCTCCTGACAAGGTGTTTTGTCTTTTTGGCTTTACTCGCGTCACGAGCTCAGCAGGTGAATGAACTGAAGCTTTCAAAACTAATAGTTCTGGCATTATCCATTAGCAATGTTCGCAGGGTCACTAAGAGGTCACTAGTTGGATGCTTCTCTTCTTTCCAGTAGTGAGAAGGCAGAAAACACCTTGCTGCCAGGCCAATGCACAGCACATCTGTACCACGGTCTTGATTTTGCAGGTGGTCCGAGTGCTGTTAGTGTAACATTATTTTCACCATGATGAATCTTCAGGTTTTCTTTTAAGTGGAAGAAATAAATCTGACTTAGGCAGAGACTTTCAAAACACTCTTTTTAATCAATGACACAGTCTCAGCTAAGTCTCCTTCTAAAGCTTTTGAAAAGTCCCACCCGCAGGTTGTATAATGAAATTGGAGCTATTACACAGGCTGTCAGGCTTTGCCATTAAAATATCCTGGGTTTGCTATCCTAAAACTTTGCTTAGCAGCAAGTGCTTGGGTTGCAACTTCACACACCAGGTGTTGCACTCCAGAAGCCACGGCCAAAGGCCAGGCAGGGCTTTCCCTGCCACTGTGGTGCTTGAGAGCCCTCAGAAGTGGGCTCACACAGCAGAAGTGGGACCTCAGGGGCCACCTTTCAGGCCTTTCCCTGGCACCACCAGCTCCCTGGTCATGTGCGGGCCGCATGAAGAAATAACCTCCCATGAAACCTTCATCCTTGGCATCTCACCCCTGCCCAGAACTGCCAAATCTGCCCTCAGCACCATCCTCCTTCCTTGGGAAGGATGCACAAATCCCCAAAAGTAATGCCACCACCCTTTGACTGAGTGGGAAAAGCAGTCACAGAGCTCCTGCTACTTGCTGACCAGACTGTCCTGGGCATCTGATTATTGAGAAGCTTATGGAGGTATCATTACGACCACCCCCAGAATGATGAGCCCCTCCCCAAATAGCACCTTTGCTGAACTCTGTGGCCCCTGCCACAGGGACTTTTGAGGTGTCTTCTCCCAGGCTTGGCTCAGGATCTGTTGCACATATATTTGAATTCTGCTGTTTCACTGACTTTGCTAAAAGCACCTCTTTTTCCTTTGTTTTATTCCTCATTCTGCAGGTTATTCTTTTCACTTCCCCTGTCTCTAACTCTGTTTTCTAGTCTTGCCTGAAGCAAAAAGAATTTTTTCACAAATTTAAACCATTTTGGTCTTGCCTCGCCCATTTGTATATTTCAAAACAGTATTTATTACTTGGAACTCTGCTGTCTTTTTATCCCAGCATCCATTACCTGGCAGAGACACTTTTGTCTGCTCAAATTCTCTCTAGTGTCTGTTTTCTTCCAAAACATTTGCAGCATCACAAGAGGCTATCAGGCTGTAGCGACCCCTGTGACTGCAGCAAGGGAAGATGCTTCAGCTTCTGTAGCAACATGCTGTTTCCACTGAGTGGGAAGTACAGCAGAGAGAGATTTTTTTCAGTGTCCAGTCATTGTATGTAGCTGCCCTGGCTCTGATGTAACCACAGAGGTTACGGAGGATGCAGAGCATCCGATGGGCTTGACCTCAAATCTAGAGTTTGACAAATAAAAACCTCTTCAAGGACAGCTTTAAACTGTAGTAATAGAGCCTTTCTGGCCTTATCCTGTATTTTACCTTCAAAAGAGTGGTGTGCTGAGCACACTGGAGACGCAGCTCTTAGCCAAAGCATTGTTAAAATGCCAGTATTTCATCCCATGTGAAGAGTGGGGCAATGAGTAATATGGATGTTTGTAGAGGAGAAAGATAATGAAATTGGCAGCCTGTGTTACATGTTCCCAGTAGTCTCCACACTGTGGTGTCCAAACAGAGGGGTTAGAAAAATAAGGACAGATGGCAATGGTATCTCTCAGCCCACTGAGGTGTAAATTTGGGACACAATGTGGGACACACAGACCTAGAACAAAAAAAATCAGACAAGAAAATAATGAGCACCAGCCGTTTCAAATACTGTACAATTATTGCATGTATTAGTTGAGCCTGGGCTAAGGCACTATTTCTCCAGCCTCTCTTTCCCAGCTTTGCAGTTATGACATCAGCAACAGAGAGGTGACAGCAGCAAAGTGGGGTGAGCAGGCAGCTGCCGGGAGGGAACCTGTATGAAACAGCACTGGCATCCAAGGCTACCAATACCAAAATACTGCTGCACCCCTCTGGCCCTAAAAGTAGCATGTGAGCCTGAAATACCTCTAGCTCCTTTGTCCTGGGCATACCAGCCCTCTGCAGCGTGCTGGAGCTGAACTCCTGCACTGCAGCTCCAACCCTGCGTGGACATGCATGTGGCATGTGTCAGTGTGTGCATGTGGTGTGCTTGCTTGCCAGCTGGCCACCTATGCCAGTAGCCAAAACCCTGGGCATGTAACAGCATGTGGCTGGAAAGCAGATAGATGTTTGGCTGAAACATTGGCTGGGGGGATATTTATTTGGGCTGGGGTCATGGGGAGGGGGCAGTCGCTGCCCCGCAGGGTGTGGCAGGCCAGGCCCATGAACTCTATGCAGAAGGAGGGCGGAGAACTGTGTTTGGACTATGTCAGACCCTGTCACAAGGGACTGAAGGAGGTCTGTGTGGCCAAAAGAAGCTTTTCTCTCTGGAGAAGCTTTGCACACATTGCACGAGGCTGTCTGGTCCGTCTGTGTTATGTGTGTGAACAGCTAGGGTACCCGTGGTGTTAGGGCATCCTGGGAGCTGTGTGCGCATCCAAGGATATTACTGTGTATTTGTGTATTCTAGGGGGACAGGGAGTGTTAATTTCCTAGCCTTGCACAGAAAAGAAATGTGAAGAAATGCCCTGAAATATCTGCATGACTTCAGCGGAGAATGACAAGAGAAAGCAGAGTTATGAATGTCGTATTAATTTTGGCTCACACTGACATGTTTACTTGAGGCAGAGGACTTACATCAGAGCGGTATTTTGAAATCAAGTGCTGCAACACCTGTAGGCAAAATGATGTAATTTAAGGGGAAAACCAGTCTTATCACAAAACTGCCTTGTTTGGATGGCTGTCGCAAGGATAACCTGAATCTTAATGCTGTTTTTCAGTTCTACTTAACCAGAGTCTCAAACGCTTCAGCAGCACGTACTGCATTAAGACATATTTCTGGGCCTAGGGAACTCATCTAATTATTACTTTGTGTGCAAAACACAGCCCACTGAAGAATCCCAAATCCTTGCCAGGGAAAGTGGTTCTCCCACATGGGACTCGGCACCCACCACAAACATTTCTAATGCTTCAAGACAGAAGAGCAATGCTTTTGAAAGCTCCTGCTTCCACAGCATTCGTTGACAAGAAAGCCTACCTGATTCCCCAGAAGCTCACCTGGCACTGCAAGCATCGAGTTTGCCCTTCTCTTACCCCTGGGACGCCGTGAAAGAGATTAAAGGCCTTTCCAATGGAAAGGACCTGGATGGATCCTCCTGGCTTCCTACCACTTTCCTACCAGCCCATGAGAGAGATGGGAGCCACTAAAGCCATAAGGATGGACATTAGTACAACCTCATGCGCTACTTGGAAGGACATCCCCTGTCTTTTTTCTTGAGCAAGGAGATCAACTCCTCGGTGGGTGTTGAGGCTTTCTCTTTGACCACCTTGGTCCAGCTGAGCTGCACCACCAAGGCAGGCCCGAAACTGTCACAACAGCCTGCTTCCCAAGGTGCATGGTCCACACATTGATGTGCTCCAAATCCTGGCTATGGTGTCCTTGCTGCTATTTCTGGGGGCTCTTTTTAGAGCTTATGCTGCAAAATGCATGTCTTTATTGTCTTTCCCAATTCAAAAAAAGAAACTTCAGGACTTAAACGCTCTGCTCCTTGTGTCCCAGGGAGGGCCAGGGAACCCTGGAGCTGCCTGGGGTTTGTGGAAGCATCCTTATTTCCATCCCACTGACTCGTCACTCTGAGAGAGGGCAATGGGGCATCTCTGGACAACAAGAGGCTTTTACCCAGAGCTGGCTCCCCTTTGCCTTCTAGATGTTGCCGGAGCAGGGCCTTGTGGAGCTGGGGTCTCCTCCATGCCAGAGACCTGTGGATCCTCTCTTACTGGGATGGGACAGCCTTCTTGGGGCTGTGTTCACCCGCTTGCTTATAGCCCCTGTTATGGACCTGTGCACCATGAGAGCGTGGCGATGGCTCTCAGGCAGAGAGCTGGTGGATGGTTTTTCTGTAATAAGTGGTTGTTTTAATAACATAACTAAAGCAGTGTTCTCTAGGCAGCCTGGGGTGGTTTTGCTTGTTTGTTTTTCTTATGTAAGTTAAATTCTATTTCAGCTTCAGCATTCCACATCCCCACCCCCCACCCCTGTGGCTTTTACAGAAAAATGCAAGAGCTTGGGAGGGGACACAGCCAGGCAGATGACCCAAACTGACCGAAGAGGTAGTCCATGCCAAGCAATGTCATGCTCAGGAACAAAAAGGGAGAAGAAGGGATTTCAGGGGCATTGGCCATCTTTTGCTCAGGAACTGGCTGGGCATTGGTCTCGTTATGGGAGGTGATGAGTTGTTGCCTTTGTGTTACTTCTTTTGCTTGCTTTCTCTCTTCTTCTACTTCTCCCTTGCTTGTTGAACAATAACTTTTTTTTTATCTTGACCTCCAAGTTTTCTTGCTTTTGCTCTTCCTTTTCTCTTGCCCTTTCTCACTCACCAGGGGTGAGGGAGAAGCACACAAATGTCTGTGTGATGCTTAGCTGCCCACCAGGGCTAACCCACAACAGGAGGCCACTCTAAAAAAGGGATGCACCTGTCTGTTTATAGCAGGGACAAGGGTTGCACTGAGGGAGGTTTCTGTATCGTTTCTGATTTTAGCAATAACACTGAGAGACTAAGAGAAATGGCAACATTTTTACAAGGCTTTACTTAGCTAACTTAATGTGAAAGAGCAGCAAAGAAGAAAATGCAGCTGGTTCAGGTGCCTTTTTGGGGGCACATTATTACCTGAACACAATGTCCTCTTGGCACCCTCTTTTTCTGCAGGAACCGTGACACGCTGGCTCACATGACTACACCCAAAGAAATGCTCTCCAACGTGATGCAAGCTCTGCGATACCTGGACTCCCGTCTTCCAAACGGCAGCCATGTGATTTTGACAGGCTTGGTAGATGGCCGCTTTCTCTGGGATAACCTGCATGACCGATACCATCCTCTAGGTAAATATGAGGTATTGTGGGGCTCCTCCTGTTACCTGCCTGCTTGTGTTGTCTTCTCTCCCTAAATAATGTATTACTCCATTGACAATTTCAAGAAAACCTGATAAAGTGGAGTAAATCTGAGAAATATGAGACAGATATTGGCTGTGCAGTAGAAGTAGGAGAGCCAGTTTACCATCCTGCCTGGTTGCCCCTCTAGCCAGACCCACTCAGCTCCAAATCAGGCTCAGCACATGTTGTAGATGTGGAAACAAGCTGTTCTGCCTCAGCCTTGGCCAAACATTGTGGCTGGCCGGCTTGCACTTCATCCTGGTTGCTGTTACAGGTGGAGCTGGACATTTGGTGAACACCTCCACTCACTGACTGGTGGATGTCTTGGTAAAACTGGATGTGGATCAGGACAGAAGGTTTAAGTCAGGGGATTGTGAAAGACTGGTTAGATATTAGAGAAATAAATTTTCTGCCGGCACTGGGTGCCTGCCACCTCCTATGCCACCTACAGGTGTGATGACTGAAACTTCACACCACGTGCAGGCATGTTTTGGGGCATTCCCTCAGACTCCAGTTGCCGTAAGTACTTTCAGGCAGTGTTCTCAGAGATTTGGAGGCTGCCTTTGGGAGCCTGTAATCTCAGAGCATGCATGAAACTGTATGTGTGACCACTGATGGACCACTTGCTCCTTGGCTTCATCCTGTGCCAAGCAGTGGGGAGGAATGTCATCACAGGGAGCTGCATTCACATGCAATGGTGTGTGACGTCCATCCTTGGTGAGTCTGACAGCTGTGCCTCTGATTTCGCTGGGGATGTGGGATGTTGTGGGGTGAAGAAGCTTGGACGTTAGTTGCAGAACCCCTTATCTACAAGTTCATACCACCCGGCAGTGGATAAAGAACGTGAAATACTTTATGCAGGTAGCAAAGAAAGGTTTTATGCAAACAGCTGAAGTCAGTCAAGTATATATACAAGGAACAATTGTGGACATTCTGCTGCCAAATTTTAGACCTAAAGCATGTTCTTATTTGTATTAGATAAGGGAATCTCTTTTGCATCTGAGCAAGTGGGAAGTTGTTGTCATCTTTGTGCCCATCAGCAAAGAGAGAGAGAAGTTAAAACACATAGTTAGAATGGTCGATCACAGCTTCAGATGATTTTGGCAACCACTGGGTACTAAAGCTTTCAGCAAACTCTGTGCTGTGGTTTCCCCAGGGTTCCCCAATCATTGCCAGTATCCCCACAGCTTCTGCGCAATCTACTCTGGGTTATTTTGCCCCTCAAAAAGTACTCAACTCTTCTCAGGAAGCCTGAGGTCTTAATTTCTATTCCTGATACCCGGTTACATTTTTCTATAATAAGCACTATACTGCTACCAATGAAAGCAGAAAAAGTAAAGAAAAATCTTGTCCCTTTCAGGGCAGGGGGAGCTTGTCATAATTATTTTTTAGCCACACAAACACATTTCTTTCCTTGAGTGCACGCTTATCACAGGGATGGTTCCTCTACTGGATATCTAATTATCAGAGAGAACACGTAGAGTTTTTTGGCACAAGCCAAATCAGGAGTGATCAGCTATATGACAAGTTGGAAATTTTCCAGAGGGGCTGATTTGCCTTGGAGGGACCCAATTAATCCTAAACAACACATTTTGCAGCAAGAGATCACTTCTGGCAGATCCTCCGATAGGTTCAAGCAGGCTTCCCCACTTGGCTGCCAGTCAGGCGTGACCAGACGTTGGTCTGGCTTTCTGCCGAGTCCCTGGTCCCCTCGACAGCCCATCCCAGGGCCTGATGCTTTCAGGCTACATGGGTCTGGGATATCCCACTATCCAGGAGGGACACTAGATCTTTGAGTTCCCCATTTGTCGCTGCCCAGGCAGCTGATACTGCTGCTGGGTGATGGGTGGCTGTGAGACACGCAGGATCCACATCTAGATCAGGGAGCTGCTGCGAGGCATCCTGAGGAGCCCATTTCACTTGGGAGAGTTCCCAAAACAACAATAAAATCAGCGCTGCAAAAACAGCGAGGCCTGATGGAATCATCAGTACACTACAAACTCAGAGAACTGAGCGGCCATCTAATTTCCATCTTGGTTGTCGCTACTAAGGAAGTAAAAACATAATGAAATGAGTGGTTTCCTTGGCAAGCCAGGCTATTGCATAGTACATTGAATTTTAGGGAATGTCAGCTGGGTTTTTGACTTCATGTTTGAATTTGCTCACCCACACAAGCATAACCACTCTCCTCCATGACAGCAAAATTGTTCCTCCCTTTTAAGGCTAACCTCTCCGAGGTAAATGTGAAACTCAGAGTATATACAGGCATCTTCAATCTTCCCTCCAGCGTTGCAACCTCTGCCTTTGGAGAGCGAGGGACACGTTAATGGATAAAATATCAGTCACGCACTTCAGAGGTTGGGGCAGGCTGTGATAACTAAACCCATGTGTGAGACTAATCACCCGTAAAAGGCCAGAGGGAGATGCAGGAGAAGCGAAAGTAGCCCTGCGTGCCGTAGGGACACGGGCGCCTTAGCAGGAAGGGTGCATCGGTGCCACCTCTGTTGCACCCTGGCTCTGGTGGTGGAAGGATTACCAGGGGGCAGTTGGGGCTCCTGGGGAGGGGGGTCTAATGCATGGGAACACAGACCTGCAAAACAAAATTACATTTGGCCATCAGACATGTGACGTTTCCCTCTCTGTGCTTTGCAGGGCAATTGAACAGGGATGTCACGTACAGTCAACTTTATTCTTTCCTCGACTGTCTCCAGGTAAGGTGGCTGGCTGTAGCTTACCAGCTCCCCTTTCCTCTTGGCGTGCTGCTAACCCTGCTCCTCGTGCCTGCCCAGGTGAGCCCCTGCAGCGGCTGGCTGACCCCCAATGAGACCCTCAGGAATTTGACCTCCGAGGTAAGTCTCGATGAGGCTGCAGCGGGACCACCCTCTTGCACAGACACTCTTCCAGTTTGTCCCTGTGTCTGAGGATATAAGCCTAATATCTCAAAGACAAAGTGTCAGCACACTTTTCCAAACGTGGAGGTAAGATGCAGAAACATCCGCACCCACGTAGCCGTCCTTCCCAATGCTGTCAGGCTCTGGGAAGCAGCATGGAATTCATAAATGTATTCCTTTTCCAGCCTCTCAGCTGCCCAAATTTATTCTCAGGGGATGTGATCTCCCTGAGACAAAACCATTCAGGTTCATGTTCTTTAAGGAGAAAATGTACCTGAAAAGAAAGAGAAAGCTTGCAAATCAAGTAGCTGTGAGTATGAAAAGCCAACTGCATAGATTTCGCTGGCAGTTGGAACAGACCTTGAGAGCAAGAGCCTTACCCTGTCTTCATTTGGGATTTGTGCTAATCTTCCTCAGACACATTTCTGTGGACTTAATCGCCAGATGGTGTGACCAAGGAGCATCCAGGCTGAGTGCAGGAATGGGAAAAGACAGAACAGAGATGTCTTAAAACTCACCCTAAAAATCTGGCTGCAGAAATGAATGTCACATAATATCAGCCACTTATTCCCTTATGGTACAAGCTGATTTTTAATCCCACCACCACCCGCCGCAGGCACATAAAAGAGACAGTAACCAAATATTGTCAAAGATGTCATCTCTGTTTATAGTCATATTAATGTTTGCATTCACTAAACAAAAAATATGGCCTTAATTTTACCAAGGCTTACATACGTGTTTCATTTTATGTCCTGTCCCCCTTGACTTCAGAGAAGGCACTTAAGCGCTTTCCTAAATCTTTGCAGGACTGCATCTTATATATTCGTACCAACAATACAGAACATACAGTACCCGTAACTTCTGTCCATGAACAATGCGTATGTCTGCGGGGTATGAATTAATCTTCTTTGTGAGCCCCTGTCTGAAACTAATTGTCTATGTTATTATCCAAACTGCATGATTTAAATATTTAGGAGATTCCGATCTCTGTTACAGCTGTAGAAATCACACAGGATATATCAGTTAGTAGACACTCAATGGAGGTAATTGAGTCTGCTGAAAGTAGGGGCAGAATTTGATCTGAATAGATAAACGTTAGCATCCGTAACACAGTAATGGGAAGGATAATGGGAAAGGAGAACATTTTTCCTGTAGGAAAGTTTCAGTTTTCTTTAAGCAGCATGAAAATGACTGGGCTGCCACTCATCAAGAGGCCTCCAAACCCAAGAAATTCAGAACATTTATATAGGCATAAAGACACTACTCAAAGTCATCCACAATAAAATAACCATGTGCTGTATTAAACATATTATGTCAGCTGAGGCCTCCGTGCAACCTGCAGTGACATATTACATGGTGAGCTGGGTAGCCCCAAGGCTGCTGGCGCTCATGCGAGACTATGTTATGATGCAGAATCCCATCTCACCTCCTTTTCCCCAGCTAAAAGGGCAACATTAGCTTTCAAATTCCTGACGGCGCATTGGTGACAAAAGCTGAATCCACGCAAAACAGCGTGAGCCTCAATGACTCATCATTCAATTGCTTGATTTTTGCAGAGAGCTTTACAACTTTCCAACGTCCTGAAAGAAATAGCGAGATCTGAGAAATTTGCCAACTTTGATATTTTCTACATGGATTTCCCACTGAGACAAAGTAAGTTGTTTTTTCCTTGTCTGTTTCATGCAGCATTTAGTCACGTGCTGGGCAGCTAACACTCTCTTTATGTTTTAGCTCTGTACTGGGAGAAGGGTGGCATAGCCAGCCAGCCGAGGTGACCCTGCTGTCAGGGCTGGGGCCAAAGGGGGACCCTTAAGACCATCTCCAGCTTCCCTGGTTGGGGTAACCGCAGACCTCTGCCGAGACAAGACCCCACCACCAGTCTTGGGACCACAGCTGCCTCGCTGCTCCCAGCCACCGGCACCCACCACCCTGGTGCACAGCGACCCGACTATTTGCACTTGGGTGGCAGTGGGTGTTGATGGCGAGGTGACAGGGATGGCAGCTAAAAATGCTTCCTGCTGGTCCACTGCAGTTTCTCAGATTGATGAAGAAACAAAGAAATCTCAAACCTATCTCGGTCCATAAGATTTGAGTTTATTTTTGATCATTGCTTTTATAAGCAGATCGTCTAGGCTAGAGATAGCATATCTGCAATGGGGAAGGTAGTTTTCATGAACTGTAGTTCACTACATCACTGCCCAGGCCTCATACTGCCTCCTCCGGGATGAGCAGTGCCTCAGGAAGGTGAACTTTTCTCAGCCACTTTTCCTGCCTGAATAAGCCGTCTTCTCTTAACTCACTGGTTTTGAAAGTAGAAGTGCTTTTCCCAGGAAGCACCTTCATGTGGCTGTAACTTTTGACTTGAAGTGGCTACAAAACTCATCCTTCTCTGACCTTAAGTGACATTAGGTAAGCACTTTACCTAAGTCGCTTCCTTCTGCAACTCTCTCTCTCTCTCTCACACACTCACACACTCACACACAAAAAAAAAAAAAAGAACTGGAAATATTTCCTCATGAGCATGAGTGGACAGTGTCCTTGGGAGTCTCGGGACAGGTTCCTGGATCCCTCTCAGCTCCCCTTCCCTCACAAGATCTGCCTGAGTCCAGCTTGAGGCACCACCCATCACCAGCCCAGCTCCATCGCAAGGAGAAACACACTCGCTCTTTCTTTTCCAAAAAAGGATCAGCATGCTGTGATCATGACTGAGGTGGGCAACATAGTCAAGTAGTTAGAAGGTGATGGAAAAGTAGGAAAACAGCTTTTACCCTGTATCCAGGCTGAACCTGCCATGTTTCAGCTTATGCCCACTGTCTCTCCCCCTCCCTCTGGGTGCTGCTGTGAAGAGATTGGCCCCATCCTCATCCGCTCCCTGCAGGCTCTTCCCTGGGGTGGACCATCCCCATCCCTCAGCCACTTGTGGGCCCTCCCAGATAGCAGGAATTTTTATGTTCCAAAAATAGTGTATAACAACTGGGGAAAAAACCCTGATCTGTATTTCCTTACTTTTATAGTCACATAAAGAGGTAGTTCTGTGTTGCTCCTCCTTGATAAAATTTTGCCTGGGGACTGTATTTAAATCCCAGCACGCAGATAGCTAACAGCAAAGCCACGAAGGGGCAGAAGCACCCTGGCAGTACTTTAAAGTGTACATCTCTAACATCTCTCCTCTTCAGTGCCTGGCTGTCCTTGGAAGCACAAAGCTGCTGAGGCACCTAAGATTATTGCAAAAATCTCATGTCGCAGCCAAATCCTATCAAAATTCATGAACTTATTTTATCCTACGTGATCCGATTCAGGCAGCTGGTTCTGGGCCTCACACAGACCATACTGAGGAGGAGGTAAAGAAGGGAGGACGGGAGAGGGAGCCTTTCTGTCCAAAAGTATCTCAGAGAGGTGGGCTCCACTGTCAAATATCATAGCACAGAGTTTCAGGATGTCCACATCTCTTTGTGGCTTTTGCCTCAGCTTCTTAATATTTCACAAGTCATTAGGATTTGGAACAAACTACCTGCTGGGTAGGCAAATTACTTTAATAAGTTAAATGACTAACTTTAGGTAATTTATTTGCTTTCACGAAAAGAAACAGCTTAATATAATTTGCTGTTCTTGATTACATCGTGTTAAATAAATGAGGTAAACAAAATCACACATGCACATACAAACACCAGCTCTGAAAGACACTTTGCAAAGTTTCCTGCAGCCCTGGAGCCAACAATTTGAGCTTGCCATCAAGAAAGCTGTCAGTTCATCAGTGTGCTCAAAAGCCAGCTAAGGCTGCTGACCTACTTTTCTGGTGTTTCTGAAGCAAGCATAAATCCTCCTCTAAACTCTCCAGACATCAAATATTTAGCAGTGGTTGCGCACTCTGATGAGTACATTGATTTCAGGCTGGCCTGGGCATATATACACACAGCAGCTCCCAGCTTTCTTAGGGTAAAATTTGAGTACACTAGCATTTATTCTAGGTTTAGAGGGGTATTCAAGCTCCAGCGTTGCCTTTGGCTGAAGAACTTCGCGATTCCTTTACAAAGCAGTGCAATAAATAGGATAGGGGTTGTTTGTTTTGGCTTTTTCTTGGTGTGGATGGGAGCAAGCTCTAGTCTAGTCTAGCCAAGGCAACAGGCATTTTTAAGACAAAGTCTGGACATACTCAGTTGGTGGGTATTTGTTCAACTGCTCTAGGATTCTTGAAGGTCAAGTATAATGGTCTAAATTCATCTATCTTGATATAAACCTTACCTATCTTACTCCTTTGTTGTTTCTGGCACCGGAATAGTAGTCCATCTACAAATGAAAACACAACCACAAATTAAAACACAATAATCAGCCTTATACTCAGCATATAACATCATACATGAAGAGTTAGGCAAGCTCACTCTGTGCATCTATATTTGCACTCCGTGGTGTAAGCTAAGGTGAGTATGTGTTGTGCCCAACGCACTGCAACTTTGAAACAGAGCTTCAAGCCCTGTGTCTTGAAACAGGTGACTTGGGGTGTTGACTCAAGCATCTCGGGTACGTTTCTATAGTCAAAGCAGGAATATCGCCCTTCTGTGAGTACTAAGTTAGCATGGGGACCCAGACATCACTTTTTGACACGATAGCCAGGGTCCAGCCAACAACAGTGAGTCTAGGTCAGAACTGTGGTGCTTGAACGGGGAACATTTCCCTCCTGACAGGATGCTTGCATAATGCTATTAAGAATTCTTAGTCTGTCATTATAAAAGAAATTATTGAATTTACAGTCTGTTAATGCCACATCCATGAGTCCCATGTTTGATCACTCCACCGCCCTTTTGAAGAGAGAGAGCTTTTTACTTCTCTAATGGCTCTGGGGCTTACAGCACAGCATCATTTGCATTGAATGTCATGCCTATGTAATTCAAAAGGTTATTTTGTTGGAGTTGAAAAAGACCGCTCAGAAGAGAAGTAACTGAAAATGACAGTCTATTCCTGCAGACATCAGCCCATGTGAATATTATGTTACCATCTCTTTCTCTAAAAGGCACTGTTTTCTTTACCTCTTTTTTTTTTTTTTCACTGCTGAAGATGCAACTAAAATGGGAAATGCAAAAGTATTAAATCAGTATTAAATAATTTACAGCTTTCCTCGCTACAGCATCCATCTTAGTTGGGAGGGAAAGTGAATTGCTTTACGATTATTTATGTTCAAAGCGCTTCCTTGCATAAATATTGCAGAGAAAAAAATTAACAATAAAGGCTTAAATACTGCCCTGAGGAGAGGGGATTGTACACAATATTGGCTCTGACAACTTTATATGAATTATCATAATCTTCATGCAGAGCTGTGGTCTGCTTAAAAATACCAGCAGTGCTTTGAGGTAGAGAGGGGTACCTCTCCGGGCGGGTACCTACGTGCTCACTGGTGATAACCCCTCTATTTACATTATTTGCAGCGGCAGAGGAGTGGCACAAGATGGGAGGTGAGCCCTGGCAGCTGATTGAACCAGTCGATGGCTTCCACCCCAGCCAGGTAAAAATCCAGCCCCCGGAGATGGGTTGGAGCAGGCGGGATGCCAGCGCCCATTGCTGCTCCAGACACCCGGTCAGCACACCGCAGGGATGCAGGTTTGGGGGATTTCTCTTCTGAAAGAGAGGATGGCTTTAGCCCCAGAGCAGACATCTCCGTGTCAGCTGGCTGCTTTTTAACTCCTGCAAGATCTTCTGCTGCTTTCTTTCACTCACTGCCCAGTACAGTGGCCAAACAAGTCTTCAGCCACAAAAACAGACCCTTGCCACATAGGCTGGCTACCCACCTGGTCAAACACCTGCAGAAGTTTTGCAGGGTCAGGGCAGTGATACAGCACTGCGAGGACCTGAGAGGTCCCCTCCGAGGCCACGGGTTTCCCCGTCACAACCCAGAACAAAGCTTTCCTTTTGAAGCCATACACTTAAATTGCTTCATGCTTTGCAGCTACATGTTATGAAGTTTTCTCCCACTTGCCTGGCCTCCAAGGACAGGTAGCAGGGGAAGGTTTACACTCAGAAATAAATGAAAGGGAAGGAGAAGCAGCTGTTCTCTAAGTCCTTGCTTGGGTTCGGTAACCTAGTGTGAGGTTGCCTGGTTCCCACCACATTAATTTCAAAGCAGTTTTTTTCTAACTCTGTAAAACGCATGGAGAGAACATGTTTGCAATCAGCTACAAACAAAGCCAACTGGTTTTCTATACACTAGCTGCAGATTTCAAACACATATGCAAAGCAGAGCAGCAGCCAGTCTTCCCCATACCACCCTGAGAAAAGCTGCGTGTGAGCTGAAATCCCATGCGCAGCCTGTAGCAGCCATGGCTTGCACCAGCAGGCACAGCCTGGCCAGGGCTCTGCCGGCCACGGTACGGTCATCCCCAGCCGCCAAGTCAACACAGAGCAGTGGACAGGTCCCCCCAAAATAAGACCACTCCTGCTTCCCATGCTTTTCAATCTTGACGCTTCAGAGCAAGAATTAAGCTGGGCTAAATTTCGAGGGGACAAATTGCAAGAGGTGGACGAGATGGACAGCACCAGCAGAGCTGATTTCCCCCCTCCTCTGCCAGAGGGCTCTGGCAGCAGCAGCGGCTGCTCGCCATCCCATATACTTAGCAATGGGTCCAGAAGTTTCTTGCTGCCTGCTGCTATGAAGGAAATGCGCTCCAAGCAGCTGGCTGCACTTCCAAGATCCCTGTCCTGCCCAGGGGCACAGGTCTGGGCAGTGGCTGGGAGGAGGAGTGATGTTCCTCAGTGACGTTTTTGTGGTGCATGGTACTAGCTCTGTGCCACAGCAAGAGCAGTTTGGAGAAAGCTGCTGTCTAGGGCACCACTGCCTTCCTCACACTCCTGGCTATGAGCTCTCGTCCACCCCGGTATGACCAAGCCATGCAAGCGAACCCCACCACGCTGCCCAGCCACTTGGCAGCTCCCCCTGCTCAAATGCACAAGGTGAATGTATGGATTGGCTTTATATTGCGAGCTAACACCCTGCATATATTCAATCCCACACCCCCATCACCAAATAACCTGATGTGCTGCTGTCTTGCGTGTTGAGAAAGAACTGTCCATGGAGAAACTCTCTGATGGCATGCACTGCAAGTACTGATGGATTCCAACATTTCAGCAGCTTCCCCATTGACTGTGCTGTCCGTTGAGCCACGGCACACCTGCAGGGGGAAGTCCAAAGGCAAAACACATGCTTTAGTTTCTATCTTTTACACCCATGCTGGTCAGCTGGAGCAATACAGTGGCTTGCTTAGCCTTGCCATGTCGAAAGAGCCTCCTGTTCGAAGAGGGACTCCGGGGCATAAATTCCTGCCTGGCTAACACACAGTACCAGGAGATGGATGCGTGAAAGTATGAACTCACAGCCTGGGGACGTGGAGAAAGTGTGTCTGGATTTTTTGCTGCAGCCCTTTTGCAAGGAAGCAATTAGAGAAAACTTGGCAAATGAAATGAGAGTGAGAACAGCGATGAAACGAACCCCATTCCCAACCCTGCCATCTGGGGAAACTGTGCAATAGGAAGAGTCTGGAGTGAAGAAGAAAAGATCTTTGTGTTATTTTTATGTCTTACCCTGAGGCTGGCCTGAGGCTTCTTATAACCCCCAGCAACAGCCCACCGTGGGAGCCAGGCTCGCTAGGTCACAGCTTTTCATCCAGGCTCTTGCCCACAGCCTGTATCCCACCAGCAGCTGGAAGGTAGCGCAGAGGTGAAGGCAGCAAATATTTATCTTAAAGGAATCCTGCCTAAGCCGAAAGAAAATTACAAAAGGGCATTGAAGGGCAGCTGCAAACCCACACACAGCCCCCGGAGTGCCGAGCTGCAGGATCCAGCCAAGCGCTGCCATATTTCACTCCCGCTGGACCTGGCATCCTGCAGTGGTTATGATCTCCCCCTCCTGCTCTTAGGATGACGTTAATGCTTTTATAGGTACATTTTCCCTTACAGTCAAGGTGCCAGCTGTAGATATGTCTCACTTCAAGTGAGTTATTGCCCTTCTAGGATTTATTAATTAGCCTTATCCAAACATCCACTGCTTTAAATCCATTTTTCTTTTCCTTCTAGTATAGAGAAGTCTGTTATCAACATACCACTATTTGGACTGAGACGTAGCACTCTGCTCTGAAAGAGTGGCTCTCAATAAAAAGAAGAGGAAGTGTGAGCAAAGAGTGATATTTAACAGTACGCTTGAGAGAGATGATAAACAATTCACTTATTCCTCGTACTAGTTTTATTTAAAGTTTTACTTTCTACCAAGGTGAATGCCTCTGGGCAGGTACAGCTATCATGCCATGTAGAGCTGCCTAGCAGGAGAGGACTGATGCTGTGCAGCTCATCAAGTGAATGAGGGCTCTTACTTCAGTCTCTGCAGCTATTCCCCACACCGCACATTCCAGCTGACAAATAAATACAAGAGAGAAGACCTAGCCTCGGCATTTCTACTGAATTTTTTCTCTGAAGATCTCAAAGCACTTGACAAATACTCACAACTTTTTGAATTGAGCAGCACTCCAAGGCAGGCATAAACATTTCAGTTCTTACCTTCAGATGTGGAGAAACTTTGGAGTCTGGCATACAAGAACCGCAGTGCCCCTCTCTGCCAAGGATGAGCTGGAAGTGTACCACAGTCCCTCGTTGTTATGGTACAGCAGTGGGCAGGATGAGCCCGTGTCTGATGTCAGCCCCTGCATTTCACCTGCCATTTATCTGTTGTCACCTTAATTTAAAAAAAAAAAAAATAAAAATCTATCGGCATAAACATGGCAGAAGCAGGTATCAGCATGTCTATCTGGTGGTCCAGTGGTCCAGCCGTGCAGCAGGGATGTGGGAGGGAATGGAACATTTCTGAGGCTTGTGTACTGATCATTGCAAGAAGGAAAAGAAAACATGGAAAGAGGCAACACTCCCCTGTCCCATTACAGCTATTCTGGTCTCCCATGGTTGGAAAAAGCTAGGTTAGGACACTCAGGTGGGAGCAACTAGTCCCTATAGTCCCCACTCCAGGCAGTGTTTTATATTTAAAAACCCTTGAAAGAAGGGATAAACACCAAGTGCTCATTTGTTTAGCCAGGCCCAGAACCACATTCTCTTAGTGAAATATTTTTGGTGGGGAAGGGGGGTTTCTTGCATGTTTTTGTTAAGTTACAAAACAGAAGGCTGCAAACAAAACACTAATTCTTAGGGTAACTGCATTACTCTTAAGTTTCAAAGCCAACATGTGGCTTTATGAGGGTTTCTTTTCCAAAACACCCAGCTCAGGCCATAGGTGAAAGAAATTCCCACCGTTTACTTTTACCACCTAAAATCAAAGTACATCCCTCAGTCCTCTTAGGTTCCCTCTAGAGCTGACTTTGAGACAACATACCCCAAAGTCCAGCTTGATTATCCTTGGAAGAAGTCTTTCTTTTCCCATTGACTATAGAGGGAGCCCAGGGATTTTCTTCAGCATCTCTTCCTTACTACAAAATCTCACTGCAAATCCCCATGAATGCCAGATGGCTTCAAAGACATAATTTCTCTCTAGAACAGCTCATTGCTTTGTTTGGATGACAGGGCCATGCATTTCAACAGGATCCTGCATAAACGGCTTAATTTCTTGCTTTTATGAACTTACCAGGGAGAACACGAAAGCCCTGAGCATCACAAACTGGAACCTGAGATGCTCGGAATATTCTTAATGATTATGTACTGGCAGGAAAGCACAGCTTGAGCATGATTAGCTTCTCCCTTTTTTTTCCTTAAGTCATAGCAAAGCACATTCCAGCCAGAAAAAAAAAAAGAGAAAAAGCTGAAGTGACGCATATCAGATCAGTTGGGTATTTACACTTTGCTGAGAAGCATGCCCACTGCCAGTTTGGTGCAGAAGGGGAAAACAGATAGCCAGAAGCTACCGAAATAACACAGCTACCTCCCAGCCACAGTCACCCAGAGTGCTATGAGGAATGGCTTATATTTCCTTTAAAAAATTAGCTTGCTTAGGCATTGTCATCTTCACTAAACATTAATTGCAAAACCCATATGAATTGCAGCAGGTCTCAAAGCATAGTGGCTTTGGAATTTAATAAAGATCTGTAAGAGAAGTGATTTCTAGAATCATTAACCTTTCTCTGCTGCATGACTTACCCACAGTAAATTATCGAAATCCTCAGGATCACTTGAAACGGTGTCTGAGCAGGAACTATAGAATTTAGGGCAGTCTAAGCATATATGCCTTGAAGTGCAGTCAAGAGCAGTCTGAACACTGCAGAGCATACCTCCGGGGCTACCTTTGCAAGAGGGTGCACCATGTAAAGATGGTAGGGTTTTTTAAGCAAACCAACCAACCCTGCTAAATTTTCTTGAGTATTATTATTTTAATTATATTAACTGTATATTTAATATATATTAATTATAATAATACAGTCACCGCTGTTAGAAAACCAAAACAGCTACTCTTAATGGAGACCCTAAAAGGTCAGGGTATGACATCAAAAGTGTCATGGAGAAACTGGTCAGATTAATTTCTACTGATGGGTGCTTAAGTGTAAACATATCAAATATACCTCTGACAAGATCATTTTACTCTTTTTAAAACAACTTGTAATAAAGAATTTCATCTTTCTAAATGAAGAACAGTCTGTTATCTTAAACATACACAATATTAAACAAGACTCTTGTTTTACTTCAGACTGGAAAAATATGCCAGGGACAGTCAAAGTCAACACAAGGCTTAGGGACTGGTGAAGTAGATCTGGAGACTTCCATGCCAGAATGGACCACTCTGACTGAGACGGGTCTCAGCTCTCTGGCAGCCACAGGGTGTCCCAGAATAACCAGCTTTGGTCACATCAGAAACTGTGACCAGGAGTAAACACCCTATTGCACAATCTTCCTTACCCTTCTCCCCTGCCTCGGTTCCTCCATTAGCTTAACAAGATATCCAGGGACCAGAGCCCAAGAGCTTCCACTCCATAATGTGTCTCTTTGCACATAAGCTCTGAATAAAAGAAAGTTTTTGTCTCCCGGCCCATCACTACAGCTTTTTCCAAAAACACAGAATTAAAAAACAGCACATAAACATTCCCCAAAGGTTCCAGTCTGTTCCCAAACTCCAAAACAACCGCATTGTAAGAGTTAAACCTTATAATTACAATAAATGTCAGAGTGAGTTTTAGAGTTGAAAGTAAAGTTACCATATAAGCCAAATAAGCTGAAGGTGTAGGGTCCTCACCTTATTTTTACTGTTCAGAAGGATTTTCCCTTGTTCGAGCAGCTGGAACAGGGTATGTTCTTTGGTTAGATAGAGGTTACGGTCCATCACGTGGCTATACAGGTGAGTCTTCTTTACGGTGGTGTCCCCTAAGTGGAGGCATGAAACAACTACACCACAGAGACACAAGAAAGTGATATTACTTGTCCTGTTTGCAGATTGCTGCTGCTCTCGGAACAAGCATTACCTGGCAGAAGGCGCTGCACGAATGGCCTCAAGTGCTCGGAAAGGAGAATCCATTCAATGACCAGATTGAAGCTATATTCAAAGATCAAGGTGGACACTGACTTTCCAACTGCTGGACCCCTATCACGGATAACGGTGATGCTTCCCAGTGCATTCCAGGAAACAAGATGATTAAAGACAGACACAAAAAAAGGGAGAGGGCAAGTTATCAGAGCCAGTAGCAGCAGGCGTAACACAACAGCATTCTTTTCAGTTTGTATCTCACCTGCACAAGTAGGCTATGCTTTTTCTGTGGAGCTACAAAAATAAAAATCAAATGATACGTGCCAGCTAGACTGTTTGCTGTACTGGTTTGCGAATCTGTATGATTTTTTCCCACATATAGCAAACTCCTACCCCCCCCTTTTTTTTTTTTTCCCACTGTAGAACATTATTTCTGGGCTTTCCATTTGTACTGTTTCAACTGTTAATTTGACCCCAAAACGGGGTGGGGGTGACCCCCAAACTCATTACTTTGCTATAAATTGTGCGTATGTGATCGCCTTGACTGTCAATACATTATTTAGCTGCCATTTGCTAATTAATACGTGCCAGGAATAACAAGGCACTAGAATTTCGGTTTGCCTGAGAGCATTAGCACAGGCTGGCTGAGCACAGGTTCTCTTCCCCCCCATTAACAAGATTGTAACACGACCACCCTTCACGTATTTAAAACAGGTTGCCTTTTCAACCTTTAATACACCTTTGCTCTTTTGCTTCTGAACAAATATGATATACCCAGTCCCCTATCTTTTACGGGCACGACCCGGGGAATCACTGAAGATACTGGGCAGCCCTTATCTGCTCTACTTCGTACACAGTCTTGAAGGTTGAGAATTACTAGTATTATTTTTTTTAGCAGCTTATGCAATGCTCTTAGCAAATTAAATAAATAAATCTTTAAAAAATAAGAGACAGCTTTACCTACTCACAACCTTACTGGTGAGGAAGGGATCAGACCACATAAAATGTCATTAATTACAGGTGGGAAAAAAAATCTGGTGAATAGAAAGTGTTAACGCCACCCGAAGCTGCGGGCCAAACTACAGCAGATGTCCTGGCTCCGTACGGACCTGGGACCACTGGCCACGGCTCTGCATCTTCTCAGCATTTTGAGCAGGTAGAGGATGACTTGGCTAACGCTATTTTGATTGAAGCGTGTATTATTGCTATCCTAGATCCTTTTCCTTCTTTTAGAGTACAGTCAGTACCACTGCTTTTATTAAGATAGAATTCCTTTGGGACAACCGCTAACATTTAAGTAAATATTCAAGTCATCTACTTTAGGAAACCAAAAGGGAATACATTCCTTAATTGAATGATACTTACTAATAAGGCCCCAACACGTTCAAAGCGTTTAGACGTTACCAAAATATCCGGTCTCCCAAGAAACTGTTTCAATTCCACAGAGGCATGCCTGAGGAAGGCTATTTAGCATTAGAAGGAAAAGGAAATATCCCTGCTTCCTACACAAATTCTCTCCACCAAACAGCACAACATTTGATGCACACCACGCCAGGCAGAACACCTTCTAACTATTTTTTTATTGCCTAGTCAGGCTTCCTATCTTTCATTAAAAACAACACCAGGACAGAAACAAGTGCATCCGCATGTTTTTACTACACACCAAGTACAGCACAGACAATAATTACAGAATATCAGATAATTTCCTCTACACCAAAATGCAGAAATATAGCAATTAAAAGGGGGAAGGGAACAGTATGTGTTTAGAAGCCAAATTTTCAGGCAATCTTGTTGCAAATTATATTTCATTTGAGTTTCGGATTTAATAACACCAATTAGGAGTTTTACAAGCCAGTAAAACTGAAATTTCCTCAGCTAAAATAAGCTTCGTTGCCCAGAGCATTTTCCATTTATAGACTTTCTTATTAGTGAACATCCTGAATTTCTGAACAATCAAAAAAAAAAGCTTTCTTGTAAAATTAGAACATCTTCCCAAAGAGGACCTGAAACCCCCATAGCCGAATCCCAAAGAAAAGCGCTTTGCCCAGCATCATTGCTCCGTGCTGGATAGGGGGTCTCTGAGGGACTCTGTGAGATGGGCTTGCCACCAGCTGAAGGAGCATAACCAAACCACATACCCTCGTGCTTCAGAGGCGAGCTTTGCATTCAGAATTAGGCTGCACGCAGACACTTGATTTGTAACTAATGCAGTAACTATTTGCAAATAAAGATGAATTTTAGGTCTGTTAAGCCATCAGCCTTTACAACCACTATGTCACTCCATTATTTCCAAGAATGCAAAAAGCAGCTGAAGATCTGCAACCCCAACCATCAATCACTTACCAGTACCGCTCTAAAAATAAGTGTCCTATATTTAAAAAAATGCCTCTGAAAAAGCTTACTTATTCTACAGTAGTAATGAACCATGAATCCTAGTCTGTTCCATTAGTTTAACTGTCTCCTGGTGCTTAGATCAGTTGGAGGTGATAAATGCATGGGAAAGAGAGAAATAAGCAGGGGAAAAAAAGAAAAAAAAAAAGGTTATCTTGGAAAGCTAAGTATAATTCCATGAAATTCAAGCTTTATGGCAGTACAGATTTCAATAACTGGCCTATCAAGGTCTTTTTGCAGGGAGAGTTAGAGCACATGAATATGGGAGGGATTATGTCACCAGCTAGTTCCAACGCACTGCACATGAAAAGAGGGGTTTTGATGCTATTCCGTCTATAAACTGTTTTTACAAAACTTAAAGCTTTGTTTGAAATCAGACAGTAGTAACTATTTTTGAGGTATAGAACATCTATATCTACCAGAAGCTATTTGAATTCACACAGTCCAGCCTCTTCAAAAAGTATCCGCTACAAACATGGAAAAAAAAATAAGTTTGCCAACATTTTTGAAAATTTTTCCACAGCTCACCCTTAAAAGAGCAGGGGAATTCGGGAGGGGCAGGAGGACACAGCCATGCAAGTCAGTAAAGCTGTAAATGCAGGCTTGGTGCCAAGCTAGTGTCACACACTGCTGCTGGCTGCAGTAGCACATCATCACTGACAGCTTGTGCCTAGAACCCACAACTCAGGTCAGTTTTTCTAACTTACATCACCTGTTGTACACTTCATCTTTCCTTGACGAGGGTAATTTTTCCATCTTGGACAATGAACACACACAGATTAGTTTCTACAATGGAGAGCAGTCCAATTGGCCTAAATAAAAATGTCATTGCCTTGTATAGATCCCATTCCATTCTTAACACCTTTCTGTGGACTCATTTCATAATTAATGATTTTTATTAACATACACTTGGAAGGTTAAGCAGGCAGCCTACTGTGTATCCACAAAGGTTACTCTTCCACTGTCCATGTTGTATTGCTGCTCTGCTGCCACAACTCTTCTCTATCACAAGAGAAAACAACCACCTCTCCTCTTCATACTTGATTAACTGCTCATCTCCAGCAGCTTCTACATTCACATACATTCCATGAAGTTCATGGTAACCACGCATGGGCAATCTGGCCTCCCACTATAAAATTTAGTACTGCTACCCCTGAGGCATCACATTACATTCCTAAATCAAGGGGTATTTTGGGACACACATACTGAATAGAATCTTTTCTTAAGCATAGCCTGGAGCTCAGCTTTTCTTCTTCAGCCTAAAACTAGTATTTCAAATGCATAGGTGACATTATGGGGGGGGGGGGGGGAAAAAAAAAAAAAGCAGAAATGTTTTATTCTTTATTTTAAATGAATAAAATAAATCTCAATACAGAAGTTTAAAAATATTTCTAAAGACAGACAAAGGAAACTAGATTTAAAAGCAAGTACAGAAGTGGCAGGATGAAAACAGTACAACCTAACAGAATTTAGTGTTTCAAGTGTGAATATTTAACAGCAATAGCAATTTTAAGTATGCCACTATTGCATTTGCAACAGTGAAGTAATGAGACAGTATTTCACTAAGCCCACTGAAAAGCTGTGAAAATTGCAAGTTTTAACTGCAAAGTTTTGCCATATTAATAATGGATCAGAAGTACTGTTATCTGCATTTATGGACATGTCTACGGGGGGGGGAGGAAGACCCATACTTTTGGCCAGCAGAGTATTAGTTGGTACATAGCAGCTTTATAGTGTCTTATTAAAAAAAAAATTTAAAAAAGCACTTTTACAACCTATTCCTGGTTCTCAAATGGAGAATTCTAGCTTGTACAATCCAGGACTACCAGGAAATACTGACATATACAACCCTAAACCTAATTTCTTTTATATAGCCATCCTAAGAAGAATATTCAAGACCTTTCATTTCTATCAAAGTGCAATATACTGCATATGTAATCCCTGTAAATCACATCGTATACATGTCATGCACTTATCCATACTAGTTTGTATAAGAAGTTGCAAGAGTATGAATATATTGTGCATGTCTTTTGTTCTGACCACAAGGACACTGTGCAAGCAAGAAATACCTATGCTGCATGTGGTAGAATAAAATTTACTAGTAACTTCTATGCCTGATCATTACAAAAAAAACCCTCCAAACCCTCCAATATTAAATTTTGTGCTTCAGCGCCATCCTTCCTAGAAAACTCTGAGCTATTGTTTCTTTCAGGGAGTTACCTAGTAAGCTTGGGTTTTAGCTCTAGTTTGTCCCCCCTTCCTGCCCTGAAGCGTGATTTCCTGCAATAATTTAGTTGTTTAAAGAAGAGAATGTACTTAGCTAAAAAAAAAAAAACAAACCCTTCCAAATAAGGAATTATATAAATATTTAGCATATTTAGAAACAGCTAATCTCTTCAAACCATACTCAAAAGCTAGGAAGTGACAAAGTTTTAAAATTCTTAAAGTGAAATAAAAACACCGCATAACATAGTCCTATATAATGTTAAATACTGTCTCAAATTTAAAGCATAAGTGACCCAGAGGACTTCCCACATTTTCATTTAAGTTGTTTTTGTGTAGTTCACATGCAGGGTTTTGCATACGTATTTTCTTTGCTATTTCCCTTCTGGAGTTTAAAGCTTTCCAATAGGTTTGTAGCAGGCATCAGGCTGCCACATGCGAAGGTCAACAAGGACTTGGTTGAGCTTTTGCATCCAAAGGTTACGCTCTTCTTTAGTATCAGCAGACAGCCAGTTCCTAAAAGGCAAAGAACCCAATGGTTTAAGTACATCTTCTCCACTTCTACTTAGTTGTTCTGAAAAATGTCAAATTGATCATCTATGGAAGCCCAAACAGCAGGGGAATAATTAAAGTCAAGCATGCCACAACCTCACTACCAAGATACCTGGCATTTCCACTTCTGGAAGGGTTGAGTTCTTTACCCTCAGAAGACTGAAATAGGACAGCAAGACAAAATAGGACTAAAAGTGAACCAGACAGTTCAAGTATGGTCCCAAAGTCTTAGCATTTAAATGAGCTTTGCATTGGCATGTCAAACTCGTAAAGCTCCTATGTTATTAAAACTATCACCTGAGGCAGAACACCCCTCCCCACACACGTCCCATAACCTCCCACAAGTTTCACAATTTTACCCACTCACTTTGTAACACAGAGCGTGTCTCTGCATTGGCTGACAAGAGTCTCTCTGTCATCTTCCCTTTGAGGTCGGACAGTTACTAGTTCAAAAGTGTTGGGACGGGCACAGAACTCCCTGTTGGCGGGTTCAATCTGATGATTAGTGCAGTTAGCCAAGTTTATCCGGCCCAAAGGATGCTGGAAGTGAAGTTAGTCTATCAGTCAAGATTACTGCAATCAAGAGTAATTCTTAACAATGTTTTGACAATTTTTGCCATGTGAGGTGACAAGTCCCCCCAGTCAATTACTTCATACAAAAAGAGGGATTCCACTTTCTGTGTTTAAGAGCCATAGCTGAAGGAAGCTAATATAGTCAATGGAACATTCCCTGCTCAGCCATGTGCAATACAGCTAACAAATCTATCCCCTACCAAAGGCTTAGGCTTTAGAAAGATATATTCCCCCCCCCTTCTCTTTACTCCTTAAAAAAGGCTTTTTCACTCTCAAATTTGAGAGAACTTCATAATAAAATCCAGATACGTTATCAGTATCAGACAGATACTGATAAAAAATGATAGAATAAACCCAGTCAAAGCCTACAGAAAACCAGCACTTTAGGCATGCTTGCATCATTCTTTTCAAAACCTATAAACATATGGATTAGTCTTCAAACATTCAACTAAAGGTACCTATGGGCTGAGTCCAGCTGCTTTAGCTCCCTCTATAGTCAATACCTAGACCCCCTCAAAGAACATTCAAGGCAGTTATCTCTTTCTGCTGACTACAGACAGAGGCTCAGCTGCATGCCTAAAGTTAGTTACAGACTTTGGCTCTAATTCTTCACACCTACAGAATACCTCATCAGAGAAACATCACAAGCTGCTCTTGGCTTGGAAGAGAGTTTGCTATTTGTTGGGCATGTTCACTATACTATTCATAGATAGTTAAAACAACATGCAGTTACAGGAAAAAGGATAGCTCCATTTTAGGAAACATTAGGAAATGGGTTGCATGTTGGCGATATATGTACAGCCATGGGAAATTTATTTAAAAAACACGTCGTGATTTCAAGCAATCAATGTTCAATAATGATAATTCTGAGCTACAGCTATCCCTGCAGTGATAGATCAGATATAGGAGAGGTAGGGAAAACATTTAGTAAGGGTAGAGTTTAATATTACTGCAGAGGACAGCATATCAAAAGAATACAGCTGACCCTTTCTCAGAATGGTAGCAAAACAAGCTAGAAGTTTTTCAAGAACAGAATCTAGAAAACAAACCAATGCTTCTTGCAGACGAAAGCAGAATAAGAACCTTTTTCTTGCTTAACACCATTTTTTTGCCTATCTTCTATTACAGTAGGCACAGATTTTTTTCCTCTCTCCTGGCAGGGAAAGAAAGTACATTGATATATTTTGGCAATGTCAGCTATCAGCATATGGTCTTCCCCTGTTAGCGGGGAAAAAACTAAACTCAGGCATCTGGATTGGCATAGAAGACCCAAAAGGACCAGAGTTTGCCACAGAGTTTGGGAAAGAAAGTGTTCTGCCAACAAACAAGCAAGTGTTTAATGGTAAATTGCTTAAGTGAGTCAGAGAAACCCTCTCTAAAGCAGTCTTTAGAAGGACCTGGAATTATTTTGGTACATACTACAAGAACAGGCTAAGGAGACAAGATGGTTCACCTCAATGACAGATGAACCTCTCTGACTGGTCTCATTAGCCAGGCAACAACTTAGGTTTCCATGAAAACCATTTAAAAAGTACTAGTTTCAGCTATGATGTGAAGCTGCAAGAAAACAATGCCTGTAGCTAAGAGAGTCCATAATTACAGCTATGCTTTTGCAATATAGAAAGATTGCCCACTCTAATCCTTTACTGTATTAAGCATTAGAGTCATCATTTTGTCTAAATCTTAACACAACTAGATACAGTTTGCTTATTAAGCTGTACAAGTCTGATCAATTTCAATTAAATAGTCATCTGACAAGCACAATGGAAAGCCTTAAGACTAAAGGGGAAATTACATACAGATCTTCCTCTGCTTTTTCCCTTTCCCTTACCTATTACTAGATAAAGCAGTCAGTTTCTAGGTTTGCCCTGATTTAGGTCAGATTTATGAAGAGAAGTCCCCTCCATTCCCCCAGAAAACGTTATAAGCTTGAATCTCATGCTTTGAATATACTTACCTGTTGTAAGCCTGAACATTACTGTCATTAAAAATGAACAGCTCGTTGTGTAGGGCACTACAGAACTTTTGACTTCAGCTTCATAAACCAGCATTACCTTTCTTTTTTCATCATCAGGATATGTCCAGTAAGATATACAATTTCCAGACAGCACACACCAGCGACGATGCCACGCTCCGAATCCACTAACATCTTCGAACATAGTCTTAAAAAAATATTTTAAATTAAAAATGAGGTAACGTTATACCTTGAGCTTGCTCTGTACTGAACTATTTTTCTACTGGAATGGTTCTGCAAGTACAACCCTTCATAGGAGTAAACATTAGAGAAGGAAAAAATATATACTGGCAGAGACTTCTATTAGTATATTTATTTTCCAGATGGCACAGAAACAGGCTTACACTATCATTGTCAAGTTTGTAGCCTTTTGCTCAAAATGCACTTATCACTGCTACTTCAAGTTACCATATTTTCATGTTGACAGCGGTAAGCGTTGCCATTATTTTAAGGTAATGGAGATATAAGAACTTATAGCAGATACAGGATGAATGGTACACAGAACATGTATTAGTATAACAATTTATTATGATTAGGTATTTAAGTCTTCTTTGACTTACAATTCAGAATTACAAAATGTTTGGCTGTTCTACAGGCCACACTCAGGAGTCCAGTCAGTTTAAAAGAAATTAAAAATTGATTTTTAAATGTTTGTGCTGGCAGTTATTTTACTGGATGCAGGATTATGCCAATTTCAAGCCCCATTTCCTTAGCACTGGAATGGAAAGTTTAGTATTTGACTTCTATTCCCGATCCCTCTTGAACTTCTACAGAACTTTTATCTCCAATCCATTTGTGTGTTGTGTTTTTTACTTTTCACAACTGGGTTTATATTTTTTAACGGCACAGGGAGTTTCCAAACCGTTATTCTGAAAAAATATTTAATATGCATGTACACCATTCTACAGGCTTTACGTATTGCATAGCAGAAGTAAACAAGGACATTCTTAAATTAGTACATAAAAATATGCGGTAACAAATATCATAAGCATGTGAAATGTTTACATCTAACAAAATCTGTTCAACTTCAATTAAGTAAAAAGAAAGAAGACAAAGAACTGCTTGAAAAGAGTCTGAAGAAATTCCGATTTCTGAAAGCACCAAAACAGTAGCAAATGTTCATGTTTTGCTGAAGCATTTTCATAGCACATTTACTGCCATCTGCTGGGCACCATCTCACCAGCTCCAACTATTAGACCCAAGTATCAGCTGCATTTTCTAAATCCAATTTTAGAGAGAGAAACTGCTCAAGATGTTTCTCAAAAAAACACCATCGCTTCCAAAGTCTGTGAACGTGGGCAAGGGGGAAATAATATTTTGCTAGCGAGAATTTGGTTTTACTAGACAAAAAAAAAAAATCCAAGATGTCCTCTAGAAGTTCCTGGCAGAGAAATTACAATCTCATCTCACATCAGATTATTGCAAGAGACTTAACTGAAGTTCAGAAGAACAAATTAACAGTTTAGAAGAAAGATATACAAACTCCTAAAGGGTAGTTTTAATTTAGGTGAGTTTAGAAGATAAACTGGGAAAGCTTTGAGGTCTGGTTCAGAGAAGGGAACAAAAAAAAAAACACCAAACCCAAAAAACCTCAAGCAAGTTTTAAACTTCACAATTACTACAAATACATGTGTGAAGTTGAAAAAGCGTCTACATTTAATAGGACCTGTAATTTCCAAGGAAGGAATCTGAAGTGAATACCTTACCAAGAATCCTTTCTCCTCCACAGAAGAGTCCACTTGGCATTTTAACTTCAGATATATATGACCTTCCAAAGGAGACAAAAAGGGAACCTGCAAAGAAGTAAAACAATTAGTAATAATTTTGACACCTCTCAACTCTACCATTTCAAGCAAGCCACCTGCACCAGGATGTTAGCACTGTCTTGCTCTTAGGATCTCCAACCAGAAAGAAGCAGTCAGTCTCAGGCAAGACAGTAATAATCACTTTTTGTTTTGAGTTCATTTAGAAGCTTTTCAAGACTTATTTGCTTATTAGTTTGCTCAGGACTTATGCACAAACATGCTTCTGTCTAGAAAAACAGGCACCCCAAGCATGGTTAAAAATAACACAAAGCACCAGTTCACAACCTGCAAGTTTCTGTCTCAGTTTGACATCAAGCTCTTTGGAAAATACCAAAGTGGACTTAAACAGGATTGGTACCTGGATGCGATAAGCACTTCAGGTTTGTGGGTTTTGCATTCTTTTCAGATTTGTGTCAGGAGAGAAGAATCTACTTTGTGGATTATAAAGTTTACCAGTGAAGAGCTGTGTGCCAGTACAGAAAAAAATAAAACAAATGGAACACAGCAGTTACACAGAGCCTACACCACTATTACAAAATAAGCAGGTCTCAAAACAGCCTCCTGTATACATAATGATAAAATATTACATTTTAGCTAACAAAATATATCCCTTTCAAAGGCTAGCGGGGTGGAGGTGATAGAAAGAAAGTAATTGTTGAATATCCAGCTAGATGAAGAGAAAACTAAGACCCATGATTAGTGTAGCTTGCATTCTGGAGTGGTCATTCAGGTATCTACCATAAGAAGTTGGCTTACTGTCACAGAAGATCATCTGTAAAGACAATCAAGATAACTCCCAGGAATTTGCAAAATAATTAAAAAAAAAACCAATCTGTTTCTTCAGAGACTTTTGATTACAAATAAGAAGTTACAGGTGCTAAAATTAACACCTGCTTAATTTTGAGAGAAAACATGTAAAAGTAACCTAAAACACTTTCTTCTGAGGGATCTCAGTTAATAGTCTATATTAACTAGATAAAACTATTTTCACACATTAAAGACCAAATGATTCTAAGTATATCGATTTACATAATTCCTAAAGCCAGAAATGTATACACCAAGCAAAACATTTAATTGCACATTTGTGTACAAATAAGAATGTCACATTTTGATATGTTTAGTACTTTGAAAACTTTAGTTCTTTATGATCACTTTTTGCTTAAAAATCAAAGTCTTAATAGGTCTCGACAGAATAAGAAACAAGATCCTGTGCGATTTTAATTTTCTTCAGTGGCAAGAAGTAGAGTTAAACCAATATTGAGGCCACCAGTCTTTTTTCCTGTTTCTCTATCAGCAGAGTAGCTGGTTCTGTGCAGTTCATCAAGAAGCTGACTCAAATTTCCTAACTAGTAATCTTTAGGACACAATGATTGTTTTGAAGTAAGATTGCTAGAGGAGGAGGATTTTTCTAGGAAGACAAGAGACACACCCTAGTTAAGGAAAAACCTGAGATGGACTAAATAAGTTTGAGTTTTAGCAGCATGCTTATTACTGCAAAAGACAGGAAGTACAATTCTGCAAGTCTTAAAGGCTCCTAACAATTACGTTTAGTTAGTAAATCTTTGTAAGCATTTTCTTAGAAGAATCAAAAAAATAAATACTGCAAAAAGGCCAGACAGATGTAAGCAACATGCATTACCAAGCAGTTTCCTATTTTATGTTATAAACTAAAGGATCATAGAAACCTTGTCCTGGAACATATAGCCCAGCAGGTCTTTTTCCTCCCCTTCAAAATTTATCTAGGGAAAAAAGAAACATGCTCAATGCGGTTAGTGTAGAGTTAAATTTTACAAAAAAAGGATACTTTGGTCCTTTGTATTCTGAATTTTAACAGGGCATATAAAAGGGAAGAATGAAACTCAAAAAACCACTGTGGCAGCCATTTGTTCCGTATTAGAAATGCATGGAGCAAGTTAAAAAGCAGCTGTTTGGTACAACCACAGACCAAGTCAAAACTGAAGCTTTACAGAGACAGTAACTTTTTTGTTAAATTATCTGACAAAAAGAGGAATTATTCTAACTGTTGAAGTTTGGACCTGGAAAAAGTTAACCAAGTGGCTGTTTCCCCAGAATTCTTTTTGAACCTTGTGCTTATGCTACAGTTTACTAGTTTAGTCCAGTGTTCTGCCCTAAAGAGTAAACTAAAAATGTTCAAACCCAGACTGCTGAATGTAATCTAAAAGCTGATTCCCATAACTCCAAGAACAAGCAGTTTCCACTAACCAAGCCATACACAAAATAACTAGAATTCTGAAGATGAACAGTTATGCTGAAGAACCACCGCCGGTACTTCTGAAGTTCAGTCAACAGTTGAATTGCACTGATGTCATTAAGTTCTGCAATCTGGGCCAGTAAAGGAGTCTGTTTCTACCCACACAAAGTAAAACTTCTAAAAAGCAAGCTGGGATTATTGCAATATTTTGTTTGTAATCTTATGCACAAACACAACCAATTCTTATTATCTCATCTCTCACCAGAAGCTATAACTGCAATACTACTATCATCACAATAAGACTTAATTAGCCAAGAATAAAATTCATTCTTACACTGCTGTTTGAATAGATAAAGCTGTAATTTAGTACTATCATAAGCTGCAGTAACTTTTGAATTAATTTGTTAGCTTAGGATAGCTACTGGCATAAACACCTATTAAAACAGGTTTTAGGTATAATGTATTACAAGGTTAGAGATTACAATGAATGTAAGAATGTATCTTTTTAACTTCTAACAGTAAGAGCCAATAAACATACTCTGTTTAGACAAGAAACCAATAGTATAAAACTCAATAGCAGCTCTGAAAAATATTAAGATAGTTTGCTTCTACAAATTTAATTGGGATATGAAAGGAAATTCATACTCCTGACTATATCCAAATGGCAATTTTTAAGTCAATTAAATGCAGATTTGAAACCTCATTATCATTAAAACACACTTAATGTCTTATTTAGAGATAACTGCAAGACTGTAAGAGCAACAAACAATATAAAGACCACACACAGAGATGCCAATTGCATACATCAGTTTTTTCATCAGTGAACGCAAATCAGTAACCAAATGCCTTCATTATCTTTGCATAACCATACCTTACATTGAGCTACAGAAAAGAAAGAACATCTGGCATAATAACAGAAGCCTTTTTCTTTTGTATCTCAAAACTACATTTCAGTCATTCAAACTTAAATTAGTAAGAACTATACACAATTTTTTTAATATATAAAGTAAAAGCATATATATATATAAAAACCTGTATGTTCCATTTTTAGGATGGTAATGTCACCTGAAAACAGTAAACCCTGACTTATTTTTTCTAGCAGTATACACAGTATACAATTACCTTTGGATTAGTAATCAATAATTTCCATTACCTTGTCCAATACAAATTTAGTATTTCCTACAGAAGACAGCGATAGCTTGTGCGATCCAACAAGGATGAAATTAGTACTGCGAATAGCGTTGGGGCCACCTGGACTGGCCATGGCTATGGAGAAAGAAGTTAAAGTCAATTCATAACACAATAAACAATCAGGATGCTGCAAGGCTTAAAAAGGCTTTATTTGTACTACTGCGTGCGTGCCCTACTCAGTGCTCCAGGAGAAGCACTCTGCAGCACAGCCCAGCAGCACGTTCAGACAGGATTTCGATGCACAATAGTCCTTCTCAACAGATCTTTTCTTTCAGAAAGTTTTGAAATATCCACAAAGAAGGAAACAAAGCAGTCTAAGAAGTGTCAGAGGGACTGAGAGCACTCTAGGGCACACTACAAAGCACACATGCTCTGCAGTAGGAACTAGACTTTCAAATCTCAGCTTCAAGTAACACACTGCAAACTTCCAGAACCTGTATGCCTGTATTCTGCTCTGCACTTGTATCAACAAAACAAGCACTATAGCTCTGGCACTGGAATCCGACTAGTTGCAGCAGCACGATAGACATTCCAGAGTTAGTTCATGAGCTCCTTATTGCTGCAATTTGTGCTAAAGGTAGCTCAAGTGCCTCATTCTCTAGGCAGACAAGCATATAATACATTTCTACGTAGTTTGAAAAACACTCAGAGATGCTGCTGTTCTCCCCCAAGAGTCAGAAATATATAAGCATTTTAAAACACTGGACAAGCAATACTTCAGAATCTGTTCATGTTTTCAGGTTTACTCTGTATCATTTTGTTGACATCAGACTATCTTAAAATTAGTTTGAGTCCATCTTTTCACAAAAAGAATGAAAAACACAGTCATCTAATTCCACGTACTAATTTTGATTTTGTGAACAGATCTTCCATTAAACATAATGATAACTCAGATATAAACACAGGGTCACTTTCTGGGCTGGAAAACTGACATAACTGTTTATTACTCCCAAATTATCATCTATTACAGGTATTATTTATTAATATACTGTTTTAGGCAGCAAGTGTAGGTTATTCTTCTTGGCACGTTTAGATTTTACTTACCTGGAGTAAGAAGGGTGCTTTTCTAGAAAGAGAGAGAAATAAAAGCTTAGTGGAAAAGTAATTTCTGACAATTTCTACAGACCAAGCTAGGTTACAAAGAAACTAGATATGAAGTACTTAAATTAACCCAAACACATACAACTTGAAAAGAAAGTCCAAATAAATGCATAGTAACTGCATATTTCCAGCATTACATATTTAGAGCTATGTCTTGAGCTGATGACTGAATAGTTTGGCAGAAAGCTCGACAGTTTACAGAGTTTCAAGTAAGGGTCACAAAGAGCCTACTATGGGCACAGCCTTATTCAGAGTAAGAATATGGCCTTTAGAAGTGGTCATAACCAGATCTTGTTCCAATACTGCATTCATACTTACAGAGGTAATAGATGTTAACAATCTCTTTGGAGTAATAACCTACAAAAGAATATAAGAAGATAAATACATTTGCTACTGAATTTGTCCACCACATTAGCATGAAAATTAGACAGTGAAACTAACAAAGGCTTATCTAAATAAATTTTGAATGGGTACTAGTTGCTGTAAGGAGTAAGTCTTGGTTTTTGCCTGGATGTATTTCTAGTGAAGTATGTTTCACTAGAAGGAATGCTACATATCAAATATTTAGTGCAGAAAAGTTTAAGCATGCTTTAGCTTGGGACGGAGAGCATGCATTTGAAAAAACAATCTTCATGGACTTTTTTCCTTCATGTAACAGTGCTTCAAAGTTACATTTGTTAACTCTCGTCTTTAACACACAATACAAGTACAGAGATGTTCAATGTGCTGCTGTCATACATTATCTATATGTCAGGTAAAATTCTGGAAGTATAAGTGAGACTGTATATTAAACATGAACTGGAACTATGTACTAAACTATTCTTGAAACTGAAAGACAAGTATAAGAAGCTTGTCAAAGCAGATACAGGATGCTATCACATCAACCTATAACCTCACATCAGTGATTTGCCTACAATGTCAGAAAAACATTCAGTTTGAAGGAAAGATTTCTCTAAACTACAGCACAGGAGAGAAATAAATCCTGGACTTCAAACTGGTTTTATGGGGGGATAGGTGGAAGCGTGCTTTCATTGTGCCAAATCAAAGTAAAGATTAAAGAAGTTCCCATTTCTGTTTGCAAAGACAGGATTTAAGTACTCATTCCAACTGTTCTGGAAGACAGTCAAGTTCCTTGTTTTTATTAAGTAATAGATACCTTGACAACGAGGAAATCAGACCTAAAAATCATTAAAACACTGTATGCCCAGCTATTGGAATGAAAGACAAGAAAAAACAAACAAACAAGACACTAAACCACCAGAACAAAAACCAAACCACCTCCAGAAAGCTACTGGCTTGTTTGGGGTCACAAAGCCTTAATAAAGCACAAACACTTGAAATGCACACTCTGTCCAAACTGAAATGTTCATGTCCAAGGAGTTACTAAAACAATATTTGCTTTATAAAATAAGTATCTAGATTTTTTACTTAACACTCGTAAGAAAGAAGTGTTGCAGTTTATCAATAGAACTTTTAAGCCAAATCAAACTGCAGGGTAGGGCATATTGACTGGTGTAGTTAAATCAAGTGGAGAATAAGGGCATTAAATCACTATCAGAGGCGTCACACCTAATAAATAAGTTTGCAAAGGATAGCATTTTGCAGAACTAGTAAGACTTCTTCTCCTTCCCCTCCAATATATTTCAGACTCAACCAAGCACTGCAGGTCCAATATACTAATAGCTTCAGGACTCTACAATCCATCTGTCATTGCAGATGTTCCAAGAAAGAACAAGACGAGTAAAAGTAAGCAACAGATTGTCTAAAGCTATTAGTCAGTTCTCCCTGAATACTGCAGTCTTCCTAGTGTACCTTCTGTTGAAATACAACATACTGATTTCACGTTTCATTTACCTTAGATTTATTTGACTTTTTCCTTTTATCAGTGCTTGTAACTTCTTTTCTCTGCACCTGTAAGGCAAGAGGGTATTAAGTACATACAACACATCATTCTCCCTTACACATCCTCTTGACAGGAAGAGATACATACCAAACTGTAAACTTCTAGATTTATTTCAAAGTCATTTGACACATCGCGCCTAAGAGGGAGGAGGGGGGAAAAAAAAAAGAAAAAGTTACACAGACTGAAGCAAAAATGATTTTTTGTTTTGTGGGATTTTTTGGGGTTGATTTTAAAGTTACTCTTTACATCCTCCCTCCTTCCATTCCTTAAAACTGTCCCGAGAGCTAGGTTCTATGCAAAAGAAGCTTAGCCATAGTGCCAATAGCCAATCTCTTATCAGTAAGTCATTGTTTGTTCCTGTAGGCCAATAGGGCTGTTTGGGATCCTTTCCCTTCTACGACAGTACTCTTCAGTGCAAGCAGCACTGCTGTTTTTAAGACTTAAGCGTATTACTATTTCAAGATACTTTCTAGACCTTAAAGACCAAAAGAGGAAGGAAAAGGGGCAGATAGAGTGCATCTACCATTGCTTAGATTGCACCCTTCAGTCAGTCCACTGCTGGCACATTTCTAGAAGCAGAGGTTGTTTTTAATTTATTTTTTTTTAAATAGCTTTAAGTAAAAATCCCAGTTGCGCTGGACTTCAAGAACGAGTTTGCTTATTTATAAGTTTTGCTAACAAACAGCCATTTTAGCTCACAACACTTAACTAACAAATAAGAGTTGAAGTTTTAGGTTTAAAAAGTACTTTCTTCCAGATACCAAAACCAAAACGGTTATATAAGATGTTAGTTGCTGCAAAAGAGAAAGACACATCATCTCAGGCAGAGCAATCCATTTGTCACTGCAGGTGTTCCAGGAAAGAACAAAAAGTAGAAAAAGCAAAAGAGAAATCACCTGATGGATGGTAGAGTAAGTCTAAACTGCTTTTTGAGCAAAGTGCATTCCAGCTATTTCTTGAAGCAGGAAATACTCGATTTCATCATACAAGATTTCATCATATTAGCTTACAGAATATGACATCCTTATACAAAAGTTTTACATATTTTTATGCATGTTCCACCATCAGAGTTGAAACCGGTTCCAAAACAGTTTCTTTATACTTACATATTAAATGTCGTAGTAAAAGTAAGAGCATCTCCGTTCAGGGAGCTAGCAGTACTTGCTAGTGGAGTTGCAACCATGTTTTCTGCTCCAGATCTCAGTATTATTACATAATAGTAATTTGCTGCATCTGTAAGTACATATCAGATGGTTTTCTTAGCCAGAGGTGTCCAAATACCTAAAACTCCTCAAGTACTGCATTGCCATTGAATGCATCTCTGTTTCAGCCCACTTAAAACACTTTGTTACAGTCAAGATTTGCTTATAGATTTACTCTTAAAAGAAGGTTTTACCCTCTACTGTGTCCACTAGTAAGACTGTCTCCACAGGATTCCCAATTGCATTGCTGCCTGGGGCATCTCAGGCCAGAGCTACACTACCCAGTGCGTGAGAGGAGAGAGGAAGAGCTCTCAGGCAGATTCAGCGCTTAATCTTGGTTCCTCACACTCTGTTATTCTCTAGGCCCACCAGCTTAACTGTCTATCAGCTTTCGCTACTGCCCATTCTCATGCTTTTTTCAGTCCTACGAAGGAAATGGTTTATCCAGGCAACTCATTTCGCTAACTTTTCACATCAGGGGAAAAGATGACCACAAGCACACATCTCAATAGTGTCATGAGATAATTCCGAGTTTGTGCAGCAAACTGCATAACAGTAAAGCAAGAGCATTGTATGCTATCATACCATGTTAAAAAACAAAGCCGCCCACCAAAACAGTTTCAGTACTCTGCTGTACAGGAAAAGTCACAGCTTTCTGAACAACTGTTGAAGACTCCAACAAGTAGTGACTTGTACTCTTTATATTTTATGTTCTCTTCACAGACGAAAGCGATTAATAGAACTTCTAGGGCACAATATATAGCAAATACTGCACTTCCAGAAATAACTTTTGATGACAAGTAATTCTTAGTTGTTTGTTTAGACAATTTGGTTTTAAGAATTACTGCTAGCAACTAAACTTATATTTTTGTAACAGTTAGAGAGGCTTTCCTATAACAGAGATGAATTTTCTCAAGCAACAAGAACTGTAACGTGTCCGGAGTAGGGTGGGGGTGGTAAATTAGGTCAGATATTTACATTTATACTATTGGCTGTGGTTTTATTTGAAGATTTAAAAAAAACACACTTTACGTTTCATAGGACTGTTAAAATGTAGTAGCCTTTTGTATTTTGTTTAATTCATTAGAAGTTTTGCAACCAATGTTAAACAAGACTCTGTCCAAGGACTTTTGTCCTCAAGTTTCAGTGACAACTGTCCAGCTACAAGCATATATAATGGAAAGCTAATCTTTGTAAATTAAGTATTTTGGGATATTAAAAGTCAAACTAAATAAAAGAGGCTTAATGAGCATCTCACAACACTACAGAGGTCAGAATCTATGTAATGATATTTAGTACTAGACTTGCATCCATAAAAAAAAAATTCCAAAGCACAAAGAGAGAAGCCAGTCTGAGATACAGAATTCTGCTTCTTCTCCAAAAGGTTACAAAGGACCACAAAGATCTTTAAGACTGGCTGGGAAAGTCTTGATAAGTTTCTTGAACCTCACAAACCAGAAAAGGATGCAGCTAAAACAACCATGGATAATATTGAAGCCTTAGCCAAAAATCAGATCAATTAAACCTAATTGTGAAATTTTCATTGCGCCCAGATTTCTGAGAAACATCAACCAAGAAGACAAGTCTGAGAAGACAACCAAGGAGAATGAACCATAAATATATGTAGCAGGGATGGGGGAGGGAAGGGGTAAAGCTTTCAGTTGCTAGTTTTACCTGGCTTGTGAATTGTACCACAAACAAAGTCTGCTTTTAGGGGTAGACGCATTTCTGAAATGGAGACAGAACCCCTGGATGGAGCAAATTCAGTGGATGAAGAAGCAGCTTTATTTCTTTTATCATGAGGTCCCTCACTCTTCAGTTTATTCAGTTCTTCCAATAAAGCAGTTCTCTTCTCAGCTGCATAGAGAAATTAAAGTTTTAACAGGAGAAAAAATTAGTATTGAACAATTTTGGGGTTCTGCCTTAAGTATGTGAAATGCAACAGAAATATTATCTTCCAGCAGTAGGAATATTAGGGACAAGAAAGATACCAAAAAATACCCTCTACCCTATAGAAGCTGAAACAGAACAGGTATTGTCATCTCCCATTTTCCAGGCGAAGAACTATAACTAAGCAGCTATAAGGTAGCACAATAAATGGATTGTGAGAGTTCATCAATTATTCCCCAAAGTCTTCATGGCAAAGAACTGAACTGGAGTCTAAAAAAGCCACCTACTTGCAAAGAGAAGAAGTCTCTCTGCTTCTGCTTCTTCTTGTGACCCTTTTCCATGTTCCTCATCAAAACAGCAGTTCAGAGCTTGACTGGCTTGATATATCACCGTCTGCTGCATGTTGATCTCATTATTCAGCTCCTAGTAAACCAGTAGTAAAAATAGTTAGCAAGAAGAGAAAAATTTAGTGTTACATTCAAATAAGGAAATGTCTTGAGATCAGCATTTCCAGGGCTATGCATCAGAAAAAAGAAAATCAGAACATTTAGATAGCAAGCTACAAAACTCTTGCAGTTTACAAGCATATTGCAGCACAGCTTTTTTTTTTTATTTTTACTTCAGAGACAATGTAAACTGTCTCTCTGTGTGTGAAGTGAATTACTTCTGTGTCTGAACACTCCATATCCAGTCCAGTCTTCCCTTCACCAGAGAAAGCAGCAGTTAACCAGAAATTCAGCAATGTAGGTGAACAAGGCACTAGTACAGATCAGAATATTGCCTACTGGAAGTATGTAGTTATGAATCCTGCCTAATTCAAAGTCAGCAATTAGATTGAAATTCCCTGTCCCCTTCTCAAAACGATGGCTTGCTCTCTCCAGACTTACCCTATAGCATGATCCTTCCAAGAGATCATTAGCTGTTCAAATTATGCAGTATCATTCCCTACCATTAGGTATTTATGCTAAACAACCTAATTTTGCAGTTCTAAGCAGCATGTTAATGTCTTGGACATTCACAAGGGAAATTAAGCAAGGAATTAGTAGATCAGAAAAAGGATTTTAAGTATTAGATACCTGCATTTTCTTTTTTATATTGACTTGATCAGATGGGCCATTCTTTTTCATTTCTAATTTGGAAGAAACATCTTCTTTGCGAACAATTATTTGCTTTATTGAAGGACGATCTGTTTCTTTAAATCTTTGAGATCTGTAGGTATCAACGCTTTTAAAAGAGAAAACCCCATTAAATGTTTCAGAGGAGTGCCAAGCTTTTCTTTTTTTAAATATACATACACACGTATCAGGTATTGATGTTTTCCAACTTGCCTAAATGGCTTTTAAAAGGCATTCTATCAGCTCGCTTTAAGTTTAAGCAACAATGACTACACATAGACAATACTTGATAAAGCCCAAGATCTTGGAAAAAATCTCTGTGGGTGGTTTAAGCAGTGTGCATCATTAGAAGAGTTAAAAAGGCCAGCGTCCTGAATTTGCACACTTACAGAATCAAGGTTTTTTATGTTTGTTACCTGTATGGAAGGTTGCGATCTTCTGACACAGAGCCAATACTGTCTGCAGATTCTGCCCGGGGAACTTTCGTCCTTTGGAACTTTTCAGACTTCAAACTTACATCACTGATACTGCTACCTTCACCAGTTGACTTACAAGGAGAAACAAAGGCCTGGGGAGAAGAAAAGGTTATATTACAGATACCTGTCCACATTAATCATTACCCGTTTCGCTCACTTTTACTTGATCTGCATATAAACAGTAAATTTGGAAGCTGCTCAATACTATTTAACAGACATTTTTCAAGTATTTCCTAGGACATGGAGCAAGCTAATTAATTTATTTTAAAGATACATAATTACTTCTCTTCAATGATCTTTGGTAACTGTGCCAATTTGGAACCTAAGGGTGAAAACTCCTTGAGTTCAATGAAGTAGTTTCTGATGAAAATCTGAATACACATATACAACTAGAAGACCAGCACAAGCAACAGATGTATATATTCAACCTTCATTTAGCAGAAGTTAAACCACTTGTTTAGCAGAGCATCCAACATGCTATTTGCATAGGAAAATAACTTTACTTCATCATGTTTTCATTAGCAAAATGTCATTTGTAAGTTCTCTATTTGCCCAGGTATCACAATACAACAGAATACTAATGTTCACAAGCAAATCGCACATCTCTGTGATAAAGTAGCCCTTCACCACCTCCCAAAAACTCTCACCTCTGGACCAACGGATTCCACTAGGGGGGTTAACAGAGACATTGATGAAATATTCAGTGACTCTTCCTGCTCATCCTCATCACTTTCACCTTCCAGGCTTATGCTCATTTCTTTCTTCAGCTTTTCTATGTCTGGACCATCCTCTTGAAGAACTTCAAAAATTTCATTTATCACTTTCGAGCTGTTCATATCACCATCCATATTCATTTCGATTTCATATACTTCATCTGAAGGGTGATGTTTTAAAAATATTAGCAGCATCAAGACTAAACTCTTCATTCTTATTAAATTAACAGAGATATCTGTTAACAGATAAGCCAACTATTTCTGCTTTTTGAACAAGATTGATTAAAAAGCACTACTTACAGTCAGGCATATAGAACCCTAAAGTATACTTCCAGCCTTTTCTTGAGGTATTATAATTGATGCATAATTGATACAGAGAGGGAATAAAAAAATGCACTTGTTTGAACTAAAATGTTGAAATTTGTCTAACAGATCTGAAATTTAATTGCAAGTACCCATAGTAGAGCAGTCATTTCTGTCCTTTCCCAATAAACTTTTAATATCAGCTTCTTAATATTCCTTGAAGACTTTAATATCAAAAGAAACTTCTTTGATCATAATCCTTTTCTCAATTTGTTTTATACAAACTTCATTACAAAACACACGAGTGTCAGCAGATGTATGATGAATTCATTGTTCAGGCTTGAAGGATATTAACACTCCGCTGGACAAGTGGCAACAGATAGCTAAGTACGTTACCATACATCTACTCAATACAAACCTTTTGGTTTCTCCACAAGTTGTTCAAGTTTTGAGACAGACATCTCTTTTACAGGACTCTTTGGGTCAGTGATCTTCAGAGGACTGGGTTTATCAACCTCTTCACGCTTAGGAGCATCTAAGTAGTTTATAAAAAAAAGAAGTCACTGAAGATTATGTCTAGCCAACAAAAAAAAAAAATTATTGAATTTTGGAAGTTTGATAACACAGCTGACAACTTACAAAAAGCCTGCTAAATGAAGTACTCCAGTTAGCTTGCTGTCAAAAAAAAAATATCAGAATACTCTCCATAACTCATACAACTAGACTTCTGTCTTATAATCAGAAAATTGATAGCACAAGAAACAATGTTGAAACCATAAGAGTGTAGCCACTCAAGAGCAAAAAGGAAAAGTTTAAAACACAAACAAGAAAACCACCACATCCAAACCTGACCCCAGAGCAGGTTACAATCTTGCCTTTCTAGACACACATTTGATATATAAGAAGCATTAAGTTCACTTTCACAGAGAACTGGAGCCTCTTCCACTCAGTAAGAACCAGAAAGGATGACGCTAGCATCTCAGAATTCTTTTCATGTCCACTGTTAGAAGAATTAATATTGTAAGGGGATACTGATAAGAGAAGAGTTCCATCCCATGAAAGATTGGATATTTAGGTACAGTATAGATTAAAACTATAACCAATGATTCTCATTCACTCTCCCTACATTTAATATATGTGAAAGTATGAAACACAGGAAAACCCACTGAGAAATGAAAAGGCAGTCTTGCCTTGCCAATCTTTCAAGTGATATAGGAGCGCAGAATATTATCGTATGAGAAGATTTAGACAAATCAGTAACCAAGTAAGAGGTCTAGCTATATATGTCAGTGCTACTAGCCTCTTTGTCAAGCACAGTGCTTCAGTATTTAGCCACAGGCAAACAGTGACAGTTCTTACCTGAAGACTCCACACTGGGAGACTCTGCTGGCGTATCACCTGCTGGTGTGTCTTCTGCTGATCCAAAAACAGTGACATCTGAACTAGGAGGACGTTTTGGACTAGCCTGAGATTGGCTTTCCTGGTAAGAATGAAAACATAGTACATTCCGGAGGTCACATTCAAAGTAACTAAAAAACTGCCAAAAAGAAATACATTTTAGCACCTGCTACGAGAAAGAGGTTGTCTATCCAAAATAAATAGGATCCTTCTTGATATATGTAAGAAATTCAGCTGAGTACTAAATACTAAATTGAATCTTTATGCAAGAAGCTTTGTTTTGCTTTTAAAGTTATAGAATATAAAAACCCACATACTTAACATTATCAAAAATAAATCAATCAATTGGCTCAAAGCAGTATCACTTGTCTCCTTCGTTGATTCTGCATGAGGAAAAAAGTAATAATTTGCTAATAATCATACAAACCACTTGCCGAGTAGTCTTGCACAGCCTGGGCATTCACAAAGTATATGTTTTTGTCTTTTATTTACAACTGCACATCTATCCCTGTGTTCAGAGCATAGTAAAGCAATTCACAGACTATCTTCTTTTGATACACGGAGGTAACACATTACCATTTTAGGTTCTGGAAGTTTTTTCTTCGAACTTTCACTTTTTTCTGCACTCCACAGATTGCCCCTATCAAACCGGCCACGAAGGCATGCAAGTTCTCGTTCACGTTCCTAAGCAAATAAAGGGGAATGAGGGAAAGCTGACAGCTTTAAGATGTCAAAACACTTCAGATTCTGCAGTTAAGTGTGTAACAGTAAGAATATTCCCCAAGCTTATAAGCAAGCTATGAACGTAGCAAGTCATACCTGCTTAAGCTGAAGCGCTAAACTGGCAGTAGAGGAATTTTCATTTTGTTTGAGAAGCCTTTCCTGGATTGTCCTTGTATTTGGGGTAACAGTGGGTGTTCTGCACCTTGGAGTATTCGTACTCTGTACACTCTGTGTGCTACGCTCTTGACAGCGCTCCCCAAAGCGTTCCAGGAAGGGCTTAATTCCCGATCCCCCTACAAGAACAATTATTTTGCCTTGAAAGAAACTCTCAAAAACACAGAAAGAGATCAATGCAGTTTTGCGTCCTGCTGAAGTTTCTCAACGAAGCAATTAAGCTGTCTGCTTTACAGCTCTTACTCCGTTATACTTTATTACACACTAAACCTGAAGTGCAAATCACCACAGTAACAGAACACTGAAGTTAATAAAGCAGCAAATCAGAACCAGTAGATGTCCTTTTCTTAATGTCCATATGTGATCTACCAGCTATTTAAACTAGTTTACTTTTTCAACATTTCCTCTACAACCAGTCTCACTTGCATCCTTCATGTAAATAAGCATTGTAGTACATAAGGCGGGTACATTGTTTGACATCCACTCTGCTTTATTGAGTTTGTCTTTATTGTCAGAGACACAACTCCTGGCCATCATTTCAGAATTCAAGCTATTAGTCCAACTTTCTAGCCCAACAAGCAGTTGAACTCAAAACTGGGGATGATCAGTGCTACCACTGAAAAGACAGACACTATAGCATTTCTATAGCATTTAGCTCCAATTTCTTCTAACACATGCAGACTCTTTATCTGATATTGACTGGATACACGTAGTATCCAACATTTTGAAAGAAGCTTTGAATAGTCTCAACTGATGTTAGCAGGATATGTTTTTACATAGAGAGAAAAGTTACATTGATTTTGCTCTCAAGAGTTGCTAAAACCACATCCAAGAAAATACCCTTGCAAAATATGGAAGCTGTACATTTAGGATAATTATCTTCAGCTCTTCAGGACCTTACTCAAGTTACAGCAGAAAATAGGCATTATCTGATACATTACTTCAAATGCTTAACTAATATGTAGTTTTCAACACAGGACACAAGCCTAATTTGAGCAAACATTTTATTGAAGCTGAAAAACAGCTTACCTGGTGTTGTGGGTTTACCCTTGGGTTCAAGTTGCACATGTGTTCCTTTGACTGGCTCTTCTTTGGACTGAACTGGTTGAGGCAAAGTTGATTTTGCTGTTTGTGTATGCTCTTCAGTTTTCTGAGGGCTGCAGGGATTCTCTGTTAGTGGCTGTCGTACTTCAGATTGTTTAGAACAGGGAACAGTGACTCTTGAGTGTTGTGTTAAAAAATTGTTTGGATCCTTAACAAGGGAAAAAGGAATAACATTAAGATGGGACTGTCTCTCAAGAAGAAAAAGAATGAAAGCATTCTGCACAGCATACCACAATGTAACACACCTATTCCATCAACAATAGAAAAAGCTGAGAATGAGCATTATAAGCTTTTTGCAGATTTTTTTAATCCAGTATGTCAGATACTTTCAGCATCTGATTCCAGATGCTTTTGCCAGCCACTTTAACTATTTTCCCACGTTTCACTGAGACTGAACATGGCAGATATTGTTCAATTTACACTTTTTATGAAATGACAGTAGGCATTTGGTAATACTAATTTCATCATTCTGACTGAATTTTTATAGAGCAATAATATACACAATTTAAGTCAATCAACTATATTAAATTACAGAGTGGAACCCAATATCTCTGTAAGAAGCGCCCTTCAGATGGTCAAGAGCAGCAGTCGATTACTTCAGCACCAACTTTTACAAGACTTCTAAGCACACTCATGTTTATGTCTCACGAAAAGCTGTTTCAGGCCTGCTATTAAGAAAGGACATGGGGGATTGCAATAAAGCAAAATTCATAAACAGGCTAAGACTGCTCACACCAAATCTTTACATCCAGATTAAACAGTTATGACTTAATATTTGTCCCCCCAACACTCAAATCAATTTTTAATCAGCAATTAAATCAGACACTCACCGCTAGCTTTGAGTTTGCTGGTTTATTAATAGAAGCCTCAACAAGCCTTTGAGAACAGGATGCAGCTTCCTGCTTTACACTGCTACTATTGATTCTAGCAGATGCTCCACTTGTAGTGGACAATTTGGATAAACAAGTAGTGCCAGGCTGTTCTTGTGCATTGTTTTGCTTTGCAGATGGATGACTTAGGTCATCTTCCCAGGAGCCAATTGTAGCAGCAAGGTTAGCTAAACGGCCTCTTCTCCCAATAGGGGTATCACTTGCCAGGGCATTAGATGTCTGCTTAGGTGGAGAAACAGACAGATCTTTTGACTGGAGAGGAGACAGAGGAACACATTCAGAGGGATCTGGAAAAAAGAAAACACATTTATTTTGCTAATAAAATATATTGAGTTATATTTGCATCTTAAACTATATATTAAGTGTATCAACAGCTAGGTGTTCTTGCCATCAAGAGAATCACGCTACTAGCTCTGAAGGCATTGAGACTAATCACATTAAACCTCATTGCAAAGCCAATACATTTTTAAACCAAGCAGTTTCCCAGTTTTATGCCACTGTTGTGATAAGCAAGACATCACATTAGCAGAGAAAAAAAAAAACAAACTTATAAAATTAAACTGCAGTCAACAGTTTCATTATTTTAGGCCTTCCCCAGTGCTAATAGTTCTTTATGAAAACTTTAGCATTCACCCACAAAATTATCTTCTGCTAGCAAACAATCATCAACACAAACACTGAAAAACACCAATACTGTTTAGCAAGTGAAAGATACCCTCGCTATCCCAGCAGCGTCTCTGTTCCACCAATTTCTGCATACGCGTCTTGACTGAAAGGGCTGCAGGAGTTTCTGACTTCATGTCTACTTTTCCTTTCTCAACAGGCTGAACTAATGAAGGCCCATTAGAAGCAGGTACATGCAACTCTGAAGTCTTCTCAAGTGAATGACAGCTCATGGAACTTGAAGGAACTGGCTGTAGGTTCTCTGAACTGGAAGCTTGAATCTCCATATTGTCAGGGCAGAGCCTCTTTGATGGCGAAGGCTTTGTACCAGGTTTCACTGTACAGGTCAGAGTATTCAAGCAAATTAGCATTCAAATAACCTAAAATATTTTCAGAGATGGTACAAAACTTTAACACAAATAAAAGTATGATTTATGAATACCCTGATACACCTCCCAAAAACTGCCCTTCCAAAATCTACCAAGCACAAGGCACTATCTTTGGCATTATACAATCATTTTTAAATAGCCTACTAATTACTTAGAGCATCTGCTCTCAGGTTAAGCTAAACATTAGCCATATTCAGTTCTAGTGGTCAGGTAAACTAAGCAGTGATGGATGCAGTTAAGATAAACACTGAGGGTTTTCACTTGCCCTTAGGAAAAAGGAGTTGGGACTTGTATCAAAATACAATCTTTATTAAAGTTGTTGAAAAATACCTTCTTCACCAGGAAGAGGTGCCTGGTTACCAGTTTCCAACAAAGGTTCTCTGACCCTCTTGGTCTGCATTGTGGGTCTTGCTCCCATCTTGGGCCGCTCAGCCATTTTCTTCTGCAGGTTCTCTCGCCTGGCACGGGTTCTTTCAAGGAGTTTCTGAGTAGTCAATAAATCAAGTGTCACTATATATTGCAATAAGCATGTTAACTAGGAATAGTTCAAGTTAAAAACATTTGAATTTTATATAGCATATACTAAGATCCACAATACCAGAAATTATAGCGAAGGCTACATTATGGCAAACACAGCTCTCAGATGATGCTAACTGATCTACTATACTGCAATGTGATAGAAATATTCAAAGTTGGGTTTTCCGACTGGCTATCCCTTCTGAAAGCAGAACGAACAAAATATGTTTTCTGCACTGCCAACTACGTGGGTTTTCTGTCTCCTTTTTCTCACTGTAATAGCCCCTGATCACCATACTTAGATTTTATCCTTGCAACACTCACAGCTACTTGCATTTTCAACAAATACCTGATAGAAAAAAGGTAGCTCACACTGTAGCAAGTTCCAAGCTACCTTCTTGCTATCTGGCTAGTCAGTACATGTTTGCAGGTTAACTGAAGTTCTTTGGCCTACCAGACAGACAACAGGCTGCAGCGTTTTCTTCACAGAGGCAATGGTTTGGGTCTTTTCACCTAGCCACAAACTTACAGGAAAATTGTAGAAACAGTTAAGTTTGAGACACCTACTCTTTTATTATGAAAAGGTGAAGCTACCCAGAAAACAAACTTTGGTTCCAAAGTTCCAATCATTAAATCAACTAGTGTCTCCCATTAGCTTGGCTTTCAAAGGAAATCAGGCTAAAGAGACACAAGCAATAGCAAAATTAAAATGGGGGGGGGGGGGGGGGAGGAGAGGAGAGGAATCTTTCTGTGGAGCCTGAAGTAGTCAGAAATGTTTGCAAGTAATTCTGTTTTTTACCGAACCACCACATGACAGTCTTGAACTGTCAAGTCTTGCTAGTAGGCCTTTTTGACACATTGCTAAGGCATATGGCCAAGCCACCTGATTGGTACTAACCCTCTAAGAAAATACACATCGACGTGGTTGCCAGGCAGTTATAAAAGAAAATTCAAAATTAAATACATGGCTGTTAATATTAAAAAATAATTGTTGCCATTACATCTTCTAAATCAAAAGGTGAATTTCTCTTCCTCAAGCCTAAATTTTAAGGCTATTTATCACACTATTATCTGTATACAGAACATGCAAGGAGATACCAATTAAGCTACCAACAGCATCCTATTTCATTCCCTATCCACTGGAAATTTGAGTACTATGATCATATTCCATAAAAAATAATGTTTTAGTAAATATCCCACACTAGTTAGAAAGTGATTCCTTACAGCATCTGTTAGAAATAGGTTGTGGGTTTGTTCAAGTACTGCATTCATAAACCATTATCACTCAGTTTGATCACATCGAAAGGATACTCACCTACTCCTTTGATCTAGGTTTTAAGATACTATGAGACAAGCAATTGTGTGATTGAACTAATGGCCTTTGAAGGCAAGCATATAAACTGCACTTGTTTGGTGGCACATAAATTATCGTGAGAACTGTGCCAGCCATTATCTGTCCTGTTGCACAGCTATTAAATACACATTTCACATTTTTAACTGTCTAAGGCTGAAGTCTTAAACAATGTTCCATTGTAGGGCAACACAGGACAAATGGAATGCTAATCTCAACAGTTTTTTGTGAAAGCAAAAATCAGCTTCTCTAATTTCCATGGAAGAGGAGGATTTTTGGGGAAAGGGGAGTTGGCAAGACATGTCACAGATGAAATGCCAGGAGTGTTTGCAATGTAAGTTTTCATGCTAGTTGCATCCACAAGTCAAGTTTCCTTATGTCGACCTACAAAAGGCAGAGCTACAAAGTGCATGTAATAACCACATAAATAAAATCTTGAGGGCTATATAAATTAACTATTCTTCTTGCCCAAAGTTGAGTATATCTTCCACAACAGCATTTCTACAGTTCTATTCAAACACAGTCACATTCCTTTCTGTTTTGTTAGTACAGTGAAAGGGAGTTTCAGTTGTTACAAATAGGATGTCACTTCCCAAGAATGCACATGTCTGTTGCTGAGCTCCAACTCCTATTGGCTTTTTGTATCTCAAGTTTTCCATGCAACTGCCGCAATTCAAACTCTGCTATTACACACGATGAGTAAGCCAGTCATCATAACTTGAGGCTTACTTTTCAAGTTCATCAACAGGGTGTTTGCTACAAGTACATTCTCCTAATCAGGAAAGACCTTCCCACTTTAACTGTCGATGGACAATCTTGGTTTTTAAAAAGTATGTTTTAAAGTATATATTTAGCAGCATTAGAGAAGATACTCAGACCCATGTGTGACGGCAAGAATGTGTTCTTAACTACCCTGCTTTACTAGCAGAGTGCAGCAAAGGGAGCAAGTCTATCCACCACATTGAAGGAACAATTAGCTTCAAGTTTCACATATGCAAACTGTCCTGAGCAACTGCATCACTTATTTCGCTTTGGTCATCTTCCATACCAGCAAACCGCACTTTGCTCTATGAATGTCATTAAGCACTTTGAAGTACAAAATAACCTAGACTATTTCTAACATTCTGTAGTACCAAACAAAGCCTTTGCACAAGAAAGGAATTATACAATCAGCAATACACTGAAAGTCACGATTAGTACATTCATTGTGATCCCAAAAAGGTATACACTGCACCATCTCCTCAGTGCGCCCTGCATTAATAGTCTGGTTGAGATTCAGAAGGTTATTAGTATTTACTTGCAAAATGAATCAAAATAAACATTATTTCAGAACTGTCTGATTTGAAAGCATTCCATTGAATCTCACAGCAAGATTTATTTGAGGTTAAATTCAGTGAGACCAGGACAAAATTTGTTACTGAAAAAGTGATCAGCAAACATTGAATTAACAGCATGTTTTGGCCAAATAAAGCTTGAATTACAATGCTTTATATAATCAACACTTACAATGTCTCACCAGTTCCCTGCAACTAACAGAGCATGGTAATTTGTAGATAAATATTACCTGAAAATAGTTAAGTATTAAAATGAAAAACAAAAAAAACAAACCCAAAACAAAACCAAAAAAACCCACAACACTTCCTAGGAGGTGGTAAAAAGCTTTCATTTCAGAAAGCTATTTTGAGCAAAGTTATTAAGCTTCAACACTATTATGGGTCAAATTTGTACACAACAGCAGAATACATATTTGTTTTAGGTTTTGTTGGATATGGATACCTCCGCAGCATAAACATTCTTGGCAAGTCAAGATTTTTAGGCACTCCACAGTACTAGCCAACATTGGAATGAAGTTTACTCTGAGGAGTGGCCTCACCGTTGATCACAGCTTTTCAAAGTCAGCTATCTACAAGAAGGGTGTGTTGAGGCTGGACTAACTCCCAGCACGCAAAACCATTTTCAACTTTGTGCAATAGTCTGGACTTGAAATTTATTTAAGACTAGTTGGATCATGTCACTTACTACCAATTAAGGAAAGAGGTTTCGAATGTTTATACTTAGCAAGCCTTTACATGGGGATATGGTAAATCTGCCTTGGCATAACACATTCAGTTGGTATATTCAGACCGACACATTAGGCTCGGCTTTTTAGATCAGATCTGTGCAGTCACCTGTTTTGGGCACTCTATTTGAAGTATGTCAGTTTGATATACAGATCAGTTTCAAGGGGGGAAGAGACTATTTCACCAAAGTATTTTATTTGGATGTTTTTTTAAAGTAGTTCAGGTTTTGTTTAGGCAGACTGTGGACTGAAGGTCATTTTTACTATGAGATTTCTCAAAGCAGTTACAGAACAGCTCCACAGCTTTACATCTGTCAAACACAGTCAGAGTACAGCACAGCATCTCCAAGAAACCTCTAACCTTCACACAGGTTTAAGATGGTCAATTCCATTCAATTTCACCTCAGGCACACCACACACAAATCCACCCTGACAAATTACTTCCTTTTTTTAAAGGAAAAGGAGGAACTGTGCCTGCCGATGAAAGCAGCCAACCATAGCTTGCAATCATGTCATATAGGGTGCACTTTTAATCAGATAATCACTGCTTTGGCCAGACTTCACACTCAACCTTTAGATAGGGCAGGCTCAAAGCATGTCACTCCCGTTAGCTCCCGGGGTCCCTTCTGTGTCAGCCGAAAATCTTATCGGCCAGACACAGGCGAAGGACAAACAGTAAGGCGCTGGGAAACTCAGTCAGCTCTCAGCTCGGTTTAGCTGAGGCCCTCTCCTCCGCAAAGCCTGCCGTGACAAACCGCTGTCCCCAGAGCGCTGGCGGCCCACAAGCGCCCGGGCAGCTCCAGCAGGGCAAGCCCCAGCACCAGCACGCCGAGCGGCCAGGCCGAGCCTCCCCAGCGCAAATCAAACGGCCCTCTACAAGCAGACGAACGCCCGGAGTAACGTGAACGGGGCCGAGGGACGCTGACAGGCCGGAGCCAGGGCTGGGAGACACTATTCCGCCCCAAGGGCACGTTCACAAGGAGCCGCGGACCCCGCCGCCGCTGACAGCTCGCCCCCGCCCCCTGCCCGGATCGAGCCCCAGCTGCGCCCCCTCCGCAGCTCACGACGCGGGGGCCGGGCCGGCCCACCCCGCGCCCTCACCTCCGTGAACGGGTCCATCGCCGCCGCCGCCCGAGTAGCAGAACTGCCGCCCCAACCGCTCCGCGGATTTGAATTTCAGCGCGCGCCTGAGCTGCGCAGGCGCGAGGCGGTGCGCGGCGGGGGCGTGGCGGGAAGCCGCGCGCCCACGTGACAGCAACCAGGGCCGTCACCGGCAGAGGGAGGTGCTCGCGCTTGCGCACAACCTCCCGCCCGGCGCCGCCGCGGCCATTGATTGACGGGAGACCTATCCAATCCGACGACAGCCTGCCCGCTCACCCCCGCGCGCTGCCCGCCCCCTGAGGCCGCCGTGTGCGGCCGGGGGTGCCCCGGGGCCGGCGGGCCGCCCTGCTCTCTGCAGCGGGCCGGCTCTGTCCTTGCGGGCTGCGGGAGCGGGCCCGGCCCGGCCTGGGCTGCAGCACCCCGGGGCCGGATCTGGCCCCTGCGTGCCGTCGTGCCGCCCAAGGTGCCCATGCGGTGGGAGTGCCTCCAGCCATGGCAGCCCTGCGCCGCCTTTCCCACCTTGCCAGCCCGGCCGTGTGCAATCTCTGAGCTTTTTTAAAAGAAAGCTGAGGATTTTACCTCCTTTACGGGCAAGGAGAGCAATACTGCCTGGTGGACCCCACATCTTGCCGCTCAGTAGGAGTGGCCCCCGAGCCCTTTTCATTTGAAGTTTCATCTTTCAGCCGGCATTGACAGAAAAACGTGATTTCAGTGTTACTTTCTGAAGGGAGAGGGCACTCACCTCAGTGCTGTTGTGAAGGTCGCAGCTCCGGCTCACGTCTTTGACGTTCCTCCTTGAGTTACAGCCCATGGTCTCCCCAAACCTCACCTGCCAGTTCGTCCTGCCGTCCCCTTCACTGTTTCACTGATGGTTCTTAACGTGCAGGTGTTGGGGATGCTGAATTGGCAGAGTCCCATGGGGTGCTCAGATTCAGGTGCCACCTCAAAACCCCATAACTGTGTTGAATGCGGTGGCAAACACAGCTTGGGTTTTCCCTCTGCTGTTCCCCCTATGAGGCTGCTATAGGCCTGACTGCCCAAATGACTAGGCCTTGTCAAATTTCCAGTCTTATCCATACATATCGCCTCCCTTTATACCTTTTTGCATGTGTGCAAATTGCGTGAATGCCTTTCTTACCTACTGCTGTGCTTCTCGCCTCTTGGATTATTTATAAGCAGCAGTGATTTCTTCTTCCAACCCCTACTCTGCCTTGCTAAACAAATCGTACTCTTCTAATTGTCCCCCATGAGCAAATCTTTCCAATGCCTTATTTGCAAACAGCATAGCACCAACATTCAGCAGAATCTAAAGATATAACACAAAATAATCTTTTTTCTGAAGAAATCTTCAAGATTGGACACCCTGGCCAACAAATGTCCTTGCACTGTTCTCGGATAATTGTGGGTTGGAGCAGCCCGAGATCCAGTGTCAGAACTTGCTGGCACACCAGGCTGAAAACTGGGACTTAACCTGATGGGACTTATCACTCATTCATAGTCCATGAACCAACCTGTACACTGGTAAGAAGGCACAGGCATTGCTTCCTTCAAGAGGAGCTAGGTACAGCTATCACCGGGAAATAACGGAAACATTCCTTTAATGGAGCAGTAGAGAATCAATGCGGGCAGATGCCAGAAGACAAAATAGCCAATATGGACCTCAAAGTCATCGGCAGAAAATAAAAAGAATTACCATCAAATCTGTTCTTTCTCCTGCCATCCCAAAGGACAAAAAATCATGCACAATTGGAGCCCTTTAAATATTACAGAATTACTGCAATTTAAACATGCTTTCTGCTTTTACATGTGGATCTATGACATTTATACAGTGCAGCCTCAGCTATTGTTGGTGCATTTCCAAACATGGCTCCATCCATTGCTGTCGTCTTTCAAATGACATGGGATAGTTCATGATGCTCAGCCTAGGGGCCAACCAAAATGGTGTTAGCTGCACTGTTAGTGCACATAATAATCTCATCTGCTATTTAACATTTAAAAAGAGGGAAATAATAATGCTTTTTTTCTGTAGAGTAAATTTCTTGTAAAAATGTTTCTAAAAAGTATATTCTGAAAAATGAAATTGAAATTCCTAGGTGTGTATAACTGCTTAAAGCATCAATGCAACGTGCATATGATAAATGTCCTTTCCTTTTTTGTCTCTGCAGAGCCACTAATTTCCTCATCATTTTGATCCAGACTCTATGTGGCCCTGCTAGAAATAAATTGAATACTTGGTTTCTCATCTTCTCAAGGGGTTATCTGTCTTCAAGAAAAGCAATGGACAGTAAATATATCTTATCCTTTTAGCACTCCAAAGAGCCAAAAAATAGTCAGTCTTTTTTAAGAATGGTGCTATAAAATGGCTACAAAATCCACTGTCTGTCTAATTGTGGGGGGTACAGCCCACAGCAATTGGATTTCCAGAGTTATGTTTTTCTTAATAAATTAATAAAACTATTTTCAATTTATGGGGAAAAAAAAATCAACTGATGTTTCACAATCTGAAAGCATAAAGAAAAAGAGAGGGAAAGAAAGGAATGCCATGTTGAAACCAGCAGCACCATGAGCCAGCTCTGCCTGTGGAAGAGCATTGTATAACGTGCCAGCCTTTTGCATTCAAAAATTATGAATCACACCCTTCACTGTCTGCTTACTCCACGTGATATGGTTTAAGAATTCTTCATGCCAGGGGTAAGCTAACGAAAAGTAATCCTTTCTGTAACGATAAATAACACAATACAAAGCACTTGAGGAACAGCTTTTGCTGGCTTGCAGTTTTCATGGGAATTGACAGCATAGGCATGGAAGCCAGTCATTTGTCTTTTAACATGGCAAGGAAAAATTTTTACTTTCCCAAGTATTCCTTCAAAAATTTTTAGAGCCTATTGACTGTTTTCAGGGATGTATTTTCATTTTCAGCACATTATAGAAGTTTGCATTAGCACTTTAACAAGAATGGAGCACTTTTTAACTAATAAGGAGAGCACTAGCCAAAGTTTATGTAGCTCTGGCTTCCTTACAATATCAATACAATCGTAAATGTAAAATATTGAAGGCGAAAATGCTGATCCCAATGTAGTCCGCTGTACAGCTCCATTCTGTAATCCTCAGAGAATGTTGCCTAAAACTTTCTGCAGAGAGACTGAGTCCATGATTCTGATTCCAAAGGAAAGATAAGCAAGATACTTCCTTAGACTCACAGAAAAATCTCAGTAATCCTGTCATTTAGAGAAAAACACCATTTTCCAACTTGTAATTTCCTTTTATTCACAATTAAGTAATTAAAAGTGAAAGTTGATGCTCATCTATCTTGCCCTTGCAAGCAAATTCAATCTATTGCACAATAATACAGTGCATTATAATGCAGTACGTTGTAGTGTTCCTTGTAGTTTAGATTTACCTTCAAAGTGCATTTTTTAACAGAATATTCACTCTTCTGCTAATCAGTTGGAGAACTGCCATGATTCTGTTACTCATTTCACAGTTAGTATGATTGCATAGGATGCCATAGTGAGGAGAAGCAAATGTATAGTCTAGTACACAGTGTTGTACATCATTATTTCTAGACCGTAGTACCATTAGAATTCATTTTTCCCAGTGACTTCAGGCAAAGGATTTAACCATGGGGAAGAGGCAAGGAGACAGCCCTTGCAGAGCTTCTTGAGGACTGCGCCACCAACGTTGGCATCCCTTCCCTAAGCCCACCACCTTTTTGCCTCCAGTGGATCCTGGAGGATGCATGGTGCAGGTCTGACTCTCTGTGTCTGGGTGTCTAAGATGGAGCCAGGCTGTAAGAAATTCCCCTCTTCACAAGCCCCACACCAGGACCCTTGTTATAAGGGAATCTGCACTACAGAAGAGCAGTAAGAAATATAATATCCATCCTTTCCTCAGTGATTCTGAACTGAAGAGAAAATTATGCCCTCAGATCCTTTTGAGTATCCTAGCATGCCAGAGATTTGGTTTGGGAAAAGGCAGTTTTGCCCCCAAACAATGAATAGAAGGGCTGGTCCACAGTATGGAAAAACACAGCAGTTGGATTAAACTATGTTTTCTATTGCAAATACTACATAATCGGACAGGTTTTGATGAGCAGCATTTAGGGTCTGTTCTTTGTGCCAAGCCAAAGGTGATTATACTGCTTTTGTCAGCTCCTATGATAATCATAGATGCAACTTAGGCTGACATTATCCAGTAAAAGAATATATTTATGTCAGGAATAAGACAGGTTTCGTGAGTCAGTAACCCAATGTGGGACATGGATTTAAATTAAAAATGCTCAGACCACAGGTCTCTCTTCTAGTACCCCGAGTAGGGAATTGATAACCAGCTCAACCAGGCTAAAAGAATGTGAGACCCCACAGCCAATATAGTCTAAACTTTCAGCTGGGACTGTGCTTTATCGTACTAAAAAGCTGCATTTATTACTCTGCCTTGGTAAGTGTAGCTGGGGGAGAAATCCTTTAGCATTTGCTGGGGGAAATATACTACATTTTCAGAATGTACAGAATTTATTTCAAACAGTATGAATTATTTTTGCTCCCTCACTTCTCATTTAAAAATATGGGAGGTTCTCAAGAAAATGCAGGCTCACTGAAGACACCATTTATATTAAAGGTTGGAAAAACACACCATCATTTCTGTTCTACACCACATTACTGTGTGATGACAAGGATGGATTAGTATTAACTGCTGTTAGAGCTGTCTTATATGAGGAGTGATTGAGGGAAAATCACATAAATTGAAGCTGGAGGGAAAAGCAAAAGCATTACAGGGAGAAAGAATAAAAAAAAAAGAGTGGAGAATGGCAAATAACAAGGGAGGATAACAGCAATCAGGAGGAAAAGCGAGAAGAGAAAATACATTCTAATGGAAAAATAGTGAAACAAGGAATGAGAGAAAACTCTTATTTCATAGACAATAAGAGATGGCTGTCAAGTGAACTCAGTTTCAGAAAAAAACTCTGGATGGTCGAGCTCTGCATTTTTACAAGGCTGTGGGAGTTAAGAAACATTTGCCTGTCATGCACTCTGAAAAGATTTATTGTGTTCACAGTTTTCTCTAGTATAATATTGCATTTGTATCACTAAATCACGGAAAGTTTCTAAGTTTCTCAGGACCTTTCATTTAGATCTCCTGACTGATTTACACAAGAGAAAGGGAATTCCTTCTTTTGTGTCTCAGTTATAAAACACCTGCTTTTCTTTCTTTATGTATACGTACAGCTGTACTATTTGCTGACATAGAAATTCTGACATAGAAAGGGCCTGAGAGTACTTAAGTGCCATTACGTTATTTTAGACCATGATGTTAATTTATGGTACCTGAGACATTCTGCAGCATAATGCAAACACACACATCAGCAATTTCACCAGCCAAATTCTATCACATTTTATATTCTTGAAAAAAAATATTAATTTTATTTATTTAATCAATAAATAAACATTATTTGTAATAAAGATAATTAATTTTCTGAAAGATGGAGAAATTAGGAGATTCTTGTCAAAAACCCCACTTCATCAAAAATGTTTTCGATCAGCACTAGTTTCTTTTTTTCAAGACTCAGTATGCTGTAAGCTCAACAGGTGATAATTTTCTGACCTCATTCTTGCCATCTTATTCTTATATTTTAAATAAATAAAAACTATAGGACACACAAAATAAGTCATAAATGATGCAAAGGAAGGCCAAGAATGTTACCTACAAATTTACGTTAAAGTTTTTAAAACTGAAGTAGGTGCTCCACGTTAAGCATAGCCTAATAGCTTTACTAAACAAGGAAAGACCTAAGAATATGAAATGTTTTTTACATGAGTTCAGGATATTATTTTTTTTCCACATTACTTTTCATTCCTCTGAAAGAAATCTATACAGTAACATGAAATATTTTCTGCAGTATGAGCATGTCTACACCAGAGGGTGTTACGTAGATAGGATTTTAGACTGCTTAGTGTTTTCCTTTGGAAATCTTTCAGTATTTGTGGGGAAAAAAAAAAAAAAAAAAGCACATCTGAAATAAGAAGCAGCTGGGTTTAGAGAGAGAATTTCTACTGACATTTGAACAAATGCAATTAAAATGTAACGGTGATGATCTTTTCCACACCCATACCCATGAGGGACACTGGTAATACAGTCATCTCAGCTTCAGTAGAAACTACATATATAACTACACTGAGACACAAGTAAATATCCCTAATCTTTCAGTCTGCTTTTGCTTAAAAACTGTTATGACATGGAAAATCGATTAACTAAAGGAATAGGAAAATAAGATCATGACTCACTGTTAATGAGAGGGACAGAAACATCTGATGCAGTAGAACATAAAGTAGCAGTCTATAGTACAAGTACAGTGTCACTGAATGTCTGGGTGGAATACAATGGAGGGTTGCCTCACCTTGCAATAAAGCATGAAAGAAGGCAAAGGGAATAGAAATGGCCAAGAGGTTATTGTAAATAATTTTTCCCTTGTCATTCCAGTGGTGGTGAGGATTGTCGGAGCCCCGAACATGTCTCTCCACATCTCCAGGGGCTTTGGCTGCCTGGAATCAAAGTGTACAATGAGATGGTGGAGGTCTTGAGCCGTGAAGAGAGCTGCTGCTCCCTGACAACGGTTTGCAAGTGGCTTGGTATGGGCAGCTTGTCTTCTATGTCTCATCCCAAAATGTCTTCTGAACTCAGTGGATCTGTAGGGAGGAAAGACCAGGTGTGCTGTGCACTGCCTCCCACTCAGAGGCTCTGGAGCTCCAACTCTGGGACTCTATGATAAACTGGTACCCGGATACCCAGGGAATATCTAAAACCATGCATGAGATGGAGGAGAATAAAGTCTGAAAAGAACTTTGTCTTGGCTTATGCTTCTTCCAAGCTTGAACACTACTTCCATCAGCTGAATTTGTCACTGGTACTATTTGATAGGGTTTATTCACTATGGAGTAAATAAAGTAGTCCCAGCTGTTTTATAGTTCCATCTAACCCCACAAACTATGCAGGAACCTGCAAGGTAAAGCTAGGTAGCAGTGCCAGGCACATACTTGGAAAAGAGAGGAGGCTTACACCTGGGGTTCTGCCTCCCATTAGGTCCAGTGCTTTTCCTTGAAAACAGGACTTGATAGAAGACCACCGTCTCCAGGCCAGGCAAAGCCCCTTCTGCTCTACAGATCCTGTCCTAAGTGAGAGGATCTAGATGTCCATGAAATTAAATGCTCTGATGAAGAAGCAGGTTACTGCTTTTTCCCCAGCTGCTGGGACTTTGCCTACTGAGGTCAACTGTGAAGGGTCCCCTGCTCCCAGCCCTGGCACACCAGCTCTAGGAGAGCGCTAGCCCACGCATGCAGGTGAGGGCTCCTTCTCCAAAGCACCATGCAGTCAGACCTATTACTGCACAAGTTGCAGCTTGTAAAAAGCTGCTAAGGCAGTGGTTTGTGTTTTTTAGATATCCCCTTTTCATTTTCTAAGTCTGCTGTACAGCCTGGACCAACAAAAAATAGGGGATCAGGTAGGCGGTGTGGAAGAGGAAGGGATAAGGAAATGAATGGCAATAGGAAGAGGAACATCGTAGTTTTCTCAGGTTGGTTAAGAAACAAGTGAAGCCCCTGCCTGACCAGCCAAAAAGGGTGATGCATTGCTATGACAACATTTGCTTTCAATTGGAATTACCCTAGCACCGCAAAACAGTTCGAAAGGAGGCAGACTTCAAAAGGCCCAAAGGCAAAATACGAACATTTAAAAATATCTCATTATTTGGGGGCAGACTGTTGTTAGCCTTACCTGCTATTTGTGTTGCCACAGCAGGGTACCTGTGACTCATCTGCAGGTGTTTGCAGTTCCTGCAGGATGGCTGCCTGCCAGTCCTGCCTGCCACTGCCGAAAGCAACACCCTGCCATTCCCAGAGGGACCCCTGTAGCGACAAGACACTGCTGCAGAACTGTGCAGACTGTTAGACAGGTCAAGAGGGGTGTATCAGTCCATCAGTTCATACTGTGAGCAGGTGTATGCTTTACTGAGACTAATGTATTTATATAAAGCAGTTCTTTGCCATAGAAATGCAGCCTCTTTTATCTTGGTAGGTATAAGGGCATTTGTAAGTGTACAATAGACCTCTCTGATTTTTTTCCCCATGTGATAATGGATGTCAGATACGTTTGTAGGTTCACATCATGAGGATCTTATACTGCTTTGACTTCTCTGAACTGTACTGCAACTTTTGCCTGCATTTTGTTTCCCTGTGTTGGTCAGGGTTTATGGTATTGAGCCTCCTTAACATAAAGCAGGAACAAATTCAGTGGATAAATCAATTTGAATACTGGAGCTGTATCAAGTTGTGCTCTTCAAGGCATCTTAAAATAGCAGTCCCATTGAGCAAGACTATGAGTAAGCAGCTCCCACAAGCATGTGCTGCCTTTTCTGTGTACTAGAAACGTGGGGCCCAGCTGGAATCAGACGGCAATGTCAGACATTTCTGAAGGAGCCCCTAGAAAAAATAGGTCTGGAAGGACGGTCAGTTGGAGTCACATAGTCAATGAAATTGTATGGTCAGAAGATACTCAGCTAGCTATGAGTCATTAAGTCGGGGACAGGAGGCTAACCTTGCCCTGTGATAGCCCTGAGGCCGTGCCAAATTATGCAGAGTTAGTTAAGGACTCTTATTCTCAGCTTTCCCAGTTCCTCAAGGATTCTTTCTTGTCAGCACAGAGAAGCGGAAGAAAGATGTTTGTGTGAATATGGGGGAGGAACCAAATAAAACCAATGTTAAAAAAAGTGTGTGTATATATATGTATATGCATATTTAAAATCCAAATGCGGATATACACATATATATTTATATGTGTGTGTGTGTGTGAATTTTGCAGTGTTAGCTTGCGACAGATGTAGAGATGAATAAAATGTATCACTGCTCTTCCAGACTGTACATGTGGAAGACCTTATTAATGCTAATATTCCTATATTCTTCTGCATGCAAGATATTGCAGTATTTTTAACGAGGTGAATATGAGATCATCTCTGAAGACATGACCAGGTAAATCTGAAATTGTCTCTGGAAGTAATGTTATGTTGAAGCTGAAAGACAAGATGCATGTCAGCTTTAATTCTGTCTCCTAACAATGGATACGTGATACCAAGATACAGACCTATTTGCATTGTGGAACTGTATTATTTAAGCTGCATTCCACCATGTGGCTCATCTAAACCTTACCATTTGTCCCCATGTCCTCTCACCTTGCTACAATAGGATCCGTGCCAGTTGCACCAATAGCTTCCAGGATTTTTTTCATGACAGAGTAGCTTGACTTTTTCCCACTGTCTGTCTGGACAGACTTGCAAGCTAAAATGCTTTTAAGGTCAGAACTGCTAGAGGTACATTAAACATATATACAGCATTCTTGTCATATTGAGATACTTAGTAATGTCTTTCTTCACTGAGCTTTCCATGTTATGCTTTTAATCAACAAATGTGACAAATCTTGCTCAGAGCCAAAGCAGAAAACAAGGGCAGGTGGCCTTTTAGCATCCCTCCTCTGCGCCTTCTGCTACTGCCTTTGGCATCCTCTTGCTAGAGCCAGGCACTAGCATGATCTAACAAAACCTTCAAGCCATCCTCCAAAGGAAAAAGACTATTAGGAAAAGAAAACAAAAAGCAGAGGCAGCAGTTTCAATGGCGACCAAATGCCCAAGCGCTTGGCGAAACCAGGAAGAAGCAGGCAGATTAGAAACATGGAGAGAAGGCATCCACTGGAGTGAGCGAGGAGAGGGGATAGATGTGTAGAATACACATCAAAAGCTGGAGTTACCCATTTAATTCCTCTGGCTTCCAAGCATATTTAAAGTACCACCTTGTTACAGGAGAATTTATGGTCTAGACAGCAAAACCACTGGGGAGTTATGGTAAAATGGTACATTGACTTTACATTGCAGCAGCCCTCTATTGTTCCTTCATCTGCTGTGCTGATTATTTGCAGCATTTGAACTGATTTGCTGTTCTGGTTTTGAGGTTTTTTTGTAATTGCCATGTATCACAAGCAAACAGTAACCCATTACTGATAGCTTTGTCTCTCTAAATTTAGAAGTGTTTATTCAGTTCCTGCAATTTGAGATTTGGAGACAAGCCTGAGGGTTCCAGAAACTACACCGTTTGCAAAGTCCTTTAAAGGATATTTTTGGTTAAACTTAGACAATGTTGGCAGAGCATGTATCTTCTCTGTTCCTCAAAGAATTCAAGTTAAAAGAGATATCAAATCTGTCAGCTAGGTAGAAGTGTGTTTCAGCACTAGCTCTTCATTAGCAAACTGAGAACAATGACACTTCAGTCTTTTCATAGCTAGTCTTTAAGAATGCCTGTCTTTGACTCTGTGTGAGGCAGTAGTAAATAAAATGAAAATATGTTCTTTAAGCTTTTTTTTTTTAAAAAAAAATATTGCCTGTGAAGAGTGACATGAAAGCAGACAGAACTATCTCATCTACATCCGCCTAGTCGCATGATTGCATACGTACAGGTGTCTACAAGGATTCATGAAGTTCAGTAAACTTTTCCAGGTAGGACTCAGAAAGAGGTTCTCAGAAGTACCGACAATCTGTGATCTGGTGGAATTTCCATCCCTGCAAAGTCATGGTACAGCTAGGTCTTACACCTTACAGGACAATGTTATGGAGGGAGTCTGTGTACAGTGCATCGCAGGTATGAATTTATTGATAGGAGGGAAGGTGGCAGACATTTAAGCTATTCAACCAAAGCAGCGCACAACTTCCCAGCTCTCCTCTCCCTGGCATATCACTACATTCACATAATGTACGTTGAGCACTATTGCACTGTTGAGTCACTTGCAATTCAATTGCTTTCTCCATTAAGTATTTACCATTTAGAAGAATCAAGGCATTAACACACTCAAATCTGTTCTTGTGCAATCTGGCTTCAGTGATGCCCTTAAGTCTGCATGAAGAGTACAAAATCTTCCTACACCATACCTACGTTAAATGATTACACAACTGTAATTGCTAAGGTAGAATAACTTGTTTCTATTTGCTGTTCAACAGGCATTCTAAAAGATGCAGGTTAGATTTCAAGGAGCGGAAGGTTTCACAAGCAAAGCAAGAGGTTGCACAACAAGAACAGAAGGTGCAATATAAAGTCTATCTTCTGCTTTAAATTCTGTTGATTAGCAGCGTACGGTAACCTTGTTGATTACTAAAATGAGTTACTGCCCCCAACTGTTGCCTCTGATCCAGTTCCTCCGTTCTCTTTAGCATGAGACAACAGCTCCTTGTGCCCTCCCGGGGAGAAACAGTCCCTGCTGAGCACCCCTGGCCCCTGCGGCCCCCGGCCCCTGCTGAGCACCCCTGGCCCCTGCAGCCCTTCCTCCGCCTGCCTTAGGCCCAGCAGATGAGCATCGATCACCCCGCTGTTACCAGTCACGCCAAAGGTGACAGCTGGCAGTGACCCATGGATTCAGTGCAAGCGACACCCCCCAGGCTCCTGCCACCCCGCCGGCGCCTGAGGCCGGGCCCGGCCGCGCCGCCGCGGTGCTCCCGGCGGTGCCTGCGGGGGCAGCTGGGCGCCCGCCCCGCCGCCCGCCCCTGCACTACAGCCCCCGGGATGCAGCGCGGCCCCCGCCCCGGCCACGCCAGCGCCGGGCGGCCCGCGGCCCGCCGGGACTTGTGGTCTGCGGGGCCCGGGCGGGCGCCGGGCCGGGGCTCCCTCAGCCTCCGCCGCGGCGGGGCCAGGCGGGCTGCGTGAGGCGTCGGGGCCCCGGCACGGCCCTCGCCGCCTCCGGCGCCGCTCGCTGCCCTTCTCCCCGCCTCCTCCCGGGGCTCCCCGCCCAGGAGGCGGGAGCCTGCGGCCCGCCCCGGCCGGGCCCGCCGCGCAGGGGGAAGCCGGCGGGGCAAGAGCGGCGGCGACTGCCCGGCGGAGCACGATGCTGGAGTCCATCCGTGTCACCGGTGAGTACCGCCCCCGGGGACGCGGCCTGAGGCGGGACCGGGCACCGGCTGCGCCTCGGGGGCGGCTGGGGCGTCGCCGGCTTGGCGAGGGGCTTGGGGCGGCGGGAGGGGGCAAGGTGGGGCCGCTTTCGCGCGGCCCCTCAGGCGCCCCCGGCCCGCTGAGGCAGCGGCCCGCTGGCACCGGCTCCCCCGCGGGGAAAGCGACGCCCGGGGCGGCGCCACGGGGCTCCCGTGAGCGTACGGCGCCGCGGGGACGAGGGACGGCGCCTCGTCCCTACCTGCCCGGCAGGGAGGCGACCGCAGCTCCGCCGGTGGCCGGGCCCGGCCCCTGCCCGGCGAGGGGGCGACACCCGCCCGCCGTCGGTGGGGCGAGGGGCCGAAGATGCGGCTGAGAACGCTAATAAAACTCTTCCTAATTATATCTGGTGTCTCTGGCTCTTTGGCTCGCCTCTTGGCCGTGTTTTCTGGGAAGTTAACAAGCCTTTGTCATGCATGTGTATAAAGACCTGTATTACGGCTGTATAAGGGTAATATGGAAAAGTGTTGGTTACCACACAGAACTGCCCTCCCCAGTGCTGCCTGTATGTGGTATGTAGGAAAACCTACAATACGGCTGCTGCAAAACAGTTTTTTCACGCCGATGTTTACCTTGTTTAAATTTGACGTCTTTTCATGTGTCATTATTTCAGCTGCTTCAAGCCACTGTTACTACAGGGAAATCTATGTAGAAGAGATCTGGTGGAGAGATGGCTTAGCGTCCCCTCACACAATACTGTTACAATCATTATTAAGATTTCTTACAAGTGCTCTTTCTCTGCGTAATTTATATGCCACTCCATCTGCCCACAGATATGAGTAGGGTCTTATTTCTGGTAATGGGACAAGAAATAAAGTTCATGGAATTGGAGCATCCCTAGACATGTACAACAGCAACTGTAATAATAAAGGATGGAGATTTCTTAAAAGGAAAGGTCGTTATTTTGGGTCCATGCTTCTCCATCAAATATTCCTGAACACACCTGTGCTGCAGTAGAACAAGCTAGAGATCTGCTTGGATGGGAGTTTCATCCTGGGCAGGTCTATCTGTAAATCAGTGTTTTGTGATGATGTCCTGAGTCTATTAAGTCAGTGGCAGTTTGTTACTTGATTTCATTAGGTCCAGGTCTTCACTTTTGCTGATTATTACTGCACTCACATAATTTAATTTGAAGAACCTGAATTTGGAGTCAGTTACATAAGACCGTATCACAGTGTGGAAACATGCAAGAAACTGCTTGCCAGTCAGTCCATACTTTTTGTGTTTTTTGAGTAGAAACGGTGCATCTTACATATCTTGTAATTTTAACAAAGAAAAAACCAAACTGTAAAGTCCAAAATCATGCCAATGAGTCCTATAAGTGCTGGATCTTTCAGAGTTATTTACAGACATTGGCAGTTAATGAATCAGACACAGAAACTGGCTCATAGTTGAAACTTGCGCTTGGTTTTGGAGCTTAGAATTAAAGCTGAATGACAAATAATATTGTTACAGGAGGAAAGTAAATAGGTGGGTAATTTTTTTTGGAAAAAAAAAAGCGCCTTAGATTAAATGTCAAAGTTCCCAACATCATACAGGCTCTAGTTAATAACCAACATGCAGAGAAAATAGAAAATAGCTCAGCGTTAGTCTTTTTACAGATCACTGGCTAATTCTACAGCAAAACCATTTTCAGTCATTATAGATGGTACTTCCAGTGCTGTGTAATTCAGGTTGCCTGATGCTTCCTGTTCAAAGCTTGAGTGTTTGCAAACTTTAAGGGTGTTTATAGTGGTGAGGAAATAGACTACAGGATTCTGATCAGATTCTGTTACACCACAGACATCAGCCTGAAGTAGCTGAGACAGTGGAATGTCACAGGTTCATATACAACATGCTCTGTTGCCTGTTTTATGCAGAATATTATTTACACACCCCTCTGTGCACACAAACCATACAGTCTAGAGCTCATAATGACAGGTAGTTGTTAATCTGTTCATATTACCTGAATATCAAAGATGAATATTTTTTTGTAATGTACACATTTTTTTGTAATTTGCAAAATGTGTCAAAGGAGGAATCTTACTTGTCACATCTGTATGCTTTCTTCTCATTTCTTAGTTTCAAACTTCACTGTTTTCTTACTTGTAGACAGATCACAGCCATTATTTGCATTTCTCTAAATTCAGAAACTCAAGCTATTGGGAGTGGTTTCTGATTGTGAATAAAAAGAAAATCAAGCATATTCTAAGATGGTAATGGTGAATTAAATGGTCACTAAAAGCAGTGGCTCAGACCATTATAGAGTAGGAGGAACTACTCCCAAGAACATCTTTGCTAAGCACCTTAAGAATCATACCTGTGGTTTGGAAAGGATTTGTCCATTATGCATATATAACCTGAGTGACAGCTGCTTGAAAACCGCAGGAGCTCTCTTTTTTAGATCAAGGCTAGCTGGACAGAGAGAGATCTGTGCCCACAAATATCTGTCATTAACCTCATTCCACCTGTGGAACAGGTGTTTAAGAAGCTGCCTGGATAGTAGCTACCCAGTAACCTAAAGGAAGATTTTTCTACAACAGTCTCCAAAGTCTGGAAGAGTTCTTACATTTTACCACACATATGATTAACATATAAAAGATTAGCTCAATGTGTCAATTTCTAAAGGATGGAAACCAATAATATAACCTAGCTCCTGAATATAACATCTTTTTCCTAACTAATAATCTCTGACAAGATTAGGCAGTGTCTGCGGTGCTACAAGACTCAAAGCTAGTGACTGGGGTGCAATTTAGACATGGAAAGCATTTCATTAGTGCAGATTTATAATTAGATTTGTGGTTCCCACATATCCTCTGTTAGCAGTCTTGGGGTACATCCCTTCTCCAGTACTGCTGTGATAGTGGAATAGCTACACGCATATAAATGAAGTTACACTGGGGTAAAACTCCCCTGTTGGCAAAACCAAGCCTGTGGCATTTTGTATTGTGCTGTGACATGTAGTACATTTGTATCTGCACAACGAAGTGAGGCCAGTCCTGCCAATTCTAGCAGGTATCTTGAAAGCAATGGGATTTTGGCTAGGGCACAGCCTGCTCCTGTGGGGAGAGCCTGTAGACACATGGTGGGGTTGCCTCTGGCGGGCTGCCCTGCTAACCCACCTTACAGGGCAGCAGAAACCAAACACAGCAGCTCCAAAGAGCGGCAGAGCTCTACTCTGGCCCAGGACAGACCAAGTTTCCATTGAACAGGAGGGGTTTCTGCCCTTTGGTACCCTAATGATGTCAAAATGGGGACAGGCAGCTCTTTTGCCCCCTCCTTCTTGCTTCTTTCTACATCACCTTCCGCTCCAAACCTGTCAGATTGTTTCATTTAGAAATTCACCCATGTCTCTAGGACCTATGCTTTTTTATTACAGTGTTGTTGCTGAGAGTAACAAAATATAAATAATGATGGGAAATCTTTTGGGGGGAGGCTGTGCTAGTTTTGTTGTGGATTTTTTAAATTGTTGAAAGGCTTGGGGCTTTGTGACTGAGTGTTTGAAAGCGAGAGTAACGCAGGGGATCTTTGTACATAAATTACATGTGTTAGGCTCTCAAAGGTAACTGGAGGCTTGGGCATATGTTCTTTGAAAGTTTGCTGCTGCAAAAACTGAAAAATGTAAAGTCAGGAAGTTCAAATTTGTACTTCTCAGAGCACATGTGGATGAGACACAAAAGATAAAATCTGTATGATATGTAGCGTGATACGCAGGATAGAGTTATGCCATAGCATGGTGATTTTCAGTTTGCCTTTTCTATACCTTTAAGAAGTAATCTATTGATGTCTGTTCTATGGTACCCAGAGTTTAAACGATGGAGATCACTGCTAGCAATCTGTGTAATTAATGTGAGTTGATAATCCATTCTCTGACTGGCTGCTTTATAGCAGTATGGTATCTCAGTACACTGAAGTGTGTTTTCAGAACACAGGCTGTGCAATGAATTGGTTTTATAGTGAGGATACTAGACCTCTGTTTCAATCGCCAGACACTGCTAATTCTTGGAAACTCTTACATACAGTTTAGTAAGTCAAGTTACCTAGAAGACATATTTTAATTTGATTGATGCTAACTTACAGCTGTGAGTTTAAAATTATAACTATTACAGATTAAACAAATGTACTAGAGAAAGAACTTTAAAATTTGGCGTTTTGCAACATGATTTTGATGTCTCAAATATTATTTTCTAATTTATTTTGTAAAATAGTGGTGGTCACAGGGCCAATCAAAACATTTAGATCAGCAGTTAAATGACTTCTGTGAAAACTGAAGTGTTATCTAATATAATCTTCTAAATCTGCTGGATTATCTGTTTATTCTAGGTTTCCAACACAAATATGCATCAAACAGTATTATTCTTTAATCAGAAGAAAACTAAGGACAGCCAGACTTTGTTTGGCAGCTGAAAAATCACTTTTCTATGAGATGGCACATACAAAGTAACTACAGAATTGGGGACAACTATTTTTGATATCAGCCATGTGTATGTGAAACCTGCCAGTGTATATTCAGCACTCAACCATCATTTGTGACACTTGCAGTAGAATTCTGACTCGTGATTTTCAGAAATTAACTAGATATAAATACACTTATTACTGGCTAACTGTACTACTTAGCTCTGAAAGCTTACTCTCATAAGTTTTTGGTATTGGATTAACACAAAATCTTGGAGGGGATTAAGGTAATTTTGAGTTATTTAAATTCTGTTTCTGGTGGGTTTTTTTTCTTTTCTATTTATCGCTTCTTACATACATGTGTGGTATTAATTCAAATTATTCTCTGTGTAGTAGCAATTTATGGCATCTCTGCTCTTTGTGGCTTTTGATAATTGATCAGTAGAGAAGATGAAGCATTACTGCCACTAGCATTACATTATTATCTTGTCTGTATTTTAACAAGTAGCTGTGTAATTTTCAACTTCAATTTTGTCTACACAAGCAAATTCACATGCTCAGAAATGGGTTCAGACATTCTGGAAACCTTGCTTTTCATTTATCCTTGTAAAAAGTAACGGTACAGGTCTGAAGTCAATCTCAAATATTTGCCAAGAAATATGTGAGAGTGGTCATCCTATTCTGTTGTCCAAAAAAATGCAACACATTTTATGGTAGTTGTTCTGATGTTGTTTTCCTTGTGGTGGGAACTACAGTTTCTCATCACAACAAGCAAGAGAAGCCACGTAGGCAGGTTGTCACGTATGCGATAAGAATGATCTGACAGAATTTGAACAGGAATGCCAAGGAGCTGTTCCTGCACCAAGAGCAGAAAGGGAATTTGCAAATTTACTGTGAAACAAAACTGAGCTTGCGTAAGTTACACATGCTTTAGTAGAACAAAATAAATCTAATGCTTTTGTCTTTCTCTTCCCAGTAGAGGAAACACCCAGGCTGCATATTTTCCATTGTATGTTCATGCAAATAGGACCTCAGTCTTTTTGTTTTTTAGGAAGCATCTTCAGGAGAACTGAGGAGCACAGATTGACATGGAACTCACAGAGGTCCAACAGCATGAAATAAGTTGTCATGGTGCTTATGTTGGGAGCAAAACCTAATTTTATTGTGAAAACAAAGCTGAAATTAAACTACATCAAATTTTTTCCCCTTGGAGGCATTTAATGATCTCTTGCTAATGTCCCATTCAGAATATAATTACTGTATGTAAAGTAATTACAGCTCAGTTATGTATTACTGTGGGCTGAAGCTCAAATCCCTTTTGCAGGCTTTAATCAAGCTCCGGCCGATCTCCTGTTCTGTGAATCCTTTCATTTTAGGTGCAGAAGTAGGAAGCATTTCTCTGTGACAGCATTTATTTGCGTGCTTACTTTCTGGTCACCTAATGTTCTAGGATGAACTGGTTGGCAAGAGAAGGGGATGGTTAGAACCAGTGAAGAGAGGTCACTTCTCTCCAACAAGCCAGCTCAAATTACAGTTTCAGTCCTCAATCACTTTTCCTTGCAGCTGCTCTGCACCAGGGACCTCCCCTGAAAGCTATGCTTAGGTGTTAAGAGCAAGAAAGGAGGATTCATTCATTAAAGGAACATTATTTGCTTCTTGCATTCATTTTCTTCTCAAGTGTTTTCTTAAAGCTAGCAACTTTGACTAGATGAAATGACAGCGTTGTCTTAAGGATACTCAGAGGTGTGTTTGTAACTATCTGGTTTCTCCTCTTTATATATAGCTTACTGTCTGTATTAAGAAGGAATATGTGAAACTGAAGTCTTCTTATACTACTATTCATATGGTGGTGTAAATTGTTCACAGTGGCAGGCCCATTCTGATGTTCTCTTCTTTTCTGAGAGTAAATTCTGTGAATCAGATTTTGCAGATGAGACCATACCAGACTGCTTATATCACAGCACAGATCCCTGTGGGACTGCACTGTAAATACTGCTCACATACTCCTATACAGTTTCCTTTTTTTTTAGGTTATTCTTTACCCATACAGAAAGCCTTCCTTGCATGATACAGGTCAATCAGATTTGTTGATACGACAGTACACATTCATAAAGTCCTCCACAGGGTCTTGTTTTAAACAGGCTAGTTCTTAGCTGCAAACGGTGCACTCATGCATGGAGATGCAACCATAAAATACTTGCTTAGCTGGATCTTGCAAGTCCCAGTCTAGTTGTTCAAAAGTGGTATATACACACAATTCTCCCATATGTCTAGAAGTCAAGATTAACTTGATGTGACTGCAGTTAAAACAAGTTCTGTGTTTCATTGATGTTGCAGTTTTGAGTCCTTAAGATTAGTATTGCTGTATGAAACAATCACATTTGTCCTCAGCTTTTCCTTTTTTCTTTTCCCACCCACACCCCACCCCACCCCATCCTCAATGCAGAAAAACTTCACTGGCGTAAGACAGAGCTTTCCAAGAAATCAGTCCTGAGTCCAGAAGAACATAAGCTGAACATTAATAATGAAAACAGCCTCCAGCACCCACCATCTGGGATCCTTAAGGACATTTTCACGACAGGAACCAGTAGCTACAATGTCCTTCTGCAGAGCAAAGAGGAGAAAAAACACCACGCTCAAAAGCAGTCATCTGCTCACCACAAGAAACACAGAAAAACTACAAAGTCTTCTACCACCTTGCGAGGCAATGAGCACCGCCGAATCAAAGTCCCACTACCCTTGCTCAGCGGCGGGTGGTACCACACAAACAGACAGCCCTCCATCATTGTCACTAGCCCAGTGTCTCCCAGCATGAAGTTTACAAACAGTATTTCAGTTGCAGGGAGCAGCATAGGACTGCCATCTCGACCCAGAAGTAGAACTATGAGGCATTTTAATCTAACAAAGCCAAAACAGTCACAGTCCTCAAAAAGCCATGGAAAAGAAGGTGATGGCTCCAGCCGAAAACTCTGTTTACTGACTGCAATCAAGCCTTCCAACGTGGAGAAAGAGAAGATGAAATTCTTCAACTCAGATTTCACATACAATCCTCAGTTTGAATATGCAAACCCTGCTCTGCCAAACGTGTTAGCTAAGCACAGCCATGCATCTGACAGATTTCTTAAGCAGGTATAGTTACTTTTTTCCCTCCTTTTCCACTGTTTATTTTTTTCTACGCCTATTAAGATGGTGTTTGGCTTTGTTTGTATCAAGTTGTTTGTCCTTATCATCCTCCCCTACTGTTTGAAAAGCGCATCAAAGATGAGAATACAATAGTAGAACCAAAAGAAAATATTTGTGATTAAAAAACAAAAGCCTTCCTAATATTTACCAGATTCTATAGGATAAAGGCACTCTTCCTTATAAGTTATTTAAGAATTTAATTTTAGGCAATGAAGCAGCGTCAAATACAGGAAAAATACAACGCCTACGTAGGCTTTAATAAACAGAGGAAAAAAGCAGTGTAGAAATCCTGCCAATCCTCTTGGTGACACAGGAATTGGGAGGGAATAGCAATTATTTGAGGTCATGGTTATTGAATAAGCATATGTTGATGTTCCCTGTTTTAATTAACTTTGAAAGGATATTTGCATATACATCAGGCTTTATCAAGCAGCAGAAAAATTCCATTCCGGAGAGAGGTAAAATTTAAAAAGACAGCCCCCACCCCCTTTGTTTTTTATATACTATGCAGCCACACTGCTAACATAGCTACAGATGTTCCCATTCTGTGTAACTACCCTGTCTTCCTACCTGCCTTTGAGTCACAAATACCAGAACCCAACCAGAACAAAAACCTGGTTTCAACTTTGACCTAAGTGACAAAACCCAGTGCTTATCTATATAATAACAGAAGCAGTCCTGTTCCCACTTTTGCTATTTTAAAATGGTTTAGAGAGATCCCATAAGCTTTTTTAAATAAAATATGTCGTTTCAAGTGATACTTAACTTGAGAAGAAATCCTGCTATTCCATAAGTTTCATTTATTTGTGTTATGAATATTTCACTGACATACACATACACCACACCATCTCAATTCCTGGTGAAAAGGATACATGAATTAAAGTACCATGGATTAGAATAACTGACCCTTGACTTCTGAAGTATCTGGTTTTTTGGTTTTGTGGGGTTTTTTTTCCCTCCAAATCAAAAAATGCACATGGGTGTTATTACCCATTAAGTCATTGGATTGTAAGGTTTGGTCTGCTTTTCATATTAAAATATATAGATATTTTAAAAACTCAGTAGTTGGGTTTTCATGAGGAGTTTATTTTCATTACGAGAACAGCTGTTCTGTTCTCAAAATCAGCTTCCACATTTCTAAACTAAATCATACTGACACCAAATAAAACTACTCCTTGACTAGCACTTTTTAGCAAGTTTTCTTTATTTTTCATAGCAATATTAGCAACATTAATCATAGATTAGAGCAAATCAACAATAACTAATTTGCCAAACTGAATTTAATACAAGTGATCCCATTCAGTGTGAGTTAGCAAAGCCTTAAAAATCATTTTATGCATGATTATTTTACAGAGGAGGCCTGTCATTGATTTACTTTAAACAAAACCCCCCACACTTAAATAATGAATTTTTTAATAGTGAATGATTCCTCAGTTTTACTCCAATTTGTAACTTTTTTCCCCTTTATCTTCAAACTGTGGGAAAATAAAGGCTTTATAACACCTCTATGAAAAGCAGGGAAGGATTTAATATTCAATGAAGTATGATATGTCTGAAACTTACTAAGGAGGATGTAAATCTTTTCATAAGATTTAGAAGCTCTTAGGAAGAAAAGTATTTCTTCAGAGTTCTGTTCCTAAAAATACTGAACAATATATTGCACTTCATATAAATGACTGAAAAAACAGCTTTAACACAGCTCCAAGCCCAGCAGGTGGCACACTCTCTTTTTTTATCTGCAACTGGCTTTAAAATTTTTCATCTCCATGCAGATTTGAATTTCACTGCATGCAAATTTGCTATCCAGAAAAAGCAGCATTAATCAAAATTTTAATCAGCACATATTGTATGAGCACTTGCTTTTTCTCAGTATTTTTTTTTCCTCTATGCAGATTTTACTTGTCAGAAGAAACAGATAGGTATCTTATAGGAAGTATGAAGTTCAGGAAAGATGACTTCAGTTGCAAAAAAAGTATTTACAGTTACAGTATAAAGATTTGGGTCTTCAGTGTACAACTGCATGTAGTTATCCTTTATCCTGCAACAAGGATAAATTCAGTTTTGTTTTCTAAAACATTTTTGGCTTTCGTTTGTTGCTGCACTTATTTTAGGAAGCTTTGCTTTCTGTGAACATAATTATTCCTGTTTTATTCTGTAAAAGGTGCTTATAGCAACTTAGATTTGCTTGCTCTTCTATGACTAATATCTCTGTAAAACCAGCTTTTTACTGACAGAACTCACCAATTTTATAGGGGACTTTTAGGATATTTCAGTGAATTGAGCTCCAAACCCGACATTTCAGAATTATAGAGGATTTTTAATAATGTAAAAAATATTTTTACCCACAGCTGTGCATAGCCTGCTAGGACTTTAAAACAGATTGTGTTTTCTTGTTGCCCTTTCTGCTTTTGTGCATGTCTGTGGAATTGGTTAATACAGCATTACAGCAACATATCTAGAAGATGAATCACACCCTGCCCCACTTATTTATGTATTTATTTATTTAAGGCAAAGAAAACTGTGGATTTCCAAACCAGTAACACAGCAATGCTGCAATGGGGAACACGCAGGCTTGTAAGCACCCACTTTACCTCCCAGTCCTCTAGTCAGATAAAGATTTTAAACCTTGGGCACAGCCCAACACTTCTATTGATTGACTTTTCACAGACAAAGAGTAAACATTTTTGAATTATTAATACACTTGAAAATAATGTTTTTAGCGTCTCTTCTCGTACTTTGTTCTGTTTCTTTTTTTCTCTCTTCTACTTTATCTTGCTTTCTTTATAATTAAGTTCTTTCATGAGTCACACAATGTGTGGCTTTAGGGAAGAGAGCTTGAGAATAAAAAATATTATGCAGACTTGCAGCTTTTCACATTGATTGACATATCTAATATTACATAAATTAATTCTCTCATTCCTGTGTTTCAAGGTCAGCGCAGCAACTGCACGCTCTAAGTGCTATGAAAGCTTTCATATTAGCACTCCTTCTGGCTCAAACTACTCATCCTTCATTGTTAAGTTCTCTTTACACTTAGAGTATTTGTTATTTTTGCAAAGATGATAGAAGTGGCAATACTTAGCTAGAAGTAATCGTCCGTAGTGTTTGCAGAGCAGATGACTTAACCGTTGCAATTTGGTGAACTAAAATCATCAAGGAAGTTGCAACTTCAAGTAACCTGCGTGTTAACACCTGTTTGTTTGAACTGTACATGAAGGCAGGAAACCTATTTGTATATACATATCTATTTAAAAAAAATCATTTGGTTGATTTTCCTGTGAAGGAGTTGTACATCCTTTTCCCTTGTACTCATAAAAATATAATATTTTTTTTAGTTAATAAATAAATAAATCAGTTGTGCCACATTGAAGTGTTTGTATTATACAACTTTTAAGTCATTAAATCAAGTACCCTACAATTAGCAAATTTATTAGATGTTGGAAAAATAGGTGGAGCAGGAAGAGCTAAAAACATGACATTCAACACTGAGTAATTCTTTGCAACATTCAGGTGACATCACAGTTTAGGCATGTTGAAGATTCAAGAACATGTCACTGGCTACTAAGAGCAATTAATTGTAAAACAGCTTGTTCTCCACTACTAAAAAATTCCCTCCAAAATAAGATTATAGATAAAGTATGTTAATATATGACAAAAAGCACATCAAGCCATTCCAGCAGCGTAAGTTTTCAGGGTCCTATGCAAACTCTGTCTTCCACTAGAAGAGTCTATAGACCACAGGCCTATTTCAAGACAGTTTCATACAAAAACCAAATGAGTATTAATTTTTAATTCCTTACGAAGTATTTAAAAAGTTTTTAATTAAAAATATTTCTACGAGCTTTTAATTACTTAAACATGTTCTTTATCACACCAAGAACAAACACGCAAAAGAAAAAACACTGCGAACACTGAAATACCACAGCCTAAGTAGTCTGTCCTCAAAAATCTGCTCTTACCTTTCTCCCAGCTTTCCACTTGACCCAAAAAGGAGGGCAGCCACCATTTTATGGCTGTTGATTAGACTAACAAGTTCCATCTGGTACATCTTTGTGTTACCTGAAGATGCACCTAGGGAGCTTTTGCCCCTAGTGACTTAAGCTATGCAGTGAGGAACACAATGGTGCCTGCAAGCCTTGTCTGGCTTACAAATCTTAACAGAGACTGCAGCCCTTTTGTAGCAGAGCTGCTTCTGAATGTAGGATGACCTGACTGAATGCAGGGGGCTGACGCCTATGTCACTGAGCCCATTTTCTAATTTGGTTGTCTCAAATAATTCAAAAGTATGGCTTACCAGCATATGTATCTACAATAACTCTCAGGTAACTAAGCTGTGTTGCTGCACACGGGTGACTTGGGATTCAGAGACCTACTTGGCTGTAAGTTATTTGTTTAAAAATGCCAACACCACCACAACCTAAACCTGTCAATTAAACAGAGCATTGTCTTGCTCTTGTTAGTGCTTCTGTGTCGTTAACTTTCTTGAGCATCAGCAGAGTTTGCTGTGCAAGGGGACTTGGGACCACTACTTCTATTGGCACTCTTTGGTAGTAATAAGAGGGGTTAAATGAGACCTTTCAGGTAATAATCAAAAGGAATTACTTCTCCTAACCAGTAACCTCGTACAGCCACGTCGTCCTCCTTTTCTTCCGTTCTTTTACCTGTTGCTGAAGAGTTTACAGTTTGGCCTTAGGAACTGTGGCACTATAAGTGTTCTACTGGCCCAGAGGCTGGAAAATAAGCTCACAGTTGGATGCTGGAATAGGCAAGAGCTGGCATGCTGGTCTGGATTTTCCCTTTCCCAGTAACTTCTTGCAACACCTGACTTTGAGTCATCTCACCTCAGAGGCAGGTGCAGAACCCCAAATGAAGGGTTCAGTGTTGTATTTGGTGCCTGGGATCTAAAAATATCCCAAACCTTTTCCCTTCAGGAGCCACCACCAACTGGATTGGTTGTGGCCAGAAGTGTCAAAACCAGCAGGTGTGTAATGACTCAACCTGTTGTTTCAGTGCTTCCAGAGTCACACCTGCCCACTTGGAAAGAATTATCGGGACTTCTTCTGTTTTGCTTGAAACAGTCATGGGAGAGCTGATAGTGCTGAGCACTGTTAGTAATTTCCTAACCAAGAGGCTGTTTTCAGCAATGAGGAGGCTTAAGCTTAATGGCTTTCTCAATATGCATGAATTTAGGCTTGCAACATCTGTCTGGAGGTGGCTGAACTGCCAGGGTATGGGTTACTCAGCATGGCACGTAAGGCAGTGGCAGCACCCTTCAGTACCCTTCCCCTTGCAGCTGCAAGCCATGCATCGGGTTGAACTGGGAGAGGCCAGTGCGGTCTGTGCTTCTGGGGGTGTATTTCTGAAAACCTGCTACTCATCTTGTGCTGTTGATTCAAGTGTCTGGTGGCGTTTTAGGAAAAGCCTTGAGCAGCCCAGGAGGAGTGCAGAAGGGTGCGGGCAGACGGGCAGGAGGAGCTAGAACTTGGGCTAGTTGTGCTGCCTGCCTTGGCACACACGGGTCTCAGCTCCAGGGAGCCTGCTGTTAGGCTGCCAAACGGGAAGCTTGATGTGCATTCAGTGCTCGTTTTCACATTGCTGTGATAAGGTGGTTTGAAAAAATACCCTGCACTCTGACGAAGCTAGGAGAGTCCTCTGAGATAACACCACCAAATAAACCTATGTAGTGCTGCATCTCGTAGTAGTGGTGTGTTTATAAACAGCGTCAAAACAGAGAACTGGTTAATAAAGTTTACAAGCCCTTCTCAAACACCCTTATTTTTTTGAGCTTTCACATTGAGAAGAAATGTGCTCTGAAAACACCCTTGCTCTGAAACAGTTTTGGCAGTCCTTTGTGTCATCAAACATCTCATCTACCCCTACTCGACTTTGATCACCACTCTAGGTTTGTCCTATTCTTTTCAAAAAGTATGTAAAGTATCTTTGCTGTTCTTCAAGTCTGCTTCTTATCCTTTGCTACCTTTATTGGCTTCCTCCAGTCTGTGAATTTCACATGCCTGTTCTTCTCCAGCCAAAGGCTTTGCTTTGTTGTCGGACCTTAACATTTGGTTTGCTGAGAGGCAGGATGGGCATCAAAATGCAGTGGCCCGCTTCTGCTGGGAGCCCAACAACCACATGATCCTTTGGCTATGGCCAAATGTTGCCTGAGAGAGGAGTGCCGGTTCACCTGAGGTGACACTGTGCCTGGGGGCCTACCAAGCCATTCAGGTCCATGGGTAGACCCCTTCCAGAGCTTGAGCCAATATCCTGGTCTTGCCCGATTTACTTGCAGAGAGATGCAGCCCAAGTGCTGGGTGCTTTCTGAAAGGTGCCTTAAAAAGGAAAGGACCAAATCCTGGTGGCTTCTGGAAATAAATCCATCCCTGATTCAGTTCCTGCAGTAAATAACTTTCAGAGAATTTAAAGCCAAACTATTCCACCCACAGGACCTGGTGTGTTTTAAATCACGTGATTGAAAACTTTTGAGGGGAACTGCTGTTCTATACAACCATATATTTGAACATAGGAAGACTTATCTCAGAAAGTGAGGGTCTGGGGGATGCCATGTAGCGTACCTGCTCCAGGGATTGAGGTTCTCTGGCAAGCCCTGTTGCATCTTAATTCTTCATACCGCTGTGATTTTTCTAAAATGCTATTAATTATCATGATTTTTTCCTCAGAATTTATAACTGAGGGATAGAATTGGCCATGGGAAGAGACAGGGGGAAGAGGAACAGAAGGAACAGATTCAGGAGACAAAACATGGTGCTGCTGGGCAGCAGGTCTCTCTAGGAATGGAAGTCACTGGTGTACATTCAAAGGATTTAAGCATCCAAGAATTTAAGTGGGTACTTAATGTGTTTAATCTAATAAACTTAATTTAAATTTAATATCAACAAGTTGTGAAGACAAATTTCATGCCAGAAGATTAATTCAGAGACAGCTGCTTTCAGAGTGAGCAAATAAAGTTAATTAAATGCTCAGAGAAATCAGATACACCAAACAACTAGTAGGTAACAAATATCTTAAGGATTTGGCACCTTGCAGAGGAAAATGAAGAACTGTTATCATGAGTTACTCAGGCTGCTGGCTGAGAATTAACTTCCTGGGACAAGGGGCAGGAATTTTTGGGTTGCTTCTTTAACCAAGGATTTTGTGTGAGGCAGGAAAATACCCCAGCCTTTACAGACACTGAGAAACTTATACATCAGCCAATATTTTTAGAAGTTAAAAACTCACATGTAATTAAAAAAAAGCAGAAAAAAGGCTTTGGGAAAATATACAAGCTATTAAACAAGAAGTAGGTTTTGCTCTGATTTGTTCTTTACATCTAGCCCTTGGTCAAAAGTTTTGCTAGAAACAATTATTATTAGTTTCCAGAAACATTAGGCTTTGCATGAGGGACTCATGTATTGCTTCTTTTAATACTTAGACACTAACCTCGTTTCATTTATCTGAGGTCATTTTTAAATGACAAGCGATATTAAGAATTGACACAAGAAAAGATATTATTTACTGGCATAGAAAGACCTCCCCAATATCTTTTTATAATCTTTTAGGCCTTGCCACACCTATGCATTTGTACAAGAAAGACCTAATGTATGGGGAAGTTGCTGGGAACCAAAATCCCATTTACCTCGTAGGTCACCAGTACAGATGTGTAGTTGTCCTTACTCATATTTCTGTGCAATAAGGTAATGGAGGTAACAGCACTGAACCCCTGTCAAATACCTGCAGCAGTGGGTCAGCAACATGATGCTGGAGCTACCCGTTTTGCACCAGATGAGGGTGTATCCTCTATTTTAAATACATGAATCCTGAAAAATACGATTTGTTTTTAAGTTGCAGAATGATGCTGCAGTTTTCACAGCAGCAGTCCCAATGCCTCCTGTCTTTAGGAGCAGTAGGATTTATTTTCTTTGCAAGCAATCAAGCCAAAGGTCTGCAAAGGTGCCTGTTGATTCTCCTGGGAGTTACCGATTTCACTGCTTTGGTCACCCACTTTCAGTGCCTCAGAGGGGCTGCGTAACATACAATGTGGAGCTGTGCTGCCGTCTGTGCTCATTGCAGTGTTGTAACAGGGAGAGGCAAAGCCAAACCATTTGCCATGGCTCAGGTGGTGGCACAGCATTCCTCTTTTTATGATACCTCTCTTCAGACAGCCTGACACCTGGTCTTTTAAAGAAAACTGGAAAAAGAAAAGATAGCGTGGTCCTCTGCGGTGCCTTTCTTCATACCATACACTCTTCTTACTCATGCTAGCTTCAGCAAGTGCAGGGACACAGCTGCCCAAACGGGTCAGATCCTGGGAACCAGCTAAATGTCACCAGGTCCCCAGTGGGTCCAGTATAAGTCCTGTCAAGCCTGAACCTACTGCTGGATTACCGTGGTGGCTAAGGGAGTTTTGGCCACACAGGAGGCAGTGAGAGGAGTCAGGGTTCATGTAACAGCGCTGGGTGGTTTTATGGTGACCCTGTTTCTACCAGAGTCATTCTTGTAAGGCCACGCACACTGACTTTTTGGCCCAGTTCTGTGGGTAATGTATTGCAGTCCTGCTGTTCCTGGTGGTATAGATTTTGGAGTAACCAGTAACAGATCTCTGTTCACGCTTCACTTTCTGATTTGCTATTATGTGAATGGCACATGCTTTTTGCTCTCACCTAAATAAAAACTTCATGTGGAGACTCAGGTGCAGTGGGAATAGAAACCGCAACAGTGGCACACAGTAAGTAAATTCTTTGCTTCCCAAAACAACAGCTTTCATTAAACTAATCCCCCTTTTTTCCATAATCTGTGCTAAGGTAGAAAATTATGCTGCTTTCTTCATTCTTGAAAAAGAAATTCAGATATAACCAGGAGGCCCTTCAAATTTAATAACAAGCATTGGAGGCAGACAAAGAAATACTAAACATTAGGTGCATTCAGGTAAGTGATCTTTCTCTCGTCAAAGAGCTACAGGACTTTAAGAATACATTTAGCTTGCATTTATGGCTTTCAGTAGCAATTACTCAGGGTTGCTTAGTTTCAACCTGAAAAAAATTAGAAAGGGTTTTTTAGTAGCTGTGAGAGATACAAAATGAATCCTACTTTTGTGGAAAATAAGCCAATCTGACAATGTCAGAATCACATCGCTGCAAATAACAAGCATGTTATCAGCTTCATGCATGGATGTAAGTGTACAATGTAAAAAGAGATTCAGTCTGCAAGATTTCCGCTTTCATCATTAGTGGTATTAGCAAGAACATTCATTCTTTAAGGTAATATTTTTTCTCTTAGGAGATTCTTGGGAGCTCCTGCTCTATCTATGAAAAAAGCCCTTCCCTGTAGCGGGGCAAGAATTTATTCTATGCCGTATATTCTTTCAAGGGTATGAAATGACCCGTTGGGAAGTAGATTACTGGGGATGAGCATTTCACACCCCACTAGTAACATCTTCAACACGCAGTGTTCAGATCACGTTACAGGCATCGTGCTCTGCTTTCCACCCACACGGGACTTCTAGCAGCAATACGTAAAAGAATTGATACCACTTTGTTTGTGTAATGAAACATGCCTCCTTCATTTTGGGGGGTTATAAAGAAATACTGTGATTCAAATGGAAGTTCTGTGAATAAAGTTCCTGTTCTCTCTCCTCCTTGCTGAAAGCCATGGTACAGAGCATTTCTTTGTAAGAAGATGTTTTTGGTAGAAATATTATTATTAAAATTATAGTTACACATCTGCTAATCACGGTTCAGCATTCCTGAATTAGAAAATAACAAGAAATGAAGCAAGATGACAGTAATAGCTGATCTTTGTAAAATTCTTTGGAAAACCAAAAAAAAATAAACATGCTGACAACTTAAACTGCAAATGTCCTTGTGACCTGTTACGTCTGATTTACAAAGCAGTTGTACAACATTCCCAGAATTAAAGGGGAAAATGGCTATTATTTCACTAGACTGATAAACATCTGTGTCATGCTGGTGTATGCAGGTCCAAGATGAGTTGATCGGAATCTTTTTTCAGTACTTTGACATTAATGTATGTCTGAAGACGGTATAAATTGATTACAGAGTATGTCAGCCTGTATCTAATGACTGCAGTTTGATAGCAACTCCCAATATGTTAAAATAAGAAGAAAGATTAAATTAAAAAGTTATTAACTTAAAATAAATTAAGTTAAAAAGAGAGAGTGATTGAGAGGGAGAGAAAGAAGACACATGCTAGTCTGACACGGGGGTCTTACTGCATTCGTATTTGCTATGCTTTTGTATTTTATAGTCCATTAACATTATGCAGCGGACATTGCAGAAATACGGAAGCTACGAAAAATTTGAACAGGCCACTGGAGGCAGCTTGCTGACCAAAAGTCGCATCTGGAATCACGTCAGGAAATATATGGTGAAAGAAGGCTGTCTTGGTGAGGTAAGTTGTACACTGGATCAGGAAGGAAACATTTGCCTGTATCTTAGAAATTACACATGGATGGACTTGAGAGACCACTCGGGAGACCTTTCCTCCATAACAACGATATTCCTTACATGACATTTTTCTCATGGTTGTGCCTAGTTTAATTTTTGAACAATTGAAATGATGCAAATTCCTTGTGAATGCTTCAGCCATCTCTCTGAATGTGTTTCCTGATTCATAGATGCTTGTTCTTAAATTCACCTCTTTTGGGAGTACCCTAAACCGACACCCTTCCTTCCCTCCTTTTTTCAGCTACTTGGAGACTAGCGCATTTCCATTTATTCATCAGTTCTGCCATCTGTTCTCTTGTATCAAATTATTTACACCAAAGGAAAGAGTTAAGAAAAGGCCAAGAAAAATAAGCAGCAGCCCAAGAGACTGATTTATAAGAAACAACACAAATTAAAGTGACATAAGTGAATAAAAACGTCTGAAAGAGGTTGGCTTGTTGAGTTGGTTCAAATGCTGTTTTTTCCTGACTTTAACCATCTAATCTTTTAGAGTCCTGTGCAAAAGTGTGATTTCCTATATGCAGGATTTTAAAAGTCCAGTTTGACTGAGTTACATAGAATTGCTTGCAAGAGTCAGATGAAATTGAATGTATAAAAATAGATTTATTCCAAATGAAAACACTAGCTGACACAGTCCAAGACTTGGATGAGATCACTGACAGTGAACAAGAAGAGTCTGGAATGGGAGATCAAGACATGAAAATTAGTTTCCCAGAAACTGTGTTTAATTAGTAAACATCATATTATTAGAAGAAACCATTAAACTCATCACACCTTTTCGGAAGACTGTAGTTTAACACTGGTACCAGACTTTATCTGTGTTTCTGAGAGTGAGATTATAAAACTGCAGTTTGGGGCAAGCAGAAAAGAATTGTATTTTTGGCCTCAGCCATGCTTTTATCTCCCTTTGTGTTTGTTTTTGTCTTGGTTTATCTTCATGGAAGCAGGATCCTAGACCCTCATCAAATATCTCATGTCCTTCTTAATGAAATGCTTTTTCTGCAAAAATAGGGTTAATACATCATGCTTAGTATGGTCTAAAATATTATGAAAATACTGTCTCCTGTTGGCGAGATGTTAAAGCTAAGTGGCACCTTTGCTTTAAATCTAAATTTGGGATTTACCTATCTTTCCAGCATCTTAAGTAAGAGTTTTATAGGACTGATAGTTTGCTGTTGAACTTGAAGCTGAACAATAGGTTTTGAATACAGGGAAATGTCACGTTCTTGCCTTTGATCCTTTTTCGTTAACTTTGATATTAAAAAAAACCCCATGTCTCTTGTAGGTACTCTCCCTTGTACTCTTCTGTTTCTTTAGCCATTACATGAAGAGGGAAAAGTGCTTAATCTTCAACGAAGAGTTTCCCTTTTCCCTCCCAGTCACTTGTTTAAAAAGTCTTTTTGAACTCAAATAACAAAATATATCAATATGCATTAATTTCCTTTTCTGGCAGTTTTTGTTTTGATGACCAGTTTTCCAAGAGAAAACAGGAAAACTAGAACTACATTCCTGGTTAAACCCAAACAAAACGATATCAGTATTCTAATAATATTTCAAGTCTGCATCATGTATCAGGAAACCAACTACACAGTGCTTCCCCCGTCATTCATGTGGCTTTAGAATTGCAACTAAAAATGTTTCAGACAGTTAAGTGTATAGATACCTAGTCAGTTTATGTGTGCTTATCTATATTTTTCAGTTCTCAGTAATAGTAAGATAATTAGACACAGTTCAAAAAATGGAATTTTCTCGAATTTACTCTGCATAAGATTGCTCCCCGCCCCCCAGATCTAGTCAGTGTTACCATATAAATTTTTTTCCGTCTCATGTCTGTCTATCTTAACCCTCCTGCTGGGTCCCACTGAAGTCTGAGGTTTTGTCAGCAGCACAGGGGTCTAGGGTAGCTCTGTGGAGTCAGAATTGTCTCTCATAGGTGATTGCGGGTAGCAAGGAAGAGCTGTGAAGGGCAAGGCACCAAAGAGAAATGAAATCATGAAAGGGCCAAAGCAAAAAGTAGGAACAGGAGCGAGAAGAGAGCTCTTTGCTATCTGAACTCTCTCATCTTCAGATTGTGGTCCATCTCACGGAGGACCTGCTATCTCGAGCCTCAATGACAGTGGTGAATGGCCGCCCCACTCTCACTATCAATATCTCCACTGCGCGAGAGCACTGGCTGGAAGGGATGCTGAGACATGAAATTGGTATGAGCATGACATCAGTTCTTCAGGCACAGGGGAGTACTTGCATGCGTTCTTATTTATTTTGCAATGATGGGCCAGGCACTGTACATACACGGAAGGAGGAAGCGTTCCTGTCTAAAGAACCTGTGCTGTAGGTGTGCTAAAGGGAAGGAGAAACATATTTATCACTGCAGCATGCAGTAAAAGGATTCCAAGGGTTCATGTACATTAGCATTTTAGGTCAGATCAGGAGCGAGCTTTTGAAGTGAGTCTACAGCTGCTTCCACTTGCTGCACTGAGATTCACATGCCAAAGGAATCTTGGAGCAGGCAAAGTATAATTCTTTCAGATGATGCTAGCCCAGAGGCTGTGCTCCAGGGCGTACCTTCTGTGTTGTCACTGCTCAGGGACATTTTGCTCATGAGAGCAATTCAGAGCTAGTCTGGAGTAAAAAATAGGGAAATAAAAATAGGGCAACTGTTCAGCCTCAGCACCAAGCATTTCACTTTGCAAATCTGCTTCTGTTATGCTGCACTGCTTGCAACTGTAGCATGCTTTAGGTATGAAGAATTTACCCGGCAAATCCTAAACTGTTGTAAGGTTGCCTTTATTTTGCATTAACACGGTTGGCCCAGCCCTGTGGAAAATTTCTAAAACTTTTCAGTGAATCCGTTTTAATGAATTACATTAAAACTGGTTAAACTTGGCTAATGCCTGAAATTCAACTGAAGAATAAGCCCTGCAGTTGTCTCGAACCACTGTTACTCACATTGTAAAGGCACATAGCCTCTTCCAAGGCAGCAGCAGGGCTGTTTAACCACCTTCAAGAGGCAACATTTCTGCCTCCTTTGGTTCTCCTTCCTTCTGTTCGCTGCAATGCCTAGCCTATGCTAGAGACATTCAGCCTGTAAGACACACTTGAAAATTCCTTTCCATGGATTTGGGAACTCCAGTCCTGCTGACATTTGTATTCCGTAGGCATTTTTGGGAGTCCTACTTGCAGTCAGCAGGTGAACAGTTGTACCATATATCTACCTCTGACAAAGTTCTCTGTTGTAGACAAGGCTAGAGCTGGCACTTTTCCCAGTGCTCAATTCTGTCTGTTCAGAGTTCTGAAATGTGCATCTCCTTCCATATTTTGTAATTTTTTTTCAATCATTAGATGCTACTGTTCTAAGTCTCATATTCCTTTCTTTTCAGGAACTCATTATTTTCGGGGTTTTAACAACAACAGCCAGCCTTGGTGCAACTGGAACGGACGTAGAAAACATGGGTTAAAACCAATCAACCCTACAGAAGAGGGGCTAGCGAGCATTCACAGTGTCCTGTTCCGCAAAGACCCTTTTCTTTGGAGAGCTGCCCTGCTCTACTACACAGTGTATCAGGCTAGCCAAATGTCCTTCAGTCAGCTTTTCCAGGACGTGGGGAAATTTGTCAAGGACCCCAATACTAGGTGGGATTACTGCGTACGAGCCAAGAGAGGGTGGACTGACACATCACAACCAGGTGGGTTCCCTGCATGTCTTCTCTATTTTTGTACTTCAGAGAGGTTTTCAGAACATGCACAGAGCCCCTTCATCATTTCACACAGTAAAACCTTTGCAAAAGGGAGAAATGGGATTGCACTTTCTGAAATGAGGCAGCATGATTTCTGCTATCGAAAAGAAGGCTGAAAGTGCACATCTGTGAGACTTTCAAATGGAATCTGTAATGGAGGGTTTTTTTGGAAATGGGAATGTAAATTGCAAAGCCATAAAAAAGTTCGTACTCAGTTTGACCTTCTTTTACGTTTATTACAAAAGGTGTAATGCTGCTGTGGATATTCAGAGATGCCATCTTCTGTGTTTGATTTCTTTGGCTAGTGGGTTTAGCCTCTTAGTTAGTTTTTGGGAAGGTTTTCAAAGTCTGGGATATAAATACCCAGTTTTTAAAAATAGAATTGTTCTGCTCATAATGGCTTCTGAGAATATGCCTTGAACAAACCCTGACAGAGTCCAGCGTATCTTGATTCCTTTTAGGCTGCTTCAATAAGGATCAGGTATACTTGGATGGCATCCTCCGAATCCTGAGATACAGGGAGTCCATTGATTTCCATCTTCTGACAGCCCTGGGGAAGGTGAGTGGTCTCATTCTTACCAAAGGGTACAGTTTTATTGTTTCAGCAAGCCTGCCTGTAAAGAGCTATGAGTCATTGCGCTCTGGTTTACTTTGATCTAGACCTCTGTTCTGTACAGCACCTTGTATGACACAGTGCAAGTTACAAATATTTTGAGGTCCTAAAAATTTCTACCAGTTTTTCCTCATTCCTCACTTATCAGATTAAGATTTTATGATCATGTTTTTTCACAGACTTTCCTTTCCTCCCTTTACAGGGTACTACTATCTGACTTGCAGTACAAGGGACTGCCTTGGGCAAGCGGGGCAGGTGCTAGATAGGGTGGTGGTCCTAGCAGAAAACAAAAATAACCATTTGATGCTAATGCATCCCCTTCCACCACAGAGTTTTTCATCTCAAATTTCTCTCACTGATGGCACCTCTGATGTTCTTAAAAAAAACGGGTGGGTTTTTCTTTTTCCCTAAAATACATGGTATTTCTATATTGACAGTACATATTTTATGTCCATTCTAACTGTCATTGCTTTTTTGTTCTCAAAATTATACTAAGAAGTGCAGAAACTTTGTCACACTTCCTAAACCAAATCCTTGGATTGCTAAGTTTCCACAGTTTATAAAGCAGGGCTCATACTCACATAAACTAGGATTCAAATTGACGTTGTTACACTTGCCTTTAGAGCTGGTATACCAATATTTCTGCCTACTTGGCAATCAATGGGTGATAAAGGGAAGTGGCATGTTATAACAGAGGGGTTTGATCCACATTTAAGAAGTTTTGCCTTTAGTGTCAGAAATATCCATACTGGTGAGCAGAGCTATTTAGGTAACTGAACCAAGTTAGGAGGCTTTGAAAATAAAATCTCACTGTCAGATAAGTCTCTGCAACTTTATTCTCCAAAACTTCCTTGTGCTTTAAGCCTGCTTAACTTCACACAGCTTCTGCCTGCTAAATTACTGAACACATACTGTTCCTGTGCTGCTTTATGCATTTCTCTCTTCAGGGAGCCTGAAGAATTGTCAAGCCACCTCAAAAACATATAAGTCATTCCTCATATAATTACAGATCCCACCATAATCCACATGGCAAGGCATCCACATTAAGGGTCTACAAAGCAATTTAATTCTAGCAGTATGATAATTTATAAGTGCTTGACTTTACAACTTATAAAATCAAGGGATCTTAAAGTCTGCTCTGAATGTTTTTGCTGCACACATCTGCAATCAAACTGGAAATTTGTGTATAAGAGCAGTATCTGCTCTCAGCATCACAGATTGGTTGAGGTCTGCAAGGACCTCTCAAGATCATCTAGTCTAACACCCATGCTTCAGCAGGGTGAGCTAGAGTAGGTTGCACAGGATCATGTCCAGTGGGGCTTTGAATATCTCCACTGATGGAGATTCTACAACCTCTCTGGGCAGCCTGTGCCGGTGTTTTACTACCATCAAAAAGTGGTTTGTGTTTGGTCACAGTTTTGTGTGTGGATTGCCTCATGCCCTGCCAGTGGGCACTGCTGAGAAGAGCCTGACTTCCTTGTCATTCCTTCCCATCAGGTGTTTATACACATTGGTAAAATCCCCCTGAGCTTTCCCTTCCCCAGGCTGAACAGTCCCAGCTTCTCAGCCTTTCCTCATAGGAGAGATGCTCCAGTGCCTTAATCATCTTGGTGACCGTTCACTGGACCTGCTCCAATATCTCCAATCTACTCTCAGGAAAAACAGGTTCTGTGAATGTAGAGAAATAGGAAACTTACACTGAGATCTATCCTGTGGTTATTAAGAGTTTATCACTACTCTAAATGGTGATTTATTTGTTTGTTTAGGTTAGAATAGGAGGATCAGGTTGTTCCAAAGGGAGTATTAAGCTCAGCTGCCATGTCTTCCAAGTTAGAATTAAAAGCACAGCATTTATAAACATAGGGAAACTCAGCATTTAGTGTGAAAATTTCATTGCCTTTTGAAAGATTTTCAGTGTTGTATTGTAACAAGTGAGCTCAACTTTCTCAGCATGCATATTTTCATTGCAAATATAATAAAGGTATGAACATAATAGGAAGTGAAAGCAGTCAACTATAATACTGACAACAAATTGCTTCTGTGCTTTAGTGGGTAGTTAACACAGTTGTAAAACCAGAGCACTGCTTTCTCATGTGAATGTATTTAAGACAGAACCGTGCTGAACTTTGTCTTCTGTGCTCATCTGAGTGCTAGAAATAGAACTATAGAATGGTTTGGGTTGGAAGGGACCATAAAGATCATCTAGTTCCAACCCCCTGCCATGGGCAGGGACACCTTCCACTAGACCAGGTTGCTCCAAGCCCCATCCAGCCTGGCCTTGAACACTGCCAGGGATGGGGCACCCACAGCTTCTCTGGGCAACCTGTGCCAGTGCCTCACCACCCTCACAGTAAAGAATTTCTTCCTAGTATCTAATCTAAAAATACCCTCCTTTTGTTTAAAGACATTACCCCTTGTCCGAACTCTATGGTCCCTTGTAAAAAGTCCCTCTCCAGCTTTCCTGTAGGCCCCCTTTAGGTACCAGAAGCTGCTATAAGGCCTCCCCAGAACTTTTATCTTCTCCAGGCTGAACAACCCCAACCCTCAGCCTGTCTTCGCAGGAGAGGTGCTCCAACCCCCTGATCATCTTTGTGGCCCTCCTCTGGACTTGCTCCAGCAGGTCTGTGTCTTTATGTGGTGGCCCCAGAGCTGAACACAGCACTCCAGGTGAGGTCTCACAAGAGCAGAGTAGAAGAGGAGAATCACCTCCCTCAGCCTGCTGGCTATGCTTCTTTGGATGCAGCCCAGGATAGGGTTGGCTTTCTGGGCTGCAAGGGCACATTGTTGGGCCATGTTGAACTTTTCATCCACCAGTACCCCCAAGTCCCTCTCCTCAGGGCTGCTCTCAATCCATTCTCCACCCAGCCTGTATTGATGCTGGGAGTTGCCCTGAACCAGGTGCAGGACCTTGCACTTGGCCTTGTAGAAGTTCACGAGGTTCACATGGGCCCACCTCTCAAGGTCCCTCTGGATGGCATCCCTTCCCTCCAGAATGTCAACTGCACCACTGAGCTTGATCTGACTGGTGGAGGCAGCTGTGCCTTGCTGGTGCTTCTGACATTACTTACAGTGTAGAAGAGAGCAGTGCATGGAAACAGAACACGTGCAAGCTGTTTGGCATACCTAGAAGTAACTAAGGAAAGAGCTTGAAGCCTGAGCAAAGATGCTTTTTAGAAGGAGCAGTTTTAAAATTTTACAGGAAAGAATCAAATATGGGAAGCACTGTAAAACATTCATGTAGGAACTGCATGCAAGTAATAATAAAGAGAAATAGAACGCAGGTATTGGGTGCATTTCGATATGGCGTAACCAGAGTTTTAAAAAGCAAAAGCAGCAATATGTCACCTTCTATTGTGTTTCCCAAGAACATGAACACATTACAAAGAGCCTAAGTTAGCCTGGTTTAGCCTCAGTCTTTTTTACCTAGTACAATGATTTTTAGCTGCATGTGGTAATGAGGACAACCTGTTGCCACAGTAGGATGAGGTTATGTTTTTGATCTCAGAATGTCAGCTTTTGTCATTCTTTAGCAATTGCAGGGACTGAGGAAATACATCCCATTCAAAGCATACCTCAGATCACAGATACTTGTTTCTTGGTTGCAGCTGTAACAGAAACCCCTGAACATAAATACAAGGGGGAAAGGGTCCTTTTGCTTTCCTTTGTTTGGGAGCAAAAGAGGTGGAATTTCAACTTGGGACAGGAGGGAAGGTCAATATTTAATCTCATTTGGTGCTGTGTCTCCAGACTGAGAGGAGATGCTAAGATTTTGTATAGCTCCTCTGTAACTACTTCTAAATACATTAATCAGGCATAATGCCACACCATATTCAAACAGCAGTACCTTAGTGACTTGAGTAAACCTGGGCATGGGTGTGTGTTCATTTTGTTAATCAGGATGCATCTTGTCATGACGGCTAGAAAAGCGCATGTACACAGACGAAGATCCCTTCTTTTTGTGGACTTTGTTCCCATTATCAACAGTGATAATGCACCTATCTCTGACTGCCTTTATGGATCAGGTTTAGCATTACACTGTCCTATCTTTCTTACACATGGGTGGATCATTCATGCTCACTTTAATCTTTTCTGAATAGAAACCATCACCTGCTAAGAGAGCAGGCTGTTTCCAGGGAACCCTGACTGTGCAGCACTCAGCTCCTTAGAAGAAATGTGGGGTAAAAAGGTTGGAAGGAGCAGGCTCAGCTCTCGAGCCACCTGGCACAAACCTGCTGTGAGGAAATAGGATGTACCAGTTAGCAAGCACAGCCAGGCTTGTGGGTTTTGCCAGTACATATGCTTCTTTCTGTAGGGTATCCAGAACATGTAGCTTGTAGACAAAGCAGCTACCACAGAATTTTCATCACACTGGATAGCCCCAAGGAGTCCTGCTTTGTGCAGGGAGCTTACATAGCTATCGCACAGCCAAGTATTCATCCTTTCTGGACCATTATTCACAGCGTCTTGAGCTACTGCAAGCTCAAGACTTTAAGTCCTAGCTTGTAGAATCATAAGGCTAAAGAGAAGAATCTTGGATTTCATTAGAATAAAATGTAATAGGCCCTGTAGTAGCTGGAAAATGTTGGAGAGTTTCATACCTATACCCAGAAGGCTCTGATGCCAAGAGGCAAAACCAATCTCCACCCTGCTATTGAATGGGAAACAAACAAACAAACAAAAAGAAATTGGGATGCTTAAGGGTTGCCCGTGCTGTAGTTAGTTACCAGAAGTGCACTTTAATTTAGCTTTGCATAAGCACATTTGCTAGCGAAAATGAAAACATCAGAGTTAAGTTCAGCTGGCAGCATTCCTTTCCCAAAGCTGGAGCCTGCCTGCTTCCTGTGCCATGCCTGTCCCACACTCCCTTTCTAGTTCCCCAGTCTTTGGCACAGTGTTTCGTCCATTCTCATATCAATCTTCCCACCTCTTTGAGAAAAGACTCTGAGAATCACATGTGCTCCATCCTTTCTCTCTCTTTCCTGCAACTGCTGTAGGTCATTCTCATTCAGCTTCCTACGAGTCTGTTCACTGACTGAATCAAAAGCAGAATCAGGAAGTATGGAGGCATTTGCTAAAATTACATTTTTTTGCATCTTCCACTGAGGCACATGGTTACTCATGTTTTCAAAGGATTCTCACAAGCTTTTAAATCCCCCTGCTCTGATATCTTTTCTCACCTACAAGAGAGGATTTAGAGCCACAGCGGAGAAGTAACAGGACTATAGTGGAAAATTAACGCATCTCCTTCCTTACAGATCTCCTATGAGGATGTGGATCGCTTGAAAGGATTAGCTGTGATTGAGAACATGAGAGTACCGCACTTTTTGCAAGACCATGCCCGGTATATGGAGCACTTGGAAAAGATCATGGAAGTCAATGAACTGACTGATGAGGAGCTCCAGGATCTCATAAATTAACAGTATTAGCCCACCATTCACTTACTCTGTGAGGATGTAGAACTGGACTTTGCAGAGCTTGCAAAATGACTTATGAGGGGTGGGACAGGAGGGAAGGGTGGCCAGAATATGTGGTATTCAGAAAAAGCCCCTTTATGTTCTTTGTGCATTGTGATTGTATACTGATTATTATTTTTAAGGGTTTGTGCATTTCTTAAAATTTGGCTTAGGAATTCCTTTGGAGTGATCTGTCCAATCATCTGCTCTGTTCTGTATGCTAGGTATAGTGCTTGACACTGTCTTTTGTAACATACTGCCTTTTCTCACCCAGGTTTAGAGGTGGAGGAAGAAAGGAGAAAGAGGAGAAATTCCCCCTTAGTTCACTTGTGTTTGCCCTGTCTTTGGTCATAGGTTTCACGGTTCAGAGCAATAGAACTGCTGTAGATTATGCTGCATCACTGTCTGTGTAACTTGTTCCTGTTTGTTCATCATTGCGATGAAAAAAGAAAGTTTAAAAACACAGGGCACAGAAGCAGGTCTTTGTGCCATAGGGTCAGAGCTCTGTAATGTTATAAAATGTTTTGTTGTTGTTTTCTTTTTTACTGGGAGACTTAACATTTAAAAAAAAAAAAAAGTATTGCTGTTTTAATGACTGTCAAAGTTATCTCCCTTTATCCCCTCAAAAAGTTACATTGTTCTACATCTTTATCTGTAAAGTATATATTTCAGGAAGCTGAATTCTGGGAAGGGTCTCCCTCCTTTGAGAACAAGCATAGCATGTCTAGGAAGTACCAACACGGCAGCGTTTTGGAAGAAGGATCGGGCAGAACTGTGATTTCATGACTTATGTGTTTTAAATAAATTCAGGAACACAGGGACATGATTCAGCACAGCAGGCAACACCCACTTCTTCTCTGGGTCACCTGAGCCTACTTTTAAGTCAACTTTTCAAGCAGTACCTCCATGCTACAGCAAGCAAGATCTTGAAGAGCTCATTGAAGAAACAAGATGTGAGTAGGGGGAAAAGACGACTCACAAGTGCCCTATTCCTGCATTCCAGGAGATGTGCTGCACTGCTCTGAAGCGACCTTACCTCTGTTATAACTGCTGGTGCTAGATCCAGAAGCAAGAAGAGAAAGCACCTTACTGCAAGGCATGGCTAGCCGCGTCATAAACAGCTTAGATGGTGTGGGAGGACTTACTACATAAACTGCATATTCTGATTCCAGACTATTATGGAATTACCTAGGCAAATTGAGTTTTGCACCTATAAGTATTCTGACCAAGGGTTTTGTTTTAGTAGAAAACATTTTACCAGGGCTCCTCTAAACTCCTGGGAAGCAGCTATGGTAGGAGAGGCTGGGCAGAAACTAGCGAGAGCCTTGGCCAGGGTAACAAGCCTAGTATTGGGTAAGGGGACTAGAGGGGGCCAAGGTTTCCTCCACACCACATCTGCGTGGACTTGAGCCCTGGTATCCCTCCCTCCCCACTTATCCTGTACTTTAATGAAATGAATGGAATAACCTCCCACCTTATTTTACACCCAGGGCGTTACCAAACATGACGGCAAAGTCTTGAGCACACATTTTCTGATCTATAAGAAAATCTGTGAGGAAAAGCTCTCAGCTGGTTAACAGGTCTGAAGGTTTTTGGATAACCCCATAAAAGCAGCTGCCTTTCAGATAGTACTGCAGGTGCATTTGCAGCAGCTTTCTGGCCGAGTACTTAAAAAAAAAGTGCACAACAAGCATAAATTTACTAAATTTGGTTACATTCAAGGCAGGGACCTGCAGCAGCCTTAATTTTGGATTGCCAGTATTGTTCAGGAGCTGAAAGCGATTCAGCCTCTGTATGCTGAAATAAAAGCCCTTTTTCTCGCCTGCCCCCCTTCAGGCTGGCTAGTTTGAACACTGGTGACTTTGCCTGCCCAGCTTTGGTTTTTGTGTTAGAGCTGCTCCGAGCAGGCACGGTGTTCCAGCAGCCTGACAGGAACCATTTGTAGTCACATACTCGTGTGCTCCAGGTTTTGGTTCCTTTGCCAGAAGCAGCAAGAAAATCACACGTGGCTGAGGGTGAGTCAAAGACTGCAGTCAAAAGCTGGCTTCGGAGGAAGTTGGGCAGAGATCATTTGGGCTACACCACGGAAGAATCTGGCTTACTTTGCTGACCAAGGGGTACGCAAAAGGGCCAGTCCTTTACGAAAGGGACAACTTTGAACTGATCTTTTTCTTACAGTAGAGACCCCTGCCTTCCTCCAGTGACTTCTATGTAAGCAAAGTGCTTTTCCTTGACCCCCAGTAATAAAGTCTTATAATCTAAGTGTACATGCACAATGTGTCCTTGAAACCAGGAGGCTGTGCTCGTCACCCTGCTTTGCCACAAAAGGCCATGCTTACAGCCCTTCATCCAACAGCCAGTTGACTCTTACCATTTTGTAGCCCTACGTACTACTACAGGCCTTTTTACTTTACTTGAAGACCCGCGTCCCATTTTCTTCAAAGCAGTAGGTGCCATTAAACTTCTGTCCTTCGTTGTTCTAGAAACAGATTTGCCTTGTGTAAGGTTGGAGTCTGGAAGTGCTCACTGTCAAGTAATACAGTAGCAATTGATGAAGCTGTCAGCTTCTGTTCTCAGCACCACCTTTGTCCCTTCTCCTTTGTAAAAAGTGTTTCAAATTTTGAAGCGTAGCTTTTGTAAATTTTCCCGATTTGTTCCCCCCCTGTGAAGAGGCTGGTTACTAATTCATGATACTGAAGTTCTGTAATAAAGCGTATGGACAGCAGCGCACGTGAGCTGATGTCACTGCTAGTTTCACGATGTCAATGATGCGATGACAGCCTTTCCTAGCAGTCTGGCTTAGTTGCTTTGCTGTGTATCCAAGTCTTACTACTTCTACATTATTCCTATACAGAAACCTGGTTAACATTTGAAAAGCCTCCCTGTTTCACCAGACAAGTTTTAAAAGGCATTTTATACAACTTTTACAAATAAAGGTAAATCAAAGAGTGGCAGAGACGAGTACTGAAGTGTTACATCATGTTGCATGAGAGCGTTACGTCTCTTTTGATGGCATTGGCTCTATGGCTGGGCAGACATCACAAGCTGTGCATGGAAGAGGTGGCTTTCTGATGCAGTTTTGAAAAACATTGCTCGGGGTTGGAGTCATGAAGGATCTGTTGAAGGCTTACATTGGGTGAAACTCCCTCTGCTCGGTCAGAAGGCCTGGCTGCTCATGAGAAAACTACACACCCTCCCTTCTTCCAGGATATGGTCTGAGGCATCATTGGAGCCACTTTGCTGCAATGGGTATCTCAGCACCATCCATGTGGGAAAAAGCAACTGCAAATGTTCTGCTTTAACATTTTGGTCCACCCCCTGCCTCCCCCTGCTGATTCATTTCAGGGTTTCTTGTCCCCTCTCATTATAAAATATGCTTGCTTATCTCCAGGGAGTCCTCTCATCTCCTTATGGTTCAGCTCCCTCACGTATAAGGATAACATTTAAGAATTGTGGGTTCTTTTTAATGGAAATACTTTAAAAGTCATTAGCTGATGTGCCTTGCAAGACAGTTTATTATTGCATTACATTCCCCCTCCCTTGCTAGCTAGTTCAGAAAACTCAGCCTGAAATCTCCCCCCTCTTCAGGCTCCTGAATCACCACAGTTCTCCCTTGCCCAGTGCATCCCAGTTACCCTTTCCACAGCATCAGCAGCATGAAACATAATGCTTGAGCTGTGCTGGGCAGGTATATTTCAGTACTGACTAAATACCACATTTGTTGCAGGTGATCTGCGGGACTACTGCAATTCTGAGATCTTTTCCAGCGCTTGAGTGCCAGGCTCATGAGGCTAGATGCCCTGCAAGCAGCTTCAGGAGCAACTCGGGCACCGAGGGTCTCAGTGGGGCTCCTGCCTGCCTGGTGAGGAGGGAAAGCTGGAAATCATATATGCTGGAAACCAGGATGGAAGTCTGACAGCACATGAGTCAGTGTAGATGTTGAGAGAAGCACTGTCTAAGCCAAGAGAAAAGCAAAAGAAAACAGCTAGAACAATTTTTTTCTTTTAAGGAAGTGTTCATGTAGAAGTGTCTTAGTAGTTTTCATAATATATTAACACCAAATTAAGAAGTTCTTTGATTTCTTTTCAGTTTGCAGTTTAAAATGAGATTGTGTGTCTTTAATATAAAGAGGGCAGAATCTATTTTGGTTTTGTTGAATGATTATGGACTTTGAACAACTGGAAGTCTATATTAGGTTAAATCTGGAAAATCTGGATATTGCACTTTAAGCCCATTCATATACATTGATTCAATAATAAAAAAGATGACACCACAATTACCTTTCAAGGCACAGCCACACTCTTCCCATTAAAAAATTGGCTATATTAATTTTTTATGGTGCTGCTGAAATATTCTGTATCTTCCCCAGTCGCGTGGTGCCTCTGAGACACTTGGAAGCTTCTTTTCCTGAAGTGTCTGTGGACACGCAGGACAAAGTACAGCATTATTTCAGCTCTTGAGATAATGAAGAAACCAAGGGTGAAGTTACAACTACTCTGGCCACTGTATGAAGCACGAAAGAACATGGATGGAGACCACACAGTCAAGGCTCACGTGAATGAGCAGGACTGGGTTGGACAGACATGGTTTGGGAGAGGAAAAAGTTGCTAAGAAAATTTGGTGGTGGGAGAAATGTGGCTGGTGATGTAGGAGTGGCTAGCTCCAGGCCACGGTGCTCCTCTGGCTCCACAGGGTCAGAACGGTGCGGACACCTACCCAAAGGGACCCTCTCCGCTGGCCTGGGCGATGCTGTGGGGCTTTGGAGGAGAAACAGAGGGCACACGCCAGCACCAGCCCCCTGCACAGCTGCCCTGACACAGCAGAGTTGGGATCATGTTCAGCCCCTGTCCCAGCAGCGCCCTGAAAACTGCGCTTGGAGGGTCTCACATACATCCACCAGGGCCTGGTTTCCATCTCACACCACACCCCAAGCAAATCCTGGTCAGGCTGTCTCCTCCAGCTTATTTGCTTATTTCTCCTGCTTGGATTTTGCCCTGGTCTCTAGCACTTATCCTTTCAGGCTGTGTTTATTTCATTCCAGTCCTTCACCTTCCTTTTTAACTCAAGAATGCATTCGCTACAGCATCATCCATCTCTGAGCCTAGGAAGTCAGTCAATTCACTCCCACCCACCAGAAAAATCCATACGTGATCTATGAGTCAACCTCTTCTCCTTCCTCTCCACCCAGTAATATTTTAAAGCTGAGGTCCCCTGTATTTTTGATCTTCCTTTACAGCTTGCAGAAAAGAAGCTTTTCCAGGTTTGGGCAAGATTTGTCACCAGACACACATAACCATGTGGAGAAGCCTCCAGTCATGAGTCACTTCTCCATCTGCTCTCCCATCTCCATCCTCCCTCCTTTCCCAGCCCCTCTCTGCCCCACACTCCTCCAACTCCCAGTGTCCTTGCTCAGGCATTTCTCCACCCTTCTCCTTAGGGCCCTCCATGCTGCGGCGATACCCTAGATGTGCACCACTTTGGGGAGCCCCCCACCATTCCTGCCCGTCTGTTGGCATGCTGCCGCTATCCCCCTGCTGCCGGTGCATTCGCAATCTCTCACACATTCCCCCCCACCCCTCACCCTGACTCTTTGAGGCTCCTTGACAGTCCCAAGAGCAAAAGAAATCTTCCTGCTGTTCTGAAGTTAAAACATGGTGAAGTGTCGCTCTGGTCACACCTTCCCCATCCAGAGCCCTGCCTGTTGCATCGCTGCCTTCCTACTGCAGACAGAACGGGGCAACGGCAGGTCCCCAGCCCGGTGGGACAGGCTTATTTCTAAGCACAAAGCAAAGCACAGTGCTACAAGCAGATGCACTACTCTCTCTGTTGCAGAAGTAACAGACAGGGAAAAGCACGGCGTGTATCAGCTGACTAGTATTGCCACCCTGCAGGTCACCACATAGACCTCCGTACGTGCTCCCAGGTGCAGCACAGAAGGCAGGCAGGAGACCTAGCACCTCCTCCTCCGGCACCTTACTGAGCATCTGGGGAAGCATCACGTGGAAAGAGTAGCATGACCACAAAATTACTAGGAAAATGAATAACAGAATCAGGTTAAGGCTCCCCTAAACGAGAGTACACAGGAGTACCAAGGTGCCCAGCCAGGCACACGCTGCGAGCAATCTCCGCGGGAGCACACCGGCAACCTGGCGCAGTACGACAAGTGGGGGCATAAGCAACCACCCAGCTGTGAGGCAGCCCCTCTTGTCTGCCAGCGTGCCAAGGGATGAAGGAGGTCTGAAGGGGTGGTCTGGAGAACAAAGAGCCTTCTTGAAGGCAGCTCCCTCAAGGCTGGTGGGAAAGTGCTCCGAGAGCTCAGTGCTGGAGCTTCTCGTGTTGTCTCTTCACACAGGTTTGAGCAATATTGCAATTCAGGTCTGTGCACATTCCATTTTATTTTCTTTTTAAACAAGGCCAGTGCTTTCACGCAGCTCATAAAGAGACACCTTTGGACATCCCTTGGGCTGAGAACATCTCATCAGGCAGGGTTATGAGATGGCCAGAAGGACAGGTCATCAAAGGGTCACCTAGATACATATTTCCTAAGCGTATGTGTAACCTGTGGGTACTCTGGAGTAAATCCTTTTAGCTACTTTGATTCTATGCAGGAGCTTTTTTACTTGCAGGTACGGAGGTAAGAACGACTTAAGACTTCAAAACCTAAAAACCTAAACAAACAAAAATCTTACCTTCTGTTATAACCTGATGAGAAAAGGGTTTGCCTAAACATGCACGTGTTTTTATATTATATACCATCCGATATACGTGTGGCGTCTCACAAGAGGCACCTCCCTGCAGCGTTGCAGCCTCCTGACGTTACTTACAGCCAAAGCAGTAACCAGCAGCAGCCGACACGTTGCTGAGAGTGGAGAAAGGTTTGTACCAACACCTCTGTGAGGGTACCGGCCATTCCCTCCTCCAAGGTGTGTTCTCAGCGGCTCCAAAGCCATACGCTGTTCAGCCTCATTATCTCCTGAGGCGTTTTAAGGGGAGGGAGGGAACAACCCAAAGGCATGTGAAGGAGCAGAGGAGCCGGGCAGTGACACAGGCTGGGTAAGGAGCCAAGGGCTCCGTCTGCACTTGCAGTCACGTCCTGCTCTGCAGAACATGGGGCACAGCCCAGAACTGCCGAGAGGTGACAGGGAGAGCTGTGCAGCCTGCTGGCAAGGGACTTCAGTCGTGCCCCGAGAGCAGCGCATTCACAGAGCCACTGCTGCATCTCTCCTGAGGATGAGGAAAGCTGTTGCAGGCTACACTTACCGTGACAGCCCGGCTTCACAGTCAATGTGACTTCTTGCACAACGGACAACTTTGCCTTTTGCTTCAGAAAAACAAATGAACACAAGCCTCCTAAGAATTTTTTCCCCGTTTAGAAACTCTGTATGAAAGCGTGAAATCCAGGAAGTCAAAGGCCAGGAAATACCTTGCATGGCTTTGCCTTGATTCCTACAGCTAAGGAAAAGCTCATAACCTAAATATGGGACATTTCCAGGCAATTTCTGAGTGCTTGAATTTATGACCTGAAGTGCCGCCAGGGAACAGCAGCTGCTGCCCCAGGAGCTCTGCTTCCCATTGTGTCCGGCACCTGCCCATGGCCAGCATGCTCCTTTAAGACACCAGTTTTAAAACCCAAAATCAAATAATTCTCAAGAAAAGGCATTTAGATATCGAGGAAAACCTTGAAATCCTCTGGGCTGACCCTTTTCTGTCCTTTTCTAGGAACACTGAGCACTGATTCCCACAAGGGCTCAAGAGTGCCAAGACCAAGGCTGGTTATTTTTTGTGATCAAACTTCCACCCCTGCTGCACCAGGATTCATTCAACGTGCTGCTGCCACAACCCGGGTCCTGGAAATTCAGTTAAATTCAGGAGTTATTTCACTATGCCTGCTCCTCAGAGGTTCTTAGCAGCTCTCCAAATTATTCCTCCTGTATTGCAACTCCTTTGTTTAGATGGTTTGCACCACTGCTTCATGCAACACCATGGCAAAGCCAAATAAATCCTCCTGAAAAGCCCACAGGACAAAGCAGAGGCTTCGCCCTAAAGCGAGCAGATCAGACCAAATACGAAAGGAGACTAATTTGTCTGTGCATAATTTAAAAGCCTTCACAATGAGAGGAGACCAACCACCAGGCGTGCCCCCCTCAGCCTCAGTGAGCTTTAAGCTTTTATTCCAGCAGGTGCTAAAAGGTAGAAACTCAACTTGAAAATCCCACCATGCCCCACCAGGAGCCACCTCTCCTCTCGGAGGTTACCAGTGGGAGGACAGAGCTGTCCTGCAGAAGCCACCGCTGCAGGGTCTCACCAGCCACAGCCACCACAGGGACCATGGGCTGTACATCAGCTGTCACCATGTCACCTGGCCAGGGGAGATCTGAGGCTGGCACGTGTCAGGAGGAGGTAAGAGGCAGTGCTTTGTTGTAAGAAAGCAGCCAGACTCCACGCACATGAGCAGAGAACTCCACCACCCTTTGCCATGCACAGGTAAGCCAAGTTGCCTCCCAGAAGTGACCACCTGGACCAAATCAGTCTGTAGCCATTGGTGACATTACTTATGAAGCAGAGCCCAGCCTCACAAAATTTGGGCTCCTGAGAGTATCCCAAAATATGCAAGGCACAGAGCCTGTATCAGGCATTTTGCAAGAAAGACTCACTGTTTCTGTGCCGTTTCCATTGTTTCTGCCTCCCTTGATGCTCCCAGGACAATACAGCCACAGGCAGCTGGGCTAGACTAGCTTCTACTACAGGTGTCTTCAAATAAAATTGCTATACGGGTTTTCTCCTGCAGTCCCAGGAGGAAGTCAGCCACCACTTCAGCTTCTGAACCACCGTAACATGACAAATGCTCTTGGGATCTCCAAAAATCCATCACACTCACAAGTACCTTATCATTCTCCAAGGATGGATACCACACGCAAAAAGCAAAGCAAGCTTTTTAAAACCAGTGAAGTCATCAAGATGGTCAGACGCTGCTGATTCCCAGCACGATGTAACCAGGCACGTACCTTGTACTGATGCTCCATGCAAGGCAGAGCTCCACCTGTAGGTACCAAACTCCTCTTTCCTCCTCCTTCTGACCCTGTAGGGCCCATCTTATTCCAAGGCATCTTTCTACTCACCAGATAATCACCTCTCCAGGCTACAGACCAGCCTCATTAATCTTTGCTACACTCACACCTGACTCACGGGAGGGGCTCAGCTCCTTTCCCCACTGGCAGCCCATGCTAACAGGCAACTCATCAGCCAAAGCAAGGGCCCCTCCTGCAACTGCGAGTGCTGCTGCATGCAGACCACCACCCACGCAGGAGACTGCAGGTGCTTCTCTAGGCTTTGGTGCCTCTGCATTTGTTTACATCTGCAGCAGATTAAATGGGATCTGGCCCTTCTGAGTTTTATTTCTAGAGCTATAAAGTCATTTCAGCCTCCAAACATATTTATTATGGGTAGGGAAACACTACCGAACACTGGATGGTACAAGAGAGTGAGTGTGTTCTTGGGAATTTCATTGTTGCTCACATCATGTGATATTCATTTGACTGAGGCAACTCTATTGCACCCTCACCTATTTTTTGCAGTGGTTCAGTGAGAGTTTCTTGGGGGATCTGGTGCTGCTCAGATTAAGCAAGGGGCAGAAAAATTGTGCATGGTGGAAAAGGACAAAGCAGCAAGAATATGGAATGAAAGCTGGAGCCAAGCTCTACCACTGGTTTCTTTAATGACAGGGACAAATGCCTGCACATCCCATTTTCAACAGAGAGTGCTAAGCAAGTAAAGATACGTTATTGGTCTGATGCTCTGAACTGTTAGTCATTCACTTAACCTCTTGAAATGTCAATGAAACCTCCCTCAGTCTGAGTCACACCCAGGCTACTCCACCTTCCTCCAGGTTTGTTTTTTGTGTATAAGAAAAGCTGTCTGAAGTATTCAGCTGTGTGTGTTTGCATGTGAATTTATTCATTTATTCATCTACCCGAAATGAGATACTACTTCAGAAAGTAAAATAATGAAAATTTTACAAGAATAGGACACTTTTTTGCTCTAAACCCCTCAGTTATCACATCTCCTATCACATCACAGTTATCATTCTCAGGAGTAGTTTTCCCTTTGTTGCCCAATGAGTCATGCCAGAGAGCTTTCCTTTCCGCTCAGCAGCAGAATGTGTGGCCATCTGCAGCCCAGAGCAGAAGGTGCCAGGCTAGCAGGCAGCTCAGCACCTTTCACAGTCAACTGATTTCTTCTGCAGATGCTGAATTGCTTTTTCCAGTCCTTATATGTTCCTCTTCTAGGTCTCTGTTCATTAGTTGCTACTTGAAAACATTTTATGTAGGTGGCAAATCTAATGCTCCATCCCTGGCACTGTCTGCCTAAAGTCCTCCCTGCCCAGGACACACAGAGAAACAAACCTCCTCAGAAGCAGACCCCACCCCTGCCATATGCATGCTGTAGTCAGACTCCCTGTTGCGGTGCCCGGACCAGGCTTATGCAGCAATGAAGCTCAGGAAAATGATGCATAGCTGCCTGGTCTTCCAGAGGGAGACACTGAAAACCCTTAAAAAAAAAAAAATCAATGGGCAGAGGCTGGTGCAACTCATGCACGAGCCTTTGCAGTGATCACAGGAATGTGGTCTCGCCTATACGCTTCCCACCGATGTATGACCTATTTCTCCTTGATGCAGAGCCCTGCTCAGAACACCAGCTCCTCGGCAAAGATTCAGGGCTGCATCTCCTCTCTGATGCCGGCTGCAGGCTCAGAGGGCAAGGGCTTTCCCTGTGAGATCCCCAACAGGGAGCAAAGCAAAGGGCACCGGAGAAGTGGATTAGGTTCTGCAGAAAGACCAGTCAGTGGTTTCCTATCTCCTGAAGGCTGGCGTGCAGGGAAAAACCAACACTGAATGCTGCACGCCAAACAAAACGTCAAAGCTGAGCTGCAGGAAGCCTTTCTGGGGCAAAATGCACCCTGCTGGGAACATGGGGAGAGAGGCAGGGAAGGACAAGAGGCAGCCACGTCCACATGGGGCTGTGGAGGAACAGAGCCTCTCCAGGCTGAGCTGCAGGGACCACTCGGGCCTCTTTTCAGGTCATGTAGGGACCAGCTCCAGCAGCTTTTGCAAGTGCTGAACAGCATTTGCAACTTGTCAAGAATTCCCATGGTCTCTCTCTTTCTGGGGCCTCTCTTATTCCCTCGGTTTACAAGGAGGCAAAGGAAAATAACCATGGCTCCCCCTCACCCCCACAGCAAAGCCCTGCTCGGTTGCGTTTTTAGCGAAGATCCCATACAGTATTAAAAGTACACTTTATTTTCTGTACAATTCTCATCCACATCACCAGGCATGGAAATGGCCACTGTGTCCCCAGCAAAAGTTGCAGATTGCTCCACTGCCATGAGACACTCCACAACTGTCCAGGAGGAACACAAAGCCCCCCAAATTCAAGTGCTGCTGCTTCCTAGGTGTGGGGAGGAGAGCGGGAAGGAGGGAGAGGGCCGTCCTGCCCCGCCGCTGAGCCGCCAGCGAGCAGAGCCTCCAACTGCGCCCCGGGGAGCAGAAGAGGCATCCCCAAGCTCACATCATCGTTCGTGCTTAGCGTGGGAGTCGTTGCGTTCTACCGTCACCCCATTCCCATTCCGTGTCACCTCCTTCCTGTTCCAGTCCTTTTCCAGGTAAAATTCAGCCAGCACGGGGCAGTGGTCCGAAGCCACCCCACCCCAGGACCAGTTATCAGGGATCCACGGGTTTGTAAGACCTTCTCGCACAACAGCCCAGTGGCCTGCACGGAAAAGAATCACAGAGATAAAGGTAAGTAAAGTCACCCGAATTTGACATGCACCACTAACCTAGGCAACGGTTATGTGATCTCATTAAAAAGCAGCTCTACCTGTGAAAACCTTTTTCAAGCTCCGACTGATCCAGATGTTATCCAGCGACTTGGACCCTTGTGGGTTCTTTGTGCTGATGTTGGTGAAGGTGCTGGAAGGGACCAGGTGATGGAACTTCTCCTTCCTCAGGATGTCGTGGTCACTGCTGTCTGGGGCCTGGTTAAAATCTCCAAGGATGATTACGTCTTTTTCTCCTAGAAAACAGGAAAAGTAGAAATGGATGGGAGGAATGGACATCCACCCATCGCTTAAGTACAAGTGGGAGTGAGGATAAATGGGAGGAGAAATAGAAATACTGAGTAGCAAAGCTGTCTTTACTCTGAACGCCTGGAAGAAATGCTCTTTAAAGGCTTTTTCACCGGCTGTTTACTCATGGCCTTTCTCCTCATGACAATGAAAAAGAGCCACTATGCATTTCATGCTTGTTTTTAAATATTATCTCATTTATATTGGCCTCCTTTGCTTGCTATTCACTGATAGCAACAAACTCAAAGACCAGCAGTTCTGGTCTTAGAGGTTTTTAGAAATCTGTGATTGTAAGCTTACTTTTTTCTTTTTCTGCAAGAAACACATGAGCTTTAACTTGTCCTAACATTGTCTTTCTGTAGATTTCCTTTAAGTCAAGGACACTTTAGTGAGGATCCCAGGAAGACACAGCCTTAAGCTGGTATAGACCAGAGTCCCAAAAGTGCAGTGCTTATTCTAACCTTCTGCATGTAAGACATCCCAAAGAACAAGCCTGTGGAGCAGCCTGCAAGCCTGACGGCAGAAGGTGAATTCACAAACCACACGGACACTCCCTGACTACAGCAGCTTTCCTTTGCCTGGCCAGCTGAAGGGATACCGCTGAACTTGGGATGTCTTAGATTTTGTCTAAGGCTGAATTAAAAAAAAAAAAAAAAGAAAAAGAAGGGAATGAATTGAAATGCTCACCGAACAATCCTACCTTCATGTGAATAGAAAATTACCTCGGTTACATCTTCCTTCCAACCCTAATGAAGTGAGAAAAGAAACTCTGGACCCTAATTTCATATCCACAACATGTGCTCTCCTAGCTCCACAGCTGCAGATGGAGACATCCCAGCTGTGCACTGGGGAACGAGGACAATGCACATGTCCCAGTGCCCATCTCAAACCACTGCCAGATTTTTCATCAAACAAAACAAACTCCAGAACGTTGATAGCTGAACGGAGACGTTGCTGAGTTACACCTTGGTACTGGAGGAGGAGGATGTTAAAAGGAGGCGCAAATGCACCAAAAGCTATCCCAAAACTGACTTCAGGGTAGCGATGAGAGTCTGGAAGCTTTTTCCTTCCCGGGATTGAGGTGTGGGTGGAGATGGGGTGGGCTGACAGATTGCTTTACCATAGCTAGTGCTCACCGATAAACCTCCTCGTTTTGCATTGCTGCTGCAGAAATAGCTAGCCAGGAGAGGGAGCGCAAGTTCAACAGCAAAATCTGTTCCACTCCTGTCTCGCACTGCATGAAAGATGATTTGGGAAAGGGCAGGAGAGCAGCGAGACTGATAGTGTATGACTTACAAAAACAAATACTTCAAAGCATGCTGCTTATTAAGATGCAAAGAGGCGATGAAAAAATAGTGAAACTGTGGTTTCTCTACCCTTTGCAATTCACAGATCATATTGTAAATGACATGAGGTTTAAGTATTAGTTTATAAAGTGTTCCTGACAGTGGCCTTCCCACCTTTAAAAAGAAGCAAAAAAACCCAGATCTGAACCTGAGCTATTTTAAGCTCCATCAGAACCCAAAAGAAAACTCAGCGCTTGCCTAATAGGACAATAGTTAGTGCTTGCTGGGAGCTGGTGGTTTCGCACACATCTCATTGCAAAATCCCAAGATCTGTTTGCCAGGACCAGGAAGCCTGAAACGTGACCTCACCAGCTTGGACCTTCAGGACTAATGCTTGCTTAATGGCCCAGGCAGCACTCGGCTTCTTCCATGCTTTCAGTTCAGCCGGAGTGAGTGAGGAAAGGCCATTACAGAAACCTCTGGAGCACATCCTTGGGGCGCAGTGCTTGCAAACGACAGAGAGGCAAGGATCTTAACAGCAGTATCTTGATCCCACACAAAACAGATTCTATTCTATTCTTAAAATACTGACACTTTTTTTTAGCAAATCCTCAAGCCTATTTCCCTTATATGAAAAATCTGTGGAAAAAAATTCTCACAAGTGAAAATTTTAACTGACTGCTCCATTCTGGACAGATTAGAAGTAACAGAGGCTAAAAGACCCAGCACTTGAACATGTGCTCAGAAGGAGGGAAGGAGTCAGCCTGCAGCACGCCCAGGGAAGGAATCGCTGTATTCCTCACCCGTTTAAACTTTTGCGTGCAGAATAACTAAGCGTAGAATCCTAATGCAGTGTAAAGTGGACAGATGGAGTAGGCTGGGGCATGTCAAAGAAGCTGAAACCCCATTTACCACCGGGGAGGGAAAGGGTTGCTTCTGGTCCTCTCTCACAGGAACTCCTGGGGTCCCCCATGACTGCGAATCACCGGGGAAAAGGCCAGGCAGCCCTGCGCTCAGCAGGAAAAGCAGGCAACACCAATTTTCGAGATAACCACCAACTTTATTTCCTTGTCCTGGCGCGCTCTCAGCCCTGCTCCTGCCTCTGCCAGCTCCTGCGACAGCCACGCCATGTGTGATGGCACAGCAATCCTGCATCTTGTCTGCCTCCTGAGACCCCGACAGACGTCAAGCCCCAACAGCTCTTGGCAAACTTAGCAAAAGGTCCAGAAGAATTCATGCCCTTGCCCATAATGAGGGATAACTGATTAAAAACTGTGGTCGCAATGTCCACAGTTACAATCAGCTGGGGGGAGAAGGAAAACAGAGGCAATGCTACTGGTGCTGTGCTGTGATTTTGAGATTTTGAGACTGGCAGGGCTTGTTCCTCCTCAGGACCAGGGCAGCAGAGGCTGCCTGACCCAGAGGCTCCTCAGCTGATGCAATCTGGTCCCTCCTTCTCCTCCCACAGGACAGAGCAGCAAGCGCTCCCTTGCCAACCCAACTTTTACTGTAAAGGTCCCACACTCAGGCTGCAACCTCCCATAAAGACCCAGAGCCTCCAGCTGGTGGGACACGGTGGGATACAGCCCGCAGCAGACAGGCATGTGTCCCATTACCCCTCAGGGGTGCCCCCCCCCATCCCTCGCCTTCACACCCATCGGGCTCTAAACAACCTTGCCCTTGTCAACAGAGAACTCTTCAGATGAGGAAAAAAAGCCTGGTCTGTTTTCAAACGCATCTGCAGATTCACTGCAGCACCAGCGACTTTTAGCACTGCCCGCGGGGGGCTCCCGGCCAGCAAAGCAAAGCGCTGCCACAATTTAGCCCTGCTGTGCCAGCAGGCAGCTGAGGGATTTCCAGTGCCTGCAGAAAGTCTGCAGTGTTGAAATCTGCTCTCCTGCAGCAACCAGGAAACGCTCCTTTGCTTCGTGGCAGTCCCAAGTAGGATGCTCTCCCCAACTTTCCCATGCCCTGAAAGAGTCCCCTTGTAAAGTAAACAGACCCTTAAACCTCTAAATCCTTCCTGGAGACAAGGAGAAGCAGACGATGCGAAGGATGTGAGGCTCCCTACCACCATTCAAAGGTCCAAGCCTAGTGCCTGGTGCATGGGTAACCCATGGAATATGGCCAAGTCAGATGGGAGAAGATGACCAAGCCAACACCCTGGTCCCTGGGTCCAAGCACTACCAGCACACCCAAAACAGCATCTGTGTGCTGCCATGGTCACCACGCTGAAGATGAACTGGTGGAGATCTTAAATGAAGGCAGAAAGGCTGCTGCAAAGAGTTAGCTATGAGCAGCCAACAGCCACCGCATCTCTCTGGTACTGCTGAAGGGAAAGAATGAGGGCGGGGAAAGGAACAAGCACCCGCTGCTCTGATGGGAGAAATATGGGGACACCAGTGCTCGGCATTACAGCAGGCTGTGGGTAGTGACCAGATTTCCTCAGATGTTCATGTGCCTCTTCATAAGAATGGAAGATCACAGAGTAGGTGTCTGTTAGCAAAATGGGAGCAGAAACTCAAATCACTGCAGTACCCACAAACAAATCAGTTCTTATCACCCGTATTTTATGGATTGACTGGGAAGAGATTGAAGGATGGTGGTAATTTTAGGTAGGACATTCATTTTGGTGGGGTAATTCAGTACTTCAAAGTAACATATATGCACTACCATTTGTTTAGAAAACAAGACCTGCATCCCACAAGTTTGGAGGAATCTGAATCTCTTCTTTTGTGAAAGGCTAAGCCAAGAGCAAGCATGCACTAGCATGCCTATTGTATGAAAATAAAAACATGAAATAAAGGGAAGGCCTAACGCCAACAGTCTAAATTTAGATGCAGTGGAAATGCACCTTCGTTGACTTCAGAAGAGCTACACATTTATCTGTGTCTCAGTTCAGCCTTTGGGGATCAAACAAACAATCCTTTTGTTTACCTTCATCCTTCCCAGTTTCAAGGTACTTGGACAAATACTTCAATCAGTAGCACGTAAAAATAGCTCTGACTGACTTCTTGCAGCTTAAAAAGAAAAACAATAGTACACACCTAAAAACTGCAAATACCTCGTGTTATAGAAGAGGGACATTAATGCTTCCAAGTGACCAACCTTGCTAAACTTGGCCAAGCTGAAAATCATCACACATAGCCTTGTAACCCTTATGCATCTTTGTTAAGCAGTAAACAAAAGGCTAGATTTTTCTGTTCCTCTAACAAGATCAGCAACATTTAGAATCTGAACCATGCTGCTCTGCTTCATAGGAAATTGAATTTAATTTGCAAGCTTCAAAGTAAGAAACAAATTCTCAGAAATGAAGTAAGGAAATTCAGCTGCCTATTACAATTCTCATGTTCAGATCTGCATTCTGGTGTCCTGCATCCTGGTGTAAAACCAGAGCAACTTACCTGAAATCAGCAAAATTATCCTGAATGCTACACCCAGGTACCAAAGCAGGATTTGCTCTCTTTTCTCATTAGCAGCCATCTCCTGATTTGCATTGGGTTTTCCCAAGTGCTTCCAATTATCCAAAAAGTAAATATATACAACCTATTGCTTTTGGAAATAAAGCCATTAAACTTTGTTCTGACAGCAGGTAGGTGTAATTTCCACAAAGCACTTGGAATAGGTCTTAACCCTGGTGTCGTGTCTTTTTCTTTTTTTTCTTTTTTTTTTTTTTTTTGGCTGAACTTGCTCTTACACTAGGGTAAAACAGAAGGAACTTTGTTTGAAAAAGTAGTGTCAAATCCAGCAGGATCCCCCATGCTGTTTGTGTTAAGTAGGAAAGACTATAAGATGACGAGCAAGGGAAAAGCACGTTTGCTACGCTGTGCACCATTCAGATACAAATACCGGTGAAGACAGTTGCTGACGAGGATATTTGTGCAACTCGCACTGAGACAGATTTTAGTTGTTTAAAAATTCGTTTTGACTACATAAACTGGCCAGCATGTGTGTGAGAGCTGGCAGGAAAAAAACCTGCCCTACCTTTCAGAGTCTCCTGCAAAGTCTGTGCAAAGGCTGCCAGTTTGTGGCTGTCGTGGTTCTTGCCGGTATTCTCTCCCGTGGAGGACAACAAGGCCAGGTGAAGGTTAACCAGCGTTAGCTCGTTCATCCCAACCTGGGGGAGGAAGGAGGAGAAATTGATGCCATGCAGACAGGGCACAGAAGGTCACAAAGCAAAACCACGCGCCTCTTCCCAGTACTTTTGGTAGTAAGACTGGGTGACTAGGACTCGCTTCACTGTGTATGTGGTGTGCTTTGGTTTGTCTCGTTTTTGGGAGGAAGAGCATTTTGCAGCTTTGTTTTTAATAATGTGATACCCTTTCAGTTCTGGGGAAACTGGTTTGATAAGCAAACAGCTTCGTTCGACCACAGTTGCAGAAAGAAGTTGGCTGCTTATGAAAATCAGTTTATGCAAAACCAGTTGTTAATAAGCTACAAATAATGTCATGGTCATTACATGGGCTAATTACTACTCTCTTGTGATTAGCCCTGGCTCGTCACAGAGACTAACCAAGAAACTTAATGTACCTTGAAAGGAGCTGTTGACTCCCTGCAACCTTCTGCTTACCCTCTGGGACTCATTTGGCACAAGTAATACTTACTCCTGTCATTGGCCTGTTTACCTTATTAATTAATAAATATTAATAATCAATAATTTATTTATCCGTAATTATTTTATTAAGGCTTCTCTCAAAGCATTACCAGACCCCACCATCACAGCCTGTGCAGAGATGGGCTCTCTCCCTTTGCACGTTCGCTTAAGCATGTGTACAAGAACAGCTTCCAAAACACATGTTCTTTTAGATGGGTTCAGCCTAGTGAAAAAGCTTTAAAATGGAAACTGCAGGATGCCAGCGACATAAGATAGATCAGCTCGAGTCTCCCAGGAGCACTGTGCCTTCTACATATACATCTATCTCATCTGGGTATGCACCTCGTCCTTGCTGTGGTAATTTGGTAGAAGCAGAACAAGGTGACTGGTGACTTCTGCCACACTCTTAGTGGGTGTGGATGCTACTGAAGATCCACTAACCCTCACGTGCCCAATGCTCCCTTAGGGTAGGGTTTGCTCCCGCAGCAGCAAAGGCAAGGACTGATTTTGCTGATCTGCCACACATATTAAGGCTCACTAAGCACCTTCCTATAATCAAGTCATGACACAGTGCTGAAGTGATGAGATGGGTTAAAGCCTCATTACAAATTTTTATCTGTTAGAAGACTGTGTCTCTTTCCATCTTATCTTTTTTTTTTTTTTTTTTTTTTTTTTTTTTAACAAAAGATGAACCCTGCAAGGGTCGATTACCTTGAAATGTGCAAGATATGGGTGAGGGTATGAGTGCTTCCCATTGCCATTAGTCTGTGCATTCTCCTGAAATGAGGCATCTTTCAGTTCAATGCCAGCTGTTGTATCCCAGAGGAAGCCAGAATATTCAACCCCCTGGAATTTAATAAAAAAAAAAAAAAAAAAAAAAAGAGAGAAAGAAAAACTAGTAGCAAGAAGGTAAAACCAAAACATTCTGCCCAAATGCAGCCCCCTGGTTGAAACTTTGACCCACAAGTTTCAGTACCACCGTTTCTGTTGGCAGTGGCATACATCACTCCCAAAACACGCAGTGGCAGTAAAATATGATGCAGGTTTATATCTGGGCTTAGCGCCTGCTGAGGGCAAGAAGCCCAACTCACTGTGCACAAGTGTAAAGGAGAAACAGCATCCTGGGCTATCAGCAGGAGATAAAAAGAGCAGGTGGAAAGGCTTCTTTGGCCCACCCCGGGCAAACCCCCCTGAGATGTGGAAGGTGTGCTTCCCAGGCAGCTCCACTGACTTCACTGCAAACTGAGTGCACCGAGCTGAAACACACTGTTCTGCTCCTCACAGCTCCTTGCGCCTGCAGGCTGGCCATCACACACCCAGGGAACTTCAGCACTGCTCGGGCCAGCCAAGGATTTTATAAATTGTATTATCTTACACAGGTGGAGTGCATTCAGGACCGCCGCAGGGGTGACAGATAAAGATGCTGCCTCTTGTGCGTGTGTTTGGGCTGGTAGTGTCCTCGGTCCCCTCCTAGTCCAGGCAAGCCATCAGATTCTTCTGAGCGTGCTCAGTAATGAGGTAGTTTGTTACCCATTTGTCTGACCCTGAGCTCAGTGCCTCGTGGTCTCAATGGGTGACTGCTAGGACTTGCAGTAGACGATGCTGCATGCTTTGTTCTGTCCCGCCATGCCGTATGCCACCTTGCAGCCTTCTGTCACCCACAAGCTAAAAATACCTGAGCTCATTCAGTCTCTTGGTGTGAAATATGGTCTAGACCTCTCAGTCCTTCTCTATCTCTTTTCCAGCTCAAACATTTCATGCTCAGCTCTTCACTCCTTTCAGCTCTATCATCCTGCATGGTTGTTTTTGGTTTTGGTTTTTTTTTTATTACTTTGGGATGTGGAATTAGCATTTTCAGAAAGCTTCCCACCCCAATCACACCAGCAGCAGTATTTAATTCAAAGCCTGACAGCCTCTCCTCCCACCACCCAAACACCATTTTCTTTGGTATTACTCAAACCCTCTTCCCTTAGCGAATGGTAATTAAATCCATCACAAGGAAGAGGGGTTTTTCTATTTCAGCTGCAATAAACAAGTGCTCTGCTGACTTCCCATAAGCCTTGAAAGAAAACATTAAGGTTGCCTAAAATCCTTTGCTAGCTCCTTTGAATAACTCACCTTCAAAATACCGACAAAATTATTCCACCATCTGGAAGTCTAAGGTCTGAAACTGCTATAGGAAAAGATGTGGAAGAGTAAGCCTGCTGTCAACAGCTGTTTGGTATTTCCTGGCTCCAGCCTTCGCGTCCACATGGTGATCAAAAGGCATTGCTTGGTTGAAGGCCAAATGCCCACGGATGGGTGGAAGCACCAGCCTGAAGCACCATCCACCACTATTTAACCCTGCAGAGTGTCCCGAGACCAGCTGGTGCCAAAGACACTACGTACTCAGGGTGACACCGTGTTACTTCACTGCATTGCATTTGTGTCCCCGGTGTTCAAACCGGACAGACTCATTAACCGACCCAAGGGGTAAAGAGACTTCTTGGCTTAGTGGAGGGTTCTCCAGCACAGCCGGATTTTTGTTACAGCAGCTAAAAGGAACAGCCACACTTCTTACCTTGGCCACAGATGTCTCCCATATTTTTGGGAACCATTCATGCTTACATCTCTACCAGTAAAACAAGACAGATGATGATTTTTATTTACCCGGCCCACAGTCAAAACTTTCATTGTTATCTTTGGAAACATACTTTATCTTTTCCAAAAGAAATATCTTTTGGAAACAAAAAAAGGAGAGAACCGACTAAAGATTCTGGATATAGAAACTCTGAGACAATTATTCATAATTCTTGGAGGGGAAAAAAAGAGCAGAGGGAACAACTTCGACCACTTTACACAACTTTTTAAATTCAGTGTTTTAACAATCTGGCCTAACAAGAGATTCCAAAGGAAAATTGTAGCCAGGAATAAAAATGTCCTGAAGGGGATTTACACTCTGCATCAGAATTAAATGTAAATTGCATTAAACCTCAGACAATTCGCACCCTCTGTGTCTTTCTAGTGGCAGCCAGAGTCCAGTCCTTGCACTGCTCACATGGTGGGTTTTGCTTTGGTGGTTTTTTTGGGTTTTTTTCCTCATTCTTGGATTTTACTCAGAAGGGCAATGAAAGGAGATGCACCTCCAAAAACATCAGTCTAAAAACAGTGAATCGTGATGCAACCTGATTTGGAAAAGTCAAATTAAGGAAATGCAGATTCTGAGCAGCGATTACGGGAGACAGCTGTAGCCACATGTTTAATAATGACAGTGCTCAGAACAGATAGAGACAGTCCTATGTACTGCTGGGCACTATTCATTACATGACAGGTCTCGGTTCCTGCTTCTGCCGAACAACAACATCCACACTGCAATAACTTCATCATCAGAATGATCCCATGCAGCAGCAAGCCCTAGGAGGACCTTGCTCTGAAAACTCATTAGCACCCTTAAAGGGAAAAAAAAGAAACATCCCTTGGGAGAAACTGCTTTTGGGCACCGTTAGTGGTGTCCAGCCCGATGTAGCTATACCTTGAATACTGTCATGGGTAGCAGGTGCAGCTGTCACCACCTTATAAATGAGGACCTCACTGCAGTACATTTCTATATTCCCACAGCAGAAGATGCTGCAGGGAAAAGCACAGAGCAGCACGGTGCAGATTTCAAAGGGAGTCTAGCATTTTAAACACCTGCGCAGAGCTCTTTGGGGAACACATAAGATAAACTCCTCTTTCAGATGAGGATGGCAGGCTGCACAGCTCCTCTGCGGGGTCTTCACTTGCAAACTAGGAAAATGGGGAGCCCTTCTGAATGCCAGCCTGCGAGGGGCTAGGGAACAAGCTCAGGTGCCCAGCACAAAAAAATTCAGAAGTACTGCAGCCTGCCAGGGGCAAAACCAAGGACTCTTTCCTTCTCCTAACATGTAGCCTTTCTTCTGTATTTCTATGCTGCTTTTATCCACCATACCTCCCCCAAACACACACACCTTCCTCCGCAGAAGTGTGCCACAGGCTGAGGAAAACAATTCTTCCAAAAAATCAATCGCACAGCCAAACTGAAAGCTATAAGAGCAGCTTAAAACACAAGAGATGCAAACACTGTCAAAAAAAATTTGCAAAATGTTTTGCCTTAAACATTCAAAATACGCCCTTGGTTAAAGGGGACAAAAAAACCAAAGCCACAGTTCAGACATGGGGATTAATGTACCTTGTGTAGCTGGCCTGAGGGTTTTTCGGAAACAACACCCTTCCAACATCCTCTAGGGCCCTTCCACTTGCGGATGTTTGGCAGCGTTGGCTGGTTCAGCTCCATACAAAACTAGAGAGAGAGGAAAGGGGTAAAAAAAAAAAATCAGCTTGGTAGGGTTTTAAAAAAATTGCAAAATAAAGCATGTAGCAAGGCATTGGTATGAGATGGGGGGACAGGGTGCACTCTCTGCCCTCCCTGAAGGTTCACAAAGGAAATGGTCACACCCCAGGCTGACTCACCCCCAGCTGGAAGTTACATGAAGATAAATAAAAATTAAAATAATTCAGTGAAAATGCCACGAATAAATCATTTCTCCCTCAGACTCTTTTTTTTTTTTTTTTCCCCTCCAAAGCCATTTGTTTGACTGGAAAGGAGGCTCCTCTGTGCCACCTCCAAAGATGCTGACTGCACCGCATCCCACCCCCCTAGGGGCTTCACCAACAGCTGCTGAATTCTCCCGGGGGGCAGGAAGCCCCCGTGGTGTGGCTGGATCCACTCCAACACTGAAGCCAAGGTGCAACACAAGAAGAGTAACCAAGCTCAATAGCTGGCGTTTGGGGTTAAGGCTCCTCTGACTTTACACCAGGGACACATGCTTGAGACTCACCGTGCACAAAAGGATCAGCTGCACATTTGCACCTGGATCCAGCAGATCCTTCTGTCACCATCGTGTGTCCAAGCACACGGTCAGAGCTATAGAGGCTGCGCCCTAATGGCCAACACAGCAGGGATGCTGTAACTGTGGACACCACGGAAAGCCCTCAAGTCCACCTGGGTAACATCTTGGGATTGAAATAATAATACAGCTACTACGAATAAAAATAATAACAGCAACAACAACAATAATAAAACCAGCAACAATAATGAGAAGAATAACAACAACAACTATGCCCTGGAAATTCTGGAATCTGAAACCCCTTGATAAGGGCAATATAGAAGACTTTTTGCCAGGAGTTTCAAAATAAAGGGGTTTTTTTTGAAGGCAGGAAGAGCTACAGCCTTTTGCAAAGCTGCTGTCAGGACCAGCAGCCTGGAGCTGGCAGCCCAGCACCCCAGCCACGCAGCAGCTCTGGCTGCGGAGAAAGGGGCTGGTGTAAAGTAAATCGCTGTAGAAGGGCAACAGGGGCTTCCACTGTGCCTTGTTTTGTTATACCTGACGCTGGAGTACCTGCGTTGAAACACAGAGGTTTTTCACAATGAAAGAGTATCCTCAGACAAAATCTTGTATCCAGCGTGTCCCTCCAAATCAAGCAGCAGTTTAATGCAGAGAGGTTTTCAAGGCGAATGGTAACCTCCCCTAGACAGTGTCTCTTTGCAGTAGGACATGCCAATGTTCATAGTGCTAGAGTGATAAACTGCATGGATGTAAGTGCTTCCTACATGGGTATCAGCAAAATGATGGGACAGCTATTCTCACGTTTATTATATCTTTTGACTCAAAAATAAAAACCAAACCCTGCTCTTTTCCTAACTGCCTTGTCTGCAAGTTCCTGGAGGCTGAAGCTGTAAGCTTCTTAGATACGCGTAACCCCTTTTTGCCTCGAAAGGCTGAGTCATTTTGGTTGCACACCCAAAGTGAAAGTGCTTGGCACATGTTTGAAAACGGTTTTCTGAAATGCAGAGATCAGATGGGGCTTCTTATTCAAGATGCCACTTTAACATACCGCGTTATTGTCTGCTATATACCTTCAGGCAGCACTAGGGCTGGGCTGATTTATGAAGTGAGAAGGCACACCGGGTGTCTGCACAACCTGGGAACACAGCTCTGCTCTCAACCGATTACCAGGTGCTGCCCTAATAGACACAATAAATCACAGCAGCAACAACTTTTCATTCCTGATGTAATTCGGATGACTTTGAACAGCATGAATTTGGTGAATGAGTTTTCTAACATTTAAATAACTTAAATGAGAGAAAAAAAAAATGGTTGAACTGTAACCCAAAAAAAGAGTTAACTTATCTCTGGGTTGCAGCTGCCTAAAAAGTCCAGCCAGCATAAAGTATACAACAGAGCTAAACAAATCCTACAGAAACAATCACCTTATTAAAAAGAGCATCTGCAGTCAACTAGTTTGAATATTTTGTTTCTGCCAAATTGACTTTTTGTTTGTTGTTTGGGTTTGTTGGGGTTTTTTTAGGTCTTGATTTAACTTTGCTCATACAAAAAGATGAAAAATAAGATTACACGCTTTGCTCAGAAAAAAAGCCATCAGCCCATTCTGGGTACGGTTGCATCAAACGGAGAACTTGGCCTACAGCAGCTGACTTTAATCTGTGCCCATTTTCCAGGGTTTACAGGCACACAGATTTTTAAGCCGTGACAGCATACTTGCTTAGGTCATGTTTTTTTGCTGAAGTGAGAAGGGCATTTCTCAAATCATGTTGTTCTGCTCACAAAACCCAATGTCAAACAACATTACACTTTCCCTCATACGGTAAAAATATACAGACAAGCTCCTAGCCCACATTGGAAATAAAAAAAATGCCCTTCCTCCTCTGCAAAGTTGAGTTAGAGCTATGCCAATCCCTTTGAGAAGCAGTTCTTCGAGTGTAAAGAAAAATCAAAATTAAAATCTCAGTCAGTCAAAACAACCTTTTTTCCCCCCCAAATCCTCCTAAGGAAAAAGTTCTGGTTTTCTTTTTCTCTAGAGCCTTTCAGGCTGCAAGTTAATCAGCTTCTTCATTAAGTCCTACACATACTGAGTCAAAACGCACACACATAGTAATCTACCAACAGCACCAGCGCTTATTTACAAGGATGCCCTGGACTACGCCTATGCCACGGCCACCTTTCTTGCTGGGTGCTGGTTTTTGTTGGGTAGGCCGTGCTGCTGGCGAGCGGGAACTCGGCAGCGCCGGGCCCCAGGCACGCTCTAAGCAAAGAGCCGCCTGTGCTCTTGAGGGGTCAACCCCCTTGTGCCAGGTACCTGCCCATTGCCCCCATGTGGCCTGCAAGATGCCAGCATGGGCCCACCACCCCAGGAACTGGGACAAACCCTGTCGCCTTCGCTCATCAGCAACACATCACTTTCCCAAGCAGGGAGGATCCAAAGATGTAATTACCCTTTGTCCACCCTGATAAGAAGCCAGTGCCTGTTGCTCCCAGCCGCTCCAGAAGCGGAGACAGGTACAGGAATGAGCTTGTGACTGATGCTGGAAAAGAACAGAGGGCAGCTGGAAGAAGCTGGGAAAACACATTTGAGGAGGGACTGGAGCGTGGAAGGCAAGGGGTCTTGGACTTGGGAGCAGGGAGAAGAATGTATCCTGGGCAGGCACATGCTAGAGGTTATAACAGAGTTACAGACTCCCTAACACACCCACCTGCCTCCCCAAGACACTCCAAGCACTGCCAGCAAGAGCATCTAATTTATGCACTAAGCTAAATCCTTTCCAGTGCAGTAACTGCCCCGCTAGGAGAGATGCCGGTGAGCACCCTGCAGCAGCCCATGAGCAGACCTCACCACCTCTTGTTCAGGATGCGACTCCCAGGTTAATCTTTGTTTCAGGTTGTATTTGTGCAGCCAGTCCCAAACCAGGCGCAGCAGGGTCACCTCTCCCAGATGCTGACATCGTTCCGTGCTGTGTCACGTTATTCCTGTAACACCAGCACTGGGGACCACACCGAGCCAGCGACCTCCCTTGAGGTGAGTACCTCTGCTCAGAATGAGGGTGCACTGCCTCTAAACCCTAAGGAAACTAAATGTGACCCAGAAAAATAATGTCTTAGGGCTTAATATATTACACATTTCTTACTAGACAGTGATTCCTCGTTTGAGGATGCTTTCACACCAGACCTGGAGTCAGAGCAGAGGCTGTAAGGAGGGTGAGGAGAGAAGGGACAGTGAGGAGGAGATTCCAGGGTGAGCCTGCTGTTATGACATGGTACGACTCAGTGCAGTAATCATTGCCTGAACTTTAGAAAGCCACTCAAAGCAATTAACTGTCCATTTCAGTTAATTACCGCAGAAGCTTTCAGGCCAAAAGGGCACTGCAGTAAACGTAAACAACAACTTCATTGAAGCAAAGGTGATTTTGATTTCTCTTAACTAGGAGGAGAGATGAGAGCTAGGGAATAAATATTACATTTCTAGATGTCACATACACACAGTTCCTTTATTTTTAAGTAGAGGGGCATGAAAGGTGAGAGGGAGCAGCCTTTAATGAGTATCAGAGATCCACACCAAACAAAGGAAAGGTCAAAGGCTTCAGGACTGTTGTCCTGGTGCAGCCACACATGGCAATGCAAAGCAAGCCAAGAGGGGATGCAGGACACAGCATGGCCAGGATGCTCAACGTGCTTCTGCAGTTGAACAACACTGCATCCACTTCCCACAGGCAGAAGCAACTAGGAAGGGGACACAGAGGAGCACCAGACCTTTCAGTTCCATCTGGATTCTTCCATAACCAAATATAACAGCAGGGAAAGGAAGCGTTATTATGGCTAAAGCCTGAAACAGAGACTCACTGTTGGATCCCACTTCCCACCGACAACAGTGTTGGCCTCAGGCCTTCGCTGCCTGTTTGCCTTTCCCCCAAGTGCATCCCTTTCCTGTTTGCAAAAGTAGCCAAAAAATACACACACAAGAAATATATGCATGCACTGGCATGGGGGATGCACTCACGAACACTATTCAGAGGAACCATACAAATAACATGAGAGAAAATTGGTGTGGCCCTCTGTTAAGACAAAACATTTTTCACCCATTCAACCAGTCCCTTCTAAAAAGGTTTCATTAAAGACTGCATAATATTTACTGTTTGTGTTGCTCAAGCATTGATATTACATAAAGGCAAATGAAACTTGGCAGGTGGATGGGGGTCTGATAGACAGATAATTATGAGTGTTTTCAAAGGAGAACCACCCCCCTCCAGGGAATCAGTTTCAGTCTCAGCCATATCTGCACATTTGTGTTGGAAAAAGTTTTCTGCTTCTCCCTCTTGGGTCATACTTGGCCAACACCATGAAGTTAGAGCTGAAAAGACAAGTAACCCATCTACTGAAAGTGTAACAGCCACAGAACTAGTCTTGGAAAACTCATCTGTCCCTTCTGCCACGCTAGAGTGTCCTCTTTGCACTGGGTCATCGAGACCTGGAGCAATACTTTCCCATCCTTTATGTACTGGTTTGTTGTTCCTAGAGCTAAACCAAACCATCCAGACCAATGTCCAAATAAATGCTTGCCATCCTCCATGTTATTCACAAACATTACCTAATGCATCCTTCAAAGAGCTCTATGAACTCATTGTCAGCAGTGAAATCAAGGCAGAGCCCCTCAGCAGCAGCCAAATCCTCAGAAATGATACAGTACCTATAGGCACAGTCACCACCTCTATGTGCCTTTGCACGTGACGGACATACAGAGCTCATTTGTTGGACTCATGTGCATGCATATTGGGACCCCGAGCCCTGGTCCATCTGAAGGCACCTACAGCTTTTTCATCAGCTTGAACAGGAGTCATTTCTTATGGAAAATGTGCTGCTTCTGCTTGTTAGAGTGCATCCCAGCAATTCAGATGGACAGAAATCCTTCCTTTGGTAATCAGATTCTCGCTCAGCTCCTAAATGACTCCTCCAGGCACCATGTTACGGACTGGAGAGCAAACATGCACTGCAGCCTCACCGCCTGGCAGCCCCGTGGCGATCCCAATTCCCGGCTTTGCACTAAAGACCACTTCTAAGCTTAACACTTCAAAAAGGCAACTTCTGGGACTGAGCTCCTCTGAGGAGACAGGATGAGAAAGGCTTATTTTTCAAGCCCAGCTATACATAACTAACTAACTATATATACATATACACACACATATATATACACACATAAATAACTAGAAACTAAGTCGTCCAAGCCCGCTCTGCCTGCTTCAGACGGGGGTAATTCTGGGTCCACAGAGAGGCACCAGGAGCCTGAAAGCAAAGCACCAGAGGACTCCATCATTCAGGCACCCCTGGGGTGAGGTAGCAGCTACATGATGCACGGCAGGATTGGAAAGCTTTTCAAACGGAAGGCATCGCTTCCTGCGTCAGGTACCTGAGCCCCTGCATCAGCCTGGTCCCGTTTTGAACCAGCCCGTGGATGCAAATCCAGCTGGACAGGTGCCTCTCTTCCCACCACTGCTGTGTTACTCACCCATTGTACTTCATGACTGTGCGGGAAATAATTATGCTGATAAGCTTAACATTATGCATGTAATGATTTGTTTCCATATACGAACTTGTTTGAATCAAATTAGATATTTATTTTTTTAAGTCAGGCTTTACAGAATCAGTTGGGGAGTGGTAGTAGCCTAAGTTTGCACTCCCAAGTTATTTGTTTTCTTTTTTGAGTGCTTTTTTTGGAAAAATTTAGCGGTGAGTTTCTACACTGCCCTCCCAGATGAGTTACAGCTCACCACAGCCACCCAACTGCTTAATTCTTTGTAATATCTAAGAGGAAATTACTTTCTTTATCTTTGAATATATGATTAAAAAAACAGATTTAGCCCATAAAATCAATTCTCTGCTCGCCTTTAATCATAGTGTTCCCAGGACAACAATGCAGATCATTCACGGGTGTGTTCTCCTACCTTCATCCTAAACAAAAGTGATAATTTATATAAACAATGTCTTTTTATAGATCTTCAAAAGGAAGACGCGGAAACCTTTGGTGCAGAACAGCAAAACAACTGAAAGAAGAAATGCCATAACTCCCCTAACACATTTTAAGTGCTGGGTCCACTGCTGAAGAATTACGGGATGCTCAGCCACCTACAGTCAAAATGGGACACACAACATCTTTCAGTCAGTTTGCCGTTTAATGGGAAGTTGTCTTCACAGATGCTTGGTAGAAACCTGTGCTGCCCTTCCCCTGTGGAAAAGAGCACCCACATTTGCCAACCTCCATGTAGGAGTTTTGTGGGTTTTTAATTTTTCATGTTTCCATTCACAAGCCGAGCTTTTTCCTTGTACTTCATGGGACAGACTCATTTTGCAGAAGATATTTCCTGACTACTTCTTTTTGTACCCTTAAGGACTTCTTTTATTTTTAAATATAATACAGGACTGAAGGCTCAAGAAGTTGGCAGGGATGGTCACAAATCTTTGCAATCTATTCTTGAAGCCTTTGCAAAAGAGTGTTTTGTTCTGCATAAGTAGGCGGTGTAATCATTAGCAGCAATAATGGCATGCTAAGGGAACCGGTGTGATATAAAGAAGAATAAAAAGCAGCCTCATGACTATGAGGTTACCTTTTTCATCAAGCTGCTTTTAGGAGAGATGAATGGTTGAATTCAAACACTTTTGCTACACTTTTGTTGTCATAAAACAGCCTGCTCAGCTGGTTAGCGGTGCTACCATCATAGCCACTCCAAGACTGAATTATTTACTTAGTACAATGTTGTCTGTTATAAATACGCAGGTGCTTTTCCAAGTTTTTTCCCCCAACTCATTATTTCCAAAGGAAGAAGAGTAGCTTCATTTTGCCACTTCTGGCACCAGAGATAGACCTCTCTGGGAACACAGCTATATGCTTAGGGAAGGTATCACTGAGATCAGCAGAGCGGTGCGGCATCAGATATTTCAGAAATACTGCTGTAAGTGTATTACTACAGCTACTGCTTCAAGCAGTGACCGACACAAGGAGATTGCACAAAGTGAGCTACTGCACTTTTAGGCAGAGCCCATGTACTTCGCTTTGACCTGTTCTGCCACCGCTCTGCACCGCCAGGGACTGTGCAGATGCTCAGAGACCAAAGCGGCATGCTCACGTGCACTAGATATAAGGCACCGGGCAACTAGGAGTCGGTGCCTTTCTGGGAACCCCTCATTATTTTGGGGTTTTTTCCTGCTTAATTCCCAGGCCAATTCTTTTCTCATGAAATGTGAAACTCAGGAATCGATTTCTGCGGTGTGGTGTAAAACCATAGCACCGCCAGTACGACCTTACTCACCTAGGAACTGCTCACACTACCTGAGGTGAAAATCAGTTTATCAGAACCTAGCCCTTAATATGGAAAGCAAAACCATAGCACCGCCAGTACAACCTTACTCACCTAGGAACCGCTCACACTACCTGAGGTGAAAATCAGTTTATCAGAACCTAGCCCTTAATATGGAAAGCAAACGGGAAAACATCCTATGAAACATTAGACCCAAATAGTCTTGTTCATAACAATAATAACCAAAAAAAACCCCAAACAAAACCAAACCAACAAAAAAGAAACCATCCAGTGAGCTGTATCGAATTGCCACGATCAAAATCTCCTTACCCGTACATTGCCTTCAGCCAGAGGAAAAGAGGAGGGGAAAAAAATGTGCTAATACAAAAGAAGAACAAACAAACCCAAAAGGGAAAAGGGAGATTACAGCTTTGAATGTTATTAATCAAGGAAAGCTGCTTGAGCATGTAAAATAACTAGGTCTCCCTCTCCACTCCCATGATAAAAATTTACTAATTTCCAGAGGTGCTGGAAAGTGACTTGGGATTTTTTTTTTGGTGGGTTTTTTTATTTATTTAAAAAATTGTGCCCTCCTGACATGTGCATGGTGGTAAAGACAGATGGGACCGTGCTGATGTGCAGTATGAGAAGGAATAAAAGTAGTGTGTTAAGAAAACTGCTGTGACACAAGAAAAAGGCACAGCCCTCATTATTACAAGGTCCCCATTTGGCTGCCTCTACAGTGCCTTGCATCAAAAATAGTTATTCACTGGGCATTTTACTTCCATCCATTTCTTTTCTACTGTTAGTATAACTGTTTTCCCCAACAGATTTACATCTCTGCTTAGAGCAAGCATTCCTTCCCGTGGTACGAACACAAAAACAAGGAAGAGAAAAATATAAAATATGACTCACAACCATTGCCAGTCTCAAATATTTATTCTTACTTTGGGCATTGGTTATGCCACTGTACAGAACACTGTGCCACCTTCTGTAAAGTTATTTAAATCTATCTCACATCCTATTCCATTACTTTTTTTAGAAGGATCTCTTCCAGGCTGCTAGCATTAGGACATGTCATCTCACCCTTTTTAAAAAAATCTCATACACATCTCAGACTGTTTTCCACACCTCTAGCCCCTAATTTAAAGAGCCTGATTTGATACTGATTCCCCTCTGAAGTTGCACATTCTTTACTTACAGGTCTGCATGAGTAACAGATGGTTTTCTGTCTTCATGCACTACCGCACCCTCCACAGAGTCTACGGGACTGTCCTCCAGCCCTGACCAAAGTTCTGCTCTAACAAATGCCATGGGCTCTGGCTCCCCACAGAAAGCATATGCATTACTTAACGATTTGGGCTGACATTAAAACACCCTTGCTGCTATGTTGGCCTATTAAAAAGGAAAAAAACCCAACCCACTCTTCCCCAAAGTTGCTGATAATTCTTAGAAGTGGTCCTGTTCTATGAACTTGCTTTGCCATCTGCCATCTTCTCGAAGAAAGCCAGAAAAAGGACTGACTAAGGACCTCTATTACTTCTACCACCCACAAACAAAACTTAAACACATACCAGCATTTGTAAACACATTATTTTCTCTTTCTCCTTGTTCCAGAAGTGCAGAGAATTACTTTACTAATGGGTGAGGTTTGCTTCTGTTCAGGGACAAGATTAGATGCCTCACAAGAGCATGCCAAGCTAGTGCACCAAGCAATCTCCACACCACCACTTCTCAGAGAGGTACGGCCATGCTCTAGGGGAGCAGAGGGCATCTCCTAAAGGACAACATTTTAAGAGCAATCTGTGCTCTCCACAGCTCCCTGTGATGTCTACAGCTCGGCTTCTAATGTTTTGTTTATCGAAGTCCACAGATCATCAGAACATTGACGGACAATGCAACTCAAGATTAAAAATTCCAGCCAAGACCAAAGATGCCAGAGATATTAGTAGATGAGGGCCTGTGCTTCCAGCACCACTGACCACTTGATGGTAGTTTGCAGCAGAGGGGCCTGGAAAGACAAGGTCCCATACCAAGAGATACTGAAATCATCACGGAGCTGGCCAGAGCTATAAGGTCCACCAACACATCTCCTTAAGCTTCTAGCCATCTAGATGCCTCCTAGAGGACAGAATGGAGGAGAAGAATTGAAAAGCCAGAGGCAAACACTATATAGCTGCAGGGTTCCCAAGTCAATTTAGTGGGTAGGATAATCCCAAACAAGCCTCCTGTATTGCAAGAAACGGTGTCAACACTGTTTTCAGGTCCACCCAGCCAAAAATGGTTCCTTCACAATAACAGCTATACTTCCCTTCGCCCTGAGATTTCTTGACCTCAGGGGGTGAAGTCTGCGAAAAAGACTTTGCACCCCAGAGTCCCACCTGCACTCAGATAAACAAGCAAGCCAAGGGAAAGAGATAGGGGGAAATACAGGAAGGGTGCGGGAGAGCAAAAGGGTAAGTAATAGGGAATAAGATAAGAAAAAGAATTAAAACAAAATCAGTTGGACAATTTGTAATAATCTCCTTTTGCTCTGAGCGGTCAATCATGGACTACATGATGGCTTTGAAGGAACAGGGCAACCTTCTTCAGCTGATGAATTATGCAGAAGTCCATCCCAAGGGTGAAAAAGGCAAAGGAGACAGTGAGAGACTGGACTCTACCTCTCCTCTCTAGAAATGGGGAACAGAAAAATAAGGCAGCAACAGGGCTGGAAGAGACTGATGAAAGGTCCCGACTGAGCCAGTGGCCACATCTACACCTCCTTTTTCTGTTCTCTGAAAGCAAGACTGCCATTTCCTTAGCTGACTCTAGAGGACATCCACATGCACTTAAGTTTCAAATGAGTCAACCTCTTTCTGGAAAGGATAGTTCTAAGAACAGGCAGTAAATATAACTCATTTACAGCAACTAATTCTTTCACTGCCAATTGCCTTATCATTTTTTAACAGCTCTGAAGTGAAGCAAGATTGCAAGATGGGCCGGCTCACAGTGTACGGGGAGCTCATGGCATTTAAAAATACGCACACACTCAGTGCTGAACTAACTGCAGTTCTGGGGTACACGCCTACTGCAGTAAAAGCAATTCACATCAAAGAGGAAGGACTGTCTTGGCGTTAGAAGAGTGCCTGGGACTCAGGAGAGTGAGGTTCACTTCCTGACTCGGCTCGGAGTCGGTCATCTTAGGTGATTCTGCCAAGATCATGTGATTTCTTTGCAACTCCAGCACGCCTCCATAAATCAAGGATAACAATTCGTCCCTACCTCTCCGGGATGGCTCTGTGACTGCACTCTCCAAAAAACTAATGGCAGCAACAGGGCAGGACATTTTGGCTGCAGGGGCAACAGATACATCCCAGCAGCTGCAGAGCTCAAACAGCAGTGGTAGACCCTTGCCCTGAAGTGGGGTGTCAACAGCCCTTCACCACTCTTCCTCCAGGAGACATGGATGGCAGCTCCCATGCCAATGCCAGCTTATACACAGGGCACGATGCTTGCCTGCAAGGGCAGCACTGACTGCACGACCAGCCACTGGGGGTTTTCACTGAGGACACGGTGACGGGCCATCAAATGGCCTCAGGTGACCAGCTGCTCCATGTCAAGGCATGTTACAGCTCACTTCCAACCGCCCTAGCAAGTGCATACACAAACATATTTATATCCTTGCCAACAAGAAGTGATGTGCCTACACTCGCCACTGCAAAGGGAAACAGCACCTCTCTTCCAAACGCTGACGAGCTCCTAGGGGTAACCGTTCACAAATAAACAACCTGCTCCGAGAGGGATTTTATAAAGAGCAGAGATTACAATGGGCTTAATCATGATTAAACACTGATCTGGCTCAATCTACTCAAATAGCAGACAAAAGATAAATAAAAACCTCCAGCAGATGCATTTCATACTGGAAATTCTGGAACCTCAATTGACGTCATACTTTTTATGTTCAGATAATATCTGGAGGAAACAGTACACTGGATCGAGAAAACAAAAGCAGATTTTTAGTTAAAATTCTCTGTGTGCTGCGTAGAAAGTAGAAGGCTGCAGCAGGGAACGCACAGGGCAGCTCAGCATTTTACAAACCCGTTTTTGACTGCCGCTGAAATGGCACTGTTAGAGCGATGCCACTAGAAAGAAACAAGCATTCCCTTTTGTCCTCATCTCCCGGGTCTACCCTGGAAAAGCGGGCAACATTTGTCACTGCGTTTCCCCTCAGAAAAAAAGCTGCTTCTGATCAATGATGGGCAGGTTAATTTTGTTAATTTTCCTTTACTAAAATAATGCCAGCTCCTCAGTATCACCCCAGTTGTGGCTCCTCGATTCCTCAGGCACAGTATGGATATTCTGCACAAATGGGAAGGGGTTGCATCTAGCAAACACCTCCCAAATACAGATACCTGGGCTTTCCTATGGGCGCAGAAACCTGGGAAGCAGATTCCATGTCATGGGAGACAAATCCAGCCATCAGTACTGCTGAGGGAGGTAGAAAAAAAAAAAAGAGCACAGATCATAGGGATTGCTTGCTTAACAGTGCTAAGCTTTACATTTTATTCCACAGGGTAAAGATGTTCTCTTTGAGGAAAGAGATATAACTCTTCATATGGGGCAGTGGGGGGGAAATCTATGTGGAGGAGGAGGCTGATCAGAATTTTCTCATTCTGTCATCTCAACTCTTCATGTCCACACCAGTAGAAATGCCCATGTAACGTCTGGCCAGCTGACAGAAGAGACCCCTTCCTGTACTAAGAAGGCTGGAAGCTATGTCGCTGCCTCTCCCAGTGCCCAGCAAATGTATCCTGTGATTCACAGCTACAGAACCTCTACTTCTGAATGCCAGGTGAAAGACTTCCAATCCCTTTTGATTTGTGACCTCCAAGACTTCTCCAGTGAAGGTAAAAACCCCTGTACAGGCAATGTAAGCCCACTGGTCATTGCTTTGTCCTTCTCACTTTCCTTTCACTGACCTCTTGGATGGACGTAGCTCACGGTGCATAAATTTGCCATCACCGGCACAGACTCGACAGCAAAACCAATGTTACCGACCCTGATTTTCAAGCTGCAAGTTATCATCAACTTCAGAAAAATCATCCCTGAACCAAACCACAGTTCTCACCCCAACTCCCTACCGTGCTTCAGCCCACCCAGCATATCCCTCATGCCAGCCTAGACAGATCACTTCCAACTTCAAGCAGAATAATCATCACTTCGCAGATGAATTCCACACTTCCCCAAACTGTGGATCAGAGTTACATGATCTGCATTTCCTAGATGAGAAGCCAAACCGCTCTGCCTGTGGAGTCAAGCGGACAGCCCTTTCTCATCTCAAGTAACAGCAGATGCACTTGCTTATTAATACTCAAATAGGAAAATAATGGGTTCCTGTTGCTTGCTCACAAAGCAGGCATACCTTATAAAAAGCTGTCAGGGGGTTACTAAATATAACATTGTTGTACAGATTATTTAACTTGTCTCGGTAGCCTACCTCTGAAGGAGAAATGAGCTCAAGAGCCTGTGTTAATGCCTGAAAAGTGCAGGGGGGAACATTTGGCAGAATGCAAAGAATATTTTTATTTTTCTTACAATACAGATGACCCTTCCTGCACATCCTACTGGCACCAAGCACCAATGAGAACAATCATTTTGGCATACTTGTTGCCTATGGAAAAGGATACAGATTTAAACGTTAAACCAGCAACCAATGTGAAATGTCACCTGGCTAGGCAGTTCAATCTGCTAATTACTTAAACAGATTTATTTTTAAACTATAAAAACAGCATGTCCCTCAGGACAATTATTTTCTTCCCCTTTCCCAATACAATTAACACTTGCCAAGTAGAATTCTTCATGTGCAATTAAGGACTTCCCCAAATTAGACTCAGTAAAGTACTCAAAACCATGCTGGGGCAAGAGCGTCCCTGGGGGTCTCCCCCAGAGCTGTGCTTCTGCAAAAGGAAGAGATGCTTCACACAGGACACAGCGCCAACAGACCTGCGTGACCGAGATACTTCATTCTAAAGCCTGAGAGGCCTTGAACCCTTGTGGGGACAAGGCTGTCAGGACCGCAAGCCGTCCCCTGACATCTTGCCATCTGTATTTGTCGCTGCCCTTGGCAAACGGCAGCGGCACTTCTGAAGGAAAGGCACAGCAGCAAGGCAACCCCCCAGCCCCAGGGCAAGCTCAGCGAGGAGGCTGGGGGGTGGAAACAGATCGATTTGAAGGTTCAAGGTAAGCTTAGTTTTAAGCTGACAGTGAGAGCGCTCACACGGAGTACGTGCTGGAACAGGTCTGATGGGCTATGGCCAAAACAAACGCAAACAAGCCTGTCTCTGACCCAGAAATTTCTTCAGGTAAAGATTTGTGTTCTTATATGACCTAGTCCTGTTTCACAGAGATAAATTACTACTTTTCCGTTCCTCTTAATGACAGCAAGCACAGTGCTGGGGTCCAGCTCCACAAGCAACAACCCCTTCTGCAGTGCTTACAGGCGCCCGTGGCACCCCAGAGAAACAAACCAGTTGATGAGCAGCATCCAAGGGTCACACAAGCTTGTCCCAAGCCAGGATGAGCTGTAATGAAACCCTGCCAATTACTCCTCCTGTCTCAGCAACCCAGGCATAAATGCAGCCAGGTGTGGTAGATCTTTGGCATAAAGGGTCACATTGGCCAAATTTGCCAAAGCATTAGGATTTAGGAAATTAAACAAAGACACAATTGTATCTTTGCATGACACAAAGCTTCTCACGGCATGATCAATTTATTTTTGATGGCCAAGGTGGGAAAAACATTTAAAGATAACAAATTATCCAAGACAGTCAGAATGGCATTAAACCCCTCTGCTGTAAGCAATCAGTAAATAACTGATGTGAGGCTTTTGAAGCACAGTGGCACTCTGCTACACGAGGGCAAAGCTTACTGCAACATGCCCACAGGGGGTTGCCATCTTCTCAAGACCCCAACAGTTCAAGTGGGTTCTCCCACCCTGCTCTAACAGCCTGCTGCTTCATATGCCTTGTCTCCCAGACCGTCAACCCATTTCAAATATGTGATGGTAAACTGCGCTTTGCAGTGCAAGATAATTTTCTGATATTGTCTCAAGGTCCTGGTTCTCCAGAGACTCGCTACACGTGCCCTTAACTTCAATGTGATTTGATTTAATGGAGCTAGTCCGCAGCACAAACACCAGTGTGTGCCCCTAAGCCATTTCAGGGGGCACTGCTGTTCACCAGTGTGCTGCTGCTCAATCTGGGTTCCCATGCAAATGTCAAAAAGATATAATACGACTTTCAAAGCTAAGCACTGAATTTTAGAAATAAGGTTACAAAAGTTCAAAACCATCTATGAGAGACTAGAAAGTATTCTATAGAAAAACACTTTCAGGTTATCATGTCCATAGCTACTTTAAAGAAAACTCCCCTTCAAAAACCAGAAAAAAATCAGTCTTGCAATGAACATTAAAATATTATTATTTAATAATATTCTGTATTCCTGCAATATAACGTAGATACATAATGATTTACAAATGCACAACCCAGCACGTGTTCACAAAACCTGACTCTGCAAGCAGGCAGGACAAGGGATTTTGTTCTAGTCTACTATTTTTTTCCCTCCTGTACTTAAAAAATAAAGAGCAAATGTCTTTGAACTTACATAATTCCAACCTTGTTATTTTCCAGAGGGCTAAACTGGCCTTTTAAATTCTTTAAGCTTGGCATTGTATGAAAGCAGATATCAAATATTCAGAGAGCTCAATTTAGAAAGATCATTTTTTCTGAGGCTGAGCCTTTCTGAGGAGCTTCCTGCAGAGCTCCAGACGATGCCTCAAACAGCCGTTCCCACTAGGCTGAGGTCACTCACCCATGCCAGGCTGTGCTTTAGGAGGCATCGTGCTGAAGGGAGTTGCAAGCTCAACAGCAAGGTGAGCAGTGTACAGGGCTAGAGGTGCCAGAGAAACCAACTGCTGCAAATGACAACAGTTTGTGAATATTCACCAGTTTTGCACAACGAGCAGTTGAGAACTGTGTCTTCTACTCATGCAGAAAACTACAGTATCACCTGCCTAGTCCTTAGTCTCTGTCTTTTAAGAAAAGCCACCTCTTTGGGTCAAAATCTGAGTTCATGAAAGCCAATGAAGAGATGCCCCTCTTGAATTATCTGGGTTGTACGTAGGACCTCTGTGAAACGCATCTCCAGTCAGGGGCAAAGCACGAGGCTGAAGCACCCACTACTGCTGGATTTCGTTTTACCCAGTATGTCGAGAGCACCTAGCAGACGCAGCCCTTAACGCAGTGCTGCAGGACCTGCGCTTTCATCACACAGGCAGGATGTGCTCAAGGCAGGAGAAGGTCTCCTCCTTCCTCCCCGAGCCTTGCCAGGTCACTATAGGTACAGAGGGGCAGCACCAGCTCAGTGACCACCACAAGGCAGCAGTTTTCCCAGCAGGGCTCCGGATCCAGTCATTTTCTTTGAATCCTACCAAGCCTCTCCTATTGCCATGCTGCCTCCCGGCTGGCTCCTTGGTCATCTAGATTAAGGAGCTGCTGCAGAAAGTAAAGGGAACCCGCCGGTCTCAACATGGGCACTGGGAGTCCAGTCCTACCCTCCAGGCCAGCAAAATCATAAACTAATAAGAAATACATTTGGTTCTTCACGCAGCAGGAAATATTTAATCTATAGGGTACTCCTGTGTTTGCAACAGCCTTGGCTGAAGGGCAACAACAGGTTTTATTATGTACAAACCCTCCAGCCTTTTGAGGCTACTGGTATTGCTGGGGCTCTGCAGGTGGGACGTCAGGCTGCTGAGGCACCGGTGGCTTGGCTAAGCTAATGGGAGGTCTCAGGCGCTGGACCAGGGGGATGCACCCCCTGTGTGGGAGCACATTGCTTGGACGCAGCAAGCCCCGGGCTCGGCACAGCTCCTGCTCTCTGCTCCCCCACAGCCCAGCACGGGCTGTTTGTAAACCCCGCCGTCCCTGGGGTGGTCGGTGGATGGCATGCCCCTCGGATCCCTGGAAAGCAGGGCTTAAAGGCGGGACCACCCCCGTGCAAGGCAGGCAGGAGAGCTCAGGCTGGCAGGCACCACACGCGCTTTGATCCTTTCATCACTAAACAAAACCACACTTCTGCCAAGGCATCTCCTGCTGTTCTCCTGAGCTGGATGTTCAAAAGAGGCTCCTCAGACACGCTTTCTGCTTCGGAAGGTCATCTTTGTTGGTTCAAATCATCTACTTATTCTAGCTGCTAGCAAGGAACTGATTCTGCAAAAGCTAATATGGGCAGTCTAGAGACATCGCTTACCCCGAGCCCACTGCAAAATCAGAAAACATCAAAAGCATGCAGTCAACTTGGACAAAACATTGCCCCTCTGATTCACATACTATGTAGCTAGGAAGATGCCCTGTTTTATCCTGCATGATTTCCTATAAAGTTAGGAAGCCTGACTAACACTAAGGACTTTAAGAACTTAGATGTATTATGACAGTTGTATAAGATATATTTTTAAATACCTTTTCCAATGCTTCTCTATCGACCAGCTCCTGCACAGCCAAAAGCTTGATGCTGTAAGAAAAAAACAGAGAGGAAAAAATAATGAATCACTCCATTGCAAGCATTACAGAAACACAAGTAACAGCAGAACTGAAGCTCTCTTTTTAACTTCTCACTTCAAAAAAGAGTCTATAAAGGTACAGATACAAAAAATGTACAAAAAAGCAAGAGAGAACCAGTGTTACTTTCTTCGCTTTGAATTAGCTGTCCGAGAGATTTTCTGGTTTCCAACTTACAAGCATACCCGAATTCACCTTACAGAGAAACTGCATTAATTGTTACATTTTTAATACCTTAAATTTACACTGAAGGATCTTCTGAATGACAGAGAAAGACTCTAAACATTTCTATCATTTCTATTCAGCCTTGTTCCTCAGTATCAACAGGTTTCTATGAGTCCCACGACAGTCATTCCCAGGGATTTTCTGTATTATATATGAGGTACAGTAACTAAGACAACCCAGCTCAAGAAAATTGAGGGAGGTATGAGGGAAATGTGCATAACTGTTTGAAAGTAGGGCAGAGAGATAATCCATAACTATTATTCCTGTAATGCCATTTGCTAATCAAAACCAAATTTCTTCATCTACTGAACCTTTTCTAAGTTTACTTCTAGGAGCTAAATCCTGCACATGGAATTTCATTCACTTCAAGATTATGAGAGTTACTCAAACAGGATTTTGCCCTGTAAGACAGCTAAAATCACAGCTAAAGTCAAGGTACATAAGAGAACCTTATATACACATCTATACTTCCATGATCTGTTTAATGAGTAATTTGAAATTATCCATTCTCCTTCTGCTTCAGTTACTTGCACGTTTCCCCACATAGTGGAAAAGCCCAACCCTTTCTACACTAAGGAATTTCAGGAAAGGATCTTGTTGCATCCCCAGGGAGCTGCAGGGCTCACAGGACAGGTATGAAGCTGAGGAGTACTGACAAAGCATGGCCGGCAGGTCTGAGGAGGTGATGCTCCCCTGGCAGCAGCGCTGGTGAGGCCACACCTCACACCTCCCCATCCCTGGGCACTTGCCATCAACGGTCCACAGCAGCTGCCTTGGCCAGGGAGTAGAAGGGATCAACAACACATTCACTTACAGAGCCGGGCATCTGCTTTAGGATGGTGTGGTTACAATTCAGCCCACCTAAACTTTAGCTCTCTACAGCTTTGGTGCCTAACGAAGCTAATGTTTAGGTTCACTATATGGTTAATGAAATGAGGGGGGAACCTCATTTCCTCAGGGCAGTTCAACCCACCTGTCCTGGCATCATCCCCTATGTCCTCCCATGACGGCAGAAGCTGCTGCCACACCATGCTGCCCCAAGCCAGGCTTGCAGAACACTGGCGGGCTTTTTACTGTGCACTAGACCATTATTGCAACTCTGACTGCTCACCTTCCTTACCCAGTCTTGAAACCAGTCGCTTAATATATTATCCTTGGGCTCCAGGGGGTAATTTCCCTTACCTAGGGGTACAATAAAATTTGTGCAGCAGTAGAAGAGTCAAACTATACATATAAATATTGTTTAAAAGACTCTTAAGACTGTAGACAGACACAGCAGAGAGCCAGTGTAGTTAAATGCGCATATTCAAGACTCTGCGAACAGTCAACATAGAGGTCTGCCAAAGGATATAATTTGCCATGTACTACAAGAAGTTTTATTAGTCTTTGAAAACCTCAGAACAGCATTGCATAATTCTTGAGCCTCCATTGACTTCTTATACATTAATTATGTACACCCATCCAGTAACAGCCACTGGCAAAATGCAGCTTTAGTCCTGTCCTTCCACTCTGTTACAATTCCTTCTGCTACAGGTACTCACAGCCTAACCCCTAAACACAAATGTATTTCTATTAATGTATTTCTAGTTTTCAGATGTCTTCAAAGCGTCATAAAAAGCCTAAATCCAATGAATTATAAAACAGCCCCAGACCACGCATTTCCAGTCTGCAGAGGCCACCACTCCCAAGACAGAGAGGGTGGAGATGCTTCAGAAAACAACGGGATAATCAGGAGAAAGAAAAAAGTATTCCATTAAAGCCCAACCACTACAGTAGCAGGGGGCACATGGTTTTCTGTTACCATGTGGTGAACACACTAGCCTGCACACAAGCATTCAGCTGAACTGGAGGCAACTGGGATGCTCACAGCCAGCTGGGTCACTGCAAAGATCGGTTCAAGTCTGTGTGTACCTTCTGCAATCTAACATTTTGCCATTCCCTTCGGCAAGCTGTACAACAATGTGGATTTTGTTATGCAAATTACTTTGGTCTTTTTCCTTTTGAAGCCAGCGACTTTTCCATTGCTTAATCATCAAAAGGTAGAATTTATCAATCCAAGCTGCTGATGCTTCTACCGATTGACTGATTTATTTCTAGAACATTAATCGTGGATTATCTGACACTCAACACCCGCAGAAGAAAGACACAGACTGACCCAGATGCAAGTGCTGTTTTCATCAGAGATTATCATCCTTCTGTACAAACCTACCCTCCTTCCCATTTACACCAGTAAAGCCCCACAACAACTCCCTCAACTGGTATGCTTTTATTTAAAACAAAGTGTACAGAGTTGCACAGAAGCAAGCAATAAAACAGGGAGCAGGAATCTTTTTGCTTTACCTCATTATATTTACAGGAATGCTGTACTCTTGTTCAGAGGTGAAAAACCCATACAAAACGTTTACGTCCTGTAGAGATACTGCATATGCCGGGCCAGAAGCAAATCTGAATTCAGTGTTACATGATGTCTATCAACATGGGTTTGACTCTTGGTGAGAAAAAGACTTCCCTCCACTGTTACAAATATTCAGAGATCAATGTTTGCCCAGTACTTCACTCTTTCCTCCTCAGGTGACTCCAGTATTTTTTCTGGGTCAAAAGGAATCAGCAAATTCGAACATCAGCCTTCATACAGCCAGCTGCACGATATTTCTCCCCTTGAAGCACCATCACAGATGCTGTCTCTGCCCACTGGATTACAGTCCACTACCTGGAAAACTGCTCTCGATAGCCAGTTATTTACTGCTATTTCTTCCAGCAATTCCAAGCAACATTAGTATGTGCTACCTCATACAATGGTGGCTTGGAAATGCAGCTTCTTTCAAGGCTGCTGCTTTGGAGGTTTGACGCTTTGAAAATAAATCAGGCTGCTTATTCAGGCACTACATCAGCAATCCTACAAACACTGAAAGCAGTTCCTAACTATGTATGCTGTTTGTAGCTTGTGTGTTCACAAAGGATTTCAGAGTAAATGGGAATATAATCAGCAACTGAGAGAGCAGGGGAAAAAAAACCTCTGATAAAGCAGAAATGCAAAGCGAGTTACCAAAAGCCAAAGCTGAAGCCCAAGCTCTTGCCATCTACAACACAACATTTAAGTACTCTGTTTATATGTCGTGGCGTCACTGCTTTCATCCTCACCTGTGGTATGCAAACACTAACTTATGAACAAAGTTGTAGAAAAATCATATTTCCTGACAAAATCTTTTGGTTCCTGGAGCACCTGCTCTATCTGCCAGCTTTAAAGTACACTGGTAGGAAACCCGTAATACAAGTAACTACACTGACTTGCTGAAAATGGCCCTGCTTGTATCTAAAGCCCTATTAAAAATAGTCACTGACTCAATTACTTACATGATCTACTTAAACAAAGCTATTGACATTAATATCCTGGCACCCCAGGCACACTCAAAATACTTGAAAACATGCAGTGATCAGGATGAAGGACTCTCCTCCAGCAATAAAAATATGCAAACATGATGTGCTGTCAAGGAAACCCATGACTCCCTCTTTTTCTGGCTGCGGGTGGTGCACAGCATTCTCCTCTAAGGGAATTCCTTTTGGTTTCCAGATTAGTCACAGTGCTGAGCAAACGCCTATAGCTACAGCACAACTCTATGCCTCAGGGTAGCATTGCAATCCTTTCCTCAGAGTCTTCTTACTTAAAAACATGTAGCACTGGGTTCCTCGCTGTAATCCCACATAGCCAGGAATAATTTAAGCCTTTTTAGCAACCTTTTGCAATACTGCAAACTTGCCAATAAGGCCCCTTACTGGTTGGTGCATCCCCATTCACCATGAGCCATCATTGTGTTTTATTCGCATTGAGCTTCGCTTCCCAGCTTGAGATCACATTGCCCACAAAATCCCAGCTGCTCCTGCGACAGGGGATGCCAGGGCCTTGCTAAGAACCACTGCAGGGTCACCTGCCTGCAAACCAGCAAACCTATGGTTCTGCAGCAAGGCACACAGGATAGACAGCAACTGCCATGCAAGGCAGATCCAAGATGTCTCCATACAGAATGAACCGAGGTCTTCACCTGAGGGAGAGAAGCTGCTTCCTCCAAAACCAGCTTGGAGGGTGCTCTGCTATAGGGGTAGAGAGGATTTAGGATTACAGCCCGCTTCTGGACCAACCCTGCACAGCAGTAGAATTCCAGCCATTAGGGACACCGGTCACTTGGTGACCACTATCAAGGGAGAAGGTCTCCAGAGCAGCGCCCTGTATCAACAAGCACAGTGACCTGCATCTAGGGTGCGGCTGAGGATCCCATCCAGTGCAGAACCTGGTGATTTTGAGAAAATGGGAAAGAGGAGGAAATGAGGAAAATGTGAAGCATTAAGTTCAGTGCTCAGAAAGTCGGTGAAGCAGTTAAGCCAACGCTTGGCTTCACGATGGCATCCCACAGAAGCTGCTCGGTGCTGTGACGCAGGGTGGCTGCAAAGGTAGAGCAGCAAGACCCTGGCTGGAAGGTGGAATTCCCAGCACCTATGCCTCAGCTCTCCACACCTTGTTAGCCTGCAAACACCTGGTGCACGGTGAGTCTCCAGGCATGCCAGCACAGCCAGATTTACTACCACTTTGGTCTTCCTTCCTGCAGCCAGCCTCCCTCCGCAGCCTGGAAGAGCAGAGCTCCCCAGACAGCCAGCGCTGCCTGGCTCCAACCTGCAGGCTGGGATGGCACAGGGCTCATTGCCAGTCATGACCAACTCGGGGCTGTCATCCAGCAGTGACCTGAACTGAGCATCAGTCTCAGTTTGCTTTGCAAACTTGTACATATTTGCTTGAGGCCCGAGGTTTTTCCCCCCAAAATCATGCTTTCTATTAGTCAGCGCACAAGCCTGACTAAAGTTAACAACATCAAGAAATGTCATTTGACTTCTCTTAGTTTTCTGGCTCTGTCTTCAGCATACAGCTGTACCGAATCACGCTTCAGCTAGGCTCACAGACATTATTATAAATAGCCTGTGCAAAAACCACTCAACTCCAAACAGTTATTTTGAATATCATTAAATCATTCCCTCCTCACTCCCTTTCAGTCCATAAACTTTCCCTCTTTGTTCTTGAGATAAGATCCCGTAACCATGTTACGGCCCACAGCGAAGTTTTGTGGATGATTTACATATCCAAGAGTAGAGCACGGATGCACGTGACTGGAGTGCTTGATGACAGGCTCACATTGGGGTTAGTTAGCAAAAAGAACAGGACAAGACCCCTTGGGTCATCAAATCTGTCTGCTAAAACTATATTGCATATCCACACAAACTTCCCTCACTCACAAATCAGTTCTGCTTTAAAGAGATAGGCATGAAACACGAGAGTTGGAAGCAAAAAAGCCCAAAAGAAATGCAGCTGAGCTGTGCTGATGGGCCTTGGCACCTAGGTGGGAGCACTCCCCACCAGCTGCCCACTCTCCTCACACCTGACCTCGGTCCCCAGCTCTCCCACCGAAAGGGCACACGCCGTTTCATCGCCATTCACACCGCAACCCACAGCCCCTGCTTCTCCCTTGGCGCTTGCCAGGGGACAGGGTGAGCAACGACAAGGATGGGGCAGCAACCGGCGCAGGTCCGTGTTCACCAGGAGGGCTGTGGCACCGCTCCGCTGCGGCCAGCTGTTGACCATCTGAGGCTCAGGGCTGTGATTAGCTGCTTGCTAATTGTTTTAAGCCCAGGCAGAAGCTTAGGCACTGAGCACGTGCAAGTACCTGGAGGGTGGGGAAAGAGCCAAAAAGTGACAAACACAGAAAAACTTGCTGCTTAAGCAAATGGGGAGGAGACACCTGGGGGATGGTGTCGTGGTGTTTGTGGGGTTTTTTGTTTGCTTGTTTGTTTTTAATTCCACATTTGGAATTGTCCCTTGCTGCTAATGTCTAATGAGACCTGAGGCTTGGTTTCTTGGCACTGTTTGCCCCAGTGATTCCATCATCAATGCATGCACTGTGAAAAACCATCTCATTTTTGCTGTCGTATCCCATTTACCAAGTTGTCTTTCCCTGCAAGACCCTGTCCATTCAAACCCCAGCAAAAACAAAAGCAGACAGAAGAAAGAAAAAAAAGCATGCTTAAAGACTTTCAGCCTCATAAACTTTCTGCATCTACCCCTATGAATTCTGACAAGGAAATAAAATCAGTTTCTCCCTTTTCCACTAAAAGCATCTGCGTCTTCTCAATCACTCCTTAAATGGAAGGAAAAATTGTGTCCGCTGCCACGTCTTAACGGCTGCTGGAAGCCACCAGAGAGCTTATGAAGTAAGCTGACGGGCTTGGATGGGAATACCATGCCATATTGCTTTGGGACTAGCTGCCAGCTAATGACACAACAAAATGATTTGGAAGATTCTCAGGAAAAATACATCTACAGTAAGTGCAAATTAAGATAAAACTAGGGGGCTGCATTTCCTTTTTTTTAAAAAACCCGCGTATTTATATTTACTTTATATATATGCATATATATATTTTACATATATATTTCTATAAAGACATTATATATACTTGCATGTTAAATAGCTATTATAAATCTTATAAGTAATTTTCAAAACATATATATTTATATATAACTATATGTATATATGTACGTTTTTATTAGGCCACTTTTTTGCAGTTTTCTAGTTCGGATGAAAGCAGCTGTTCTTCGATGTCTAGTCATCATTGATTTGCCTGCAGAATGGTTTGAAACTCAAAAGCGGATCAAGGCACTGCAGCTGCGAAGGGAACCAGGAGTAAATGGAAGGAGCAGAGAAGCTGAAATCCATCAGGCAAATTGGCGGTGCAGCACAGGCCAGGCGAACACTGTTCCCCCGATGTTTGCATTCACGCCTCCTATTACATTATGTGAGTGATTGAAGTATTTTTCTCGGGGAGAAAGGAAACTGTAATGGAACTAAAAGGGGGAAAACATGAATTATGGATGGTTACTACTGAGAGCGGATGGGGGGAAACAGCAGCATTACCCAGGCTAACAGGCAGGAGGCAACTGAAATAGTTCTCTGCTCTCTTCTTCCATTTCAGCACTTCCCTGGGTCCAGGGATGCTCTCTCAATCCTCTCTCACATGCAGCTCTCTCCTTGCTGCTCTCTTTCCTATCCCTGTGCATCGTTTTGCAGGACCTAAGAACTTTGCATTGAGGGCCTGATTTATGTTCAGCTGATAGTGTGGTTTCAGCACAGCTATATCATGGCAGGAACAGAACGATGATTCATAAACCCTGGACACTGTGTATTCCCAATGCATGACTGCAAAACCAAAAAGGGAGGTTGCAAGAACAGCAGACTTCTTCCTAGCATTCTGACAGGAGTAAGAAATGCTCACAAAATTACCCAAGCCACAGCCAGCTGCAGAAAGCATGTGAATGCCCATGCATAATGAGACCTGGAAGCCACCTTGGCCTTCTCCTTGGGAACACTTGTTCCAAGCTCTTTCCAAAGGGATAAAATCCACACTGCTGTGCATAGAGACATTTCCTACATCAGTAAGCAGAGCAGGTCACGCACAGTGAATTTAAGAGAGGAGCTGCTCAAAATTCCCAAAGTGTCTGAGTGAAGGAACTGAATTATTTTATTTTGTTATACTTTTTTTAGCAGAAGGAACATCATTCTTTTCTTGTCCATCTACCTGGAAAAGGTGTCTCCTGGGTTGTGAGGCACTGATGCTCAACAGGACACTTGTGCAATTTCTGGGGGGTTCCATCATAAGAGAGGATAAGAACAGCAGGGAAGGAGCCTGTGTAGCTCCTCCTACACATAGAGGATCACGTCTCAGGCCTAATTCTTTCCTTCTCCAGGTAAGAGGGAAGAACTCCGGACATTGTCTACTCATTTCCACTTGCATAAAGTTTCCCTTTCTGAAGATTGCCTCTAACTTTTAAGCCAGAGAAGCTGCAGAAGGGGCACACTTACGGGTGCATGCCATGTGCGCATAAATCCTTTCATTCATGATTATGTTCATAACGATTTGCTAACCCTTCTCAATTTGGGATGCAGAGTACTGAAGACATGAGCCCTGAGCTAACTGCACTTTTTAGAAGCACTTTGCTAAGTGTTATAGGCCATCCTACAGACTTTTCTCTTGGTGTCCTCTTATTATTCTTTCCTGCCCTTCCCCAAGTCTCCTTCTGCAAACAGGTGCAATGCCAACAGAGTGGTAGCAGTTAGAAAAGTAAAAGTCATGGAAGACTTCCAAGATTCTCAGAAGAAATGCTGGTTATTAAAGGCTGGGATACATTGCACTTGATTGAACAGAACCAAAGCTGATTCCTGAGAGGCAAAGGTTAATTAGACAAATGGCTCAAAAGGATCAATCTGTTCTAACTCATTATTTGTTGATTTAAAAAAATAAAATAAAATTAAAAGAGAGTCTGAAATAGACTAGGCATCTGAAAATAATCCCCAAGTTCCCAAATGGATGAGGCGAAACCACAGAAGACCCGAGACTGCCAGTAACAGAAGATTATAGAGTCATAGCCTAATGAATAAAACAGAAGCAAACCAAATACCTATATTAAAGTATCTTGAACACAGCAACCTTGCCTTGTCTCTGCTAACAGGGACCAGGTACAGGCAGTGGCAATGCAGCTTAACTTCCAACACCATGCAAAACTCAGGGTGACGATCCAGGAGACCTCCTTGTCACCACTTCCACCTACTCCTTCACTGATTACTTCTGTGCCAAGCACTTCACTATATGATAATTCAGGAAGCAGAAGAGAATACTACTACAAGGTGGTGAGGGGGATGACGAGCGATACATGACAATAATCTGATGACAGTTATATTCACTCACAAAAAACACACAAGTTGTTTCAACTCACTTTTGACAGACAGCAAACCAAACCCAGCTGCCCATATTAGAAAAGGGGGAGGGAGGGGAGTGGGCCTTTAGTATAACTTCTATCATGATAAAATGTACTTTCTTTCTTCCATGTTGCATTTCTTACTATATTTATCTAAGAGTAATAATGTCTCACTTCAAACCGGTTCACCTTATGTTTAGTAGTTTTGAAATGGGGAAAATGCTCTGTATAATGTTCAGTCTTAAGATTTTTTTTTTTTTAATTTTTCACAGGATGCCTGTTTCCTTATAATTCTGCAGGAACAGAGAGGCTCACAAAGAGTATTGTGTTTGCAGCAATGTTGATTTCTTCTGAGTCATTAAAACGGGACATGGGCAAGTTATTTAACTTGCACCGAATTACTCAAATCTGTCCAACAAGGGAGGAGAACAAGACCAAAAGCAAAAATTTAGAAGCTCATAAAAATCAAAGGTGACTTGGAGCTTCCAAATATAGGCATTATGTTATAGTGTAAGTGGTCTCTGTCATTTGGCTCTTTTTCCGGATTTTCTGAATCATTCCCTGCTGGGGTAGGGCTTCTTAGTTCCAGAAACGGCACGTTCTCCAATCCAACCCTGCCCTACTGCAGCAATGGCAAAACTGAGTAGTCCTTAATTAGATCAAATGGGCATGTTTGGAAAAGGGCACACCACCACACTATAGTTCTGCCATAAAGAACGAAGCCGGCAATAAAATTATGAGGCCTTAGAAGGCAAAGTGATTAACAGGGACTCTAATTGAAGAATTTACCTCTGTGTCCCTGCAAAACAGACTTGAACTTGGGAAGCAATAAAACTTGACTTGAAATAGTTTGCTTCTCTTTCTCCGTCAGGTATGTGAACCATAAGCTATCAAGCTTTTGTGTGAAAGCTCCTCAAGCCTCCTTATTCACCATCAGAAACTTAATGCAATATTACTGTGTCATACATGCACATCTTCCTCTCAGACAAGTGGGTTTGCCCAGTTAAAAACCTTACAAAGGCATACATACAGTGGAAACCAGTTTGTTTTGTTAAACACAGGGCCAAGAGCAATGCTGCAGTTTGTTGGTGGGAGAACCACAATCAGCTGGTGGCATCTGAGTGACAGTACCATTTATCCTGGCATTATGCAAAGAGTGCCGAAGCTTCCTGACTGAATCTGGATACAGAACTTCAAAGTCTTTTATAGTACGCTCTTAACAGAGATTGACCCTCAAAAGTTGGCTCCTGCTTGCTTGGAAGAGGCTGGCAGAGTGCCACAGCAATTGTGCATTTCATACCAGCATCTTCTGCAGAAGACTTCATGCCAAGGTGGAATTGTTTAAATGGAGGAGGAGGCTGAACATTGAGGATTAAAATAGGAGAACATAAACAAGAGGTGCTCAGACACTATGAAATTGTTGAGGAGAGGCACTGCGACGAGGGGACAGGAACGCTACAGAAATCAAGAGCAGTGCTTGGTCAAGTGTACTTTACAGCTATTTCATAAGCAGCTTATGCTGTCTCCCAAATTCAAAGACATTTGGACGGAAAGGATAAAATGAAGCGCATCATTACAAAAGGTAGAGAATGAAGCAGAAACTGCATTAGCAGACAGCCTGACCATTTTAAGGACTTCCCACCGTGTGGTCAGAAGCCAGCCCCACCACACTTCTAGAATGAAGCTGGTGGCAAGACCTTGATGCTGTGGTGCTCTGCAAGAGCAAGGAGCAAGCATCAAAGGACGAAGAGAAGACTTTCCCAAGGTGACTGAGGCCTTGTAACCATGAAGGGGAAAACCAGGGGGGGTTGACAAGATAACATTCCTGCATTACTACTCCAGCAAAGGTCTCCAGCACAGGCTGAGCCTCATGTCGAGTTTGCACATCAACAGAGCTGAGCGTATCAGTCAGCACAGCCGTCTACTGCACCATAAACAGGAATGGCAGCAGGATCCACTGCCAACAGCTGGGTCTTTTTGCAGCATCTATACAATATGGCAAAGGAAAGGCCGCAGTAAATGAGACTTCCTCAAAACAGTCACTTGGCTAGCCTGCTTTCGAGATTACAGAAAATGGAACAATTTGATGCCTGAGCTTTGAAGGAATACAAGCATCCATCCATCCTTCTAAAACCAAGGTCAACTGCACTTTCCAAAATGTGAAGTAAAGAAATGGAAAACAGTGAAAAGAAGCGGGCCAGAGGGAGCAAAGGCAGAAAACCGGAGTTTCACATACCAGTGAAGATGGCGCTCCTCTTTCATGCACCCAAGTCTTCAGCTGTCAGATACACCACTGAAGACAACTGAGTAAGGCTACTCACAAGTGGAGTTGATGTCGAGCCATAAAAAAATTTTTTTTTACACTGATGCTACACTCTTAGGTCACCAGAAATGCAAAGCATATTGTAGTCGGAAAATAACAACCAGCCAATACTGAGGTCGCATCTGCAAGAGCCCGCAGAAAGCACAAATTAGATAAGAAAACCACCTGCCACATAAGGATAAAAAGTTAAAAGCCTCCTTTCCAAGAGTTAATTACAAAAGTATCCTACCAGTTTCACCTACAACATCACAAGATACTGCATTAGAATAGGGAATTCAGCTTATGGGGCACCTGGAGTGCCATTTATATAACTTCAACCCAAACGGCAGACCAGCTAGTCTTTCTATCAGTCCAGTTGTCTTTTACTTTAATAATGAATTCGAAGTGTGGTGGGTGCTACACGAAGCTTAAGCCTCTGATGAGCAAAAAGCCACAACCTCATATAGCCTTTGCTCTGAGTATCAAAATAACACGGAAAGTTTTTGATTTAAACCTCCAGGGGATGCATCACATAGCTGCAACTGTAATCCGGGAGAGAACGTAATCCTTCCTGAATTCTCAAAGTCAGAAAAACCAGCTGAGTCGGCACTCTCCCAGCCAACGGCTGTCCTCGAACCAGCCTCCGCTCAGTTTGCTGGCAGAGTTTTCCAGCACAGCTATACTAAGCAGAAGGGACAGAGCACTCAAAGAAAGTATGCAACGCAAACATATAGCAGAGCAGACTAAGCCTATTTCCACAGGCTGCTACCATTCATCTTTTCTGCCACATCCCAGAAAATTCCTAGGGACTGCATGGTAAGGAGAAGAATCCTACATCAACCAAATTCTGGGTGTCTGTCTCTAGGAGTACTACAGAACCACAAACACAGAAACATTGGTCGAAAGAGACGGTGCGATGCAACAACCACCTCAACACGGCACTATCATGAGGTCCACTGTGGCTTCACCCAGCTGAGACCTGAAAACCTCCAAAACACTAAGTCTCCACGGCCTCAAGATAACCTCTTCCAGTGCTGCACCAACTCATGATTGAGGAAGCTTCTTCTAATGTCTCTTCTGAAGATCTCAAACCAGCCAGCTGTCCACTTGTACTACAGCAAGAGGTCATTCACCCTGCAGTGTGAGGTTACGTGCTTCCTTTTGAACCTCATAAGGCTTCTGTTGACTCAGCCGAGTTTCTCCAGGATCTTCTGGATTGAAGGGCTACCATCTGCCACAGCAGCCACTCCCCCAGATTACATACTGTTACAGAGTGCAATAACTTATTACCCATCATAAAGGAGAATTACCCTGTGTGGCAAATACGTTCTACCACAATGGTCTTCGTTGACATAGGAATAGGTTTATCTGACTAGACACATGGGGTCAAGTAATGGTTTTTTCCTCCCACCCCGACAATAGCTTGTGCCAGATTCTTCAGAGGACACAGCGAGACACATTGTAAAGAAGGCAAACAGCTTCTCTGCTTTTCCCCCAGCTCTCATCTCACATAACGGGATGTCACCACTGTCCATACAAGCATCTCATTTGGTGGTTCCCAAACTTTCTGGGCTCCAAGTTGCTGTCAAGATGGAAGCCGCTCTCCATAGAAGGACACACACCGTTGTGAAACATCTGACCAAAAGGTACAACAGAAGGGATGTCTCACCCACCACAAAACCACGGTCACGCAGTCACACCTCAGGAATGGGGGAGGCAGAGGGCGACTAATCCTTTACTTGAGTTTCTGCTGAGCTCCTACCCAGTGTGGCATTTTCTGGCATGGGCTTATTAATGTGCCATTTTAAAAATTCCCTTGAAGCAAGAACAGCAGAAGGTTTTTCCCTTGTTCTAATAAGTACTTAGAAAATAGCACAGTTCATTTATTTTACATTCACTTGTCACAGCAGCCTTTTTGTTCTAGTATCTCATGACTTGGAGTTCAGAACAAATCTCACCAGTTAAGGAACCTCATTAAAATAATCTATTTCTTCTACAGAAGAGGAGAAATATGAAGTCCTTATTGTGGAAGATATCACTGGAAGTTTTAAATTGTGGAATACTTACATATGGAGTAACAAGTTCCAAACCAAGAGCATCATATGGGTTACATACACAGAAGCTTATGTTGCTAGCAATAGTCGGCACTGTTGCAAAAGCAGATTAACCATCTTTCAGTCAATGTTTGCAAAAATCCCTTGTACAATGGGACTTCCCTGTAGCTGAGGACTGTACACAGCAGCAATGCAGCTCACAGTTTCTTCTCGGTTGCAAGGGCCAGCAATGCACTGTGGAAGCTCAAGAAGGCTGCCATCAAAGTGGAGCCTCCTGAACCTCCGGGTGAAGGGGCAGAACAGCCATGGGCCCAGGACCCACGTCATTTCTAGAACAACTCCTGCAAGCTTAAGGGCATCAGTCATGACTTTCCCACTTCTTTATGACAAATACAACCACTGCATTTATCAGAGTAATAAAAAAACCCCACAAACCAAACAAATGCACCGCAGTGCCAGTCTCCAAGTGCTCCAATTTGATAAGGGATAACATGGCGTGGCTGGACATTGTCAGGCAGAGCATTGTCACGCTGAAACACAACAGCACCACCCAGGCACCCACTCCCAGTGCCGGCACCACAACCATGCTGGCTGCCTCCATCCTCCTGGGATGGCTGCACGGCCGAGCTCCGTCCTCCCCCGACAGGCAGCAGTGCCGACCAGATGCCATAAGTGACCACCCTGTGGACCTCTGCCCATGCCACATCCCCACCATGCAGCAGCTCTCCTGCATGTGTATTTTAAAGTCAGGGTCTTCATACACTATTCCCTTTGGATCTCCAGGTGCTTTACAGAGGCGGCAAGCGGCGCTGCCCCAAACACGTACAGCCTGGCTTTCTCTTGCAACTGCGGACCGAGCGGTCTGAGCAGTCACTGCTCTCATTCAGCAAGCCGCATTCAGCAGCTATTTAAGTGAAGAAAATTTACTTGGCAGACAAGAAGCTCCCAGATTAACCTGGGTAAGCTCTGGGTGTTGAGGAAGAGTAACAAGCAGCCAGCGGGAGGATCTCAGAAACACGTGCTTCTTACGCAGCGATGGGAATACGCCTGAAGCTGCTGAGAAGTGACAACACTCATCCAACACGATGTCAGAGATGGAGATGGTACAGAGCTATAGCCTTCTCCTCTTAGACCATTTTAATGCCTCATGTAGACATTTAACAGTGCATGAAAGCATTCACACGACTCATTACTTCACCGTTTACTCTTTGCTGTTTGGAGCATTGCTCTGATTTCTGTAGAGCACACCCCTTCTTTTTTCCTTTTTTTTTTTTTTTTTAATTTGCCCAAATTGTTCCTAGCTATAATTTTTATTACAATCTGCAAATGCTGGTTTGTGCTAATGATGGTGGTGGAGGCAGGGGAAAAAACTGATGGGTGACCAGTGCTAGCTTAGCAATGGGAAGCATCACAGCCGCCTCCTCAGCAAGACTCTGTCAAGCAGCAGCAGCAGTTGTAGGCTGCCTCTTTCTCAAAGCACGTCAAATAAATACCCAAACACTGCGAACAGCTACAGCTTAGTCTTAAAAGCCATATGCTCTTTAAAAAACAAATTAAAATAAATAAAAATTCAAAACGAAAGCAGAGCGCTAAGGAATCAGACAGGTGGAGAGGATGGAAAGGGTCATTAATTTCATTACACAGCTCTCAGTAAACACAGATACCTGCAAACTGCCACAGCTGTCGCAGTGCACAGCCAGTACGCAGGTACATAAACAGTTACTATAGAAAGTTATCGAAATGACCATTACATAAATTGCAGAGGGTTGTGTCTATGGAGGAATTTATTTTTTTTTTACCCAGTCTGCTAGTATCCATTAAGCTCCAAAGCAAGGCTTAAGATCTAAAGCAAGGAGGACTTGTCCTATCTGTTTCACCAGATGTGTAACGGGGGACAATAAACACATTTCTGTTTCCAGCTCTGTCACCAATGGTTTTCCTGTAGAGAGGACACAGGTAAACTTATAAGCAAACCCCCAAATCCTTCTAATTTTAAAAGGCTGTGAACTCGTTGGGGATTAAAAAAAATAAATATCTTCTTAAAGCCTTTCAAAAAGCCATGAAAAGGAGATTTTGTTAAACACATGATTCTCGCCATCTTCTTATTTGTGCTACGCAGCACAAGTAGGGCAAAGATGTAAGGTGCTTTGCCTGCGAGTGGATGCAGCCTGCCACAAGCCGCGGGCAGCATGAATTCCCTGAACTGAAGTAACCCTGCGCAGGCAGAGATCCAGCCAGACATCTTAGGGGTTACTAGGATTCATGTAGTCAGAAACACTGACTCTGACTCTCTCTCGCGCTAATAAAAATAAAAATTGCCAAAGGCAGATGTCTCCGCGTGCTTAAATTCAGTCGCGTAATATGTGGTTGGGATTGCATTGCCACAGGATTTAATAAGAGGAAGTTCTCTTATCTCCCTTGGTTAGGCAAAAAAAACCCCATGGGTTTTTTTTTTTTTGCTTTATAGAGAAAAGAGAAAAATAGCATCCCACCACACAGCCTCTGTACTAGTGTAAGAGAAGGAAAAAACCAGCTGATATTATGCAAGCCTTAGCAGTGTAAGAAAGGTTAATAGAGTTTAACGGACTTCTAATAGGGCATAACTAGCATATCTTCACAGCCTGCACACATCAAAAAGGTGATTTCATTTGTTTTCTTGTTTATTTCTCCATGACTAAACTCCAGGTCTCTGCCTCCAAACTCATTCTCCTTTCTGAGCCAACGACCAACTCCCCTTGCCATTCACCTTGGCCAGGCAGAGCATCTTTACACCGCTGTGCAGCACACGTAAGAGTACTAAAGCTTCTAGGCACCACGTTAATTCATTCCTCCAATGGGACTGATTCTGGTCTGCAGTGCAGGGGGCCAGGATATCCAGCGAGAAGGAAAGCCTCCACGCCTTCTCCTGATGAAGGGGAGCCCATGGAGTGGCATCTCAGAAGGCTCCTGTTCCCCCATCAAGCTGGCCACTCCCCCGGAGTGGTGCCAGCCAGGCACCTGGGGCTTCCAGAACACAGCAGCAACCTTGACCTACAACAGACTTGCCTATGGCCCCTTGGATGTTCACCAATCTTTCACTAGTTTAAGCAACCCAATACTATTCAAATGGTAACTCTACTATGGCATATACATATAAGACAATAAAGAAAATCACACACACACACCCCCCAGTGCCTCAAACCCCAGTGCTCAGGAAAAGACCAGCTGTGTCACGGATGATGACAAGGAAGAAGCAAGCACAGCAGCATTCACCAGCACCTCATAGCAGAAAAAAGCTGGGTGTGAGATTGCAGTTTGGCACCTCATGCTCAGTAAGGAGACCATGAAGCAGCACCGTCTTCGGGGGAAGGAGCTCAAGGAAAAAAAAGTGAGTCCTAACGGAGCAGCGGGGTAATGAGGAGTCTTTTGGTGACACTATAGGGCAAAGCCAACCTATTACTGAGCCCACAGGATGCTCAGTGAGGCAATGAAGGCAAGGCTGGGTGGTCCCGCTTGGGACAGCGCTGCACGGACAGCACTGCATGTGCAAATGACCACGTAGTAACACAGGAGGATGAGGAAACCTGGGGACGAAAGGCTACAAACAAGAAGAAGCAGCAGTCATGCCTTCCTCTTTTAAGAGAGCCCAGGGAGGAGATGGCAACTTATGTAACACCTCATGACACAACTGCACAGAAAAATGCTAAGGACAGCTTTCAAAGAAAAGCAGGGTAGAAGAAAGGAGCAGAAAGAGGAATTTGAGATTTTCCTTCTCCTCTTCAGAGGAAAGCACAAATAGTTCAGGCAAAAAGTTTACTGTTAGGGCTGAAGCACGGTTTAATACTCAGGATGGAGAAGAAAAGAGGCTAAGCAATCGCTGGAGCAGATCCTCAGCTGTGATGCTCCTCCTTTCGCTGCAAAAGGAGGGCCCTGGGTGGGATGGCAGGGTCCTCTCTTCCCACAGCCCCCAAAGAGCAGAGTGAGGACCACTATGATCCCCACTGCCCTTGCACTCACCGAAGCCTGGCAGGCCAGGCAGTGAGAGCAGGCACACACGGGCAGTCAGCACCAAGCGGTACAACTTCTGCCTCTGCAAAGAAACCCGGGCGATGGGACACCAGTTGCTACTTTATGAAAGACAAAGACAACTCAGCTTGTTACCAGCTTTGTAAGAGGCCGTTATCTGTGTGCATACATGGTAACGATGGTGGAACTTCTGCTCAGTCATAAAACACCCAAATAAATGCACGTTGCCCTGACACGGAGCAAGAAAGCCAGTGCCGGGGAGACAACCTCTCCTGATGAGTAAGCAGGGGTGACACAGGCATGCACAGGCATTAAGTCAGCATACAAAGGGAGTTTGGTAACACCACGAGGTGAGCCAACACTTCGCTGTAATCAGCCCCCACGCTCCTGGCAGAAAAACACTGCTGTCACAAATTAGTCAACATTGCCATGAACCACCACACCGCTAGCTCCACGCTGAAGAAACCTCTCACGTGCCATGCAAACCATCTTTTTTCCTAAGCCAGAGGAACCAGGGTGTTGGGCTTTTGCTTTCCTCTCTCCCCTCCCCCACCCCAAAGCACAATAACGCTCCGAAACACTCTTTCAAGAAGGGAAACACCCATCATGTATACAGGATGTGAGAGGCAAAAGGGATGTGGGTTAGCTGGAGAAGGTGCAGCAACACACCTCTGACTGCTGTGCCCTTCAAGTCAAGGACATGCCCCAAAGTCACAGCAGACCATGTGTATCAGCGTGGGATCTGGCTGTGGAGCATCCCACCCACCTCCCGGCTTATCTTTCCTTTCTCCGGTGCATGCAGCCTTTTCCACAGGGCACGGCTCTGAGGGATGAATGCAAAAAATGTGAGATTATGGATCGCAACAGTCTGCAAAATTTGTAAGTGTTGCTCTGAATTAATCCTGTCGGTTTTTTAGAGATTATCTTCACCATTTGTGGACATTCAGAACAGGAGATACTTGAACGTTAGGCCCGACCCTGCAAAGGGGGCTCCTACATCCATGCACCATTGGTTTAGGGATCCCAGTCGAGCTGGCTGGTGCTCACGGCTAAAGCTCTTTGCAGGTTCTCATAAACAGGAGACACCCTGAAGAAAAACCAGGCTATTAAACTGCACATATGAGCTCCTCTATCACACCTCCGTGTGCCTCAGACTACAGCTTGAACTCTGCCCCAGCTTCCCTCTCCTCAAATCAACTCCTTTAGCATTCCAAACACCCACAGCTAATAATACCAGAAGGAGCAGCAGAGCAAAAAGCAGCACAGCCAGGTGTGCCAGGAGAAGTTCTCACTTCACCTGAGCTCCTGACCTGCTAGAAGGCAGGAAAAGGTGAAGTAACTTAGCTGGAATAAATTAGCTTTTTGTCCTTCATTTGCTCTTTCTCCTTGTGCCTGTGAATGCCTCCAGAGCTGCACAGTCTTCTGGAGCAGCACCTTCAGGTATCAGGTGAGTTGACCTCAAGGCCACCATCTTATCAATGATGCAATCCAAATGTCCAAGGTCAAATCCCTGCACTGGAAGATGTCCTTGTAAAGACATTTGAATGTATCTATATATTCATTAGCTGTTCTCTCTCTCTCCCCTTGTTCCTGGGCCTGGGAAGAAAAAAGGCTGGTTCAGTAGAAAACACCCTCCTCCCTGTCCCATTAACCTGCTTTTATTTCCCCTGGCTACCTGCACGTGGAAAGCAACAGCAAAACAGAAGCAAATCACCACCCACCCCCCCAAGCGACTGCAGGCAGGGTCAAGAGGGAGGCATCGCTTCTTCCTGCTGAAACCCCAGAGCCCCACTGCGCTGAACATTTGTGCTTCTTGATGGCGGGCCAGCACGCAGATAAATGGGAGCATCACCATGAGCCAGCCCGGCTAGCTGGGCACCCTCGCTAGCGTGCCGTAGAGCCGAGGGCTCATACCACCGTCACACCATATAGCTGCCCTCCGCCTTGGCTCATCGCTAATTCGGGGTTACATTATTCCCATGAACCGCTGCTTGTGTTCCTGCGTGGAAAGCCAACAAGGGAACATGCTAGCCTCCTGAAAAACCATACTCTGCGAGGAGGAGGGGATTAGAAGGGAACAATGTCGGAGTGTCTTCAGTGAGCTGGAAGCAATCCCAGCTTCCAGCTGCACAATGACATGCAGGAAGGAGTTTTGAAAGCTTCCCAGTCACTGAGCACCCCTGCGTGCCAAGCTCGGAGACGTCTGGACATAAGAATGGCCTTTAAAGCATAAGGATGCAAGAGGACTGCAGAGCCCCACGCACAGACCAGCCCTGGCAAAGCAGGGAACGGTGGCTCAAGCTTTGCTTTTTTTTTTCCCTGGCACTGGGTGCTAATTGTGTAGTCCAGATCCTTAATCTTATTTAGGTCAGAGGCTTCCACACAAAACGGTCTTAGAAACACCAGTCTCCTGTGGGAACGAGAAAGCCTGCTTGTCCAAACCCAGGGATCTCCAAAAACTGGAGCTGAAGGGCAATCGTATGTTAGAAAGGGATGACAGGAGAAAATTGTGTTTGATGGGTGGCACACAGTGGTGCAAAATTATGCCTCGTGCAGCTTTCAACATGATTCACATGGTTTGTAACAAGCTCTGAGGTGGACAAAGCAGTTCTTAACAAACTGCGTGCAGGGCATGAAACAGGATTGTGCAGATGCTCATGGAGATGTTCCTCACCAGTTCGCCCTGATGCCCTGGCAGCCACTGCAATGCCATGCCTCCCTCTGGTCTGCCACAGACCTTCTCCAGCTTGAACAGGGGTTAACCCCGCAAAACTGATGGAGAAACAGTGAAGGCAGCAATGCAGGCACCCCAGGGAGCAGAAGTGAGAACACTGCGTGCTGAGTCCTGCTGGCTACTTTACTGGCTTCGATATCGGACATAAAGCAACATAAAGACGGCTCCAGTGATGCTTCTTGAAGGTGCTTACGTACCTGCAGGCCTGCAAAGTCCATGGAGCAGAAATTATAACCCTTTCACAACACTGACCTCATTCCTGTTTCTTGCTTATTCTGAGAATAAAGCAATCCTTTCTCCACAGAAAGCATTTCATTATTTGAAGAGGCGTGCCTTGCACAGGTTTTGTTAGCATGACTGCCTCCTAAAGCTATGCCACAGAAACAATCTATAAAAACAATCGTACCAATGATTTAATACCTATAGGCAAAAGCACCAGGCTTGCCACTCATTGCACCCGTAAGGCAAAACATCCGCATGGAAAACAGGATGTAAAAATAGGGTGACAGGGAAACATGCAGAAATGTTTGAGTGGATGCAGCATCCAGGAGGATGGAAACAAGGAATAAGCAAACTGCCCAAAATTTAACCACCAACTCAATGGGAACAAACTTCTGGATTTGGCAGCATTTCCAGGAGCATCCCAGTTCTGAGGAGCAGACCCGGGAGATGAAACTTGAGCCAAGCACTCGGAATAATAAAAATGGAAGCAACAATCTCTGTGCTTTCTTTGGATGGTGGATTCAAGCTGTTGTAAGACCCATACTTCCCGATAACATCAAATTGCCCTGCAGTGAATAAATACAGGTGCAAAGTTTATGAACAACATTTGATCGAGTCTTTAGGTTATAATGACCCTGGGAAGGTCTTATGAGCAGGAAAAATTGAAAAAAATTCCCCAAACCCCAGAACAACAGTATAGTCACCCAGCAAATCTCTGCTCTGGAAGAACTGAAGTTTTCAGAGCACCATACTTTAATTCGTGGCAGAAACAACACTTATGTACTAAGAGGGGACCCACGTTTAGCGCTGATCTGGCTGTAGACTCCTAACAGTCCCCCAGAACACACCAGTAAGTTCTTTAAAAACTGTAGCACAGGGAGCCTTGCATGGGCATCTCAGGCTTTCTCCGATAAAGCCCAGGGTTCAGCCAAACCAGGTTGTACCTGGGCTCTGAAGACAAACGACACTGCCGTGACAAAGCTGATCTCCCTCCAGTACTTTCTATTTTTAAGAGATATTCTGAACAGCACGCCGTGTTGAAGAGCTGCTAGACAAAAAGATTCTTCTGATACAAATTCATCAGTCTCTCCTCATAGAGCTGACGTCTCCAGACGCTATCTTTAGGAAGATGAGATGCATATGGAAGAGACACCGTAAACTGTCGGTGCAGCATGCACCCATACAGTGTAATCAGATAGGCTCAACTGAAGATGGCAAAAAAAAATGCCAAGTGCTTGTGCCGCTAAGCTCCTAACGGACATACAAACTCCTTTTAAACAACTGCTCTTGCAAGTTAAAAATAATGCCACGTCCAACACATCAGGAAGTTAACAAGGTATGTGCCTCTGGGGAACAGAAATCAAAAACATAAATACTTTTTTCCTTTAAAGCAATGGTGCAGGAGCCTCCTCTGTTTGCCACAATTCCTAACACCACCTGAAATTCAGTGTAAGGCTGCAGTTTTCCAGCAGGTTTTGTCTGAAACTTGAGATATCTTAAAAGCTAATGATTTTCAAACTGCTTGGCAAGAGGCTTTAGTGGAGGAGAAAGAAAGCTGCAGCACATCTTGGAAGGAGAAGACAGCGTTAGAATGATTTTTGGGGAAATATCATGGATGAGCCAAGGAAACTGAAGTCCTTGGCCTCGCAGGGGAGAGATGATACCATTCAACCCTCATGGTGTGAAAGCAAAGGCTTAATCAAGCAGCACTTACAGTAACTGGAAGAACTCAAGGTGTGGCAATATAACTTAAAAGCCAAGCGAAGCCCACGAAAAGTTTTTAGGTTCAGTAGGAGTGGAAAGAGGACAAGGAAGGGGGTCATGTTCAGTTTAGGAGAGCAAGCTTCAAAGGCCAGGTCAAAGACAGAGGCAATTTGTGAGGCCATTTCCTTTCAACATATGGACAATCATTACACAGGAATCTGCCCATCTTCTTACTTTCACTTTCATTTTGCCAAATCTGAGTGCACAGCTGGGCAGTATGGAGGGCCACCATCATCCTTGCACAGAGCTCCTCAGAAAAGCTGCTGTACTCTATGCACACACAAACACAAAAAAGTCAAAAATAGGTGGAGAAGCAAGTCAAACCACAGCCAAGTCCAAGCAGTTTTGGTTTAAAAGAGAAATGGGAAACACCACATGCTTAGCGGTGGCGTTTGCTTGTGCAGCACAACTTTCCTCTACTGACAGCGCTTCCAGAATTTTTACTGCCAACAGCTCTGCATGAAAAACGTCCACATATCTGTTAAATCCATGAGCTGCTGACTGAGGACTGTTCAATCCCTGAACCTCTATCTTGTCCTTTAAGCTACATTTTCCTTTTCTGCGGCACCAGTTTGCACTGGAGAACTCTGAAGCAATTAAAACAAGAAATCTTAGTGGGTTTTGGGTTTGGGTTTTTTTGCTGCCCAAAGGGCAACGTTTACCAAGATATCCCTCCGAGACATGTTGGAAATAAGGCTGAGCTATCTGCCAGAGCCACCAACCCCTTTGCCCTCACATGGGCCACATGCTGTTCATTGCTCAATGCTGTGCTTTCAGGAGGGTGGCCAGCGGCGGAGGACAGCGGGCAGCCTGGTAGTGCAGTCTCCACTGGTTATGAAAGAGGAGTGTAAACACAGCTGGAGATAAGGAAAGGAGCTGTACAAAGGACTAGCAGGAAGATATAGACAGATAACCAAAAACTGCACTGCCATTGCTGCCGAAATCATAGGTAAACTTGGGCTGGTCAGTATAAAGGTTGCAAAGGCATTTTCCTGCCAGTAACATTTATTTTAACGCTTAATTTAGCAGCAGCTCTGATGTTTTATACACGGTGGAGATCTCCTGCCGACAGTGTTACTTCCTCTCCCATGTGTTGTGGTGCCAGTATGTGCCTCACCATCAGCCCCACACGCTGCAAGAGGGGAACAACTCTAAGACTTCCCTAAGGTGGTCCTCATGCAGGTGGGATCCCACCACTGCCTCCAGTGGAAGAGCCACAACTACATTAGCTTAAGATGATACTGCCACTGGAAAACTGCAGCCCTGGTTAAAATGCAAACTGTTTTAAATTAAGTAATATGGGTTCTTCCCAGCTAAGACTATCCTCCGTGACAGGGGTTCACACTTTTCCATACTTTTGCCTGCATAGATGGAGAAAAAAAAGAGTAAGATAATCTTTTTATATGCTATGAGCAGTAGGTTTGACAGCAAACATATGGAACTGACCTTGCACGCATAAAAGCAACAAACTCGTTTGAATTCTACAGTTCATATTTCAATACCAAATTAGAGCTGCTTCCGCCACTATACCCTGCAACTCAGTGTCACTGAGCTGGAGCTGCACTCAATCTTATTTGCTTAGATGGAGTAGATAAAAAACCAAACACAGGGTTTCAATGTTCACGTCCAGTGCATATCCAACAGCATGCTGCTTCCAGTTTGGGAGAAAGCTGGCTAACCTTTCCGCCAGCCGAGCCGGAGCGAGGGAGCGAGGGCACTGACCAGCACTTACCCTGAGCAAGGCTGGAGCCAGCCCTCGGCGGCCAGCGGGAACACGCCTGCGCCTCCGCACCCACGGGCAGGCAAGGGACGGACCGACAAGGAAGCAGAGGGGAAGAATGGAGTCATAGATATAAAGGAGTCAAAGGACAGGTCTGAAAGCAAAAGTGGCGGCCTCCCTACGCTGCAGCTGGGAGCGGTTTATGCTTTCCCCCTGCCTTGTGAAGCAAAGGGCACGGTGGTTTTGCAGGACTGGCAGGGTGTCGTGAGCAGGAGGGATACAGGGCAGGAAGGCTGCCGCCGCCGCACACAGCAAAACTCTTGTTGATCAATTAGCTGTTCAGTAACCCATTAAAAACCTGTTCAGCCGTGAACGGCTTGGACAGCTGTTGTAGCTAAATTTGCACAGAGGCTCGAGCACGTTACCTGAAACGCCTATAAAAACACAGCAAAAAATAGCCACACCAAAGAAAAAGGAAATTTTCCAGTTCCTCCTCCTCATTCATATCCATAAACCTATGGCATGAACTACTCCCAGAAATAGCTTTGTCCCATGGGATGTTCCCCGCAGAGAGCAGGAGGGCATTACTGTGCTCCCCCCAGCCCCATGACAGACACGGAGCGCGACAGACAGCCTGCATAGCCACCAGGCTCCCTTCCAGACAGCACCGGACAGAGGGACTCCAACCCACTCTGCACAAGGTGTCTGCGCTTACTCCACAGCAAACAGTGCATTTAGTAACCACAGTATTCCTAGCCATCCTTATCATAATGACAACATAATCCCCAATGTATTTTTCCATAGGAATTACTTTTTTTTTTTTTAAATTATATTTTTATATACAGTTCAGCTTTTGGAATGTGCATACACATGGGGCACAAGCAGGGTGAATGTATTTCTCTTACTCACTGGCCTTTAATAATTTTACCACCGGCACTGAAAGTAACAGATGGGCGCCGATGCTGGGCTCCTGCCTGCACAAGCCCCCCAGAAGCAGGGATGGAAAGGAGGTCAGCAGCGCTGATCCTCCCCAGTAGCGATCAAGCACTTCCAAACATTCTATCTGAAAATGCCACACGGTTTGACTGGGATGTGAATATGCTGCATATGCCAAGGGGGAGACGGAACAGTTTCTCGACAGAAAACACCTGTTTTACCACACCTACATATTCCCTTCACTATTTATTTGCTGTTGATATGATGCCCACCCTGCTCTTGGCACCTTATAGAGCATTTCAGAACCCTCCATGAACCACCCAGGCCTGAGAGGAGGGAGTGGACAGGACCGAAGCCTGGTGGAAAGCACATACACACCTCCACCATAGGAGTGGAGGTCTTCGGTAGATCTCACCCTCTCCTCAGCAAAGCCACCATGTGCTTTTATCATCTGATAAATCACTGGGGACTGCCAGCTATTACACAAACAAAGCGAAGTCCCTCCTGTAAAATAATAAATAAGACAATCTGGAAAGCAAGAAAAAAGGAAGAAGCTACTGAGTTCCTATTTTTAAGCACTGTTATTAATAACGTGCCACGGTTCTTGTCTCCATCACCACGCCATAGAACAGTGCTCAGAAATTACTGCAGCATATTGTAATTATTTCAGTAAGGACGCCGTGCCTCCGTCTGTCAGTTTATACCTGCTTGACAATGAAGAACAATGAGACTTAAAAATAAGTTACATGCACACTGTAATCTGTGTCCTATCAACTTGTCTCTGCTCATCCAGCCAAACCTTGAAATTGTTTGGGCAAGACTCCCAGAGAAGCGCTAATTAGGAACTGAAGAAGCAGGGTCCTCCTAACAATGCAGCTGTAGGGAACACACTGAAGCCCAGCTTCATCAAGACGGATACAGCTAAATCTGTAAAACCAGATTCTCTCTTAAATGTCCCTGTTTAACACAGCTGCAAACCCGTATTCATGGTGAGCCAGACCAGCACTCTGTTGCACAGACAGTGTTTTCTTCTAGTTAAGAGGGACTGACCGAGTTTCTGCTCACATCTTCTCAGGAACCTGGAGTATTTTTGTAACCCCTTGGTCTTTCTTTCCTGGTAAGAACAGCAGCAGCAGCATCTTCTGCCTTCAAGAACGATCCTATTGCTCTTTTTAAAGCCAAAGCTAGAAAACTGTCCTTCCTGCAGCTGTACGGCAAGTTCCCAAACCACAGAAGAATCACAGAGCATTAAAGACTTCTGCTTACAGGATGGACCCCTATGTGTAGATACCTGGTCTGTTGTCTACAGTTGTGTGGCACAAGCTTTCTGAAAAGTCTGGATCCTGAAAAGGCAGGATGAGGTTATAGTCTCATGGCTCATGCTCACGATTCAGGAGCAGGCAGTACAGCATCACTCACCAATTCACCGATGTGTTACTGTACATCAGCCAACCCATTTAATCGTTGCCACGTGGAACACAGCAAACCCTGAAGGATCTGCAGGAGTAAACTGGCAGCTCTGGTTTACCAAAATACCTGCAATCTGCAACATCAATCCAGTGACAAGAAATAAATGTGCAGAATAGCCCAGCAGGCATGGATTGAAACTATGCAGTCATTAAGTGCTGCCAGATGTATCGAGTGCACACGTTAGGAGAAAAAATAATATATGAACAAATGTTTTACCCATTGGTCTGCTCCATTTTGGTCAGGCAAAAGTAACAGTGATGGGGTACAATTATGATTTTTAAAATAAGAAAAATAAGGTTTATGTTATATGGTCAAACTGGCTTTTAACTGTACCGTTCTTCCAGCCACGTTCTCAACTTAAAAGCAGATAAAAATGGCTGGTTAGATACAGCCTCTCACCCTGGTCAAGGAATACACTGAGGCAGTTGTTCAAAGTCAACAAGATGCCCAGATCTCCCTTTACATGGGAAAATCCCTGGGAAGGTTACTCAGGGGTGATTTCAAGGGCCTGCCTGACATTCCTGTGTCACGTCCGAGGGAGGAAAGCTGTGGGGGCTGTGGCAAGCTCACCAGATCCACAGCTATAGGCAGAGACCGGCAGGATCAGAAGCTCAGTACATCCACCTCCGAGATCTGCTGTGGAGCACATGGCTCCAGACACCTTCTCGAAGAGTCTGGGCACGGGGATGGTGTACACCCTTCATGATCTTGCTGTAGGTCCACCCACTGCTTGTGATCCCTCCTGCAAAGTCTCTGGAGTTGCAAAGTATCCTGAGTGAGCAACCCACCTCCTACAGGAGAAGCAGTAGGTCCCAGTACCACACCCATATGAAGCAGAGGTTTGGAAACTGAACTTAATTTAATTAATTGACATCTCCTGTTCCCCCAGCAGCAGTCCTGAGAGTGGCTGGGATCCCTGCCCAAGATGGGAGCAGGACTGCAGAGGAGCCCTAACCCCCAGCAAGCCAGTCATGCTGTGTAGCACTGAGCTCCGCAGCCCTCAGGCGATTTCACATAGACAAAGGAATGGGCCAAATCCTGAACAGGAGTAAATCGGTAGAGTTTCATTTCACCAGAAAACCATGTAATTCAGGGTCTGACCTGAGAAGATCTCGCTGCTTTCCCCTGCCAGATGGTATGCAGAAGGCAGTTTTAGTCTACCATTAGTTTCCAGCAAGTAAAATATTGTTGATCTTATACAGGTGGAGGCCAAAATAAACCACCCCAAAGCCAAAAAAACCCCCAACAAACCAACCCCAAAACCCCAAACGCAACAGCCCTTCCATCACCCCATTCTTTCTGTCCTCAGAGATATCAGAAAGTGCAACTTAACGGTGGCTTTACATGCATCTGCATTTCCATGGCTCATAAAAATCCCTTTGTGAGGGGCACGTAGAAGGTATCATGTAACAATTCCTTTTTTCTGAAGTTTTTCCTGAAGTTGCAGGAGGCAGGATTTCCTCCGTATTACATAAGAAGAGGGTGTATTTGTTCTTTTGCCGTTTAAGACTTATTAGCACGGTCAGGTTACTCAAGGCAGGCCCTCTTTCCTGATCTTTTCTTGCAGAGGAATTATTCTTGGCAAGGCTCCAGCCTAGTATTAACCCCACGGAGAGAAACTGAGTGGCTGTATAAAGCAAGAGACATAAAACAGACACACCTCAGGGCTTTGCCAGGCCACCAAGAGCTGCAGTAGAAATAACAAATACGAGCTGGTGCTGAGCCTCCAAAGCATGCAAGTACAACCATTGCTACTACTACGAGACACTACTATGATGTCCATTCTGGGGGAGTGCGATCCTTTTCCGTCATTCCACCAGGAAACACGGCTACAAACCAGCAGGCAAGGTACCACACCGCACCCCTTCCCAAACAAAGCATCGAGCCCCAGTAGTAAATCATTACCCTGCATAATGACCCCACCTCTCAGTCCAGACTAAGAGATTGGAGAGGAAAACAAAACCCCAACCCCAGTATTTACTGTAGGGGAGTAATGGGAACATGGTTCTCCTGCCTCCAGCACTTAGTGCAGGGATCTGAATGAGATGGCTTTTTCCTCATCTTTTAATAAGAGGCTCCTCTGGAGGGCGATTCAGGAGCTTGCCTTTTTTTTAGGTGACAAGAGGATCTGCTGAGGGTGACCGCTCCCCTGGGACACCCAGCTGGGGTATGTCAGAGTAGGAAGAAGAGCTCCTGAGTATGGTGGCACAGTGAGGGCTCCCCTGTCCACCTGCTGCCTCCCAGGAGGCAATTTTGGGCTGAGGTTTACCTACCCTTCCCCCAGAACACCAATTTGGGTCTCTGAGCCACGGAAGCTGAGGTTAATTCTTACCTTTGAGAGACCTCTACACTTCTCTCGGAACCCAGGTGAAACCAGCTAACCGGTTACAAAGCGAGGGTGGGAGGAAGGAGGGCTGGCATGTGCCTAAAGGAAGCTTTCTGTCTGAGAAACTAAGCCCAAAAGAGAAAAAGACGAATTATTAGTGCTCAGTACAAACCTTATATTGGTACTTGTTACTCTACAGACACGTAAGAGAATTTTTTTACAGGGAGAACAGTCAGTCGCTGGAACAACCTCCCCAGGGATGTAGGAAAGCCCCCACCATTGGAGGTTTTCAAAGCGCGACTGGACAGGGTGCTCGATGATTTCATCTAGGTTCTCTTTTCCATGAAATGTTGGACCAGATGGTCTTTTGAGACCCCTTCCAGCCTGGCCTCTTCTATGGCTCTGTGATTGCTGCAGCAACTGTTAAGGCTCTGTTACTTACACTTTTTGTATCTGAAAGATGTAACTGCACCATGAAGCTGACCAAAGCAAGCACAAGAGGGAAAAAGCAGTCTGAACTGCTCGACATCTGGAAGGAAAGAGCTGGCTCAACCCCTGACAGACACACACACACACCCTCCTGCCCCGCCCCCCCCCCCCCCCTCTTTTTTTTTTCCCCCCTGAGAATGCAAGTTCTGGCTTTTGGACCCTGTATCAATTTTCATTTACACAAACTGCAAAGTGTGCTTACAAGACAAAAAATAAATTAAAAGGTCTTCACAAAGTTACCAGTCAGTGTTATAAAGCATAACAAAAGCCAGTGGGCAAACCCCCACTGCAAACCGTGCTGTCAAAGGTGCGCAACCGATCACTGCCCATGGCTACTAGTGAACTTTCAAGCAAGCAATTAAAACTCGAGCAATTAAAACATGCTCTGTGTATCAGTCAGCGCTACACACGCCTGTGTCACGCTTCTTGATGCGGTCACCCCAGCATGTAACAGCTGGGGAGAGCAGTCATGAGGTGTCATGAACTTGGTTCACAGCCAGAAGGGAGAGGCCTGAGGCAGGTATGGATGAGGAGCGGAAAGAGTGCCCTTCCCTACGGACCTGGGGTACAGGATACCTCTGAGGTACCTCCACCAGCCTCGGCCAGAGGAAACATCTCCACTTGGGGCTACTTATCCACCCCATGAAAACTCCTGCTGCCTTTGACCTGAACTAGCTTGCCTTTGGATTGTTCCACCCAAACCCTTCATTCTTTTTGGTGAGTAGTTGTTGGTTTCTTCGTTCCTTCCACTGAGAATGGGGAGGCCATGGAGGTCAACTGGAGGGGACTGGAGGGGAATGGAGGTCAACTGGAGGGGACTGGAGGGGGGATGACCTGCAGCCCCAGAGACAGTTCTGATGCCCTACCAACAAATCCCAGATTCGCCGAACCACACCTGCAAGAAACGTCGCAAGTTTGGGCAAATTCACCCCACATTTGATACTTTAATCCAATCATGCATCATGCTCGCCTACACATTCATCATGTTAATCTCTTCTAAAATTACCCTCTAGTCCTCTGAATGAAAACACCTCGTTCCTCCACTCCAAAACACTGTGATAAACATAGAACTTTGTAATACGAGAAAGAGGGTGAGGACCTTGCTGTATTTCATTATTTTTGTACTGCAGCAACAAATTTCAAAATAGCTTAGCAGTGCTAGTCATGCTTACTGATTTGGTACACATTCCCTTTGCTGCTCTTCAGAAATTTAGCACTTCTGGGCATGAGTGTGTAGGTTTGGGGTTGTTCCCCCCCGCCCCCCCCCTCCCCACTTCAGCAGATTACATGACTACATTTTCTTGCTTCTTGTTTGTTTTGAATGAAGGCACTGCCCTCTTTCCTTCCTGCACAGCTTTTCCCTCGGTGCAAAAGGCTCTGCAGGGCTGGAAGAAGGAGGACCTTCATCTTCTATCCATCACCTGGAAATAAGCAGTAGTTATCCCCGTTGTTAATGCCTGAATGAGCCTGAAGAGCCTCAAAGCTACTCACTGAGAACCGGTCATGGCAAAAATAAATAAACAAACCAAAACTAAACAAAAAACAAACCTCAAACCAGCCTTTCAACTGACATGAAAGTCCCCAAGATCTCAAATTAAGATTCTTTATTGCTCTTTACCCAGTTTTAATACAGTCTTCTTGACTTGCTGTGCTTTATCCCTGGACTTAAAAAGCTAGGTTAGACAGGTCCTCCAAGAGAAGTACTGCAACAAGGCAGTACTCCAGCTCCTGAGACCACCCCAGATCATGAGGGACTGGCATGCAGGAGCATGGTTACGTATACGAGGGTGGCTGTGCACAAAGTGCATCAGCAAGCTGGTGTCCATCAGCATAGCTCATGAGAGCATCTGCCTGCTGTCAGACTAAATAGCCTTCAGATCCACCTGACAACAGCTTGGGTCATAGCTGGAGGCTTCAACACCACATGTGGGACATCCACCAAGCACACAAAGCATCCTGAAAACACACCCCATGAGGCTGAAGTGCTGGTGAGCCCTGGGCCGTGGTGTATTCTTGCTTGCGGAAGCAAGAGATGAATTTCTCCAGCTGATTATCAACTGAAGTTGATTTACCTGGGCAAAGATTAGTTTGCAAGGCATTTTATCAGTTCCCAGGGTACATGACCGGAGCTGGGAGGGAGACCGTGGAGTTCACACACACAAAGATGGCAGTTTCTGGCCTCAGCTGAGGCCGTTTTACAGCTGCAAAGCTCCGCTGACCTCAGCAATGCAATGCTAGCACAAGCAAGGGAAAATTCCTCCCTGAGCTGCTGAGTACGACTTTTCCCAACGTATACTTTTTCCCTGCATCGTGTTGATTTTTTCTGTTCCCACAGTGCTTTTCCCAGGAAAGTTTTGCAGGCTTGTCTGTGGATGGACATTACTCCCTTTCCAGCTTCTAATGTTATCACAAATAAGATCAAGTCCAGAAAACAATTGCATCGTACTTTTCCTGTGTGATTGATGGCAGGCATATGTGCAATAAAACAGAACAAAAACAAGTGCTTGTATCAGACTCCTTTTAAACTTCAAAGGGTCAGAGGGACCTTTCACACCACCCGGTACAACCAAGTACCTCTTTGCTAAACCGGATGGAAACAGAGTACCATGCTGTTTAACAGCAAAAATAAAACAAACTTTACTTTATGAGGTCCTTAAAAGAAACTCACATTTTTTTTATATATATATATATATATATATATATATATGTGTAAATAAAGAAAAATAAATCACCAAAGTCACTTTCCTTCCAAACTGGATTATTACAATAATCCTGAGACTAGCAATAATCACAGATGTTTCTTTCCTCAGCAGGTCTGTCTGCCTCTGCTCCCACCCCGATGCCCGACTCCACCAGGTTTCATCCTGAGGTCTGCTCCAGACAACCAACTGCCCATAAAAAATGAGAGCGGTGGCAAAGGAGGAAGCATGGGGCACCTGAACTAGCAGAGCAGTTGAGGAATACTGAAAGATGCTAAGCCCATCAGCGTAACATCTGAATACCCCCGCTGGGCTAGCATCTCCATTTTGGCTACCGAACAGCAATGGCTGTGAGATGACAGATGTTTCCTATGCGGCAGCATCAGGCTCCCAAGCAGTGCACAGCAGAGGTATCCCCGACCACAAATACTGTACCGCAGAGCAGGACGCCACATCACTGTCACCGTCTTTCTCGTGTGCCTGACCTTCTGCAACCACACCGACAAGAGCCATTATTCAGCATATTGCTGGAAAAGGATAGAGCTCTCGGCACTGCCAGAGATAACAGTTCATCAGCGCTTCCTCTCCCCGTAGCATCCCTTCTGCAGAAGTTCAGGAGTCCCCTGCCCCTACTCACTTCCAGCTGGAAGTTTGAATGGCAGCCAGAGAGGAAAGTTAGTTTCTCAATGCTGTAAACTAAATGCCAGATCAGCTGGGACAGATTTCACACACAGAAAGGAAAGGGCGAGAGTTATTCCAAAATCCTTATTGCATTCTTACATTTCTGTATCAAGCAGAAAGTTCAGCAAGAGAGGCATCCCCAGCACTGTTGTCTGATTACCTTACCAAAAAAAAAAAAAAAAGATAATACAGCTGCCAGCCATTAGCACCAGAAGTACCATTCCACTCTCCTGCACCACAAGCAGACCTTGCTCCGTGCCCACCAGGTCAGTGAAATCAGGGGCCTGCCTGGCACCGGGACAGCACAGCCTCCCTGGGCAGCTGTCCCATGTCTCGCACCCCAAGGATGAATGGTCCCTGCAGCTCAGCAGATGACCCATGACCACTCGTTAATGAGCAGTGTCACCCCTGCAGGATGAGCTGTGGCATTCCATGCTTGTTACACAGCCCAAACCATCCTGATTGTGCTCTCAAGCCTTTTTTTTATTTGAGGAGCAGATGTGAGGGAGAGCGGACCAGAGCCCTAATGCTGATGTTAAGGGGGTCACCACCCAACAAGACTTTCCGGAGAAGAGGCACTGGCAGGTCTCGGCAGCTCCGAGGGAAGGCGCATGTAGCACCCGCATCCATCCTGCTTTCCAAAGTGCCACTAAGATGCTCTGGGAAACACTGTAAGAAACAAGGCACATACTGAGCATCCCCTCCCCTGCTATTATCCCCAGCTTCTGGCAGGAAGGATAGTCTTCCACAACTTGTTCAAAAGGCTTTTGAGGGAAAAAGAGTTCCTCACCAACCGTTAACAGGCCCAACATGACCGACTAACAGCTCGGTCTCCACCACCCCCCGGGTGTGTGTAGACACATACCTCCTCAGGAGGTTCACCACCTTTCAAGGACTAGAGCAGCCTTATCAAGGGACAGTCACTACAGTCCCAGCATTAAGACTCAACCAGGGTTCCATGCAAGAAGCGGGAAATATTTAATAATTCGTGGGAAGGCAGGAGTTCCCACTAGGATCACAGCGGGACTCTAGAGCATCATTATCCTACAATCCTGCATGGAGCTGGGCCTACAGGTGTGGTGCTGCCTCTTACCTGTTCTCCAGCAGCGTCATGCACACGACCTCCCGCACACCCGGGTTGTTGGCTTTCTCGATGGAGCAGCTTTGCAGGTTCCAGGTAGCCACCCTCAGGACGGGTCTGCCATCTCTCAGCCCCCCGAACATCTCCACAGAGGGACGCGTGGATATGATCTGGGTTGGACCTCCAGGAGGAAAGTCCAAGTCCTCGCTCTGGAGGCTCAGCGAAGTGGGGCTGGGGTGAGGCTTGGCGGTGAAGTTGAGGCCGCCGTTGGTGTTGGTCGAAGGGGGCCGGGACCGCTCCGCAAAGATCTGATGCCTGATTTTGTCCAGAAAGGAGGAATTGATGCAGTCCATCCTCACCAGGTCCTCAATACTTTTGAAGGGCCCGTGCTCTTTCCGGTAGTCCACAATGCTGTTGGCGATCTTCTCGGTGATGCCACGGATGCTCATGAGCTGGGCCGGGGTGGCGGTGTTGATGTTGATCTTGGTGGCGGAGAGGTGATGCTCGGAGGGCACGTCCTTGCGCAGGGAGCTGGGCGAGTGCTGCGCCGAGCTGCCCTTGCTGCTCACGCAGATCTCAAACTTCACCTGCTCCAGCTTGGCCGCCCCCACCCCGCTCACCAACGCCAGGTCCTCCACTTTCTTGAAGCCACCGATGTACTCCCGGTACTCCACGATGTTCTGGGCCACCACCCGGGTGACCCCGGGCAGAGTCATCAGCTCCTCCTCCGTGGCCGTGTTGATGTTGAGCCTCTCCTGGTTAACCAGGATGTTGCTGAAGTTGCACGCCGCGCTGAACTTGCGGCTGTGGCACAGATCCGCCGGGTCGCGGGGGATGGAGCGGTGGCAGCCCAGGCTGCCCCCCATCTCACCGCCGCGCCAACGCCGGAGCCGGGGGAGCGGCCGGGGGGCGCTGCCCGCCCGCCGCTCATGGACCCCCGCGGGACACCGGCGACGCCCCGCGGCTCCGCGCCAGGGGGACCCTGCGGCCAGACCCGAGCCCACACGCCGGATCAGGCACACCCCAGCGCCCCCGTGCCCTTCCTCCTCCTCCTCCTCCTCCTCCTCCTGCTCCGGGGGACTCCGCCGCACCGCTCCGCTCCAGCCCCCGGCGGCTCCTGCCGCTGCCCCGCGTCCGCCGCCGGTAGTAGTAGCTCGGCGGGAGCTCCCGCCCCCTCGGCCGGTCGAGGCGGGGCCGCCCGCCGCCACCGCCCCCCCCGGGGCGGCACCGGCGTCGTGACCGCCCCTGTCCCCGCCCGGCGGCGCTGGGGACCGGCCCCGGCTGCCACCGCCCCCCCCGCCGCGGGCTGCTGGCCACCAGCTTTCGGGGGTGGGGGTCGCGGGCACAGTGGGACCCATGCAGGCGACAGGGGCGCCGGGGTCTGGGGTGCTCAGGCGCTCGCTGCAGCTTTCCCACCCCTCAGGTTCCCTGGGCGGGCAGCAGCGTGTCTGCAAACCCCCTGAAACCCGCATCAGTCCCCTCCACTGGCTTTCTCCTGCTTGTTGCCGGCAGCACGCTTTCATACATCTACAAAACCCCTTCCCCCCCGCCCCACCCCCCTTAATTTTTCCCTTTTATCCCCCACCCTCATTCTCAAGCAATTGTGAGAGTGCACGACAAACTGCAACTCCCCGCAGAACGATGCTTTTGCATCTGTTCAATCTGCTTACTTGGCCCATGGTCCCTGGTCTACCAGCCTTTCCCTGCGACAGCGTGCCACGATCCAGCACAAAATCGTGGTTGTGTATCACCCGTGAACCTGAGCTGGCTTGAACATCACCCCTGTGTGCCCTTGGGGGCCACAGCAGCCCACCACAGCCTGTGTTGCTAAAAGCCGCTGAAGTTATTTGCCCGGTTTCTACTGCATCGAGTCCCATGCTGCGCTGCCTGCAGTGCTTTCTGTAGCCAAATGAGCTCATTTGGAAGGAGCTTGACTGTGCCCACACAGGAGCGACTGCAATGTCAATGAATCCAAAATATAATCTGTGGGTGTAATCGAAAGGAAGGGGGAGGAAAACCAAAAGAAAGAGCAACGTATGCTTGCAGATGCCAGCTACGCGCCCTGATGCTGACAGCACATGTGTGTTTCTTCTAGAATATGGTGCATGTATCTTTTCAGCACCAAGACTCACGGTTGGCCCTCTGATGAAAATTAAACAGCTTGTAATAGTGGCTTATACATGTATTTTCCATGGCAAGTTAATGGAAATTCTTTGGGTTCACCTCAAACAAAAGGTTGAATTTGTTCGGCTTCTTAGGGAAAGAGAATTGGATGTCCGTAAGTGGGTGCAGGCTGCGCCAGGCTTTCCGATTGCACAGGGGCACTGCTGCTTTAACATCTGCGCTAGGTGCTCTGCTGCGGATCACACATTTCTCTTCTGTTCGCCCGAGCAGTACAGTTAGCAAATTACCATTACGGGAATGGGTACTGGCTGCATTAGGGTATTGGCTCTCTGCTGACTATTGGAGTGGAGAAAGTGCCTGCTTAGGTGATTAAATGCTTCCACGTCTACTGGAAAGTGCTCTCTGTGCTGCAGTAACAGTGGCCGATGCAGCAGAAGTCATGCTGGGCCTAATCCTGCTGGGATGATACCAGCACAGAGCTGGAAACAATTAACCACTGAAACGAGTATTCTTGGCAAGGAAAATATTATTACGGTAATAGCTCCACAAGCTGTTATCTCAACGGAGAATGTACCCTTCTGCTTTCTACAGCAGGTTGTTTCAAATTGACGCAGGCTCATTAAGTAAGTTTGGAGGCTGAAAAGCACCAAAATCTATCCAACGCATCATCTATGTTGCAGGCAGCACCGGCTTTTCTGTGTTTCAGGGAGAAGGCAGGAGCATTTCCCGAAAGAAAATAACAGATGTCCTTCTCACCCAGCACTTTCTATTGTCAGCAGCTACTCAAAATTTTTTGAACCTGCAGCACCAAGATAACTTGTGAGACTGGATGCAGCTGAGGAAGCAGAGCTCAGAGGGATGCAACGGGTATCCCGCCACCTAAACTGGCGTATGGCACATCCTAATGTGAGGTGCAGGGGGAAGAAGGGGGTCTGTCACTCCATTAGCCCCTTACCGTTATTTTTTTTGTCAGCACTATGAAAATAACAGCTACAGGGAGCTTACTGAGCTCTGAGTCAACTTTTGACACATCTTGGTATCTGGGGAAGTGCAAAAGATGTGAAAAGGCACAGGCTTGGTTTATATTTTAAAAGGTTAAAAAAAAAAAAAGATTAGTTACTGGCTTGACATCAGTGTTAGGCAATCCATTAACATGAGAAAGCTAAAAAAGGGGTGCAGTCAGTAAATGATTGAAAAAACAATGGCAAAATTATTGACAGCCAGTGTAGGCAACAGAAAATAAATCTTGTGAAACCCAGGTAGATACTGGATTTTATCTTCGATCCAACCCCAAGCTCAGTATATTTAAATTTATTCAAGAAGTGATCGATCATGGTCTGCTGGTACTCGCTGGCTGGCACGTAGCCTCCCCGGGCTGCTCGGCACCTAACATGGCAAGTGGCCAGAAATCCGGGTTTCCTGGATCTCTGTCAGCCCCAACAGGTTAGAGGGCTCCCAGACACCACGGGTGGCTTATTCCCCAGGATCCCGCAGCTCACCGCCTACGGAGCAGCTGGCTGCCTGCCAAGGCTGGCTTAAAAACCTCTCAGCAAAGGCAAAATTGCAGTTTGCCACTCTGAGGGTGCGAATCCGGGGAGGACCTTGCAGGACCAGGCAGGCTCCGGCAGCGGGTGGAGAAAGGAGGACACCTCCCAGGGCCCTTGGGAGCAGCCATCACCCACCATGCAGAATGTTTTTGTCTATCTCTGGGTAGCATTATGAAGCAAGCGGCCTGGAGACCGGTCGTTTTGTCACTGCCCAGCAGCCATTTGTTGATCTGGGACTTGCTCTGCCACTGTCTAGAGCTCTCCTAGGCTGACCAGCTTGCATGGTGTCCCCCCAGGCAGCTAGTGACACAGGCTCCTTGGCGTCTGGGTGGCACTTGGATGAGCAGCCAGCCACGTGAGGGACACAAGGGCAGGGTAGAATCATGTACTTTCCAGCTCCAGGGGCCTCAAACTCTTCTTTCCCTGCAGGCGTTCTCCAAAGAGGAAGGAAGAGAACTAAACTTCTTCCCTGGGAAGGAGGTTCTGTGGTACTTTAAATGCAGTGTTTAAGGAGGATATGGAATTGCTCGAACCCATAACGACGGCCTGGGTGCAGATGCTGCTGAGCAATGCCTTTTGGCTTAATTCATGCAAAGAATCAGCCTACAGGCCACTACATTTTAAAGGCGTCACTTCTCAGCATTTGAAGATGGTCTTTAAAAAAAAATCTATTTATCTATTTTCACATTTTCCAAAATGCACCAGCTACATTGCAGAGACTCTAAACAAAACCTCTGTTTCATGATGAGGGCTAGAAGGAGCCAGGAGATGTTGCTCAACAAAATACCACAGAGTCTGCCTCTTCAGACAGCAGTTGCAATTCCTACCAGCCAGCCCACCATGTGATAGCAGCGCCTTTTCCAGCTTTTGCTTCCATCGCCTTTGGGAGCCAGGGGCTCAGGGCTGAGGAGCAGCCGTGCTCCTAGGGGCAATGCTCTCAGACCTGCTGCACGGGGCCCTTAGCGGGCGAGGACTTGAAAAGGCAGCTCTTTAACTGCAGTGCCAGTATTTTTATTTAAAGAAGCTATTAAAATAATTATTTTCCTTCTGAGAGGACATCTTCAGTAACACTTCTAACAGATGCCCGAGGCAGAAGACATGCAGTGTTTTTACAAACACAAGTAATAACAAGTAGGAGTTAGAAATTTCAGGAGCGGTGGGATTTACAAAGTCTGATTTCTGGTGTCTCTTTCCTCTGTTGATTTTCTGCTGTATAACAATAATGCTGGGTATCCATTAGTATCAGTGGGGCAACTAGTTTGGATGTCTCTGTTCTACATGTCCATCAGTTTTTGTGGCACTTGTAGGAACTCTGTATTTTTGAGACATTTAACCTCTGTCAGATTTATGTAAAATTAGCCCACATGCCTATCAAATTCCTGGGGAGGGGATGATAAGCAGTGCAGCAGAGCACATGATTGCATGAGTTTTTTCTTAGGAATCCAGTGCCTATGGCATGAACTCTTTTTCCTGTAAGGCATTTTATATGGCTGCCAGTCTTGTTGCAGAAAGATTAAGTGATGTCACCGGTGCTGGGTTGCCAAGTTACCAGTGTCACATCCTACAGAGTAACACAGTCAGAAGGGTGAGCAGGAGTGACTCATCCTCATGCCTGGATTAGGGCTTCATTTGGGTCGGTGTTGGGTCTGAAACCCAGACCTCTCCCTCCCACAGGAGATCCCAACCACTGGCCTGCCATTCTGCCTCGTCAGTGCGTGGTGGGACAGCTCATCCCAGAGGGAAATGAGAGGAACCCACGCTAGGGGAGACATTCTCCAGCAGAGCTTGGGATGTGGTTTCCAGTTTCCTTAGACAGCAGGGGGATTTGATTCCCATCTGCCACATCTGAGGTGACACTTAATTACTCGTATATCCCATGGGTCACAGGGCTGGAAAGGAATTAAACAATCCAGTCCCTCCTTCATGCCAGGCAGAGTCACCAAGGCCACATTTACAGAAGCTCACCTGCTGTGGGCTTCCAGTGGTGGCATCTCTGAACTTCCCAGATAAGAAACATGGGATACAGCAGACCTGTGTCACAACTAATATTTTCTTTGAGGCCTAGTCTGGCAAACCTCTAGTAAAAATGCCTGCAAATCAGCACTTTGTGTATTTGGCAACAGGGAGTCAGAATTTGTGACTTGCGAGCTAGGCGTCCAAGCTCTCACCCTGCATAACCTTTCCATGGTGCCACCCAGAAGCAAGCATCAAATGGATTTTTCTGAAAAAGATATGGGTGATGAGATTTTAGGCCCCCCAGGGGCCAAGCAAAAGGAGAGGGAAAGTAAGCCAACAAGCTGGACGTTCAGTATGGCATTCAGCACTTCATCCAGCACTTTGCTTATCAACGGCTGGACAGCCAGCCTCTCCACTGTCACCTCTCATGTGGACCTCTTACCCTTCACATGTCTTTAGGTGTTGCCTCTTGGTGGCAGGACTGAAGATGCAAGTCAGCTCGCTTATAGTGAAGCATGGACTTCACAGGGAGTGTGCTTCACTAGCCCATTCTGAACATTTGCATTTCAAAAGCAGTATAACAACTCGTTGATGTTTAGTGCCAGAAATAATAATTAATATTAAGGCCTATCTCCTGATCATTCTGTTGTTTCAATGAATAAATTATTATTTTGCATCATTTGTCATTTATACCTTATTTGTAGTTCGCTGGTTATCTTCTGTTACCTGAGGAGTTACACATAATTGATTTTCTTGTTAACAAATTTTAAAGAAATGGGAAAAAAAAAAACCTTTTTGTGTTTACTTTTGACTTCTCAAAGAGTTTCATCAACATTAGTGAACTCATGCATACAGCTTTTTAACTCAAAGTGATTCTGCAATTACTGTAGCAGCCAATGCCATTCTGCCCCGACTTACAGATTACTTACAACTTCTGCTGTTGGAGGGTTTTGCTTTTGGGGGAGGTTTTTCTTGAGTTTGGTTTTTTTGTTGTTGTTGTTGTGGTGGTTTTTTTTTATAAAAACTTGAGAGTTCAGTCTCTATTTCTCATTCACATGAACAGTTGTGCTTCAGACCCTGAAATTATTCAGAGAGACAAAACTTGGACTCTTCTAATTTTCTGAGCTGTAAGGAGAGGTCAGTCAGGCCTCTGTGTTGTTTACTTGTGCTAAGATGTTATAATGTTACAATGTTTCCCTTTTTTGCCTCTTCATGTATAAACTTCTGTTTGTTAAGAAGAAAATAAACCACAGAGTCAAAGTTTCCCTCAGCCCCAAGTTCTCAGGGGAGATCTGCAGAGGACAGAGCCTCAGTGTAAAGCTAGAGCTCTGTGGAAGATCCCATCATTGGTTTATAAAACAGTAAATGTTTTGTTTGAGACTTTTTGCACAAACCGTAGCATCTTGCTTAAACGAGCATCTCTACGCTACTCTCTTGAGAAAATCTGTTTCTCGTATTTCAAGTCCTGCACCAACAATTAAAAGGGTTTCATGACTTTAACCACTCCCGGCAGACTTTGAACTTCCCTGCGGAGCCTCCCTGAGAAGCGACACCTAGCTGCCTAGTTATTACCACATCTTCTGTGGAGGTTTGATCCCACTAAAGGCAGAGGAAGGATGCCCAGAATGGTTCAAGAGGGTGCTCCGCTGATACACGCGAGTGGACGGACCTGCGCTGTTGATGGAATTGCCTCGCGTGGTTCTCCATTTGAAAGCCAGGTTTGTCCAAATGAAAGCATAAAGGAGGTAGGAAAGGAGGGCAGTGTAGGGGTCTTCCTATAGAACCAGGGCCTGCAGGATGGCTGCTTGGAGGAGACAGGTGAGCTCAGGTCAGCAGCATCTGGGGGACTGGGCAGCAGAGCATCTGAGTGATGCTGGACCAGTGGAGGACAAGCAAGCCCCTAAGGACCTGCAGGTGAACAGCACTGAGCTATTTCAAACCAAAAAGAAAGGACCCATTAAACCTAGCTTTGATCCCTGGAAAAAGCCTGACACAAAGAAGGATTGCAAGTTCTTGGAAGATACTTAGGTCTCCAAAAAACCCACCAGCACGGTTTTACCAGACTCACTCCTTTCTTTGATAGGGCAACTGGCTTGAGGGATAGGACAGAAACAGCTGATTACTGACAGAGGGTGTGGAAGAGAGTGTACTTAGAGTGCTTGTGGGTGGCACCGAGCCAGAGGGCCTGCAAGGATTTGGCTCGGTGAGATCAAAATTCAAAACAGTCTTCACAGGTCAGGGGGACATGCCAAAACCGACAAGATGAGTTTTGGTAAATACCTAAGGAAGAGAAATCCACGGCATCTGTTCAAACTGAGGAATAACCGAGCTGCAGGTGGGGCAGGAAAAGCTCAATAACATCAACAGGAATCAGCAGGTGACCCATGAGGCAGAGACCAAAGGCTGTTTCTAGCTGTTCCTGTGAATCCTAACAACACAATTAGGAAGATAGTTATGCAGTGAGACAGTTACAGTCAAGAACATGATGCTTAAAGCCACCATACCAAAGTACTGATGAATTACTGCCAGATGTTGTCCAAGCTGCAAAATCCAAACAGTTCCCCCAAAACAAAACTGACAGCCCTGGAGTGCTTACTGTTTTAAGCCTAGATCCTAGTCCTTGCTTATGTCAAGTAATATACACTCTGATAAACAGTCAATTGGAACCACAGGCACTATGAAGTACTGTTGGATGGGAATAAAGCTTGCACAGCCTGGGGTGTGGAGTTTGCTGCCTAAATATGGGCTTAAATTACATGAGATGCCAGCATTCTTTTTACTCTGTGGAACGTTATGGCTGAGGTCATGTCCACAGCTCCAAACCTTGTTCTAGACAAGTAGCATCTGCTTTGGAGAGGCTTTCCCAAAGTTTGAAGAGCCAGGAGGAGAATTAGCTGTCACTGTCTTACACAAGCTTGAGTGTTATGTCAATAGCACAAGCTCCCCGTGCTCTGTGGGACCTTCATTCCTATTCACCTGGTGTATTTGTTCGTGTGACTCAGTATGAAAACAGCACAGCAGCTACTGGTTGGCTGTAATTTCTATGCAAACACTGTTTGAATATTGTGGGACTGCTGTTTTTCCTCCGATGGATTCTCAGACTTTGCTGTGGTTCGGGAGCAGCTCTCAGCACCTCCTGCTTCAAAAGCAATCTCACTATGTATCTTGAAGTCAGGTTTCCATCCTTCTCCCAAGTGTCCTGAAGCATACAGTTGATTAATTCTGATTTCATGCTGCAGACAACCATGTCACACACACCCACCCTTGGCAGCCGGTACAGGAGCCACATTCTTCCCACGTTAGTCATGGACCATGCCTGCCTTTAACCTACACAGTGACAGGCAATTATGGGACACGGGGCACTCCTTCTGTGACTTAGGAGAAGTTCTTGTTTCCTGATGCTGCAAGGTGCCAGGCATCCCTGTCCTGCCACCTACCAAGTGACATCAGGGACTGCTGGTATCTCACCAGTGTGACTCCTGAGATAGGACAGAAGAAAGGCTGGATGCTCAGTGGGGAAGGTAAGCTCAGATAAATGGTTGGATGAATGTCTCACTTAAGCTGACTAAGGCCCCATCCCAAAGGTGCCGGTTGCTGAATCTGGCTTTTCCTCATGCACACACACACGCAAGCTGTGGCAGTTAAACACCTCCAGGAAGACAAATGTTGCTCCTTCAGTATATACATACCGTACCACCATCCCAAACTGGACGTGAACTCACTCCATACTTAACATAGGGCTGACTGCAGTGACCTCCATGCCTTGGGCTTCAAGGTGTCAGGGACATCTTTCAGATACGCTGAATCCCTTGGCCTGCCTGACGTCCAGCACTCCAAGGCAAAGCCATCAGGCTGCCCACAGCTCACCTCTCAGACTGCTACATTTGCTAGGTAGGAGTTACCCAAACCAAGCAAGCAGTTGCTATTAGGTACACCATCACCTTCATGCTGCACAGGGATGGGGAGACTGATTTTCAGCAAACCAAGGCACCACTTATGCTATTACTCCCCACCCCCCACCCCACCCCCCGCAGCTTTTGTCATTGCGTTCCACTGTTTGCAGGCATTACTCCTAATAGCATAGGATAGTAGGGTTTTAGAAAGGCAGGTTAAAAAAAGAACCTGGAATAGTCTCCCTTTATTTTAGAGAACTTGAATATAGTCATTATCTATCATATCAATAGGGATTTGCAGGTTTCTAATGGCTGCTGGCCCAGCTCTGTGAAGTCTTTGGACCTGAGCCTGCCATTGCATGCTGTGCATGAGCATCTGCCATCTGCACTGCCCTCACCAAATCCAGCTTTCTCTAGCATGATTACAGCTAGCTGGTGAGCTGGGGATTGCCCAACGTGAGGAAGGGTATCAGCACGTGGCCTTCATGGGGTGTGTTTGAGATAGGCACCATGTGCCCTGATGGTTGGCAGGGCCACTGGGCTGCGTTCACATCAATCGATCTCGATACCATCTGGTTCTGAAAGGGCTAATTCTGCCAAAGACAAACACTCGAGGGCTCACGCTGTCTTTGTGGTAGATTGAAAAGAAAAGGGGAAGGAGTTTTGCTCTGTCTGTATTCTTTTGTCCTCGCTGCTTTTAGATAAAGTGACACAAATTAGCAGATTCCCTTTGGATTTAAGCTGGTAATTGTTGAAGGCACAATGACGACTCTGTATCACAAGCACAAATCATGAAAGAAACATTGTTAGAGAAGAAATCACTTGAAGGGAAGGCACTGTATTTTCACCTTCATTGAGTTCTGAATTTCATTTCGTTTTGCTGGGCAGAGGTTCTGACAGGTGTGATGGCGGGGGCACTGCCCAGCAGAAACATCCTACCACCTTACCGCAGGGCTGTAAGCCGAAGTAAAGACTCAGAGTCAAGTTCTCTGAGGTGTTTGCAAGTCCCTCAGCAGTGGCAGAGGCATTCTTCCCCTTGGATTTCAGGAAGGGCTGGAGATTCCCAGATCAGGCTGAGCACGGTGCATGAAAAAAACCCACCCAACGACAAAAAAGACAAGACAAAAATTGTCATTACTTTAAATCACGTAGGAAAAAAAACCCAACTAAAAAGAAAAAAACCCAGCCAAACAACAATAAAAACTAGTACCTGGTTATATAAAGGTCAAATTATGTCTCTTCCTATGCTCCAGGGAGTTCTCGGTGCATTCTCTAACTCACATTTTAAAATCAAAATGTTCAAAAAGTTTCCCTTTCCATCAAGCAGTTTCCCTTTCCAGAATGGGAACATTCAATAAAAAGTCAACTATAATCTTGATTTTAAGTGTTAAATTAAGCTTTATAAAAAAATTCTTAGAAAAATTGAATATCAAAACAAAATTTCCTTGATTAGAAAAGGTGCTCTTGCCAGAAGTTTTGGACATTTGAGATATCAAACGATTGTTCCAAGTTCACTGTTAAAAACAAAACAAACCCCAGACCTTTCAGGTTTTTTTGGAAAAAGGCTTGGAAAACCTGCAATTTTTGACCAATCTACATTGTTGAAGGAACCAGCCCTAAAGGGGTTCACCTCACTATGCTGAGTCATTTTGTAGGGTCAGATATTGAACCTTCACCTGTTTTAATCTTTGGATAAAGCACAGGGGCTGCCCACAGGTAAGATACCGAATGCTCTCCATGCTGTCTTCTAAGTTGCCTACAGCTTCGCTTAGCAGCTCCCAGACTCACGTGATGCTGTCACAAGAGATGGTCGTAGTCAGGCCCACTGAGAAGCATTTAAGACCCAGCAACAAATTCTCCAGGAGAAGCTATTTTCTTCATTTCCCACCTTCTGTGCCACCTACTTGCCTTTCTCTTGGCATCCAGCCGTGCACTTCAGAGCTGTTCAGGACTCAGAGCGAGCAGCAGCAGAGGGAGAGCTGGGCGAGGAAGTGCCGGATGGTGCCAGGGTTTCTCTCGGCAGCCCAGCATCCTCACAGCTTTATCTCCTCTCCACAGTTCTAGTCATAAAGCAATGCCAGCCCACTGCTGTGGGATTTTTGTTCCCTCCGTCAACCATGCGCCCCTTGCCCATGCCTCTGAGATGTTAAAGCTGTGTTAAGATTCAAACTCAGTGCTGGGATTGCTGAGATAGAAGACAGGGGCTCTCATGCCGGGATGCAAGTGGAGAAAGTCTGTCACTCCTAACCATGCCCTAGTTATTATTATTAAGGCTAATTAGGTTAATTTTAATAATATCAAACAAAGTCTGGAAAAGTATTCAATTTCAGCAGAAAACTCCGAGCAATCTTTCCCCCTCCCAGGTATCCCCATGAGAGTGGTGCAGCCCTGGGGCAGGAGTCCAGAGAAGCTGAGAAATCGCCAGCCTTGGAGGTACTTAGAACTCAGCTGTACATGGCCCTGAGCAGCTTCGACCAGGAAATCAGACTAGACGATCTCCCTTCCAACAGAAATTATTCTGCAGCTTTGTAGAAGATGGTCACCTTGGACTTGTTGCCTTGGTAAACAGGAGCTGGGGGAGAATTTGGTGAGCTGCAGAAGCTATGAGAGAGAGGAACAGAGGATGGATAGTATGGGACTGGTAGTTTCATATCCATTCTTGGCAGTTCTCTTGGGATAACCATCCCATTTTAAACTGATGAAGTAGTTTACAGCGTATGTTATTTTTGATACTTAAAGATGATACGTGATCTAAACTGGATCAAAAAGCCAAGCAAAAAATCCTCATTCTTCTGCTCTCAAATAATTAAGATTTTTTTTCTGATTCTGCAGCGATGGTGATACAGGTTTGTTAATACTGTACGAGTAAATCCACAAATCCCGAGTCAAAGCTCTGTTGAAAAGGTCCAGCAGAGAGACTCCCTAGTGAAGGAGAGATGCCTTCTGTGGGAAAGGAGAAGCAAGGCAGCCTTCAACCAGCAACATCACTGGGCTTTTATTCTGCTATCACTCTGCATGATGTATGGGGTTAATTTTAAGAGAGAAAAAACTGGTGGGCTTCTTTTGCCAAATAGGGAGAAGTTCGATCTCTTCAGAACAATGGAAGCCAAGAGAACTCAAGGGAATTATTAATCTTGTAAATGCAATTTGATTTTCTAATGCAAAGAGCAGGCTTTAATTACAGAAAAATTGAAACAATAGAACGTTTCCTTACTAAAAAGGTTTGAGGGCTTTTTTGTTGCTATGATTACTATGCAAAGGGGGGTGTGTGCTTAGGAGTCCTAGCAATTATAGTTGGGTTTAACTTCAGCCAACTACTTTTTACAAAGTACCACAATTGAGCACCCAAATGTTTTCCCTTAGCCTGATTCTCAAGGTCCAAACACGGACACCATGATGTCCCCATCGTTATTGTGTGATATACTACTTTGGCACAGAAAGGGACAATTGGCTCTGCCTCAGGAAAAGGGACCCTTTCTTCATTTGAGCAAAGCCCAGAAGAGAAGTAACCCAAATGGATCACCATCTCCTACAGTAAATAGGATCTACCATCCCTCAGAAGACAGACTTCAAACACTAAAGTTACCTTAAGATTCTACTCAGTACTGAATGAAACCATCCTTGCTGGCCTGTGGTCATTATATTTGGTAGCATCTATAAGAAATGATCAGATTGTGACTAATTGCATGAATAGGATAGCCCAGGGGTCAACACACATCATATGATACATCACTCTGGCCAGGTTTTCAGGTTTAAAATAGCCACAGTTTGTCCCACAGCTATGCTCTTCTTCATTGTCATGGTCACATCACGGGCTGGGTACATATGCACCCAGTGCCGGATACACTTTTGGAAACAGAGGTTCCAAAACTTGAGAAAACTGAAGGAAAAGAAGTAAACTCCCACACTCTTGCGAGGCTTTCTGTGCATGAAAAAAAATGCATGCTGTGTTTGTTAGAGTCTGAAGTCAAATTAGCATTTAATGACATTAACATTTAATGCTTAAAAATGTCAGGAAAGGACGGGGGGGGGGGGGGGGGGGGGAGGGAATCAATCAGAACTCATATAGAGGCAGATGAGATGCACACAAGTTTAAATCCCAATTTGGATTCCCAGTGAAGAACCACCTCCATTTTTCTTGCCTCATGCCACACTGTAAACAAAAATTCAGTGTGTTTGATCTTAAAATGCCCCTGCCTCCAGCTTTCTAAACTAGTTGAAGCTAATAAAATTTAACTACCGCTTCAAATTCATTTTGTTCCCTGGAATGTTTTTTGATAATGAAAACCATGATGGGGATAAAACAGATCACGCTTTTCAGAGGTCTGGGGACTATCAGCCATGCTCAATTTAACCTTAGCGCTCATCTGAGCAGGAGTCTCAATCTTTTGCTATTCTTTTGCATTTAAACTAATGCTGTGCCTGTACAAGGAGTGATTCTAGAGAGCTGCTGCTCACCTTCAGCACCTTTTTTTCTTGAGCTACGTAGCTCAGAAGCTTGCACCTTGGGGAGACTAGCGACCAGTCAGACTGAGAACAGACTAGACACTAGTCAGTGCGTCCAGCTGAGAGAGTTCAGAAGCTGGGTACATGGACAGTCCCTGCTAATAGAAGAATCCCTATGCTGTCTTCCTTTTAATCATGAGATTTCTCTGAGCAGCAGCTGTACAGAAGGCTTTGGTCCTGGTTATCTCCTACATAAAGGCCAGATGGAATATTTTTCAAGGCTCTTCTTGAGGAATTCTTTTTTAAAAAACTTTATTATTTTTTTAATTATTATCCCTTCCAACCCCAGTGGGGTTTCCTACAAAGTATAAGCTGCACAATCCTAGGAGGTCCAATAAAAGCCTGTGCCTTTGTGTTGCTTGGGGAATGATACTCCAGGGGGTTCACATTGCTGAGAACTTGGGATTCATAGCAAAGTGAAATTACACATAGAAGAGAACGTTCATAAAATGCATTCATTTTTAATGAAGACATTAAACACTCGGAGCTTTGTCTCTTCACCTCTGTACCCAGCCTACTGCCTCTGTAATGAGCCCTCAGCCTTGGAAGAACAGAGATGCCTCAAGTATCTCTCTGCTAGAGAGATTTCAGGTTTTCAGTTTCTTCACTTAAGAAAATATTTGACAGTAATGAATAATAATGAAACTAAACTACCTGGAAGATTTGAGAATAAATGTTTTCCTGAGTGGGGCTGAGGACTGTATGGCCTTAATGAGTCTTCTCACCATATAGAAAGCCCCCAGAAGGATCCCTCACAGACTGTGGCAAGCAGGGCAGTGGCCAGGGAATTGGAGCAACAGAAGCAAGGGATGATGGATCTCTGAAAATGGTCAGCATCACACAAAGGCTTTCATATTTCCTTTCTCCCAGCAGTGAGGTTCAAACCTACTACATGCATCTCCTGTACTTCCAAGATAGGACACGCAGGGAGGGAACCCTTTGGGAAAATCCCAGCCAAAGTATTTCCTTGGAGACTTCTGATGATCCTAGGTCACAGAACAAAAATCTCAGAGGTACTTGCTCTACCACGCTTTAAAATGAGCAGATCTGAAAAATGAAAAACTAACAACATGGGATTGGAAGTCATCTGCTGAGATCCTTTCCCCAGTCTTTCTAATCAAAGCACCTCAGGAACATCACAGAAATCTTTCCTCGTAGCATCTTTGTTACAGCTGGAAGCGCCATTAACATCTTTGTACAACTGAAAAACTAGGGAATAAAATGCAATGCCTGGAATCACAGAGCCTGATCCGTCCCAGGCTTTCCCCTGGAACTATTCCATTACATATGTGACATATAGACAATTCTGTAAAGTCAAGCCAGACAGGATAGAAAACTGGGAGACCAATTTGTTTCGAGAAATATCATCCAGATGCTGCATTTATCCTGCATGAGTCAAAGCAAATATTTTCTTCCTCCACTACCCTCTCCTGCCAGCTCACCAGTTTTCCAAGGCAATATCCATAGACTGAAATTTCTGTATGGACATGAAAATGAAACATTACTGTACTGGCTTTTGGCATGACATGTATTGCATTTGAATCACTGCTCACGATGTTTTTATTTTTGAACTGTGAAGTCTTGGCCACCTGGCTCAGATTATTATATTAACAAGATAAAACTATATACCATAAGGCTTCTTAAATAAAAAGCTTAGCTACGCAAGGTCTTCCTATTATCCTTTCTATCCTTCACTGTGTTAGAGTAAACTGTAGCATCTAACTCTTCAGCTAAAACCCCTATTCAATACTTAATGCTCAACAGATAGGATAATACTTATTTTATTTTGGAGTTTAATTTTAGATGAGGTGACATGCAACAGAATGGAGCACAGGTGCTGAGAAATGATCTCCTGCAGTGTGATAAATGACAGAGTACAACTGAGTAATGCAGAGGCAATTAAAAAAAGGAATATACCCCTGGAAGCTGGTACCCTATAACCCCATAACTGAGTATCTAAGCAACCAAGTGAATGCCAACATCCTCAGCTATGTTTATGTGGCATGCTGCTCATATCCAACCATACTGCAGAGCATGAGGAGTAGTCCAAACGTGGAGAACTTTGGTCTAGTTCTGTGGCAGCGGTCATTTTTCTGCCCAAGGCAAAGGGACCCTCTGTACACCAGCCTTCCCTTCCTGTGCCGTTACCTGTGGAGTCATTCAAGATCATGCAGCGCAGCCGAATGAGTTGGAAGACCTCATATTAGATGAGACATCACTCTCCATGCAGTAAAGCTCTCAAGCAACTGCTCATCTTGCAGAATGTGCATAGTCCCTTTGGCTTTACTGGCTGAGTGGTCCTGTGTGTGCAATTGGGGTTTTTTTGGCTGGAAGAAGTCCTCTTCAGATGTCTCCATTTACCTGGCTTTTAAGAGCCTGCATGACCTACTGAGTTACAGGAGCTGGGATTTTCACCAGGATACTTTAAGCTGAGTTGTTGGCGCTGTCCTCAGGGAGAGATACCCCACACTGCAGCTGCAAAAGGCAGTGAGAACTGCGGGACAGACGGGTTAAAATAAATAAATAATACTTTTTAAATGGCCGTGATGATAGAGCAGGGAAAATGTTAGATCTCCTCCTACTTAGACTACAGGGTGGAAGAGACATTTGGCAAAGCCCATTTCAGACACACAAATTGCTAAGATAAGCCTAGCTCTGAGTTTCATATCTATCACCAAGGCACTGTAGTCTTAACTGTGACAGCATCTAAGTTATCACACCAAGGCACTGAAATTAGTCACAAAACAGAGCACCACAATTCCTACTGTCAAAGCTATTTTTGTTCACTTGGAGATGTTTTTGCGAGACTGACATAATTGGACACAGGTATGACAAGCTGTTACCGTGATGTTATCTTCACCGAGCCAGGCACTGTTGTACGACAGGATGAAAAACAGGGCTCAGCCAAACAACACAGCACAGAGAAAGCCTACTAACGCAGGGACGCCAGGAGGTCTGTTTTTCTTTCTCTGAAGCTAATACCATTCCCACCAAAGCTACCCCATGGTAAGACTCAAGACCTGTAGCGATGGTTCATGCTGGCAATTTCCTAGAAACCAGCTATAAACAGGCAGTGTGAGCAACAGGGGGAAAGAAAGAGAAATTAAAAAAAAGAGAAAAGAAGACACATTTCTGATCTAAATATTCACCTTTTGGCAGACTCCTGCCCTAGGTAGAAAGCTTCTGTTTCCACATTCCCCTTCATAATCCCACCTGCAGACCCGACTGTACACAGCTGCACATCTTCAGAGCACACAGGGCATTAGGTACCAGCATGATGGGATACAATCATCCCGTTACCTTATCACCAAAGGAGAACATATATCATAGCCCACACAGCTCTTCAGTGAGCCAAGCAATACCCCAAAAGAACAAGGACTTGCCTGTACTTCGTTATTATCAGCATGCTTTAGTAGTAACTTTTCCATAGTGCTTCCCACCTTGCAGACAGACTGACACCTTGTATTGCCCTCATCATGGAAATCATTAGCACTCAGCCTCATCCCACCACGTGGGCAGCTCGAGCAGAGAAATGAAGCTAAAGCTCTGCAGCCACACAAAGCTACAGACCCTGCTGCTTAGCACAATAGACTGTATCTCAGCAAAGCAGCACCTACACAGACAGAAGACAACCAAAACAAAATTAAATATTTACCTCATCCTGACTTCAGCCTGCTCTGTGCTAAAAAAGCCTCTGCAAACCATTCCCAGCTTTGCTCTCAGAGGCTCTGCTCAAAAGCAGCTGACAGCTGAGGCTTAAAAAACACATTGATTAGAGGTGGCCTGTGCTGAGTTAGAAAACCTGATGCTTAAAAAAAGCAGCAAGTAGCTAGCATCCCATGTCATTAGGGGATGTTTTCCCCATAATGCCTAACAAGCTGGCTTTCAGTGGGAGCTCCTCATCTTGCTGAGATTGCCTGACAAGCTTCCCCAAGCACAGACTACTTTTTTGTCATCCTTCCTGTAGTGTTTAACCCCAGCTAGAAATAACAGTGGCTGCTATAAAATGAATGATAATAAGAAAAAAAACACCCTACTGTGCTGCTGAAACTAGGAGAGCTCATTGGCTTGTGGCAAACAAGGTGATAATAATTCCTCCAGCCCTGATGGGGATCACTGAAATATCAAGGCTGGTAGCTGCCCTTTCCCTTCTGACATGATAGTTAGCCTCTGGGAAGGAAATAAACTACTGAGCCACTTAACACCTCATTAGGAGTTAAATCTATATTTTCAGCATCTCCGAGCAGATTTTTAAAGCAGCTTGGATGTTTAATAGCAAGCTGTGAAGTTAGTTTTGATGGTATACAGCACCATTTCCTTGAAGGAAGCTTTTCCTTTAAATGAATCCCAAATCCCAGGCAAATAATTGTTCCCATTCTCTCTACTTAGCTGTCCTGGTTTGGGTTGTGTGGTCTGTCTGTATTTATAAATAACCCACTTTGTTTACCAATTATTTTAAGGAAAGGGAAGGAAGAAAACTCTGGGAATACTGCAATTGCCTGTCTGCCCTCATTAGCCCAGTAATTATTTTACTGTAATTCAGTTGTTTCTTGTACTGGGTTTGAGATATGAAGACTGCAGTGGCAATAACAGCTTAAGAAGTTCCTCTTTTTTTTTTTTTTTCTTTTTTTTTTCCCTGCTCTTTTCTCCAAGCCTGTTTGTCCCTGCCTCTGCATCACTCCTCCCTCCTAGTTATGATGTACAGGGGGGGTTGCTGCTGTGCATTGAATCAGAGTTAAAAATACGTATCTTCCTTTCTTTTTTTTTGGTAGGTTTTGTTTGTTTTTAAATGCAGATTGGTTGGCATTTGCATGGTGGGTACATCATGAAAGCTAAATAAGATTTATCTTACTTTGTTCAAGTTAATAAAATCTGCAAACATAGTGTGACTTATTACTGAAAAGAAAGAGACTTTAATACCCAAATCCATGCAGACTCAAGACTGCGTCAAAGCAAATGCTTTGAACTATACACCAGCTTTTGATGCTCTTTACCATAGCAATGGAAGTAGGAGTCAGAAACTTGGATCCCATGTGTACAAGGCTTCCCATCAGAGGTATGAAAGGTGCAAAATATTCACATAAGTTTGGAGTTTCTGGATTGGACCAGTTTTCATCTGCTTGGGGCTTGGCCTCATTGGGTGAGATGAACAGACAGCCTGGGCTGGATTGTGGAGGTGCGGTGGTTTAGGCTGAACATCACCCGCCATCCTCATGCATTTGCTGTGACCAGAGCTTCAACCAGTGTTACCTCTGCGGCAGAGGGTGCAGAGCTCTCCTTCACTGCAGGTTCACTGTGATGTCTCAGCCGTCCCTGCCGTAACCCCAAGGCTTTGGCTTGATTGTGAAAACACAGTTGTCATCCCCAACAGGGTGTTTTTCTGTCACCCACAACATTCCCTGGCTTGAGAGGGTGTAATTTGCTCTCCGTTCAGCTTCGCTAGCAAGTTGGATCATCTCCAAAGACTGTCACCCAGTTCGTTTGCTAAGGGGGTCTCCTTTCGCTGACAGATCCGAGAACAGATTTGGCTTGAAGAAAGGTGACTTTAACGTGCTACTAAGGAGGGGTGGATAGGAGGGGTGTTTCAATACAGCTCCTCCTTTTTTAAAAAGCAAGTCAGTCTAAACTTGGTTGATGCAATTTTCTCAGCCAGGATACGCTGGACCAAACTGGTTTAGAACTGTATCTTAGCTCAATTGTAAAGCTAAAATGAGTAATCCTGCTGCTGCTTGACCCAGAACTGCATTTCAGAGCTGAAGGAGCTTTCTTTATGTGGGGAAGAGTTGTATATTCCTCCTCATGACACTTGTACTCCCACTTACGCCTCATCTCAGAGCAACAGTGTGGAGCTGCCATGCCAGAATCTTGCTTTTTCAACCATATAACCAAATGGCAGCCACCATCCTTCCTCTGCTGGATGTTCAAGTGTGTCATTCAAGTTATTCTTTGGTGAGCTGTGAGTGCCTGAGCCCACCGTGACAGCCAGGTGCTAAGATTTAACCTGTGAAGGGCGAGGCACCGGAACAGATAGAGCATCAGTGCCTGCAGATCAGCTCCAAAATGGGGAAAATAGCTCCGGCTTCACACAGACTAGGTGCATGTAAGGAGCTCTGAACTTTGCTTGAGTTTCTCAAAATGCCCATGAGTTTATCTTGTTCACCAGCCCTGCCCTTCTGGGAGAAGCCAGGATGCTTTGGGAAGTGCAGAGGATGGGTGACTTCCTGCCTGATCTCACTGATGTCTGCCAGATGGGAACAATGCGCATTTTGGTGGCCCATTTAAGGATTCCTGATTTGCCAAATGGCAACTGTCTTACCTCTCATAAACACTCCAGATCCAAAAGGGTGGAGGAAGAAGAAGAGGAAAACATCAGGAAATATCTGGGGCGGGGGTGGGGGGGAAAGGCTGGGAGGCCTCTCCAGCTCCCAAGAGTGAATAAGAACTGGTTGAAGATACTCAGTCTCTGTGCCAAATCTGCCATTAGCCTCTCTCCCCACAGGCTTTTCTTGGAGGGTATTTTTAGTCCCTGTCACTGTTACAAGTGAGTAACCCTTGTCCTTGCCAGCAGTGTCACCATCCTCTCCAAGAGGGCATGGGGGAAGTGTAACACAGAAGAGGGGGAACGGTGGATGCTGCTGAGCCTGGCTTAAGCAGGCTGGGCCACCAGGATGGACATCCAAAAGGGGATGGAAATGCTTCTTTAAGAGAGTATTCAGAAAGTACCAGGACCCTCTGAGCCAGGCTCAGCCCTAACTCTGTGCATATGCACCCAACGTCAAGGTCTGTTCCAGCCAGTGCATGTGTCTTATTGCTGCATTGCTTCAGGTGCAGTATGATGCTCTCCTCAGTGCTACTTATTTTCTTAAGGGAAGGACTGGACCTTGTTAGCATATTGCAGTTGTCCTTTGACACTCCAGAAGGAGTTAACAGCCAGCATCAGGAATGGGAACGGCTTATGTCGCAAAGGAACAAGAGGGACAAACACCGGCTGGTGTCCTTGGCTGGGGAGAGCCAGCTCCTTGCCTTCAGTCCTGCCTTGGCAACAGTGAAGGAAATTACTCTTCATGTTCTGAAACCACAAACATCGACTTACTTTGCAGATTTTCCTTCATGCTTGGTGGCAAGCACCGAGGCCCATCATGTAGAAGAGAAACGAGCTCCAACGGCAGCATCCTGTGCCTTTGAAGCAGGGAGAGCTGCTTTTCCCCATCTGTCACCAGTGACTTTGTGAATGACCTTGGCATGCAGCGGTGTGACAATCATTAAGGCCCATCTGACTGGTTTGCTACAGCGATGTCCTTTCCAGTTTTACTGCAAGGAAACCAGAGAGGTCCAACACGGTGTCCTTCCCAGAGAGGGGATGACCGATGCGCATACCCCCAGCAGCAGGATTGCTGATTTTCCTGTGCATGGTCTGTCTCTGTTTAATATATCCCCAGTTCTCTTCTCAGTCCTGCAAGTATGCATCCTCTCCGACAGGAACTTGTAGCATTTGGAGCAATGTGGTAGAGCAGCAGGATTATCCTGTAGGGATGGGTGAACTTGTCTGACCTCGTTTCAGATTCCCTCAGGTATGATGGGTTGGAAAGTTCAGCTCACATTCATGCATTTCTAGGTGCAGAGTGAAAGAAACATAACCAGAGAGAAAACAATGCAGCCTATGAAGCAAACAGTTTAAAAATGATTATGAAATTAGAAGCTGAGAAGGGAAAGAGAAACAGTCTAATAAATCCTTAACAGCCTGTGCCTTCTGGAAAATATCGGCTCTCAGAAGGAAAAAGGAAGGTTATTTCATCCCCAGACCAGTCTGTCCTCTAGCTAGAGCAGGCTTTCAATCTAGATTAATGGACCACCATAGAAATCCTAAAACATAACATTTTGAAAGCTAGGTGGATTTGCAAACGTCTTCAAAAAGCATATTGAGCAGATGTAAAGCCTGTGTTCCTAAATATCTACTTCCAGTACCAGGATTTTGGGAGACCAGAGCCAATGAAATCATGCTACCATGCTGTCACCATAGAAGACTTACTCCTTTTTTTTTTTAAAAAAAATGTTTTTTAATCAGTTTTCCTGAGACAATTCCCCAGCAATACCTGCAGTCCCAGGCCAGCCTGCTTCCCTGTGGTGTCCTGAGTCAGGGCAGTGCTGGCTGGTGACCTGCTCTCAGGTCACAGGTACCTTCTGGGCAATTCTTCACCCCCACCAAGGGATGCAAAACTCAGTCAGGGAGGTTTTGCAGGTGGGAAACTGAGTCACAGGGAAGTGAAACCACTTACCTAAAGATAGGCAGCAGGTCCGTGACAGAACTGGATGTCAAATCCCAGGTTTTCAAGTCCAGGTCAGTGCTTTTTGCTATGAAATGGAGCTTGCTTCAAGAGAGCCAGCTGCGTGCATCCCTTGGGACCCTTTGATGGGGACCTCATGGGAGCACAGCCCTTTCCATCTCACACCAACCCCAGGGCTACACAGCCCATGCAGGGACAGAGAGGGACCTCAGAGCCGCTTCTCTTCCCCAAAGCCACAATCTAGCCTGACACCCTGGCACAAAGACCCCCCTATCCGCTGGTGCAGAATAGTGCTGGTTTATGTTCCTGGATAGTGGGAAATTCACACACTGCCAAACTCACCAGCTAAGCAGGCATCCAGCTCCTCGCACAGGAGATGCTCTGCAGATGTAGCAGCACATGCTGCTCCGGACTGCCTGGTGGCTTTGGCGAGGCTATGACGATGGGCTTTAGTGGTTCCCTGAACCTCCTCCTCCTCTGAGAAGAAACCTGCTCGTTCTGTTCAAAGACATCCATTAAATTCCCATTTAAATCGGACGTAATTCAACATTATCTGTAAACACGGATTACTGACTTTGTGAATATTTTATGATTTCTATTAGTCTTCTATATTTTTAGAAACATAGGCCATAAAAAATTGAAGTAATTTTGCTTCAGTTCTGCCATACCAGAGATCTTTTTCTCCAAAATATATTTTGTTAGAGCCTTGTATGTCTGATGAGAGAAACTGGAGTGAAGTTAGAAGGGAGATCTGTCTGGTCTCTAACACTTCCCTGAAATATGGGTCTACCTGCGTAGATGGCAGTGTATAAAGTTTCATCAGGCAGGGAGAAAATTCTCCTCTCCAGATCTCTTCCCAGCACCGACTGTCCTAAATACCTCCTTTTTCACTCAGTTAATTTCCCCAGGGCTTACCCTTTTTCTAGATAAAACCATACCTTTTCATTTTAAGCCATACATCTGTTCTCTGTTATATTTAAAATGACCCACGGTTCTCCGATGGCTAAATGCATCCTCCTCTAGCCACTTGTAGCCTTATGCTTGGCCCAGGGGCTCTGTGACACTGCTCCAGCTATGCAGCAGGACCGCAGGCTGCCTTCCTCCTATGTGGGCACCATGCCCATCAGCTCCTATATGGAGTCCAAGAAGCCAGCCTGCTACAGGCTCGAAGGGGCTGTAGGGGTTGGGTTGTGATTTGGGGAGCTCAGCAAGAATCCAAAGAGCAGGACTAGGCTCTCTGGGGCCAGGATGATCCCTCGGCAAATCTCTCTCCAGCACCTGATCACCCAGATTCTGATGATGATAGGCTCTGAGCAAAAGGACAACTGGTGGCTGTCGGTATTTGGGTCAGCTGTGGCTCCGCGCAGATAACACACCCTGGAAAGCACAAGCAGCATTAACAATGGAGGCCGAGGGCACAGCATCCCTCTGTGCAAGCCCTGCAGATGAGCTACGTTTGAGCTCACTGTAATGTCCTCAACGCCAGAAACGTTCACTTCACACTAAGTAAAATAAAGCCCTGCGTTATGTGTGGCTGGCAGCCAGGTGGTGTTGGAACTGATGCTGCCCATCGCTTGCCACAACAGGGGTGGGGAGGCAGGAAAGCACGAAAGCAGGAGCTGAGGGTACTGCTGCACAGGGCTGGGGGTTGCTTTCAGGCAAACCAGACCAATTGGTTTCATCATAACCTACTCAAATACAATGTATTGTATTTAATTTATTTATTCTCCCCCCATGTGCACACACTCCAGAGCCATTCCTCTATTCTTTTGTAACTAGGGTTTGGCTCCCCAGAGGTCTTGGGTTCCTAACACCATCAGGCATCCCAACACTTACGGCCGTCTCTGGCATGGTAGGTATCATGAGGTCACCCCAGACCTGGCCCCACGAGCAGCACCTCAACATGCCAGATTGCCATCCCCCAGAAATACACACTCCTCCTTTTCCTGTTAGTATTGTGCCTCCTGAACTTTTAAGGTATGGCAGGTCACAGTGGGAACAGAAAACTTGCTTTCCAAGAGAGGGAACAAACCCAACGCTGCTAAAGTTGTCTTAAAATCCGTTAATCACAGATGCAAGAACGGGCTCAGCACAGAACTGTGGCAGCAGCAAACACTGCCGATGTCGCTGCCCCAGGGGTGAACGAAGACTTTCCGACAGCAATTCCTTGAAGGGGTGGTCGATACTTCTGGTAGCACATGGCTGTAGATTTTCAGTACATCTCATGAATTTCCAGCTGGCCCCTGGCTTATAAATGAGATTTCGGAACCACTGCAATTCGTACCCTGGGCTGTTCAAAAGCCTGGTGGCACCACAGATGGGCTGGAACCTATTAGGCCCTTTTTTCCCTTGTAATTACTTGCAGCTGCTGGGAGTGCACATACTCTTATTTCCAAATATAGAAAGCTGGGTAGCTTCCACCTCACTCCTGTTTTTCCACAGCTTGCTTTAGATCTTTCAGACCCACATTCTTCTTTGAGCTTTACACGAATTTCTGAATCCAACTGAAAGACCCAGGAGGCCCGTGATGGAAAAGTCATCACTTCTTAAGCTCAGCATGTGTAAGGTGAAGGAAGACTCAAACCACTGCCGGTTTTTCCCCTGGAGGGCTCCTGTTCCTTTTGTTTGGCGCTGGTAGCCCAGTGAAAGTGGCTGGAAGAGAAAATATTTAATGTAAGAACAAAGGGAAATGAAAAAAACCCACCGGGTTGTAAATCTTTGCTGGCTTTGCCCAATCTGGCAGATCCTTTCCTTTTTTAAACCCTTTACAGCTTACGCTGTTTTAAAGGGAACCTGATCTACAAACTGTGGAATGGCAGCTGATTTTAAGACTCACGTTCCGCCTGTAGACCTCAACCTCATGGTGCAGTATGAGGGGATCAAAGGCAGGCCAGCAGTGTGGGCAGGTTAAGATCTCCAGCCACGCATCTCTCCCTCTTGTAACTCCAAGCATCAGATTCAGAAATGTGCCAAAAAGCAGAAAGCCCCACTCCGCTGATGTCTTTGCAGTCTTTTTTCTATGAAGCCCTATGAAGTGATCTCCCAAGGCAGATATTGGTTCTGTCGTGCAGCTACAGCAGCCAGACAAGAAAAGGGCAGTAACATGGCCATTGATGTCAGCACTGTGGGGCAGATGCAGTGGGACCATCCCCACCACTCTGGGTGCATTTTTCAACTCTCTCCCTGCTCTCCTTTGCACATTTTTATAGTCACAAGGGACAAGGGCAAGAAAGCTACTCATTTTTTTTGTTCTTTTTAATCTCCTGAGTACTGCCCCATGCATCCATGAACTAGATTTTACAAATTCCCTTACATCTGACAGAAACTACACAAAAAAATATTCCTGCACTTAATGAGAAGCCTGAATGCTGCTTTCCCATCAGAGCTGAAAAGTATCTGCTGGCTTCCCTGCACTCAGGTTTACTCCCATAATCCGTGCCAAAAAAATATAGTTTCAAGCCATTGAGGTTAGCTGGTCAAAGCCACAGGGTCAGTCCTTTCAGCCTCTGCCAGGAAAGGTCAGCCTGATAACAGAGTTTCTCCATCTTCTTCTTTTCATCATAGTTTCACTGGTGGCCCAAAACATTTGTGTGTCAGCTTTGAATTAAAAAAATACAAACCACAAAAACCTGAAGGGTAGCATCGGGGAGGAATACACCAAAGGCTCAGCCTTCTGGGAAAGTTTTGCTACTTATATATGTTCCATTCTATGGATAAATGTTATACTGGTATAGCTGTGGAAGAATACTTATTCTATGTGTTTTAGAGCAGTTCATTTATGGTTTATCTTAACCCCCTTCCAAAACAACACAGACTGGAAAAAAGCAGCCTCAGGTACCTACCAAAGTAAGGCTGCGTAGCTACCTACGTAGGTATGCACATCGCTTCCCTAGCCTGAGAAAGGTGCTAAATACTGTCCAGGAAGAAAGCACCCTTATGGAATATGGGCAGATGAAAATATTTGGATCATATAGGAACTGGGACAAAAGGACACAATGAATGAACACTTCAAGCCCAATTCATTACTTGCATAAAGTGGCAAACCTTCCCTGGAGCTGAAGTAGCAGTAGCTGTGTACACAAGAGATTGGAACCAGTGGGTCACCTGGGTAAATTTTAACGGTAATTTTCTAGTTGCAAAGGCCAAGGTGTATTTCATGATTCAGCTGGCCATAAAGGCATCCCTCCCTCTTGGGCTGAAATGGGAGGAAGAACATTCCGCCTCCTGCAGCGGTGGGTCCAGCACTGCCCAGGGCTGCAGCGGGGCAGGCATTAGGGCTCCTTCCCATTAGGATGTGTTCATTTGGCCCACCTTGCACCCACCCGTGCTTTTTTTAAAGGAAAATTAAAGACCTTCCTCATTTTTATCCAATGCTTATTAATTCCTTGAATATTGAATTTTAATTCTCCTTGTTATTTTGTTTTTCATTAAGACCTTTCTTTTAATTCTTCAAAGATTTTGCACAAAAATAAAACAGCTCATTTTATTCTTTTGGGTTTAATTCAGCCTGCTCACCCCATAACAGCTCACTTTCTACCCTAGCAAACCTGAATCCTTCTCCTCAGCCACAGTCCACAATGACTATCAGAGATTACCCGGTTGGGGCTGATGGAGTGTCCCTTGCCTCTGAAATTCAGCAGCAAAAAGATCCCACCAGAAACTTTCAGTTCCTTGAAGCGGGGACCTTTCTAAATCACTGGAGATTAAGTTCAAGGACCAGGCCTGTGCTACAGCAAACTGCTGCTGCTGCCAGGCTGAAATCTCAGCGCTTTTTCTCTCCAAATCTGTCCATTGGAGTATTTTGGTGTATGTTGGATGCACCCCGTGCCCAGAGTCCCATGCACCACGTGGGACCCTATGTCCTGCCTAGCATGAAGTTCAGGTGGGACCGGTAAGCCCTGCAACATTTGTCCCAAGGTTATATTTTCCAGATACATGTGACAATGTTTTTTTCTGCCTAAGGGACTGTCCTTACTCATACCTTTCTTTTAACATCTCATAAAGCTGCACAGTGGAAGCGGGAAGCATCTAACAGAGCTGGAGCTGCTGTTCTGGCCCCACTAAAAGCATCTGGAAAGCCTTGGTCAAAATTCATTGCCTTGTCCTGCTTCAAAGCAGAAAGTATCAGAGAAACCACCTGTTCCCAATTCCTACATGTGCTCCATGACCTTAGCAAAGGCATTTCACTTTTTACTGCCTCTATGTCCACATCTGTGGAGATAAACGATAAAGAAACACACGGCATATGAACACGGAGTACCGTAGGAAACTGAAATATCACATCAGGGAGGCACTAGTGATATCAGTCAGCAAATGAAGGTTGAACAAGAAGTGACTGTCTCTGCAGGACTGTTATGTTTTGCAGTGATGTTCTGTTATTTTTCTTCCCTTCTTCCTACATTTTCTCTCTCAAGCAGCTGTGGTTCTAGCAGGGAAGTTTGCAGCCCTCTCCCTGCCTTTCCCAGAGAGAAATCGCATGTCTCCAGCAGCAGCCCAGAGCTGCCACAGGCAGAATGCTCACACTTTGCTCTGTGCCTGCATGACCTTTAAAAATATAACCTACCAGCGATGGGAAAAAAGGTAAAGGAAAGGCACGTTCAGCTCAAAGCACAGGTTATCATAGCAGCACAACTTCTGTGGGACACATGGTGGTGACCAAGCATGGAAGGGCTACCACGACAAGCATTGAGAACAGCTGTGCTGTGTTCCCATAGCTGGAAAGACAGCCTGACACAGACCCTGAGGGTGCAGAGCCCAAACACTCTCACTGTCATGTAGGTCGCCAGCTCTGCCTTGACTGACAGCCCGTTATAAAAGAGGATCGGCAGTGGGTGGGGTGGCATTAGTCAGAAATTAATGAGCAGGAAGAGGGAACATTTGATCACATGCCAAAGCACAGCCAGCCTGGAAACCTAGATTTATAGCTAAAAACGTCACCTACTATTAATCCTCCTGATGTGCAGGAACTTTTTAGCAGAGAAATCCACCACATTGCAGGACTTTCACCTGCTGGCTTCTCCACTGCATCCAACAACAGCAGATAAAAACAGGAAGGTGGTCCAGGAGAGATAATTCAGACTGTTAATTTTCACTATAATCTATTCAGATGAGCAGCAACCGCTTCATTCATTTAGAGCATCTTTAAGGAAAGAAATTTAACTCAAAGCCTAAGGAGGAAAACGAGAAGGATAAGCACACCATAACGCTTCTGATGTCCTCTGAGTGACACTCAGGGAATTATGATAAACTGCCACATGGCCCAATGCAATGTTCTCAGGGGTGTTATCTATTTCAGTAGATGTTACAATGCTTTTGAGAATCCCAGAAGTCAGTTTTTTCACACGTGAGAGATCTTCAAGCCTTAGAAAAGCTGTCCTGTAATCACAGGCTCCTGGTTTTCTCTCTTCACCATTGGGTGCTATGAGAATTAAGTTGGGAAAGTATCCGTCTGGACAGTGCTCAAGCTGCAATGGGCAGAGCAGCTGGGTACCAACTGGCTATTTTATTCCAATGGACCAGAGGAGAAGGATGATAATAAATCTATTCCATTTTGCGTTGGCTCAATACATACCCATTTAACCAGAAATGCTGGAGATGTTTTAATCAGCAAGAACAACATTTTCCACTTATGAAAAATCCAATTTCACACTACATGAAAAAAAATTGGAAGAAAACACACCTTGAGTGTTTTCACAAATTATTCTGGGATTTTTAATTTTGAAAGTAGACATTTTAAAAAAGTAGGATGTTGCATGAAAAGTCCAAATCGCCTGTAATTGAATCCAGCAGTGGGACTGATAAAAAACCCTTGAAAAGAGCTTGCCAAATATGTGTATCCTATTATATTTTCAGTTTATTGCTAGCACGTTTAAGAAATGGAAAGTAAGCAATTACTGCCATTGCATTTGACAGACAATACTTGTGAGATGTAAATTAACATCCCGTGTTTCTGGGATCTGCATCCTTCTGATGCCATTTCATAATGCAGGGGAAGTGTGTCTCGTGCAATGCTGGCAATAAAATACTATGAAGCACCCAGTGGAAAATTGACGTGTCTCATCTTCCAGCTTTGGCTCCAGTTTAGACACTAGTAGGAGAAACTAATTTTCCTGACAGGGCCAGTCTGGAGAGCAAAACTTGGTCATTGACAGCTGAAGAGAGCATCGCTTTGAATTCTGTTGAGCCAGATGAGCCTTTACTACATTTTTCTGGATGTTAAGTGAAGGTGGCAGGTTTAAAATAATAAAATTTTATTATTTTAATAATAATTACTAGTAACATTTTATTTAAAATATTTTTTAAAAGAAAAAGGTCATGCACACAAAACCTCGGTCAAGCTACATCGCTTCTTGGTGCCTAATGGTACAAACCCCGTTCGTTCAATAAGAACTCAAGGGATTGCTAAAATAGGACACAGATCAGTTGAGAGCCACGAACTACACAGAAAACACCCATGTGTACCCTATCCTTAAACTTGTTGATGGACACTCACACCAGAGATGGGATAGCACAACGGGGGATGGTACCAGTAGCTAGCCACTGGCATGGGTGCAAGGAGAGCAAGGCAAGCCCATCACTGAAACGCACACAGCAGGACATAAATGGTTAAACGGATGCTAGAACTGCCTGCAGATCAGCCCTGAGCTTATCAGGGGAGCAAGAGCTGCCAGGCAGCTGCGGCTCCCGGAGCTGTTCAGGCCAGAGTGACACTGACCGAAAAGACATTTGATTGAATTTTGCCTCGGTGACCCGATTACCTGGCTGCTGCCCAGCTTTTGATATCTTATCAGCCTTTCTCGAGCCAGAAGGGAAATGCTGACCCATGGCCAAAAAGCGGGGGACAGATTATTTTGGACAGACATTAAAATATATATATATTTTAAAGAGAGTCTTAAAAGCTACTGGATTAAGAGACCAGGGGGCTTTCATATTTAATTGAAGAATTCCGTATTTCCTCAGTGACAAACAGGCAGATGCTGGGTCAGGATTATTCTCTGTTTTGCAGTCTAATTTCAATGTTTTACTGCTGCCTTCAGCTGGTAAGGAGCTAAAGGTATCAGCCAAGCACTGGGATCCTTCTCTGCAGAAGGGAGTGTAGAATCAGAACCCAGGTTTGTAACAAGAAAACAAAACAAACAAGAACCACCCCCCCCCGCCAGAAAAAAAAAAAAAAAAAAAAGAAAAGTCCTCAGAATGTTTCATTGTAAAGAGACAAAGCAAAACCAAATCAAATCGTAGGGCATACTCCGCTGCAGATGACACCTGTGCTCCAGTACAGGCTTCTCCCTCTGTAGGGGACCCCCAGCCTCTACTTCAGGCACTGCTGTGACTTGTGTGTGAAACCACTTGGTTAAAACAAAGAATCCAAGTCCCTGGGGCACATAGTTTCCATAGCCCAGAAAGTGAGACTTACGGAAAACTTATAGAAAAACTTTTTGTTTCCTGTAGCATCTGACTCTGTGCACAGTCGGATTAAACTTCTCTGGAGGTTCATGTCTCTCTGCAGGTGATGTTGCATATGGCAGTAAGTTTTACTCCCCAGATAAGCTCTTGGAGGTATAAACCATCTTTTTCTTCTGCTTGCTGAAAGCCTCGGCATAGTTCCAACATCTTACTGTGACAGATGCAATAAATAATAAACCTTTGAAATTTTGAGTAGTAATTCAGTGGTGGCTTGGGAGTTTAGTTGGAACCTGTGAAAAGGACTCAAATCACACTGAATTTACTGTCCTTTGATTACAAATGGATGTCTGCCCCAGTGCAGCATGTCCCCCCCGGTAAGGGATGCCTTTGCCCCTGCTACAGGGATCTCTCTGCAAAGCATGCACCCCATGCAAGTACTGGGGCTCCTAACATCACTCCTTCAGCAAACACCAGAGAATATCTGAAAATTGTGTTCAGCCTAGCTAGCACTTCAGTGCTTTTTTCTGGGTTTGTTGGTCCCCGTCCCCGTTCCCCGCCCCCCCCCCCCTTGCAGGTTTTGTAATTTCTCTAATCCCTGGGGATGCTCAGGTGAACAAGGTGTGCTGCCAGAGAACAGATTTCAGTGGGGAAGACTAAAGTGCCCAGCTCATGTTTTAAATGGGTCCTTCCTCACAAAGTGTTTGATGCAATTAGAGACCTCATCTTCAGAGCGTCCAGAGGTAGAGAGTTGCAAGCACTGAGTTCCCTCCAGCACATGCCCTGTAGGGCACCATTTATCTCTCTTCCTATGCAATTTTCTTCACTCACCTACATTACATTTTGTCTCCTGATTTTTGCAAAAGTTACACAGGGGCAAAATAAGAGGCTATTCAGAGAACAAAGGATCTGTTGTGCTGAATTTGCAGATCAGTGCTGATACGAGCACTGACAAGTACAGATTTCAGAAGTTATCTGTTGTTAGATGATGTGTGCATATATAGATATATTTTGCTCATATCATTTATAAACTCTTAAGAGACATGTTTACCCGTGTGCATCTGTAGGTGTGTCTATATATAGTTCTCTGCATATATCTGTCTGCTTGGCACCTCCATCAGCCTCTTCTTAAAAGCATGGCATGCAGCTCCAAGGTCCCCGTTTCTTTATCCTCCCAGTCACATCTCCTTCCTTTTTGCTTCATCTACCTGTTCTCATCCCCTGGTTTCTCTCTTCCTCTTCATCCCTGCCTAGGCTTCTGCCTATTCACCTCCAGTATCCCTTTGCATACAGCCCTCAGTGATGCTGTGTGTCCAAAAGCAGCTCCCTACACCTGTGGCAGAGGCGGCAGCCACAGAATAAAAGGAAAATAAAGACATTGCCTCCTGCCAGCTTGCTGCAGCAGAGCAGTTAACCCGCTTCTCACTGGTCAGGTCGAAGTACAGCTGGTTCAGAAACCCTAGAGAAAGCTATAGTTTGCTGTTTATTTCCCCGTGTACCAAGCAAGTATTCTCAGAAAGGCAAATAAAAGCAGACTGGACAATCACAGACATTCTAAGCCAAGCCAAAAATACAGTTGAACCAAATAAACCCCCAAACCCAGCAACAACATAAGGAATTTATTTTTTTCCCAGTCATTCTGACTTCAAAATGCCTGCCATCATTTTTAATAAAAACCACAGATTAACCTGCGTGGGCAAACTAAAGAGAAAGAACATGTCTATTATTGGCAGGCAGCTTTGACTTCAACAATGGAAGAGCTCGTGTCTCTTCTTAACACCTCCCAAAGTGGTCACCGAGGGTGCAGAGAAGGGGGGAGCAAAACAGCTCTGGATCTGCTCCCACATGACTCACCGATTAATTTTTTTTTTCCCCCTTCTGCACCAGCGGTGGTGGGGACACGTGGTCTCCCCTTCTGCCACCGCTTCCCTCTTCAGGCACCTCAAAAGCCACATCCCAGGGAGAAGCCGGGTGTGTAGGAAGGCAGCATAGCTTCAGTCTTTGCTTCTAAAACTTGGCAAGCTTTAAATGTAACAGACCCTTGCTGGCATAGTGCAGCTGGAGCCAGCCATGCACTAGGATGAAGTCCTGGCACTTGATGGAAACAGATACCGGTAAACCTTACCAGCGGCTCACTGGGAGGACAGGCATAGCTCAGCAGGGCAGGAGGGGAAAGGTCTGCCTCCCAGCTATAATTAGCAAGTAACTCAGCATGATAGGAATGGGTCAATGGACCAAAGCAGCTGGTGCCCCCATGCTATAAGCAGTTCAGAGGTTTTATTTCAGATGAGGTCTGGTATAGTCCCCCAGACCGGGAGTCCCTGCCACAAGGACTGAGAATTGGTCTGGGCCACCCCAGATGGGTGCGGACCAGTTTTGATATGCACATACAGCCAGCTTCTGGTTTGGTTTTCTCCCCAGGCCCCTGGGTCACGTATACCAAAACACTCCGTCGGCGCATCCAGCGCCTGCATCCCGACACACAGCTGCTCCAAACCACAGGGCAAGCCGGAGGCAAGGAGACCCAGCACCAGGCTCTTGGGCTTGCACCTCTGCACTGGGGGGAAATGAGAGCTGAGCACAAAGCCAGCAGCCCTGGCTCCATCCTGTTGCTAACACAGAGCACGGGCAGATAACGGTGCCTGCATCCACAGAGCTGCCCTCTGCCAGCAACTGGTCCCTCAGTCCGCCCATCTCCCAGACAGAGCAGGTGTCACTGGGGTGGTCCCACTGCTCTCCGCACCCTCTGTGCATGAGCCCAGCTGACACTGTCAGTACAGAGACAGGGATTGCTACAGACCATCACATCCTTAAACTGGAAATGGGGCAAAGAAAAAAGAAAAGGCAGGCAAATTGCACACTGCATCATGAACCTAGGACTTCCTATTGACTTCTACCAGGGAAATGTCACAGCTCTGGATAGCCTCATGCTTGAGGTGACAAATGGACACATTCATCACAGCTTCTGGTGTCGCTTGACCTTTGGGGGATTTTTCTCCCTACCCCCCCTACCCCCCCTTTTTTTTTTCCTTCTTGCTTATCTGCATGAGAGGGTTTTAATTAGCTCTGAAATGCCATTAAGAAATAAAGCAGGCCAAGTTCATCAAGGAGTTAAGCCCCCTAGGGTCAGCCATGTTACTCAGGGGGTCAATATTCTCCCACATACTTTTTGTAGTCACGTTATGAAATATGCAGAGCAACAAATAGATGTTTTGACTTGAAATAGATTTCACCAAGGAAACATTCCCCAATCTTAGCACCCATTTGACCTAGCACAAAACCAGCAGCAGCCACAGCTCCCTGTCAGCCACAGAGCAAAGCAAAGCCTGAGCAAATTCTTGTAGCGGTTTGCATAGCTGAGGCCCCAGATGGCTGCTGCCATCCCTGTGCTATTAATAAGGACTATTTTGGAACAAATGATCATTTCGCAAGCAACCGGTCTATTTATTAGCCTTATTATCGTTACCACCAGCTGCAAGGTGTTTCAAATCCTCATGCGTTGCAGATGTAGCCTGACCAAGAGACACAATGGTGCAAGCGATGTGATGAGCTGGCCTCTTTGTGCAGTTTTAGCACTTGGAAAGCTGATGGCACCTGTCTGCCTCTTGGCTCTTTACAGTAATGACCTGCAGCAGCTATTTTTTTCATTGCTAGTAGCAAAAGTGCTGTTCAAATTATCTGGGTTAGTCCTCTCAGGTATTGCTGCTTCCCTTCCCAGTGCGTGCTCTGCAAACAGAGTTTGATAACTTGGAGTGGCAGAGCCGTTCCCAGCTGAGGCAAGGCTTCAGTGTACTTGTTGCTTTTTATAGATTAAGCTCTTGCAAAATAATGTATTCTGCATGTTGAAGAATAAAACCACATTAAAAAAAAAGGGAAAGCAGGAAGGATGATGAGGCAGCATCAGCCCACAATACGGTACCCTGAGGGCATCCCTGCTTGGAAGCCATCCAGAAACTTTTACTTCTTCAACTTTCTGACACATGAAAAGGCAGCAACGGGATGGGGCTTTTTTTGCTATATGCTTTTGACTAAATGCTAATGCTGTCATTGATTTCTATTCCCAATTAAGCATCTTCTACAAAAGGGTCTTTGGACCCACCTTCACCAGCATTAGGAAGACAAAGGTATGACAAAAAGCTTTGGTAGAACAAAGCCCAGTTTTCAGGTGAGTTTTCCTCCCATCATAGTTCTGCACAGCAAGAGATGTAACAGGGGATGGGCAAAACCCATCTGTCATTCCAGTGACAACAAGCTCTCCCCAGCCAAGGTGGCTGGCAGCAGTCTGTCCCCCATCCAGCATCTACCGGGAAGGCACACACCAGGGTACAATGCTCCCTGTAGTCAGCCTGCCACAGGCACCCCGCTTCAAACTTTAGCTACAGAAAGCAAAGCAACTCCCACACACCAACCCCTTCATCCTAAAGACTGCCTACCTGTGGATTTTGCAGCATCTATGAAGTTTTTCACAGTTTTGAGGAGAAGCCAAAAATCAGACTTCTAATGGAAACTGAAGCGCAGCCTTTGGCATAGTTTGGCAGCTCTAATCCTATAATAAACCCAAAGCACACGTGAGTCTGCAAAACAGTGCAGTGAATTCTCTATTCCTTTCCACAGTATTTTTAGCAACCAAAAGAATCGTTTTTAGCCTGGGTTGTTTTTTGGTTTTTTGGCTGTTTTTTTTTTTTTCTTCTTCTTTTTTTTCCCCCCTCTTTCAGTGTAAAAATGCTATTAAAATACAGGCATTGCTTGCAGTGCAAGCAGCAATCATTAGATTCAGACAGACAAGCCTGACATTTCAAAACAAGAAATGCTCAGCAATCACATTCCTGGCATGCTATAAAAATGCAAAAATGTGAAACTGTTACCTATGGCAAACATTTCTCCATGGAATGTATCACAGGACCACAGTGAGGAAATCACTGGAAGAGGAGGGAAAAAGTCAGAGTTTGTGTTTTGCAGATAGCTTAAGGGACAGCAAACCTAAGTCTTGAGCAAATGTTTTGGTTTGCATTGTGGCAAAAGTGTTTGTTTCCTTAACACAGGGTGATTACAATGCGATCTGCATTTTTGTTTAAAAATACTTCTCCTGCTGTCTGGGCTGCAGTGTAAACAGGATGTACTGAAATGTCAGCCCATCCGCAGGCTCTGCTGTGGCAGACGCACACGGGGAACCTACACACTGGTGCTCAGATGTGACCGGCATCCCCAGGATAAATCTGTTGCCCTTTTGTTTTGTTGTTTGCCCAAATGTCATCGTCATTTGATTTTCAGTTTGATGGGCACGGGGGAACACAGGGATGAGTGACTCTATTGTTGCAATTAGTGGGACTGAAGGCAAAGGCTGGGGGATGCACAGCCAGAGCTGTGCAAGAGGAGGGTCCTTAGTGAAGAGCCCAAACCTCACTATCTGTGTTACCTCCCCTTCCCATCGGATTAAACCCATCCTGGCCAGCTCCCAGCAGTTACCGGTACCTGGCTGCCTATGCAGTGTTAGCTGACAGGGCTGGCCCATTCCTTGGGTGGCTCATCACCATAAATATCAGGAGACACCAAACTGTTGTCTTTGGATGCTATTCATATCAGTACAAAGCTAAGAGATAACTAAGGACTGTCCTATTTGCTAATTTTTCTCCATTTAAAAAAAAAAAGAAAAAAGACAGGAAACCTGCAAAACCTGCGGGCATAAGCACAGTCTTTGCCAGCCTCTGGGCAACAGTTAAAACACTGGTAGTTTCCAAGAATCAAGTAAATTAAAATTTACACAGTGAAATGCTGCTAGTGCTGGATCCAACCTTTTCCTTTCTGCTTTCCTCCATCAAAAGTTGCCCATGTTTAATCTTCTTAAAAGACAGATAAGTGTGGTCTACGAGAAGCCTCTGGTACTGTACAATCGGTATTGAACTGTCTGGCCTGCAAGAACAAACATTTTCTTTACCATACCTGTAAGCTTCATACAACATACATTGCACCTTCCCTGCACAAACTACTGCAGCAGGTCTTCAGTAATAAAAATATTCTGCATTTTCCTGAGCCCTGATCCAATGCAGCACCTGAGCACCAGGTTACCTTTAAGGATGCCTGTGACCACGCCGAAACCAAGAGGACTGCAGTGGCCTCCCCACAGACAGGGACTCTGTGTTTCCAAAGGTCCCTAAGCAGATTCCTCAGAAACCAATATTTCTTGGAGACCAACTTGACATTAAACACAGCCTTACATATTTTAGCTAGTAAAACTGGGGTCAATGAACACGTTCAAGTGCTTCAGCACTCCAAGACCTTACTCACAGTGCACGAGTTACACACAGATCAACAAACGCCAGATCTTTTCCCACATCCCAAAGGTCTGACAAGAATAGCAGTAGGTAGCCCAGGGAGGTGCAGCCACATTAAACTGAATTACTCATTATCCCACAGTCTCGTGTGTCTGCAGGGATCCTTAGACCCCTAATGAAGAAATTTCTTGTCTCTAGTAATGCTGTCCAACCAAGCTAAAACTGGAAAAAAAGGTTTAGGGGAACACATGTTACTTGACTGTCATCTCTTCACAAAAGAAGAATCCCGGAAGACCAGCTGGGTTTTTATGGAAAAGCCATTTGCCATTACCTGGGCTGTGGGAAAATATTTGTCAGCATATCGCAGCTACAAGGGCTAAGGATGAAAATAATTGCTTAGAAAATTACTTCACAAAATGAAATAAAGACATTTGTTTCAACTCTGTGAGCACAAACCACCTCTTGAATGAACGATCTTCTATTTTGTTTGTTTATTTTTGGTTAATGAATGACCAAATAGGCTTGTTTTTCAGTACATAGCCAACAGCTATAAACATCATGGTCCCTTGAACCAAATCCTTCCTCTCCATATTTCAGCCCAGAAATTAGTAAGGAACATAAGGCTACCACTGATTTTCTTACAGGTGGCTGTAAATCCTTTACAAAATAGGTTTATCACAGAGATATTCTTGGTGTCTCTCCTCTCGAATGGTATGAGTATCTGCATAACAGATCTGTTACGTTGTCTGCAGCTCAGTTCTGTATACAAAGGCGGTCTGTAAAAAACACACATCTGCTAAAACACAGCGCGTATCGAAGGAGGTGAAGAGGAACAAAACCCATAGACAAACAGCTGTGACATCAATGAATTTTTAGGTGTAGGTGGGACCTAGATCACACATGAGAGCCCTCTTACCTTGTCCCTGCTGGCAGGGAGTGGGAAAAGGTGGTGACAGACGCTGTTAACAGCTCTTTTCTGGGGGCACAAAATTGACCATTGATGCCTTTTCCAAATGGAGAGCGTTGCAATGTTGGATTGTTCCTGGAATTACCAAGAAACCTCTCCTTTTCCAGTGGCCAACACATATTTTTTTTTTCCTAATAGTTTTTAAGGCACACACAGGTTTCCCATATAGACATAGATGCCCTGTCATCAACGGAAAGACATTTATCTGCTCTGGTAAGCCCTGGGTAAAGGTCAAGGAAAGCCAGCTGGAAGGGCTAGGATGTTTTGGGTCAGGAAGTCACTTGGACTTGTGCTGACAGATTTTGGCTGAGCTGGCAGGTGCTAGAAACATAAGATGAGGAGGCGGTGGCAGCAGGTGGGAACGGTTGAACAAGCACAGTGTTTACTGCTAAGAAACAAAATACAACAGGGTAGGTAGGCCCAAACACATGAAAACCCCAGTCCTCTTTAGCTTTCATTGAGAGCAAAGAGAAGTCTTAATACATAAAAAAACCACAACTCACTCAGAACTTGCGTGGGTGTTACTAGCGCAGAAGTAAAGCAACATTTCTTCTGCTCTGCCCAGCTGGAGTACGTCTATACATGACGGAAGTTTTACTGTGTCAGTCTTTTGGGTTGGGGCCATCCAAACCCAAGAAATCCAAAGGAAAGGTGGAGGATCTGGACACCAATGCAAATATACTGCCTAAAATCTGCGCTGCCTTGCTGGCCGACAGGCAGCTTCCCAGCAGGGGGGCTGGGTCCCCACAACCGCTCTGGCGGGGCTTCATCTCTTGCTCATCATCCCTGCATCTCTGGCCCTCCTGCTTGCAGAGCAGCACTTGAAAATGTGCCCTTACCCCTACCCCAGGAAGAGCCAGGCATTTACTATTGCTTTTATGCTGAGGAGATTAGGAAGATTTTATGGTGTGAAAACGTCTCATGGTTTCAGGCAAAGGATAGGCTGCCTCACGACTTTGAATGCTGAGAGCTGGCAAGGCAGAGAAGGAGAAGAAGCTGGCAGCTAACTCTGAGAAATCAGGCTGCCTTTTTCCCTCCTCCCCTCCCACTCTTTCCCTGCACCAGATGTCAACTGGGACACACCGAAATGCCTGCCACCCTCCCAGCTCCCTGCTCACGGCACGGTGCACCATGCAGCAAGCCTCTCGCCAGCTTCCCAGCACTACCTGCCAGCCCATCCCCTCCAGCAGAACCAGCCACCCGGTGCACGCTGAAAAGGCATCTCTGCTCATACCTCTCCATCCTCCTCCTCCTCATCTCCCCTCCTCTTTCATTCACCTGTTAGTTATACATTGCCAAGGTGCCTTTCTGGTGTGGATAGCAGATATACAAAGAGCGCATCAAAAACATGCTAGATGGAAACCAAGGCAGGAAGGAATAGCCCCAGAGAAACTATAGCAGCAGGGGAATATTAATAATTTCCAATTAAATAAACCCCGGTAAATGTCTGCCTTCCTTTAACATAGGCAGGCTTTCCCCTTTTGTCCTTCCTGCTCTAGACATGGCGTGGTTGGATTGGTTTGCTGCTGGTAGAAACACCATGTCAAAGGACACCTTCAGACCATCCCCATCCCATGTGAAAGCAGGCATGTTCAGCACCAGCACAGGTCAACCCACTGCCATGAGAGCCTGATGCTTCCTGGGAAGATTTTGGCCACACAACAAGCTCTCCGTGCTCCTCTGGGCACAGAGAGTCTCAGCAGCGACGCTGTGGAGAGCCTGTTCAGCTCCACCAGCCATGCAGCACCCAGGGCTGAGCTCTTGCTGCACTGTGCGGAGATGAGTACATAAGCTCACCAGCCTCAAGCATTCCATGACTGTGGGGACCACATGTTGCTCACCACTCAAGACTGGAAAGGCTCAAATGACTTTCCGTGATGACCAGAGTCAAGACAACCCTTTGTGCTTTCTAGACTCTTTCCCTGAATTTAGAAACATGCTACCCTCCCGTCTTTACACCTCAAAGAGCATGGCACTTAGAGGATGGAGGTTTATTCCCTCCCTCTGAGGCAGCAAGAAGAGAAGTTAAACCGGTGAAGTCTTCCAGGACCAAAGCCTAGATGGAAGGAAGCTTTGGCTTGTGAACCAGACCAAGCCCTGGACTAGAAATATCAGCAAGGGAAAAGCTGAGTTTGACAGACCCTGTACATGGCCTGTGGCTTAGGAGCTTTAGTTTCTTTGTCCTTTTGTCTTAGGGGAGCAAACCAGACCTTGTGCACAGCTCTGAAGAGACAAAGGAAGAATGCAACCTGAGCGTGCTGGTGTTCTGCCTGCAGGGAGTGCAAAAAAGCCCCAAAAGGCAGAGCAGGGGGAAAAAGTCCATCTCGGCTCACCTGAGATGGGGGTTATGCTAAGGAGCCTCTCAGAATTTCGTCTAGGTTTCCTACTCGCGTTTGAAGTCTGAGCCAAATTAAGTTTGAAGTCCAGTGGCAGTACAGGCTGGGTGAAGAAATTTCTTCCCCATCAGATGTCAGGTAGTGACAGAATCACACAGAAGAGCCCAGCGCTTTCTCTCCAGGTACCATCACTGCTGCCTACAAACAAAACTTCCCTGCGCTCCGCAAGAAGTTTTCAGCGGCCACACAACCAACCTCCACCTCCAGGTTCTTCGGTCTTTCTTGCCATACAATTTTACCTGCATATCAGCACACCTGCCACCCTGTACCAGAAGCAGCCAAGTGGCTCTGCTCCGTGTCACAGCCTCTGTTACGGTGGCTTCCCACCAGGGCTGAGTTACTAAAGGTCACCTCCTGAATATATGGAGACAAATTTAGCCCAGGAGACCAAGGCAATGATTTAATCATTCTTGTTTAGAGATTATCTTTAGTCATTATTATTAAAGATTTAATTTGTGAAGAGAAAAAAAAAAAATCAGAGCATGATTTTGAGTGGGAGTTGTGTGCAGGAGGAACATCTCTCCACCAGCTACGGAGAGGACCCGGGTATGCTCCATGGCTGAAGGCAGCCTGCAACAAAACCACTTGCCTGGGAAATGTTTGCATGGGATGAGCGACAGCTACATTCACTCACATATAAGGTGTCAAGATCTGCCAGACACAAAAAGCATCAAGGCCAGCAATGCTGAAGAATTATCGTATGCTGTTTGCTCCCAAGAAATCAAAATCCCTCAGGAAGAAAAAGAACAAGAGAGGGAGGGGGAAGACCCATCTGGGTTTTGCCATTCTGGTCTGAAAGAGACAGCACAGCCTCGCTCCTAGGGTTGCTTTTCCCCACGAGCTGCAGCTCAAGGGCTTTGCAAGGTGGCACCTTCCACACAACACAAGCCCGGGTCCCACCTTGCAGGGACACAGCACACAGACATGGCCACCCTTCCCCACACGACTCTTCCTTTTGCCAAGAGCAATTCATGGCATCGGAGAGTCACTTGGAGCACGGAGGTAAGATTAAAGGGGTTACAACCAGTTCCCCCTACCTCCACCCCTCTGTGCAGCCGCTGATGGAACAGAACAAGGAGAAAGTGGGAGAAGCAGAGGGGCCACAGGGGCTCCAGAGGGAGGTTGGCACCGGTTACTGTGCCTGCTGCCAGCCACCACAGCTTGGCCTCCACTTCCCAAAGAGAGCAACGATTTAAGATGGTGCCATCTTGGGAAGTCCCCAGTACAAACACTGCAAAAAGATCAAAGTTTCAAGGGGTGCTAAATGTTTTGAGAAAGCCTCCAGACGGCTGCCCAAATGGAAAACTGCAGCATTTTCTCTTTTCTTGCTTCATCCTCGCTCCTGGCTATGCAGTGAGATCAGGCGAGGAGCAGATGCACAGAAAGAAAAAAAAAAAAAGAAAAAAAAAGAAAAGAAAAACTGTTAGGAAAACACATATAAAAATAGCTGCAGCAACCATTTTGCAATGCAGAGAGCACAGCTATGTGAAGAATACATTTCAATGCCAGCAAAGAAACTCAGACAAGCCTGTTAAGAAGCACCAGTACCCTGCCCCACTTTCCTGCTCCCATGACAGGCAGCAGCTGCTCCTGCTTTGGAACAACGGTGGGGCCCAGCAGGCAGAGCCCAGGATGGAGTCACAGAAGAGATGAGTTTAGCGACCCTTGAGCACCAGCATTCCACCCTGCTACGGCTTCCCCAGCTGTGCAACGCGCCTCTTCTCTTTTGCAGCATCCCCAAGGACTGCTGCTGCACAGCTACGCGCAGCTTGTAACTATGGAGGATGATCATAGTAGCAGTGATAACATAGGCGGGTCTTCCTCGCAAGGGTCTGGTGCATTCCTTGTTGCTCAGGCAGGGTAGACCTTGAGACAAGGTCTCCTGAAACACAAGCTCACTAAACTGTATGGTAACACGGGCATCTGGCTTCTCTTCTAAGCTTAGTCAGCTTCGAAGGGCCTTTGGCCCCCCATATCTTGTTTGCTGATCCAGTATCGCTGGATCCAGTATCTGATGCAGTCCTTCAGGAAGCACGAGCTGCCCGAGCGCTGCCAGCTGCACCGGGCAGAGCCAGCGGCTGTCGGCTATGCTCTGCGGGGCTGGCTGGCCCTGCGCTTTTGGCTACGCCAGTCATGCACCACCTTTCTGTGGTGCTGAACTTGGCCCACATAAATGCGAAGTAATGCTTTGGCTGGTCACCAAATGGCCACATTTATCTCCTGAACAGCTCATCCATCATCGGCAGCTGACCACCAACACCGGGCAGCAACCTCCCAGGTTACTGCAAGAGTATAAGTTCTCTCTTCACTGTAGGGAAGCTCAAGCATGGGCATGTATGAAGTAGGAAGCACATTCCCTGCAAATCCTGGTGTCCCTATGACGGCCTGAGCAACCACCTTCAGACTCCCCACCTCAGCCATTGATGGAACACATACCCCAACATCTGGAGGCTTTGGTCCTGGGCAGAGGGGACAGCATGGGCTGGCCCTTGCTGCTGCTGGTGGGCACCAGGCTCCCAGATGCTTCACTGCATGTGACCTCTCCCTTTTTATTTTTTTCCTCCTTTTCTTTAAATCGTGTGAGTTTTCCCCTCCGAAGCAGCACTTTGGGAACCCACTCCCTTTCCTGCTCTGCTGAAGTAGCAAACCACACTGTGTGGTGCTGGCTGGACACCAGCAACTCTGCAATACTTACCTGAGAAATGTCCAATTCCTCGTCCCAGAACACATCACAGCTGGCTTTTGCCATATGATTACACACAGGGGAATCTGAAGGACTGGACGGCAGCTTGTTTCACCACCGCTGCCACAGTGCAGGAGGGAGCAGAAGCAGCAATTTGCCCCAAGCGGAGCAAGCCTGGTGGTGCTTGCTAGTAAACCCCACACAAGCAAACCAGCCTCAGCCAGCACATTGCCCCACACACCGCCCCACGCTCCCTGCCAGGGCTGTCTGTGGGGCAGGATGGGCGCGTGCATGTCCCTGCACGGGGCTGGAGGCGGACAGATGTACCCAGCTCCCTCTCCCTTTTCCTAGAAAGGTTTCTAGAAACCCACAAACTGGCTTTTGACTGGAATGATCCAGGGAATGATGTGAAAGAGTCAACAAATGAGAATAAAAGGAGTAAACAAGATTTTTCAAGCCAAGGCAGAAAGACGGGGGCAAAGGGCTCTATACAACTCACGATGGGGGAAGAGGAAGGAGTAAGGAGAAAACCTCAGATCAAAAAATGAAATGGTAAATGAGGCACAAAGGACAAGTGAGAAGAGCGCTTAGCCTGTTGCTGCTCATCCAGCTGCAGTTTCCAAAGCAGGATCATGAGTCACCAACCAGCCCCACCAGATCTGGAACAGAAACCGCAGGTTGCAACAGCAGAGCATCCTGGGTTTTGGCACAGCCAAAGGCTCCCATTTGTGGCATGTGGGAGGCTGGAGATCTGGAATCAGGTGCTGCGGGTACGTGTCCATGGCACAGAGGCTGCAGGAAGGCTGCCTGGCTGGACTGCTCACCTGCATGGAGCAGGGACGCTCTGGGGGAGCGGGGCTCTCCTGCCAGTCCAGGGTTACCAAATACACCACTGCGCAATGTACCAGGCTGGGGCTGTGCTCTGCTTATTCGAGTTTTAGACTTGCTAGAAAGATAAAAAACGGGACTTTTTTCTGGGGGTTTTAATGTTAGTGTTGTTTCCTTCTTGACACAGCGCAGTCGAAGCTCCCACCCAGCCAGTGGTCTGGGCTATTGCCACACTGGAGGCTCCGATCCTGCTGCCAGCGGCATGGGGAGCTCTGTGTACTTACCAGCACTGTCATGGCCCTCCCACAGGAGTCAGCAACACCTCCCCCGTTCCTCTTTACCCATCACAGGCATCTTGCAAGCACTTCCAGGGAGCACACAGCCCTAGCAAAGAGGCACCTGCAGAGCTGCTGCCACAACACTGCTTCGTCACCCCAAAGAGGAGCTGAACTGCAAGCAAAGAGCATCAGCCAGCCAGGAGGGGTTTACAGCCTTTGGGTTTGTTTCTCCCCTGCCATGCACCTCAGGTTTTGGACGCCCAAGCAGTGCAGTTGAGCAGTGGTACCCAACACGGTACAAAGCAGAAATTTGGGCTGGCCCCAACAGAAAGCTAGAGACCCAGCTCCAGCCTTCACACAGCCCAGGCTGCTGTGGTGCTCACTGTTGTAGTGGGCAGGAGGCATGTATGCACATCTATGTACGCATGTGAAAGTGTAGGTGTCTGAGAAAGGTTTCATTTCCCTGCAGTGGCTACTGAGAGATGCATGGAAAGGTATTTTTGGGAAGCCTAACGTCCCCTTGGCATGCAAATCAGCTGAGCAGCCCATCAATGGTCAGGCCAGTCTTTTACTTTTCTGCCACAGAGCATAACCCCCGAACTGGGCTCTGCAGCAGGGCTGGGATGCACAGGGGCTGCCAACCTGGCAAACACGTCTCTGGCCAGCCAGCAAGGTGTCCTGCACCATCACAGCTGCAGAGCTCACCACCCGGCACAGCCTGCTAGCTTCAGGTGCTGCCCTCTTATTTCAAGCCCAGAAGTCATCATCATCAGGGCTCCACTAGTGATAAACCGCAAGCAAACAGGAGCCTTGGCTGCATGCTCTAAGACATGCTGTCAAGCTGAGGCAGCTCTTTCTGGTGAAACAGCAAGGACTTTGCTGATCCTAAAGCTGCCTGACCTCTAGGAAGTAGTAATAGCGCTTCGCAACATTAGCAATGATTTATGTGTCTATAAATGGTGAACACCCTTGTGCTAGTTGATGATATTTCCATCTCATGGATAAAGATATCTTGCCTGGTCTCTCACCCTAGGTCTCAGAAAAAGCCCCATCATGAGTCTATGCACATAGGAGAGGTTTTATTTCTGGCCTGGAGGATGAGATAAAAGAGATTTCCTCCAGATTTTAAAGGCTGCTGGTGAGACAAGGAGGGTCACAAGACCTAGAGAAAATCAGCCTCTCCACCAAGGAGGGAGATGCTCCGGTCCTGGCTCTGGCACAAGGCTCTCCTGCCTACAAGTGCCCAACAGTGCTGTTCATTGCCATCTCTAAAGCAGCCTTATTTAGAATAAAAAACAGCCATTACAGGACCTCTGGGGACAGGTCACCACACAACCTTTTCTCTCCCTGGGACACAGGGCCAGGCTCTCTGTTTGCCCCACTGGTGCTCCTGCACCCCTGGGATGGGCAGGCCAGGGAGACCGGCCTTCATTTTAAAGGTCACCGCAGAAGTCAGGAGAGATATGGGGGTCATTGACTCATTAAGCAAATAGGGTGATGCTAAGCTCATCTCACATCACCCACAACCAACCAATACCTGGGTGGAGGCAAGACCAGAGAGGCTGACAGCTATTCTCCTACCCCACAGCTATTCACATTTGGGCAAACGACCCCTCCCAAAGGACACGGCTGTAAATTGCTTAAACAAATGCAAAGTTCAGACAACTGCAAATAACTTGTCTCGCTTGCCAAAAAAAATATAAAAAAATCAGTGTTTTCAAAAAAACCCCAAGCCTGTGCAGCTTGCTTCCAAGAAAGGTGACAAGATGCCAGGAGCCAGTGAGCATGGCAGGTGACTCCAGTTCTTCCCCAGACAAGATTTTTTTTTTTTTTTTTTTTTTTTGGGGGGGTGGGTTGTTTTGCTGTTATTGCTCCTAAGAAAAGATGCGAGGTCACCTGCAGCCCTGCACTTGTTTGCAGGGAGGGGGACACAGGGCACAGTGGGTGAGGCAATGTTTGATCGCAGCTCCCCGAGCAGGCTGGAGGGCAGCTCGTTGCAACACCCGCTCGGTCAGGAGGTGGCTCACCTCAGCACAGGGGCTTTCACTGTCCCTTGTCCTCAGATCAGCAGGAACTTCACACACAATGATCCCAAACCACTTCAAGGAAAGGGAGCAACCCAGCCAGCATCTCCCACCGAACCAACCCTTACATGCCCTCGCCCCTCAGTGCATGGGGCAGGCACACCAGCATTGCCTACAGTGCAGCAGCCAGCTCGGCCATGGCAATGCTTGGACAACTGACAGGCTGCTGCTGCCCTTTCTCTCCTTGAAGGCTGGGCAAGATGTTTTTTTTCCACTCTGTGCAATATCACAAGTAACTAGTAGTTGTTGCTCTTCCAAAAGCTTAAAATCACCACCAAAACCCAGCACCTAGGAGATGGACTCAAGCCTACAGAATGAAAACCTCAACAGCCGAAGGGACACAGCTGCCAACAGCAACACAACTGCTTGCGTCCAAAGGCTCAGGCTGGTCAGAGGATCTTTTGTGCTGAACGCTGCAGGCATACCCTGTGACTTGCACAAGTGTCACATCATTCATGACGTGAAGACACGACCGTGCCTTCCTCACACAATCTGTCCAGAGATAAGAGACAAGGAGCACAGATAACTCTCACTCCAATATCCCACCTAGGACCCCTCACTCACGCTTTGCCACACAAAGCACTGTGCTAGAAGCTGTTGTTTTACTGGTTTACTAGGGGGGAAGGTAGAAAGAAAAAAGCCTCCAGAGGACAGAAAGCCACCAGGAGTTTGCACAGCCACATGAACCAGCTGGGCCAGGTCGCTGGAGCAGATGAACCGGTGCTTCCCGAGTTCAGCTGCACAGAAGTAGGTGTCCGGTATGCAGCTCCTCGCACACCCCTTGCTAGGGAGTGCTGCCCAACCCTCTTCAAAGGCTCCTCCAACCACACCGCATTCCTACACGTGGTCTGGTGCATGAAGAAACCTCTCATCCATCCCCAAAGGCTGTTTTCTGAACAATTATTTTCAGCCCCTCTCACAGGCAGAATTGTTACCCTTGTGACTTCTGTCTGAAACAGCTTCATGGCAAGCCCCAGAGCATCTTATCACAACCTTCCCCTGTTCCTCCTTCCCGATGGCTGCCCAGGCAAACCCTTTTGCTCCTCGCAAGCCAGGCACCGCGAGGCGTGCCAGCTGCCCCACAGAGGGGGGATTTAACACCTTAGACCTCACTTCTTTGTTTTACCATCAGGCCCTGTGGTTTTGTTTCCATTGCAGGGATAACAAGCCCCAGGCACATTTAGGAGGTAAAACATGATATGTGGCCAGCTTTAACGCAACAGTTTAGATCCCACATCTTTCACAAAGAAGCATGTGATGCTGGAACATAAACATCTAAAATTTTAGGGTTTGGCATACAGGGAATCAAAAAAGTTGCTTCTTTACATTTGTCTAAAATCTTACCTTTTTCTCCTCCACTGTCATTTGCTGCAGCACAACTTACACTGTCAGATGCTGAAATACCTTTTCTGAGGTCTCCAGTACAACAACATGCTGAGCAAACTGGACTTGTCTACAGCACCAAAACAACCTCCAACTCTTCTTCCTCCTCCCCTGGAGGGAGCCTTCAGGTACCTATATAACCTGACCCCGCAGCTGGCAGCTGTTGGGGATTCAGTTCCAGCTGGTGGAGGTCACAGTTACCACCCCAGAAAGGTGCTGGCGTCTCTGTGCCAGGAGGGGATGACCCTGAGCCAGAGGGCAGCGGGGGAGCACCCTGGCCCCAGAGGGATGGGACTTCTTCTTGCTGTAACTCTGCCCACCTCCTCTGCAGCAGCTGGAGCAAAGCCTAGCAGGAGGCATGGTTAGTCTACGTTACCTGATCAGTAAAACCAAGTAGATAGGATGGCAAACCATGACCGGCACTGCGCAGGGACGTGGGTGCTGGGCTGGGAGCAGGGCTGCTGTGCTTTGCCAGGCTCATGGGTAGGTGTGGGGCAGCTGTGGGTGGGTTTCCAGAGCAGCCTCACCTCCACAGTGGCTCTGCTGAAGGGTCTGTGCCCTTTGGGCTTGAATGTCCTGTCATGCTAGGGGTGTGTGTGTGGGGTTTCTACTGGGGCAAGGCTCCCCCAGAAAGCAAAGGAAGGGGGGGAGAGGGAGGGGCTGGCAGAGGGGGGGGCAAGGCTTGCTATTGCCTGATGGGGAGGGGAAAGCAGGAACGTCATCCTGCTGCGGGACAGAGGGTGGGATGCTGCCTGCTGTGCTCCCTGCCGGCTCTCGTGCCTGAAGGATTTGCAGAGCTCCTGCCCCGTTTAGATCGGGAAAGCTGTTGTACAAAGCTTGGGAATGCCATCCGTTTCCCACTGCTGAGCAGGTGGGCTAATTAAATAGGCTGTGCCATTAAACGGTAATGAAGATGCATGGACTAGAGCAGCGTGATAGCCTCCCAGCAGGGCCCAACACATCAGAAACTGCAAGCGCTTTTCCACTTGCGCCCAGAGAGAGCATCCTCACAGAGCATCCCCTGCTGCCACCTGCCACCGGTGACCGACGGCCAGCGCATGAGCAGCTTCTGCTGCCAGCGCTCGCTTTGGCTCACTGCCTCTTGCAGGCTGGTGGGGATGGAGATCTGGGGACATGTGCGGTTTCAGGAGGACAATTTGAACTCTTAGCAAGGTCTGATCTGAGGAAGGCTGTGATCAGCCTCACTGAGGATTAAGCCCTTCAGGCTAAGCATGGACACCTGAAGGATGGAAGCACTCCCATGTCAGTAGCCACACCAGAGCCCCCATCCCCCACCTCCCTGTGGCCAGGCAAGGGCTTGTTCCTTACTTTTCATCTGCCTGCAGGTCATGCTGACCAAAGCTGTAACATAACCAAGAAGGAAGTCAACAGAATCATGGGGGAAGAAGAAGAAATTTCCGTAAACACCACTGGCTGCTGCTAAAATTAAATGGGAAGGGTGCTGGTTCCTAATTTACTATTCCTTCTGTGATTTCCCGTCTGCTGGGCTCGTGGCTCCCTGGGACGGACGGCTTTCCGCAGCAGCTGTTCCCAGAGAGTGGTGAGCTGACATTGCATGGCATGTATTTTCAAAGTTATTTGGTTTCCCCCGTCCTTGCACGCTATTTAAGATAACACAGGCGAGCACTGCTGAGAAACCTCACGTCTAAGCACAGAGCAGGGTTGGGATGCTCTCTCCCCTCGCCCTGTTATGGCTGTTTCGGCCACCTCAGCTGGGAGAATAGACTTTTCCCCTGCCTGAGGAGCAGCCAGCTCGGCTCATGAGGTGATGGAGGAGGACAGCAGAGCACCCCTGAGAGCTGTGCACCCCGCAGCGGTGCCAGCTATGCCACCAGCTCTCCCAGGGGGAGCTGCACATTTGCTGGGCAAGGGTCGGCAGAGGAGAGCAGCCCTGCTACTAAACCCAAAGGCAGGTGACCCAACCTACATCTTGCTTCACTCGATGGTTATCTGGCAAGTGGATTTCAAAGGCATTTTTCACAGGCTGTTGCCTCCCTGAGGTAGTAACTCAAAATCCAGAGCTGCCAAGGACATGGCGTTCATCGCGTTGTTCCCTTGGCTGCAGCCCTGCTGCCTTCCCTGCTGAAGGAGCCAAGCTCCTCTTCCAGGAGTTAACGAGAAGCTGACTACTAATAAATCAGCCTCCCAGTGCTTCTCAGTGCTCCTTGTTGGGCCTGGGCAAGTGGCTGCAGGATTTGCACCAGCATCACTGTGGGGGTTCAACCTGCACTGCTGGTTTGGGGCAGCACTGGGGAGACACCACACTGGGGAGACACCACACTGGGGAGACCACCGCTGCAGTCTCAGCACAACCCAACTGCTTCAGCACGGATTTGGTGGAGGACCTACCAAATCCATTCACATTTATAGCAGGGAGAAGCACGGCCACTGCAGGGCTCTGAGCACCTGCAGGACGCGTTTGCAGGAAGCCGGGCTCAAGAAAAGCCAAGCCCACAGTGGGGTTTCTGCTCTATTTATGGGACTCAACTTACTCAACACAGGTTCCCAGCCTCCCTGCCACTTCTAGCCCCTGGCCAAAGGCAGCTGCCTGGAGATGCTGCCCACAGCTGGGCTCCTGCAAGCCCCCCAGCACAGGGATGCTCCGGGAGAGCCGGGGAGCTGTGGATGGGGCCAGGGGCTGTGGGACAGCCTGTCTGCCTCTGACAGCTCCTGCAACCCATCAGAGTGGGACTGTGCCAATGCTTCCACCTGCTCATAGTCCCTGTTTATTTCAGAGACTGGCTTTCCTTCTCCTGCCATCTTCATTTTACTACTGTTAGTAGTTACAACCGAAATAGACACGGATGAAGCTCGTGGCTTACGGAAGCCTATTTATGCTACAGGAAGGAAATCCCGCAGTTGTCTCAGTTTCCCATGCAAAAGATTTTTCCCGAGCTTCTACTCTGGGTTTGCCTGTAATGGGTATAACATCCCCCATTTTTCCTCATTTTAGGAAGCACCCCAGAAATGTGCAACCTCTGCGTTTGCTGAACATCTTTCCTCCTGGGCAGGGTAAGCTCCCCCTCACCCTCAGGCATCTCCTTGGGGGGTCCCGGACTGATGTGGTGCTTCAGAAAACTGCAAAGCACCAGCAGCTGTGGGAGGGCAGAGACTCCCCCCTCCCCCACCCCCTAAGGAAAAAACAACAGCTTGTTCTCTACCGTATCATTTCCTTGGAAGTTTCCTTTTGGCCTATGTGTGGGACGAGTCTGTTCAGACCATTTCTGACCATTAAAATTTCTCATATAAAGCATTGGTGTCCTGGACCAGTGGGGACTGGTCCAGCCCTGCCACTGCTCTGCTCCTGGCCAGCCTCCTGATTTCAGGGCACCTTTTTTGGCCACAAAGATCCCCTGATGGGATGCATTAAGACAAGAAGAAAGCTGGAAAAAGGCATGTTTTCCAGCGTTGGTCCTGGCACACAGCCCCCAGGCAGTGCTGCTTTCCCCCAGCCCTAACCCCACACCTCCATGTGGATGCAAAGCCAGGAGAAAGACTAATTGCAGACAGTGTTGCCAAGAGACCAAACCTGCCCCAAACTGTGCTGTTTTTAACATCTTCCATCCAAGAATCTTGCATGTGTGTGACCGAGGAAGGATTTTTACCTTCCTCTCTCGGTGTTCCAGGTGGGATAGCAGGTGACCCACAGCGTGAGCCAGTCACTGGGGGCTGCCATGAGCCGGGAACAGCAGCCGGGCTTGCCACCAGGATTGCTGATTTCCAGCTCCCAACACCCAGGGACCTTGCGGCTTGAACCAGCCACAGCATTTCTCCACAGCGTTTAGTCTTCAGGGTCAGAAGAAGCCGGGTGCTTGAAATCCCCTCCCAGTGCTTCTGTAAACAACAGCAGAGAAGATTAGGAGGGACAGAAAATGTGGATTGAGGACAAAAATAAAGCAAAATCATAAAGAGTTGGGGTTATTTTGGATAAACAATATGTGAAGGCTGGCCACAGCTCTTCTGCTGTGCAGAGTCCTTTCCCATGCATGCCTGAGCTGCCCCTCCCCGAGCTGGGCTCTTGAAGACCCAGCCAGATGCAGAGCTGGCCAAAAACCATCAAATGAGAGGTAGGTAAAAGGACCCCGGCTGCACTCAGCACCCAAACCCAGCCTCCAGCTCCCCATGCTGCTGCCCTCCCGGGGGTGACAGAGAAAGCCAGGCCTTGGGGGGTGTTGCTGCAGGACTGACCCCTCCCAGCCAGCCACTGGGACCCTCACATGCATCTCCCTCGTCCGATTTGGTTTTATGCAGAAAAACCTCTGCGGGCATCCCTGGCATGCTGGCATCAATATTTAGAGGTCATCAGGGGTTTGGCATGCCTGGAAAAGGCAGGCAGGAATATGTGGAAGCTGCAACACCTTCCAGGACAACCCATGACCCAATTTAGCCAAGCCTTTGGTGAAAATCACTGGGTGTTTTTATCCAGAGGCATTTCTGGACCTGGGCAATCTGGTCTGAAGCGACTTGCTCTGGTGACACAGAAAAGGAAGCGATTGAAACAGTGAGACGTGATGTGGCAGCAGTACCCTGCCTTAGTACTGAAGTTAAAAATACCTTCAGCTGACTCCCCACGCAGGTAGAAGAGACATCATTGAGACTGGGACTGGGCCAAGGCAATAGTTCACTCCTCCTCTCCTGAGAAAATTAAATGAATGGCAGTCATAGGAGAGCCAAGAGCAAGCAGAGCCTTTAGCTTTTCACTCAACAGGTGATTTTGCACGTGACGGAGACTTAATTTCCATGCACTGGTTCAGCCCAGTGTCAGAGGAGACATCTGAAGGTCTGGAGCAACCTGAAGGACACTAGTTCTTCTGCTGCTTCAGAGCTGGTGACAGCCCTCCCCCAGCCCCCTGCACCCTGGCAGCGCCTCAGAGAGTGAGCTGGCGATGCTGGGTGCAGTTTGGGCAGAGAGGACAGGCAGCACTTCGTGCACAACTTGTTCACTGACCTCTTGCCATGTGGCAGCAGCCCTGGTCTGAAGCCCACCCGCACACCTATTCCTTGGCAGGTGCCACCCGCCACCCACCCATTCAGACTGGCATGCAAGGGAACAGAGGGATGCAGCTCAGCAGCTTTCTGGAGAGGTGTCAAGAGAAAGCCAAGGTGTGTGAAATCCCCTGGAGTTTCAACGAGCCCAAACTCTCCCTTGACCAAGTGATGGTCCTGAGGAAAAGGGACTCAACCTCCTGACTCCCCTTTGGACAAAGCCTCACACCAGCGAGGCCGTGGTAGAAAGGATGGTGCTGGGTGCACGGGTGATGACTTATTTTGCTGGAGAACAAGGACCTTTTCAGTCTTTGGGATATGTTCATAAGGATGTAGCTCTGTTTTTAAGATGACGGTGAGAGCCGCTCAAAGCGCTCAGCTTGAACCAGCAGGGAATTAATATCCCTGACAGAAATTCCTCCCCTGGGAAAGCCGCCCTCAATGAAAACCCAGCTTGCTGTCGTTTCACGGCGTGCAGCAAGTCGTGTGCCCACCCTCTGGTGCTCAGCCAGGGCCGGAGCACAGCTGACACTGCAGCAGGGATGTTGCCAGCTGCAAATTCAGGTGCCGGTGCCCTGTGCAGGCACAACAGGCACGGCCGTGCCCAGGGACAAGGTGCTTGGCAGAAGCCTGAGGTGGTCGCTCCTGCCTCCAGCCCTGGGATGTCAGAAGATGCAAGGGCTCTTTCTGAAATCCATGCAGGCTTTTTCTGCTTGCTCCTGAGCCCTAGATGTGGAAATAAAGAAAAGATTTTGTTCATCGTCTGGGTACCAGGTTGCAGGGTGATTATGCCTTAAAATGTAGTGAGGGAGCAACTGGCACTGAATCTGGCTCTCGGAACGCACCTGGAAATCAATTCTGTGCACACCTGTCTGCAAGGAGGGGCTGCCCAAAGCCTCCCACAGCTTAAATCCTGATTTGGAAAGAAGAGACCCCCTCAGATGAGCATGGAGGAAGTAAACAGCTTGATGGAGTGTGAACTGGCTGCAAAGGTGCTTTGCTGCACGTAGGCACTTTCCAGGGCAGAACTCGGGTAGATAAGTGATCGTATATAACCAACACTTACGTATGCAATGGGGGAATCTTACTTGAGGTCCTATGCCTTCATATGCCACAGGGAAATGCAGCAGGGATGGTAGATGCTGGTCCCCGGATCCTGAATTAGGTCAGTGGAGTTGTAACATCTGGCGACGTAGCCGCTTTTCTGCGGGAATTAGGCACAAGCGCCGCTTAGATGCTGAGACGTAAATACCCTGAGATGCGGCTGGTGGATGCTGGAGGGTCTGGGCATCTGTGCTCTCCCTGCAGCCAAGGGGCTCGGTGGTGGCTTTGGGGGCCTGGAGAGGAGGGAGCCAGTGGTCACCCATCACACACCCCTCTCCCAGCTGGAACCCCGGCGTTCCCCGAGGGCATTGCCCTCCCCGGGGGTGGCTGCCGCGTCAGCCATCTGCAAGGCATTGCAGCAGCACAGGAGGAATCGCAGCAGTGAACGCAAGCAAACTTTCCCCAGGAAACTGGGAGAAACTGCCAGTAATGAGGCAATTATCTGAAAAAGCTTGAGAGCTACCCAGGAGCTCAGGAAACCCAGCTTAGTCACGGGATGAGGCCATGGCCGGGGGGATACCAGCTGCTGAGGGACATTCCCGTTCACCTTGCAAAACCAGGGCCAGCTTTTTATATCCCATACAGAAACACACAGTGCCTCTACATAAGCTCATAAAGACATAGAGGGCATTGGTCTTGATTAGCACTTTTAGCAGCTTTAAAAATCCTTGGTTTTCCATCATGAGATACCTTTACAAGGCAATTAGGTTTTCCGTGTGGGTTTTTTTTTTTTTTTAAGTGCACAGCTGCAGCGAGTCAAGTGGTCCCTTCCTGATATCTTGCGATGCTCTAGCTGGTCTGGGCTGCTCCACGTGGCTCTGGATGTCAGACCAGTTTAGTTCAGGGTTTTTTCTTTGCCACTGCCATCGGAGCCACCCAAGGGGCACAGAATAATTCAGGTGGGAAGGGACTGGGGGTGTCTCCGGTCCACCCTCCCGCTCAAAGCTCAGGGCAGGGTGCTCAGGGCTGTATCCAGCCGGGCTGCAAAACCTCCAGGGATGGAGCCCACACAGCCTCCTGGGCACCTTCACAGCCATCCTGGGGCCCCCTGAACTCACTGCCCTTCATTGACATCCAACAGATACGGGGGGGGGTTGCAGCATCCACACGTGGTCCAACAAGTGCTCAGTAGACGAGGATAACCCCTTCCCTTGACCTACGGGGCCACGCTCCTGCCCACAGGGGTGGGAAGCTGCTGGTCTCCATCACTGCCAGGGCACGCTGGGGGCTCGTGCTCAGCTCCTGTCCCACCACCCCCAGGCATGTCCCACAGAGCTGCTCCCCAGCCAGCCCCTTGCCAGCGCCGCTCTCAGGGGTTACTCCTTCCCACTTGCAGCACTTGGCACTTGTCCTCGCTGAGTCACACACAGTTCCTTTGGGTGTTTTTTGAGGCCAGATGTGACATGTGCCAGTCTCCATCACTAGGACCAATGAGAGTGGCCAGCCATCTCCATGCCCTCAGGTGCACATGCAGCCCAGCTGCTCAGGCAGATGTGTACGGGTCATGTTCTCTCCTGGAAACCCAGACTTGATCCAACTCCTGAGGCTTTCACCAAATGGGACCCCCACATACAGCCAGGACTATGGATTACAAATTCCGGCGCAGAAAGAGCACGTAGAAAAGGAACTGAAATCATTGACCAGGAAGGAGCAGGTGTTAAGCTTTTCTGGCCATGAAAATTAAATTTCTAAGTAAATGGGGCTGGCTGTTTGCCTGCTTTCTCCACGCAGCCGCATTTCCCTAGCTTCACATGACTGGGGTTCGTCCTTGCAGATGTAAAGATGGGAAGACAGGTAAACCTGGAATTTTGGAAAACCAATGTTAATGGTAAGAGCAGATTTTAAAAGGAAGATTTTGAGGCAAATGGAAAACTGATCAGAGTAATATGAATCACATGCCAGAATGACGACCCTGGTAAGTGCAGAAGATGAAAGAGAAAGTGGAAGCACACCTATTGCTGATGCCCATAATGATCCTCACCATTTACAACCACTTCATGACTTCATAAACTGGCCTCCTCACCCATATCAAATGAAATCCCCTGGGCTTTCAGACATTTCTTTCTACTCTAGAGCATCTGTCTTTACAGACAGAAATAATTCAGTATCTTTTAAATCAGTGTCACATGATTCTCTTCCACAGTTTCCAGGAACTTCTGGGCTATCATTTACCACCTGCACAGCTACAGAGATTGCCTTTTTGTTGTACCAAAATCTTGTGATCTGACTTCATTTTTTGGCTGCTTCTTTCTCCGTAATAGACTTACTTATTTAGTTAGTTCCTCTGCATTTAAAACAATATGTGACCTTACCTCTGGCCCTCAATGCTCCAAACAAGTGACTTTTACGGAGTGTATTTTCAATGGAATATTTTTCTTTGCTTTATTAGAGCTAAACCTCACCATGCAGATTTCCCACCATTCTACACAGCAGCACATCTTCTTCACCATAAGCAGTTACTCACAGATCTGAAATGTGGAAGTGGCAGGCAGAAATGCACTGAAGTTAGAAAGGGGTTTGGTTGGGGGTAGGGTGTCGCTGGGTTTTTTTGCTAGTTTATTTGTTTGTTTAAAATCACTGCATTTTTGGACATCACCAGCTACCTTGTGCCTCATACCCACGACCATTTCACTTTTGCTAGCTACAGGCATGGAAGAGCTGGACAGTCGAAACTGAGTACGCCTCAGAATAACAGATGTAAGGCAAAGGCAGTGCGCAGAAGAATTTAACCGGCATCCTCTCTGATTAATTAGAAATCATATCATTAAACTGCTTTGTCTGGACCCTGGGGCCTTTGCCAATGCCAGGAGTGCCATAGCTTCAGGTTTCAAACTTCTGGCAAATCCCAAATGTCATTCCCCATCCCACTAGTCTGAGGCTGAGTGATGCTGTGGACAAAGCACACAGAAACAAACAGTGAAGCAGCTCGGTGGGTCCACAGCAACTTTTCCAGATGCTGAGGTTAAAAGATGCCCGAGTTCTCAGGTGTGGGCCAGCTACAAGTTTGTGGTCCCAAAGATGGCGATAAAGCTGGAGAGCCATGCCCAGTGGAGCCAGAGTATCTCAGGTGTAACCACTGTGGTACCAGCTGGATGGCAGGATATTTCAAGTGTTTTGCTTGCAGCTCACACCTGAGGAGTGATGGAGAGATCCTGAGGACTCCAGCAGGATGCTGAGATTTAGCTGTGGGAGCCAGAACAGCAGCAGCAGCAACACCCTTTAAACAAGAAACTCACTGCACCATTAAAGGCAGTATGAGCAAGACACGTGGAGTCATACTTTAAAAAAAATCATCCAGGATGAACATTCAGCTTGTGATCTGCTGCATCCCAAACTCATGGCACTACAGCTCTGCTATGCCCCAGCTCAGCACCAGGCCACCTCTCCCCATGGGCCAGAGCCAGCCTCAGACAGGGCAGCTGAGCAGCCCCTGTGCCCAGCAGCGGGAGAAGGCAGGCGGAGAGCTGGAGCGTGCCAGGAACAGCCAGGAACAGGAGTGCAGGAGGGCTGGGCGCCGCTCACCCTGCACGGCCCTTACCCAGCAGCTTTGCCTTGGTGGCCCCTTGCTCACTGAGCAACAAAAAGCTCAGCACAAGGAGCTTTTGCAGTCAGAGTGGGAAGAGGAAAGATGGGATGAATGGCAGGAGGGGACAGTGGGGAGGTGGAGGAGAGGAGCAGGGTGGGTGGGGAGGAGGCAGCTACATGGGGTCTTTTCCCACTGGCACATTAGTCGCTGCAGGAGCAGGAGAGGCCAGGGGAGGAGGAGCAGCCACAGACATGGGGTAGGCAAGCAGGAGACAGGGGAAACAAGGGCAGGAGGAGGAAGAAAGTCCTGGAGGTCACCAAGCTGCCCTGCAGGGAAAGGCTGGCAAAGGGAAAGCGGAGATGTTTTTCTAAATTGCCTGTTTGAGAAGCCATTAAAACGCACACCTGTGCACATCCTTGTAATCTGGGAAAGCTTTTGTTTTTCCTTCATCTTCCCCAAACCTGCTGAAGCCACCGTGTAGGGAGAGTGTCAGTACCAGTGGAGGCATTCCTGCACATCCTCACACAACTTCAGGCTGCGCTCAGTGAAAGCCGTTTGACCAACGGCGAAAACCCACCTTCCTGAAACAGGAACTGTAGCACTAAATTCAAGACACTTCCCCACTGCACGCCCGAAGCCTCTCCCTCCAAGGCACTGGCAAGGTCTGCTGAGAGCCAGAGGCTGCAAAAGCCCAAGGTTCCTCCTGCTGTTGTACAGAAAAGGAAAAATAAACCCTTCATGAGACTGTAAACTGAATTTCATCAGGCAGAGGATGTTGCCACCTGCTGCTTAAATAGGGGCAGATGTTAGTTCCCTGGGGTTTGGGTCATTTCTGGGGTTTGAACTGTTTTCTAGCCCAATAAACCCGCGGGTGTTGCCTAAACTCCCGAATTAAGAATGTTAGATGAGTATGTGCACAAAGTTTAGGTCGTAGAAGGGGGTAGCACTGCATGTTCCCAGGACTAACAGCTGTGCTTGTAGCTCAGGTGTCAGCAAATCCTCTTGCACTGTACTGCTGGCAAACACGACAGACCACAGAACACTTCCTTCTCTGCACTTTCTTCACTGTAATCGGGTTTGCAAACCAGGTGGGCTACCACAGCAAGCAAACGTCACCTGCAAAGCCTTCAGAGGAGCCCAGGGAGGTACCCAGCTGCCACTTCTTCCCTGGTGCCAGTTAGGACAAGGTGCAAATCTTCGGGGACAATGAGGATTGTGACTGGCCAAATCCGGGGCACCCAAAAGCAAATTCAAGACAGGAAGCGCTTTTAAAATTATTTTTAAAGAACTGTAACAAGTGCATAGCCTAAAACGGTAAGAACAGGTGGTGAACAGCTACCTTTATTTGCAATTCAAAGAATGAGGTTGAAGAATTGAGCATTTGTGCGGGACTAAACAAAAAGGCCCACGTTTCCACCAGACGGTGCCTTGGCAGTCAGAGAGAAAGGAGGTAAAACCAGCCCAAGTTGCTCTCCAGGCAGAGCCGAGGCAGCAGCAGCGTTGGATTGCTGTTGGATTGCTGTTGCTCCCGGTGAAATGCCTCTGGGGAAAGATCTGTTATCACAGCCACCTGGAAGAAAGCCTCAGCAGCAGATGCAGTCATAATGCTGGGGAAGGAACGGCAGGACAGAGCTGGGGGCAGGGCTGAGCAGCCAGTCCAGTGCTGTGGCCGGGAAGGGACAGCGCATAGTGACCGTGCTACATCTGTTCACCAGGGCCAAGGGAGAAAAACCCCACCGGGGTTTGGCACACAGGAATGGAGGTGCAAAGTCTTGGGAATCACACCGATTCTGTCTGAATCTACCTTCTGGTTACTTTCTGTAAGGTGTCCGGACAGGATGGAATTACGCTGCTGCTTACTTCTTTTCTTGGTTAGTTTTCTGGGAGTTGAATCAGCTCCATGCAGGCTCTGACCCCCCAAAGCAGCAGCAAAGAGGGAAGGCGAGGAGCTCACACTGTACCAGGTGGCCACTCAGCCATGGGAGCTGCCCAAACCCATTTCACCCATTTTGCCAAACCCTGTGCCTCTGCCTGCATCTCCTGCAAGAAAGGTGTTTTTGCTTCTGCAGGGAGAGGTGAACCTCCATTTTTGATGGAAAACTAAAGAAAACTACAATTTAGGTGACTTTCCCAAGTTCTCAGAGGCCTTTACTAGCCAGGTGAAATCCTGAAAGCTGTCAGCACAATTCTGACTTGACGTGTATGAAGCGAAGCCTTCCCCTTAGCGAGGAACCAGTGGTGTGCTGGTGCTCTCACACTGCTCCAGATAATCTTTGCTAAAGCCCGCAGACCAGGGCAGCTTTTGCTGGGAAGGAGAGGGTGGGATCATATTGTTTCTGAATTTTAACCACCTCTCCTTAGGCATAAGTGAAGTTCAAATCAGCAAAGATTTCGCAACTTCACCACTGCGCTTGCCTTGTGAGAACCATATGGATGAGTCAAGTCTGGCAAGAAGTGATTCAGCAGCTCCCAAATGAGAAGGAAGTTATTCTCAGGTATCCAGACGAACTTTCGAGAGCAGAAAAGGGATTCCTCTTACCTCTCAGTAATCTTGATAAACTACAAAAAAGTTGTGACGTGACTGTTTTTTCCATTTCCTTTCACTGGTTTCCATGAAGATTACTGCTAGCAGAATAAGGGGTGGGGGTGGGGGCTGGAAATCAGAGGAGCCCGAGTAGCAATGCTCCCTTAATAAAGCAAAACCACAAGTTTTATCTTGACTTATGTGGTCTAGCTGTCCCAGGGCAAGCTGAAAGATGATAGTCCATTAAAAAATTGCTCTGGCTGCACAAAGTGTCTTGGCTGCCCCAGAGACCTCTCTAGACGATAGCACGGAGGTGATATATTACAGAAAGAAAACCAGAGCTGCCTTCCCAACCATGAGGGGAATGACTACAGATTTCTACTTGCTTTCCAATGTCAGTCAGCAGTTTCTTCTCACTGTATGGCTCAAAAATCTGTTCCCTCCAACATCCACTTCTAAAAGCTCATGAGGAGAAAACAGGGTGCAGCACACAGGGATTATTTGCACCTACAGCCTCTGCAGCAGCACTACCTGGCATCCCAGCCCACTTGCAGGTCTCCCAGTGCAGTTGCTGGGCTGCCCCCCCATTGTTGCAGACGCCCTCCTGCTCAGGCAGGGATGCCCCAGGCAGCTGTGGATACCTGCTGAACGGACCAAGCCCTCCAGGCTCACAGCTCTGTATCCTGCTGACTACGGGAAGGGAAAGACCCGCTTACCGTGCTTCCTCGCTGCTGTCCGTAGCTGGAGACGGCCAATAAACGACATCAGCAAACCAAGACGAGAGCGACAGTGCTTTGTTCCAGCATCAGCAGGTGGTTAGATCCAGGCGCAAGGGAGGGATCCCACTCACCCCCTCTGAAGACGACTTCTGCCATTTTTACCAGGATATAGCGCGCATTGCTAAAGATGAACATTCGTGACTAGTTAGAAGCAAAAGAAGCTGCCAAGAGCAACAGCTGAGTAGCTCCTGGGAGAAGTAACCATGTGGCAACAGAAGGCAGGGGTGGTCAAAACCACAGCGCAGCGCTTCAGAAGCGCTCCGTTCCCGAGGTGTTGGTACGGGGAGCTCATTTCAGGAGGAGCGACACAGCAGATCCCGGTGTCTGGGGCTGGCTGTTGCGATGGCTGGCCACCAAACCCGCCAGCCACCCGGCAGAACAGGATACTCAACAGAACATGGCATGAAGCAGGCATGGGTTCTGGAGAAGGGAATAATTGCCTTGCTGAGCCTTAAGTGGTGTCAAGTCAGGAAACTGAGATCTTGGCAGTGGAGAAATGTAAACTGCATTAAGACAGAGCTGTAAACGTTAAGGTTAGGCTGGCAGGAAACCCAAGAACCGTAAGCAAAAGCAACCCCAGCAGCTAGGCCTCAGGGAAAAGCATCTCCTTACCCCGGGCACCTAACACAGCCTGCCCTCACCACCCAAAGACAAAAGAAGCTTGACAATGCGGCACAAATAGGGAGCTGAACCCACTGCATACTGGTTTGCTCCACACCTTCCGCTTATTCCCAAAGCATGAGCTGGTGATCCAGCCCAGTTCTTCATTTCCTTATTGATTTATTCGCACCGAAACCTTTACAAGCATTAATATTTAAGCCGTTTATATTTAAATCAGATTGAGGAGTTTCTTGAATCAATGAAGACAAAACCAGTCCTCAAACAATTCTGAATCTCTTCTTTATGCTTACTCTGGAAATTAGAAGGGAAAATGCAAATTGCCTCACACCTTGGGATGCCAAGCTGAGGAATGGTTTCGGTATTGCTTCAGCAGCATGGCCGCGAGGAGTATCTGGTGGTGCAGCATCACCTGAACTCCAGCGGTCCAACACATGGCCACTCGAGCCAGAAGGGGCATCAGCCGGTCACTGACTGTTCAACAGGAAAACCGTGAAAACTGGAAGAACGACACCACTCCATCAAAACTTGGCACTCCGTATTTCATGCTGGCAGCAGTAATACTTGCATCCAGATACTTGGGATGCCGAACCCAAATTGTGGTCAGCCACATAAGCAACTCAATATGGGAATGTATTTTACATCAGAAGGAAGTCCCAAGTTTGCAGTCTTTGTTTACTTTTCCATATATAATAATATAGATGCATTTTCCTATCTAGCTCTATATAGAAGTAGATATACCAAGAGCCCCATACGAACGTAGATGCTGGTTGCCCCTTCAGCAGGGCTGCTTGAAGCGGCATGCCTGACAGGACCAGGATTATTTTCTCCTCCTCGCTACCCCTTTAACAGACCACCCACTACACCGAATTGAGATCTTCATTCTAAAACACAGCAGCAAAATTTCAAGACTCACGACTGCCTGAAGACTAGGCCATATTATTCTAACTACTGTTACAGAAACGTGCAGCAAACGTATGGAACTGCTCTTTAACACCTCTTATTCTGTGCCTCAGTAGAGCAGGTAAAGTTTCACAGCACCTCGTGAGGAAAACAAGACAAGTCTAGTACTGCCCACTGACATCTGGGTGCAACAGGCTTCTGACCAGCTAGCACACACACCACGAAACCTTTGCTGCATGTTCTGTTGAGTTGTGACACAAATACAGAGAAATTTAAGTAGCTATTTATTAGCAAGTAAAAGGAGTTTTGACTTTATAGAAATAACACACTTAAGATTTAGTCAGTGGAAGGAAAAAAAATCCTGGCCTCTATCATAGTACCTCTTTAACTTACAGACTTCTACTAGCTACACAGCTACGAAGTTGCAAGCTGCACAGGTTCAGGCCTACTAATCTCTATTTATTTTTTTATTTATTTTATACCCCCTCCCCAGCTAGAGAGTGTAGAAAGTCTGAAAAAGAATTCTAATTTTTGGCAGACTCTTACTCTTCTGGTGCAGCCCAAACCTACCACAAAAAGCCAAAGCATTTAAGAAACAAGTTCAGAGGTGATAAAAGTCTTCCCAAAAGGACAATGCTCCATTTCAGAAAAGAACTCAGAACATTTGAATTCTATATGCTCTAAATTTTCATTCAAATACAAATGCTATGTTACAGTTATCTATGAGCCCTCATACAAAAGATCTAACACAAGCTTATACTAGTATCCTATTATCCTGAGTGTGTGAGAGCTTTGAGACTCAGAGTGGGGAGAAAGAAGGCAAGCATGATTAAAGTAAGTTTCCTGATAAATAAAATCTCTATTTCAGAGGGAACTAGAATGCTAAAGCACTAGCATGTCCACAGGCATTATATCTTGAGTTTTGACGAGTCTGAAAAGCAATACAGAATCTGCAGCTCCTGTCCTAGATGGTAACACTTGCCTGGTCTTTTCATTCTTCAATTTACAGAATTAAGTATCAAAATAAATTTACCAAGGGGGTGAGGGGCACATGCAGGCAGTGTACATCCTCTGTGATGTATCAAAATACCAGAATTTACAACTCTGTTCACTTGAAAGGGAAAGTTACATCCACTTACTGATAATCAGTAGCTTCTCTGAAAAATAGATAGCCAGTCTATTTGAAACGTATTATAAGGAGGCCTTTATACAGACTACTGAAAACGTCTTCATTTCTTCGGGAAGCTAGCTGAACAAATGTATTTCTGATAAACATAACTCACGTGAAAGAAAAATGAACAGAAAGAGTGATAGCAGGAGTACTACAAAGTAAGACAAGGGACATGTCAGGGAAAAAAAAAAAAAAAAGAGACATTCTTCATCATTCCACAAGTAGACATAAAAAGTCGCCATCAATTTTTTAACAATGTACACTGTTACATTTATTAGAACTGACACAGCTAAAAAGACGAAGAGCCCCAGCCCTGCCCAGAAGCCCAACAGAAGTACCTAAAGAGGCTGCGGGAAAGGGATGCAGCACAGCGCCTGCGGATGCGGGGTGCCCTCTTCTGGGCCAGACAGACCAGTGTTTCGCAATTCACAGCCGCTGAAACCGGATTTTTTTTAACAACTCCACAACGCATAGCTATTTTCTATACCTTAAACTAATTACTTGGATAAATCAAAGAGACGGGTCAATCAAGTCCGGCAGAAGAGAGAAAGTTCAGACATTTCCCAGAGAAGAACTTGGCTGTTTAACTCCTTCAAAATTCCTGACACAGCAGCGTGTTACATCACAACATTGTTTATTATGTGACTTTTTACAATACAAACAAAAATACAGAAATGCAGTATATGAATACAGCTAAATGCAAAATGGTGATGTTTTTCTTGAGGCCATATTCCCATTTCTAGTAAAATAAAGAAAGACTGCACACAGGTAGAAACAGGTTGGTAGTTAACTCCACAATTTTGCCTAGAAATGACCTATAAATGCGTTTTTCCTGCTACTTACCATAAAATGTAAAAAGGGAGTTAAAGGAAAGTTTTACTCACTGGTTCCTACCATATGAAAGAAGCTATATTCTATTTAGGAGGGCCAATATATGGAAAAATATCTAAATTAAATGTTATTACAAAAAATGAAGCAGTAATGAGATCCTTCTGGCTAAAGAAGTTACTAAATGAGAATAGCATATATTTAAAGAATCCAAAACATAAAAGGGTTGTTATAAAAAGCTTAGGTGCACTGTAAGCCTACAACTTTTGTTTTTCCATGTGTACTTTTAAACAATGGAAGTGTCAAAAATAGGGTCAACTGTGTTAGACTAAATTACATTATTGTATAATGCTGCACTGAAAGGAATTCCTGTATTATAACAGAGAAGCATTGTTTGCATCATATTATGGCAATTTATCCTCACTAAAAACAGTCTAGAGTCCTTGCATTTTTCAATATCCTGTAAACCGTCAAACCACCAGAACATGATTGTACAACAGTAAAATGTTTTCTTTTGCATTAAAATGACATCTGTTTTAAAAAAGGAAGAGGGGAAAAAAAAAAAAGGTACTTAGAGCTGTTATTTTTCCAAGTACACAACACCCTAGACAATTCAAGGCATCTCATTCTCCATCAAAATTAACAAAAATATGTCATGCTGTTAAATCCATTACTATGGATACAACTGGTGCAAAATTGGTCAAACGGATCCAACAAACACTGATGTCCAGGCTGGCGTATTGGCAACTAATACATAACTGGTGGTCAAAAAGATGCATTTAAAATATCTTCCCTTTCTTCTTATTCTTTTCCAAGGTCCTAAAATGATATATATAAAAAAGGCTGTTAAACAACGCGTACATGCTCTAATCTTTTTAAAGTAATGGCTACTGTACATCTTTTAATATACATTTTATAAAAGCTTTACTGGTTGCAGTACAACATATGAAATTTATTATGTACACAGTACCTGCACTACATGAAGTCAAGCAATGCATTTATCACTAGATTTCCCCTTCCAAGGGCTAGGAAAACTTAACACTTTCATTCTCAAAGCTTCAACTCTTCATCCTTCAGAAATCTGATGCAATCTAGCTTTCAAACACAAACATTTTTTGGATATGTATTTAGACTAGTTATGTATGGATACAGTGTTTTTGCAGACTAAAATCTGCTTCAGAATAATCTTCCCAATATTTCTAATACATGTTCCTTTGTAACTCAAAGCAGTTCCAGATTTTTCTTGGCTTTTAAGTGACATTTCCATCGTGGCCACCCAGCACTGACCGTCATTACCACAGAAACTGCCTTTTAGCAGAAAGCTACCAAACATTTACTTTGAACTCCAGGACAAGACTTCAAATTACCTGGAAGAATTCTGTTGTTCCAAAATACGCTGTTGAGCTTCCCAGTTTGCTTTCTCATCCTCAAACTGGCGACGCTTTTCCTCTAATTCTTTGTGTTGTGCCTCCAAATTCTTTTTCATTTGCTCGTGGCGTCGCTGCAGCTATAGAAAAAGTTATGAACAGTCAGTAAGTGCAGAAAACACAGCAACTTCTGGAGCTGTAGTAACAAACATCAGTACGATACTAATGCAAGGAAATAGAGGATTATGTTTTCTCTTCAGAGAAAGTAACTCTTAGACCAAAACCTCTAAGGTTATAGGCACTGCCAATAACAGAAATAAAAGGGTATTAATCCCACAGCCTCATTTTATACTTAACAGAAAACACCCCAAATGCTGCCCAAGTTACAAGCAGGGAGCTGTAAGCAGCCACATATGGCAAACAAAAGGAAATTCAAGAATAATTCAATATTTGCTGCAAATGTTAAGAAGCAAATTGCAGAGCATCTGAGTATCAGTAATGCATAAATTAGCATCTTTGACTTTGTGCAGGTGAAAAAAACCCCAAACGTTGATTTCATCCTATAATATTAACTATATTAGGGATCTGTTTGAAAAAATATTAAGTAGATTAATTTATTCACTAAAGAAATTACTATTGGTATTACTGAATACTAATAATACAAGTAACATACTAATAAGAATACATTGCCAGAACAGTGTAAGTCTCTTCTGCAAGTTGATGGGACAGATGACAATCAAATATGTTGTATGTGAGAATGGATCTGTGTGTATGTGTGAACCACTGTAAGTGATTCCTTTTGTGCGGTGTAACATGTTTCTGAATTGGGTTAAACAAAACTCCCTCTTTCTTTACTCTCTTGCAAATTCCTCTCTTACGCAAACCCTTCAAAACATATTTCCTTTTACAGATTTTTTTTTTTTAAATGCTTTATACTCAGCAGTGCTTATTGTCTACTTTTCTACATTTAGAGAAATACAACAGAAGTTTGAAGTCATGAATGGTGAAGAAAAAAAAAAAAGCACTGCATGAACATTTAAAAACTAGCATCACAGGATGCGCTCAGTCAAAAAGTCATGAAGTATTACATGCAAAACAAGATAGGTTTCTGTTTGGTTTTCATATTACAAGTAGAGTGTGAAGGCCAGAAATATAAATGGGTTCAAAAAGATGAGAGAGAGAAAATGAGGAAGGATAAATCCAGTGACTAATTAAACACAGTGATCCAGATAAAATGCTTAGCTTTAAAACCCTCAAATTGCTGAATGGTGTATATTAGCATTTATGCCCTTATCTATATGTTTCTTCAAAAGAAAAAAGTCTGGATTGATACTTTTTTTTTTTCCTCTCATCCAGTATGTCTTGCCTCCTTATAATGCCCAGGCTGCCAAGCATTTCAACATTTCAACCATCCTTCCAAGTTCCCTCACTTTCCCTCAGATCTGGAGCCAAACTTTCCTTCAGGAACTTTGACAGTTTTGAACTTCTCTATTAGGCTTCTTATGGGAAGCTGCCTTTTCAAAATTTAAAATTAATTTTCCAGTTAAATATAATTTTACAATAGTCTCTTAGAAAGATCACTCTAGTTGCTTGAAGGCCATAAAAACAGTTTCACTGTGAGGACTTAACCTGGAGATGACAAATTAAATTTATGTACATTCAAATGACATCAAAATGCTGACAACATATCCCTGTCTCTTCCTTAGTCTTGTAATTCTCATTTAGATGGTTTCTTACAGACATTGTATCTAACTTGTAAAATGATTTTTTAATACGCAAAGCAAATTATCATTACTACATTAGCTTGTGTAAACCATTAAAGTCTGCAGAAGTTTTTAACGCACATGGAAGAAAACATGCATAAAATATTCCAAAGAAGAGGGAGAAAAAGAGGGTAAGAAAGTTAAGGAGTATTCTAACATACTGTGAAAATAAAATGAAAATGCATGAGAACATTAAAATTATGTTTTAAGTTTGGGCGTACACCATTTCAGCAAAGACAACAAGCTGAGAAAGAATAACCGTGTTGTCCTTAAACGTAAAATCTAACTATGGAATCAAATTATAGACAGAGGTTATGTTGCAAAGTCTTGGCAAAAGGAACCATCTCTACACTTGTTCAGCCTCAAGCATATTGGCGTTTAAGACACTTCGATTACCTCAGCCTCGGAGTCCTTCAGTTTCTGAACTTTTTCTTTGACTTTCATCTCAAACACCTGTTCCATTTCCATTTCCATTTTTTTCATTTTGGCTACATGCTCCCTCCTTTCCTCCTCCATCTGTGCCAACGGGCTCCTGCCATAAATCCAGAAAAAGAAGTTAGCTAGTTAGAACTTTTTTTCCTGTCTGTTACATTAGGGCATCTGTAAAAAACAAGATAAAAATGCTGAAGCATTAAGATAAATAACATTGCTGTGTGCACTGCTAGCTTAAATTCAATTTGCATTATTATATTAACTGTTTAGTTAAGCTTTCCTCCAAAAGACACTTTATACAATATATTTTCCTCCCCCACAACTGATTTACATTACATTTAGGGTAACAGAACTCTTGAATTTATATCTTTAGGAGAACCTGGTAGTGGGAAGACAGGAAACCAAAAGTTACCAAAAAAAAAAAGTTAGCATCTTCCAAGTGATCTTCAGGCATCTTTCCTTTCCTTTCAAATATATACAAAAATCAATGGACATAATAAAAATTTTAAGAGCACTGTAGAAAAAGTGTCCCATTTCCTCTAAATCTTCACTGTTTAAAGTGAGTCCAAAGAGTAAGTTAACATTACAACTGTGTTGAACACTGTGGTCATGCTTTTGAAGAGATAGCAACTTTGCAAAAAACAGATTCAGGAACTGAATATCAGTACTGCACGGAAGTGTTAGTTGGAAGACTTTCCTTTAGAAAGCTATTGATAAACTTAATGTACATTATTTTTATAAGTTAGTTATTTTTTTAAAATATACTTCACGGTTATTCCTTTTCTGGGTTCTGAATTTTCAAAGCTGTATAAGCCTGCTATCTATGTTATGGCGATACAGATTTTAAATAGCAAGTTTCACACTAAATATCTGATAAAACAGGATGATTTTTATCTAGTGATGATTGCTACATAGAGTCATTAAGATTTTTCTATTGTTCAACAACGTAATCAAAACAAATCACTGGCCTCCTTTTTAGGTTTTGAGTATGTATGGCTTAAAATGACAAAGCTTTAACTATCATGTTGTTAACAATGAAGAATTGAATATATCTGGAACTGTTATGGTCAACCAGCAGAGGGTATCTACGGCAATGTCAGCAAAAAGTCACTCAGACCAGCAAATTGTAGAGGTAGCAAGCCTAAGCCCTATCAAAAGTAATTTTGTTTTCATTTTAAAAAAACAAAACAACCAACCAAACAAATAATAATAAAAGACCCTAAAACACCCCTGTTCTGTTGTGATTCAAATAATGCAAATTCTAAAAGGAGAAAAGAATGACTAACTTTCAGTGATGGTTGAGACAATTAGCAATGCCTATTTTGATTCAGCATTTGCTACTCATTCTTAAAGGAACAGAGATATCAAACATAGTTAAGATCTGGTTTGACTGTTAATGGCTCATTTTACCCTTCCTGCTTGCCCATTTTCACCAACTAACCATACAGTGAGAGTAACTGATGTCACATCAACTCAAGACCATATGGACTTTTTCCTCAAACACCAGTATTTTAAGGGTGACAACTGGTGGGGGGCAAGGAGGAGGAAGAAAAAAAAGGCATTTCCATTTTAAAAAAAGAATTAAATTGAATCTGAACGAATAGTTGCAAAGCTTGGACAGGTAAGTAAAATGCTGTATAATATATGGAACTGAAACTGACCCTCAGTCTAATGTTTACTTTAGCCCTTTAGCAACTTTTGTCAAGGAACATAAATAATGGTTAAACCCAGGTGAAAGTACACTAATACACTAAAATAAGAAGAAAAATGAAGGAAGAGGTGAGTAGCAGTACTTGTGGAAACTAACCAGCTGTCAAAACAAGACTATTTTCTTGTTGTTAAAAGTGTACAAGTTCTCAAATGTATCTGCTCTTCAAAAATTAACCTAGGAAGTAGATCTGAATAGTGAGGAATTATTGCTGCAGTTTCTACAGAGTTGAAAACGGAGCAGAACTGTCCTTCTGTTGACAAACTAATAATCTAATGGGGATGTCACGCCAGCTGTATTGCAGCTGTATATTCATTCAGTGGTAAAAATCAGTCTGCACAGAAAATCTGATAAACTAACAAGCAAGCATTTACAGCCCAGAGCTTTACAACCGAGGTCACAACTGGTTTTGTTAGGTCATCAGTATGTGACGTGGGTAAAAACACATCATCTTGTAATTCAGGATACAACTATACAAGGGACTTGAACAAAAAGAGAGCTGAAGGAAGACCACCGAAGACATAACACATTTAATAGTAGGATGTATGTTAAAACAGCCCTCAAAGTTAATTGGCAAAAATAAAAAATTATTCTAGATATGTGCAACGTGGAACCTCTGCGAGCCAGTAATAAGATAAAACCATGGAAAAAGATTAAAGTAACTAATTTCCCAATCCAATGAAGTGCTGTAAATCTACAGATAATGATGAACCTATGGATAGAAACTGGGGGGATTTCCCAATTTATGCACTTCTGCTTGAAGTTTGACCAAATTTGTTTGAGGCTTAGCCAAAAAGTTTCTAAAAGAGAATGGGTTTTTTACAGATATATCTGTCACTGAAAGTATTTCTAAATTCCTACAGTTTACACTAGCACAGCTTTAAAACAACAACAACAAAAAAAACTGCTAGGGAAAAAACCAATGCTAAGAACGGGATGACAGGAAACTTTTAAATTTGAAACATTAAACAGTGAAACTCTTTTTTGTTTTTATAAAATTTTTGTCTTTAAGTTTTTTGGAAAAATTTAAATGACCACTTACATGCCTTCAACTGTGTCAAATCTAAAAAACAAAAAATACAGAGGCTTAGCTTAGCATGCTTAAATAAAACCACAAAATCAAAAAGCAATAATTAAAAAAGTAAAATCATTATTAATAGATTCCTAAAGCTAATTATGTGCTCCCCCAAAAGCAAATTTTTCACAGTAAAAGGAAAGACTTAAAGCTTGTTATATTTATGTGAAATTCAGTTAGTAAATCACTATACCATGTCAATATTAAGGCAGGTTTGATGTGCAGACACTTTCAGGAATACCTTCCCTAGAATATGCATGCTCTTAAAGTGATTTTTAAATATTTTAGTCACATGAACAACCGCTTGCTCTAAACAAATTTTCGGATACCAATGCCATATCGAGGCTTCTGTGTTCATTTAAAAATTGTCACCTAGCAAAGGACATTGTATGAAACCCCCAGGCATGTTCTTGTGCTACAAAAAGAGCACTTGACGTCCGTGGCCAGCAGAGGTCCCGCCGGGGCTGAGCTCAGCTCTGCAGAAGGCTTGCTGCAATGTCACCGCCCCGGAGCGCGATGCTCAACCCGGCCGTGCCTGGCGTTGGTACTTCACTAACACCAGGAGCGGGGGCGGGGGAATGCTGAAAACAAGATGCTCAGATTCAGTCTCACCACAGATTAAGGTGGGCTTAATAACAATTAGAACCGCTCCACACAATTCTCTAAGAATACAGGGAAAGGGAGTTAGAAGCTGTCTAAGCTAAGTGATTAGAACGACCTGTGAGTTGTGTATTTTGTTACCGGGTGACAGACAGGTTATTGGACAGAGCAGTAGATGGATAAGGCTCATTTTACAGCATACGATACGACTTTCAATAAAGTAAGGTTTTACTTTTAAACTGACTGAAGATAGCAGCTTCATACAGCAAATGGAAAAGATTTTTCACATTAAAAATTTTAAATTTCAGAGCGAATGCCAATTTTCTCACACGTCACACGGTACACACGTGTGAAATTACAATTACCACAGAGTTTGAAGAGACAAGTTATCCATATATGTGAAGACTACCCTTGCCATTTGATTTTTCTAATGGCTGGGATGATGTTGAAAATTTGAAGAAATCAGACGCTAAACCTAAAATACAAAAAGGCTACATAATCACCGAAAATACATGCTTTGGATTGCTCTTCGGTCAACGAGTTACTTGTAGAACAGTCATTTAGAGTTTCACCAAATCAAAGGAGACAAATCAGAGAAAATTATCAACTGCACAGAAGAAATTGCTTCACTTCATCTGCCCAGCATTAGTAAAACTTGTAGCACATACTTCCATTTTTCTTTCACATTTGCATGTTAACAGTATGAAAAACAAAGATCTGCGAAGGTCATAAAAATACAGCTGTTTTAAAGGTGCAAAAAGTCAGTCCAGTCTCCAACAGCTGCCAGTAGGAGATACTTTTGGAGAAGCGCAAAAACCGCTGCATGTACGTCTCTTATGTCTAACCTCCCATCTTAGAGAACAGCAGCGAAGTAGTTTCCAGAGCCAGAGGTTGTGTCCGTGCTTAACAGTACGCTTGCAATACCACCAGACAGCATCAGAGCACGTCTCCATTCTCATATGGAGATACAGGATCTGCCTCTTGTGAAAGAATCAGATTTCCAGAGGACAAGTCAAATATTGCTCCATTTGAGACACAGACGCTTCTTTCAAAAGGCAAGCAGGCAAGCATAAATCTCCTAAGGGGATGCATGGATAAACTGTTAATATCTGTTCGTCCCCCTTTCAATTAATTCCCAGGAAGCCACATTGTTATTAGGAAAATTCTTTCTATGCTGCTTCAACTATGCTAGATCCAACACAATGAGAACACACTGAAGCCAAAAAAGCATGTTAAAGCTTAAAAAACAATGCTGCAACTCAACATTTGGATAAGGTAACAAGACAAGAATAGCATCAGCTGCTTCATAACCAATATATGCATTTAAGAATTGTACTTAAAGTCACCCTGTGTTTGAAGGAACAAACTAAGGAAAGGTTCAAAATATTTCTTACAAGTTTGCAATAGATTTCGCTATCTTTCAAATGGCTGAATCAAACAAACTGCAATCATTTAACAATTCTTCTCTCGAACAAAAGAAAACCTGATGGCTAAAAGCACCAGTTGTATTTATTCTCCTCCAAGATGCAGTACTGCAGTGTTCTGAGAGACATTTCTTATAGAGAAAATTGTTCCAGAAGGCACGTTTGCCTAGAAATATTCAGATGGGACAGCATAGTGATCCGAGATGGCAGGAGATGCAAAAATAAGCATTGCTTCAGAAAGCACAGGAATTCCAGACCCTCTTAGCATAAATTCTAGCTAAAAAGAAAATCTCAGCAAAGCTATCAGCAACTGACTGAGAAGGGCAAATGAAGGACACAAAAAGAGTTTTGAAACATTCTAATAGATACATTTATACAGAAATGCATCTTGTTATGATTGCAATATGGGAATAAAAAATAGATATAAAAAAATCACTGGTTTATTCTTTTACAGAAAAATTCAGCATAACCAGTCCTTAACTGGGGATTAAGTAACAGACCAAGATTGTAGGTGCAAGCTAACACAAACAGCACAAACCAAAAGATAGTGAAAGTGTTATCACTAAAATTCAGATTTTTTTCAAAATCTAAGGAAAACATACTAAGGTTTGGAAAGGTATAAAAACATAGTATTAAACAACACAAAAAAATAAGAACTAAACAACTTCATTTGATATCCATGGAAAAGTTTCACTTTTCAGTACAGTAACAGCAAATAATAATACAGTAAACAGTATAGCAATAGCAAGTCAGAAGTCCTGGAGGAAATGCAGAGTTTTCTTTTCTGTGCTACTAATAATACACTATCACCTCAGCAAAGAGAAAGTTAGCTCCAGATCTTGCACTCAAGTAATTTTCTTCTCTGACGTGCCCACTTACACTGTTTTGTTCTCAAACATGGGAACTACCTTACATCCCCCCCAATCCCCAATTTTTCCACAGCAACTACCTCATCTAGTAATTTTAGTTCTTATGATTCCTCCTCTCCCTCCCATTAACACTGTACCGTTACAAGGAACAGTGTGGCTTGAGAAATGTTTCTCATACTTGCTGTAAGCATTCAGAACCCTCGAGACGCGACTCAGGGACAATATGACGACAACAAACATGACAGTAAGAAGAAGGAACCACTGTGTTATGGATACACGTATTGGAAAACTACCCTTTTTAAGACTTGACCTCACTAAAACCTTACCTAAATTTACATACACATTCGAAGAGTTGATATAACTGACATATACTATTGTATTTTTTGTCAACATCTCGTGTAGGCTCACACTAGACGGAACCAAGTCATGTCCGCTTAAATCATTCCCTCACGGCCACTTTCAAAGCATTAAGGTAGCACAGAATAGACGCTCCTTTAATGAAAAATGGCTTTGTAGCTGTCAAATGGATGGGAATAGCAGATATTTCCATCTAGTTTCAGAGATGTTTTTCAGGAAGAACAGCTGCAATTTGGCAGGTCATTAGTTGAACAGAATAGTACCCTATATTTTGGTTGAGAAAATTGTATTTAAATCTAGTACAAATAAAAGAAATAGTATCACTAATTATTAATTATTTAATCAGTAATTATTGTTGATACAGGAGAAAAATACTTAAGAGTGAGGCTATTCTCAAACAGCATTATACAATGCAGAATAAAGTAGAGCCTACTTTTAAATCTTCCAGTAACTTCATGAGGCTGGCAAACAACTTGCTGTCAGAGGTAATTAAAATGATATATGAGGGTTAAAAAAACAACAAACCAACTGCAACAAAAGACAAAAACCCTCCTTCACTGCAACTCTCCTCTCACAGAAGATAAAGACGTTGCAATAATTTCCCTGCCATGATAAGCAACCGTAGAAGTAGCCAGGGCAGCGTTTCAAAGATGACAGCAGCAGATCTGGATTTTCAAAATTTCAAAAAAAATTTTAATCCTTTCTTCTCAAAAACGTCCCTGACACAAAGTATTGAGCATTCATGCCAAAAGAACCAACAATCCCGAAAGTATATAAACCAAAATAGAAACACTGATGCACAAAAACTTTGCAATAAGTGCCAGTGAAATAAAACTCAAACAAAAATAGTAAATGTTAGATTCAGTCCTGAAGAGAACTCTTACTAAAACCCAGTTATTTAATATGTTCAGTTAAACTAATGTAAGCATTACTGAAATAGAAAAAAAATCAGAAGTAAACAAGAGGTATACAGTGTAAAGACCAGAACTACAGTGAAGAGGCAACTGATGGGAGGATAAATAAAAACAAAACCACTCCCCACAGAAAAAAAACAAAGCCAGAAACCCCACCACACATACACAAAACCAATGAAACACAAACCAGAGCAAAAAGACTAAAGCACAATACAACCTTAACAAGAACTTACTTTGTTAGCTGCCCTTTATTTTTGTTGTTGTCAACACCGTTGTATGTAACAGCTGCCAGTTTTCTGCTTCTGTAGTTCTCATAATGTACGTTATTAGTGACATCCTTCAGGTCCTGCATATGAGTTCTGTCAATAATTGCAATTTATCAGCTTAGTGCACAAATACAAAATACTAACTGAAAAATCAGTCCATGGTAATTTTGCAGATTTACTTAATTTTATAATTATATCCCTTCATTAATGTCCCACTCCCCACAATGTTTCTTTCTTCCACATAAATTACAGCTGTCAAGACAGCAAAGTCACAGAAATACCAGGTTATTCTGCAATGAACTCTCTCAAGTTTGCACCATTCTAGACCTTAATTTACAGGACTCATCTTTGGAAAATTTGACTTCTGTGGATAAACTTGCAAATTTGGAGAACAGATATGAAAAGTGTGTATTACTACTGGAGTAGGTCTGCCAAAGCACATCAGGCAAGAAACAAACAAACAAAACTTCCTAGTTCCTATATTTTAAGTCTGCAAAAGCTAAATGTAAAGTTCAAGACTAAGTTACAAGCACTCATTTCCCATAATAATTTTCCATTGTCAGCCTGGAGAAAAGCAAAGCTTAATGATCAAACTAAGACTTGTTATAGCAGATGTCACTTACTGAACTGCTGTTAAGTATAGGACTCAGTGCCTAACACAACGAAGCACAAGCAGTCTTGCTCTAGACAACTGCAGCACTGACTTTTGTTTTTAAAAAAATACCTACAACTACGTACACATCAGCACTAACAAAGAACTCTGGTTCCTATGGTTTAATCACAATTTTCAAGAACAAGTAATCAGAAAGCAGAGAACTATTTAAAAAAATATCACCACCACCGCTTGCTAAATACGTGGTTAAACAAGATATCACTAAGTGTAAGATATTGTTCACAATTAAAAATATAGGGATTAATATCAACTCACTAGCTCAAATCCTTTATCCTCCAATATACGACTTCAATCTCCTGGACATACCAGAAAACTTCATGTTACCCCCACAGGTTACTTACCTTATCAACATGTTCCTCAGAATTGTGAAATCACAGTGTTCACCATTTTCAACTGCAAAGAGGTAAATTTTTGTTGAGATGCCAACCAAAATACGTGCCCTACATAGAGGTAAGGCTTTTAGATGTCACCCAACTCCTACATTCATTCCAACAACAGATCACTTCCCGCCTTTCCTTACTCAAACAGTACGCGTATTAACAGTAGGACAGCATTAGCAATACATCAATATATCCTACCAGCAGAGTTCCTGTGCTCCCCTAAGCCATATGACAAACCGTACTCCCTACAGCAAAAAAGCTACTGCAACAGAAGCACAGTTTTGCCAGTTTAAGTAACTGTATGGTCCTTTGGAAGCCCTGCCAGCACAGTTGTATAAGGATCAGGCACTAACCAAAGACCTCAGTCTAAATACAGGTCTATCCGAAACCTTTAGAAGACAGACAAGGCAATCTATTTCTCCCTGCCCCACCAAATGAGTTGCCAAGAGTCTTAATTTTTATGTGGATTTAGTCCTTTATTACCTAAGCAAAGGAAGGCTGTATATCTTATTTGATGCATAGGCCTACAGGCCAAAAGAGCACATTGACAGCTGTCATTAGATGTCACCCACTCCACTGTGCCTATCATCCCATTACTGTAGAAGAGGCTGGTACTGAGTGGCATTTCCCAATACATAATGAATTAACACTGGAGAAAAATGTACATCCCTGAACTCTCTGGCATGCAGACAGAGAAGGCAACACACAAAGCTCTTGGCACACGCAAAAGAAAGGCACAAGACAGGTTCCAATATGCCCCTGAAGCAGAGATGGACGTTTTTGTGGGAAGGAAGAAGGAAAACAGGATGAAGGAATTAAAATAACCCAGGTCCAGTGAATCCTACAGAAAAATGAAGCACATATTCTCCCTGTGTGTTCAGCTTGTATCTGCACTCCTGCATTATTTTATCCCATGGTTTTACACAAACTGTTAAGTGGTGCTGTTCAAGATAGTACATGAAGTCATACTCTCAAAAAAGTATCATCTCTGACTATTCTGTCCTTAGCTGGCAGACTCAAAGCCATTTAAAGAGGCTCCTTTTCGTTAGGCTAGTTCTTCCCTTCCAAAAATTATACAATCAATGAGTGTAAAACACAAAGTTTGTTTTAAAATGAAGAAAAGCAGCAGCATTTTGTACATCTCCAAATGCTAATGCAATAGCCTTAAATAAAGCTGGATCCTCTCTGGTGCAGCTGGTTTTTACTTTCTGCCAAACCTCATTTCCTGCCAGACATGCACTTCAAAGTGCTACAGCATTTCTCTCTAAAGTATTGGTCCATACTCTGCCTGTTGGTTGGATTTTTTTGGGTCTATTTTACACTGCATCAGATGTACAGTCCCTTGTTCTTGGAAGGCAGAAATAGCAAGAAAAAAAAAATCTTCCCTTTATTCAATACATGCACACTGTAAGGAAAAAGTTCAATGATCATGCAAAACCAGTTTAATAGTGAGTTTCACTATACAGCATGGTGCAAGGTATGCCATGTGCCATTTTGAAATAAGTGAATAGTATTAAAGCACAGGCAATGGCTGCCTGCAGAACATACAGTTATCTTCAAGCTTCTCTAACAGTGGAAAGTAAATTTAAAATGAGTAATAATAATTTAAGCAAACCCACACCACCAAACATGGAAAAAAAACAACTATCAGAAGTATTCAATTAATTACCAGGTACCTTCCTGTTGCTACACTCCAGCAATTAAGACTCAGATGTTTGGGGAAAAAAACAAATTCTTCCAGACACTTTAAATAGTCAAGCTGATCAAATTAACATTTATAATGCGAATACTTTAGAAAGAGGAATCAAAAAATATGTAGGTTTTGCATGAAGAAAATTAAAATAAGAATGCTAACAAACTGTTGTAATTTAAGTCTCATTGTTAACTGCAGTTAAGTTACTACAGGTTTTACAATTCCCCACTGAGGCTTTAACAGGAATCTGTTTGCAAAGTTACATGTTGCTGAACCTTTACCTTGTTCCAAGTCTGTCACAACAATAAATGTATATTCAATAATTTCCAGACCAAAGCACATTGAAATTAAGCACATCAAACATTTCAAATACAGACTAATGTCTAGTAAGTTTGAAATAGATAACAAAAAAAATCATGAGAAAGCCTTACCTTCTGCAACACCCCACGGGTACTGCCTTCCTCTAACTCTCTTGCCATTGACTTCAATGATCGTATTACTACCTACCACAGCAAGAGGTAAACGGTCCTACAAGATAAAGTATTACTTTAAAAAAATCAAAATTTCTATTGCCAAAAGATACTGAAAGCATGCCTATGTATAAACTTGATGTAAGCTAGTTTGGCACTATAACACAGCTTACCCGAAGTGCAATAATTATGTTTACTGACCTCTGCCTAGTGAAATGACAAATATACACATACACATCTCTCAAATTCCTTACACTGTTGTATTCTGTAAATCTAGTTAAGAAACAGACATTACTGTTATTTAGTAAACTAGGCAGCAGGCAAACCATTTCCTATTTACTCAACTGCACAGTAATTATTTACCAATTCATATCCTCACTGGCTACAAGGCCTGTTACTTTGACTGGGTCTTGTACCCAGTTTTTCAAAGGTTTGGCAAAGAACTACTTGAAATTCTTGTTTTCAGCTGAACCAAAAATCTCTTCAGTGTAACAAGCAACAAAGAGGCCAAGAGCAGCATCACGCTGCTGAAAGGAACAGTGTACAAAGATAAGTATTTTGGACTTTTGTCCTTGCTTTTATCCTGCTCTTCTCCTTTAGGCTTAGCCCCAGAATATCTTTCATTTGTGCTATTTGTGTTTATCTATCCTAGGTGACTTCCACAGTAACAAAAAAATTTGAAAGCCTTTATAGGCTGTTAAAGATACTGAACAAACAGAAGCAAGGCTCAAGAAACATATACAAGATGGACTCCAACATAAAAGAACAAACCAAAACCACAAGTAAACAAAGAAAAAGCCTTTCAACAGCCTGACAGTCCTTTTGATTTTCTTTAGTCATTTGTCTCTATTAAGGTTTCAGTATATCAATTAGTCAGACAGCTATTAACTGTAATACAGACACACTGTGCCACTGCACACCTCTGCCTGAAAGACAGCTCTTGCCTCCTTCAAAGCTCAGAATCAAACAAAATGTGGTAGGTGGAGAAAAGTCAAATAGGGATGAAATAAAAAGAAAGTGGTCTTAAGAGTTTATTAAATGAACATGTGATCTAGTGCTCTTATTCTGAAGTTTAGCCATTAAAGGACTTAAGTCATCCAAGAGTGTCATTCATTGCCTCTGCTGAGGAGCAGTGACTCTTAGAACAGGTTTATATCTGATTTTTATCTTCTAAACATTTTGGTGGGCTCTTCAGTAATGACAAAAAGCTTTTACCGTTCTACCACACCCCCCTCCAGTAAGCAGTTTTTCCAAAAAGAATTATTTACCTTTATCTTTTTAACAATCTTATTTTCTTCTTCATCATCTGTTTCTGGAAATTCATATATTTTAATTTTGTGTTCTTGGATTTCTTTCATTATCTAAAAACAAAAATGTTATTTGTTTGAGGAATTCATACTTTGCAGTAACCCTATTTCTTGCTGCAATCTGATTCTCCCTCCTTTTGTTTGATATGAAAGACCCTTGCATATTAAGGTGACTGAGTTATATCACAAAACTTGCACATGTTTAACACCATCAGGTGACCCCAAGGGATTTATTGGCATGACTACCTCTCCTTAACCAGGAGAAGACAGGATCAGAGCCAGAGCCCCACAGCTAACAGAACACTATCCATCAATACAGCAAAAATGAACATCAGTTTCCTGCAGCAGGGCAAGCAGACATTTACACTAATGGGAATTCTACCTGCACACAGAAAACCTAATACAATACAGCTTAAATTCTCTAGCTAGTTGTGTAACTGAGTCCCTTAAAAAAAAAATTTGAATAGATAACTGCAGACATGCTTCAGCCCTTGGAGTTCTCACAATAGCTACTGCTGTCACTCCTATTCTTTTCCATTTCTAGCTCACCTGAGCATCAGTTGCTTCAAGCAGAATCACCTGCCCATTTTAATAGAGCTTGTGACTGATGGACTGACTCTAGCAGTTAGCTGTGTTGAAAAGTATTTGCAAGCAATAATGAAAACTTAAGAATAACTGACAGCGTCATCAAAAATGAGACTGTGCTGTTTTGGTGCTTGATTTGCCTGAAGGCTATTTTCAAAAACAAGCTGATTAGTTTTCCAGAATTTTAAAACGGAAAAGTATTAGACCATTAAGCCAACAGCTACACTGCAGAGCCTTGGGGAATATTTCTGGTTCATGGGTTTGCACTCTTATAAGAATGTAAGTTCCCAATTCACATAAGGACTTATTTTCATTTGGGAAAGTCTCCCCTATTTAACACCAACTCACTGATAAAGCTGCTTATATATTAAGAAATATTCTGCGTTCTACCATTTTCTCCCTTCTTTACATAAAAAGGCCTCCTAAAATGCAACCAAAACAGACTTCAGGACTACAGCACCTTGCTTAAGCTCCTCCAAGGAAGAAAATGTCCTTCCATTTTCAGTCTTAGATCAAGAGTATTGCACACAACATCTCTTAATACCAACTTCTTTTCAGACCCTGTATTCTTCTAAGCTAGGACTGAACACAGTTCAATAAAACAAACTTCATGCCTTGTCTTGTCCTTTTCTGGGTCCTCCTTATCCTCCTCATACAATACAACAAAGCCTAAATGTTCTACTCTGTTCATGTAGTTGAAATAAAACATAAACCACTTGGAGACAGTAATACCAAATTTTTTCTACAAAAGAAATTTTATCAGTTGTATCAATGTTAGCATTGTATCACCGTCTTTAAAATACATTACCGCAGCCCAAGACTGAGCAACAGGCATACTGATTCTGATCTAATACCTGAGGCATCTTTAATAAATATAGCGCATCAACACAAAAGTGAATACCACAATACAATCAATACTACTGTGATACTGTTAAATAGCTTTTTTTTTTTTAAATCTTTTCAAGCACACAACTTCTGTTTGGCACCTAAATCTTGAAAGCTCCCTTCCTCCCTGACTGATTTTTATCTCAGCAGTGAATTATTTCACCTGCCAAGAAACATACTAGACTTGAAACCTCTCCCCCTGAGGATAGAAACAAGATTATTTCACCAAGAAATATAATTAAATCTAGATATATAAATTACTTAGCTTTGCTGTCTCAAGTTGTTGCTTCAGGGTTTAAACTTCATATGCAAGAAGTTAAATCTCACCATTTCCATAGGGGCCTACTTACTAAATTACCCCATGTTGTAAATATTAATCTTTCAGCTCACCTGTTTTTTAAACTGTTGGCATTCCTCAGGTGTAAGTGTGTCTGCTTTGGCAATAAGTGGAATGATATTCACTTTTTCATGCAGGCGCTTCATAAACTCTATATCCAAAGGCTTAAGTCTGAAAGACAGCATTAGAGCTTCGCAATTTATATTAATTAAACAAGAATGTACAAATGATTTGAGATTTGTCCTGACAACTACCCTTAAGACACTGATTTGTGAGCGACAGATGCTTGAATGAAATTCAGAAGGCTACCTGCGACTGCTATAGGAAATCCCCCAGAACTGTGCAAGCCCAGAGGGTAAGTCGTAAATTAATATTGCTAGAAGTCATGAGACCACTGCTAGCTGAAATTACACTCATTTAAGCAAGTAATAAGAACTCTCCTATGAAGGTAGTAAAGCTTGTGTCATTAGCTGGAAGACAGTCCCACTTAAAGCCTGGCTGGTAAGAGCTTACAGTTGTGAATGATGCTCTGTTCACATATGCAGTTTCAGTTTCTGGAAGTAATGTTTATTTGTATGCTTCTTCCTGAAAGTGGGCTCTGAGGTTTTGGGGTTTTTACTGTCTTTAGCAATCTAGTATATAAACTCTGTGGCCTATGTACAAATGAAGTAGAAATATCTAATCTGTAAATCGCTACGTATAACAATAAAAACATTATGAAAGTGGGTGACTGACATAAAAACTAAACCACCCACCATATGGGTATATAAAACCATTGACGTGGATCAAAGTGGTCAATATTTCCTGCTTGATAAAGTAAAGCCACAGAGGCCGTGATGCATTAATGCTTCAGAATTTCAGCGTTTAGTCAGGCTTAAAGGAGTCATTTAAAGGACTCAAGATTATTTCTCTTCATATAAAAGAAATTAGGATTAGGAACATTAAAACCAGATTCAGTTGGTACTCAAATTTAGCTTCTTTTCCAAACTATATGTAAAAGAATAAATAAAGTGTTAAAGAATATACACTTTAACATTTCTACCTGTCACTGAATTTCTCAGCTTCTCAACATGTTTCTGTTAATCTAGATGTGCATTAATGTTATTTACTTAAGAGCACTGGTTTAACTATCTATCCATCTCAATACGCTTTCCCTCTCCTCACTCCAAAAAGCTACCCAGGGCAACACCAGCTGCCGGGCAGTTGCCAAAGCAGAACGTCCAGAATGACGACAGGGCTCACCTCAAGGTCTTCAGCTGACAGTGTAGACTGAAGCAGGAAGCCTTTACATGAGGAGCCTAGCGTTGCAGAAAGGCTGCACATTATCACCCCATTCCCTTACCTGCAAGGCTCCTCCAGCCCCTTCACTCTCTCCCCGTAACCACCCCCATACCAACTAACTTATCGATTCAGATGTTTATGTGGATACCAGCTAAAAACAATGGGATGCGTTAAATTGAAGGACCTAACCTGCATAATTTTCTTCTTTATAGATTGCAAAAAGTAGGCTTTTGTGAATGTATGAAGTTATAAGGACAAATGAAGTAAGTACACCTACAAATGGCTTTAATTCAATGTAAACACTATCATGCATTAAAAGCAAAGAGTACATTACTCGATGGGTTGCATGTGCTGTTGGAAACATGACTGAAGACTGCACCACTACAAAAAACAGGTAGGAAGCAAGCAATGCCCCTTCAGAGAAGACAGGATCTTAAGAAGAAATGAATGCTAACAGCAGCACCCATTTTTTCTGTGCTTCATTAATTTCCTTTAATTAGATGACAATTCCAAGCATTTACTCCAGTAACTGAAAAACATTATGCAAACCCAGCTCAACTTTACAGGCCCCCACAAGAATAACATGAAATACCCGTGCAAGGAACAAATTTTTCCAGCTTTTTAGCCTCACAAATTTAGTGACCAAAACTTAATTTAACTGAAGTATTACCTTTATTTTTCCTTACAATTTGCACCTCCCAATAGTTTAGAAACTTTAAATGGGTAAGAGAGAAGTGTGGAGGGAAGACAAAGGTTTTTTTGAAAAAGCTCAAAAAAGATTGACTAACACAAAGAACTGATCATCTTCCCTTTATTTAGATAATATTTTGATTTTGTACACTAGTAAAACAGTGTATGCCAAGGATTTAAAGCGTTTGCATTTAAAAATTGACATGCATGCTGAGCAAAACTGACATTACAAACATGCATGTTGAACAACAACAAAAGATGTTTCATTAAGGCAAGTCTAGAAGAACAACTCTTCTCCACCCCTCAGTACTCCTTTCCAAATTTGGAACATCTCTGTCTAGCTCAAAATGATTAGAACCATTCCAACACTAGCTACAGAAACTGAGCATAATAGCTGGCATTTTTCACTGCCTGAGGAATATTCCTCAAAATTCCTTCATCGCTCTCTTCAAGTTTTACTACTTTTGACACATACAGTAGCATAGGCTACTTCTCTTCCTTCTGGTTTTGAAGGTATAACTTAAGAGTCTGACAAATTTGATCAGCTAGACAATGGTTGCTTAACATCTTATCAATTTCAGACACAATCAACCTGCATCTAATACACCCTGGAAATGCAGTTCTCTCTCTCTACCACTAGATAGAAGTCTGATCAAGTTAAAAACTAAGCAGGGGTGGAAGATTGCATAATAATTGAAAAAAAAAAAACCATAATGCCTATATTGGAATTATCACTAGACAAAAGATTACACCCCAGGTGAATTAAAGCGTGCAGGAAACTTCCCATCTTCAATTTATCATTAAAGTCAAAGGGAAGGAGGAAGAATGGAAAGGAAAAATCCTGTTGCTTCAAGTGTGAACCAGTTTCTCCTCCTGATCTGAACAAAAGATATAGATCACAAACATACATGGCACTTGCGAACACCTCTGTAATTTTAATTGTTCTAGTACTATTTTCCTTGTCAGATAATTGATGTGCAATCATGTTTTCTCGTATTCTAATTTATGCTTGTCTGGCTTGCTGATGTTTGACAAGCCAAAGCAAGCTCATCTTTGAAATTAAGGATGGCCTACAGGCCATTAAGAAAATTCTGTTTGGAACTTTATATAACTAAGAGTGCCAAATTTGGATGTTTATCCAAGATAAAAGACAGAGAAAGAAAATACAATATACACTAATACGAACCCATGTCCTGAAGGAGCAATGAAGTATAAACAACACTGCACTCTATTATCTGGCATCTGACGTCTGTTCACTCGAGATTCTGCATTCAGGTAGTCCTCAAATTTACTGTCAATGTAGTCGATAACTGGCTGCCAACTGCAGAGGTTACATGAATAAAAACCTGTAAGTTATATCATTTACGTAAAAAAGTCTGTCTTTGCTAAGAAATAGATGTACACTATTTCCCCATGGCTTGCCTTTTTTTTTTTTTTTTTTTTTTTTTTTTTTTTAATTAAGACATTCCAACACAGCACATTTTAAGTGACCAGCTCCTCAACATACATCCAAGTTACATAGCTCTGGAGATACAATCTGTAAATTCACTGAAAAACCCTTTCAAACATAATTACCTTCATTATAATAGCATTAAATAGAACACTTAAGAACAGTAGCCAAAGGAATTCGCTTTACTGGTCACATCTTGTGACAGTACAGAAGTTGGTTCTGCACACTGCACAAACTGGATAAAGAGCCAAATGCTCCATTTACTTTAAAGGGAAAAGCTGACAGCATTTCAATGGAGCTATAAAGGTACTTGGAACTACAGTAGTTAAGGTTTTAAGCTAACTGAAAGAATGTCTTACCAATTACTATTATCCACAGCATCGCCAAATCCTGGTGTGTCAACTATTGTAAGTAGTAACTGAACACCACCCTCCTTGATTAAAACTTTTGACTGCTCAACCTGAAAAATGAATAAGGCAAGATTAAATTTTTAGCAATTTTGTCACTCATCATAAACACCGGGAAAAGCAATCCATGAATAAGTCCTCTTACAAAGAATTACTAACTTTTCTGTTTCAGACGAATACTGCATCCATGTTTTGCTTATAAAGTCTCTATAAATTGAAAATCATTAAAGAGAAGAGTCATAATTTAAATAAAGTGATAAAAGAACCCATCTAAGTAAATAGGATACCTTAATATCTTAACTCCTGTCAACAGGAGAAACCCTAACCAACAATACTAATGCCAATATAAAAAATAAAAATATATATATTAAAAATACTTACATTCTGAGATATCCAGACATTCTGATACAGCAGGCATTACACTTTGGAGTAAACTTTGTCACTTCAAAGAAAATGACAATTTTCAAAACTAAACCTCCCCCCAAGCATCTTAGATACTACATTTCTAGTCCTGTTAATGTGTTTTTAAGAATACATTTATTCTTCAGCTAGTATAATGCTTGGGAAAGGAATCATAGAAAGTGATGGTTTCCTGTTACAAACAGATTGATATTGGAAAGTAATATAATCTAGCTGCAATCTGCTGAGCTAGACCTCATGTGACCATAATGGATTTGTTCCTGTTAGCTCAGGTCACTGATGGAAACCTGGCTCAGAAGGCAACTGCATCAGCACAAGGCACGATGTGAGATCTGGGCGTGGGAATGCGTGCCTCAAGTTGTGACCACCCATCGGCAGCACAGCTCAGTCAGCTTGCAGTGAGCATGACGTGTTTAATCTGTTTGATAACATGACACAGACAACTTAGGCTGAACAGCAAACTGACTGCTACCCCTTTCTTTCTGCCAATACCTCCTTAATTATTGGCAATGCCAACGTCAAGCGTATCTGCTTAAGAAAGTGCTGTACAGCACTGTCGTATCAGTGTGATCCACAGTAGCAAGAAATTACAAATTACAAACTCACGTGAGCACGTTGGCTCTTGCCAACTGCTCACACATTTAAACAGTTTTCCCCTGATATTAAGACAATATCTATTAAATCACTAGTGATGCTGTTTTCAAGATATGGATTCAAGAAATGAACAACGGAAGCCATTTATTCAGAGCCACACACGAGTTGGCAGACGTTGATGCCACCTGGTTGCACATTGCTCAACATTTCTTAAGTCTCCTGAACCCTAACTGGAGGGAAAAAAGAAAGTTAAATATAACCAGGCGAACACCCACAAGAACATTCAGTGAAGAGTTATCAAAGTTTCTACTCTGAAAGTAAATCCTATCTGGATGGTCTCTTGACCAGCTCAAGATCTGAGATTGTATCAACGCAGCTCAAGCACTTGCACATCCCTAGTTATATAGGTGAAACAGACACTCTCACAGCCACACCTGAACATTGTTACAAACACTTTGCAATCACTGGTTACGTGATGCAATGTCAATCTACAAGATAAATTAACACTCTACACAAAGTCAAACTAAATACCTCTTGCACAAGCAAAACACTGATTCCAATTCAGGAAAAGAATACACAAAACCACAGAAAGCAGTAACTAACTGCAAAGAAAGCTCCACATTTAATCTCCGAGTATGCAGGATATTATTTTTATCTGCTCAGCACTGGGGATCCTATCTGAGCCAGATCAATCCTTTTTACTGCTAGGTGTCAAAAACCTAACTCAGCTACACTATCGCTGTCCAGAGCATGCAATTGTCACGAGCTGGTTCTTCACATAACAAAAACACAAATACAAAATCAGTAAAGCAGCTTCATAAAACAAAGAGTCCCCAGCCCCAACACTGGTTTACCTAGATGCTAGTCTCACAAGAATCCAGGTTGGGGTGGCCTGGGGTTGGGGTGGACTTCCAGGCCACCCAATTCAAACCCCTACTTGAGCAGGCTTACTGCAAAGGTTAGGAAGGTTTAAAAAAAAAAAAAAAAAAGAAAAAGAAAAAAAAAAGCCCCAGTACACACACAGCCTGAGACACCACCAGGCTGCCTTTTCATTAACTGTGTAACTCCTATCTTTCTGAAAGCATCCAGTCCAAAACCTTGAGAACCTAGGAATACATGCAGTGCTTTAAAAACTTAATTGTGATGAATGTAATTTTTTACCCCTCAAGGGTTCTACAGAGAAATTTTATTGAATGCCACAACGCACGACAGTAATCCCCAGTCACACAGTCTACTCAGCCAAGAGTTTACTACTGTCAAGTTTTAGCACACAGATTAACTTCTGATGCCTTGTATTCTTTTTGCTTTCTTGCATATAGTAACTACAATGCCCTCCTATAACTGAGCTCTTTGCAAGTGTTAAGAAACTCCTAACGCTTTCAAAATATTAGAGATGGTAATGTTACGAGCTGTACTCTTGCCAAGTGCTTACAAGGTATCAGCTTTATTCTCCAGCACAAAAATTCCCAAGGAGAATCTTTAAATTATTAAGTACTCACAGTGGAATGCTTTTACAAAAGCAGCAATTAATAAACCATTATCTTGAGCATGTGTTTATAACAAAGGAAAAGGAAGGTCGGGAGATACTCAGAAATGCCACGCCAAACATTTTTCCTGATTCTGTATGCTTGTAAAATTTAAATGTGGCGAATTTGTGAAGCCACCTTCTGACAAAGGTGCAGTAACTTTTGCCTGCAGTAACTGAATCTCTGCAGACAGTGCTAATACCTTACTGGGTGGTGAGGATTTAAATTTATTCTTACTTTCCATAAATTCATGTAAGTATCTTGCTATCAGAGCAGGGTTTTCAAAATCCTACGGAACAAGAAACATTAGTTGATCAAATTAAATATCCTATGCTTGTGTTGTGGACAATCAGATGATATCCACCGTATATTGTAAGTGGTAGAGACTATTGGTAAGAGATAGTAGGTGAAGAACCTGCCGTAAGGCCTCTGTAAAGTTGCATTTTTCTAGCCTAAATAGATGTGTCCATACATGGTCAAAGGCACAGAAGGCAGCAACATCTGGAAAAGATCCAGAAAAATTACTGTAAAATAGTGTCATTCATAGTTAAGAATCCAACTGCATCCTATCATCTGATTTACAAGTATTCCCAAGGGATTAATAGAAAACATTAGTTCGAGTCCTGGAATTTAAAACGTTTTAATAAAAGTCTCCTCCAAACAGCCATTTTCCCATGCACTCCAGTCAACTGGGTCACACTGATCTCCTTGGCAGTTACAACACAGCATTCACAACATGATGCTTGTTACAGCTTGACTACTTCTAATGGATTAAACAAGCTCTTACCATACTCTAAGATAGTCAAATAATGTTCAGAGAAAATATATTTCATACCCCATCATTTCTGAAGAAGTTTCCTTTAAATTCATCTGACATCAAATCACTTACTACTAACCGTTTTTCTGTTTTCCATTAAATTAATACAAAGGACCTGCCTCACAAAACAACTTGAAACTGCAATTGTTTTCAAGCCCAAACCAGTTTGTATTTATCTATGCGAGATCTTACACAGTTTCTGATCAGTAAGTTATTCTCACCACATAGAAACAGGTGATTACCACCACCAAGACTTTAGAATGCTCTGGTGGCTTGTCTCATCTCTACTCTACAAAACCTTTGGCATCCTCAGCTTAGACAGATTTACACTGGCAAAGAGTACAAATCCCATGTGGATCCAAATAGCAGCTCCCACTGTTGGTTCTTTGATTTAATGCTTGACTGGAATCACCTCCACAACATACACATTTTATGTTTTTATTAAACCCACTAGATTTTCAAGGTTGTAGGGGGAAACAGTTTTATCCTCACTTAGACACTGACAATTAAATAAGACAGTTTCAGTTTCCTTCTTAAAATGCCATGCTTACCGATTTTTCATTCAGCACAAGTAACTGAAAGCAAAGCAACATTGCACTACAAGTATACACAAACAAAAAACCCCTCAGATAAGAGTAAGCAGTAATTTCTTAGTGGAAGGTGGTCTTGAAATGTATTTTATTCAAATCATATTATTTTCTGAGTCATGACAGACCCCAGTACTGAAAGTAGTTTTGGCTAGCTCTTGTCCACCCTCAGGCTTTAGCCCACACAGTGGATGTAGGAAAAAATGCAATGGCTTTTCAGCCAGGGCTCTGTTCAAGCCCTGACCCCCTACCCTACACCTTAAAAAGAAAAAAAGAAAAAAAAATTAAGTGAAGCTTAACAAAAAATATGGGGGTTGTCTTCAACCAGTAGATCAATAAAAATCAAATCACCTCTGAAGAATTCAAAAGGTCAGCATGAACAGATCATCTAACCTTGCCACCTAACAGATGAAAGTAGTTAACTCTGATTCCAGAAGCTATGTGCACAGTTTTAGTTCAATTTTTCTTACACTGATCCACCTTTAGACAGGGCAGCACTGAGTTATCTTTGAAAGATGTCTTGTTATTGTTTTTGTTAGTCTGTATGTAAATTCTTCCCACTTTTCCCAATCTAAAAAATAAAATTAAGTCTTCCAATGACAGGGAATCCAACACATCATTAAGTTATTTAAACTATAATTCAATGAACATAACCTGAATTAGTTTAGCTTCCGCTAAACCAATGTATAATGAACAGTAATGAATGGAATCACACTACATCTCTCTTCCAATAAAAAACAGGTCATCCTCCTACCTAGTTTTCCAACAGGCACTGATTATTTCATATTATTCATATTATACCAGAGCTTAACTATTTGCACACCTTTTCCATCCCACTTAACATCTCTTTGAAACAGGTACATAAATTCCACCTTTCTAATTCAAATAACGGTCCAATGCCCCTGCTAGCAAGTTTTAAGTCATTTTGTCAGAGTTGCTATGCTTTTATATTAAACCAATAAAACAGCTTAATAGACATGACCAAAGCTTAGAGAAATAAGCTCAGAATGTTCAAAAGCTTTCTTCCAAATTAAAGGATTGATATTCCACAGCAAATGCATTTTGTATTAGTATTCAAGATTGATGCTGAGCTGACAAGCAACATCATTTAACCTTCTTAGTATGAGCATAACGTTTTCCTGGCCCAATGGTAATTATTCAATGTTTTGAGATTAGATTAAAAAAGCCTTACCCTAAACCCCTCTAAAAAACACAAACCAAAAGCCCCACAAACCAGTAAGGTCAGTGGATCATAGCACTGGAGCAGTTATTTGATTTCATTGAATAAAACATTTGATTTTACAGCTTCTGTTTAGCACCTCGCATACCCTCCTAACTCAACACAACGCTTATGACCACTCTGTAATTGCAAAATCACTTCAGCCACAGCTGAGGTGGTCTGAGGCTGTCATTTTGCAGCTGGAAGAATTGGGCTGGACAACAGAAGCAATGCTGAGCACCCCCGGTCCTCATCTGTACAAAGTTAGATTATTACAAGCTATATTCATGAAAATCTTAAACAAGTGTCTAACGTGCATCAGCAGAGATGAACAGAGCTTATGCATCCTTATTCAGCTGCTCAGCTGTGGAGGCAGAAAACAGCCCACTGAAATATAATTATTTCCTATGCTACCCACAACATTATTTATTTATTTCTTCCTATTAGGTGTGGAAGGTGTTTCCTATTAGGAAATTTCTTTTTTCCTAATAACATTTTTAATAATACAAAAAGCATGCTCCTTTTCTTGAGAGAAACATATAACTGATCAGTAGCAAATTATTACACAAAATGAATGGATCAACTTCAGTTTTCCAGCCTGACTAAATAATTCTGTTGTATCATGTACTTGCAGGAACATCTTTTTTGCCTAAGCACGGAGTCTAGTACTTAAAAGTCAGCCAGGTTCACCCTAGCCCCTGACAGGTTTCAGAATAACAACTTATAATTAGAAAATGCACGACAAAGGATACAGGCTGCAGAAGACTGGTGGATACTTTCATACCTTATGTCCTTACACTTACGTCAAATCTTTTAACACAGTTTCTAAATGCCTGCCTTAAGCAGTCAAGGGGGTTAGTGCACATCTGTATATTTCTACAGATACACTCAGTATTTTTACTGATAATAAAACATCCCATTTCCAAAGAGAACTGCAGCCATATAAGGTTTCTAAAATACAGGCAGCATGCAAAGTACTTGACTTCAAGGTTCCCACACTTCAACAGACTACCAGTTTCAGAACCTGGAAGTTTTGTATTGCTAAGGTACACTGAAAGACACATTGAGCCTTTCTTGGTGCTTCACATAACTGCTAAACTTACTGGAAATACAGGTGCTTATGTGACAACTGGATCACCTTGCATTACTAGATTGTAAGTTACTTCATTCAAGGTGCAGTTTTTTCCCAGACATACCTGTACAGTCTTTTTAATTCTGTGTGAAGGACCTGGATACTCTGGGGAATACAATTCTGTTAAGAATAATGAGTTGATTAATGTTGATTTTCCCAGTCCAGATTCACCTGGAAGAAAACAAAACAGTGTCAGTAAAACCAGGAGTATCACAGCAGGTATAAACATTTAGATCTATATTTCAAATACTTTTCAAATGTAGTACCTGAAAACATGCACTCCGCTCTAAGGCTTTGAGAACCTGTCATGTTTTTGAATTTCAAGGAAAACCATGCAAATCCAACTGTCACTGTTGGATTCTATAGATGTTCATTTTTCTGATCACATTAAGGATTGAGTGCATTTAGCTCTTCTCCATTGCTCCTGTTACAACACAAAGATGATATCACCCCACGTTAAATTTTATAAACAAGCTATCTTCCTGGTATAACTTCCTAGCTTAGCCTGCTTTGGTGTCACAATATCTCCTTTATTTCAAGTATTATTTGAGAGTCTTATCATCAAGGAGGGGAAAAAAGAAAGGGGGTGAGGCCGGGGGTGGGGGAAAAAAGTGAAAATTAATTCAGTCTCACTACTAAAGCTACAAGAGCTAAAATGAAGTTTCAGAACTGTGGTTTGCCTGGGAATTCTGTTGTTGGGGCAGGGGAGGGAGATTAAAAAACAAACCAACAAACAAAACCAATTTGTTCATCAGCAATAATAAACCAGCCTTGCTAAAGAATCTGGAGGCACTACTGCCACAACAATCCAAGCAAATACAGTTACAAGTCCCCACAGCAAAGCTTACCCCCCATTTACATCTCTACAGAGACAGGAGCAAGAATTTCAGATCAACTACTTATTACAGTATTTAAAAAAAAAAGTTGCTTATTTTTCTACTGTAAAGAATCTACTTCAACACAGCAATTCACACTGGCAACAAGAACCAAGGAAAATAAGCATATGAAAATGATGTTTTCTGTTTAAGTTTTCATATGCAGTGCTGGTAGTCATTGACCTAAACAGTCATGCAGGAATTTGCTCTTAAGCTAACAAATTTGGGTGCAAACTATATAGTTTCACTAAGGGAGTAGAATGAGCTGCACTGCCCTCGCACTTTGAAAAGAAAAAGCCTAACCTGCTAATCCCTCCATTCCCAACAAATAATGGTTGATTTAAAGACTAAACTCAGAAAGCTTCAAAACTGAAGTGTCCTGAGTTAATGCAAGTAGTAGAGAGCTACAAAACAAAGCAGTTACAAACCTCAGCAGACAAGACCTTGTCTTGCCTGTAATAGCCAGCTCGATTTCATACACAAGCTAGCTTATACACATCAGCCATCTCAATTACAATGGCACAGCACAAGGTCTCTGCAGCACGGAACAGAGCAATCTGATTAGCTATACTGTAAACGGATTAGCAGCTGATGAAACATTGCAACCAGAGCTCCTGCAGGCTGGCTAAGTTATTAGTAGCGCTTGTTCTTCAAACCCCACCCTGTCCAACAGATGAGCTGGCCCCTGCTGCAAGCAGGCTCTGGCTACAGCAGCCAAAGAACAAGGAGATGCTCAAGTTATAACCCCATAATAGCGGTGCTGGGAACACTAACCCAAACACAACAACTACCTGTGAGCCAGAGGGGACAGGCTTGCTGACAAGCATTTCATCACCACCACCGCAGGTTTTGACTATTTCTGTGGTCTGCTGCACTAGACCTTTCAGAACTATGTGGTAAATACAACCAGACACTTCTAGGCACTGTAAGGGGGACACATCATCTGCGCTTGCAAGACCTTTAGGGTCCCTACCAAGTCTGCAGCAGAAAGAAGCTTCACAGCTTTCCAGCCTCATAGCGGCAGCTAGTTTCAAGTTTAACCTCCATCTCACAACTCTGCCCAAGATGCACATATCATTCCAGTTAAACGGAATAGCGTTTCATCCATCTACGGGATGCCTTGAAAGGAGGGGTCCAATTTTGCAAAGTACAATTCATAGCCTTTCAGCAAACATCACTTCTTTAGGTGAACATAATCTTGGAAAAGGCTCTCTACTGCACTATTGAAGAAAGATTTGTGTGTCAGATTCTAATTCAATATACAAAAAAGGGTTATCCCTTCTCCTCCCTTCTATTAGGGTTATTGCTGGTCTGGATGTGCTACAGAATTTGAAGTGGAAAACACTCTGAATAACCACTTCTCCTGAAAAATCACAGTGCTTGTCAAGTTGCCATTGAAATTCAACATATGGAAATAAGATTTTCAGCTTTGAAAGAATGTGATGGAAAACCAGCAGCTTGCCCTAGATGGTTCCTGCAGCTGTGGCACTCCATACCAAGTAGTTCCTGAACTGCTGAAGCATTACACCCTGAGAGGTTTGAGGTTTGTTTCCCCCTCCCTTACAGCAGCAAGGATGGGAAGGCAGTTTTGAGCTGAAATTAGTGAAAAAGACAAGTATGCTAAGGGTATTTATGCAACACCTTGTTCCCAAAGGTGCCCAGCCTCTTACATACCCCTAGATAACACTAAAGTCAGCAACTTTCATCAGCCAGTATTGATTTTTAACAGTTTGAACTGCTAAAATGCTACCAGTGATTGCGGTATCACATGTAAGAGTTTGCATCAATACACCAATCCTGGATGCAGTTGTGCCTTAGACCATGTAACAGTCAACACCTATAATGGTAGTAAAAGGCTATAATATCAAATAAAACAGTTACACTGAAACTGTAGGTAAAACCTGTACCGAAACATTCAATGTTGTACTATGGGGAGTCATGCTGCTTCCACTGTAATAAAACAGGAATGTCTCTGCTGACTACAAGGGAAGCAAAATTAAAAGAAACCAAGTGTATTTGAACAGTTCTAGCAGCCTTTTTGGACACAATAAAATATTCTGACCTTAGCTAACAGTATGGTAAGAAAAAAACCTAAACACACACCCCCAAACAAAACCCTCTGCTCTTCCCATGTAGAACCTTGCTCCACCCAAATTCACCTGAAAGGATTCCCTACTGGAAAGGCCGGGAATGCAGCTTTCAAGGATGCAATGGACTATGAATACAGCAAAACAAAACACAAGAGAACAGGGAAAACAAGTGGAATTTACTTTGCCTTAACATAAAAAAACCCCACCCAAACATCCATATAAAATGCATCTTCCCACACTCATTAAGCATTTCTGATGGGATTTTGCCCTCTCACCGTTACATAAAAGTGGCATAAGAATACAATGTAATAGAACCATTTCAGCAGTAATAACTTCCAATCATTCAATGTGCCATGATGCAGTTGGATCTAACTGCCTAACAGAGTAATTTTTAGAAATACCTTGTGTCTTCTGTTTTCAGCATGAAATGTTTTGTTTCCAAAAGAAAATTAAAAAACGCTTTAACTTTGCAGGGTAACCCTGAATCCAAGAGTTTAATCTTTTTTGATATCCAGCTACTGCTTTTACCTTGCCCTCACTCTCCCACTTAATGTTTCATATATGCTTCAGGTTCTTCTGGACAATTACACTGTTCTTTTTCTTCATTATTTTGTGTCTCATGTTTATCAGAAAATTAGTGTTTCAAAATTTCAACGTTTTCTCAAGCTATTTTCCCTCTGTAATCACATTAAAATAATGGAGCTGGCCACTCCTGGTAGAAATAAGCATGTACTTTACTAACACACTCCTGTCAGTCTTGCAAAGCACAGAATTTTTTGTCAGCCCTTACAGGACTAGCAGAAGTTCCAACTCTTCTCAAGCCTATGAATTTCTAAATGGCTGTACAAATATTGGAGCTTTTCTTTTACACTTGTGTTAACCTGTCAAAAATTAGCATCTTTATACAGATGGCCCAACGCATATCACTTAAAATTAACCTTGGATAGCATAATTTCTTCTTCTGTGAACAAAACACTGATCAGGTACTTCCCTTTTTCTCCACACAGATGAGACCAGCTGTAACATGAGAAGGGAAAGAAAGAAAGAAAGAAAGAAAGAAAAAAACCCCACACCAACACATTCAACACATTCAGCTTTTTGGGTTTTATCTTGAACATAGTTTTTTGGGGTCAGAACAGACTAACAACAACCACGGTAAATAGTCTCCAGAATAATATTAGTGCAGATAAGTATGGACAATTAACAATTTCAAAAAACGGAACAATGAAACGCAATCTATGGGACTGGGGGGAAAGCAGTGCTCCAGAAGTGAAAAATAAAGTAACTCGGGTTGTTCTCAACCGAGCTACATAAATCTTTCACCTTCATTTCCAAACCACTCTCTGTAAAGGAACCAGAAATCCTGATCTGTGATAATCAGTTAGAAAAATCTATTCGCAGCTAAATTGCAAGTGTTCAGTATATGGGGTTTTCTTTCACTTCAACTTCTATCCACCATCAGCTCATTACAACTTTATTACTGCAAAGAAACTTAAATTGCAAGCATCTCCTCCCTGTGATAATAGACATTAACTGTTATCCTTAAACCTTAATGATACTGCTTTTTTCACCATTCACTGTTGTGACACATTGAGAAAGTGGTACATTTCCAACCTACTCCAACTTTTGAGCCTCAACCATTCTTACGCAAACACCTACAACAGAAATGTACAAGCAGTCCACTCCAACTCAGTTTCCAATCTGATATTTAACTCTTTTTGGAGACTGCTATTTTCTCATTCATATATTACATCACTTGATAATACACCACACTACGTCTTCTAGCTACCACATCACTCTGAAAATCCAGGATCAGTTTTCTACCGTGTTTTTAGGATCTTGTTTTCTAAAATCCAGGCCCTGAACTTAAAAATATTACTTACATTCTTAGATTTATGACCCCATACGAGAGTTCATTAAATATGTCAAGTGATCAAGATCACTAACTGATACTGAACAGTGTCAGTGTGCTCTGCACATTCTATTTCCTACCTCTTCATTAAATACGAAAGAATTTACTCATGCAGAAGTCACCTGAAGTTCCTCTATTCTTCACTAACAATTACTTGGCTATCTACCAGTCAAACAGTATTTCATGCTTACACCCTGTGACAATCAACTGCACCGCTGGGAATGTGACCACACATGCTATCTGTACTTAGGCATTTCAAGTTCCTTTCCCAGACTCCAGGTGGGACTACAAGACTGCCTCAGAATCTGCAAGGAAAATGCTTTTGGCAATTCACAGCATCATAAACCAAGACTTCAGTTAAAATGCTCGAAGAAGTATGCTTCATGTCTTGTCACCAAGAAGATGACCCAGTCTCCATCGCTGTATCCGTTAACTGAGAACTGTAGCAACTGCAGATTCAGAAGGTGCATTAATGCCAACAGCTCTAGTGGACAAGGGAAGGTAACTCATCCCAATGGGGCTTGTAGCTTATTAGAGACAAGCCACCAACACCTAACATCCCAGGGTAAATGAGTTTTCTACAAATAGCACAATTTATTTTAAAAGCTTCCACTGCATTCTAGAAGGAAGCCTGCAGTTAAGAGTTACTTGATACAAACGGACACAATCTGCAGTGGCTTTACTGCTTTATCAGAACAAAGATATCCAGCAATACTTTTCTTCTTTGATGTGAGGGGGCAGAGATTTTTAGTGCATCTGATAGCTCCAAAGAGTTGTTACACAGGGATAAAATTCAAAAGAAAAATTATGTACTTCTCCACAACTAACATATACAGACTATTTAAATCAAAGCATATTTTATTTTTAGCAGGTGAGCCTTTTTTCATGGATTTTTTTTCCATTTTATATATTCTGATTATTGTGACAGATCTTGCCTAAAATATAATCCCATCAGTTTGATGCTAGTGATTCAAAGAGGGGTAAAAAGCTTGTCAAAAGACAAAAAAAATTAATGCATTTCATCTTTCATCCTTGTACAATTCAGTTTACCTGCATGACAGCACCTGCAGCTTTATGCAAATGTGCAACAGCTTTGATGGCACTGTAACACAGATGATTTTACTTTTATACAGAAGTGAAGCTACATGAATAATCAAAGAGCCTGAACTATACCGAACGGTATGATGGAATCGTCCTCTCACTAAGGGGAAATTATGCTCTGACATGTCATTTTAGATGACCACAAAAAATGAAGACTACAAGATGCTTTTAATTTTAAGTCTGATTTTAGAAGCTTTTGTAAAGGCTAGTTCCTGTGTTCAGCGCTCTACAAAATACAAATCAACATATCGAGAAATGGACAAGAAAATCCAAACTAAACCCGTCCGGAGGATGGCTAGGAGCAGTATCATGCTGCACAGCTGCTCCCACGTATTTCAGCTCCACGTAGGATGGTATCATGTGAAATCTTGCAAAAAGCTCAGCTTTGTATTTTATAGAAGTTTATAAAAGGAAAGAAAGCCAAAGCTCCACCATTTCACAACATGAATTTGGAGCATAAATTATGAAAGTAACATCTGTTACAGTCACAAAGCTGATCCTAGCAAAACAAAGTAATGGGGAAATCTACCAGCAATAAATTCACTTTTGCCTATCAGCAACTGCATCAACAGCAACAAAATTTGAGCATTCAGGATACAGTAGGACAATCTCATCAACTTTCTTAGAGCAAAATTTAAATTTTAAGTGCAAAAACTGAGGACAGACTCTTGGTATATTGCTCTTGTCACAGATGGCATTTCCATGATTCAGAAAAGCCATTAAAAGCAGAGAAGTACTTCAAAAGAATATTGCAACAGATTCTAGATAGCATTTTTCAAGTATTATTATTTCCCCTCAAAGCAGAAACAGTTCTAGCTTTTTACAACAGACAGGTTAAAATGGCCATGAAACAATGGCTTCACAGGCGAGATTTTTACTGCTGCCAAAATAAATGGTCCCCTACTCCAAACCCACCACTTGCACTAAAATTCATGGTGAGGCAAAAGCGATGCAGCAAACCAGGGCACTAGGAGCTTGAGGATGGGAAAACGAGGGAAAGATGACACCAGAGAGATGAGGTAAATCAAGACTACAAGTTTCCAAAGAGAGGGGATGGTAAATGTAAAAATCTCTATTTAGAAATCGACCTCTTCAGTGCAACAAAACCACCAACAACATTTCAGAAGTCAAAGAATATGTGGCGCTTCATGAAGGACGTCACATCTGCTCTAATTATGTACATAGGCTTTGCTCCTGATAAGTAGCATGTCTGCAAAGTAGCCATTTAAAATAGGATATGTTACTTAAACATGAGGCAAAGGAAGCAAGTTGTCAACAGTTTAAAAGAAGTTCTAGTGTAGTAAAACCAGGAACCAAAAATGAATAGAAACTTGTGATTTTAGTCCTTCAACATGACTGCAGAATTACAACAAAAAAAAAATCCCATGGCATTAGTCCACCCATATCTAGTATCAACAACAGCTGAAATGTGACAACCTGGGCTTCAGCATCCAAGCTCGCATGGAATTACAAGTACGCAGTTAGCAGCTGCAGCCCAGGCTTGCCAAAGCTTACTTCACTGTTTTCTATGGAAAACTCCTATGTCTGATCAAGCAGTAGTCATACTGCAATGCAGTTTCAGAAACATTACAAGCAACAAGAAGTTGTCAAAACTAACCTACACAGGAAACCTAAATGCACAAGCTGTCTGTGAAATAACTAGGTTAAGGGATTCAATTGGAAATGACAAACTGCAGAGTTCCAGGACAACCTCATAACCAGCATATACCTTGAATTTTCACAGGCGTTCACAAAGCCAAAATAAATAGCCTTCACAAAAGAAGAAAACACCCATATTGCTTCAAAATGAAAGCAAGAAGAACAAAACACAATTGTGAAAGATGCTTAAGAAGGATACTCTCTTTACGGCTGACAAAGCATATATCTGAGACCATGACTGCTTGGTCTGGAAAAATTATGCATCTAGAGAAAGCTGCAAAGCTGGACTTTACTTTTGCCACTGTATATGTCTCCAGAGTTATTTATTTTTTTAAAATTCATATAATTGGGGAATTAAAAAAAAATACAAAGACATGATACAAACATGAAATTTGCCATCTATACATTACTATTGACAACTAATGGTACAGCATTTCCAGTACAAAATTTTTAACATTTGCCAACTCAAGAATGAAAGGTATATTAATCAACAGATCACAGATTAATTAGTCACAGTAGGATCTTTCATTACTTGGGCAGAAATAAAACCCACACAGCTATCTACAGGCTGGTGAGAAACTTATAAAATAGTGATTGGGTTTAGTTTGTCTTTAAGACTGAAATACTCGGTACAGACACAGGGTCAACACCTTACGGACAGTATAGCTTACATTACTTGCATTCTACTTAAGAACAAGCAGTGTTACAGATCAACTCCAGCAAAAGGAGAGAGAGGTGAAGCACATTAGTTATGGTGTTACTCAAATAAGCCACCCAACTGATACATTTAAGGTACAAATATCACAGAAAATTTCCAAAGGACAATGAAGAAAATTATTGACTTAACACTGCATCAGCTCTTCCCTTGAAAATTCACACAAACACAATAAAAACAACTGGAAATAAGTGCAGGTGGGACATTCTGCGCTATTAAGCCAATCCACAAAAAAAAAAAAAAAAAAAAATCTGTCTGAGGACTGAACTAGTTTCTAGTGCCAGTCAAAATTTCTTTCAATACCCTATACCTTGTCTCTTGATGCTTTCGTAATGTCTTTGGAAGCACTTGCTACTGCAGGCAGCACAAGAGAAACTATGTTATTAGTACAGGACACTTAACTGCCACAAGTGGCAAGAGAAAGGCACAGATAGCTTGACAGAATTCTGCAAATTTAGCCCAGAGATATTCTTTTGGGGTCAATAAGGAAGGAAAAGTTAGGGCAACACCATTTGCAGGTTAGGATAATTCTGCTTTTCAATATTTGGTCTAGTGTTAGTCCAGGAGCAAAAGGATTGCAGAGATGTGCTCTACTGGATGTACTGCTGCTACTTCAAAGCAACCTTGGCAAAATACACAAATCTGATACCTCAATTACTTGGGGGTGGTTACGTGCTTTTCTTTAGAAGAAAGTTTCTGCTGTAGTGGTAAAAATGGGTATTTCTTCTTTAACAAAGGCTGATGTAGGTTGGAATAAGCCCGTGTTGTAAAAACTACACCCTTCTTAATACAGTGAGAACTGTTTTGCTTAGGTGCTAAGCCATTGCTTCCAAATTGCTGCCACCACTATTCAGTTTCCAAATAATTACTTGGAGGAAAACTGAGCCACTTTTGTAGCCAACAGCAGAAGCATACATTTACAAAGCTGAAAGGAAAACAGATAGGTCCAATGATAAGGTGATATCCTAAGACCTGTCTAGTGTGCTTGTTTGTTTTGCAGCGGCTAAGAGTGAAGGACAGACACTGGAGGTGGACCAGAACTCCTCCTGGAATTCCTGCCAGCTAGGGAGGACACAGCCCAGAGCCAAGGACATAGAATCAGGTAAGTCACAGGCTTGCCTTTCACAGAAGGTGAGGATGATATTCAGTGAGTTCAGCCAAAAGAAAAATATTTTAGAGAAGTTTTATATTATCACAAATTCTTAAATCATTCAGTCAAATGCAATGAAAAAAAACCCCAAACAAAAAACAACCAACCACTGACTTGGTAAGTTAATGAAAATCTGACATCCTCTCTTTCTCTCTCAACATCTGCTGAGCTGTCAGCTATTGGTTTCTGCTATGCCTGGCACTGATGCAGCAGAAAAGTGGTGAATAAATACTTGCCTATAGTCAGTTTCCTCTAAATTAGCAACTTTGTATCCATTCCAGCAGTGTATGCCTCCACAACCTAACAAAACAAAGAAATCTTGCGATTTTTCTGAGCCTTTTTAATACAAAATATCACCAAATCTTCCCTCATCTCCTATTTCAATATTTTTGCTGCTCTAAGGCTCTGAGTTTCACTGTGGATTTTAAATTTACTTGCTTTTGTAGGGCTAGAAGCACATAAAAAATTGTAGTAATTCCTATATTCCATATGTTAGAATAAGAGGATACCACCTTTGCAGTACTGTAGATTTTCACTTCATATGAACTTCAAAATCTGTGTTCAAAAAGTCTCATGTTGCTCTCCCACAGCAAAAAAAAGTCCCACTCATGTCCTTGAGTAACTGTCAGATTCCTATTCAAGTTTGTTGTTGAAAGTGATATATCATAGACTTGTTGATACTGAAATAGTAATTCTGCTAATGAGACTTTACAAAAAATTAAGAAAAGCTTTAGTGATGCATGGAAGTCCAAAGAAGACACATCTGATTAACACGTTATTTATTTACAGTTTAACATATGCAAAAGCTCACCATGTAATAAAAACTTGGGCAATCATTTGAAAATACATACAAATACTGTTTCCATACGCCACAAATATTTTGTTTGAAAGGTACATCCTAAACAACTAGCTTAAAGCCAAGACTGTATGTGTGCTAAACAAGGTGTCATTTATAAAACTTTAAGTTGTTCTTTTTAAAATGAGGAAGAAAGACTTGCCTTCATCCTACACCACAGGGGAAGCTACAACAACTACTGTTTCAAAAAAAGTGTCAACTCAAAAGCATGTTTCCAGAGATGCGTCTATTAACATCAGCTGATCTGATGCATGACTTCAGCTGTGCAGTGCTACAGGTTGTGCTCTTCCCTGAGATCTCAACATCAGACACATACAAAATCCACTAAATACAACTTTTAAACATTTACATAGGAGTATTTTTCAACCGCATCCTACAAGACTGACTCGTGCATAGCTTCATTTAGTACAAAGGTATCCACAGGATAAGCTGCTCTTCCAACTATAGAAATCCTAAATTTCTTTAAGGAGAAGTATCTCAGACAAACATAGATCCTTCATTACAAGCACCACAGTATAATTGGCAATTACAACACAAGATTTTTAGCCAAAAGCAAGCATTATTTCAATGCAACCGAGACTCATTTTGACAAGTTTCTGAAATAAATGCCTAATCACTGTCATATCAACTAGTACTGCCACCAAAAAACAAAGTAAAAAAAAAAAATTAAATCCCAGCCTCCTTGCCACCCTTCTTTGTACTGACACAAGATTCTTCTTTTGCCATGCTGCAAACAGACTGAAGACTAACCTTCCTTGCAGCTCCCAGAGAACTCTCCAGCTGGATTTGCACACTAATCCAATTTGGGCTGAGTGCTATTAGTTCTTTCAGCAGCAGCACAGACAGACCAGGTTAAAATCTGAACTTCAGCCTAGAGGAACAGCTGCTATTGTTGGATCACAGTTTTTCCTAATTAAACCACAACCACACTTCAAAAATGCCACTGAGGCCAGTATGCCTCTTCAAGGACTTAAAAATGATGGAGAATCATTTCTATTCTCTTATTTATGCAACTGACACCCTCTACATCAACCAAACTTTCCCATCAAAGCATCTTCAAAAGGTTGCCCACTATATTAAGAAACAGTGTGAAAACGGAATTCCAGCATCCATTGAAATAAAAAAGAAAAAATAATAATAAAAAAGAGATGACTCAGTGAAAAAAAAAAAGCTCTGCAGGAAAAACTAGTCAAAAAGAGGCTGACCACATATGGAATGCACAGTTTAATTTTTTTTCCCTTTGCTTTGTTCTGTTTTTCATTAAGCAAGAAAGCCCTTCAAGTTTTTGGATAGTTCCCCCCCGGCCCCCAACAAAAAGTACTCAAATCTTATTTTCCTAGAAGTCACCATAACCTGATTTGGGAAAAGAAGCTCACAAGCGCAAAACGCTGAAATTAAAATACTAATTTAAATTTTACAGGTTTTTTTAATGTCTGTAATTACTGAAAAGCTAGAAAAAAATGAGAAAAAACACAAACCTTGAAATAAATAAGTCTAATAGCAACTCCAGTGCCACTTGAAGTGGTTTTCTGTACAGTGTTTTATCCATTAACATCTGTGATGCGAATTGTCCTTGCCATGTTCCGAAGGGACACCTCTCAAAGGAATCGGCAGTCTTGGAAGACAGCAGCTCTCATTATTTTCCAGTGGTAACTTTATGCTGGCCACATTACAGATCTACCAACACTAAAATGATCAAAGGAGGACTAGAAAAAGACAGTTTGCCACATCAGACTGGTCCGTGGAAAAAGAGCCATATCGAAGTAATCCACTGGTATTGATATGAAAAAAAAATAAAAGAAAAAAAAGAAAAAAAAAGCAGCCAAATGAGGTAAAGAACTGCAAAACAGAACCATGGGTAAGGCAGTGACTGCCAAGAAATCTGCATTGATTCTAATATTTTTAAAAAGGAAGATGCAAGTCTGGATTCTTCCTATCTGTTTCCAAATGTTATGGTTAAAATAGGTCATTGTGAGTACAACATGCTTGTAAAAGAAGCCGGTGGAGTGGGGTGATGAAATGGGCACTTTTATAGTTTCAATAATCAGTTACTGTTCAAACTTACTATGATAAAAAAAAAACAGGGCAAGTTTTTGTAATTGAATATCCACAGTGCTATCAGAAACTCTGTTCTCAGAAGTAGAGGCAAGACAACAGCCAAGTCACAATCACAAAAATGAAGGACTAAATCAAACAGCCTAAATGATAGGGAATGAAAAGCATGAAGCCAGCAGATTCAGTAGTTATGTCGCACTGTAAGACATATCAAAAATCAATACTCATCAAAAGGTAGACCAGCATGCAAGCATACACCAGAATCAACAGAAAACCTGGGGTTCGAATGAGGGGAACTGAGAGAAGAGAAGGTTAGAAAGTCTTTGAAATGTACAAGGAAGTTTGAATAAAATTGAAAATAAACTGCCAGCTATATCTGAAAACAGTTGCTCTATGTTGGCAGCCCAAATCTACACTGCTTCTGAACAACACTTCTCAACAGTGGGGCACTTAAGTCACACAGCCTAATCAGAGAGAAAGCAAGGACAGGACCCTAAACAGAGTATCATACCAGCAGAGCAGTACTAATCACCCCAGCATCCAATTATGCTGGAGTGAAATAGTCCTACAGCAAAATCAATCAGAAAGCTGTGGAAAATGTTTTTAGGCAAGATTCAGACTTCAGCAAAAATCTCTGCTGCACTGAGCTGTGTTACAGAGCACATCAATAAGCCCTCTGCTCTCCCAAGAATATTGCTTCCAAAAATAAACATAAACAACTACAACAAACTCCCTCTTCACATTACATGTTTCAGGTTAACTGCTTTTTGCAGTTTCATGCAAATTCATCTACACTAAAATAAAGATCAAGGTTATCACTACCACCCCTGCAAAACATCATCTTTCCTTCCAAATTTCCATGAAGATTTTTTTTACTCCCCTTTCATCTCTAATAATGCTTCATTTAAATTATAGGCCTAAATTGCTCCAGAGATAATTCAGGTACTGAAATGACCAACAGACTTACTCACTCATAATTAGACATAACTGGCTACTTTTACCACCAGAGTGGTATGTTTCATAACATCCTCCACTCCCTCAACTGGGGATGCAGCACTGCAATCTCGTATCAGGACACTCTACTTTTTGCTCAACTATACATGTTAAGTTAAAAAAAAAATGTATACCTTCTTTATTAGCTAACATCCTAATTACTGGAAAAGGAGCACCCTCCTGCCTCTAGCCCCCTGCAAAAAGAATATAAAATGTATATTCTTGTCTCTTAGATCTAAGGGCTTCTGCTCTCCCCATCACAACCATAAGCTGTGTCATTTCTGCTGCTTAAAATAACCCTGAAGGACTAGACAAAGTCTGCATATTTCTGGGTCATTTTTCTTCCTAAAACATACCTAGCTATGATTCTGAAAGGAGCCATTTAAAGCATATGAAATAGAGATTTAAGTTGAAACACTTCTTAAATAATGAAGTATTTCAACTAGCCACTCCTGAAATCCTTGTACCAGGCCTACTGAAGGTATTTCAGCAAAAAACATACGCGGAGTTTTGGGGGGTTTTGTTTGTTTGTGGAGGGGGTGCAGGGGGGGTAGCATGGTTTTGTTAGTTTGGAAGTCTTCATTGCAATGATTAAAAGGGCTAATTAGCATGAGTGAGGGAGACTACAAGGTGTGCTGGATGGCTTCTTCCAGTCCCAAAGTAGTTTTTAAGCTATAATTTATTTTAACATAAATAGCCCATAGAGAGTACATTAAGATCTTTAAAGTGATCAGACAACAGTAATGTCTGCAGCACAGGAAGAAACCAAAAGGCCAGTTTGAGCTATAGTGCCTCTGATTGCAGATACAAGATACTCTTTAGCATTAAATTTGTTTTCAAATCAGGCCAGACTTGCTCAGAGCTACATTGATTTCACAGCATTTGTATAGAAGCACAAAAAAACCTGGTCACATCTTTATCACTGACTAGATTTTAGAGTTTTTCACTGGTTTATTTTTGCTGCTAGGATCAATTTCCTAATCTTAAAGATCATTACAAGTATTGGCCTTTACTCAGCAAATGTTTGGAAGCCCCTCAGTTCCAGTACAGACACATCGTATCTGTGTTCCTGCATGCTGCTTCATGCTTAAGAGACCATCTTAAAACGTCACAAATGGGAACAAACAGCAGGAGAGGGAGAAATATCATTAAAAACCCAAAATTAATCAAAGAGAAAACAGAACTATCTGCTAATTTCCTCATTAGGAAAAGCAAACACTGCAAGCCCACTGCAGATTCTCAAGTGCTACCTATCTGTGCCAAACACCTCAACATTTATGGGACTGAGATGAACAAGCTTGAAGCTTTTACCACTGACAAGTTTGCAACAGTTGACAAAGCAACCTATCAATAAAAAGCAGTCAGAACTACTCTGGCTAATTCGATGTAACTTGAAATATTTGTTACAGCTTACAGCCTGCACATTAAATATGTCATGTGCTTTTATGGATTCTCAGAGTTTCTACACACAAAAAACCTCAGACTTCTAAAACTCGCTACTAGACACCTTGCTGCTTTTTTTTTCTCCTTTTAAAGAAATCAGCGTCACTTCACAGAAAACATGAAATACTTCCTACATACAAGAAAAGCCAAACACAGCAAAATTTACAGAAAAAACTGTACTACAGGAACTAAGACTTGACTACACCTAAGGCCACATTTACGCTTTTACTGGAACAGCTATGCTCAGAAAAAGTCTTGATTTGTCAACAGTTAATATTGGCTTAATTGCAAGTATACACTCACAAAAAAAATTATAAATGTTATGTATTATTAATGTATAAGATGCTCCATAACTGACAAAACCAAATTTGGGTTTCTAGACACCAGTAGCCACCACTTCCTACCAGGCAGGCAGTGCAGGTTCTTCTTTCAGCCCTCTTGCCTCTCTTCCTGAAAAGCATCCTCAGCGAAAGCCTCAAGGCAGACTGACTGAATGCTAAGTAGCAAATGGACCGTATTAGATGTAATCCTTGACAGAATCTTGTGATTTACTAGTGTTTTCTGAAAGAAATAGAGTTCACGTTCTGCCAGACTGCCCTATGATGTGAATGAAAGCCCAGTAAATAGGAACAACTGTGAGATTCACTTCAAAAATGGAATTAAGGTCAGAGCTAGAACTGCATTAGATACAATCATCTAGCACACCATTTCACCACATCAGAAACACAAGTGAGCCTGACAGCCAGTAGACTTGTGCTAACCAGTCACCTAACTAACACCAACTGTAGAATAGGAAAGTTTTGTTTATATTGTCCCCCAGGGAGAGAAAGTCCAACAATCCTACAAAAATATTGCAGAAACAGCATCTATATAGTTACAGGACATTCCTAGTCTTCAGCACCTTTTGAAATTCAAGGGGTCCCAGTGTCATCTAGTCAGATGATGGAGTACAAGGGATCTCACAACTGGCAGCATGAGTACTATGTCTTCCACCCATAAGGAAGAACAAGTGCTCTGGTGCCAGACAAAAGGTATGGGGAAAAAACAGCACCACTACTTTACACAGACATCTACAATCTGGAGTTAAGACTATAAAAGCACCGATTTTAAAATGTGAATGCAGAATACTTCCCCAGTCTCAAGGGGCTCTTTCATGTGATCACTGCTGGCCTTAGTTATTGGAAAGCTTTTTGCTAGATAAACTATCCAATTATATGGGTATAATTCATATTCAATCCAGAAAGGAAACAAACCTCCTTTTTTCCCCTTCCTCAAAACTTAAGGGTCTGTCTTCCCACACCCAGGGATGGCAGTGAGGAAGTAAGCTTTTATTCAAGCAAAAGAGGAACACGCCCTAAACCGTTTTTTCCCTATATTTCATATACATCTGTATTAATGCATTTGGACACCAGCTTCCTTACACAAAGCCTTGCTGTTGGCCTGTGTCCTCCTTTTCCCTTCAGGTGCAGAAGCATTGTTTCACCTACAGAACAGCACTTTCTAGTCCTCATCCCCTCACGCTACCTAAGGCAGCCCCCACTGAGTCAAGAGCCACTTTTGATGACCCCACCAAAACATGGTGGTGGTTTGCCAAGCAAGGCAGCAGGATCTAAGCAGAATAGTGCCCTTCCAGAGCCAAAGCTGAAAACTGTAACAACACTGGTGCCCTGGAAATGAAATATAATTATCGGGAACAACCCGTTAACTCCACTATCAAAGAGTGACTAAAAATTAGTTCTCTTAACCTTCTATTCAGGAATACCACTCAAGAAAACAAGCCTGAAATAGCCTGTGTAAAAAACCATGCAATTTTTGCAACCACATTCCTAATCTCTGAGATTTCATAACCCACTGAATACTTTTTATTTACAGCTCTAACATTAGTCCACTGATTCAGACAGCTACATGCCACAGCTACAGAACATGGTTAGATTATTTTGAGTAGTATTTTGGCAAGTATATATGAATGTCTTATAAGAAAATTAATTTAGCACCTTTGGATAACAGGGGAGAAAACAATGCAATCTCTGTCCTCACAGTTCCAAACATGAAGCACAGCACAGTATGTAGCAAGCCTACTCCTACCTGGAACATGTTATTATGCACCAGATCTCATAAGACTTCATAAAAACGTGAAGACATTTGAGAACTCATTGCATACAAGCTTATACAAAACAAATCAGTACTGAAAAAAACCAAAAAAACCCCACACCACTGCAGCTTTAAAGTTGTCCTTATCTTTTTCACTCATTTCTTTCCAAAAGCACTACTGGGCCCAAAGCACAGATAAAATACTATTTCAGAACTTCAGTGCATTTAACTGAGAAGGATCAACATTAAACTACTATATTTCATAAACCCTCAAACAAAAACTGCCAAGGAAAACATGCATATAAGACAGAAAGCTCTATTAATTCATCCTGTTCACAGCATATACAAACAGTGCTTAGTTTTGATTTATGACCAGTGCTAACTACTAATTAGCAGGCTTACAACCAAGATACTAAGAAGCCTGTTCTGAAAGGCAGGCTAGAGTAGTTTTGACAAGCTTGAGTAGTTAAATTATCACCATGGTACAAGTCATCACTATGCATAAACTCAAATGTGCCCAACAGGGAACATTACAGATACAGTAAAAAACAAACAAAACAAAATACTCCACACCACCTTTCAAAAACAGCGTTACACAACAACATAAATATGCAAATTAAAAAAAGGTAAATTTGTCCTGCATTTTAGCGAAACTTTACTTTGTTGGGAACTTACATATGTGTGTGTTCAAAGTTTTCTTTGCTACTTTGCAGACTCTCAAAAAAAAAACCTAGCCAAAACCACAGAACCATACTTTCTATATGCAGGTTTTGTTTATCAAAAAAATATAAAATCCATATTCCCATACTGAATACCTCCTGGGTATTCCTTTGCATTCTTTTCAGCCATACTGGACTCAAATTAAAAACAGTATGATCTGCTATTCTGGCTGTAGCTGACATAACTATGATCTATAATTCTAGATGGAGACTTCAGATTAAAGTGTAATGCCAAACACCCTTCTTTGAAGCCAGTAAACTGACCCAGCTTCTCAACAAGCTGCAAGGCAAAAAGTGAGAAAACCCTTCAGAACGGCAGTAGTCAACAGATCCATGACATGATTTGGACCATGAACAAACAGACCACCACATCCATGCACCAGCCAATCCTGCACTTAACCTTTAAGGTGCCTGTCTCTGTTAGACATGAATCATTTAAGTCGGGGGGGAGGGAGGGGAATGAAGAAAGAGGATTACCAAATGGATTACCAAATGTATTTAGTGATACTTTGATGACAGAAAGGGCAGGACAAAAACACATTTAAGCCTTCAAGAGGAAACACCCAATGAGCTCACATGTAACCAGCAAAAAAGCTTCTGATGAAAGAGGTATGAAGAAGAAAAGCCCCATGATACAACATTCAGACCAATTCCAAAAAGTTTAAGTGCAACATCAGCAACTGCATTCATTCTGAACAGTGCTTATGCACACTGTCCCAGGCACAGTACCCACACAACTCAAGACAGCCAAACAAGCCTTCTCTAACACATCTGCTTTGTAATAAACTCTGTTAAGTAGCAACTGATTTACCCTAACCTTTCAGGGAAACACAGTTTACCACCTCTACCTCACTCAACTGTGCAATTCCAGTGTGTCTTCTTACCCTTGTTCACAAAGACTTCAGTCACCTCAAAGAAAGATGACAAAAAGCTGTGGTATTCTGCAGGTTTGAGTTAAGAGAAATCCTTGTGGGTAGTGGGGTGCCGTCTGACACTCTCGTAGCATACTGCAAGAGGCTGAACAGAAATTCACATTTGTTAGCAGATCTGACAAAGGAAACTTCACCATGAACCACAGCTCTCTGCTGTCCCTGCCTACTCTATCACCAGCCAGCAACATGGTTTTCACTCCTTGAGCAGCACCCACTGCCAAATCAGAACCGTTGGATTTGAACTGAGAGGGCAGCACGTATGAGAAGTATCTCCCCCAGTTGCATTTTTCCACCTTTTTATCCATGAGAATTCAATTACTAATTACTTTTGCAAATAAAAATTTACATCTCAAGGCTAAGCAGCAATACAAGAAGTTTCCTTTGACTTCTGCTTTCACATTCCCTTTCCATACTTTCCCACCTTTGCACCCAGCCTATCAAGTCCTCACTTTCTCCCAGAATAGCTTCAAGAACCACAGCTTTTGCTTGCTTCCAGAAGCAGGTAACGCTGAAGCTATACATATGTTTTGACATATGCAGTCATTTTTGTTAGAATATGTGGAAACAGCCAAAGATGGTTTTGAACAGTAAGTAATAAAAGAGCCTTCTGGAAAAGGTCCGAAATACATCAACAAAAAATATCTCTAGCCAGAAATATCAGAAAAGAGATCTCTACAATTTACTGGTCATGAAAGGATGCTAAATATACTCACCAGTACTACTATGACACAGCAGCTTGAACAAAACATGTAGAAAGGCATGTAAGATGTTGCCCTTGATCTTCCATTCTCAGAAGCATAAACATAATCGTGGCACAATTTAACTAAAAAATCCTAAGCGATCATCCACAGAAACAAAGATAGCCTTTTTAGTTATCTTAATCATCTGTGCTGAAAAGTACGAATTTCTCAGTTGTTTATTTCTGGTTTGTTTTTCTAAAAAGACACCTCATTTAAAAGCTTCTCACTGTATCAAGAAAACCCATCTGAGGTTTTAAATCCTTTTGCTCTATATGTAACAAAACCTACCATAAAACTTCAGCTATGAAGAGGCTTTCTATTAAAAGCCAAGGGGGGCAGGGGGGAATCTTACACAGCAAATTGAGACTGCAGTTCATTACAAGTAAGAGAAGCTGCATATTTATACCTCTTCATAATAAATAGGTAACACTGAGGCGTTCATGTCACTCAAACAATACTGTCAGTATTAGCATGTGAACCAGAAATATCTTATATGAAAAACAGGTATTTTAAAAAGATAGAAACTTCATGGGGAAATTCTCAGAAAAGAAAATATACAGTAATTACTGCCAACATAGATCTGGCATATACACCTACCACTCTAAAAGATACCACAGTCTGCAACATTTCTGTGTCAGTTAAATCTTCTATCTCTTCTGTAGCATTAAAAGTACTAGAGGCTTTCAAATTCTTACCCAATACAGGCCAGCCTCGAGCTTCATCTAAAGTACATTGACAGTGGGTGTTGTTAGAACAATGTGTCTACCTGATGAAAACAAAGTTTGTAAGGTGTGACGCTTTTTCTAGGAAGTACTGACACCTCTAGTATAACTGCAAAGGTCTAGTTCTCAGTAACAGGACAATTAGCAAGCAGCTTTCTCCTCCTTATTAAAAACCTACAAAATAAAAAACAAACCCCAAAAAATCCCATCACTTTATTAGATAGGGAAGGTGGTTCTGAAGAATTTTAAGTTTTACAGACAAGGATACAGACAAAAATGCAGATTGAGCCTTTAACCACTTACCTCAGAAGAGAAGATGACTTCAAGAGAAGCATTCCATAAAGCATGAATATGAACAGCACATAAGAACAAGTTATGAAATACTTCCCCAAAACCACAAAATGCAGCCAGTAAAGATTCATCTTTACTGAGGCTAGAGCCCTAACCTTAGTGCTTATTTTTGCATTTGGCAAGCCAAAGATAGCCTAACCTTAGAAAGATGTATCTAAATTAGATCAATTGGAAACATGCAAACAGGTAAAGAACACAACATCTTTAGTGAAGCATGGCTGTTGGGCTTTTCGATTACTATTATTTCATTGTAATAAAAAATTATTTATGTATTAATCACATTCAACATTCATTACATTGTTTTTTTAGCAGTTTCCTTAACTGACTGCTGCTCTTAGCTTTTTTTAAAAAAAAAAATAAAAATAAAAATCAATGTTGATAAACATAACCTTACCAGAACAAGCAGAAAAAAAAATTGTCTGCATCTTCCATCAGCTCATCTTACTTACTAGTAACAGGGAAGCCTTTCTTGTCCTGCCTTCTAATGGCATAAAAAAATGATGCAGTAACATATCAGTTTTAAAATGCTAAAGGAATAAGGTAATCAATTACAGTTTTACTAACTAATGGTATGATCTTTTCTATAACAGTTTATTCAAAAAAAAGACATACATCAAAGATTTTCACACTGCATATTCAAATTCGTGTCATTCAAATAAGAACAGTCATATGCAATTTAATTGAACACTAGCTTCTATATGAGGCAACCCTATTTAATCTTGGTTAAAAACCTACCTTTTAATAAAATATTCACAGTGTCTGGTTAATGAGAAACTGAAAATGGCCTAACTTCACCTGATTAGCAACTGCAAAGCACAAATTTAGCCAGAGACTAATTCTAAAGGGTACTGGATTCACAAAGATTTCAGAGTCCTCTCAAACTCTCAACAATGTCTTCCATCTTCCTGAACTCTCCTTCTGGTTGAAATGATATAAAAGCATTTTGGTAGTTTTTGAGGGCAAATGAAACCACCTAAATGGTAAAATGAGAAAGCTGAATGGTAAAGACTCATATGCAGCACAATGATCTCTAGATTATGATATTGTCTATCTCTGCAAACACCTGGATTATCAAGTTAACGTCACAAACTGATTTGACAGAAACATTTTTTATATATTTGTTTTAATAACCAGACTGAAGATCCTATGTTTCATCAGGAGTTCAAGAATGCAACAGATATCAGACCACTGTATACAATAATTTACTCAATAAGGCACATCCATGCAATATGCTCTACCAAACCTACAGTATCAAAAAACAACTGTGCAGTGAACATCAGCAGGACAGTCCTGCTGGATTTGACCCTCTGCTTTCCAAACAGTGGTGTACAGCAATAAAAATAACCTATAGGAAAAATGAACTGACATTGTACACAAACACAGAATATTGCTTTTCCTTGCCTTCCTCCAGTTAAAACCTACACTGCTCCCCCAGATATTACGTAGCCATAGCTAACATATAAAAGACCTTTCAGAAAACTGCACTATCGGGTATGTCCCCAAGGACATGGAAAAATAAGAAAAATCTTGCCTGAAGCACAACTGCTCTTTCAGCATGAACATAACTGCTCCCTAACATTTAAAAAGAATTCAATAAGCCTTTGCAATAAAAGCTATGTATAGAACCTAAAACCTTGGGTCTGACTAAATGCTGCATACCTGCACCTTCCTGAAACACTCAAACAGGTTATCAACTGTGACTTCAAAATGGGACCTAGCTTATTTCATTCAACTCAGTATCCTCCTCCTGACAGAAGACAAAAGCAGATGCCCAAGAAAAAGCACATGGAAGTGCTTCGAACAGGGGTGGACCAGATGACTTGGAGATTTCATCTAACCTGAACTGTTAAACTGTTATTATAAATAACAGTTTATAAAGTGTTATAAACTAAAAATAGCATGATACTGTAAAAAAGGCATGCGAGCAAGCAGTGAACTTCCTTGAAATACCATTTAATGTCCCAAAGTTTATGGTGCTACTTGATAGAGATCTTTATTTTGACCTTCTAATGACATGTGCTTGTGAGAAGTTGCAAATAGTAAACAAGAAAGCAAGCATCATCTACAGTCAGGCCCTGATGCTATTAAACTCAAAATTTCTCAAAAACCAAAGGCACCGACCTCAGCTACTCACAAACCCTGAACAAGAAACTGCTTAACATTTATTAGCAGGAAGGCTACTCTGAAGCCTTTTCAAAGAGCTCTACAGATGCACAATCAAGAAATTGCAGGAAGGCGTGCAACTGGAGACCTCTTCACCCATCCTTACCTGCTTTCCACAAATTAATACCATGACATAATTTGAGCTATTGTCATTATGCCGATCCTCCAAACTTCCTGTATTTTCTACTTATCCTGCTGTCTGTATCCTTGCCTGGTCTCAGTCAACTACACAACACAATTTAATAGGCATTAGAAAATACAATTACAGCATTCTACACTGTGCCCCAAAAGAAAATCAGTTTTTTAGCAAAAAGACAAGATAGGAAACTTCAGAAGAGTTCCAAAACTGAGGGACAAGAAGATTATATATATATACACACACACTCCCTAGAAGGTTGTCTGTTGATCACATAGTACCGTTGACATTTTGAACTTGTAGGTCTCAACTTCTTTCCAATTAGAAAGCTGTACCAAAATGCTTTGCAATTAGTTGCGGAATAAATGCTTTTGTTGTTACTTAAAGCAGCAGCTGTTTTTTGAGTAGAACCTCACACAGTCCAAGTATCTGCAATGTTCATAAAATACTTCCTCTGAGTCAGTTTTATTTTATTCCGTTATCTGAATGCTTGCCATTTGACATAAAATCAACCAAACTAGATAAATTCACAGTCAAATAAAAATTTGGACATTGCCCTCAGTTCAAACCATAGTTTAACAGCGCCTAAAAAATCACATCCTGTTATTTGTTGTATAGACTGAAATAGCGGTGAAAATTCAAGCCAAATTGTTTCAATTCAAGGAATACTTAAGGCTAAAATCTGACTTAATCATCCAAGTCTCAACTCATTTCTTTTCATTCAGTCACTAAAAATGTTTGATAATTACAGCAGCTAAAAGGACTGAAATGTCACGTGCTTAAAAAGAGCAAGAACTGCATTTCAGAAATAGTGTTTATTTCCTCGTAAGAAATGTACATGGATTTAGTCTTCCAACCACTAGACTGTGTTAGCCTGTTAAGTGAATTAAAAAGTAATATGCATTATTGGATTAAGCTCTACCTCTTTTGTAGCAGAAGCAGGTATTGATTCTGCAAAATCACTGGTAGAAGACATTTCCCTGCAGTAGTAATTGGTTTTGATTTTTAGCTTCAGTTATTCAGGAAGCAGGAGACAAAATGTACCTTTGAAATAATAATTCAAATAATTTTATGTACTGAAAGCACCCTAGACCATAAAAGAATAAAAATGGAGACATTCCAGCACAATTTTACAGAATAAGTGAACGTAAAACGCTATTTTTATTGACACAGTCAGTATTCTCCCTACAGGAGGGGATTTGGTGTAGCAGGCAAGATTGCACTCTTCAAGGTCTGACTTCACTAAGGTTTCACTAAAGTCAATCAACGGGCTACAAATAGTAGTGCTGTAGGACACAAAAAAAGTAGTAGGGCCACAAATACTCGGCATGTGGGACAAGAGGCTTCACTTGTCCTGCTCAGGCTAACCCCTCACACAACCCCTAACGTTCCCTCACACAAGCTTCAAGAGTACATGGAAACAAGGGAGTTCAGATTTTGTTTAACACTATTTCTTTCTGCATCAAAAAGACTCATACTAACCAAATTGCCTTTGGCATTTTCAGAGCAAGGAGTGGCCGTACACTAAATGTCTGCAAAGAGATGATCTAATTTCTTTCCACAACTTCAGTTCTGTTGCTGGGAGCACAGAAGAATGGTTAGCACAAACCTGTGCAACCATCTCAAAGGGTTCTACATTCCGTGAGTCTTTTGCCAGAAGTCTGGAGATACAAGATTAGAATTCTGGTGACCAAACCATAAAAAGTTCAGAAGGGAAATCCCCCTAAAAATAATTACAAGTAAAACTGGAAGACTATTTTATGTTGCTAACCTCTCCACAGGTCACTAAGCAAAACACCATCACATGTTACCCAAGACAACTGATGTTCAGAGTCAAGCTTGTCTTTAGGTCTTTTAAAGAGCTCCTTCTGTTGTTTACCTGTGCCATCCTATGTGAAGATAAGGGTATTTTTACTTCAGGGTATTACATTAATTGCTCAAAGGCCTCTGACAGAGTGTGCCACTTGTCACTAAAAGTATTTTCTGGGGTGAAAAAAAGAAAACAAACCAACCCCCCTTCACCAATGGCAGATGTAAATAGCTAATAAGGAAAGCAGTGAAGCAAAAATAACTGGAAACTGACAATAAACTTTCTCATAGCTTAAACCAAGGAAGAACAGATCGTAAAAGAGAATTGCTGACTTTCACGATAAAACATAAGAAGTTTAGTCTCAGAAAACCTAGAGCTCCCTTTTAACTCTGCAGCGTGGGACAGAATAGTATCTCCTCATTAGAAAATTCATGTATATGTGAAGGCAAATTAATGGATCACAGTTTAATATAGATACAAAGTAAATGTTTTGCAGATTTACATGACCGAGTTTGCAGAGATATTTACAAATGAAAGATCCAACTAGCTCTTTACCAGAATACTGTATCACAGGTGAGCGTTCAGATCTTTCATGAGACAACTTCAGAATATTCCTGAGAACATCTCATTTGTAACAAAAGAAACAGATTATTCCAAAAGAACACAAATCCACTTACGTTAGGTGCAATAGTTTAAAATGCTTTGATTTTGTGAACTGTTGGTCTGACTGGCAGCAACCAGAGCCTTGATAACTGGCATTTCCGTCACGGTAGAACAACATAACATTTTGTTATCTCACTGGTAAGTAATATTTAAAGTAAAAAAAAAAAATACAGGTCTATGAGAATAAATCAAGGACGGCAAGTTCCAAAACACTGGTACAAACTGAAGGTCAATGTCCCTTGCTTCTAAAACATGCGGTCCCTTACCATGCTTTTGAAAACAAAGTATAGCATTTCTATCTTGAAAGACAGACGACATGGGCAATGTGAATCAAGGCAGTAATAATAATCAATGCATGTGTGCAATGAATCCCCTTTGTTGCACCATGCCATTTATCAGGTGCCACCCACTGCTTATGTGACAATTGTATTTTTCAGCAGTGGTTTGTTTCACAGTTGTTCACTTTAACACAATGCTCAGAAGCCTGTACTGCAAAGTGCTTCACAGACATCCCACAACTGCTTTCAGACCACTGAATCACAATTTTTTCACCGACTTAGCAACAGAATATGAAACAAGATTAAGAATTAGCTCATAAATTCAAAATTTAACAATGACTTCAAACTGCAAAACTGCTATTTCAAAAAGCATTGCTGTTTGCAGTTAGAGATGTCACTGAGAATGCTTCAGATTCTTTCTAAATAAGCAAGCTGTCACCTTATGTGAAAAGCAGCACCACTTCACACATCCCAAACAGTAAAATACCAGAGCCAGATGCTGTTAAAACTGATACTTGCTGTCCTTATCCATCACACATTTGTGTCCTTCTGATGCACTGCTGCTCATTCTGCGGAAGGCCAAGAGTTTAATTCCCTTAAATCACAGCCCATTTCTGCCCTTCTGGAGAATCATCTACCTCCTGAAAAACATTTGTTTAGCCTTCACAGCAGAAGTTTCATCAACAGAAGTACCAGTGATGCACTTTGCATTAGCTTTGACACACCTGTAGTTTCGGTTATAAGATGTCAGTGTAATTTCTGGCTTAAAGCCTCAATGACGGAAGTCAAAACTTCAGTGATAGACAGACAGAACTGGTTGTGAAATTAGGAGGTCAGAACCCTCAAAAAAAACTTTCACACCAAGCTTAGAGGGAAGGAACTACATTGAATGGCATCATTACACACTTAATAAAGCTGATATCAACACTGACAGAAACTTAGCACTGTTCCAAGGTAGGGTGTAAGATTTGTTACATTTGTGCTTTCGGCATGTGTAACAAAACTACTCACACCGAAAAATTGGGATGAAAGAAGGCTGACAAAACTCAGAGAAACTCATTTGATGAAATAACTTCAGCAGCCTCACTCCAACTACTGGTAAGTCTAAATATTCTATGCCTGAAGTATTATATTATGGTAAATTACCGTAAAAAAAAAAAATCCCAGACTGCCACACCAGAACAGAAGTGAGAAAATAATCTTAGAAGATGTTCATTCTCTTTAGTAAAAGAAATTCTAGACAAGAGTACATTATAAAGTCTAGTTTGTCAGTAAATGTGCCCAACATAAAAACATCCAAAAACCCCAACGGAAAAACAGCCAAAACCCAAAATGAGAGTTGTATGCAATAGCCACGCTACATAAAGACACTGGGAAAAGGAACAAAATGTAACAGCTTCAAATAGATTCACAGTGAAGATCTGAACTGACTACTGCAAAATCAGCCAGAGGGAAAAACACGCATAGTGAATCAGAAGAATCAGGTTTAATGGGTCACAGTGGCTTTACTACAATTGGATATTTAGACCACAAATACTCCATCCAAGAATATCACTTTGGTTACAACATTAACCTATTCATTCATGAAACTGTTCACATTTCTTGATACAGCAGGCAAGTCTAACATTTTCAGCCAACAGGAAGAAAGCAGCTGTTTTCAACTCATACAGCATATTTATCTACACAAAAACCTGACTTCTACTTTGAATCTCGCTCCATGCTCATAGCAAAGATGGCCCAAAACCAGTCCTACAGTAAACTGGCACCTGATTATCCAGGGCTAAGGAACTGGAAACTGTAGCAGTGTACTTGTAACAGGTCATTACTTACAAGATGTGCAACATTCAGCTCACACCTTAACAATGCACCATGACAGCTCAGGACAATCTGTTGACTTTTGAGGGTAGAATCAAAGTGAGTGCTGCCATCTGATAACTGATTTAAGAAGTATCCATCACTTAGGTACCTTCTGTAAGATGTGTTTATGTTCACATATTAAACATCATTGCATGTGAACATCTACAAAAGCGTAACTAGAATATCCTGCCGTGACTAATTATTCTTACTCTAATATAAAAAATGAGATTCATTCATTTCAGTTAAACTGCAATCTACAAACACATCACCAACAGGGCAAGGACCAGGTTCTCATGCTGACCTCACCACAATGAACAAGCATACCGTAATGTATGAAATACCAACAGAGTAACTGTGCGTTTGTGTATATGTGTGTACATATTCAGATGTGTAAAATCAGCAAGGACATTTTGATTTAGAAATAAAATGAAAAACTGGTAAGATAGGATAAGAAAAACCACCCAGAGCAAAAATATTTACATAGTGAGAAACACAGCAAAAGTTACAACTAGCCTGAAGTAATACCATGACAGGATTAATTATGTAGGAAAGTACTGAAAAACTCCACAAAGCTTAAAAAAACAAACAAAACAAAACACCAGAAAGAACACAGTATCTCATTAGATTGTTTCCATTATATTCCCTAAATTTATCTATTAGAGACACCATTTTAAATACAGATAGAAGTAAAAATACAGGTTTTTTTATGAGACTGATGAGGAAATTATATATGAAATAAAAAAAAAAAAAAAACACAACACATTTCCAACAATCAACACTTGTTTAAAGAAATAAAAGCCAATTAGGCTACAGGCAGATTTTTGCCAAATTATGGGTTCACATCCACACACTTCAGGAGAAGTTTCTTCCCTCAAAAACCTTTGTCAGGAAACAAAGAATTTTAATAAAGAAATTAGGCTCTGACCAAAATGCTGCCACACAAGAAAAAGTTCAGTTTAAATACAACCACTAAAGCTTTACAAAACCTTTCCCTAATTCCTCAAAACAATATTTTAATATAATAAGACTTAGTAATCAAGGTTAGTTGTCAGAATTCAAGATTTGTATGACAGCAAGCATCTAGGAAGAGATACCGTACTGAAGTTGGTTTTCATGTTATCTACTCAAGAAGCTCTGCATTTAATAAAGAAAATAAAAACCCAAAGGCTCTTTAGAAGTTGTCCAGTAAGCACTACAATTCCAATAAATGTTGTAGGGGGGGTGGGGGTGGAAGGGTGGAATAAAAATAATTGAGAATTAAAGAGCAATCATTTTAAATACCAGCTTCAGTTCTGGCCACCACTGGAGTCTTTAAGCATCATTCAGTACAAATCTGAGCTACTGCACAGCAAGGGTAACGTTTAAAACCAGCTTAACAAAAATTAAGATTAAAAAATTTGTTTCTTCATATTGGGTGATTAAAAATCACTAGACTTATGAGCAACTTGTGAAAGTATTTGAAGAGCAATGGTTTCTAGATAAGCTCAAATAGGTACATAAACTGACTTTCCCAGACACTTCAGTTTCCACAATAATACACTGTAAAAAAGGTTCTCTTCCTCCTTCAGGTTTCAGACCTCCTGCAGGTTTCTTTCCCCAGCACTAGAAAAAGGCACAGGAAAGTACCACAAAGGAGACAAGAAGAGCAAGCAGGCTGCAAAGTATTTCACTGCATTACAAAAGAAAGGGGGGCGGGGAACAACACTCATACAACCAACAAAGAAGTAAGAGAGAAGACCTTTTAATTGAAACTAAGTAGTCACATGAATTTATGCTTCAAGCTCTGACCCGAAAGTAACTCAGTAGAAAATCATGCATTGCTGGCTAGTAAACTCACTGTCAGATCACTGAACTTTCACATCTTGAAGAGATACTCACTTCCTTTCCACAGAAAGGTCTTCAGAGTTCATCTAGACTGCCTTCTCAAAAAACCTTTATCAACTTTTTTGTACAAAAAGGAGTGATACGCTATTGGTGAGGCGTTACTCCATCAACAGAGACTACTCCAGAGGAATGCATCATCTCTAGGAATACCCTGGCTCCATTCAGAGTTCCACCAGTTTTCTATTTCTTTCATTTTTATCTCTGCCAATTCTCCTAAATTCAACATATTTTGCTTTGGCATCCTCATCAGGTACATGCAAGTATTAAGCTATCAATTTTAACACTCTGTAGACATCACCGCTGGAACATGTATCCGCAGAACCAGTACAGGAAAGGCAGTAATTTATTTAATTTTTTTTAACATTGCAAAATTCTTCAAAGTACCTTTCCTATTTCTGTCCTTCACTGAAACCTGATAATCCTGTCAACAGAACATCTGCAAGTTAAAATCTTTATTTTATTTTTTCAGGTCTAGTTTCCTAAGGGAGTAATCTGCCACCCAACAGCTGATCCCAGACTGCTACTGTTCTTTATGGAAAGAGCACCCTGGGAACTGGAAGAGCGCTGCCTAGCCTGGCCCTAGCTCCCTGGCACCACAGTGCCAGCCAGGCAGGCAGCCTGGAAATGGACTGCAGCCAAGGTTGTCGCACAAAACACATGACAGTTTTCAGACCATGACAGAATTGGAAAAACTGAGGTATTTTGAAGAAGTGAAGTTACCAGGGAAAAGGAGCAGGGCTCACTCAAGAAATAAAATAGGCTTTGCTAGTTCTTTTCCATAATATGCTTGCCTTTTTTTTTTTTTTTCCTACAATATGCCAGCATACAGCCTTGACTGTATACACAAGAAAAAGCTCCAGAACTGATAATGCAACAATATAGCACAGGGAAGCTAAGAACTGACTGGAAAGGTCAAAACTAACTTTTTTTTCCCTCCAGTAGTTTTTTTACTTCACTGATCCTAAGAAGCCAAATATGAAGGTCACACCAAAGGCCAAACACATACCCGGATACTGCGGTAGCAAGGACACTACAGAAACCTCAATTACAAGAATTTCAAATCACAGCAGGTCAACAAGAACTGAGAACACCCCTAAAGAGCTCCTACTAAATTGTACTGCCCATCCACAGGTTATTTTTCACTTAATTATTCTTCCTATCCTGCCACGTGCTTAAGAATTTTGTTCCGGGGTTTAAAATTAGGGGGGAGGATATCAGACTAGCAAAGAACAAGTAGCTGTGAGCATCTGAGGCTCTTGGTACCACTGGTTGGCTTGATAAACAAACTGCCCCAGAAAATGAAATGTGTCATTCCAATCAGAACACGATCTGCCGCCAGAAGATACCAGTATTAAAACAGTCCACGTTCTCTTCAGTGAATAATAAAAGCATTTTAAAATCAGAGTGTGCTTTTTCTTTAACATAACTTCAAGTCTTGCAAAATACAGCCCTTTCCATCCAAACCAAAAAGCCATGTTTAAACCAAAACATTTGAGTGTGCATATAATTACAAATGAAACACTATGACAATACTGCATGACATTTTCCTTTAAATTGTACTCTAAAGGTGAACTACAAGGCTAAAGCATCAATTAGAAAACAAACAGACAATTTACTACAGGAGAAGTTTCAAAACAGCTTCTGCAGTCAAAGCTACCGAACAGTTGCTCAAGAAATAGGAACTATGTAGCAAGGTCCCCTGGAAAGTCACTTGACTGTAAGTGTTCGGCACTTTGCAAATCACACTATTTTATTTAAAAAAAAAAAGTAAATAATATTTAAGAGTCCAAACCCTACTAAGGCTCATGAAACTCAAACACCTTAAAGTATACAGCTCTAGGAAAAGCCATCCCAAAATAATTAAGTACATAAAGCCTATAGGAGAAAAGAATTTAAAACTTGTTGGTTCAAACCACATTTTACCAGCACAATTTCAATACAAGAACAAAAGAGGGATTTCCTGATTCAGTATTTAGAAAAAAAGACACACTGAAAAGCAACTGTGTTTGTTCCATACCTCATTACACTAAAACAAAACACACACACCCACTACTTAAGCAAGTGTAATTATATTAATAAACAGACATAACTACAATTTCACAATTAAGATTTTCTTTAACCGAGTTACTAACCATGGTAGTATTAATTCTGAAAGTTTTCTTTTCTTAAGCATCTGACTTAAGCAGGTATTTCCTCAACTACACAGCAGAGAAATACAGAGAATACTCTGGATTTCAAAACAGACCAAATATTTATGTCGGGTTCTCACATGTTTCAACAACTATCTTGTACTTGAAAAGATTACACAAGATTAGAAGGAAGCAGCCTACAGAGGAAAACTTGACATTTTTTCCCACTGTTAAGCTTTAATGTTTCAGATGTAGTATTACTTGCTTTAAACTACTATTTAAATGTCATCTTTTGAAAGCATCAAGAATGAAGCTCAGTTTAATGCATATTTCTGCCTACTTCATGTCTTACCCTCAGAGGAGGCACTTAGTTTTTATTCTACAAAACAAGCCATTTCAAAAGCAGCGTGACAAACTACTCGTTAGCCTTTTAGAATATGATTAATATGAAATTCATTGTCCCATGAAAATTTTAAAGACAAATCAATGTCCAATGACAACTGATCAATAAGGAAAACAAAAGGCTATCTCAGTCTTCAGTTTTTTAAGAAAAGTTTATAAATGCTACCAGAAGAAACAATACAACTTAAAACAGAAATACAGTTAAATAGAAACACTGAAATGCTTATTACAGCTAAATATTATAGACTAACCCCAGTTCCTATTAAAGTTAACTTTTTAATGAGTCTTAAACATTAAATATAAAAAGGATATTTTTAACATAATCTTTTTATATTTATGTATGTGTAGTTCATAAAAACTTCACCCTTTAGTTACATGTAATGTAAACACCAGACCACCTGGAAATGAGCAACTATATTTACAGAAAAGACTTCGCTAGCATTCTAAGTCTCAAATAATCTTATTAAATCCTAACTCAAAGAGCAAATTATAGAACAGAGCACTGCCCAAATGGCTGAAATGGAGCCACTTCTGAAGTAGGGGTTGGAGGGAAAGAATTAGATGCATTTTTAATTTAGAAAACTACTGTCAATTCCCCCAGTAAACTTACAGTTAATGGCACAAATGTGCATGCAAGTAAGTTTTACTGCTCAAGTACCAAAATATTAAAAGTAATACTAGTAACAAAATTTTCTGATCAACATCTCATTTTCAATCTGGTTTTGGGCCAACTTCTCTTCTCGATGGTCACAATTTCTGCAGTTCTTCTAAGTGCAATTACACCAAGGTAATTTTACATGCTTTCTCCACTTTCTAATCCATCACTACATCTACTATGTGTGCTTTAAGTGACCTGCTTTTTGCAAGAATGAAACTCAGAAGTACAAATTATACTCCGTTCTGGAATAATACTTCATGAAGACTATTACCTCCCTATCGCCTCCCTTTTTCCTGCAGATAGCAGAACACCAAATTTTATTTAAGGCTAAACTGTTTTGTACCAAATAACAAATTATATACTTGGATGCTAGATTAAAAAGGAACATGTAATCAAGTTCCAAAAGAAAAAAGCCACCCTTAAATTTTAAAATTCTAACTCACTTTGTAATCAAAAGAAAATCGCAAGTGATCTACAATGATTTTTCAGCAATTTGACCTTGATTTCTAACTCCACCAATAGTACTATTGTTACATGCTACACGTTCATGACCACACAACGTATCCATTGTATTGCTGACAAAACATCAAAGCGTTATCAAACTAGCCAAATTACAAAAGATAAAGGTAGGCGTCAAAGACAGCTGGCTATTATAAAACACTTAATATTTTAACCATTAGCGTGTCAAAACTGGGTCACATATCTACTATACAAATATCCGTTACACACAAATGTACCCAACTTTAGTAACTGTCTGTTATCATACAAGTACTCAAAAGAAGGAGAATAAAGGAAATCTGATGTCCTAGAAGGACAGATTACAATTTGGGTCATCACTGAAGCCTTAATGACCTACTCTGCATGGCATTATTCATCCATACCAACTACAATTTCCCATTCTCTGTAGTCCATAGGGAACATAGTGTTTACATTTGGTTTTCTCTGCAACCATACAAACGAGAAAGGTTTGTTTAAATTAAAGCTTTGATTTTGTAGCACAGTTTTGTGGCCACAGAAGTGCAGGATATACAGGATCCTGCTGCCTGGTTATGTGCAAGGAAAGAGTCCAACTTTACTTCTGGATCCCAGTTTGCCATGTTGCACTTAACTGTAAAAGCAGTTCAATTTTTTTATTCAAATGAAAATCCAAGTTCAAATTACTTCTATTACGTATTTGCAAGTCACATTTTTACTAGATCCACACCAAACCTTTTTCTTACACTGTATGAACTATACAGTTCTCATTCTTTATTCTCTTCATCTATTTGCATATCAGACAATATGTTCTTTTTAAACACTCTAGATTTACCAGTCTAAAGGGAGAAGATCCATGTTTTCTCATGAGATCATCATCATCATCAACTTCAAGAATTACATCAATATACTTCTAATGATCACCATTCAAAACAAAGAAAGAAACTTACCTACTACCATGAGTGTGAATTCAAATCCTCTCTTCACAGACTTTCGGTAAACTTGATTTGGAAGATTTGCAAACCCCACATATCCTTCAAGGTTCTTCTGTTGCTAAAGGAAAGAGATATTTAGAAAAAAAAAGTTAAAAGCCTGTCACTTCTTAGCTTCTATTTTTTTTTAGTTATTCAAATGTTCACTTCATTTTCACATTTGTAGAAAGGTGCTATATGCCCAACCTCTCAACAACCTAAGCTGTCTACATCAAAGACAGTGCAACGAACTGAAGCAATAACTAAGATTATTATTTTTTTATTACCTGGCACAGAAAATTAGCCACGTTAACAGTATTTTGAGCAGCTACAACTACCACACTGTGACTGTGCAAGCCCAAGAGTGTACAAGCACAAACGGATTAAAACATAATCAACTTTGTTCTGATGCCCATTTGAAACAATGCAGGCAAGCAGTGGAAGTGTAGCTTTCCTATACTCCTGAGAGTTGTGGTGGTACTGCCCCAATATGACAGGGACTAACTTGAACCCCTCTACTTCTGGGTCACACATTGGAGGCCTTCATTGTTAAATCTAGATCTACACTAATGCAGCATGCTTTCCAACAAACTGTCCATAAAGGCCAAACTTCAGTTGCCTTGTACTGCGAGGAAGTTATTAAAAATATTGCCTACTATGAAAAGGGAGGAGAATTCTGGATGTTAGATGTTCTTCTCACCACATCAATGAAAGTGTTGAAGGTGCCTAAAATGCCTATTCCTTACTGTACTAGATCCAGCGATCCTCCACAGATCAGCCATGCTACTTTCAAACCACTCTTTCAGTAGAATCCAAGAAATGTGTTTGATATCACACCAGGCCTGAGGATTGTCTTATGACACAAGATAGTTCATTTCTTTTAGAGAATCAGAAAATACTGTTGGAGACAACCATCTATTTAAAGCTACACAAGGTACTGTTTTTCATGGAGCAATGATTTCAGCCTTTAGGCTTTATGTCCATCCATGGTTGAGAGGATATGTTTTGATACTACCTCAATTTCAGAGCTTAAGAGCATTACGTACATCCAGAGAGCTGAAGTGCTGCCTACAGGTTTAAATTCCCCTCCCTAAGACTATCTTCAAAAGGATAGAAGAATTCTAAAAAATAATTTAAAAAAATAAATTAAAACAAAAAACACCCTCACCCTGTTCTACTAGAGGCACTACTGCCTCAGAACTTCTCTGTATGGAATAAAGTATGGTTAATTTCAGTTCGGTATGCAGTGGACTCATGCTTATTTGGATCATTTTTCTAAAATTGACAGAATAAACTTATATACAGTAACAGCTCCTATAATTTCTTTTTTTTTATTAAAGCAAACATTCATTGTAAGGATATAAAAAACACTACCACTTTTAAAGCATTAAATGCAAGAAGAACTAGCTTCTTTGCAATCCAACAGCACTAGACAATTAATGGACTGTTTTAAGTCACAACTGATTTCTTCATTTGGCAAACAAGCAATGCTACACCACTACAAAGACATATTATACCAGTACCATCATCAAATGTAAGTTTGAAAAGTCCAGACTTAACAGGACTACATTGCAAATGACAGATCTAATACTACTGGAAATTAGCATCAGCTCTCATTTAGTGATAACACACTGCATTAATTCTCCTTCCAAGCTTTCATACAGAATGAAAAAGGTACATGTAACGATAGCCAGCTAAAGATAGGTGCTATAGTTTCAAGTTCAAATACACAAAATGCAACAAATGTTACTACTTCTCTAAATGTAGGAATGTTTGCCTTGTGTCATCAAGAAACTTTTTTTAAGATGCCTTTTTTTTTTTTTTCAATTAAGCCTTGGTGCCACAATAGTTTCATCTGAAAGGTTTAATGAAATTTTTAAAAAAAAAAAAAAAAAAATCAGTTACTACAGCTACAATCTATTACAGTCTAAAACGCTGAGCAAGAGCCAATGCTTCAGAGATACTGTATGACATGCAAGTGAGTGCTCTTTAAGATATTAAAAAGCTTCTTAACAGTGCAGGTCCTTAATAACTATGAAGGATATAAAATTGTTATTCATCCTACCAGATGTAAAATATTTAATCATAGTCAGACACTCCTTATAGTTCTACTTTGCATCTACATGCATCTTTTAAAGCCTACATACCTTTTAATGTATGTCATGCTTACCAGAAAAGTTCACCCCCTCACTAAATCTAGGTAACACTTCTCTTGCTTAAAAAAATGGTTTACATTTAAATCTTGTTTTAAATTATTTTTATTTCCTTTCCCCTTCATTTTAAGCTCCACATTTAGAATAGTTTTACTACTAAGAACTTTAAAAACACTGAGTATGAAATGCTAAACAAAAATTGATGACAATTTTGGGGTTGTTTGCTCTGTCAGTCTATAGCATTTACACCAACTTTCAGATAATTAAATACAAATGCTATGAACCAGAAAGATGTATGAAGTGTCACACTTGGTTTTAACGCTCTATTTAATGTCAGCATTTATACTCCACAGCAAAGAACCTTTTAAAAAGCTTAAGTCAGATGCCAGATTCAGAATGCTGGTGTACCAACACCAATTAAAATTGAAGCTTTCAAAATACTGATTTTTAAGCGGCTGCATTTGTTCATAACTTGCTACCTCTAAACAGACCAAAATAAACTAGGAATTGAATTTCATATATTCCTGCCAGGGCTTTTAAAAGAAGTTACTTTTTTTTTTTTTTTGCTAAAGCATTGACTTCCACTATATTGATCGTTGTGCCAGGTGAGATCTCATGATTTTAATACTTACAATAGCTTCCCCTTTTATCCATTCCTGATTGTCAACCAGCTGCTATCTAAACTCAGTTTCAGTTCACCTACTAAAACCCTAATTCTTCTTCTATTTCCACAATAGCTGTAATACATCTGTATCACAGTAATACTTACAGCTACTTTGTAAACAACACGTTTCCACCATTTCCAGCATTGAAGGTATCAACAGAATACATCCAGAAGCAGTCCAGTATAATGATGAATTTGAACCATTGCAGCAACAAGTCCACACAAGTGCAGCAGCAATCCAGAAAGAGAAACACGAACAGCATGAGGAGAGAAGAAAAAGGAAAAAAAACAAAAGTTACTTACATTTGACCAAGGTTACTCACAATACCTTCCACCTAGTATGCTTAGTATATAGTGTTTTATGTAACCTTAGTTTTATACATATGACAGCTTAATTTCACGATAATACACTACATGACTTCCATGCCATTTAATGATGAATACAGGTAATTATTTAATAGTTCTTTTTACCCTAGTTACTCAGTGTGCTTTTTGTTTACCATATACTATCTGAACCTGTAATAGGTTCAAGGGTATTTGTTTTCTTCAGAGGTGTTCACCAGAACATATAATCTCATTTCACCACACTACTGCACAGTATTTTTATTTTAGAGTAGAAAAGGTACAAAGATCAAAGCCACCATCATTGTAAATGGGTCTCAGGATTTTCTATTTCCATCTTACTTTATACATTTCAGTGAATAGCATCAATTCACTTCATTTGCAATACTGACCATTAGAGCACTGCTGCAAATTTTGGCATAACTGAACAGTTGAACAGTCAGAAAATAAAGAATAAATTAGGGGGCACAAGTTAATGTGATGTCTGTTCAGCATCACCTGACTCTGTGGATGACAAGACACCTATGCTCATTCTCCAATGTGGCACCTGAAATACTTTATAACCACAAACTCATATCACAGAGGCCCTTCAAATTTACTTTTTTCACTAAGCATCTTCCCATGCTTGAGTATTTCAAAACACCAATACAAAATAGAAGGGGGGAAATCTTAATACCAAGTTCTAGGCCAGCAGTCAATAATACTTCTGCCCCCTAACATCTATCAGAGCTTATATTCAGAAAATGTACATTGTTCAAAGTGGCAGTTTCTAGCTAATGAGATATGAGCATTCTGTTTTTACAGTCTCCCTCATATTCTATCAGTGTCCAGAGCCACAAAAATGTAGTATGTTGGGTACTTCGCTGCTGCGCTCTGAGAGGACAAAAAAAGCAAAGCACTGCCAAGGAGATCCAGTCCCTCTCTGCACCCTGCAGAAAGGTGGCACAAGTTGTTCCATGTAGCTTTGGGAGGAGGACAGATGCACATGCAGCAGAACTGGAGCAAGCTGTACAGGCTGAATACAACCAATGTTATAGATTAATACAGCAGTATGAACGCCTAAAGGTTTTGATATCAACCATATTAAGCACTATATTACTATAATTTATCATGTTGCACATCACTACTTTCAACTTTGAAACAAGGTAGCATTGTCAAGCACAGACATCAGTTCACCAAGTGCACAGGAGGGCCTGGTTCCCTAGACAAAAGCAGTATTATTAAACAGTGCTGCTTTAAAGCCATATTCCAGTGAGAACAGCCACACAGGTCAAACCCAATATCCTGCCTTCAACAGTAGCCAAAAACCATATACCTAAGGTAGCACAAAGAACTGAGTAAACAGACAGCAGTATTTTACTAAACACCTCTGTAGCCACCAAAACTGCCTCTCAAGCATTTGTTAATATGGGGCTATCTTCCCACTTAAACAGCATTTGACTGATTACTTTTTCATGTACTCATACACTCTTTTTAGCCTCATGTAAACAGAGCATCCACAAAAGCCCCTGTAGCAGGGACTCCCTCTGATTACCTGTATGTTGTTAAAGGGAGAACTTTATAATTTGAAAATCACCACCTCTTAGCTTAATTGCTGCACAGTGCTACCTGTGCTGGAAAATAGCCTTAATAATCTAGCATACTTCGTCAAGAAGAAGCAGTTTCGTGCTTCTGATCATCTGTGCTGCTCTTCCTTAACAGTGTTCTAGCTCTGTACTCTTCTGTAGAGGCCAGAATTAGAGCTGTATACAGTTCCCAAGATACAAAACAGTCACAGATCCACAGTCTGATCATGTGGTATTTCTTGTACTGATTCTCAACACGCAATTGGCTTTTTTGACTACTTCCGAGTACTGAGCTAACGATACCGTGAACTGCATGCAGGCTCAAGACCTTGCTCCTGAGCTTTAACAGACATTCACAGCTTATCGCTGAGCCTACAGCGAGAAAGCAGTCTGCATGTATATGTATCATTTCACGTTCACCTCTGCTGCACTTCAGCTATCATTTTATATCAAGTCTTCTAACGTTTTTAAGTCCTTGTAGTTGTCCATCATCTCTGTTCTAACTTGGCACAAATGAAGGCAACTCATACAAAGAAATATAAATTTGGCCTTAGCTAAACTTCTGATGCGTCCACTCTGTGCACTCAACGTTACTTTAATGTAGGTCTCCCCCAAGCAAAATGTCAAAGCCCATACAAACCAGCTGCAGAGCTGGTGCTTTTAGATCCATCAACCAAACCAATGGAATAACAGCCAGCAGCAAGCTGCTCCAACCGTGCAAATCAGTGAAAAGAGAGAAAGGAGGCACCATCGGCAGCTTTTCAAGGGGCTTTAAGGAAGAACACTGACAACCAAAAAATCCTCTTTTCCTTGTTTTCTATCATCTTTCTTATTACCCAGGCACCATAATTCACATCTCTCCTTTATTCTGTGCTGAATGGGTCCAGGAATGATAAATCTAAAGCCATTCTTCAGATGCCACCATCTGGGCCAAAAGATTAGAGTCTCTGGCATAAGGTCCATTACCTGACAAAACAGCATACCTTATCCCTCTGATCAAGAGGGGATGCAAATCCAAGGTGAGCTAAAGCCATTGTTTACCTCTACTATATACCTCTCGCTCTATAAGACAGCATTGAGCTGCTGGAGCATGTCTAAAGAAGGGTGACAAAGCTGAAAGGTCTGGAGCACAAGTCTGATGAGGAGCAGCTGAGGGAACTGGGTTTTTTTAGCCTGGAGAACATGAACCTTCAGGGGGGACCCTATTGCTCTCTACAACTACCTGAGGGGAGGCTGTAGGCCGGGGGGTGGGGGGGTGGTCATTCGGTCTCTTCTCCCAAGTAACAAGCGACAGGACAAGAGAAAATGACCTCAAGTTGTGCCAGGGGAGGTCTGGACTGGGTATTAGGAAAAATTTCTTCACCAAAAGGGTTGTCAAGCATTGAACCAGGCTGCCCAGGGAGGTGGTTGAGTCATCATCCCTGGAGGCATTTAAAGGACATAGATGTGGTACTTAGGGACATGGTTTAGTGGTGGACTTAGCAGTGCTGCTGGATTAATGGTTGGACTTGATGTCAATGGTCTTTTCCAACCTGAATGATTCTGTCCAACTTGAGAGCTCAGCTCACACTATAAACGGTGCACTGGTAGTAATCAGCAGTCTGTTACATGATGTTATGAAAACTCTTCAAAGGATTTATGATCTAGCCAAACTAGCAGCAAATATTAACACAAAGACAGCTGGAGAGGAGAAAAAAAAAAAAAAAAAGACAAAACAGAAAAGCAGTTTTACATGAGGAGAGTTTCTGTCCTTTCCAATCAAAGTTGTCTTTGGAGCTTCTCAGTCAAACTTATTCTAAGAGAAAGAAATGCAATACTCTTTCCCTAGTGACATCCTAGGAACCATTATTTTAAGAAGTCTCCAGAAGCATCATAGAAAACCCAGGAATTGTTGAAATCTGACCACAACTATAAGCAACATAAAACAATCCTAGAAAGGACAGAAATACCCATTGCATTAGGCATGTGATAGACATCAACAATGAAAACAGAAGGTGATAATTTTTCACTTATTTCACACATTTGAAACAAGAAGCACATTCTGAATATATTTTTTCTACAAATTTCATTTGCTGTGGAGTCAATTTGTTCTTGTAAAATATCTAGACAGAGGGCAAGTTTCCTTTACATAAAGTTTAGTTTGAAATGATGTCAAAGCTGCCAAAACATAAGAATTCACACCTGGTCTAAGACTGATTTCAATAAAGTTAAAACCATCTTTTTAAACCTTTTAGCCAGTTTCTGTATACTCTTTAGCCAGAGTATTTCCACACAATTTCGTACCATCATGCCATGAGTAAGATCAGTTTAATAAGAGTTTCTAGTTTTACATAGAAAGACTAGTTTATGAAACACTGTGTAAGTATACATTTCTCCAATATACCTGACATGGTAACTTTTTATTTTTCTCTAACAGTGATAGTTGTTAAAATCTCCAAATCAGTGTCCATAAGCCTCCAAAACCTGCACAAAGGCCTAGGGATTCACCCTATCAACATCTTCAAAATCCTTAAAAGCTTTCTACAGTTTAACAAAGTGTATTTTTTCCAACTGCCAACATGGAGGCAATACATAAAACATACAGCTAACACACATCCCCGTCTTGTCCTACCACATCCCAGAGGCAGTCAGCAACTGCTCAAGTCTTGCAACTGTCAGGTTTTGTTACCACATTTTTAAAACAGGAGTTTTAAGTAGCAGTACTTAGCACAGTAATGCTTTCACAAGCCCTGAGCACTTGTTAATACAGATGGTAGCTTAACTTAATTTTTTTTCCCAAAAAAATTAAGATATATGTAATCCATATTAAAAAAAACCCAACTATTTAAAAAGTATGAAAAATAACATAAAAAGGGGGAAACTCATCAGCTCTAGCTGTAGAGTTAAATGTCTTAAAGATGCTGAACATCTACAAGTATGTTTGTCCTTTCACTATTCAAAGTACAGTAAAAACATCTGCCAGGTCAGTAATGTCTGCTATAATCTGCATGGTAGAAGTCTAGTACTGATGGAAAGGAAATCGGCACTTTTATTGCCTCAAATAGGCATCAACTGCAGACAGCACAAAGCTAATAAAAGCCTTCTTTTAAAATAAGAAAATTTGGCTTCCAAATGTGAACTTAGGGTCTTGCCTACACTAGAAAAAAACCAAAACTATTCTCAAAGGATCAAAAAACCAAATAGTTATTTGGATGCATAACCACCATTAAGAAATTAGCGTCTCTTTCCATCTCTAGGAACAAGCTGATTAAGTTGATAATCAGTAACTTCAATCACTGACCCAGTGAATGCACTTTCAACTGTTCCTCAAAATCTCACTGGGCATAGCGTGTGAGTATAGGTGAAGAGCGAGCTTTAGACTCTCTCTTTTCCTGTGCCAGACACTATCATCTGGTTTATTAAAAGACAGTGCTGAAACACATGTGATGTCTAAAAGCAAACTGATTCTCCAAGAAAGATCCTGTACTGTAAAGATCAGAAAGAGTAGACAGCACAGTCCGTCTGTTGAGCTACAGGCAGCACATCCAGAAGGAAGGCAAAAAACTCTGAAGAAAACCAAAGGGGATGCAGCACACACACTAGTAAACCTTAACTTGCTTGTTAAAAATAAATTTGCTAGCCTTCAGAGCCAACCTACAGTATACAAGGGCATGCCTGAGTAAACCGTGCACAGACTGCAGCAGCTACAGCCAACACAGCCAGTGTTGCAGTTCTTACAGCAGCCAAGCAAGTGCAAGAACGCAGACAACTACAAGAAAATGAAGTCAGTTAACTATTTAGAAAAACAAAACTCATTATAGATAGATGGGGGAGAGAAGGACGGGGGTGTCAAACTACAAAAGCAGGACTGCATAACTAAAACATACAATATTACAAGTTCTACTCATGATGCCTCTACACAACATTGAGGCCAGCCATACATACTGACAGTTTTTATGTAAAAGTTCATCTTTTAATATACATGCTTTTACAATTTAAAAGCACAGGAATAGAATTTTAAAGCTTCTTGTTCTTTCTGTGCATTTTCCCCTTTACTCTGGCTTTTAAAAAAGCCTTGGTCTGCCTCCAGAAACCACCATCACATAGCAACTTGCACCTAACAAATTACCAACTCGAAATCACATTTAGCAGTTAAGTGACCAATTATCTTCCACTCCATAAAGTAGGGGTCAAAAGGACTACAGCAAGAAATGGCACATGAGATAGGAAGGCTTATAGAAAGAGGTCACCAAAACAGCAGCCAGGGAAAAGGTGTCAGGAACAGCAGCAGATCAAGCATCAACCACATATCACTTGGTGTGTCTGTCACTTTCAACCTTTCTAACTCCTCCTCCTCGGTTTTGCTATGGTTGAATGTTTATTCCAATATAAACACTGAGCTCAGAGTTGAAGATTAAAGATGCAAAGGAAAAATATTTTGAAAAAAGCTGGGAAAGATTCCTGGATACAAAACATCCAGGGTGAGGGTGGGGCGGGGGGGTGGGTGCAAAACAAACAAAAAAAGTATCTGTACTCAGTATTTAACATGTCTCTTTGTCTATTTAGTTTGCGGAAGTTTCACAAAGAGATGTAAATAAAAGATTTTTTTTTAAATGGTGGGAACATTCAGGTAGTTTTATCTCACACTATAATCTCCTACAAAGTCAACTAAACCATGAGTTTGAAAAGAGTCACTTTGAAGGAAACACAAATTCTCCACAAAGTAGGTTAGCGCCTCAACCTGGAGACTGTTTCAAGAGTCTTAGGACTGAAAACATAGTAGAAAGAAGCAACAAAACACAGTAAGTATCACGCTGTATGTAATATATCATTTAGTTCCTTTGCCATTTCCTTTTAATCTAAAAAAAAAAAAAGTTACTGTTGAGCATTTTTCAGTTCTTCAGGTTCACCTGAAGATTGCATTTTCCTTCAAAATTTGCATAATGATTGGTCAGTTAACACAAAAACTCAGTAGGTGGTGATAAGTCATGGTTTATATGTTTAGACCTAGTTAAAAACAAGAAAATCCAACCCCAAAGAGAAACTGATTCCCTCCCTCTCCCACCCCACATCTCTGGGTGAAGCAGCAGCAACAGCAAGGGCATCTTCCATCTGCCCAAGCACAGGAGTGAATTTTTCAGGAAGAGCAGATTGCTGCAGTCCAGCTGGCAGTATTTCAGCCAAGGGACCCTGCAAAAGGCATTTTCAGGTGTGCACTCTGCACTCCCTTCTGTTCTACATGTTGAATAGTGACAGAAGTGAACTCCCCAGTAGTAGATCCCATTCTCCTCATCAAGCAGCTGTAAGGATGGCAATACAAGAAATAGTATTGTTATATTTCTAGCCTAAAGGGCTACAATCAGATCTAGTAAGATTTCCTGAACATGTAGTGCAGAAATGCTAATGAGAGGTGAATCACTCATTCAGAAACACTCAAGTGTGTTCAACACACTCCTGAAGTGTGTTCCCCTTAAAATCATGAGAGAAATTACAGTATTGCAACTCTGGTGCTTGTGTTAACATAAGGAATTCTCATTTAAAGTAACTAGGGTGAAGAGCTTTTACTATAAACTTCTGTATAGTGGATGCAACTCATTCCCACATGGAAACCATCTGATTTTCCGTATAGGCTCTTATATTCATTCCCATAGTAGCTTCTATGCTTAACAGCTCAAGCTCTGGCTTACAGGAGCCTTCAGAAGCCCTGTAGGTTTCACTAAGAAAGCCATTTTGAGCTAAAATTTTAAGACACATCCCTGTCACCTTTCCTTTAAGGTTTATTGTATTTTTGTGCTGTACCGCCCCAGAACAGTGAAACCCCAAGCACTTCTGAAAGCACTGATTCTTTTGTCTCAGACAAGCAATTTCTTCAGAAAAATTCAAATATCTCTTTAGACTATCTCATCATTAAGAAGCTGTTACCAACTAATCATTTAAAATGCATTTTTATGTAAAAAGCATAGTAGTAGTTCAAAGTTAAGATACTGTATTTTTTATACTTGAAGCTGGTTAGGTATAATTTTCCACAGTGTTCATTTTCCCCCATGGCAGCACATTTTAATGAACCAAAAGGCAGAAGTCAGATTTTTAATTATAAACTGAATTTTCAGGATACTCTGAAATCACATGTATTTTTACATTTCAATATTCCTACTATAAGGTTCATCAAACACTACCAGGAGAGGTCCTTAAAGATTTTATTAAATTACTAATACTTAGAGGATTTTACTTTTTAACTATTTCTATATTGTCTGAGGAGGTCTGTACCAATAATATAAAGAACTCAAATAGGGCAAAGAAAATTTAAAAAAAAAAAACAAAACAAAAAGACACACAGGTGCTATTTTAAAGAATAATGCCAACTAACAAAAACCTCTTCATGTGTTAAACTTAGATGTTTTGAAACACAGCTGCCTGGCTGCATTGGTTTTAGTTCTCTTTATTTTTAAGCTAGAGAGATACCACAGAAAGATAGCTCTCATTATAATTACCATGTAAGGAAGATCCTAAGTAAAACTTAAGATTGTTTCCCTGCGGGTTGCAATGGCAACTGATACAAAAGAATGGTCCACACTGATAATAAAATGTATCATCCAGGTGTAATATGAAGACTATTACAACATATAATTGGTTTAATTACCATCTGTAGTGTAAGTTGGCAGTTAGAAACCCTAAGTTTTGACTTAATTTATTCCACATCAAGGAATTGATTTTTAACTCAGCATTTACTGCATACATCTTTCCAAGTGGACGGCAACCCACTGGAGAGCATTCACAACACCAGTGGTCTAATTGCCCTGGATGACAGAACTGAAGACTGCGAAGACTGAAGCAGCAGCTTGATAACACCAAACCTGTTGGTTTCTCAACTCCCCAAGTACTTTTGTTTTTGGCATTAGTAACAAGGCTGGCTGTGAAGAGCATGCATTACCTGGTCCAACACGTATATCAGCAGAGCAGCTAACCTACATAGTTAGCACTAATAAATTTTACAGTGGGAGTTAAATCCCCTCTATACCCAGCTGCCACATGGAGTACTTGATGGCCAAGATTCACAACCAGAAACACAATTCAAAAGAACAGGAAACCCAGGATAACTGCTGCTACACACAGCAACAAAGAATTGAACATACCAAGGAAGAGTCACCTTTACCTACAGGGATATTGGATGCCTTGCAGGCACATTGCTAGGCAAGAAGCCAGACACAAAGCTAGGACCCAGTGAAATTCACTCAGTGACCAAGCTAAAGGCCATCCATCAAATATTTCTTTGGAGAAGCTGTGCCTTCACCACTTTCAAAGCCTTCTCCAAAATCAACTCTCACATATGTCTGGGCAAACAAGATGTCAGTATCCCTTCACTATTAAGGTATTAACACTCAAATAACTTAACTTGGTCTGCATAAAATACTGACATAATTTCGAACTCACCTGCTAAAAATTTCAACTGGTTAAGGATTCAGAACACAAAAAATATTGAAGACCTTTTACAGAAGCCCTGCTAAATACATAAAAAGTAACATATACCGAACAGCTCAAAAATTAACTTAACTTGCTAATTAAATTTTAAACTGCTGGTAAGGAAAAACTCCCAGCTTTCCTTGGCAATTTTTTATAAGATAGAAGCTCATTACCCATATACCACCTCCTCCTTCCAAGCATCTAGTCTTCAACATTGTTTTGAACTTCTAACAAAGATATTTTTCCTTTAAGAGATTAAAGAAGAGATTCCCATTACTGACAATCCATAACTGCACAACACCTGAAAAAGGACTGAACAACTATGTTGCCTAGTTTTTGCCCCAGTCTCTTTAAGGTCTTGTTCCCCATTGCTTGAGTTTGTCACTTAGAAAACTGCAAGTTCCTTCCACTGCTTTGAAAACTTAGAGGTTTGCAGATGTCCATGGAATTGCAATTAAGAGCAGTGAAGGTCAGTGCTTGGCACAGCTGAACAGTAGGAGATGACCATGAGCTTCAGTAACTAATACTGCAGCAGTCTGCAGACTATTTTTCTCTTAAGTTCTCCCTCAACTAAGTGCTAAAAAACAAAGAACACAGAACAAGGCAACAGGATGGCGCCCCTTTACCCATCATCAAGAGATTACTCAAGACTGTGATTTTGCACCATCTGGCAAAGCCTCCCAAGAGGAAACTAATTTAATCTCGAATCTCTTGGTTTGTTATAGCTTTACTAACAATTAGGAAGTGTTTGTTTCTAGAAGCAGGGGCCAGGGGAGAAGTAAGAAGATGGGTTTCTTAGCCTCATTCTCCTTTGGAAATTTTCACCTTCCCCAACTTGAAAGCATTCATTTACATTTAAACCAGCATTTGGAACTCTAATTTTGAGTCATTGAGTATTCTGAGTCTTGCATTCTTGTTTTAAAAAGCTACAGTGAGTATCGGTAAGATTGCACAGCCAGAAAAATCACCACTGTCAGAAAGCTTCCAGAAAAATTACATTTCTCCAGGAATAGCTTTCAGTGCCTCTTGACTGTTTGTTTTTGACAAGAAATCAGCTAAAAACCAGTACCTCAACTTACTTAAGATACCATCACAGTCAGCTTCTGGTGAGGACGACAAAGACGCTCTGCACTACCAGATTTCTGCAGCCATCATCAGTCAGGGCTTTAGTTTTGCACATCGCTCAAGAAAGCCCTACTGCTAATATTAGTATTACCATAAACGTTGCAGGTAATGATGCAACAGCAGGTAATAAAAAGTCAGTCACCTCACCCATTCAGTGCTCAAGGAGTAAATGATAGCAGCTAAAACAATTTTATCTTTGCCCACTTCCATTTATCTTCAGGTAAGTCACCAGCTCAGCAGAGAGGGGACAGTACTACCTTCTTAACCACTACCATTAACTCCTCCAGCAGGATAGGGTTTTCCTCTTTCCCTTTCTTAACCACTGGTAGAGTGGAAACAAACAAGTTGTACAACTAGATCAACTACCACGTACCTCTGCTGCCTTGGGCACACTTACCACAACTTTCAGCCTACGTTAAGGTGCAGTGTTTGGGTGGGAACAGAAAATGAAGCTCACTTCTCTTTCCAGCAGTGCCATGTTACACCAGTCTAAACCAGGCACCAAACCAAGACTGCACGTACTACTGCCAAAACGGTCGGTTGACATTCCATCTCTTGCCTAGAGCTCACTTGCATTTCTTTTTTCATGCCAACACTTCCGTGATCCCATGACATGAAATTTCAGGGAGCTCAACTGATAGAAAGAAAACTACCCTTGAAGAAAAAAAAAACAGTCAGTTCCCATGAGTTGAGTCCCATGAACTGACTCGCTGTCGGGTCAAAGAGGCACAGATTAAAAGGTGGGGAGAGCAGCAGAACTGCCTCCTTTCAAGCAGCCGGCCAACAGATTCACCCAGCCACTGTACCATCAGGGGTGAGCTTAGGCTTCCCTTGTGTCAGTTCTGGTAAATGTACAGCTAGGGAACAAGTCAGATTAGCTTGCATATCCAGCTGAAAACTACCATAACGTTAAGACTTCCATTACATCAGCAAGCTCATCTAATCATACCAGTGTATATGAACACTGGAGGTAACACAAAAGGAAAAGAGAAAAACCATAATCAATAGAGTATTTTTCAATTACGGTCCAGTTTATACCAGCATAAACTATGAAAGTGCATGATAAGGTTCTTCAGAAAGAACAAAAAAGAAAGCAGAGGGTAGTGCTGGGCATACCAAAATTTCTTACAGACAGTGAAAAAACTACACATAAATGAGATTAAACCACTCCAACTGGCCAACAGTGGAAAAGGTTTGATTTAAGCTGTATGTTAACATTGACTTTAGCATTCTCGGCCATTTTGACCACCTTACTAGGTCAAGTTTCATTTTATTTGAAGTTCAACTTGAATCATTACAGTAATTGTCTTTTAACATTAAATATAAAAAGAGATAATATTTCATACATTATTCTTCTAATAATCTGCCTGCTCTTACTACAGTGACACCCACTGGCACCAGTACCAATATTCATGCCATCTTACATTTCTTCTCAGCATCAACTACAATGACCTACAAAGCTCTGTCAGACAAATGTCACAACAGAAATTCTGCCATCAATGACTTTAGCTGACTCTCTGAAAGGTCTCTTTGCAATAACATTACTGTACAATAGACTGATTTCTGCATATAATAAGACAACTTTGATTGGAATTTGATAAACTGCTACTTGGTGGCTCAACACCACCAACATTAGAGAACACACCTTATGTATCTAGTTTGCATTCTCTTTTTCTGGTCATCATCCCAATCATGTTTTACCCCAAAGCACTGGAAAAAGCTTAGTACGTTATATTCTCCCCTTTCAGAGCATGCTTCTAAGACCACTGTCACTCCTTGGTCTTTTTTGTGGTCAAACGAAAAATGAATCTCAAGTCAGGGTTGGTTTGGGTTTTTTTCCTTTCTTCAGGTCTTGCATCCTTTGTGAGCATGATGCAACCTTTCCATTTAAAAAGCTCTATTTTAAAAATGCTGACACCAAAACTAGGTGCTGTATCTTAATATTGATCCCCCTAAAGGTACAGTGCGTCAAAGGAGGGGAAAATCTCCCTAATGTTTTAATCAATCCTCCCTCTTTTTTTTTTTTTTTTTTTTTTACCATTTTTTTACCTCTTTTTTTTTACCATTCAGGTCAAAAACAAAAAAAAAAACCACCAAAAAACAACCCAACAAAACAAAAATCACAAAAAAAAAAACCACTACCAAAAAGTCACAAAATGACCAAACAAAAAGCACACAACTATTAAGCGTAACACGGGGGGCGGGGGGGGAGGGAGGGGGAGAAATACAATTAAAAAGCATACATGTTGAGGTAAGATTTTCAGTGTTGACAAAAAAAAATTTCTAAATCTTCTATGCTACCAAGAAATAATTCAGTTCTATTTTGGTTGCTTAAGTGCTTCTGAATGTAACACCCATAGTGTTATTGTTCTGTAATACTGTTTCCAAAAGTATTTGCAAATGCATTTTGAACTATCATTGCGTTAAATGATAGAAATCTGGCATGAAAACGGCCACACAAAGAGCCATTTGAAAAAAAGATGAGAGCTAGAGCCCCTGAAGAACAGATTCCTCCTAAGTGGTGTTAAGAAGGGCTCGACCGGGCAGCTCACCCCTCTGTGCAGCAACACTACCAGTCCACACGCTGAAGCCGGCATGCAGCTGTTCGGGTGAGGCACATTTAGAAGCATGGAACAGCACTGATGCACAAAAAGCATGTGGCTTTCACGGGAAGGAAGTCCGAATGTACATCAGAACAAGGTTTAGTCAGGCACGTGTTTACATATCTCTAGCTCAAACTCTGCCAAAAGAAGAGTGGATACATATTGTCTTCTGAAGTGCTTAAGAACCTACTGGTTACTTTTTGATTTTTAAATGTAACACAAAGAATGTCATAATTTACAGCACCTTCACAGCCATGCTCATGCAATGCAGCAAATGACCTGGTTTTGCAGGACAGCTGCATTGAACTAAAGCAAAAAACAAAACTACAAGTCATGTAAATAACTGTTGCTCTGATTCTTTCCTATTAAAAAACAAACAAAGAAAACCCCAAAACAAACTAATAGGAAAGACCTACCTAATGACATTACAGAGCTATCACAATGCAACCATTAAACCAGGGCTGCAGAAAACCCCAATTTGCCTGACAATGTGAAACACAGTCTGGCAAGGTGAGCAGGAAGTCACTGGTTTCAGTGAGCCAAGTCTCTGGCCCTCACATTTGAGAGATGTCTTTACCTCACCTACACCACCATCCCCACCTCTGCAAGACATCTATTCTATAAACATCAGTTTCAGACGTTCAAACACTCCTAAGGAATAGTTTGGGACCGCCTACAGTTTAACACTACCCCAAATCTGAATTACTAAACGAGACTTAACTAAACTACTTAAATGGTGACTAAGTGCCATTCTAATTACAGAGAACACACATGCAATTAACTAGCTTATTTCAGGAGCTAAAGCACTAACTTACAGAAAACAGAACGTGGCTCATACATACACATCTCTGGTCTAGACAGGTTAAGTGAATAGTCTGGCAATAAATTAAAGCAAAAAAAAAAAAAGTATATCACACTACAGTTCTTAGTAGAAACCTCTCTCCTACACCTTCTCCAAGGCACATTTTCCATCACTGACCGTGTTTAAAACAAGGGTTTGAATCTGTGGCCATTGTCTTTTGTAACTATTTGTTGTCTTAATGGGTATTTTAAGACAGTATTAAAAACACCATCACAGCAGCACTGAGCTACAAGAACTGAAGAAATTAAAGTACTGAAAGTATGAGCCTGACCCATGGAAGAAAGTACCACTAAGCTGGCTAGCCAGTTAAAGGGGGGGGGGGGGGGGGGAAGAAGGCTACTGTGCACATTTAGACATCTTTATGCAAAAAGAAAGTCTATTGTATTTTAGCTTATAAAGAAAACAATTCTGATCCTTTATTTCTGCATAAGGTAAACAATCAAGTTTTTATCCATATACACAGACATTTGTTTGTAATACTAAGTATACATCTGAAGCACCATTTTAACAGACTAGTTGCTTCTCCTTGTGGGTAAACTGAAGGAAATGCTGTGAGTTATTATCAGCACACAGACTGATACGCACAGTTCTAGGTGTCTTTGCTTCAATTTCAGAATGACTAAGTAGTAACCCTTTCTCCCACAGTAGCACAGAACAGGTCTTGCATTTCAATTCAAGTTTCAACACAGACGGGCAGTAACTGACCTTTGAAGCAATGGCTTTTTGCAACCTGCTTTCCAAAGTAAAATCTCTATCTATCAGGTTTTGTTATTCACATGTGAACTTAAAGAAAAAATAATAAAAAAAACCCACAACCCACACACACAGACTCACCCAAAGCCAGGACAAAATAATGCTCTTACGTTCACAAGTCACCAGCCAAAGATGCTAGTAATCTCACACAGCAAACAACACACAAGCATTACAAACTAAGCAGGTATCAAGTGGAAGATGTTAAACACCACACAAAATACATCTTTCCCAATTTCTTAATGTTTTAACAGGCAAGAACTTCAAAATATATGTAGACAGAATTATAAAGAAGAAATACTTTACAATAATACTAGTTTGATATCGCAGTGAAATTTCTAGCCAGAAAAATCAGTTATCATTTAGTGAAAATCTACTACAAAAAAAATCTTGCGTAAGGAATTATGGTCTACCTTTTAGCTGGGACACACAGCAGTGGCCCCTCTAACTTTCCCCTTTCTTGGGAGCTAAGCCTGCATTTTCACACAAGCTGACTTTTCTTTTGGTTACGATATTAATTCAGATCATAGATATTTCTCCATACAGAAGCATTTCTTTCACTGAACGTAACCTAAAGTCACTATCAGTCAGAGGGAGATTCCAAAGGCCAAGAAAAAAAACATTCAGTGAATGGGTACTTCTACTTCTGACAGTCTTCTGTTCAACGATTTTTCATCTGCAGGAGGCGGCACACAAACTGCACGCAGAAGATTCTTGAACGTTGTCTTTCACAGAATTACATTTGTATGTAACTGGTTCAGCGCGAAGACGACAACTCCACGCCAAAATAAGTTTAGCTGCTTTTCCTTAAGTTGCTCATCAAAAAATCTCCATACACGATTGCCCCTTTCCCCAGCCACCCTGCTGAAACACTGAGCACCCCTCCAATTTATTTTGCAAGACCGGCTGGCTAAGCGAGGGGCTCACACTGAAACCGCTCATAAAGCATTTCATACAGATTTCCGGGGGAGGGGGGGGAAGCTGTTCATAAATTGTAGTTTTAAATATTTTTTTTGGTTTGTTGGAAAAACGGCCGAGCCCCCGGCGGCGGCAGGGGCAGCGCGGGCGAGCGCAGACCGGGCGCCCCGCGGAGGCGGCCAACAGCCCCCACGCACGCCCCGGCGGGCGGCAAATAAAAGCCAGACCCGAGCGGCATAAAGCCCTCCAAAAACGCTTTAAGATTTATATAAAAAAATTAAAAAAAAAAAAAAAAGCTAGAGAGGCGTGTAGGCGGCTGGCGGGAGAGCGCTCCGCCGTGCCTTCAGCCCTCGCCCGCTGCCACACACGCACCCACCCGCGCACAGGCGCCCCCTTCCTCCTCCTCCCCCCTCCCGGCGCCGTGATTTCAGTCCCACCCGCTCCTCTCCCGCATATTTGAAGGCTGCTTTAATTCCTGCAGCAAATTCCTCCCTCCCAAATTTGGGCGCAAAAGGCGAAAAGGGGAGGAGGGATGCAGGGATGGGGGGGGAAGGGGAGAAAGCGAGGGAGAAGAAATATCTCCGGCATTTTCGCCGCCTGGCTCCCCAGCTCCGCGCAGGCATTATACAATTTCGGCGAGGCAGGAAGTGACTGGGGGGGGGGGGGGGGGGGGGGGGGAAGGCGGCGGCGAAGGGGGCTGGAGCCGCATCTAAGGAGGAGGAAGGCGGGGGACGGCCAGAGGGATGGGGGCCCCGCGGCGGGGCCGCCGCTCCGCCCGGCAGCCGGTCCCCGCCGCCGGAATGGGGGTCTCGGCGGTACCCGCTGCCTGCCCCCACCGCCGGGGCTGCCTCTCAGCCCCCCCATCATGGAGACCCCGCGGCCGCAGGCTCCCGCCTCGGACTGTCACGGGCCCCCCGCGCCTCGGCCTCGGGCTGGAGACTCACCCATGGCGCTGGCCGGCGGCGGTGGTGTCGCTGCCGCTGCTGACGCTGGGCTCCGGCTGGCTGGCCGTCCCCCCTGCCTGCTCCCTCAGCCGCGGCGGCACCGAGCGGGCCGCCCCCTCCTCCCCGCGCGCCTCCCGCCAGCCAACCCGGCGGCCGCCGCGGCGATTCTCCAACGCCCCCTACGCCGATTCCGCCGAGGGGCCGCGGCCCTTCCGCACAGCGCCTACGCGCGCCCGCTCTGGCGGCCGGACGGATTTAGCGGCTCGGCCCGGCTCCGCTCCCCCCGCCGCCGCCGCCTGCTGCTGCTGCTGCTGCTCCTCCTCTTTCGCCTTCGCCGCCTCCGCCCCGCACACGCTCGCTCCCTGCCCGCCTCCCCGAGCACGCAGCAGCGGCGGCGGCTTCCGGCTCGGCCCCTCGGCTCGGCGTGGAACTCGCCGCGGCCCCCACGTCCGTACCCCTACTCCTCCCAGCCCGGGATCTGTTATTTCCTCCCGCTCCCTGTCAGAGAAAAAAGGGACCGCTCGGCAGCCATTTTGAAACCGGGCACGCCCAGGAGCGCGAAATCCCCGCAGCGGCCGCCGGGGTTTGCCCGCAACAAAGATGGCCGCCGGCTCGGCCGGGCTGAGCGAGGCCGTCACAACGCCCCCTCCTTTCTCCGGAGCTATTCTCGGAGCGCCGCTACGCCGCACGCGCCTTGCGGAGTGCAGTGAGCGCTGCAGAGCCTTACGCTCCCTTCGCCCGTCCGCTCACGCAGTTGGCGTGGGAGAGGCCGGCAGGAGAGGGGCATCTGGGGCCGGAGAGAGGGGCCGGGTGCGGGACCCCACCCGCAGCCCCTGGGCCGCCTTTGGGCTGGGGTCGCTGGGGCGAGGCGGGACGCCCTTATCCCAGGGGAAGCGCTCGGGCTGCAGCACTGCGGCTGGCGGGCAGGCGTCCGTCCCTTTGCCTCCCGGCTCCGCCCGCCCTCCCGCATGGCTGAGGGGGCCCCGCCGCGGCGGCTCGGCGCCGGGCTTTCCCCCCGTCCCTCCGTGGCCCCGGCGTGCCCGCCCCCGAGCGAGGCGGTTGGGTCCCATTCACAACCGCTGTCTCACCGGCGGAGCCTCTCCCCGCTGCGGGGCACGGCGGCCCGCACTGCCGGGGCGAAGGGAACGGGGCCCTCCTCCCCAGGGGCTCTGGGTGGCCTTCCTGGCAGGTGTGGGCTTTGCGGCGGGGAGGTGAAGGCGCTACCGAGCCGCTCGTTTCCCCGCCAACGGGCCTGAAGCCTGGCCTTTCTTGCCATCAGCAAGTGATAATCGGATGCCCATGGCCACCCAAATGAACGAGAACTCTTTTAAAAAATAAAATATCGTTGGCAGGCGCCAGGTAAAATCCTTCTAGGAAGCCCAAGGGGTGCTCACAGGCCCTGGGAGCCACGCTGAGGAGCCCGACCACTTGGGCAGGTCTAGTGTGGCCCCGAGACCCTGAACAGGCTCCTCGGGATGTTGCTGCCAGCGGGGGTGGAGGTCTGCTGACACTGGAAAAGGATGGCCTCCAAGAGAGGCAGAACAACAACTTTTGCTTTTCCGATTCCAATACAGCTCTCCACATAGTATTTCCTTTTTATGTTTGGGGCAGGTATCTTTGGAGCCCTTTAAACTCTTGAGTTATTTTATGCCCCAGCTGAAGTACTGGAGACCTGTATTTATGATGTGCGATTTGAAACTTTACATACTTTCTTTTCTGTTAGGGATTTCCGAGTGTGGCCTGTTCCTTGCCTTTTCTTTCACATAAGCCATGGTGTATTTTTCTATTAGGGAAAGGTACTTGGCAAAGAGGCAACGTTATATGAATTTATTGTTTATTATATCATTTGGTTTTGCTGTTATGAAGAGTACATTTTAAGAGCGTGCCCCGGTACTAGAAAGATGAAAATAGCAATTTTCATTTCAGCAGCAAAAGGGAAACTTTCAGTATTGCATATTTCTGTAGGTAGAGTCACAGCAAGGCAGACAGGAGCAACAATGAAGATGCTAAGATTGTCCTTGTCTCTCATTGATTCCCATCCAATTCTGTCTTGTCTAACATCTGATTTTCTTCTTTTGGGTGTGTTTGGTAAAGAAATAGTTTTTTATGACAAGGAAAATGCATCATCTTTTCAGGAAGGTATGCAGCTCTGCACAATGTGGTTCAGCGCTGTTTAAGAACTGGAAGTGTTACAATATACTGTGGTTCTTGGATGCCCAAGGGAAAGAGATTTTTATTATCATTGGTCACAGGACTGCCAAATATTATCTCATAAATCTGTGTCTTTCACAATGGGTGAGGTAAGAAATAACCTTTTTTTTTCATTCTGGTTGGTTTAGGTGGTAATGTCCATGGCAATGAGATATAGTTACATTGCTTTCGTGGTTATTTGAATACCAAAAAAGAGACATTTTACACCACAGAAGTTGTTCACTGAATACAAAACACAGTCCCCGCAGCTTTCCCATAAAAATACATTGTGGGAAAACAAACAATACGAAAAATACTTGTTTTCTGTCTTGTAGTAAGGGCTTCAAATTACTCAGAAACATTTATCTTGGTTTTCGGATACGTGTTGTTGAGAAAATAGTATGTAACTGATGGGGATATCTTCAAAAAGGGAATGAAGCCTTTACTTCATGGATTGATCACTGAAAAAAACAAAAGTGAGCTTGCATCTTTGAAATTACTGCAAAACTGGCACAGGCTTGATGAGGAAGCAAGATGCAAGCCAGTGGGTTTTATGTGAGGTTAATGTCCTATTTTTCTGTGTTGTGAATAGCGGGGGGGGGGGGTGTCTCTTTTCATACAGTAATTTACAGGGTTAGGAAGATTCTGCAAAATTGTGTTCATTTTGAGAAGACATAAAGCAAATGCAAATGGGTCCCAGAGGTTTGAAGAATACTTTGTTCTGTGCACAATATAATAAATCCAAATTTTTGCATTCCTGTAGTGATCTGCTGTTTTTCCTTCAAAAGGAAAAGACTTCACTAAATCCGTCACTAAACTTTAAAAAACTGAACTTAACAAGTAAATTTCAAGACTCCTTAGATTCTATTTATTTGATTCTTTTGAAAGAAAATACAATTTTGTGATTGCTTCTTGTGAAATTAATAAAAAGCTTTTTAAACTTAAATGTAGAACACTACCTGCCGTAACTCAGAACCCATCGGTGTCTTCTATTGTCAAGATACAGAAACAAACCCCACTCACCTTATTTACAAAATCTGTCAGCTAGGGTTGCTGCCAGGTTGGTTCCCAACCAGCCTAGCCAGTTTCAGTGTCTTCTTGCCAGTGAGACATATGAAGACTATTTTGTTTTTGTTTGGTTTTTTTTTAATGCAAGCAGACATGACTCACTAGGTGAATTTGCACATAGCATGAGCTCCAGCATGGGATGTGGTGGAATTACTGAGCTTGTACCCTGTTGGCTTGCTCCTGCATGCCAACTCCAATACCTCCGGGGTTTGTAGGGTGCGTGGTGCATCTCCAGGCTGAATCATGCTTGCTCAGTCTGTCCAATGTATGCAGCATCTTTTTGAGCTGCTGTGCAAATGTAACAGATCTTTGCATACCGAGCAATCCCTTACCAAAACAACTAGTTTCATTACACCAAATGAAGTCCTAAACTCCCACTCCTGTAAACAATCTGGCTCTTGCAAGGTAGGAGGCTGAGGATGCTCAACAGTGAGTAATAATCACAGTGTCCTCCTTCAAACCCATCCTTAAATCTCAGCTTTGCAGTAATGCCTGCCAGCATCTTGACCATTCTTTGACCACTGCTTGTCATACTGACCAGAAATGTCTCCTGTCCTTGTACTTTGTTGCCTCTTTGACAGCTGTTGCCCTTTACATTGGATGATCTTTTTGTAAATGCTGCCATTTTGCTTTGTTCACTAGCACAAGAAATGGCCTAACACAATGGCAGTACAAAAGTGAACAGTAGCATGAGGCATCTGGTGTGACATCTAATTGGGCCCTGATGCCTTGTTCATCAGCCCTTCCCTATTTTGAGACATACCGAGTCAGTAGGGCCCCTTCTTTTAATAAAGGTTTCCAGAATCAGGCCTGTATTTATGGTACTTCTCTCTGTTCAGGGGAGGGCTGTCATGAAACAGAAACCCCTTGTAAACTCACACGAGCAATACACTAACCAGCTATCCTAACTATCGTTGTTGCTGCCATCACGGCTGTTGTCTTTGGCTGCCACCTACAACACTCTTCTACAAATATGCAAACGATGCAACAAAAAATGTATACCTCCTGGCCCCCTTTTAAGTCTTGCTATTTGCTGTTTAAAAGAGTGCTGTGTAAAAATAAGAGCTATATTCATCAGCAAAGGCTTATAAAATGCTGTGAAGTTATGAACACAGGCTTCTATTGAACAATTGCTATGGGAAAAATACAGCATCTCTTGTTTTGTAGTGTGTTTACTGTATCGTCCTGGTATACATCCATTACTTCAATTATCTAAAGAAAGAGGCTTTGATGGATTACAACCCAATGATGTGATCCTTGTGAGAGGCACACACATGCACTTATTGTTTAAGGTAGAAAATGGTTGCTTTGTGCCGTTATAGTTGTGTAGCGGGGAATATAGATCAGCAGAAGAAGGAAGGCAGCCCAGCCCTTAGTCATGTACTCATACCAGTAACAATTACTTCCTTAAGTAAGGTGAGATATAACCTTCGTGGCAGTTTCCTTCACCCTTGTGAAGGACTTGTGGCTTGGGGAAATGCAGCAGATTTCCAGTAATGTTAAACTCTTTGAAAAACGCACCATCTAATACGTTGTTTGTACACCATTCACAGACACAAGCCAGTGAGCTGACAGATTGAAAGATACGTTTCCTACACCAGGGAGTCGGAGTCTTAAGCAAAGCCTCCTCTCACCCTGCCACCCCTCCGCTTGCGGGCAGTAGCAGCGATTGCTCAGATGACCGGGAGCAAGGCGATTGTGTGCAGCGTGTGTCTTGTAATTCCAGTTCTCCGTTTGTTTATTTGTTAATAAGTAAACCCCACCAAGGGTTGGGCAGGTCTCAGTAAATCCTTTCTATATACCCAGATGTGTAATCATTAATAACCAGGGCTGTAGCCGAACATATACTGATGAACCATTGTGTCTGAGCAGAGTCCGATGGGCGTAAAGTGTCTGCTCACGCTGCCACTGCTGTGAGAGTGAGGCCTTTGGAGAGCTGGGCTTACTGCCTTTTTACATTAGCAAGTGCTTCCTTGCATAGCATAAGGTACTACCGTCATACTTTGCATATTAAATTAGGAAAAAAAATACTTAGACGTATAATGCAATGTGGCATTTTATTACTTTTTTATTGATTTAAGGAAAGGAGTTATGCCTTCCAAAGGAAAACCAATTTTTCTTAAAATGAATTAATGAGCTTATAATTAATTTCCTGCATAAATGCTAGACAGTTTTTTTCCATTCTAGAAGTAAAATATTATAGAATAAAATAACAGTAAAATATTACAGAATGAAAACAAATTGTTCTGATAGGAAAGAAGTACTGTGTACCCTGTGCCACTGTGGTCCCAGCAGTCCAGCTTGTGTTTTCCAGTTGCCCCCTTTCAATTAAAGGACATCTACATCATCATAGGAATATTGAATCGGGCTTTGACCTTGCAAACACTGAAGTGATCATATGTCTAGTACTTGACGTTAGACTTGAGGTAGCAGTATGCCATATCCAGGCCTTGGGTACACATGTTGAACAACTGAAGTGTTGCAGATTTGTGCTACATACTGGCGTTTTAATCACTTTGTTCTGTTACCTTTAGCTGTGAAAATGTGATGCTGGCTTCTGGCACGGTTACTGGGCTACCTGCAATCCGGAGTCCTCTCCAAACTCATTCCAAAGCGATGGGTCTCTCCCTTCATACTGCAGGTCAAACCAGCCTGGGCCCTGTTCCCTCTGGGTACGCAGGTCCCCAGTCCACTACCGCACTTATTCTTCTGAACTACACATTTCTTGGCTCCCAGGTCCATACTTTGAGGCTGCATCTCGCACCTAAATGCATCAATTAAGCAAAATGAGTTGCTTATCAGGACCATCAGGAGTTCAGCACTTCGCAGAGCAGAGGACTTGAACCTCCACACCTGTCTAATCTACCACACCTACACATGTAACTCACCCAAGGTAGTCAGAACATCCCTCCCGTTTTTTTCTGACCAGCTGTTTTGCATGAACAAATTTATTGATGTCTCAGCACCAGAACATCAACCCTATGCTTTCTGAAATACAATTTTCAGATATTCAGTTGCACTTTTCAATTTCAGATATTCCAAGTGCTTTTGACCTTTAGCTTCCAGCTTAAAACCAGTTGCTGAAGCCTCAGGCTAGAATCAATTAATACAATCTTTACAGTTCACTGTTTGGCTTTATCTCCTGCTTTTGTCAAAGGATGGCTTATTTGTACCTGTGTTTTGGGCTGTGGTGACAGTTTATCTAGAAGCAGTCATTAAGCTGACCACACCTATGCATGTATCTTCAGTTAATCCAATAGAGCTACTCACTTGTCCCTTGCAACAAAAGGTGATCTTAAACAGTTATCAATAAATAAAAAGCAAAGCCTATTTTCTTCTTAAACCGTGTGTAATGATTCATGTCTGTTTACACATGCGACCCACAGAAGCCTACTGCCACCGATGACCGGGAATTTTGCAATTGGTTTTAAGGGTTCTACAATCTCCTGCAGTCAAACCTGTCTATTGCCAGAAAAAAATTCTCAAAACTATGTTTTGTGGGAAAACCACAAACAGCTGAGATAGGAATGTAACAGTATAGAAATACTCAGAACACATTGTAGTTCAGTCCAGTGAGCTAAATTATAGGTACATTATATAATGTGGAAAAAAACCCAAACTGAAATGTAGATCAAGGAAAATGCTGAAACTTAATTCAGATTACTTATTTGTATTTGTATTCTGAGTTACATCATCCTGAACTTCTCTTTTACATAAGGAGAACAGTACTTAGTGATTTTGCTATGATGACTGAGCAATACTAGAAACAGAACACACTTCTGAAAGAATCGGTTATGCAGACATTTGGGATTCATAATGGAAGATAATGGTCCTTTTGATGATGAATCCACTATATAAGCCAAAAGTATTTCAAGAGCTTGTTTCAAAGTAGATCCATTAGCATAACCCAAAACATATCCTTGGTCTTCTAGATATGAAAAGTTCTTACATGGTTGTAATAACATAAAGTTAGAGAGTCTTTGAAGAATCTACGTGCTTGTTACAGAGCCAAACTTCAGGTTCACTCCTTTCAGCATGTACATTTCCATGCAAAACACCACATAATCTGCGTTAGTGTAGAAAAATTGGGGTGGGGGGTTGTTTACATGATATCATAGATATGTTTTATGAAACAACTTCTGGATCATGGGGTTATTAAGTGTCCTTCTTGGATTAACTGGCAGTGTGAACTCTTCCTACTCAGGATGTTTCTAAGTTCCTTGCCAACACCTCTTCATTTTTTCCCCCTAATTCTAATGTAATGCTCAATGTTCTGTAAAAAACATGGTCAAATATATGGTAAGCATAGACTGTTTGGTTATACATTGATAGTACTTTTTGATAGTTGATCTTCTGCTCTACAGAGTGCAGGGCATCACTGCTGTTATATAATACACTAAATAAAACCACTTTTTCTCTTATACCTGGAATGCCTACTTGCATGACTTCATGTTTTATGAATATACTAGTATTTGTAATGCCCATGCCCGCTTTCAGATATTAGTCATCTTCAGCAAAGACACTGTCATAGAAGTAGTCTATTGGACATGACAGTTACAGACTAGTTGCTGTGTATTCTTTATTTCCTTGAAATACCTAGCTAAATAATTGAATGTTATTGAAAGAGGGTTCAGTTGTGCAGGAAGCAAATATTTGGCTGCGTTACCCTTCTTTAAAATGTGTTTTGACTACTTTATTGCAAAAAGAAACACAGCAGTATTCTACCTGTAGTGTATTATTATGCAGCTCATGCAAGTTACTGTTCTGTTGACTAGCTGGTCCAAAAATTCAGTGTATTTCATTCCAGTTTGCAAGCCAGTGATCTCCCATTTTATATCAATTTATTTCTTGATGTTTTTCTAGTTTATTGAATTTATCTCAACTATGTAAAAAGTCTGCAAATATCCCTATGGTAATGGAATCCACTTGGCAGCAATATATAGTTATATGATTCATAACTAGACAGTAAATAAATGGTTTAAGGCACAACTAAATACCAAATGGAAGCTGATATGTTTGGTAACAGCTGAAGGTGTTTTTTGTGAATATACCTCAACACCATTAATATTCTTTCCTGGAAAACCCTACTTCTCAAAAAAGCTGGTTTGGATGCATTGAAGAGTTGGGTCCTGATGTTTTAGGGGATGTCCCCCAAAAGAAATCCTTTCCCTGCGGTTGGGTGGTTCACCCCATAACTCTGTTGTGGCTGAGTCCAGAGAGCAAAGGTGGCTGTTGGAATTCTATACAAAAGAATTGGGGAACATTGAATTTTTATGATTATGGATCTGTTACTGCTAGGGCTGCCCATAGCAGTTAAATGGAGAAGTAGCCCTTTAGAAAGGTTCTTAGGTTGAGCCTATGCCTTTGACAGAAAGCAGGCTAAAGCAGCATTGATGGACCTTCAAAAGATCTAGTGTATGTGCATGTAGCTTCCAATGAATAAACAAGTCACTGTTTTTTGTAATGGCATATAATGCAATAAGATGGCTGAATACTTGCAGAGCATTTTTTTGCAAGAGAACAGTATTTGATTTTCTTGGGCTACAATTGGCAAAGAAGCCTTTTTCAGAGTATTCATAACTACCACGCCTATGAAAAAAGTGTCTATTCAACTCAGTGTCTTAGATGGACCCATTAGCTACTGATGTCTTGTTGCATAAATGCACACAGTTGCAAAAGTGACACAGGTTTTTAATGTAGGGTGTCTTAATCCACTGTGATAGCTACATGGCTTCTCCTTCGAACATAGAGGGAAGACTGTGCAGTCAAGGGTATTTTAATTCCATATCTAAAGTTCAGCAAATGGAAGAGAGAGCATTGAAAGACTTAAATAAACCATAATGTGATAAATCATAACAAAGTACAAAATGAAAACATTCAGTTTATTTAGAGAATGTTCTCAAAGAATGGAATACATCGGTCTTGAACCAAAGCATACATTTATCCAGACTGCTGTTAATTCACAGTTTATTTATAAAACGATTCCATTTCTGATAACATCTGTATATGGCAGGGTGCCTAACCTCTGGGGCACAATGGGGAAAACTTCTTAAGCTAGCATCCTCCTTCCTCTTTATCTACAAGCAAAGAAGCTGGAAGGAATCGCAGTGTTAAACTTTGCTGACTGAACTCACACAGCAGCACCGGGTGGGTCTTACTAACTTCCACTGACTGGAGAAAAGACGGAGCTCCTCTAAAATGGAGACAATAGGAAATCTTGGTAGGAGGTTCTCAGAATGGCCAGCCAAAACAACCTAGGTGCAAGACTGTAGACCTGTTGTGATACAAACTCAACACTTTGACTTCAGACATGGAGGAAACTAAACAAAAGTAATCACACAAACTGACAAAATGAAATCAGGAATTACCTTATATGTTTTCTGTCAGTTTGTGATAAAAACTCCAGCTGTTTACAGGCAGCACAAGCCCCACGGTTATTGTAATTCTGCTTTTCTCTCCGATTACTTGACTGGGAAAATACTAAAACATAATTTCTATTTGTGAAAATCCTTGAAAGAGCAGTGACTGCTTATGAATAACACACCTAAAATGCAACGTACTGATCTGGATGGAAACAAAGATCTTAAAATACATTTTTGTGTACAGAAATTCCATTTGCTGTACATCACTGGCAAATTTAATGTGGCTGAAAAAATAAATCTGATTAGCCACAAAATGTTTTTCTCTAATAGTAATGGCCTAAAATGTATTTTTGATATTGGAAAAAAAATAACATATTGGTCATTTTGTCTGACAGATTTTACCACTTCCTGCCTGATTATTGAGGAATTCAGAAAGCTTTTTGGCCAACAAGAAGTATGCCTACGCTAGGGAATTTCTTGTCCTCTTTTCAGGAAACACAGCTACATTAGAGCTATTAACGCAGGCTTTCTCACCACCATTTATTTAATGCCGTCTGGCCTCTGTTGCTTTTCTAGATCCCTCTTATCAGCTCCACAGCTGGCCTCTATCCTGCAATTAATTGTACTTGGTACAGAGATTGGCAGTGCTCATCGTGAGGTCCCGGCCATTACAGATCCCTGTACGTAAACACGAAGGAGAGAGCAGTACCTGGGCTAGCAAATATTAAGCCAGCAGTTTTCTCACATTTGCGTGGAGATCAGGCTGAACTACTTCAGATACGGTTTAACAAAGTGACCATTCACCGTGTGAGCCTTTGGGGCAGGGACCTTGTGATCCCAGGAAAATGGGGTCCCCATCCTTGCTGGGGCAAGTAATTAGGAAAAGAAGATGGGACCTGGCTGACCTGCTTCCCATTACCTGCTGCGATCTTCTCTCAGCATCAGCTGAGGAGGTACATCACTCTTCACCCTCAGTTGTTTGTTTGTTTGTTTGTTTGTTTAAATAAATCTTTAATTTGCTAAAACATAACCATTTTATTTAATAAGAATTTAGTAAGAAATAACACGTTATTAGCAAATGGAGGGGTGTTTTTAAGACTTTTCTCCTCAGCAAACTGGCTGTCACTGAGCATTACACATGCCCCTGGTAAATAAATTAGGAGATAAAGAGCATTAAACTCATAAAACAATTGCTGTATTTTGCTGATGGTTGGCATCTCTGCAATACAGCTGCTTCTCCCAGCCTCCTGGGAGCAGAGAAAGGGACAATAGCGAGCTATGCAGTGTGACTGACATCTCTTCTACCCCACCAGCCTAAAGGCACACACACATATTTACCCATACTCACCATCGGGTCAGAGTAATTTCTGTCAGTTTGAGATAATCTTAAAAAACTTTCTGTCACCCAACCAGGAGCCAACAGATGGGCAATGCAGGAGGTCACACAGGATGGTCCTAACAAATTCTTTTGGCCATGCAGTCCGTTCATGATTAGACAATCTCCCCGTATGTGTCAGAACGTGCCTTTTTCCTTAGCATCTGGTCTAGCAGGTGCAGCTCTGCCTGTAAGCCGCCCCCAACAGCCAGCTGGGCTTGCAGAGGAACATTACAATCTGTGACCATCAGAGGAGAGGGGTCCTTGCCGAAGGCTGTAAATAAAAGGAGAAGAATGTAGTGGCTTTGGGCCTCCTGCCCGAGCAGATAAACCTTGACTGCTGTTGCGCCTTTGCTTTCTTAAGAAGCCCCAAGTGCTGTTTCTGATCAGAGAAGAAAGAAGTCCTCTGCTGTGACCCTCATCATAGGCTGTGGCCGTTCCAAGCTGGAGTTCACACCGAAGGCCAGGAGACCCAGGATTGAACGCTGTAGCATTCCTCCCTTCCATGTGCAATCCCCCGTGCTGTCTCCTGATTGCTCTAGCCCGGTCCTAAGCGTTTCCTCCTCCACCGCTGATTGATGAAGGGTTTTCGTTACTCACACCCTGTGTCCCAGTGCCGGTGTCCTGTGAGGAGCACTCTGCGTTAAAGCAGGTGTTGAAAAGGCAAGAGGGAACAGGAAGGTAATAAGTAACTGGGTGATGGGTAATTCAATTAGCCTTCCAGCAGCTAAGAGACAAGAAATCTCACACTCTTAAGGAGAAGTTACTCCTCAGGAAATCCTTACTGATCATTGTTCCTATGGAGCAGGAAAACAAGCCTCTCACAATAGAAAATATCTTCCCATCAGCAGCACTAGAAAATGATAAAGCAATCACACTGTGGTAGAGTGAGTCATCACTCAACAATTTTTCTTCAGCGCTTTCCCAGTGATTGCTTGCAAAGGTCATGGATTGCTAAACCAGAGTTTGAAGGCTCTAAGATGGGAAGGGCCACCAGGAAGCCCTGATGCTGACAAAGATGCTTACTTCTAAATTTCAGTCAAGCTCAGAAGTAGAGTCTCAGGGGAAAGATCCATCTTCCTTGTTCTAAATTAGACTTGTGTTTTAGCAAATCTGAGGGAAGTGTTGCGGTTGCTATGGATAAAATAGATGTAGGGTCCAAACCTCAGAATTCACTCTTTTAGCAGATAGAGAGCAAAGAAGACAGGAGAAGTTGAAAGAGTGTAGTACTGTCACATCTCCTGCTGACACATCCAGTTCAGGGTTAGTTCCAGATCATGACACAGAAAGTAGCTTAGACTGCGGTGTTCCCATCTGCTGTGATAATCTGGCCCTAACATCCTTCTAGTCCACTACAGTGACTAACCTATGGAACGTCTTCAAACCATCATTCAGCTCTCTCTTGAACTGTCCAAGTGATTAATGTACCACCTGTAAATCTGTGATAGTAGGAAGAGTTACGTTCAAAAAAGGAAAATCACTGCTTTCTGCTTCATTTATCTTAAAACTAAATCCTTCCAGAGGTGTCACATTCCCTTCCTTCCTGCAGATGTAGGCTTGTCTAAATAGCCACGTTCCCCTAACATTCAGTTATCTCTTGTGTAGCACCATCGCCTGTAGCACCACTGACAATAATTAAGATAAGACATTAGTGTTTTATCACTGTGTGATAAAGTTAAAAGACTTAAAGCAAGTCTGATGGATGTAGAAATAACAAATAAATAAAACCCAACTATGCCTAACAGTACCTCTCCTGCCCTACAGCCTATATTGCTATTGACAATCCAGCCACAAGGGAAGTCCCAACAATGGAAGACATTATGGAAGAAAGTCTGGTGGAGACCCAGGTGTTGGAGTTACACACTGGGGTAGCAGATGCAAGCAGAGGAAAAAACCTGGAACTAGACTTCATGTCCATTCTGTTCTCATTTTTCTGTGATATCCCTGTGAAAAGTGATAGGAAAGTGCTTAGGTAGTGTTAATCAACAACTAGTGACCTCCTGAGCTCTAGGGAATTTACTGCTTTCACGGAGGTTTCTGGCTTGTTTTTTCAAGACTACAGACAGATTGTTTAATTTCTGTGTGTCATGGTGGTTTGATTCACCGTGAGCTCCCCCTGCAAGGGTAGAGCAACAGGCTGTGCTTGGGTAGAGCTTCTATCCTGAGAATGGCCAGACATGCCCCATTCCCCTAATGAGATTATTTTTACTCGGTTTTAAGGGTATTTTAGGTCTCCACAGAAACTGGGTTTTAGCTGTATACCTTACAGGCATATTAGATATATAAAGACTGATGTTAGCTGCATGCAGTACTGCTTAGAGTATGTCAGTAACGTATGATAAACAGAAAGATGTGCTTGGGGTTTCAATCATCTTTATTCTTAGTGAGGTACTTCAGGACTTCACCTAAATGTACATGTCATACATTAGAGAAGCTTAGCAGGCTCAGAATATGTATATCCCCATTTCCCTTTAGCCTGTGAAGCTGCATTACTACCAAAGCTGGGTAAAGTGTCTTTACCGAGTCAGTGTAAACAGCTCCTATTCAGCTCTCAGCATTGCAGGCACACTACTGGGTGGTTTTGGTTTTTTTTTTTTTCCTGCAGCTTTTTTCTTTTTCGGAAGTGAGAACCTTCTCATGCCTGTTGATTTCATCATTCAGGAATTTAATTCAGCAGTCACCTTAAAAGGCCATTCATTTAGACTTTAGGGAGGAGTGCATTTGCTTCCTTTGCAAAACGTGATGTCAAGGCTTGTATTTTTTTCCCCTTTAATTCATCTTAAAATAGGAAACACAGAAAGAGGTGGGTGGGTCCATAGTAGAACACAGCACACATTTATAGGGTCACTAAATAAACAGAGCTGAAAGACTCACAAGTAATGTATTTCTGACTGAACATGAGTACACTGGATGCTTTTTCTGAGGGTCACAGGTATGGAAAAAGACACAACCTATTTCAGCAAGGTGCTGGCTCAAGCTTCTTAATTAGCCAGCTAGAGAGATCAAAGAGCAAAAAGAAGTCAGATGAAAGCTAGGTGCTGGTGTGGCTGTAATTCCTAACTATCTGGTTCCCAGATTACAGTGATGTCAGGCTGTATCTGTCACAATTAACATGGGGAGGAGGAGGATAAAACAAAAGCCTGTTTGCTGTAGGCTTCACCAAAACAGTTTTTGTACAGATTTCTCCAAATGAAATGAGTTACTGTAGGTGAGGGGTGGCTCCAGGTATTATTACAGTTGTCTGCACATCTCATTACAAAGCCCTGTTTCCAGCTGGTTGTAACTTCTCGGAATTCAGCTCCTAGAACAGAGCCGTTCAGTGCCGTCTGGCTGTATTAGGTACACCTACGTACACGCAGCTGTACTTTTCAGACACAGGATAAAAGAAAACGTGTATTTTGCTCAGGGCAAAGGGGTTTGGGGTGAGGATTTGGCCGTTGCAGTCAGGAGGTGTGGGGGGAGGAGGGAGAAGGGGTCTTTCTGAAAGGGCTCTCTCTTACACTCCTTCAGCAAATCCAGCCACAGCTAACTCAGGCAGAGAGAGGGCTTTGAAAGTCTGCAGCTCACACATGTTCAACAGAAACCTTTACAATCTGAGCAGCTAACTTCCCTGATAATTTTGTCTGCCTTGAGCACACCCCAGTCCAAACTTAAGATCATTTTTCCCCCCGTACAGTTGTTACGAGGCTCTGTGGCAGGTCACGCTTGATACTGATATCCGAACTGAGCTGGGGGGCACAGCCTGGTTTCCAGCCAGCATCCCCTGGCTGGCATTACAGTGGAAAGGGGAAGCTGTTGGGGAGAAGGACCCCCAGAATGGTGGAAACTGGTCCCAGAGGTGGCAGGAGGAAGGGTGAGAGGTTTAAACTGGCAGCAGAGATGGGAGGAGGACGCTGACGCTGAAGCAAACTGCAAGGCAGAAGTTGGAAGGGAGCTGGGAAGGCAGCATCAGGGCTGGGGGGCCTGGGAAATGCCCCCGAGCAGAGCTTGGGGCTGAACCTGCCTGAGGTGGCACGGGAGAAAGGGAGAAAAGCAGTGGGGACAGTGATGCCAAGTCAGGGAGAGAGTAACGCCACTGGTCCAGGCAACAAGCTGTGCATGTGGCTGATGCCTGCAGTCCACTTATCTTGGATTTGCTAGGGCCTAGGATTTCCTGAGCAAGGAGATTAGGGCTCAGTGGGAAGTTTATGGGGTGGAGGTGAGGACTGGCTCAATCAGAGGTACAGGACTTAAAGCTGAAGGCAAGGAGAACATCTGGTACGGTTAAATGGCCCCTGGGATTTAAATGCTGCCTTGGACTCTGTCCCACTGCTCCAGAACTCCTTGAACACCAGGCAAGTTTTGCATTTGGTTACCTGGAAGCTCCTCATTTCCCTGGTGATCAATGTGATGCTTGATGGGAGAAAGTGCTGAGTGTTCAGAGCCAGAGCTAAAGTCAATGGGGCCTATGCTTTTTGCGGATACAAAAAAAGTCAGGTGCTTAAAAGGATTAGGTTTCAATATCTCAAATTGGATGTCAAAATTAATTTATCTTTTCCCCCATTTTTCATCCCCTTACCTCAGTTTTATTAAAAAAAAAATAATATTTGTAAAGTACTCAGATCCAATAATGTTAAATGCAAATAAATAAGTATTTTGGGGAACAAAAAATTCTTCCTTTGGGGTGAAATAAAAGAATACAGCACAGTAAAATCTGAAGCCCCATTAAACAACCAGGAGAACACAAATCACTGAACAGTTGCTCATTACATGACCAGCTCTTCTACTGTGTACTGGCTGAAGCAGAGCTACTCTGAAAATATAGTTAAGTATCATGCTACTATGAGCTGAGTCATCCATGGAAGTACTAATTGGAAAAATACCATCCACTTCTTTTCATGTACTAGTAATAGTGTAAAAGCAGTGGTTTTGAGCTTTCTTCACTTGTAGATCCCTAAAAACTTTGCAGGAGAGATGAAGACCCTTGGATAGGGACAAGACAACAGCTTGTTCCTTAGTTACCTCTTCTGCAGCCCTTGGAAGTCATCTGCAGAACCCTTGGAGTCTGTAGACCACATGTTGTAAACCACTGTCTCTGACTGTATAGCTCACAATGGCAAAAAAATCCCTGTTAAATCTAGAATGGTTTTCTCAGTCTTTCCAATAACATGCTCTGTGTAATAACAAAGTAATGAATGTAATGAAAGTACTGTTGTAATGAAACATTCGTCGCCCTTGCTGCTAGCAGTAATCTTGAAAGGGAACAAGTTTGTTCTGACTTTGCCATATCAGATGCTCTGCCTGTGACTTGTCTCCTTGTTGTCTTTGTTTTCTCTCCCTCAGTCACCACTGCCATATCTTGCATTTCTCTAGTTGACCATCACTACTGTACCACCAGTCTGAGTTAGGATCCCAGCACACTAGCTCATCTCTGCCAACTTAGTCTAGCTCCTAATATGCATCACATAGGGCTGCCATCTGGTTTAAAAGCTCACATACTTGAATGTTTCCATTCCATTGCAAATTAAGAATGTTATTTGATTCTGCAAAAACAAACATTATGAAGGTGTTTCCCCTTGGAGTTTGGGAACTTCTGTCAGTGATGTGCAAGGATCTGTAATTACAGCAGTGTTCCCTTCCATCCACCACAGGTGTCTCCGGCAATGTTCCCCCTCATTAGGAAACTATCCTATAATTTAAGATTAGAACTGGAACATAAGGCAGTAATTGCCCCTTTCTGTTTGAGTCTTTGCAGAATCTACGTTGTCAAGCTGAGGTGTCTGTTGTGCTTAAACCTCTCCACCCCTTGGCAATAGGTCTTTACTTGAACTTCATTTCGCTTTGCCTTGTTTGCATTAGCAGTTCCCTAGTTCAGATGCTGTGCGAGCTGGTTGCAGATAGCATTTGCTTCAGGGAAGTGCAAGCCTCTGATTCTCTTGATAACGTTACAGCCACTGACGATTTTCTCACCATCTGACATTCAGCTTTGTGCGACAGTTGGTGACCTGTGTCGCTTTCCCATTAAGTTATTCTGGCTGTGAAAATTATGGAAGAAGAATTGAAAGTGATGTGAAGTGATAGGTTCATTCAGTTCCCTGTTGGGAATATCTGTTCATTTCTGGAATATGGAACAAGGCACATATATCTTTATTCATTACCCTTTAAAATGACACATCTTTTTAAACTTTGTTAGTTCCATCTATGTGATATATGAGATCTTCCTGAGCTCACAGTATGTCACTGCTGCCTCTGGGTGACAATCTTAGTAATAGATGCTGGGCTGGTGACAGAGGATGTGGCCTCCTGCTCCCTGATTTCTCCTTTTTTGTTCTAAGCCCTGAGCCCTGGCTGCTCTCCTCTGAAAAACTCTGTGTTTGTTAGCAGAATTATAACAACACAGATAATATAAATTTGCCAGCAAGGTCCCTTTAATTTTTGTTCATTTTTTTTTAATTTAAATTCGCAAAACATAAAAAAAGATGTATTCCGGGCTGCAAGCACATTTAACAAAGGATTTAAAAAGCAGAGCAACCCCTAAGAGCTTTAGTAAACCACTAGCTTTTTACCACATGCCAGGGCTCTTCATCAGATTTTTCAAGACTTGCAGAGTGGACAAGAAGGGCTCGGTGTGGGTGGGCTTAGGACAGAGGTCTGACGTGTGAACGTGGGCTCAGAGTGCTTAAGCCCTTCACTTCTCCAGTCTTGCTGCCTCTTGCCTCAGTGTCTACGTGGAGGAGGTGCGCACATACATACATATGTGTGTATACATGAGCATGTCTTGCCCAGGTGCACGTGTAATATCCATGTATTGGGAATTATGCTGTGAGTAGCTACTCACTGCATTAACTGTTCCTGTTTCCCCCCTGAACCACCAACATTGTTATTTTTGCTTTACCGCCAGTACACAACACGATGCCATAGATAAATTTTGAAGTTCCACAGATAATTTACTACAATTTCTTTCCAGTTACCCCCAGTTAGTGTGGATAAACATTTCCTCGGAAGACAAAACACTAAACCACATTCTGGTACTCGCCTTGACTTTTTTGAGAGATTGACTTTTACAAAGCCATCTACTGCTTCATGGGAAGAAGGAAATTCCATTTGTGAAAATCAAGCCTTTCTTTTTAGAGAAAGCTGTGCAGTTTGTGTTTGCTGATTCTCTTCATGTGTTGCCAATGAGTAGGGATGGCCTGAGCCTGACTTGTCCTTTCTCATATTTGATGCATGTTTACTTCCCTCGTGGGCTGTGTTTTGAGCGTGTTTATTTAGTTTCTCACTGTTTGCCATACCAACTTCTTTATTCTTTCCCTTTTGAGTTTGCTGTATATTTTATTTCAGTCTTGCATCTGCACTCTGCTTCACTTTGCTCAGCTGGGTTTAGCATCCTGATTGTATGAGGATGTGCCTTTTTTGTCATTTAACCTCTTGAGGGTTAGTGTTCTGTTGAAGAGAGACTGCAGAGGGGAAGTCCAAAAATCAACCCCCTAAAATAGTCCTACCAACAGCAAAAAGAAAATTAAAAAGCCAAAAAATAAGTATATACAAAGCTGAAATTAATAAAATGGGTACAGGATTTAAAGAGCTGCATAATTTCTTCCCATCGACATAATCAAGATGTTATTCAATAAAAGAATAACTTTTAATTATTAAAAAATCATATTTATTGCATTGTATAATCACTGTATATTTTGAGTTCAAGAAAAATATGAAAAATCCAGGTTCAGTAAAGCACACCTTTCAGTGGAATCCAAGCCTTTCTTAGCATGTTTTATGGCCATTGTGCAACATGATCCTCTTATCTCTGGTAAAAGTCTGCAAGGTTTATCAGCAGCTTTTGACACAAATGAACTTAAGATCTGGCTGCTTTTCCGCAGAAGCTATCTGTGATCAGTGGAGTCATTCTAAAGATGAAAACTATTTGCACTCCCTGCAGAAATATCAGAGAGGGTCATCTTGGTTATCTTCCTTGCCTCACATCTCCTCGTGGAAAGCTAGTTGTCAATATTTGCATCAATGGGATGTTACTTTATGAGATACCTCAGATTTTTAAAATAAACAGTTATACGTATCTTGTAATCTGTACTGATCGTTACAATCATCCAACTATAGCCAAGCCTGGGAACAGTGAACGTCAGAAGAAAAGAAGCTAACTCAGAATAAGTTTGAAGAAAAGACGGGTAGGGCTGACAGATGGTACAGCACTTCAAGGAAATCACGAATTTCTCCTCTTTCCATCAGTTGCTAAGGAGAGATTATATATGGGAAAGTATCAAGAATATCAGCATTCAGGTAGAACTTTCTTACTTAATTCTATCAGTGTTTGAACACCCGTGAAGCCATCTTACACTCCTTCCATCTTAATCCAACCTGCTTCTTGGGACTGTGGCACTCATCCCTGTGACTATTTCTGAGATGGAAGGTGGGAATGCTTTATCTTCTAAACTGATCATAAAGCTCAGAAGCATTAACCAGTCCAGCATGCAGTTATGCATCTCTAGAGCTGCAAAGGCAAATGGGAACATGTCAGAACATATTTCTCTGCAGCTTAGTGACTCCACATTCAGTAGCTGATTTAAGCCAGAACAATGATCTTTCTCTTTTCGGCTTTCCACGGGACAGGGTTCAACACCATTAATGACTGTATTTCCCTCCCTACCACTCCAAGGGTACTTGCTGAGAGGGGATGATGTAATTTTCATGACTGAAGTGAATCTCGGATCAGTTGAGGAAACAGAGTTTGAAGAACATGCATTTGCCACAGAAATGCGTCTGCCAAAGAAAAATAAAGAAAAAAATGCAGAAAATCATTGCTCACTTTAAAAAAAAAATAAAGAGATTGCAAGATACTTATTGTTTATTCCATCTTTAAGTGGCTGAAGGACAGAATTCAAAGGGTTGTAGTGAATGAGGCTACATCTGGCTGGAGAGCAGTCACCAGCAGTGGTCCTCAGGGTTCAGTTCTAGGGCCAGTTCTGTTCAATCATTTTATCAACTATTTGGATGCTGGAGTTAAATGCACCATTAGCGAGTTTGCTGATGATACTAAAGTGGGAGATGCTGTTGACTTTCCCAAGGGACAGGAGGCCTTGCAGAGGTATCTAGATAGATTGGAACATTGGGCAATCATCAATGGCATGAAATCAAACAAGAACAAATGCTGGATTCTGTACCTGGGATGGAATAACGTCAGACATAAGTATAAATTGGGAGAGTGGCTGGAGAGCAGCCCCGCAGAAAGGGGTCTGGGGGTGCTGGTTGCCAGGAGGCTCAGCAGCAGCCAGCAGTGTGCCCGGACAGCCAAGGGGGCAAACCCCACCCTGGGGTGCACCAAACACAGCACAACCAGCCGGCCAAAAGGGGTGATTATCCCGCTGTATTTAGCGCTGGGGTGGCCTCACCTGGAGCACTGTGTGCACTTCTGGGCCCCACCACTTAAAAAGGCTGTGAAGGTCCTTGGCTGCATCCAGAGGAGGGCAACCAAGCTGGTGAAGGGGCTGGGAGGCGTGGTGGCTGAGGGGCAGCTGAGGACACGGGGTTTGTCTAGTTTGGAGGGAAGGAGGCTGAGGGGCGACCTCGCTGCTCTCTACAGCTGCCTGAGGAGGTGGAGAGGGACGAGCTGAGCTCTGCTCCCTGGAACCCAGTGCCAGGGAGTGTGGGAGCAGCTCAAAGCTGCATCTGCCAGGGGAGCTTTGGACTTGGCATGAGGGTGGTCAGACCCTGGGACAGGCTTTCTGGAGAGGTGGTCGATGTCCCATGCCTGTCAGTGTTTAAGAGGCATTTGGACAACGCCCTTAAAACCATGCTTGAACTTTTGGTCTGCCCTGAATTGGTCAGGCACTTGGACTAGATGATCATTGTAGGTCCCTTCCAACTGAAACAGTCTGCTCTACATTCTAAGCTTTCATTCAACAGAAGCAGTGATATATTGCCTGCTAAATAACCTCCCTCATCTACTACTTTAACTATATTACATCCACTAATTCCTGCAAAAACAACAGCTATAGGAGAGATATTCCAGGTGATGATGGACCAAAACAATCCTCAGAGCTAGATGAAGTCATCTTTACAACATCTTCCTCTTAAGTGACAGGCAGCATGCTAAAAACCAGCCACATCCCATCTCTCCCATCTGAAGTAAAACCAGCCTGTTTTAGTAAAGTGACGCAGAAAACTGTGCCTTGTATTTGGTGAACACACACAATAATGGCAATTATGACAGGAATGCACATGAGTTAATGATGAACACTCTTACTTGAGAACTGAGATCCACCAACAGAAGTGCCTGCAGGTGTATAGGGTGGAATCCATCACCATTGCAGAGAAGGATGCAAACTAGTATTTCATGAAAGGCCTTCAGGGAAGGGAAAAAGACCAGGCTTGTACATTTTTGCAATGAAAAGCACCAAAGAGAGCCCAAAGCACCTTGAAGTGTTACTGGGAGAATCCCCTGGGCTGCAGTGAGGGTGAGGTTTAGGTGACTGGCAGCAAAATGGGCTGCAGACTAACTGCACATGACTATGATAACCAAAATGGAAGGCACAGAAAAAACAAGAGGCTGGGGGAGCTGGTCAGGAGGACAGAGCCAACGGTGGTAGCTGGGGGACACTCATAAATTTTATGGCTAGAAAGGAAGACAATATGAAGCAAAGGCTGTAAAAGTGATTAATATGATTTAAGGCCAGTAGGGAGAGGGAGCAGAGATGAATGGGTGAAGCAGTCACTGGAAGCAAGTTTTTGGGTCAGAGCACAACAGTGAGGGTGAGGACAAACATCGCTCAGACTTCCCAGGCCTTCCTCAGGATGCACTGACTCCCTTATTCCACATAGCAAAGACTTAAGATCCTCCTTAAGATTCCTCTCTTTTGGCTTGACTTTGACTTGACATTAATGAACAAACTTCCATACTGGTGCTGCACACCCTCCGTCTTTCCCTTGGTTTTTGCAGTGTGGTTTGCAACTTTCTCAGTAAGACTGCAAGCTCCATAGTAAACCATTATAGCCGTAAAATATAAAGTGCAGAGAATTACAGCACCTAAATGGTATCAAAAGCACACCTATGGTGTTCTACAAATAATAACCTACCTAGCTGTAAAAACAAATTCCAGAAACAGATTACAAAAGGGTAGGATGTAGAACTCGTACTGTTGGACTGGCTCCTGCAAGAGGGTTGGACTATCGTAGGAGTTTTCTGGGAAAAAGTAGTGGTTAAAGAGAGTTAATTTTAGTTTTGAGAGGATCTGTTGTGCAACAAAAACCCTCTGTATGTCATGAGCATGCAGAAGAGAGTGGTGCCATCATAACATTATAATGAACTAGATGCACCCAACTCTAGTCAAATTAAGATGCAGTCAAGAATTTTAAAACATCATGCTACACATTTTATCTAAAGCATTTAGCAGCACACAGAAAACCTCTTCACTTGGTGAGAAGCTGTGACACATTTCTAAAGCAAGAAATACCACAGCACAGACAGAGCTGTCACCAGCGAAAAACAATTTGGACTCAAGTGAAAGAAATGGTAAAAAAATGATGATAGGAAGCCGTTATGGGACACTGGGGGAGGATGAGAAAGCAGAACAGGAAATGTTTATGTAGATAAAGGAAGCCTGCAAAACAACTACAACAGGGATCATAGGGATTTCAATCAGCCTGTTACTGAGGGGAATTGTAATTAGGAAATATCAAATAAGTGCAAAAAGCTGAAGACTTTACATACCCCTGAATTGTCTTTAGGCAGTTTATGAATGTGCAGCTACAGACAGAGAAACAGCCTCATCCTGGCTTTTATCTCCAGCTCCAAAACAGTGCAGGTCTGAAAGAATCAGTTTATTGACCTTCTGGGTTATACTACTCGCTCTATTTTCTCAGGCCTTCTGCAGATGGCTGGGGGCTGGTATATTCACAGAGGATGTAGTTCGTTTAACTTCTGGGGATTGACTCTTCTTATGTTTGTGGAGGGCATGAACTATAAATTGTTGGGAAGACAACTTTGCAAGCTATGAGATGCTTAAGTGGCTATACATATTTACCACCTGAGTTACTTAGAATATATGATAGGCAATAACTAGTCAGTTTTGGAAATTACAATATACACACCAACAAAAGTTTAGTTAAATTTGCAGTTTAAAAAAAATCAGGTACAAACCCCACTCTGCTGCCAGCAGTACCACCTCGGCTTCTGTGAGGTTTAAATTCTCCACTGCAAAAGTGTAGTTTGAGGCTTTGGCAAAAGTGCAATGTGTTGCAGTTGTAAGAAAAAAACAGTTAAATGAAGATTACTGGATGTTACTCTAGGCGATGCTAAAGCATCAGGTGTGGCAGCACTGGTCTTCTGTCCACCCCTAGCTTTTGCTTGCCTTTTGCTCAGGCTCTGTGTGTCTGCTGCACTGCTGCAGGCCTCTCTTTGCCAGGGGTTTCCACCTGGTCCTTCCAGTTGCCACTCAACTGCCCGTGATGCTTGCCTCATCCAAAACCATGGTGTTCTGCCATTGGGCCAGCATAAAAGAGGTGGAGGTCCCCCCTGATGCTGGACTTCAATAGACTGGAGGAACATCATCTCATACTAACAGGACTGCAGCCGGGAAATATGAAGAGTCGCAAGAGTAACAACCAAATATTTATGGGCAGTAGTTCAAAGCATGTTCTTCTGAGAAGCTGAAGCTGTAAATTTTATTTCACTAGACTTCTTGTTTGCAAAGATTCATCTGAACAAGCATCTGGTACATTCTGATTCACAGCACACGTCTGCTATTGTATCATTCTGCACAACAATAATCACTTTAAGATTAGTCCTGACTTCATTCAGTGTTACTACCACAACACAGATTATATCTGATGTCTGCTAAAGTGGATAACTTACTTTTATAGTATTTTATCTTTTCTGGTCTTTATTTGTCCTGGTGAAACATGATCTAGTTGCTATTTCTCAAGACATAATTTTTGAGTCTGGAGTCATCCGTGTTTGTGTAACAGAGATTGCACTTGCAAGACTTGCAAGGGATTAGAATGAGCATTGATTTTATAAAGAGACTGTGATTCACTAAGGTTTTGATGAAATCGTGGGAGAAAAGTGCACAGTTAATTCTACTTTCCTCTGGTTCCATGTGTACACTGGTCTCCAAAAGCTGTGCAGAGAGGTTTTCAAGAACAAACTCTAATCAAACCTTTTCCTAGGAAAGTCTTCTTCACAGCCTGCAGAAATGCCTGCTTTATTTTAATGAGCACTTTCAGCAGTGTCACACAAGTGTTTTCATAATCTCAGAACTCCTATTTAAATAGATGTGACAATCAAGCCAATTATGCTCCCATGGACCAATTTTTAGTTATCTTTGGGAGGATTCCACTAAAAACATATTTGTGTCCCTTTCCTGTCAGCTGAAGTATTTTTTTGGAAATCAGTATTATTTATCTCACTAATTACCCTTTAACTTGCTTTTGCTTATTTTTACAAATTTCCCTTTTTTTCCCCCTACTAGATTATTTATTTTTTTAAGGCTTACTACTTATTGTTTCTACTGACCTTTGGATCCCTGAGCCTATGAGGCTCTGGGATATTTTTCCTATTTAAAAGCCAAAAGGAGACATTTCAGTTTCCTTCCCCCCCCACCCCCACCCCCTGCCAAATATTTTCTGCCAGTGATTCCCTTTCATACAACTGCTTAATTCTGTTTTCCCAACTCATAGAAATTCATGTTAAAATAGGAATAGAGGAGATTCTTTTGGCAGCCTGCCTGCTGAACTCTAGAAATGCCACTTCACATAGTCCATGCTTTGGATGGTTGAGTGAGTTCCAGAGAATATAGCTGGGCAGACAAACCTGCTGACTGAAGCCTGTTCATCTGAGAAGAAGGGAAGCCGTTCTCCGAATCGCTTCATCCTGATCATTACATGTCTGTTTTATTCCGAGTGCTTCATCTTGGCAAAGTAATTCATTCTCTTCACCGCTTCATTTGCCAGTCACTGTGATAACTCAGCCGGCAGGCACTAATGGTGCCGGGGAATTTTGTGACTCTGACCCCCATTTATTAATAAGCATAGTAAGATATGGCATACACATGACTACATGGTTATTAGATAGCAATGACTTTACACCAGTGCTTACCTGAATATCCTTTAAGACAGGAATCTGGCTGGGAAAGGATGGCTCTGTTGCCACGTCATGGTCATCTCCCAAACAAGATGATCCTAATTGTGTAACTGAGAAGACCTAAAAGCATTTTAGTCTTTCCTAAGTGAAATTAAACTGCAAGTTTACACTTGATCTTTGTATGGGAAATGTTAAAATTCACAGCAGGTTTCCAGACGTCTGCTTCCCAACTGTTTTTAAAATCTAGGTCATTATGTAGAAGTGGCATCATATAAGTCTCCATGGAAGTCTCAGAACATCTTAAACAGCAAAATGGGTTAGCTTTCTGCAAAGCTTTTAACCATCTGATTAAAGCTTGTAACCATCTAACACAGCTTTTCATACATGTGTAGTCCAAGAAAGGTTAAATATCTCTCTTGACCCCTCACTGAGTGTGAATTTTTAACGTTCCATGTTCTCATTTGCTCTGTAAGGCAGCATTTTCTAGGTAAATTCCCCTGCTGTTTCAAGTTGTTTGTTGTTTTTTGCCATCCCGTACAAAACCTATGGCAATATAAATCCTACCTTGTTCCAGACCTTGGTCATTCATTTCCACATGCTGTGCAGTCATTCCTTGACTGTAGGCATTTTTCATGAGCTGAAACATTTGACGTGCCTCAGCTACTGCTATTTCTTTGATTTTGTTATTATTATTCTCCTCATCATGTTTTCCCAGACCGGGATTGAAACAATGCTTCTGAAATGTGCCCCACTCCCTGTGTGCAATTTTGCTCATGCTTGCAAATGATTTTCAGACTAGCAAGCAACACACGTTACTCTAAGCCATGGCAGAGCAGAGGTGTGGGGTAGTGCAGTGCTGGAGAGTGCTACGGGATGGGCAGAGGTGGTCACCAAGGCTGACAGTACCATCGGTAGGGATGCAGAGAGACATCAGATGCAGATGATTCCAGTGGCAGAAAGATGAGTAAGACATTGCTGGGTGAGGAAAGCAGCGGATGCTCAGACTCTTGGAATTTCTACAGGTAGAAGTTACTTTACCTATGGAATAAAATGTTGGAGGGGATCCTGCCATCACTTGTTGCAGCTATGTCAGCTTGGGAACCTTCACCCCAGTTCCCTCAGCCTGGATCAGGTCCATTGCTTAGAGGCATAACCCAGTTACACAGTACATGATTCCATGCCTCAGGGAGAGCCACGGGGGCCCCAAGGCAGAAGTGCAAACCAAACGACTGCCACATTTTCTCACCACCAGCCTGAGTGCCTGAGAACCCAGCTGAGAGCCTGGCTAGCGTGAGAAGGTACCCGCTAGCCTGAGTGAAAGGCATGACATTTGGCAGCTCCATTGCAATATGGGCTATTGAAACCCATTAAAACATTTCCAGTGCTTTCAGGGGACTGCGGATCCTGCCTACAGGCTGCTTTCCTTGTGCCATGACAGCACTCCAAGAACTCCGTTAATTATCACCACCTCTTGAACATAAATACACCTGCATCTCAAAGTGTTTGGTTTTTTTGTCCCTGAGCTTTTTACATCAGCTGCTTATTTTCATGTACTTGCCCACAACTGCCAAAGAATAATTTGTCTCTTTTTTCTCATTTCTGTCTGTTGCAGCCAATACAATCTCCTTGTGTCTGTTGCAAATTCCTCCACCACTGAGCTCTTCTGGCATCATATTGGCTTGTGTTTTTAGGGCAGAGGGGAGAAGGGTTTTGTGTGGTCATTTAATGCATGAGAAAACTCATTAATAGATTTTCTGGGTAACTGAAACGTTGTTTTTATCTGCAGAATAGAGCGAGTTTAACACTGCAAGCTTCCTCCTGATGCCCTGGCAGTCTCCTGCAATTCCAATTTGGTGTGACTGGTTTTTTTGGAAGGAAAGAGTAGCTCAAACTCTGTGCTTATTCATTCTCATTGCTGAGGCTAATCAATGAAGCAATTGTAATTTTTGGTGATGTGAGTGCCGGAATGTTTTCAACTGACAGGAGACCATTCACACATACTATTGCTAGGCCACCAGGTGAGAAGGAACAAGAACCATGAATAAGCACCAGATCCGAGCCCACAACACAGCTGCGGAAGCTCACAGCCCACGTTAGACAGTGGAAATACCCAGTTCCTCCATAGTGGCTTATTTGTGATTTTGCAACCTGTTGCTGTGAAATTAAGGTGATGTCAAGAACTGATGATAATTACTTTGGCTAAGTTGTATAAAACAGCAACAGATAGACTGCTCAACCAGAGCATTAAAAAGATTTTCTGCAACTCACAAACAATTACATAAAATTAAACAGAAGAACAATATTGTGTGCAAATTGAACCATTTTAAAACAATAAAGTGAAAAAGTCTGCATGCACTGTCCTTATATCCCTGGGGAAGGGCGCTCTCCTCCTTGCCTATGGAAACACAGCTTTGTTCCCTGAAGATGGCTAGAAGCAATACAGCCATCTACTGACTGGCAAGGTTAACCACAGCATGTTTATATGTTTGTCATTTAACTCGCCCTCTATTTCCATCTTAAAATTGTGGCCCGTGGAAAACTGGTTTTCAGCAGAAGCTAATTACTGAAGCACACAATTAATAGCTGATTAGTAGCTTGCTGACTCTCCTTATTACTCATTGCTTTGACATCTGGTTAGGTAGCTGCATATATAAGCACCCCTAAGCATGTGCCATATATTTTCCCAAGCATGAGATGGCATCGCATCTCACAGTTGACATGCAAGGGCTCCGTTCCCACGTCTCCACTGCTGTGTAGGTCTAAAAGAAAATCATAATCACATTTCCACCGAAGAATGAGATTAAACTCCCTGATGTCTGTGGCTGTCCTGTTCCCCTTTCGACACCTTAAGACGGTGTTTGCTGAATACTGATCACTTTGTAGAAAGTCAGAGAAACACCCTGGACACCAACATGATGTTGACAGAGCAACCTGGCAAAATAAGGGGACGGGAGTCTGACTCAGGAATTATTCAGGATATTTAATTGTGTTTAAGAGCTGTCTGTAGGTTGCGTGATGATGCAGGTGTTTGAAATGGAGCCTGACATGCAATACCCTGTGTGTTACGTGGCTTGAGGGCTTGCATGCACTAAGACCATGGAATCTTGCAGGAAGCCCATGTCTTGCCACAGACTCTCATTAAAACAAACTAATGAAGTACACTTCAAGTTCATACAACTATAATGAAAGATGCAAGAAAGGAAATGGAATGGAAGTGGATGAAATACTCCTTTTAAAGACAGTTTGCATTACAGGAACACCTAGATCCTGGATGGGTGTCAAGAAGCTCCCTTTTCGCAAAAGGCTGTTTTAATCCTTAAAGGAAAATGAAGTGTTGGTTAAGAACCATATAAGGCTCAGCAAGAACGATGTCTGCGTCAGCAAATTGAAAAAAATACCTGGCATATTTGCACAAGTAGCTGGCTGAGCAGTCCAAAAGGTACTCCTGAACACATATTGAGACAGCAGACTGTGTGTAAATATAAAAACAGCCCTACATTGTTACAAAATGACTGTAGGGAACAAGACTGACCAGAGCGACTGACTTTGCATGATGAACCTCACGACAGTTTATAGAACATGGTTTTTACAAATGATGAATGAAGTCCCACGATCCTCCTCAGGTTTTGGAGGAGCCGTGTAACCCACCGTGCTGCTGGGAAAGCTCTACATACTCGGTAGGCAGCAGGCTGATTATATGCACACATATGATTCCTACCCTTGCTGGAACTGGAGCATCCAGATTTACACGACCAAGACTTCTCTTTGAAGTGTCACTAGGAGGAAATTGGGACCTTCCTCCTCCTGCAACTACTTCATGGCATGGCTCAAATTAAATTTTAGCTATGTTCAGTCCCTATGCTTATGTAACATATAGGCTGAAATCACCCTCCGCAATGTTTAGAACAATCAAAAGTCACAGCATCAAGAACTACAGGCAAAATAAAACTCCTAGGTTATTTTACTTTATCTTGCTATTGTAAATGAGATGTTACTACAGATTCTCAGAACACAGTGTAAAGCTCCATGTATACGAGCAATAAGCATTCAAGGCTTTAAACTGAGACTCAAGACTCTCCTTATGATATTCAAGAACTTGTAAAAACTTTCTTTAAATAACCCTGAGGTTTTTAATGGACAGAGATAAATATAATGCTATTATAAAATCTTACAGCTACAAGAACAGCATTTCAGGCTCACAAAGTTATGTTTTCCAGAGCAGAGATGTGAGGATGACACCTAAAAATACAAGCATAGAGAAGCACTTGGAAACAAACTACTTGCAAGCATTTGGAAGCAAAACCTAAACTAGCTTATTTCCACTTGAAAATAAATGTGTCATCACAACAGACATGTCACTGGCTCAGACCGAACAGATTATAAATATACAAAATATATAGATTTCTAGAACATTTGGATCTTGTTTCTGTAAATACTTGTGCACAAGTGGATGCATTGAGTTTCCTGGGGTTGCTCATGTGTAGTTATTAGTTACGAGTCTGCAAGTCTCCAGTCATGTGCAGTGACATTTGCAAACCTGTAGGACTGGAACCTCAAAAATGACAAATTCTTCTGAAGTGCAATAGTTTCTTTTCTACGGACTGGATAACACTTAGCAAGCATTTGGTCATTTCTGTTGTAAGTAATAATAAACTGTATATGTAAAGCTATAAAGCAGAGGCTGAAAAATGATTAGACATTTCATAATCACTAGACTGGCGTTTTTAAAAGTTTTTCTTGTTCCCCCTCATGAAGGCACGTTCTCGGCCTTGCATGCTCTCCCAACAATCTGTGAATTATTTTCGTGGCTATTTTCAACCTGCGTAGCAGTGACGCACAGGGTATACGGTAGCCGGGGAGAGAGAAGTGCTGGGAGGGATACTGCCAGGAGGTAATGGCTACACCAGAGTTGCAAGCAGGAAGGAGCTGCCTTGCCAATTCCAAGCATTTTCATCACTGTGCTCTCCCTACCCTATTCCCACCCAGACACTTCTGCCATAACCCCACTCCTAATTCCATCTCTTGTGCCTCAGATGCCTCTGAAGAAGGCAGTGGTGCTGGGACATGCTGTGGTCCCAGCACGGCAAAGAAGACTTGGAACTAGCAGTGCTGCTTTGCTCTGCTCTTGCCGTTTCCTTACGCCATGTCCCAGGAGCTGGGGAGGCACTGGGAGACTAACAGCCCCATAAGTGGTTGGTGGAAGAGCAATCCTTTCTGTAATAAAGAGCTGGGTATTCAGTTATATATCTTAATTCTTTCCATACGTGTCCTTTCTTGCCCTCACTCCCTACATTTTGTTCAAACAGAAAAAACAGGAACTTGGCCTCATATCTGGGATTCCTGGAGAGCTAGCAACCTCACTGGATGCGCAACAGTGCAGATCAAATGGTGCCTGTCCTGATAACTGGCCAGAACACATACACAGATCAACTGCACTTCAAGTGAATATAAATCTGAGGTATCTGGAGCATGTCACGCTTCCTGCACAGGTGCTAGTTATCTGAGTATATGCCAGGAGATGCCTGTATCCCTGTGTTGTCTAAGCTGAAATTAGAGATACTGGCACAAACTTTACACAAGATAAGATAAAGCACTGTTAAAATATCTGACAGAGCCCTGTAATGTAAATCATCAACGTATCAGGTTTCAGAATAACTTTTTCTTTGAGCATGAAAAATCCTGGCTACCATCTAGTTGCTTGTTTTCTTTCCTAAGCTTCTAATCCTGGACACAGTCAGAGAAAAACTTGGACTATAGGAAGGAGCGATCTTCCCACTCACAGTAAATTTTACATTGCCATTGATCCAGATGAGCCCGTCACTGCTTTCTGGAGGTGGAAGGGATGATACCCTTATAGGCAATGCCTCAACTTTGAGTATTAGAGAATGAAACAGGCATCTTTTCAGACTGCACTTGGGCAGTTCCTAGATGGGGGAGAAGTTACTCCGTTCCCCCTGTAAATTATGAGAGATTCTTAAGGACTGATTATTTCTATGGTTATGGGACCCAGAACTGTGGGGCAGCATGGGCTGTGCCAGGATGTAATGCACAGATCAGCCCCAATTCTGCAGGCAGTTATGCACCGACCTCACGTCATAGGTGTCTGTAAAGCACAATGGGCGCTGGTTGCTCCGTCCGCAGCTAGGCACTGTGGAGAATGCTCTGCTCCAAAGGACTTACAACCTCAGAAGAAAGTCAAGCAACTAACAGTAAACAAGGAAACATTTAGAGTGACGCATGCTATTTTAGATTGTCACTTTATCATATAGTACCCTACCAGTGTCTGTGCAGGAACTGGCTGCAGGCTCTTTCATGTGGGCTGACTGCTACGTCCCTTAATGTGAATGGGGTGTCACATGGATGAAGAATGCTACAGATGAAAGCAGAGGTTGGTCACAGCACTGATGTCCTCAGTAGCCTCTTGTGGGCAGTAAGGTCAAAGGCTTTTTGAAAGTTAAAAATCAATTATATTAGTAGATTTTCTATTATTCCCTGCTCTCCAAAAGAGATCTTCCTTTGCAGCAATGCTGATTTGTCTCTTGATTTTTCTTGGTAGCGTCTTAGAATTATTTGAAATTCTAAAAGACAAGGAATTTGCAAAATGGAAATAGTAGTTTTTACTAAGACAATGCTCCTCTAAAACACAAATCATGATGGTACATGTTTTTTTCTAGATTTCCCATGGCCATTTTAGCAATTTGCTTTAAATCAAATATTTGAAATTCTGTTTCTTTAGCATACCACAACAAAACAATTTATAGACATTTTAATTTATAGACATTTCATTGTTTGGATAATTTTTATAATGTTTAACACAGGTTAAGAAATTACTGAAAAAATAAGTCTAAATTGAACCTTTGCCTAGGAAGAATTAACAGCACACAAAAAAATTTCCAAATAAAACTTAATGCTAAATCTGTAAGCAAAAAGTTATTCTATACAACCATAGTCCACGCCTGAGATCAAATCAGGGGTCTGACCTGAGACCATATATAACACAGCGGTCTGCATTTTTACAGGATAAAGAAGTGTCCATCCAAGTCCTGTCCCAGAAAGTTACTGCTTACCTAAAACTTTTCTATCCCTGCAGCTGTTTCGGCAGCATATTTACTGTTTGATTTTCCTTGAACAATAAGATACCAAGACATTATCTTACCTGTCTCTTTTGAAGCACCTCACACGTAAGAGGGAAAATTTATATGTAATCAGGGCAAAAACATTTGCAGATGAATCACATTTTCATGTAACAATTTCAAGAAATTATTCCTTAGACATGTGTCACCAACTGGATTACCACTGCTAGTAACATTGCACACAGTTACAAGCGTTTTTAGGATTTGTCAATAAAACCATCTTCACACTCCTGTTAGAAACCAGATACTGGTCTTAAGGGACATGATTGCAGAAGTCAACTGTTGCAACTGCATAGCCCAGAGGAATTCATTACACGTCCACTTCCATGTTGCAGTCTGTCCGCCAGCCACCTATTACAGCCCAGCAGGGCCTTAAACTATCATGTTCTTTACAGGTGATTTGCCAGTGAAAGCGAGTAGTTCTGTATTTCCCTCTCAGCCTGCTCCATTTTAATTCTCAGGTAGCTAGAAAAGAGAAAGCTTATTAGCTTTCTTATCAGTGGATATGCCTGTAAGGTCTCTCTCTCTCAATAGCCCCTTAGTTCTTGAAACCTTCAGCATTGCAACATCCAAGACTGCTACCTCTTTTGAAATTTGATGGAAATTGGCTACTGGGCTTAAAGGTTAGCGGGAGGGTCAACTGGCACATATAGAAAATACCAGCATGTAAGTCCTGACAAACAGCTGAGAAGTCCTTTATTATATTTAAATCTATACGCATTTCAGCTTGTTCGCTTACAAAAATATCAGGGCTGACAAATTGTATACCTCTTGTTGAAAGACATAGTCAAACCTGTTTGTCAGTGTTGCTAATATGGCAACGAAAAGATTTCCAGAGCCATTTTTCCTCATGGAAATCCATTACATAAAGTCCCATAGTACTGTTGGGAATTAGCAACATTTCCAGTACCGAAGAGATGATACACACTTCCAGAGTGAGAAAACCCATGTGAACATGACCTTTTCCCTAGTTTTCTTAAGGAATAAACCTCTCTGGCTTCATGTACACAACTAAAGGGAGCACAAACAGCACAAACCCACCCTTTCCTCCTTGAACACCAAGTTTGCCAGATCATTAAATGAAATGTAAATTCTGTGATTTAGAACAGAAAATTCTGGCAGGGGCTGAAATACCAATTTTCTCAAAGCTGTTTGTTCTGAAAAAGGAATGTGGGAATCCTTGTCATTGTTTCGTGGTAAGGCAGGCTTTTTAAAAAGTCTTGGAGAAAACTGTTGTGTCTGAGCAAACAGATTCTCAAGTTCTTTCTGGTTTTCATCCCACATACAGGTCAGTGATTTCACATGACCCCAACTATTAGTATAAATAGCAGAAGAGTCTGAATTCGTTAGCTACAGCCTAGCTTGTAACTGCTATGATTTTACTTGGTGTTACAGTGCCCAGGCTAAGCCCTGCTGGTTTGTGCAGAGGAATGAAAGGAGAAGGTGATCCAGAGTTTTTAGACTGCACACTCACTTATCCTATCAGAGAATAAATAAGCGAATGAATAAATAAAATAATCAAGAAGCAGAGAAGATATTTTAGTGGCAGTAACTTGAGATTTTGGTCTATTCCAACTTGATAAATGAATATCAGCACAGTTTAATCATATAAGGTATCTTCTGTGCCTAACTTAGTTAAGAACCTAGAGATGTAGGACCTTACATGCTCTGAATTTTCCCTTGGATTGTCTAATGGCTTCGTAAGAAGCCTCAACTCTCAAATCAGGTACCCAGTTTAGACATTTCAACAGCCAGAAGATGAGCCCTCAGTCTTTTGTAATGTTTTAAGTCCTTTATCTAAAAAAATCAGTAAAGTTTTTTCATTCCTAAAGATGATTTGCCGTAATTTTCCCTCTGAACTACAGAGACGTCACAGATAATACAAATACAAATACAAAAACATTCCTGTGGATTTGTCAAGGTGTGTCAAGTCAGACAAGAATTAATAATAACTGCATCACTTCTTGCATGTTAAAGTATCAAATGACCTCTTGGTGTGCTATTTTATGATACTTCACAATGTATACTCATAAAATGTTTTCTGAAATGTAAATTAATGTCAAGCTATTTTTACCAAGTTCTAACTTTTAGTCCTAAAATGAGATTGCCACAAGTGTAATCCTGACCCCTGAGGGCCTGTGCACAGTGCATGCGGTCACAGAGCTGTCACAACTCGCAGCTTCTAAAATGACACCACAGAAGAGTTCTGACTGTTCTCAGGTTGTGACTCAGGAGCTTTCCTGGTCATCCCAAGTCCAGAGTTTCGTACAGTAGCTAATGGGTGTGTTACAGAAGTACTATGTGTACGCAGACCACCAAACTGTTAACCAAAAAAATTGCAACCACCCTAAATGCAACCTTTAAAACTTACCATTTGCCTTGATTTTTGTGTATTAATCCTTGCAAGTGCTCATCTAGCTGATCCATTTCGGTGTATCACCCAGTGCACCCTATGCAGCACCTTTGCCTAGTGACTCGAAATTCTATTCTATTCTTGGAAATTCCTGGGAATTCCAAGTTATGTGCCCTGCTAGTGACAGCACGTTCAGAATTTCAAGTGCAAGTAATTGTTCTGATATAACATGGGAGGGGGCTGGGAAACTGATATGAGTATGTCAAATATTACATTTGAAGGTGTTGTCAAGTACCAGTTGTCCATATTTACAATTTGATAAGCCATCTATCTCAAGGGCAGCAGGTGCTGTAGGAACACAGAGGTCCCATGCTTCACCTCAAACACGAGTTTTCCAAAGGACTGGTTGTAGAGGAAATTAGAAGTCGGTAAATGTGAAAATTAGACTATTTTCTCTGCTTTTGCAAGTTCTCACATTAGCTGTTGTCTATATCCAGGTTTTATTTAAAAGGAAGAATTAGGTCCTGGCTGCTAACGATATTCCTTCAGGCTCTTCTTATCTTCTCTATTCTTATTCTCTATCTTATACTCTTCTCTATTAGCACACTTTCCCGTGCCTCACTCCTTGTTCGTACTCCCGGAGCTTAACAAAAGGGACAATTCTTTGGCATTAAAGGGACACTATGTACCTGACAAATCAGACCTGTCAGAAACCCGCATGCCCTCTGTAGTTACGCACAGCATTTGAAGACTGACGGAAGCATAAGGAAAGCACCGTTTACTGGTTCTTTTCAGGAGACAATGTAAAGCATTTTTTATAAGCGTTTTATTGTTGAGGCCAACTTTTACTGCCGAGATCTCCAGCAGCAGTAGCATGAACGGAACTTTTCCCTTGTTGTCGTTTTAGCCACCAATCCTGAGGGATATCCCATGAAGGATTTTCTCCTCAACAGCTGAAAACCACGTGAAATTATTAGTTTACAGTGATAACCTGGGCCTTCAGAAACTTGTTTAACGGCTGTAAGACAGCTCTCTTGTGCGACAGAAGGCAAAACCGTCTTCCTGCACCTCCATTCCGGTTATAAAGTAGCATTTTCTGAGCTCACAAGGACACCGGGGAGAATACAAGCACTGAGGCGTCCCCACACGGCGGTGACGAGACCAGGCACACAGCGAGTACCGGAGTCTTAATTCTCAATTTATCGCGTCGGCCTTTAGACTGCCCTGCGCACCGCCATCCCCACCCGCCACGGCCCCCGGCTACAGCCGCGGAGCAGGGCGAGGCCGAGCGCTGCCGCCCGCGGGGTTTCCCGACGCCCCCCCCGGCGCACAGTGTCGCTCCACAGCGCCCGCGCCCGGCCCTGCCCACCCAGCCCCTCCCGTTCCGTCCCGTTCCAGCCGCCGCCGGCCCAACGGCGGAGCAGGCCCCGCGCGCCCCAGCCCCCGCCCCCCGCGCTCGCCCCCGCCATTGCGCCCCAGCCCCCGCCCCGCGCGCCCGGGGCGGTGCGCGTGCGCCGTGTCCCCCCCGCCCGGGCGGCCCGCGGGCGCCACCCAGCGGCGCGCGCGGGGAGCGGCGGAGGGAGGAGGGACGCGGCCGCGCTTCCGGTCTCCATTTTACGCCAGCGACAGCGGGGCCGGAGGTCGAGGCGGCGCCGCGGGCGGAGGGGCCCAGCCCGGGCGGGCGCGTTCCGGGTACCGGGCCGTCCCCTCCCGTCTCGGTTCCTTCCCTTCTCCGTGGGTGCGGGCGCACCGGGGGGGAGGGGGGAACCGGCCGGTCCGCGGGGGGCGGGGGGGTGGCGGTTGAGGGTGAGGTGAGGGCGCGCCCGCTGTCCCGGCGGGAGCCCTGTGGCGGTTGTTACCGGAGGGGGGGTGCCGCTGTGTGAGCGCTAAGCCGCCCCTCTTTCTGCTTGCTCCTCCGCGTCTGGCGGGCAGAGCTCGGCCGGTGCCGCCGCCCCGCCCGCGCTGTGAGCGCCAGCACGACCATGGGCTCCCCCGGCCTCCCCCGGAGCGTCGCCCCCGGCCGCTGAGCCCGCCCCGGGCGCCCGGAGCTTCCAGCGGCCTCGTCTCCCAGCGGAGAAGAGCGAGGCGGGGCCGGTCGCCCCTGCCGGCAGCATGGACCAGAGCGTGGTGGATCACCCGGTGACCCTCATCATCAAGGCCCCCAACCAGAAATACACCGACCAGACCATTAACTGCTTTCTGGACTGGACTGTGGGCAAGCTAAAATCTCACCTCTCCAAAGTCTACCCTAGTAAGCCGGTGAGTGCTTGGCCAGCCCTTTGTCTTCTTCTTGTCGGGAAAACTGGCATTGCGGTAACTTGCGGATGGGCGGCCGAGGCTTTCCTTGGGTACTCTGCAAAATAAACAAGAATCCCGCTGCCCAGGAGTTACCCGTGTCAAGGCAGCGCCCGGCTCTCTGCTTTCAGGGAAGTTGGCAACGTAAATAGCTGCGGTTCTGTAGGGTGGCAGAAGATCACAGTGTAGCATCCTGAAAGGCGGTATCACTGAAGGTACTTCTTAATGCTACGTTTCACTCTCTTAGGATCTGGAGTGTAGATATCTCAGTTAAGTGAATTTAAGACTGATTTCTGTAAATGTCAGAGTTCTGTCTAAACCAATTACGATGTGATACATGTAAAGTTACCAACTCTAGTGAATTCACTGAAGTGTGGAATAGATAGATATTTATTCATAATATTATTTGAAACATGCAATTGAGCAATCTCCAGAATTACATCCCCTTTTTTCTTTTTCTCTTTCAAAACCCTTTTTTTTTTTTTTGAGGCTGTGTCGAAAACTCTGCTCTCAGATGTACTGCAAACATATGACAGTTGTGACTGTATTTTGAAATTTAGGATAAAGACCTGTAGCTTTCTTTGTTTCCTGAGGAAAATATGGTTTATTTGTAAATTCTTTTAAGTTCTAAATTTGGCAGTTAAAAAGAGTCTATGAAAAACCATACAGATAATAATAGGAAGATAATACTGCACCTGTTTAGAATGGTGGTCATACAGAACAGTGTACTGGAAATTTTCTTCCAGAAAAACTGTGTAAAGACAGTGACTTTGCCTTCACACTGCAGCAGCATGTGAGGCCTAGACCTTGCTGTAGAAACCAATAGACAAAGATTGCATTTATATTCTAAGTGATTGGTATTCACCTAGTTTGATAGAAGAATTATTGGCATTGATGTTTTGGTTTGGGTTTTTTTTTGGCTGGGGGAGTGTAAAGTAGTAGCTTTGTCTCTCAAAGGTTTCTGCTTTTTGGAGGAGGAAGCAAAGCAGTCAGCAGCTTGGGCTGTGTCACTGGCATGTTGACAGCTGTTAAGCAGTATTTGAGAGTTTGTGGATTTAGTTGTTGCGGTGAGTAATTCTCTGCTGGGAGAGCCTATCTGCTGTGAAAGAAACAAATACGCAACTTGCTGCTTCTTCCTCCTCACTGGAATCTCCTCCTATGACGTATTTGTGTTTAAACACTAGCTTTCTGACTCATGATATTTCTAAATTGGGCTTCTAGGAAGAATCTTTAATGAAGGAGAGATTTTTATATTGCACTGTAGGTTTTAACCAGTAGTAAGTATAATATTACATCTCAGTTTCCTGGAACATCTTTCTTCCAATGAAAACTGATTCCTCAGCTTGCCTCTCGTTATTAAATGACTAGTTCAGAATCCCCAAAATTGTTCTGGGTTAAAGAATGGGAAGTTTCTTTAGTGAAAATTATCTCAGTAATTCCAGTTTAATTTGGATTTACTGTACTTGCAATTAAATTAGTAACTGAACACAGTATTTTCATTTCATAGAACCTTTCAAATTAAAGTAGTAAGATGGGAGAGGAGGAGAGGGTTTCATAGGCTGTCTCCTATGTATAGTAAAATTGAAAAGGTGTATTTTTCGGCTTGATATGTTTTTGATCTTGAGTGCTAACTGCTTTTTCCAAAATTGTTCTAAGTCTTGTGCTTTCAGGAGCAGCCCCTTCCCCCCCCCCCCCCCCCTTTTTTTTTTTTTTCTTTGTAAACCAGATGACTGTCAAAAGCTTGTCGATCAAATTTCTACGTTCCCTGAATATGATAGGTCCTGGAAATAATTTCTATTACATTGCTATTTTAAGAGTGCAGGAGCAATCAGAACACATGCTCTGTACAGGTGTTGCAGTGTTCTTGAAGTTAGGGGCATAAAATAGAAATCAGTTCTTATCACTGCTATACATAGTCATTCCAGTTGTCATGTGTGACTTTTACCTAATCCTCCTATACGCATCTGTAAATTAGTCTGTTAACTGATGGTAACTGTAAACGTTGTCATTAAACTTACAATTTATTAAGAATGTATCTTCAGAAAATGAGGTGGTTAAAATAGGCAAATGAGAAGTTAGGCCTTGAGGCAGTGGTGTTTGTGATTTTTCCAGATTAATTTGTGTAAATGACTTTTAGCTAAAATGAAGTACAGATTCCAAGTATAGGCAGATTTGAATTGGTTTAGTCACTATTAAAGTTGGTATAGTTACTAAAGTCGGTCATTGAATAATCTAAATGGGTTGAAAACAGTATTAGTTTATGGGTCTGTACTAAGGTTCACATTTGTCAGTATTTGTTGCCCCTTACTGGACCAGTTTTTCATAGCTAGAGCGCTGCAGTTAGTGTCCTTAAATCTTTTATGTAAGAAAAGAAAACTTGGAAAATCAACCTGTATGTCTCAATCTAGCAGTTCTTCCCATTCAGTGCATTAACTGCTGCGTTGATTACACCCATAAGCATTCATTTAAAACTGCTGTTTCTCATTTCCTGTAGTACCTGTCTTCTAGCATGTACTTTCCCCACAATTCTCACCAGATGTGGTTGGTTGGATTTTTATGTCCTATTGGAAGAGTGGAGGAGAGGATGAATGACCAAAATAACAGATATCTTGTAGCTAAGACAGGATAGCTCAGAGATCATGTTTCAAGGGAAGTGGCTTCGTTAGCTTAGGTTTGGCAGTTTTGGTAATGTGCTGGGTGTAGCTAACTTGGACTAAGCATTGCAGATGGGGGTCTTACTTGAAAAATGGAGGGGGGAGAAAAAACACTAGCTGTTGAATTCTTAGTTTTAAATACATACCTTTTAGATCATAATCTAAAGACTGTTTTGCATCTCATTCTAAACTTTAGCTTCTGGAATCTTTTTATCTGGTGCCATGTGCTTGCTTTTGAAAATAGGGCCACTCTAGTGTGTTTTTTTCATCAGTTTAGTGTTTGGGCTAGTAGTGAGCATGCTGTTCCTTGAAGCAGGATGTGTGATAGTGAACCTCCTCTGGCAGAGGGATGAGTTGAATGCCTTTTCTGTTTACTTTGGCATATGTGTGTTTTCACATCTGTCCACTCTTCCATCTGCATTTAAAAAATCCCCACATTTCGGAATTCCCAGATGGCTTTCACCCTGAGAATTGCAAGTGATAATCTTGTAGTGCACGGTTAGGTATTTAAGTTATGTAGGGCGTTTTAAGACCTCATCTTCCCCCATTAATACCTGTAACTTAAGGTGATTAACAGTACTCAGTATATGCATAAACCTTTTCTTTTATGGTTTTGTTGGGAGCTGAAAAGCATTACTTAAGGCTATGTAGTAGCTTTGAGGGGTCATTTTAATCTAGCAGTTTCTTCTCAGTAAAGTACTCGTATTAAAAAAATTAATTTGTACTACTTGAGTTTGAGAAGGTATTTAATTAGATGGGGTTGAGGGGAGATTCATGTATAAGGTACTGCAGAGAAGAATCTGAATTTGACCATGAGTGGGACAGGCACTATAGCACTCCGTTGCCATGTTGGATGATGATGCAAAGATTTGGAGTTTGGGTTTTGCTTGTTTTAACTGCTTATCTTCTTGAATTAATCTCCAGATAATCTATCTCAGGACCTAGAAACAAGGTTTCTGGACTTTTCTTCTGGCTCCACTGGTCCTTCTAAAGCAGCAAGTTTCTATTTTACAGGAAATCAAAGTTTTCTGTAGTCTTAATGCATGCTGCAAATTCTTGTTTTTTCTAAGAAGGTCTTTCCCAAATAAGAAATCCAAGTAAGCTTGTGTTCTGTCAGCAGCCTGTTCCTGCTTGAAAGGAGCAACTAAAATGGTATAGTTCAAGAAAACTTAGTCTGATATGAGAGACAAGCATTTTTTTTGTTGTTTTAAACCTAAGTAGAAATAGTACAGCATTTATATTGAATTTATTGCAGTAGTTTATCCATTGGAGCTGCAGATAACTAGTTCCCTGTGTTGTGAAACATAGAAAAATAGTGTATTATGTCACTAATTAAAAATACAGAAAAATGCAGAAGAATATGGAAAATGTTTCTTCAATAGAAGTGATAAACAGTTCTGTACTATATGTGTTAGGTTATGCACTCATTTTTTTAAAAAAGATGTGTGTTTAATCATGATGGCTAGTATGGATTTAGGAAAAACTTTACAACAAAAGCTTTTCAGATTTCATGTGTACTTTTCATAATTATTTGCTTAGAGTATCTATAATTATTTTCTAGTGATATGACCAGATTTCTTCAGGGGGAAAATGTTCTGCAACTTTTCTATGTTTTGCTAATTTATTGGGAAACTGTAAAAGGCTATTGCAAGAAAAAAAAACCCACCTCAAAACTTTTGTGAAAGCTTTTTCTAATTGCAGAGACCTGAATCTTGGGTATTGGTGTCTTACTATTGGGATGAATAAGACTGCAGAGTGGGCAACAGTAGGCTGGGAGAGAAAGAGCAGAGATGTTGTAAGACTAGCTGTTTGCATGATGGGGAAATTCTTCAAATTTTTCATGCTGATAATGCATGTTTGTTCCACTGATGTTAAGCTAGATTTCTTCATTTAGTATTTGCTTATGTTAGTACTTTCTTTCGAGTGATAAATGCTATTGTACTTAGGATGCATGCAGTAGTTAAACTGAACTGATGTAACAGTTGGATTCTCTTTAAAATTTTTCCCATATGCGTGTATATTTAGGAGCATTTTTCAAGCAAAAAATAAAAAGGGAGTTGTTTGTTTATGTAGTTGAAGTATGTTAGTGACCTACTAGTAGTAAGACTACTTAAAACTTTCTGACAGCATAAAGTGAATTGAGTAGGGTTGGGGTTTTGTTTGTTTTGTTTAGCCAAGTAAGCTGCCTATTGCTTCAGTACACTGGACATATTACTGTACACCTGTACCCCAAATTTCATCATTATCTCTTCAGAGTAGACTAGCTAAAAGTTACTACCTTGTGAATAGTGCATCATTTGTTTTTAAAAAATGGAAAATCTTATTTTTGCATTAGAAAGGTATTTTAAAATGTGGGAGTGTAGGACCAGAGGGGGGGGGAAAAGCTTACCAAATTTTGAAGGCTACCTTAAAATAAATTTTTTGCTGCTTCATGCTTTTTAATGCTTTCCTTGTTTCCTCTTCTGTTTATTTTTGTGGGGTTGGTGGAATGGTAGCAGGGAGTAATAACAGAAATTCCTTGTTGAGAAAGATTTTGTGCCCCATTTCTGTGTATTTTAATTATCACTTGATTTTCCTACTGTGTTTTTTTTGTTTGTTTGCCCCAGCCACTTTTCTATCTACTTTTTCAGCAAGTGCCTGGGAATGGGAGCAGGATAAAGAGCAAATCTTTAAAAAGAAAGGAATTTTTGAATATACGCAGTAGTTTTGCTGAGCAGCATTTGCTAATTATGTGGTGTTAATCGTTATAGCACTCTTGCTGAGTGCGTAATAGCAGAATTCTTTCAGAATTTATTTGTGAGTTGGACGTGTGAATTCTCTGAAATGTTTTTAAGGCGCTCTGTTGGTGGTTGGAATCATAAGGAATTTTCATGCCTGCAAATGTTCCTGCTGTACAGATACACAGCTGGAGATAAAAAGCTAAATTCCTTTCTTTGTCCCATCTCCTAGTCTACAAAGGATCAGAGACTGGTGTATTCTGGCAGACTGCTTCCTGATCATCTGCAGCTGAAAGATGTTCTCAGAAAAGTAAGCTTTATATCAACACCATATGATATTTGATCAGCCCCCCCTTTTTGGGAAATAGGAATTTGATGCGTTGTTTAGCTTCAAGTTTTCATTGTTGTATTGACAGATGTAACCATATAATGTTGATACGTTCTGGAAAATGTACTTTCAAGTATCCCATGTATGTAAGATTATGATGCTTGTGGATTGAGGCATGCTTCCAAATGGGTGGGAGAGCAAGTAGGCTACATAAGTCATAAACAAGGGATATGTAGTTTAGAGACAGCTCCTGCTACAACATAAATGGAATTTGTTGGTTTGGGACATAATTTCATTTCTTGTATGTACATAATTCCAAGAACTTACATTAAAATGGCACTTGTGTAAGCAAATTAAGGGTAATACATTTATATGCAAAACCAGAATTCTAAATTCCTGAATGGTTTTGCTGGGAAAGCTATTTGTTACCCTGGTTTTATTTGTCATCTCTTAACTGTTCCTAATGATACTTGAAAGTTTGTTTGTTCTGAAGAGGTTTATTTTTAATTCTGCTGGTTCATCTTGAAAAAAGTAATTTTACTAATCTAACTTTAGATTCTTCAGTCAACATTTAAATAAAATCAAAATCCTGTATACATGCGACATATCATGTAGGAAATCTTGAAGTAAATGCACTTTATTCTCAAATTGCTACAAATAGTTTGGATTGATGCTACCATGTAATAGGGACTTCATTAAGTTCGTAAAGTTCCTGAAGATGTGTAGAATAAGGTAATATTTAGGGCAGATTAAAAAGAACTTTGCTTCAATTTTGATGGCAACAGAAAACATAATGCATTATGTTGAGTAGTCTTTCAGCTCCTTGTAAGTAGATGAGGGTGCATCAGTAGCTATAGTTGGAAAATACTTTAGGTCATTAAACAATTATACAGTTCTTAATCCTATGAAATAGGTAAACTCATACAGTACCAGGGTGTTGATGATGATACTTTTTTGTAACATACTGAGGTAAAAATCAATGTACAGACTGCAAGAGCAGGTGGGTTACATTTTAATATGTAGTATGGAGGAAAGTTTCTAAAGGAGAATAATGCTTTAGTGAAAGTAAGCAACCAAACTTCAGTTTTAAGTATGGAAAAACTGATGCAGAGGAATCTTGACTCTCTGTTGTTACTTTATAATCTTCATTCTGAAATGATTTTGTTACATTGGATTTAACTGTTAACCAAAAATGATTGAAACTTACTATATATAGGTTTACTACAAAAGTGGAGCTGGAGTACTGCCAACCAGTATATATCCTGTACCAATTAAAAAATTAAAAAAAAGTATTTATATAACTTACCTCCAAGCTTAGTTTTGCTGGTTGAGGACAAAATGAAACCTGGATCCCTTGAATTCACTTGGCCTGCTTAGAGCAGAGTAGTTTTAGGAAGCACGCTTTCAGACCTTACTTGTGTACTAGAGCAGAAACTTTTCCTAACTAATGTCTTCCTTCAGAATACAGGAGCTATATTTGACTTTAAAGGCATTTTAGTAGCTATAGGCCTTGGGTTTAGTTAAATTCACTGACTTTAAAAACATAATCATCGGTCTTAAGCACAAAGTTAAAAATTTGTGTTGGAACAAGAGGAGTCTTTTGTGCTCAAGGTTTTAAGAGCTTTTGGAAAAAAGATATGATTACTCTTTAAGTTCAGTCACATTCTCTGCCACGTTCTTCCCACTTGATTAGCTATAAATTCCTAATATCTGAGGTTTTACTAAATCTCTTGATTTAGCTTTGTGATACTTGCTCATTGATACTGAGAGGTGTCATTTTGCCGACGTAAAATACGTTGAGGCTATAATTTGTGGCACTCTTCAGGCACAGTGATGTTCAATGTGCTATGTATAAATAGAAATATATTGAACTGTCACATTGAATAAAGCTGTACACTGTAAGCTTAAAAGAAGTTTAACTTCCTTTCCCTTTCCAAGTGGCATAAGTTCTCACCTAGGAAGAAGGTAACTGGTCAGGTTAAAGGCTTTTGATGTGGTCAGAACACTGATTGCCTGTGTGCAGTGCTCTCTGATCATTGCTTACTATCACCATCTGGTAAGAAATTACACTTAATGTAATAGGCTGTGCTTGGGGCTAGAAACTGGTATGTGTGTAGGAGTTCAAATGAATGTGGATATGGATAGGCTATGCTAGCAGTAATGCACACTGGTGTATAAAAGCAGTTATTCAGTCTTCTTTATTCCTAAAGGTTAAAACTTAAAAGTGAATAAACCTATGTGTCTTAAGTTTCTTAGTAGGTTTAAAAAAAAACTCCAAACCTGGTATTTCTAAATGTCATCTCATGAAAAACTGCAGCTTGACTGCATCACGCTGATTTCAGAAGAGGACTAGGTGGCTTTTGTGGCTTTTCTTTAAAATTTGGTTGCTGAGGAAGCTGTCATGTGCAACTTTACGGTCGTAGCTGCTCTTGTTGCTATGGCTGTATGAGCTTCAGGCATGCTGGTGTAACGGGGTGTCTTCATTTGGTACAGGGCAAGAGCTTCAGATTGAAGTTGTTGTGGCGTCCATGTTAGTGTGTTGTGGGGCAGCATATTCATGAAGAATTGGCATGGGCTGATTACTTGCATGCTGACATGGCTTCAAGTGATGCCACTGACTTGCTTCCTTAATTTCATATATTTAGGAGTACTCGGGTCCCATCTAGTACTTTGAATAGCGTTGCCTGAGTGTGGAATATCTGCAGGTTAGACTTGAGCCAGGCTTAGGCTGGAGTGAGGTGGAGGCAATGGCTGATACTTTTTTTTTTTTTTCTTTTGTCGTGGTTGGCTTGTGGAACTCCAGTGCCTACATTTTTCATTTACCCTGATGCCTTTATTGAATAACACTCTTCGTTAGATCTCAGTGCAAATGTAAGCATTCTTAACTTTAGGAAACAGAGCCCTGTAAAAGGTTTGAGATTTTTCCAAAATAAAGTCAAAGCTTGTGATAGACTACCTCATGTTTCTCTGTGTGGTCCTCCATTGGTTCCGCTATACTGCGGTTCTAGGGAAAATTGGGAGTAAGTGAATGTTCAATATGTTCTTGCGGACAGCTGCTAAGAAAGCACAAGTTGTGAAACAGTAGGTTTCTCTTGTGCTAGGCTCAAGTTTTGTTTTATGGTCTCTTCATTTTGTATAACGTTTCTTTACTGATTGCAAATGCAACTTTGAAAGTGGATATTTAAAGATGGCTTTTGCTTGTAAATGTTTCAAATATTGTTGCTTTAGCTTTTCAATTTCTTTAATTTTTAGCAAGATGAATATCATATGGTTCATCTGGTATGTACTTCCCGGACACCCCCAAGTTCTCCAAAACCCAGCACCAGTAGAGAAGGTCACGGAGCTTCAACCTCCAGCAGTAGCTCAGTGAGTTTTTTTTTGTTTCATACATAGGATGTGAATTTCCTCTACACTGAGGAAGGTTTCCAAGACTTAACTCTTAAAATTTGACTGTAAAATAGTGTGGTGAAGGTTGAGCATGCCATATGAGTTTGTACAATTAGACTTTATTATTTAAGGGTGCCACTTTATTTAAACAAAGATGACCTTTTTTAAAAATTGTAACACAATTGTGTTTATTAGATGATAAAGCACTTTTTCTAAACTCTTCTTTTTCACACTTCATTGAAAAGTAAATTTTCCTTTCCATATTGCTGTGTCTTTGGCAGAAATTGAGCAGTGTATTCAGTTGAAAAAAAACCCCAAACCAAAAAAAACCCCAACAAAACAATGAACACTAAACTAAGTTCTGATTTACTTTGTGTACCCCTGAAGAGAGACCAGTCAAATTAGTGCCCTTGTGAGACAGACAGGGGCAGCCTGGCCAGTGTTCATTCTGCTTGACAGGAATTGGCCAGTATTTATGCAATTAGCTTCAAGGTAGTTGTAGTGTCTGTAAGACAGAAGTAAAAAGTGTTCTTAAGCTTTTATTAAAGGTGTTCACAAAACACTTTTGTTTAGGGTGTTTTGAGTGTTTTCCTCTTCACGCCCTGCAAAAATGATGTTCTTTGGTTGTACTCTGTTTTGACAGTAGTGCAGTAAATGTTTCTGTTGATGACTTAGTTGTCATTACCAACTCCAGAAAAAGCCAAGAGAATTACAGTAGTATCACTAAGCGACCCTTGAAGGTTAGTCAGAAAGGAATGTGTACATAATACCATTGTAGGTACTTTTCATCTGTGGTGTGTTGATTATCAGCATATGGGAAATACCCTTCCAGTAATAAGCTGTCTGTCTTCATTCTTTTGTTGATAGCATATTGCTTCAGACTGCTACGTGACAGTCAGAAACACAAGCAGTTTAAGTGATAGTAGAGAGTGGACAATGGTTAAGTCATCTTTTCAAAGGCTGTATTTAATATCTCTATTTGCAAGCAGGACACAGGGGGCCACCTTTGTTTTATTGTTTTATTGCTATGTAGATCAGTTGTAAATATTGTATTTACATGACTGTATTAATGACTGCTTAAAGCAGTCAGTATACCCAGTGTTAGGTTCGTAATACTTTGAATGGAGAACCTAAACCCAAATCTTGAATGGCCTTTATTCTTCCTTTTTTTTTTTTTTGTTTCCTCCCCACTGTCTAGTGGTAGGTTTTTCTTGTTTTCCTTTGTAGGGGGAAATGTGCTAGTGATGTCTTAAGTAACTGCACCTCTTCGCTTCCTGAGTTGTCAAAAGTTGAAGAGGAGTTTCTACTGAGTAAACATTACAGTAATGCTTAGCAACAGATCTTGGGGATTTATTTAAACTAAAATAATGCATCTCAATGGCCAAATTGCAGTCTAGTTACGGTCACAAATAATCTAGTACAGTCAGCTGTTAAATATTAAGCTGTTAACCCTGTTCCAGGGTTAATTATTGATCTTGGAAAGCATTGAAGGTCTGACCATGCTGGTTTTAGGTGTGGTTTTGGGAGCCTAAGCAGTTCCTAGCTATTTCCCTATTCCTACCCCCTGCCCCCTCCCAGCAGTGAGCGCAGCAGTTTGTATTGGGGAACTGGCACAGTGAAGAGGATGATGAGTAGAAGGGGAAACTGAAGGACAGAGGAATGATATTTTAAGTCACTGCAGACACTGTTGTCTCCGAATATAGTCATATCCTGAGGTTACTTTTGTTAATGATAGCTACTAGAATTTTTGTTGCTGCTAAATATTCTTTTTATTTAAGCTTTAGTTTGGTTCAGCTTTTTGAAACTGATTCCAAGTGACTTGTGGTTTTCTCTGGGACCTATCAAGTGTTGAGTCTTTCTGAAAACTTCACTACTTTTTATATGTGCACCTGAGTGCAATTTTGAATTTCTGCTTTTACTAAAGGCTTGCCAGAACCAATAAAACCCCAGAAGACCTGCCTGGTGCTTATATTCTCAGTAAAACTTGTGACAAAACATGAAAGCAAATAGTTTTTTAAGGCACAGTTGTAAATCATGTAACTGTGGCAAAAAGATCCCCAACCTCAACTATATTTGTTTTTAAGAATTTAGATCATTCTGGATCAACTGCTGCCTCACCCACAAACCAAGAACCTTCATCTACATCTTTGAACACTAGTGCAGATGGAGTGAGGCATCGTAATCTTCCACAAGCACAAAGCAATCCTATACCAAGCCACCAGTTCCCTTATTTAATGCAAGGGTAAGTGAGACTGAAGCAATTCTCAGTTCTTTGATACTCTTTAAAGTACTTTAAATGTTCAGGTACAAATATGTTTGTTTCACTGTCTGTAAAATTATTTGGCTAGTTCATCTTGAAGTGTTTTACGTTAGAAACATTTTGCATATGAACATTAATGTTTTTAGCTAGGACTCTGTCAAAGAGTAAGTGTTCTTAGTGCACCCTTCAGGCTGTGTTTTGTTTGGTTTTTTTTCTTCATGCTTTCTGCCCTCAAAGTGCAGCTTGTAATACTTATCTACTGGATATAGTTGGTAATGTGGTTGATAAAATTATTGCTTCTGATTGCTTTTTCTAGTCCTTTATTGTAATTGTCAGCACTAAATTTTTACCAGAATATGATGGTTCTTAGTTCTTAACACAAAAGAGATGTAACTCTTCACTTCTCCATATTGGATTCAACTGCATAAATGATGAGGTGTTTGAGTACATGTATGTACTTGTCTATCTGCAACAATTTTAAAATATTTTCATACATACTAATGAAATGTAACTAGTGTACAATTCTAGAGCAGATCTGTTATTACATGACTTCCAAAATTTTTTTTCTTAAAAAGCAGCTTTAGCAATTTTTAACCCACATGACCTTTGCAGCTTCTTAAAGGTTTTTTTGTATTGTATTCTTCCAAGGGGAAAATGGGAGGATAGTGCATTCTGAGATAATACCTCTCATTTCCTCAGGGAACACTTTAAAGATTTCTTTCTGGCAAGGCATTCTCCCAGTACTGCATAGATTCTAGAGATTTTCTTTGGAGAATGTTTAAACAAACTGTGGACCTGCGAACAGTGAAAATTGTTTCTGTCACTGGAAAGAAAACAGATATCAAGAACTTGTTGAAAACTTAGTAGTTTCAGTTCAATTTACATGCTTTCTTGTTGAGTTAGCCTAGACTTAACTAGTCTTACTAGTTTTAATCCTGAATTCCTTCAAGTCCTTTTTATTTTTGTATCTGAAATGTTCTGTCAAGGAAAAAACCTGCCTTCGCAATGGGTGGAGCACTTGGGTTATCCTGACTGCGTGCATCTTCGCAGAAGTGGTTTTGCTTGTCTTTGTGACAAAAGCTAGGTGACAGTAAGTTGACTGTCAAGACTGCTGTTTGGTGTAACGTAGATTAATTCTGGAAGCAATTTATTCTGTGGTGCAAATTACTAATCTGTAAGAAGTTTTAATGTTTTTCTAATTAGCTTTTCATGTAAACAGAGTGAGTTTTTTGTCAGTATGCATGGTGAATTGAATAGGTGAAGGAACTTCAAAAAGGCAACAGAACCATTGGTCAGTCTTCTAGCTGAAATAATTCCATTAAAATACAGTGGGAATCGTGAATTTGAAAGACTTTACTGTGTTTGAAAGAGAAACTTAAAAATAAAAATTCCAAGTCTGCGTCTGTATTAGCAAGTAATGTGGATCGAGAGGAGTGGATCTGTAGACTGAAAGAGATGCTGAAAACCTGACATCAACACTGCACATATTTCAGGGGTTTCAGTCTTATTTGGGCTACCTCTAGCTTGGTCACCAGGAATAGGTGCCTATTTGTGGCTAAGGTGCATTAGCAGTGCGCCTAAATTGCATCCTTTAATTTAGTGTAATCCAAAAGGAATCCAGATGGTGATCCAAGAGCATTCTGTGATGCAAACAAAACTGTAGTAAGAGGAAGTGACTGGAGATTTGCTTCAGAAGTCCATTCGTGATCTGAACAGAAATGCCAAAATAAATGAACCCTAAATAATCTTAGGCCCTTTTTATAAAAAGTAATTTAATGGAATGCTGTCAGAACTTAAGGTAGATCTTTGTCAACTGCTGGGTACCGTGGTGCTCTGCTCAACTCCAAATAGTGTGTGCCAGGACCTGCTGTAGTCTGCTGTCTTGAGGAAACCCTTTTTAATGCTTTTAGTGATCTTCTCAGATGTATCTGGTTTTGCTTCAGACAGCTGCTGCTTGTATTCCAGCAATAAGAAATGCCTTCTGTGTTTTAGCTGCTCTCTTAAACGTCATTTGGGGCAAAGAAATCCAGCTTTAGTGTAATTTATACAGGGACTGAGGCTTGTTAGGAACAGTGAATATTTGTAGCTGGAATCTGTGTGACTTTGTGGATTTTTCTTCCTGTTCCATGACCAGACCCACTTAATCTAGCTGCATGATAGGCTTTACTGATGGGCAAAAGGTCTTCAGATGTTTGAAAACACATGTGAGGGTCAGTTTTCTTCAGTGTTTTGCAACACTTAATTTCATTAATGAACTTGTACAAATAACCACCTAACATTCGTGTTACTTATGGTTTTGATTGTTTCTCAGTTGCTGATAGAAAGCCTTAGTATGCAAGTTGAGTATCTTTTGGGAAAACAGCTCATTCAGATTGCTAAAATGTTATAGAGAAAGCAACTTAAAACTTTCTGTTGCTTTTGAGCTGTTGTACATGCTATTTTCTAAAAACCTAGACTTGAGGTGGGACTGAGCAAATAGCTTGTATCTACCAAGTTAGTCTTTTGAAGTGGAGAGCAAGTGCAGCATTGCCTGCTCCTGCGGACTTAGTCATGGATCAGGGCCCCATTGTGCTACGCAGCTACAGACAGAACAGGTGGGCTCAGTCCTGAAACGGCTTGCATTTCAGATTGGAGGGTACTTGGAAGCTGTAAACAGACAAGGAACATCAAGGCAGTGAGATTATTTGTCAAGTGTGGGCAGCCTATCTAGTGAAATGTTTTTGTATTGTGTGTATATAGTACTGCTTGAAAGTGAACAACAAAATGACATATGACAGCACACAGTATGTTCTACCACGTAAATACCTTGCTTCTTCAGTAGCCTTGTCTTGCAGTATTTTTTTCTTAAGGTAGCAAATAACATAGTGGAGGATATTGAAATGTCACTTGATGTTGATATCTCAGGCTCATGAGATGAGCCCTAAATGAGATGCCTTTTTGGGTCAAGGTCACTAAACAAATGCAGTTGTAGTCAGTGATGCAGATGACAGAGATTGGGCTTTTAAGTCTGAATTAAAAGGCCTTACTTTTCCGCTAGGGGTGAGCAGTGTCTTCATGATGACACTAGCTAACTAGTCTGACTTTATCCTCAAATTGAATCCCAGTTTAGGTGTCTTCTATAGACCAGAAGTAATAAAGGTGAGCTTTCTAGCCATTTAAGGGCTAGCATGCCTCTTTCAGAATATTCTGAAGCTGCCTCTACCATTTGAATCTTAAAAAGTTTTCTGACTTACCTAACTGTTCTTCTGCAGTCTGCTGTGCTTTGTTCTCCAGTCCTGGAATGCCTGTGACTATCCAGTTTGTTTCTCTGCTCTTGTGCTGTTGCTGCCATTCTTTTGAAATACTTTGCTTCCTGCCTCTTCCTCCTCCCTTTGGAAAAAGAGGAGGAGAAAGCATGTGCTACTTCCCTTTTTCTTCTAACAGCAAGACGGCTTGCTTTGCTGAGAAGAGCCTCTTCCTTTGGAGAGGTTCTCACTGAAATACATAGTTTTTGTTTGGAGTTGTTCCTGAATTTCATAAGCTAACTTAATACCCTAGCAGCTGTAATAGCTGTGTAATTGACAGCAACTGTGTTGTTCTGATTTTTGATGAGCAAACAAAATACTGCTGTGCTATTTGGCATTGTGAGCCAGAAGCCAGTTCTTAAATGTTGGTGTCTTATTTTTTTCTCATTAATGGAGTGAGATCTTGAACAGGTGTGTTGTGCTTCTCAAAAAGTCACATCTAGAAAAGCCGTGGGGGAAAAAACCACAACCAGCAACAATAACAACCCCCCCCACCAAAATATTTAAATGGGAAAGGAAAGAACATGATGCAACTGAAACCTTTTCTAGTTTGTCTTGGTTGACTGGTTTCTTAATCTACATCAAGAAAGCAACTTTTGAAAGAGTTTGGAGGAAAGTAGGGGTTTAAATCCTGCAATATTTGTAAAAGTTGTGCCAATAGCTCTCCCTCACAGATACAAGGCCTCTCAACTTTGTTGAGCTCATCTTAGCGGTTTCAAAGAAGAACCCTAGAATCTGTAACTGATGAGAAAAAAATTGGTGAATTTCTGCAGGACTTGGGCAAGTTTAGTAGCATTGCTTATTGGTGACTGAGCTGGAGAAATAGGTGTCGTTGAACAGAGAGTGGTCCTGTCTGTTCACATCCCCATGTAATGTTCTACTTGCTTGAAATTGAGACATTGCTCAGTGATTTGTCACACCAAGTGCTTAATGACACCCATGTAGAATATTTGAATCATCTTTACATTTCGAGGGTCAGATGTTTTGTGAGGTTCAGTGTTCTGTTAACTTTGGAGGAGTCTTACTTCTCTAAGTGTTTGCCAGTTCAGGGGTTAGAACAACATGTTCTTAAACCTTGCAGTTAAAAAGATAAAAGCGTGATTGATGTTTTTCAATAGCAGATGGACAGCTTTGCTGTTTGAATGTGTTAATTATGCATAAATAAGTAGCATCAGCAGGGCTGCCCATTCACCCTTGCAATTTTTGAAAGAAACCTAGAGTATTACCTGTGATTATCTTAGTTTGTATGTGGTATCAGGAAAGTAACTTTTGCTTCCCTGCCCTCCTTCTGCCCCCAGCCCCAAACTATTATAAAAGCAGGTTATGACTAAATACAAACAGTTTTAGCAGAGTTCATGGAGTTGCATGGCAGGCTCTTGTCCAGAATTATAGTGAAATACTTATTCATGTGTAACACGGAAAAAAAGATTTTAATGTCTTCCATCTTTCTGGGCATGTCTTGTATATCTGAATGCCTGGTAGACTAATGAAATCTCTTGATGATATCTTTGCAGGGAGTGCCTTACTTAGGGAACAGCTGTAGTCTGCAGTGCAATTACAGCAGTCTCAGCTTTTGCTACCTGCAGTCTGAATAAGCTTTTCTTCATGCTTTATACTCTCATGCTGTCCTGAAAGATGTCCTGGTTTACTGCAGTTCACTACATCAAAATCTTTGGGGAAAGAGTTGGAAATCTTGCCAAAACATGCTATATGCTCTAGGAGGTAAGAGAGGCTAAGAAGTTTAAAAGCAGACAAAACCAAACCTAAAACTTACATATAGGAGCTTTATCTCTCTTGCATGTGAACCAGAGTTAAAAGCCCATAGGGAGGAGAATCAAAATATGCTCAAAATATTGATGGGGGGTGGGGGAGTAAATAATTTACAATGTTCTTAGTTGCAATCTTCAGAAGCTATTGCCTTTGCTCATGTTCATTTCTTCTTGTCTTTGATCACAGTGGTATTTCAGGTATTGCTTCTAAAAGAAAGCTGTAGAAGATAGTAAGGTTTCCCTTTACAGCTTCTGCAGCACCTAAGGGTGACCTCTGAACTTGAAAGGAATTGTATGGAAGAATTTCTCCCGTTATAAACAATTAAAAAAAAAATTCAACATGGTTTTGTCCCAGAGGTGCAGCCAGTGACAGATTTCTAAGTAGAAAAAACATAAATCCTCTTTCTGTAGAAATAACTTTGCTTATTAATTTGTTGTATGAAAGTACAGTGCTTTTTTGGAATGGGTTGGATGTTCTCGCTACCTGTTGTTTCAGTGTCATTTCAGTGCATTATTGTAGGGGGACAAATGAGAAGAAAAATGCTACTTTAATTGTTTGGTTTTTTTTAATATTTAGGGCATTTTATAAATGTGGCAGTTTAGAACTGAGTGTTTTTCTTTAACCTTTTCTAGCAATATAGGCAGCCAATTTCCAGGCCAAGGTGTTCCTGCTGGATTTTCTATGTATCCTGCATTCAGTCCCTTACAGATGATCTGGTGGCAACAAATGTATGCACGTCAGTACTACATGCAATAGTAAGTCTGCATTATCTTGGGTAGTACTGAGTTACACTAATGAAAGGAAGATATTAAAAAACTTAAATATTGTGTGCAGGATCAAAATTTATGTGTTTATTTTGTCTGGATATGCTGTTTTACACTCAATTTTGTCCAGCAAATTAGGAAATCTAGTTTTGGATTGGAATTAATACACATCAAAACAAACTGCATTTTCCTTTAAAGCTTTACTTATTAATGTATTACATCTGAAATTTTGTTTTTATTAGTGTAGAAAAAAAGACAAGAAAAGGCTTAGGAATTTTGGTGCATGTTTTTTGACAAACCAGTTTTATGTTTAAATTTTTAGCCAAGCTGCTGTTTCAGCCCAAGTGACTTCCAGCTCTGAGCCAGTGAGATCTGCAGTTGCCCAGGCTGTAAATTCAGAACACGCTCCTGCAAATGAGCCTGCAGCAGTGCCAAATGTAGCCGTCCAGGAAAACAGGCCTGTAAACCCAAATGTTCAGATGAATGCACAGGGTGGCCCAGTAGTGAATGAGGAGGACTTCAACCGGGACTGGCTGGACTGGATGTACACGTTCTCTAGAGCAGCGATTCTTCTGAGCATTGTATACTTCTATTCTTCTTTCAGTCGATTTGTCATGGTAATGGGAGCCATGCTGCTGGTTTATTTGTGAGTACAACGGTTGAGTACAGCTGCAGGTCTGAAATGTGGAGTATGGTGCTAACGTATAATCAATTTAAACTGAGAAATTACCCAAATGCAGAAGTTCAGGCACTGCTCCTTTACAGTATGATGTGTTTTGTTTTGTTGGTTTTTTTTTTTAAATATTCAAACAAGTACAGAAGCTGACATAAAAATTGGATTCTCATAACACTTTTACAGTAAGCTGGATACCACTTACACCCGAAACACAGTGCTCCTAAATATTGGTGATATTAACAGACCAGTATTACAGAAAAATAGAATTTTGGACTGGAAATTTAAAAGTGGGGCTGACGAAAGGGAAGTTCATGGAAGTCAAACATCTGCTCGACCTAAACATAAAACTCTTACCACTTGGATATAAAAGGAAAATCACAGAGCTAAGATAAGTTATTTTTGAAAAATGAATTAGGGGATTTGTGCGTGAGTTGTTAGGTAGAGTTAAGGTAGTTCTACTGTAATGGTGAGTACCAGATCTGGTAGAATTGCAGGGACCTAAATATTTTTTTTACAATATATCATAAAGACTTAAGCACTCTGTTATTAAGAAATACCAGTACAGTTGTCATCACATATATAAAAATAGTTCAGTGATGTAAATAGAAATGGAAATCAGCAGTAATGCTTGATATTTTGAACTGATGTCATTCATTGAGAATTTCATTATGTTGTAGTCTCAGTCCTCGCAAGGACTGTTCTGTTTCTCATGCACATGTGATAGTTGAAATCAGAGTATAGACACTTGAAAGTTTATTTACAATGGTAACATGGTTCAAGCCTTAGCTGAAACTTACATTCTCTTTTTCCAGAGAAAATAAACTTTAAAGTATGAAGACTAAGGCTCTCTGAAAATTAATATAACTTAAGTACCTAAATTTGGGGAGGAGACCCAACAAAAGTATTCTGCGTATTTAATCACCTAATCATGGTAAATTAATAATCTTCTGGGACAGAGGGCTATGAACAGCACTTATGAAACTTAAAAGAACAGCTCTTTAGCAAGACTCTTCTTAATCCAGATGTCAAAGAATAGCCATTTGATCTAGAAGTAAGACTTACAGAAAAATATGCATACCTTCATTCATTTCAAAGTACTTGAAGAATTCGCTACGGTAGTTCACTAAAGCAGAAAAATCTTTTTGTTCCTTTCAAAAGAGAGGTTTTCAGCTGTTCTGCTTTCTTACATAGGCACCAAGCTGGATGGTTCCCCTTTAGACAAGAGGGAGGCCAACAACAGGCAGCCAATAATGTGGAAGTGAACCGTGATGGCCAGCATGCAAATAATCCGGATCTTGAAGAGATGGTAAGTAAGAGCAGACATGTCTTTTGAGACTCCTATGTATTATACTGCAAAGCATGCTGTAATGCCTGGACAAAAAGTCAACTTTTATGAAACATAGCCAGCTTAAACAGAGAGCTTTCAGTATTGTCCTCAGTGTTTAAATTCTGCTGCTTAAATTCTGTATTTTTCTAGTCTGACAATTACTGATTGGCTCTACTTCAGTCACAGACTTTCTTCGTGCTAGTTACTCGTCAGGAGGTTGTTCTCAGAGAAGTTACTTAATGTAGGAAGATACTGCTGGTTACCTTATGTCAAGGCTCTGAAAAGCGGCAGTTGAATGGCTTCAATTTCTGTTTTTAAAGGAACGACTTATGGATGATGGGATTGATGAAGACAGCGGAGAAGATGCAGGTGAAGATGCCAATACAGAGCAGCAGCCTGGATTTATGGCTTCTGCTTGGTCCTTTATCACAACCTTCTTCACATCACTCATCCCGGAAGGGCCTCCACAGGTTGGCAATTAAAAATGGAAAAGGAACTGTCAGGCAGCCTCAGTAGCCATACATAGAAGTGGAGCAGATTCTAGAGTGTGTTTTAAATACAGTGCAATTTCTGAAACTCTATAATGTTACCTTTTTGATTATGGTGTACAAAAATGTGTATTTTTTTCGGCTTTCTCATGCATTGAACATTTTAAGCACAAGTGGACTACTAAATGCTTTCTTTAAGATTCTTCTTTTTCTGAAGAATAAAATGTAAAGATATTGGTCTTCCATGTTTTATTTTAATTTCATATGTGTATTATACGGAGGCAAAAAGCTTGTACTTAAGCTGCACCATTACATCTTTAAAGAGCTGTTAAAAGTAGAAATGTTGACGGACCTTTCCAAATGCTATCTATTCATCTGAATATCATTAATGTATCATGCCAGTTTTATGCAGGGTATGAATTACGGCTTGAGATTAGGAGTTTACATCATTCCTGAAAGAATGCTGTGAACACAAGGATTACGTGTTAATGGCGTATTGTCTTCACACCACAAAATCCTAAGCCTCTTACACATTTAGAAAGGTAAAAGCCTTCTCTTGAGGCTATACTGAAGTTCATTAAAGTCGAAGATGTTTGACAGCTCTTCAAAGACAATTGACAGTGATGGGATAAACCTTAAATGTTTGATACATACAGTACTTTTTAAGAAAAATATAGCTGTACCGGGGAAAACCATGTACATTAGGGTTTTTTAATAAAAATTGTTACGGTTAACTCTTTTGGATGTTTGTATGCATACTTGAATGCAAACAGCTAAATAGTGCATCATTAAGGATGAAAAATATGATGATTTGAGTGGAATAAAGTTGTTATGGTGGCATTACTGATATTGACTGAAGTGGTGTGTTTGTAGCAGCACATACACAGTTGCGGGTGTGATCTGAACAGCAGGATATTGGTATTCTTAATTAACCCAATTAAAACTAAGAAAAGGAAGATTGTACATGAGGTAATAGCACAGTGCTACTGTCAGGCTTTTGGCTGCTTTCTTTAGATTTTAGTAATAGTCAAAAGTTTTATATTTGGTTTTGTTCCTAATTGTGAAGTTACCATGTGCTATCTAACTTAGAATCTTTGCAGCCATTTTTCCTACAACCAAGAGAAAGCCTGTCCAACTTCCTAATTTCCAGATAACAGGTCAAAACTTTTAAATAGGTCTGAACAAGTGAGAAATAGGGGGTTTATATTTTGCTTGTTCATGACTGCTGAAGCTATGCAGCGAAGTTTTGAAACTTAAAAAATTTTCTTTGGGTTTATACTCTGAATTATCTATCACGATTTCTAGGCCTTATTGAAAGTTGACTCAATTGGAAAAAATAGATTTGAACAATGGTTTTTGAGTTACAAAAGAATTCTTATTTACAAATCTGTAAGAGGAGAAATATAAATGTAAGTCTTTTATAAATGTGATTTTACTTGCTTTAAAGGCAGTAATGATGAATAAATAATGTTTAATTAGTGTTTTACTCCCATGTTACTATGGAGAGCTGCTGTCAATTTAGGTTCTTTACTGCATAAACATAAAATGCATAGACCTTGTTGAAGAAATTTTACTCTTTTAGTTTGGTGGGTGGATCTAACTTGACTAATATTTAAGAACCATTACAAAAATGTACACTTTTAAAGGAATGGCACAGTGTTAATCTTGGATATCGTTATACTTATTTCTGGAATGTGTTGAAGTTTCATCTGTTTGACCTGTGTGTTCTTCCTGCCACTTTTCCCAAAAGTTCGCTGTTCTTTTTGTCCTGGGGTTAGTGTATTTGTAAGTTGTGTAGTTACAACCTGCTGGTATCCAGCTGCTAGTTGCTTCTTGCTGTCATGGTTGCTGTTCTGAGTTTCCAGTTTTTTCTGTGCTGTAGGAAGCAGTTGATGGTAGCCCTCTGCTGTGAGCAGGCTAGATGAAGAAAGTTGCCATTACCCTGTTCGCCCTGATTTTGGTTAAAGAACATGGAATTGTTACTGCTTGTTCCTATCTGGAGAAGGAGAAATCTGTTTATGGGTTACACAAGGTTGAAATAATGAAATGGGAGATCCTGGCAGTTGGTTAGATATTGAAGGAGATGCTCTGAGATTTTTTTTTAACTAGATTGTAGAACTGGAGCAATGAGTTGAAGAGGCCAGACTTATGTGAGAACATTTTAAGGTCACTGAAACCTTCCAGCATCCAGAACCTTCCCAAGATCCAAGGAAGGAAAAGCAAAATGGTGGTTATTGAGGAAAATGAGTTGAAGTAAGAAAGAGATATGAAGCATCAGCAAAAACTAGTGAAAGAGTTGGAGGCAGAGGAAAGCCAATGGGAGGAACAAAGATAACAGAAAGTGTGATTGTGAATAAATATGAGGCATTGAAGAGCAGACTGAGGCAAGAGAGGTGCATTTTTTTTTTTCCTTAGTAAAGGAAAGAATTTGATGAAAACCAGTCAGATCAGGTCTTTGTTTTATGGGTTTCTGAGCAATTCATGTGTAAATTGAACAGCATGAAATATGCAACAGGGTGATGATGGAAATGAAAACCCTAGGAAAACAGTTGCTTTTTCTTAGTGCATCCTTGGAGGAACTGTGCTATAGCATAAAACAAAACGCCATTATGTGGTACACGGCTGTAGGCGAAGGTAAATGCTGAATCGTAGCAAGATTGTAGCATGAGATGGAACGAAAAGCATGAGGATTAAGCCAGCATAGGGTGTGCCCCAGTATTGATGGTTCTGTAACGTACCCATGCATAACTCACACTTTCTGTATGCAAAGTTGTAAAGGTGATTGAAGTTCATTCTTGCTTTTACCTTACAGGAAAACTTGAAATGACAGGTACCCTACACTTAGAGGAAGTCTGTGTATCTAATAGCAAATCTGTGCCAGCACCTCACAGTGCGTAAGGCAGAGACAGTCACACAAGGAATAGACACAAGACTGAAGCGTATTCCTTCCGTAATACTTCTTGCTGTGAAGAGAGATGAGATCAGCAGTGCTGGTTGGAGCAGATGTATGGAAAGAGCAACACATAGCTACTCTTTTGCATGATTTCTCAATGTTGTGCTTACTCTGAGAAATACTCTGCAACTGATACATACGCATACATCTGCACTGATGGCTACATTTTACATTGTGTTTAGCAATGCCACTGTTGGTTTCGTGGACAAGTGTGACACAAACTCACACTGGGGAATTCTTGGGTGCAAAATAGTCATCAAAGTGATCTTTTTTTCTCCTCCTAAGTTGTGGGCTCATGAGTTCTTGCTCATCCTGCTGTTTGGTGTGGAGACCTTTCCAGTTGCTCCCTGTTGCCCTTAAATGCAGGTAACTCACAGAGAAATTATCACATGGTACTTCAGGAAAAGGCTGCTTCTGTCTCAGACCTACTTCGCTACCTTCTTACTATTGCTGCAGCAGAAGGGGAAAAAAAATCCATCGTGTGCAAGATTTGTAGTAGTAACAGGTGATGCAAAATCACATTGTTCTGTCGTGTGGTTTTGCTGCTTGTGCCCTGTACAACCTAAAAGTTTTCTAGTCTAAGCTTTTTCTCAGCATCCTTTATTATTATCACAAGGAAGCAATTCAGAATTTACCCCATCCTGATGATTGTAAACTCTGACCTGTTTTTTTCTGGATGTGTTCAGGTGGGCAGAGATACAATCCCAGCCTGGCTGGTTGCACCTTTGTAAATTAGGTTGCAGGCCTGTATTTACTCAGGTGCAAGCCGGGAATGATACTGCTGCGTGTGCTGGGCAAGCTTTGATGCTTCAGGCGTTGAGGTTCGCTATGTTAATGCCAGCATGGCTTTGCGTGTGGGTGATGCTCCTTCAGATTACAGTGTTAGTATAGGTGGGGTGATGCAAACTGGGAATGAGTTTACTTTATCGCTCACAGCCCTGGTTTGCTTCAAAGCTGCTGTTTGTCTGAGTAACAGGATAATACAAGGTAATAAATACGTTTCGTCATGATTCTTGTCTCAAAAAAGGGGGTTCAGCCATTCCACATGGCGGTGGCTCTACGTGGGCACTATGTCTACCCTGCCTGTTCAGCTACTGCCGCGTGGGAGGCAGCTTCTTGCTCTTGGCAGCTGTCTGTGCAAGGCCTTGCTTTTGAAAGAAGCTGTAGCTGTTTATATTTATTCACAAGCCGACCCACCCAGTAGCACTGGTTGGAGAGGAGGGAAGCGCATACTGGACCTGAAAGAACTAGCCCTAAAAAGGCTGGGGCTGGCAAACTTCATTTTCTTCTCTTACATTTTCCAGAGCTAAGCACAGCATCCAGTGGGAGAATGCACAGCCTGTGTAGACAGTATTTCCACTTCTTTATGAAGATGTTAATTTGTGCTTGTTTTCAAGCTTTATATGTTTTTAAATAACATGAGGAAATGTTGCTGTATAACAGTAAATACCCAGCCTCTTTTTTTTTTTTTTCTCCTTCCTTAACTTATATCAGTGATACTGATGTGATTTCACTGCTTGAGCTGCAGTTGTTCTGTTGAGCTCTAACTTTCATTTAATGTTTGCTCCGTGGCCATAGTTGTTACACGCCGGGTCTGTAATAAAGCTGGTGCTAAAATTTTCAAGGCTGTGGGAGGAGTAAGAAGGGCAAGAAGGATTATGTGCCTAGAACTTTGTTCAGACTTCTCTGGCTGGTGATGTTAACTGGGTTCCCTCATCCTCATGTGGTTTTAGCTGTCCTAGGAATAAACCTGCAAAACGAGTGGTTATTTTTGCAGCAGGGAGCTTCTAATAGCAGGGCAGCCGCGGTTTAAATCTCTGGGTGGCGAGGTGCGTGCGAGTGGGACAGCGCTTACAGAAAGGATGTCAACTCTTCCCCCCCCCCAGTTTTGCAGAAACCCTGGGAGGGAATCTATATGTGAGGAGTCTACAGATGGAAGTAAATTGAATTGTGGCTATATGTTCATTTTTAAATTCTGGGGGTTTTGTGTGCACGCATTTTCTTTACCCTTTTAGAAACTCTGTGCTGACCTGAAGTGCTGGTTGGAAAAGGAAGCTGAACCTGGCCTCTGTGGGAGAGTTCACACGTTTGGGTGGCCTTTTTGCAGCGTTTTGGTGAGTGGCCTGGTGCGAGGTGAAGCTGTAGTGAGGAAATAACTGCGGCGACGTGGAAATACACCGCGGTGGAAATAAACGAGCCAACTGCCTAGCCGGTCCGCGCTCCGTGCGGAGATAATTAAGGAAACGAGCAATAACCAAAATAAGAAAACGCGTCCTGCCTGACGGGGTGGTTCGGGGGAGCCTCCCCCCCCCAGCCCCCCGGGGCGCCGTGCGGGCAGTACACCCTGCGGGCGGCGCTACCCCAGCACCCCGCTAGATGGCGCCGCGGCTCCGCGCCCTGGCCCCGCACCCCGGGGGGCGCCAGCCGCGTGCTCCGACCTGGCGAGCCGAGCGGGGGGGCGCAGCCTGGCGAGAAAGCTGTTCCTTTTCACTCCGACCGAGCAGCCTTGCGAGCGGCAGGCGTGCCGTTCCCCCTCACCAGCTAGCCGGTGCTTTTGGGGGAGGCTGGGTACCTTTCCCTTAAAAAACAAACAAACAAAAAAAACCCCCAAACAAACAAAAAAACCCCCATCACTAACCCAAACCCTTCTGCGGTCCCCTCTGCAGAACTCATTGCAATGGGCACGAAGGTGTGCTGCTCTGCTGCTGCTACAAAACGCGCGTCCTGACTGAAATAGGTGGCTTGAAGCATTGCGAGGGGTGTGAAATCTCTCCCACTGTTGCATCTCTTTCCTGGCCCGAAGGCTTCGCGTCCAAGGGCTCTGCCTGTAGCTTGCCCCTTCCCGAGCAGTTAGATTCTCATGTTGGGATGTGTGTGGTAACAATGCCGTAATGGGTTAGGCATCCTGCTGTCTTCTTCATCTGGTTGAAAAAAACCAGCCTCCGGATTATGCGACGCTGAGCTGCCTCTGGGAAACGTGGAATCATCGGTTTGTGGGTCGTATGCTAGTTTTCCAACACTGTTGAGGTTTTTAGTTTTCCCCCCTATGGCCACAAGGATGGGGTGTAACATGTAAGTTACGGCACGAACATCATTAAGGTGATGAATATGCCTGGCTTGGTCTTGCTAAGTCTTAAATGAATCTTCCTGCCTGTTAATTATAATGCAAAAGACAGCATGGGTCTTCCTAGCGACTAGCTATGATGTACAGTTCTTCAGAGCAAGTATTATTTTTGAATTGCTGAAGCAAACATTTGTCTTAAGTCGTCGGAATAAGTTTTCCCAGCTGCTGCTGGTGGAGGACAACCTCCGTGCCAGTTTGTGAAGCCAACTGCATTTCTCTGCTGAGGGCTAGAATTCCTCTGGCCTCTGGCAGAGGGCTTTGGATGTCCTTTACCAAGTGAGGTGACGGTATCTGCAGACCTCCAGTACCCTAATATGTAACACTGGTGGTGTTATCCAGCGTCACAGCATGGCACGAGGCAGGGGCTGGATCACGTAGAGGCTGTCGTTTTGATGGGGTTTGCAAAGGCTGAACCAGTTCTCTGGCCTGATTCCCAGCACGGGCACGTGAGTAGATGATCTGGCGCAATGGAGGGGGGCAGCACAGCATGGCACAAGAACACCACTCATCAGCAGCAGTATCATGAGAGGATGCTCTTGTCAAAAACTCTCAAGAGACCGTAGCTATTGTTCCAGAGTCTCATTCAGGAACTTGGAACGCATGTTTTTAAGGCACTAGACTGGTCTGGACCGCATCTTGGGTTTGAATTTCAAGGGAAACACATATGAATAAAATATAGGCAGAACCCTAAAACTGATAGCCCTCTTTATCTGCTGTAAGTGGATAATGTGAAGCCAGTTAATAAGCTGGGTGCATTAGAACCTGCTTGTGCTATGCAAAGGTGTCCGCAGGATTATCTGAGCTAGTACAGACATATGTGATTTTGCGTGTGTGAGAAAAATATATTGTACATCCTTCAGTTTCTCTCTGCCTTGGGTTGTTTGTGTGTCTAGACTGGGTCTTTCTTCTGTCCTCTTACGTGTGACTGTAAGCACTTGAGAGACTTCTGATGGGAACCGGATCCTGATTTCCTTCCATTCTTCCCTGTACTGGCTGAATTCCCCTTTTGGTGACTGCACTTTAAAGACCTTCCATGTGTCAAATGTGAGGCATACATTCTAGTGATACCTACACAGTTAAAGTTTGTATTTTTTCTTCTGGCATTTGTTCCTGTGGGAATGGTGCAGCATGAAGATGCACAGTGGTGAAAAACAGACAGCAAAGCTCAGAGGATATGTTGTGAGAAGACACTGTTGGGCAGGTCTCTTCCTCTTTGCTGTGTGTTTGTAAACATTTTGAGATGTCTGGTGTCTGTTCAAGAAGTAGGTAGAATTTTAGTGTTTATCGAAGGGAAATAATATCAAGGTTGGTTTTGGGTTTATTTGGTGGGTTTTTTTAGTGTGTCAAACAAGCTGAAAAATTTATGCAAAAACCTGTAGGTTATTATACAATAAGGATTTTTTTTTTAATCATTTCCATCACTATCTTTCATTTCCGTTCTGCACGTAACTCAGGGTGACTTCTCTTTAGGTAGTGCAGCTCTTCATACTGGAGCCTCTCTCTTAATGCGGACAAAGATCCTGGCTTCTTTTGTGCATTCAGAGCTGCTGCTGAAAAGCTCTCTTTGGTAGTTGGCTTTTGTGATGTATGAAAGTGCTAAATGATTGCCTGGAAAAAGTCTTTGCTTGTCCTTCTGCCCTGCTCTCCTCCCCTGGCAGTTCCGTGTCAGCTCAAAAAGTGGGTTTGCCAATGCTTTTAGATTGTGTCAGGGCTATTGTGAGGAATTTGGCAATATGAAATGCCACTAATTGAGATGGAGGTTGTGAAAGCACTTCCCATAAGATATTAGGTTAAACTCCATTTCTGTGTTTCGTGGGGAGGGTCTTTCACTTCACACAGCATATGATTGCTCATCGCTGGGGGTCTGCAGTGTCCCAACAGTACGGAGAATAATAAGATCACAAATACAAGTAAGTTGGTTTTTTTGTTTTTTGTTTTTTTTGGGGTTTTTTTAATCAGATCTTTGAAAGCACTGGTAGCATCACTGAAACAGGTTTCAGAGAGCTTTGTTGACTCCATAGAAGTACCATGAGGTTTTACTCTGTCCTGAAGCTGAGAGCCTGTTGCCTTGGTATCCACGTTGCAGATGATACCACTTCATATTCTCCGGCCCTTGTGATGCTAAAAGACAAAGAAATTAGGTCAAGGAACATTAGGGGTGAGTTATCTTGATTTTCTAAGTTTAACAGAAAACTCTGTAGAGTTTATTGCACTGCCCTTCTGTCTGTGTAGAATTTTCCATTTTAAAGAGGAAAAATTGTAATTGCAAACGTGGATAGTGATCATCTCGAAAATCAATTTGATTTTGATTTTAATGGCTACACTAATGTTTTTGCCCATTGTAATTTAATAGCTATAGTGACCTTCCTCATAGGGATAACAGACTGACTCACTCTGTAGAGCCACATAGACATGCCTGCGCTCGCTCACATTCGATTACATGGGTATCTGAGGAGCTACTGCTTAGTTTGGTGTAGCCTCCTCACATGCACTAGTAGAATCTGCTGCAAACTGTTGGGATTTTTATGTGCAGAAGAGGAACTGTGGGTCCTAGACTGTGAGAGAGATTTTCTGCCTTAAACTGCAGTAAATGAACCATGAGTTGCTGAGTTTCGATAAAGATACAGAGCTGACCTCTGCAAAAGACAAAACAGTAGAGAGCAGGGGAGCCCAGCAGTCAGAGTCATGAAGTTGGTGTGAGGATGCTGCACTTAATTTTTTTTAATGGTTTGGGTTTTGGGTTTTTTTTGTTGGTTTTTTTTTAGAAACAAAGCAACAAAACAAAAGATGGCTCCTAAGATAATAGTGGAGGCAGCCTGAAGAAGGAAGGTGGCTAGATGCCAGACCTGTGGGAAGAGTCCTTGTGATTGCAGAGATGAAGCAAAACAAGCCAGTATCAGCCTGCTGGTGGCCTGAGGGTGTATGTACGTGCTGTGGTAGCTGGTTGGAAGAGTTACCAGTGAGTAAGAGAGCTGGACCTGTGAGCACAGGACCTGAGAGGCTTGGTGGTGTCTGGGTGCAAGGAGAAGAAAATGAGATACAGGGGGTACAGTAGTAGATAAAAGACTGACAGATGTAAGCCTCTAAGTACTTATTTTTGGTGAGAGCAGAGTCAGGGAAGTGACCCAGTTTATTAATAAAAGTCTGTCTTGGTTAAGGAGCAGGGCACGTGTATATGCAGAGTCATGTACAATTATGCAAACATTTGAGTTTTTCAGAAACACGGTTGTAGTGTCAAGGCCAGCAGGTTATTAACAGAAACGTGTAATTAGCATTGCAACAGTCATATGAATTACTGGTGAAGGACCTCAGTAGGATTGCAAATGGATTTTGGGAAGAGAGATTGTAAAAGAAAATCACATTCGAAGAGGTGTGCTATTCAAGACAGATTAGTGAAGCTACAGGTATCGATAATCCTGTGTTCACGGGACGACAGATGACCAAAGCAAAAAGGGATAACTGGTCAGATGGACCCACTTTGGATTAAATATTTATGGGAAGGGTGGTAAAAAAAATAATTGAAGTATCTACTGGTCTAGTGTTAGGAGTCTTGTTTGCAGATGCCCAGGCTTAGATTTAGAAATGGATAGGTTTCTTTAATTGAAGTTGACGGGGAAAATCTAGGTAAGGGGAAACAGTAGGTAGGTCTGGTAGGATCCAGGTAGCCTTGTGTCCAGTAACTGGCAGATTTCTTCACCAGTCATTGGTCTGATAGGAGTCATCGGTACTGCAGACTCACTGATGAGCAGCAGCAAGGATGTTACCAAAGAATTGATGATCAAAACCAAACCAAACTACTTAGATTGACGGTTCCTTTAAATAGAAAAGCAGTTAAAGAACACCAAGATGCTTTATTTCAGGAAAGCAGCCTCTGAGACTAGTACCGAGCAGAGAAGGGGCACTAACAAGACCTGGAGGACTTGGCTTTAGAGGAATCTTGTAGCTGCTGACATCAAAAGTATAGAACCTCTATTGACTTTGAATGAAGACAAAATCTTTATAGGGAGGTGCTGCAGAGACAACTGGAATATGAAATGTCATGTCTGGCAGAGCAGATTTTATGGCCCTTTGAGAGAATTTATTGGTTTAGATGGATAAGATAGGGAGGAATAGAAAGCTAGATAAAGAAGAGATAACTGGAAGCTTTGCTGACAGGGGGATTACAGGGCTGGAGATGTGTTTTTAAACATGGCCTTGAGGGGAAAAATTTCTATTGAATACTTCAATTAATGATCTTGCATAAAATCCAACCGTGTTTTTAAGGATGGATTTACGCAGGCAGTCAGATGATAATGGGGTAACATCCCTTTCCCTGTGGGCTCTTCCAGTGGTAGGTTGTATGTTGTGGTTATAATCCTAAGCCAGAGCATGTCTGCGGCCAGGCTCTGGAGCGCCGATGGAACTGGATACTGACCTGAAGTTACAAGGCACCAGCAGCACGAAGAGGATGGCAATGAGGATAATGAGAAATGAAAAGCAGCAGTGGGAAGATCTAGGTGAAGAAATTAGTGACTAGTAACAAGAATGGCTCTTACAAACCAAGAAAGTAACGCTTGGAAACAGCAATGGTAGTATGCTGGGCATGCTGGGTGATCAGGGGTTCCTAAGGAGTCATAAGTGTAAAGTAACCAGGAAACAAGTATCTATAATCCTGATGTCTTAAGGTACCTCAAATAAGGTGTTGGCAGAAGAGAAGGAATTAACTCCACTGTGCAATCTGCAATGGTGTGTACAGTTCCAGTCTCCCGTTTTCACCACGGTCATCTCCCAAGAAGAGTGGCATGGAGGGAAGGGGTACTTGGATAATCAGAAGACTTTAAATCATCTAAGAAGATGAAAGCTGAGAAATTACTAGTGTTGCCTGTGAATACATGCATGTGTATATGAATACATGAAATGATGATTCCTAACCATGGAAGTGTATCTTCCCAAGAAAAGTGATGGGGATGAAGACCACAGGCAGGAGTAAGATGGTGCCTGAAGAATCCTGTGACAGGGAAGAGGTCCCTTTTGGTTCTCTGACCCGGTGCCCTGTTACGAGGGTGTGCTTGCAGGGTTTGCAGTTTGTGAGGAAGCATCCGAAGTGGCACGGCGATGCCATATCCCAGAGGAAGCATCCAAAGTGGCACTGCAGTGCCATATCCCATTGCAGTCACAGGGCGCATGTAAGAGGTGAAGTGTCATTATCAAACTCGGAATCTGTCCTCAGCACTGAAAATAGTGCTTGCCTCTGTGAAAAATCAAATTAGATCCCTGAAGGCGCTCTGCGATCTGGCTTTTATTTTTATGCATCTTCCAAAAGACTGATAGTTGATTTGGGGACTTCAGGGAGCTCTCATTCCTTACGCTATTGTCACTGTTGAAAGAAGTAAATCCACTGGATGGGCCTGGACCGTGAGAGGCTCAAGAAAAAAATGTATTAGATGCCAACAGTTTAAATTGGGTCGTGTCTGGACAGAAGTTTTATTTCTTGTGGCAAAGCCTATTATTAAGGATGCTGTGAATGACTGCTATTATACTTTAAAGTAGTTTCTTTGGATTCCGGATAAATGCAGCTCTAAGCGTCTTGGAAGTTTTGCCTACCAAAGTGGTGGTAGACAAGTCAACTCCTATGTGCAATGGATTTGACCTTCTACCTTAATTTGCCTGTTATCCTTATTAATCTGAGTACAAAGCTGGATAAAAAAAACAAACTCTGATGCCTGGTTATTACTATCAGAAATCTTCTTTTACCTCCTATAACTTAAAACACTGAGATTACCACTGAGCTTGAACAAAGTTTTTGCACAAAACGAACCGTGCTCCCTAAAGTGCTCAAGGTTGAAGCTTTCAGCAGAGGGTAAACCTTTCAAAACGAGTTCTTGCATCCTGGAAACAGGAGTGTACGGTGAAATGCCCACCCCACTGGGCTGCCCATCAGCTCTGGAGAAGGCTCTCGCATTCCTGCCGCTGTGTGCCTGGCCCTGCCGGAGCTCTCCCTGGGCATCGGCACGTCGGCTTGGAGACTGCCGAGGTGATGGAGTCCTGGCTCTCAGACACAAATAAGAAAAGACATGGATAAGGAAAGACAAAGAAATGTAAGAGACAAGAAGGATGTAAAAATGCCATAATGAACTCGTGTGTCTTGAGAAAACCTCTAATCTAATGAGAATGGATTTTGTTTGAGAGATTGTACTGGTACAATTAATTATTCATGGCAGCGACATCGTTAGGATTTCATTTTATTTAAAGGCCTCTAAGTGACTTGGAAAATTGGGTTAAGCTGAAGAGGAGTTTCAGGAGAGAGACAGAGGAAAGCTTTTCCTTTTATTGGCTTTGTCTAATATTTTCTGGATAGCTATTAGAAGTACAAACACAAATTACACTCAAGCTCTAACATTCCTGCATTAAACATGGGCATAAATTTGAACCACATATATACGACATCTGGGCCAAATGTGAGTCTAGATGGCTTTTTGTGGGATGAGTTAGGTAACATTCAAGCGACCTGCTGTCACTTGTTGAGGACTTGCCGTGTTCCAGCGCTGTGCGTTAACACCAGGCCATGAGCGGTGGCTCCTCGGCCGTGTTTCCACACTCAAGCTCCTGATGTCTCACGTGCTGGGGCGAGGGGCTGCGTGTCCTGCGGTAGCCTAAGTGTGGGCACCAACAGAGAGCTGTGGGGCCGTCGCTGTAAAACCAGAAACGCTTTGCCTGAAGTAAACAAAGTTTAGTAAGTCTTTCCCTTGCTGCGATAGAAAGCAAAGGCAGAAATGATCATAAAAACCAGCAGCGGCCAGACCTCTCCTTTGTGTACAGTAGCTAAAGCTCTTTGTGCGTGACCGTACCACCAAGAGTATTGCCCATGCTGGTAGACAAAAGCACTTTTCTGGGTGGTTTCCCCCATCCCTGGAGAGGACAGCCTGTACTCCAGCCTGCGTGATGTGGGCTGTGTGCCCCCCGGCAGCCCTGCAAGGCACAGCTCGTGGCAGCAAGGTGGGATTACCCTTCTTTGCCCCCCTCCTGGCAAATCTATGCTTGATTCACAGATAAGTTACGAAGCCTCAGAGCTACTAACACTTGTATACTCTTGAGAATTTTTTTTTTCCTTTAACACATGGATGCTTAGCCTGGGAACTATCCAGGCATCTGAGTGTTTAAAAAGTCTGGTTTTCTTTTTCTTTTTGTAATGTTTATTTGTTCCTTCCCTTGCAATTCTCCCTGTTAACTCATGGACATCATTCAGGGACAGATTTAATCGAAGCAGACAGACTCCAGTTCTGCTCTGTCCCTCGAACAGTGGAGATTTGTTTAAAAGCGCTGTCGGGAGCACCCTTGGTATGACTGGAATGCTCAGGGCTTTATTTTTCATTTTGCATCACGTGTGAAGTAGCCCGCCTATAGCTTGAGATGTTCACGTGGCTGTGGTGGTACTGTCTCTGCCTTGGATGGCTGAGGACTGTGTAAATTATTTACAACAGCTTTACTGGGGACGCTCACGAACAATGGACTGGCCACAGGGAGGAATGTGGGGGATGAAGTTCATGCGGACGGAGGCTTGGGGCCTTGGGAAATCACATTGCGCAACAGCTCTTAAAGATGAAAAAGCGTGTCTCTAAGTACTGGTCTGGATCCAGTTTCAGGCTCAGTCTGAAACCCAGCAACAAGCACTCTCTCGCTTTGATGTCTGGAAGGGTTTGTTTCACAACATTTATATCTAGCTGACACTGGGAGGGGAAAATCCTATTGAAATTTGCTAATTAAGAAGAAGTTTCAATAAGACAATTGCTATTTGTCCTACAATCCCCCAGCATTGTCTTCCATGAAAATCCACCACAGCTCCAACCTCCCAAGCTCTGGCTCACCTGAAAAATAAGCAGTTTTGGCTGCAATGAGTGGTGTCACCTGGGTCAGTTCTGAATCAGAAGCAAAAGGAGCAGCGGCTGGTGGGTTGCTAAAGCTGTGACATATCCCAGGTGATGTCTTGGGCATCTTGTTGGAGCTGGAGCCCAGCCAGGCTGGGAAGTCACAGCCCTGCAGCCCTCCCCAGCTCTCCTGCGTCTCCCTCCTGATGGTCACTGTGCCTATGAAGCTGGGGGTGTGATTGCTTCCTAGGAGGGCTAGTGGCATCGCAGGGCAACCTTCCCGAAGTGTGGAGTGCCTCTGATGGCTACTGCAATGTAAGGAGAGGGAGAATGCTCCACATCCCGCAGATGGAGGCTTCACCGAGTAACATGGTCCCCTAAAGCACGTGTGGGCAAACACAATATACTAGTGGTGAATTGATTTCCAGTGAAGAGCTTGAGATGCCTCAGCTCTAGAACTTCAGATGGTGTTCCCCTGGGTGCTGTTATCCCGTGTTTTATAGTGTGTGTCACGGAAGGGTGGACATTTCTGCTCCTGCTGGCAGCGTACTTAAGACTGACGGTTTTCCTCTAGCTGCAGCCAGTGAGGATTAGAAATGCCTTCCTACAGCATCCCCTGTTAATCAGTCTGAAGAGGTGATTGTTTCGAGCTGTGAAGCCTCTCCTTCGATTCCCTGGGGGCCCTGCCTTTGCTGCTCACCAAGAGGAAAACTTTTGCACTTTAAACTCTGGGGTTCACGACTGCCCTGAACTGCCAATAGACTAAATGTAGCTGCAGCCCCAGCGTTTATTTAGACCTCAAGAAGAAAGAACCACAGAAGGAAAAAAAATCTATCCAGATAATAAGACCTTTTTTCTTGATGACTTTTTGATAACATTATTTTGGTGACTAGACACTTGACATTACAGTATGTAAATATTCATTTGTTTTCCCATATGAGGAGAAAATTCAAGTCAATTCAAAATACCAATAAACTGGGTACTTTCATTTCTCTCCTTTTAAAAAGTTCATTATTATTTTTACAACTAAGTAATATGTGTTTGACTAACTGTTCGTCTTTCCTGAGTCACCTTGGATAAACACAATAATTTTAAAAATAAAGGTGAAAAGTAACTTCTCAGTACAGTGATCCTAGCACAGAGCAGTTCTTTTATCATTTGTTATTTGTTGCCCGTTATTTGTGCAACTGTAAAGCTTAATCCTGTACGTGAAAGTTGACTGGTCAGTCCTTAAATCATGAAAATGTTTTTCCTTTGGTACTGGTTCACACAAACAAAAACAATAAACACAAAATTCCTGGGATCGCAGTGGCCCTGTTCAAACTGTTGAAGTGCAGTGATGCTTTTCTAATCATCCATTATTAAATCTTAGTCATCTGGATCCTTGCTAAGCAACGCTTCTGACTATGTCCTTTAGCTCTGGCCCAGTTTTTATCCAAGTGAGTTTCAAACCCCCTCTTTGCTTTATTAGAAGAGAGCATTAGCAGCTGGGCAGCAGCCCTGTTGAATCCGAGCAGTATGAGTCCGTGCTGCCTTACAAACACAGGTCCAACCTCTACCAGGTGTGCAAAAGTTTGTGTTTCTGGGCTCAGTCGGCCCATCAGTCTACTTCAGAGAAACTTCCACATTTGGATCTTGTTGACTTCAGGGAGAATCAATACCTTCTTTGGTGCAGATTTAACTGTTTTCCTCATTTGGGATGGATTTCAATATGTCCTCACCTTTGAGTATTTGTTTAAGAGGACAAGCCCTTCTTTTGGGAAGATGGGAAACTTTGGGGTCTTTTGTCTCTGTTCTTTTTAAGGAGAAACAGTAGTTCCTTCCACAGGGCAGTAAGAAGGAGCATCATGTAGTCCTAGGGAAGGAATTGGTGCTTGCTTTGATTTCTTTAAGGGTCCCAGACCCTCCCTTTATTTTTTCCCCCTAGCAAACCAGGGAAAAGACCTGAGAAGGATGACACCGTGAGGTGGGTTTGTTTTTTTTTTTCTCAGAAGAAGAGACATATTAGTCAGAAAAAATAATGCCATCTACTAAGCTCTGTCATCTCAGGATGAGATGACTTGAAACAGCATCAGCTGGGAGAAAGCAGGTTCTAAGATACAGCTGATAGGAATTAGCACAGTCCCAGCAGGAGCCTATAGAAAGGCTGGAGGGGGTTTAATGTTGTTGAGCCTGCAAGCGGTTGTTGGGTTAGCTTGATCTGAGTTAGTGTTGTGAGTGGCTGGGAAGATCCTGGTTCTTGAGGACTGTGTTGCTAAATATAAATTTTGAGAGTGTTGAAGCTTCCTGGACTAGTAGTAAAATGCTGTAGGAGGGCTGTGTAGCAATGGATAGGTGGAAAGAACTAGGTGCCATCTTTTCATGGATACCGTTCCTTTGATTTGGGCAGATTGGTGTGGCTACAAGACAAGTTGCTGAGGCTAAAAGGTAAATGGAAAACTGATTTGCTTTCATGGAGACTGATAGGAGAGAGGGGAATAGATGTTTCAAGTGAAGAGGGTAAAAATAACATGTAGCTAAACAACTTTGAAGCTGAGCAAGGAAATACAAAGCCAAAAGAAAAGAAACATTAGTAATCCTAAGCCTGCAGTCACTTGTTAAGGCTTCCTGAAGGCACCTAGATGTCTAGATCCCATCTCAACTCAATGCCTTGAGTAGCTAGAAACCACTTCAGGCGTTGAAGCTTTCTGCAGCGCCAGCGTGGAAAGGGAGAGCTGACAAAGCTGTGCTAGAGGCAGTTGAGTTTGTCTCAGGAGAGCCGGCTGCTACAAAATGCCTTTAGTAAGCTCTGCTTTGGCTGCTTCTTCTCCTGGGAGTTATGTTGCCTGTGCTGAGCTGGTTGCATAGTTCCCTCCCTTCTTCCCCTTGGATTTTGCAGCCTTGGACTTTCCCCCAGAAGTGGCTGGTGTTAGTTTGACATCGCACCCCAGCAGTGATAAGCATGTGTCTGCTTTTTTTTTTTTTTTTTGAACAGGATGTTGTTTAAATACATCAATAAAACACTATGTACTGTGGAACAGGAATAATAAACTTCTGCAAACTCTAGGGTCCTGGCTGGTGCCAGGACAGTGAGTGATGAACACTCTTGCCTGCAAATCCCAGCGCTAACAGGGTTGTGTGGTTTGGTCCAGTGAGCCTCTGTATGTGGGTGCTGGGTACAGTGCCATAATTTTATAGATGTGAAATGATATGTCCCGTTTATCCCCCTGCATGTCCCGGGACACTAGGAGCAGAAATCTTGGCTATTTGAAGGGGAGGAGGGGAGAGTGGTTAGATTTAATGAAAATACAAGTTTCATTATTTTTCCTCCAGCCCTTAATTATTTTTTCTGCTTGCTTAGCTCAATTAACACATGGGAAGGGCTATGTGATTTGGTGCCTGATTCTCCAAAAGATTGCATGTAGACCTCCTTGGTGTATATTCCTCATAGATACCTATGTTGTTTCCTAATATTGGACGTTGTTCTCCTAGTTTAACACATAGAGCTGGCTGGTTTACTGTACATTTTATGTTCTTGAAAGCTAAATGTTTAGCCCCTCAGAAATAATCCTTCTTCTTGGAGCCAATTATTTTTCCAGTTGGATTTCAAATCTGGACTTCAAAGCTCCACAGAAATTGGAAGTTGAGGCCCATCCATATTGTTCTTAGACTGTAACAGCTGCTGTATTTGAAGTAGACTATAACTGTAGCTGAACCATAAGCTGCCTACTGGGGAACCAGCAGGATCTGGGTCAAAGCTCAGCAAAAACTAAACACTGAAATCCTGTTACTCAGGTGAATTTTGTATCGGAGCACCTCCACGCTGAGCTGCCCTTCTGGTAGTGACTGCAGTTTAGGCATAATGCAGTCGGATGTTCTCAAGTGTCTCATTAGGCACCTAATACTCTCCAGGCTTTGGGTTTACATCATCTGGGTGCTTTTTGTATTATAGCCATGGTGCTTTCAAGTCAGCAGGAAGCCTTGCAAGGTTGGTGGAAGTCTTCAGACTTGTGCGTTTTGCTTCTAAAATGAAAAAGCTGTGTAAAGGAGAGTTGGGTGTTTTGGAGTGGGTTTCTTGCATTTCTGTTGTATTCCCCAACCCTAGTAATTTGGGCATGTGTGAAAATACTCTGTATGCTGCTCTGACTTTGTGTGAGTGAGAGGATCTGGCTGTCCATGGCCGCATGGTCCTAGGGATGAAGGTGTCTGCACAGCGATGCCATGGAGGCACCACACGTTCCATGTGGGCATCTTATCAGAGCAATGAAGAATGGAGTCCTAGTTTTGGTTTTGAAGCAATAGCATTAAACCAGACCTCTGGCTCATATCTGGCCAAAATCTGGTGACTATTTTGTAAATTCAGCGTGAAATATGTGTGCTTCTGCACCGCTGTGTGTTGCTCTGCAGCAGAACCGCTACCCAGAAGGACAGCAGCCTAGATGAATGTATCAAGACAAAGGCAAATGCATTCATATATGCTTCTTTGGATCTGACTTGCTGTATTAAAACATGGCCCACCTCTCTGAAATGCCACCAAGTTGCAGCTTCTCTTTTAACTTCATTAACAAAATCAGTTACAATATACTGAGAAATTGTATGTTATCCCCCTAGTTGAATACATGCTTCTGGCGAAATATCTTTACGTGGTTTATATCCTAAACGCTAAATGTTTAGTCCTTAAAAATAATCCTCCCTCTTGGAGCCAAATGCTTTCCTTTCAACACAGTTTCCTTCATACCAGGGCGAGGGTGGGATTCCCAGCCTCAGGCTGATCTGCAGCTCTAGACTGAAACTAAATACAATGCCCTGGGACCAAGTCCCATCATCTGCAGAAGCTGTGCAAGAGGAAATGTTTCTTGTGTTAGCTCAGCTTGTGGCCACACTGGGAGAATTTGTTTTCACACCAAACAGTTGACTGACTTCTCTGTTGGAGGGAGAAAGGAGAATCAAGGACTGATCTCTGAGAGAAAAGGTTTTGCATTAATAACATGTCTCTGGGAAGGACTATTGCTATTTTCAACCATTGTGTGCATGCTGTATTTGCCTTCCCGTAATACAAACGTAAACATTTTGCTAGTAGTGCACTGCCATGCACAACATTAGGGTTCAGGAGACTTATATTTACTTCATGTTGTCTTTAAGCTATTGGACAAGTGGAGCATGGCTTGCGCTGCACAGCCCTCCCCAGCTCCTGTTCCCAGAACTTGGATTTTGATGGCCCTGGTGACAGGGTTTGGGTAACTTATGAAGCCTGGAGCTGTTTGCAGAGCGTTGCTCAGCATGTACTTTTGTTTCAGATTAACTTCCAAGTTCAAAGAATGACATATTTAAAATGCTGGTTTGAAAGCACCATGCACCCTCTTTATTATTTTTATTTTTTAACCTATTTCCCCCATGCAGTTCAGTGGTATCTCGCCAGGAACAGCCTCTGTTTGGTTTGGGGGTTTGACCTCCCATTGTGCAGGGAACTGAGAGCCCTCTTGGGGTCCTGGAGCTCAGCCTGGCACGAGTCTAAACACGGAGCCTGTCTCCGTGTGCAGTAACAAAACATCACTGAGCTTCTAAATTGCCACCTATCGGGAGCAGAAGGTGAATGCTCTTCTTGTTGTGGCAAATGCCATGCATGGAGTTTTCTAACCTTCCTCTTGAGTGATGGGAGGACACGCTGGAGATGCTTGCTTTACTTGTGCGTGTATGTGGATTATGAGTGCCTGCAGATTTTCTAAGTGCGTTCTTTAGCCTGTATTTCCTGAATAATATTGCATCTATGGCAGCTAGAAAGCAATAATTTGTGTGTCTTTACACCCTTCGTTTGGAGTGGCAAAAATTCCTGATTTCTTATGCTCTAAGCAAAGCCTTTATGGGGTGGAAATATATCTTCTTCAGATGAACAGCATACTTGCTCTAACTCCCTCTGTGTGGGGGAAAAAAAAGCAATTGGATGATTGGAAAACGTGACAGAATATTTTCTTTACAATGCAAAATGCATTCCTGAAGCTCCTGCAGTTTTTTTCACTGGTTTTGGTAAAACATTGTTGTTGCATCTGCTCCATCGCTGTAGAGGACAAAGCTACATCGTGAGTAGAGATTTTTACTTTTTCAAACTATGTCAGAATTATCCCTCTCTTGTTAGAATGGAGGTAAAAGAGGAGTTGCTGGGTTTAATCACGACAAGTAACTTCCAGTAGTTACTTTCCACTTTTTCGTAAGTGGATTAGATTATCTTGTTGACTGATGGACAGCATAACCACTTCCAAAATCTAGATGGTACCCTTGAAGAAAAAAAATAATCCTGCATTGCCTTATAAAAGCTACTCTGAGTTGAACATGATTCTTGAGGTCTGGAATACTGAACCACAGTGCAATGCCAAAGTCCTGGCATTTGACATAATGACTTATAGGGAAAATGTATGCAGCCAAGAGTAACCAGAGGGTGCACATGTGGAAGTTGGCAAGTGACTACTGCCATTCTGCTTCTTGCTGGCAGTGAGTGAAAGTGCCTGTGAATGGCAAAGCGTAGGTTGAATATAGGTTCTGCAGCCACATCCAAGTCTGTTTTTCCCTTTTAGGGGTGTATTTTTTTTGCTAGTTGATATGTATTCAATTTCTTCTATTTCTCTTCTAAAGTCTGCTCAAGAAGACCACAAACTACTGCTGAAAGAAAAGGAAGGCTGAGTCAGTTGTTAATATTAATTGCCTGCTGCTTGATATCCTTGAGCTTACTGCCTAATGGCATGTATGTGGATTTTAGAGGACAAGAGGGATTGTGAAGGTTGAGCAGAACAGAAATGGAGGCCTCCCTGGAAAGAAGCTTTAGCTTTATGTTCTGGCTGAGGAAAGAAAAAATGATCATGGAACATCTTTTGCTCTTTAATCACTGTCTTAGCCTATCTTGTCCACCACTTTCTTTCCTTGCAGTGGCATCACCTGAAGAAAACAATTTATCTCAGTAAATCTGTGTAACGCCAATGGTAGGCAGAATACAACAGAGCCCAGTATGATACTGGCATGTGACTGGTTCTTTGGCCACATGGGTGGCTGAAAAGCTCCTGTCAGCTTGTCTGTACTTCATCAAGTTCAGTGGTCCGTGGATTGACTGTGGGATGCTTCCATCAGCACCTGTGCGTTTGCTTTCATTAGTGCTTCTAGAGAGTTTGCCAGTCTCACCAGATGGCTTGTTTAGGATTTCAGAGAACTGACCCTCCTTGGAGTCAAGTCCTCCTGGGGTGACTGGATGCACAAATGCAGCTACAATCAAGATGGCTGGAAATGGAAAGGAAAGAGCACTTCTTTGGAACTCTATCTGGGGAAAGCACTGCACTAAAAAGCAAAGTCTCACTCTAGTAAATCTATGCCTGGTGACTTTAAGAGACTTCTATCAGCAGTGGATTTTGTTAGGGCTTTGCCATAGCAAGTACTAATGCTTTGGTATAGAAGAAGCACAATAAACTAGGCAACCATTGCAAGTATGCAGGAGGGTTTACTGCTGAAGCTGGAAAGTAACTTTTGACTATCTCCGTGAAAGTAAACGCACAGATGTGTTGATTGCACCAAGCAGTGGGTATTTGCAGAGCAGTTAGCAGCCCCTTGCTGTTAAAGCAGAGCAGGCTGTTGAGCTGCTTGGGCATTGTCACTTGTTCTGTGCTACCTACGCCTGGTACCCACTGTGAGATGGGAAGTGCGGCGTTGCTGAACAGAGTAAGAATGGTCTAATTCTGGCATGAACTCTGTCTTCCAGCTGCTTCTGGATAGCAGGAAATGAGACTTGGACAAATGAGAGCAGTAGCTTTGTCCTTCCTTGTTCTGCCAAGCTCATGCAGGCAGGATAGCTTGTGGCTCTGCTTTCCTGGGTGGTGGGCTGAAGGCAGGTACTATGGTAGACCATGAGCTGTTCTAGGCAGTGGTTAGCTGATGCTCTTTCTCATGATGTGGACAGAGACTTGCCAAGATGAATCTCCTGTCATAAGAGGAAATAGCAGTGGGTTTAACCTGTGGTGAAGCAAGTTACTGCTAGCTTCTCTTTTGCTTTGAGGTTCAAGCCATAACCAAGTAAAATCCATAGTCAAGCAACTGATTTAGCTTCAAACAACCTGTAGTGAATGCAATGCTCAAAGGCATATTCAGTTGAAACAACCCAAGATTAATCTGACTCTTCCTTCTGAATGTATGAATCAAGGAGGTGCAGATGGGTTTGATGTGCAACTGTAATTGAATACCTGGTGGCCACCTGTTTGAAAATGGAAGTTTGGGTTAATCTGAAGTTAAGTTTTTGGAGACATCCATGAAATAGAGTAAAATTTTGCACCTTGCTGTGGCTTCTAAAAATAAATTGAATATTTGGTGTGGCCAAGCACCAGGAACACCAACCATTAAATACAACTCCTTACAGCTTGTCCTAGTTAATTCGGTTAGGCCTAACTCTTCTCACCCCTTTCCTCTTCCCTTTGCTGCAGGGAGAGGCTGTACTAGTAGTTAGTTGTGAAATGGACCATGTGGGCTAGCCATTAAATAGTCCAGCTGTTTAGGCTGAAACTTCAGGATTTGAATCATCAGAAATCTAGGTTTGGGCTGTCTGGTGATTTTTGTGGAGTTCCTCTACAGGAATTGACGTGCTCCCTTCTGCATTAATGTTTAATGCTCCTAGTGTGGGCATGTTATAGGCTTGAACCTTGCAGGCACACACAAGCACCTGAGAGAGCACCTGCTTTTGAAAAAACACAACAATCCTTTTAGGGATGTGTAGGAAGAGTATATGTTTAACTAATGTTTAACACTGAAGTAGCCCTGCCTTGGATTTTCAGGGCGTTTAGGTACCTCATGCTTCCTGGAGGCTCAATAGCTTTGAAGTCTTGCCTAGAGTGTCTTGAACTCTGCCCTAGGTAAGAAAGCCAAAGAGAGCACTGAAATGGTCATTTTCTGTGTATTTCTAAACTTAACCAAATAAACTTCAACCCAGATAGATCATCAGTTCAGTGGTTTACAGCAAAATGTAATAAAATTAATAACTGTAGGCTTTAATATAATTTCACGCAATTGTATTACCACCCAATTACTTTTTTGACCTCTCTGGAGCTGTGCTTCACTTAAAACATACATGATCTGCAGTTCTGACTGTCCTCTCAGCATCTTCTGTGTCAAGCAAATCGATAACTCAAGTATTCTGAGCCTAAAGAATGGTAGTAAATGGAGTTACATCCAGCTGGCAACTGGTCACAGGTGGTGTTCCCAGGGCTCAGTCCTGGGGCCAGTCCTGTTTAATATCTTTATAAATGATCTGGACGAGGGGATCGAGTGCACCCTCAGTAAGTTTGCAGATGACACCAGGCCCGGGGGGGGGAAGGGTGTTGATCTACCAGAGGGCAGGAGGCTCTGCAGAGGGATCTGGACAGGCTGGACCCATGGGCTGAGGCCAGTTGTACAAGGTTCAACAAGGCTCAGTGCTGGGTCCTGCCCTTGGGTCACACCAGCCCCAGGCAGCGCTGCAGGCTGGGGCAGGGGGCTGGGAAGCTGCCTGGTGGGAAAGAATCTGGGGATACTGGTCAACAACCAGCTGAACATGAGCCAGCAGTGTGCCCAGGTGGCCAAGGAGGCCGACAGCATCCTGGCTTGTATCAGGAACAGTGTGGTCAGCAGGAGTAGGACACTGACTGTCCCCAAGTGCTCAGCACTGGTGAGGTTGCACCTCAAATCCTGTGTTCAGTTTTGGGCCCCTCGCTACAAGAGGGACGTTGAGGTGCTGCAGCGTGTCCAGAGACAGGCAACGGGGCTGGGGAAGGGTTTGGAGCTCAGGTCTGATGAGGGGTGGCTGAGGGCACTGGGGTGGTTCAGCCTGGAGAGGAGGAGGCTCAGGGGGGACCTTGTTGCTCTCTACAGCTGCCTGAGGGGAGCCTGGGGGTTGTGTGTATGTGTGTGTGTGTGTGTGGTGTGTGTGTGTCGGTCTCTGCTCCTGGGTAACAAGGGACAGGACAAGAGGAAAAGGCCTCAGGTTGTGCCAGGGGAGGCTGAGACTGGATGTTAGGAAACATTTCCTCACGGAAAGGGTGGTCCAGCACTGGAACAGGCTGCCCAGGGAGGGGGTGGAATCACCATCCCTGGAGGTGTTAAAAAAAAAATATGCGCAGGTGTGGTTCTTAGGGACGTGGTTTAGTGGTGGACTTGGCAGTCCTGGGTTAATGGTTGGGCTTAATGACCTCAGAGGTCTTTTCCAACCTAAATGATTCTGTGATTCTAGTGCTTTGTGCCTCTGGCTCCTGTTTGTAGGAGTGCACAGATGTGAAAAGTGTTATGTGTCTTGGATGAAGAATTCATCTACTCAATGGCTACAGATGCTTCCTCAGTTTCTCAGATGCTAGAGAACTCAAGATAACTCTATTTTCCTGAAATCATTAAGCAAAAAAGACAATTATCTTCTATCAGTGGCTGAGCTTTTTGAAGTCAATAGACTGTTCCTCCTGATAAATTAAGGCCACTGATCTAATCCTGTCACCTCCTTCAACAGCATATCCAGTCAACAGTGCTAATGGGTACCTTCACTGACTTCAAACAAGTATATTAGGATATTCTCTGGCTCTGATTTAGGAAATAACTTCAGCATCTTCCTACTTGTTTTCATTTGTTAAAATACTTTGCACAAATTGATTCTTGGAAGAAAAGACATTGACGTAGCAACTGATGCTGAAGAGTCTAGAAAGAGCATCAGAGAAACTTATCTACAACTGTTTTGAAATGTGTTGTAGCATTTTTGTTAGCCCACAGAGGGTGCAGGACTATTGATCTTGTCCTTGTATAATACTGATTGGAATATGGCCTCATATTTTGTGTAGTTGAGCAAGGGGCCATAAGAGGAAATGCTGGTAGTTTATGTGGATTAAATAATCCTGGGTGTCTTCAGTGTCCCGAGGGTTAAAGGTTCAACCACAAGCTTAAAGGGCTGTGGGATCAGACTTAAGTGCTGAATACCCACAAATCATGCTGAGTTTATTGTACTGTGGAAGCAGAAGGGTAAAGAACAGCTCAGCAGTTCACTTGAAACTGCTTCATCTGAAAAAAACCCCATCAAACTGCACGAAGGGGTAGAAGCTACATAAGTCTGGAAAACTGAAAACTGCTATGTAACCTGAGAGCAGTTGTATCTCACAAGTAGTGTTTTTAATGAAAACTTGTTTCCAAATGCCAAGTCCCATAATGTTCTGGACATTTCTAAGACTGTAACAAAGGGAGAACTCTTAATTAAGAAAGGAGTATTTATCTTGTGCAAGACATCAATGGAATATGTAATGCATTTTATATTGGTGTGTACGTGCAATATTCCTTTTCAACTTCCAGCAGAGAACTTGAGTACTTCGAAGGCCTGCATTAAACCTTGTTACTGTCTCTGAAGCTATCCAGATAAGAGTCAATACCTGTAATCAGAAAGGACAAGTCTCTAACATGTTGATATGCGGAGATGCCCGCACTCATATGGAATGTACTGCTTAACACACAAACTGTCTGGCAGGAGGTTTTAGAGTCACAGTTTGATGGCCAGCTAAATCCCATCTAGTCTCCTGTGTTACTTTTAAATATGGCCCTGGGTGGTGTCTGTCAGCTCCTAATGGAAAGAGCCCTTCCTGGAAGGGGCAAGACCGCTGGTAACACGTGTCTCTGTATCTGCTGCTGTGGCTTCCTGCAACGTGGCCACAGAGCAGAAAGTGTGGGGTTAATGGGAAGCAACGGTGTCTTCCTGAACAAATACCTTCTAGCTCATTTAACTGCTTTAAAATGTCTCAGGACCCTCTAGTTCATACAGTTACTACCACCTTTGCAGTTTTTAATTTTTTTAATAATCTTTCCATTTACAGATGGAAGGGATCACCTGGTATGCCAGCATTCAGTAGGCTTCTGCCCATGCATGTGAAAGGAGAGAAAAGACAGGAGAAGTAGTGATCAGAAGTGGACTTCTAGATTAGTGTTGATGTAATTGAGATTCTGAAGGCAAGAGCAAGCCATGAGAGCTGCGAATCTATTCCAGCTTTTAACACTTTTGCTAGTGAATAATAGGAAGGGCGAGATTTGGGGTCTACAGATGCTTCAGGTTTCTTAAGACAGCATGTCCCTAAACTTGCTCACTTTTCCCCAGCTGTGAGAGTTGATCTGTTACAATACAGTGAAGAAAGAATAAAAGATTTAAAAAGAAAACAGCAGGGATGGTTGCAGTGAAAGAGAAATATTAAATGTAGTTTAGAGCTGGGGGGAACCTTTGTTTTGCAGATTATTTTCTGGCTTTCAGCCTGATCCAGGAAACCACTTCTATCAAGAGAATGGAAGATTAAAGCCAGAAATTTAATTGCTTAAGAAAAAAGATTTACTACCCATGAAGTTCATCGGCATCCAAAATAAGGTCTGTTCTGTAGCGTACACTACATCTCAACCACGCTGAAAACTATTGCAGAGAAAAAGAAATCCTTGCATCTCCAAGAGCAGGCTTCTAGTTCCACCACAAGAAAGTGATTTCTCAATACCACTGGAATGTGGTTTCTAGTACAGAATTTCTGCTTACAATATTCTCCTGTCATCTGGTGAATTTAAAGAATGATACTAAAGGAGGAAATATTTTGTTATTATAGATCAAATAAATTAAGGCCCAGTTAGATGAATAGCTTGTTGAGTTATCCACAAGACACTTTATTTTTCTTCATGTCTCGGTCATATAAAGTAGTATAAATGTTGCTCTTTTGGCTATTAGCATGTGATGCAACACATGATATGTTTTTGTAGGACAGTGCCAAGAAGATGGCTCTTCTAGAGCAAAAAGGGACAGCCAAGAGGCTTTAGAAATTCAGTATTTTCCGAGCTGTGCTTTTATTACTGTGATTGTTACAAAACAGAAAAAAAAAAAGTGTGGTTTTAGCCTTTGCAGAAAACCCCCATTTAGTAATTGCATGTGTATAGGACCTTGCTGTGGATTACCTGCCTAGTGCAATAAGGGCTTCCTTCCCTGAAGGGCAGCAACAGAGGTAATGGAGTGAAAAATCTTGAACCTTTTCTGTGTTTACTAATTTTTTGCATTACCAGAGCATCTAGAGCCTCTAGCGTAAACTGTGACCCCTCAAGAGCTTTTTGGAGGAGCAGAGGGCACAGCCGGAAGGTGGGAAGGAAAACTGCAGGAAGGGTAGAGCAGCATTGTGGGCACCCGTGGGGCTCAGCACCTGCAGGGTCGATTTGGCACTAAAAAGGGAGGATCTGGCATCCCAGTCCCAAGCCACAGACATCTCCTGCACATTGCCTGGGCTCTGGAGAGGAGCTGGCTCCAGCATGCCTCCATCGGGAAGGACTGTGTCAGAGTGGAGCCTCTGAAAGATGAAGGAAAAGGGGGAGAATCTGTGCTTACAGATGTTCCTGCTCCTGTGCCCATGGTACAATCCTGACAGAAAATGGATCCAAAACAGTGCTGAGGTGAACTGCTAGATAGCTCTGCTCTGTGGAGAACATTGCCCTAAGGCAGTTTCTGTATTTCAGAGTGCAGTCAGCATCTCCTGTGCTTGTTGCAGTAAGATCATCAGCATCCTTGCGGTCACAACCTTTACTAGAAATGGGCAGTTTGGGGAAAAACCTGAAGCTGGTGCCAAGCCAAGGCATATGGTTTACTTCCACATGTCCAAACACCAGTAATACCTTTAAAGCTATCTGCAGACATGTAAAATATAAAAATATACCAAATGACATACATGGGAAAGTGGTTGCCAAGAAATAATGACAGTAATTATTTTCATTGGCTCTTTCTTTTTTTGGCTTGTCCACATCTGTGAGCCTGGAAACAAGTCAGACCCAGGCAATGTGTTGGAGCTTGAGTTTCAGATTAACCGCCGCCTTGGCAGCCCTGTGGAAATGGGCTTGCCCCAATATCGGATGTATATTGTGGTTCTCCTGTGGACCACGCAAGTCAGGAGCTGCAGCAGGAGTTACCTTACTGAAATTAACTTTGGAACAAGGTCTTCCCTGATGGGGAGGTGGAGGACTGCAATCCAGTTTGAAAATCCCAGCAAGTATGCTACCTGCTTAATCTTCTGTTTCAGTGTTCATTAGCACAAGTGGTTGGTCCCTGCTTTTCCCAGCTCAGCCAGACAATCCTATCTGCTTTGCAATTAACAGATTGGTGCCTGGTGGCTGAAAAACTCTACTCATCTCACTGGTTTAGTGTTTCAGAAAGGCTTGAATTTGAAAAAAAGCATAAACATCTGGGTTGCATTCCTTAAGTATCCTCACATATCCTGGGTTGAGAAGAGCAGAGTAGTGTGTTGGATAAGCTGGCGTCTGAAGGTTTAGAGACTTCTGGTTAGTGCTTAGTAAGATATAACTTGGCATTTTGTGGTAGTTTTTACAGAACATATTTACTTCTGGGCTGTATTTTCCTTCCTTCCTTTGAAGTTTGGAGGGGTTTTTTTAGGCTTTTTTGTATTGTTGTGATTTAACTAGAAAACTGGTCCTATTTGTGAATATACTGAGTTATTTTCTTTTGACTTGATGCTTAACAAGTAGGTACCAGGTATTTCCATTAAAGGATCAAGCACTGCTGAGGTGATGCTTTCCTGCAGCTTGCTAGCTCTTTCATCAAGAGTTCAGTGGTATCTGAAGCAGCTTTCTTCTAAAGCTGTAATGAGGACCAGTACTTTTTCAAGCCTTCAACCCCTGGACCTTTTAAATAATTTTGCTTTTTCCGTGGCTGAGTTGGAGCAGAGGTCCCTTGCTTTGTATGGCATGTGTGTGAATACAGATCTCATCAGGATCCACAGGAAAATGTCAAGTGCTTCTGAGGGTGATGTGACATGGTAAAAACAATAGCAAAGATGTGTCAAAATGTTTCTATGTGCAAGGCACATACAAAGCTCTTTGGGGTGTGCAAAGTGTGTGCTCAGCGTGGTGCAGGAGTTGGGGTACCATGGTTGTCTTGTTGGAGCACACCAATCCTTGCTGCTTTGCAGCCTGTCTGTGCTGGGAGATGTGTGACTTGGTGGCATGTGAGGGAACCAACCCCTCCTCCCTGCTGAAACCTATTTATTCCCTAGTACACAGGTAAGCGTAAATAAACTTGGGTTTTGTGCTGTTTGAAGCCAAAGTGTTCCTGTGTGAGTTCTTGGCTCTTGAAAGCTGTTGGCATCCTCTAGGAAAGTCTCATTGGATTTGTAAACACCCTGAGGTTAGTACTCTGAGCATGTGATAATACACTTTTCCTGGCATAAGGAATGAGATAATTGAATTAACAGGAGGAAGACATTAGTGTAGAGCAGGCCATGAGGCGGGATGAAGGCTGAGTCAAGTCTGCTGATGATGTGGTCACTGTGACTGATGGCAAGGTTGCAAGGACAGACAGCTGTGATCAATGACAGGCTGAGGATGAAGCTCCTCTGTTGTGTGCTGCTCTGCAGTGGGGTTCTCCTTAAATTGCCTGTCTCTGTCAAACAAAAGATGAAATAAGTGAATAGAGTTTGCTCTGGAAAGACTCCCCCTATCTCCCCGATACTTGCTCAGCGTATTTTTATTAAGAGCAAAAATACTTTCCAGTTAGTCAGCTAAAAGATCCTTATTTGTTTATTCCATTTGAGTGAACGATGTAGGTCTAGGGGGAAAGTTCAGTGCTGTGTTTGGGAAATAGGACGTATGGTCTTTGCTTCTGCTAACAGGAGGCTGGTACTTGATTTCTCTGTCCTGCCACTGGTGTAAAAAATGAGATTAAAAACCGGCCCTCAAACATGTCATGAAATGGCCTGCTGAAAAGTGTCCTGTCTTCCCCAGAATTAAAATAATATGTGGCTGACAGCTTCGCTGAATCCTCGATGCACTGAGTGATTGGACACTGGCTAAATTCCCCCTGCCCTGATGGATCTTTAACAGTCACCAAGGTTCCCCACCACGTAATCTGCTACTGAAGTGGAAGTTATCACCTCCTGGCTAGTGCTGGCCGAGTGCAAGCCTGGCTGAAGGCAGCCCTGGGAGATGGTGGCTGTGCTTCAGGAGCAGCTCTGTGGGACCAAGTCCTACTGCTGAAGGAGAGCTTGCAGCACAAAGGGTGAAATGCAGAGATGCATTCCGAGACCTTTTACACCTTGATGAGGACTGAACTAGAAATGCAGCCTGTGCCTCCCAAAGGACATAATTTGTTCTCCTGGGCAAGCAGCTTTAAGATCACATTTTCTATTACACTAGGACACGATGAGCCCTTGGGCACTGATCCTGTTTGGGGTGGAGCAGAGACATCCCATAGCAGAATTTACCTTCTGCGGCCCTGAATCAGCAGGATGTGCACACCTCTGTGCTGTGCTCTTGAAACCTCTCCAGGAGGTCAGGAAGCTGCAGGTCCCTCTATCCTTTGGGCAGAACTATCTGCCATATCAAAAGTACTCTGGACTCTCTAAACCAGATAAATTGCTCTTCCAGACATCTGTTCCCACTAAGGGATGGAGAAGCTTGCTTGTGGGGTTCCTGCTCTGGGGCAGGGACTACCACGAACCCCCTCTGATGTGGAGGGGATTGTACATGGGCATCTGGAGAGTTGCAAAATTTCCTGAGGGGTCTGAGAGCTCCAGGAATCATGGCAGGATACTCCGTTGCGGGAAAATCAAACTGAAACGTTCCTTAGATGAGAATTCAGCAGTCTCTTCCTTTGACATAGTATGTCAAAGTGATTAGTTTTCACTCCAGAGGAAGAAAGGATCTGCAAGGACCAGAAATGCTGAGCGATCTGTGGCTTCTCTTTTCTGGGGCAGTGATGCCACAAAGGCCCTAAAAGATGCATCAGCCAGATATGTGCTCATGCTTCCCTTTGGAAATGCTGTTGCTTTCTTAAACTTTCTCAGGCTGAAGCTTTTGAGGCTTTCTCAAGGACTACAGACCTCCCTGTGCTTGGGCTTTTACCAAACAGGTTCCTCGGAGCTAAAAGGGACTATCGTATTTCTTGGTCATTTTGAAAAGGTCTTGCAACCTCATCAGCAATCCCCTCTGGAAAAGTTTAGAAGCAGTGCTGGCCATGGCTGCGAAATATGCCTGTGATAGCTATCTAGCTGTCATTGTGCAGTACCTGCAAGATGCATGGATAGCAGAAACCAGGGAGAGGTTTGGAGAATTTGAGGCATGAAGAAAAGCTATGCTAAGAGCAGATAAAACAGAGAGGCTTGACTTCCTAGCCCCATATGTTTTCGTTTATACCTGTGCAGTATGCATGTATAAAATATGTAAAAATTACTTTCAAAAAAAATATTTTTTTTGCATTAATAAAAACCCAAACAATGGTCAAGGCAAGAAGGAAACAGGTCCTGCATATGAACTAAAGCAAGGCAAAGGAAACTGCTTTTAGGTCCACGACTTGTGATATCTAATGATGGCACCATGAGGTTGAATATAATGGGTATCCTATTCACTAGCAGTGCTCACTTGGTACCCGTGATGTTGCTTCTGGCTGGAGTGTAGCCCATCACGTGCATTTAGCACTTATGGCCCTTTTAGTGAGGGACAAGACTTAGAGGGTAGCTAAAAATAGTGTCCTTCCTGCTCTTTGAGTCTGTGTTAACTGGCGCCCAGTGACCACCCCAAAAGGGTTGTTACTTCCAGCATTGGTGCTGGGCAGCTGGGAAGTTCTCCCAAATCTGAATGCAATAGTGGCAGCTGGAGCAGCCTCTGCTTTGCAGAAGGAGTGCTTTCGTTCATAAAAATAATCACTGGCTTACCAGTGAACTAAGAGAAGCTGCTGTCTGGGCTGTGATGTGTTAAACACTTGTAGTCCAAGGGTCTCTGGCAGTCTCTAGCTGATGTTACCAGCAAAGGCCCCATTGAGCTCAAGTGGAGCAGGACAGTGCCCAGGAGACAGATGGATCACGAGGCGCCCTTCCTATGCAACGCTCTGGATGTCAATGCCTTGCAGATGCTATGAAAGAATTAAGCACAGGGCTGTAAATGGAAAAGCAAGAAGATTATGATGTAAATATTGCTGGAGTGGAGAGCCTTATCTATAAAGAAACTCTAAAAATGCACAGTCAGCATTGCCAGCCTAAACTAAACAGCTCTTGGAGCACAGGAGAGCTGTGAAATGAACACCTGGCTAGAAGAAAAGGCCTCAGACGTGATGGCCGTTGGCCAAGCTCCAGCATGGGAAAACGAAGACTATAAATCAGAAAACTTTCTCACCGATATCAGTGCCTGCATAGGGTCTCAGCAGCATGCATCTGCCCAGATCGTACAGGCGTTGCTGATCCCGAGGTAGGTGGTCTGAGGCTCTCATTGTTCCTCCGACTCCGGTTGCCTTCCTCCTCCTGACAAGCCAGTTGGGGATTTATGGTGGGAGCGCGGCCCAAGAAAGACTGCTAAACCAGCGGGGAAGCTTTCCTCGAGGCGTCATCTTCAGAGCAGCACAACAGAGACTGGGTGGTGAGAAGTGGCCGCAGCTTGGGAAGCGGCTGTCCCCATTTCCCAGCCCGTGCCCACCAAATGCTGGGTCTCTGCTCATCCTGCTTCATCTCTACAGCAGCATGTGGCAGAGCTGATCCCTTGTGGAACAGCATTGGGGGAAGAAGAAAAAAAAAAAAAGACAATATTTTCACCTATGCTGGTTGCAGGATGAATAAGTTGATACAAGGTCAGCCACCTTTTCATTTTGGACAGTCCGTGTGGGTTTTTCCTTATGAAGAAAGCAGTTGCCATCTCCAATGCAGCAGCAGTGTGTCCTTGTGTGAAACTGAGGAGAAACAAAGGGCAAATCATCAGCTCTGACCCATTGGTCAAAGACAATCACATGTATACAGGGGAGCAGCCAAGTGAGTTCTTCCATTCCTATTATCATAAGATTCCATGAATCTTATGAAACACTGGATTCAGTAAGACCAGGACCAAATTATTTTTTTGTATGATGGAAACTCTCTACCTGAAATACTTAAACTTTGTTTGAAATGTCATTCCCTAGGCTTACCACCTTAATTTCTTGTTTTCAAACAAAAATTTTGAAATATATGCATGGTCATTCTAAGATTTGCTTTCTGTCTAAACGGAAAGATATCTTGTTCGATTTTGCAACCTCAGTTTTCATTGTCACTTTGACTATGAACATAAGTAGTTAATATGGTTGCATTGAAATATCCAGCTTTTGAGTATGATAAAAACCAGTTGAGGATTTACCCTTCTTTCTTCTATGTAAAAAGTGAATATAAAGCTTACATAGGTAACTTCAGTTATGGGAAAACATTTGATACAATTTTCTTTACCAGCACAGTTTCCACTCATGGGCAAAAAAAAAAAAAGCCTTGGTGATTAATCCACAAACAGGATGCGAGCAATCCGCATTGTTTCCATGCATTAGTCAGCTAAAATACTCCTAGCAAATCCTATCCCTTTATCACCCTAATCCTCCGAGTCTGGAAGAAAAATGCAATAGTGTGTTCCAAACGGAAAAGCACCCTCAGCCCCTCTCCTTGTTAACAACTTGCTTTTCAACCTCACATCATCTCTGGGCATTATTTGACTTAACATTGAGCTCCCATTAGTATATGCAGAACAGACAATTCAATTTACCATGTCCAGGGTCTCGGCTGACAATTATTCCCTTGACAAAAACAAATGGCTTGTTTTGTGCGTGTGCACAAGATGCTTCTGACCACTGTACTTTCTCCCAGAGAATTGCTTAGTTGCTCTTTGTTCTGGAAATACTGACTTCTGAGCCTGGGAAATCAAACCACCAAGGCAACAGGTCTCAGAGAAGTTGTGGGCTGTACATCTAAAACATGCTGCTCTTCTCCTAGAGGAATTAGTGGTGTGGGCCGTATTCTTGTTTGCTTTACTAGTTGTGTGTCTCCACTGTTCTTGCTAAAAAGGGCACAAGAATCAAAATAATGGATATTCTTTGTCAGAAAATGATCTATTATGGTTTTACCCTAGGGTACAAATCTCTTGTGTGTCTTCATCTGGTGAAATCCAGTGCTGCATCTCTGTGCCCGATGTACCATCAAACCCTGGGTCTGTCGCTCAGGCGTGGGGAAGCCACTGAGAGGAGTGCCAGGGTGGAGGCTCCGTCAAGTGAAACTTCAGCCTGGGATCCCTGAGGAGGATAAGCAAAGGGAAACAGGACCTGGTGCGCTGGGTGGGGGTTTTGCAGGGAGTTATCAGTCAACAGCTGTAAGCCCAGGCTCCTTGCAGCTGATAACAGATCTGCTCATTCAGCCTGGCCACTCATGCATGGAAAATCAAAGATGACTGAAATCTGTCTAGAGAGAGAGGGAGGTGATGGGGGGTGGGGAACCCCCCAAGCTTCAGTAAACTCCAGACTACCAGAAAACTGTCCTCAAGACACCATGTGTAGTAGCATGGCAAGATTCATGTAGTACTACTGCTTTTAAAGGTGCCTCTGCTGGTTATTGATCTGTGATACAGAAAGTCCACTCACCTCCTGCAGCAGGAAATCAAAAATATCTATATTTGTGTTCCATGATTTGAGTTCTAGGTCAGTAGCAGTTGATAGAAATACTCATGTTTCTCCGACTATAGTTATTCATGAGCACATGTTGCCTTCAAGCAAACTGGGGAAGGATGCAATTCTCACCTACCTTTATTTGGCCAACACTACTTTCAGCCTGTTATTCTACCAGACACAAAAAAGCTCCCTACGTCTGTAAGGCTGCAGGCAGCATTACCGCTGGGCACAGAAGACTTCGTAGGTTTTTTGCAAAGAATATGTTTTTTGCACTTATGTCTAAATTGTTATAAAATGTATGCTTCACTCTGGCTGCCTTTAGGCTACCAGGTACTTCTGTGCTTGGAGGTACATAGTGGTTGCAGCCGGACTTGTGTCAGAGTGAGAATCTCCTCCCCTCCCTGTTTTTTATGGTAAGGAAAGCTAGGCGCATCCCAGAAGCCAGACCTGCTGATCACCTGAAAAATTCTCACTCTGAATGATGAGGGGATCAGGGAGCCTGAAGCAATTCCAAAGCCCAGCCCAGTGGGAGTGCAGCCCTTGAGCATATGGTTGCCTTGGAGCAGGGATGCAATGGAAAGCGGTCCCTACCATGAATGTCCTTGTGGGAAAAATGTGCAAGAACAAGCTTCCGTACAGAAAAACCACCTCTGTTCACCCTGAATGGGCCAGCACCTAAGAGGTAGTAACAAGCCTGTACATCCAGGATGGCGGCTCAGACCCAGAGTAGGAATGAGCCTGTCTGTGGTGAGGGTGCTTCACAGGAGCCAAAAGCCCTAGTGCTTTTTGGGAGGTGTGCTGCTATGTGCCAAGGAGAAGCCTTACAGAGCCTACCCAATTAACTTGCTAGAGAGGTCCCTCAAAAGCTGGTGGTGCTCAGCATCCTTCTGCAACAGCTTGGCACCTCCTGGGCTAGCAGCTTATAAAGTCCAGAGAGCACTTTCTGGCTGAAAGGCACTAACTATGCAAATACAATGCGAGTCATCATTGTTATGGTCCTTTCATGTTCTTACTGAAATCACTGATGCACCTCCTGTGTCCAGCTGACCAAGCAGTATTTCTTGCATTATAGGATTCTGATTCCTCTTCCATTGTTAATGTTCATTACTTTCTTGGAGAGCTACAATTTCATTATTAATACATCAGTATAACAGAGCACAGATTACATAAATGCATTTCTGAGCATTAGTTAAATATTAGTTTTAAGAACAAAATGTGCTTCCTCTGCCAACGATATGTTCCTTCTTGTGCAAATACTTTATGGCTACGATTGCGAAAGTACGTGGAAAAGGCTGCCATGGTCTTCAAAAAAATATAACAAAGTAAATATTTGCTTACCCTTCCCTACTTCTAAGGAAAATCAGCATTGCGAGTTTGATAGGTGGTTAACATGGATGCTTGAATCTGCCCGATGATAATATCAGTAAATGCAAAAACTGTTCTCTTTCTGTGAGAGTCAAAGGCTGAGTTCCTAGTGTCTGATCTGTTTCAGTGGTACAACCTGTGGCTGCGGTGTCATCATCTCTTACTTTGGTGGTCTGACTAGCCCTGTCTCAAGAGCTGATGTTGTTTGAGCTGAGGAGAGTCCACTCCACAGCTGAGCGGTGGGATGAGGGCAGGGTGATGACCGTACCCTAGCGTCACCAATTTCAGAGCTGAAGCTGGTCCAAAAACTGACCTAGCTGCAGATAGATATCTGGTGCATGTGTGTAATGCAGCCAAAATATTTCTTTGCTGCTCTCAGACCTGGGCTGCAGCTGTTTGTGGGACTAGGGGGGCTCAGAGCTGGTTTTGGTTGATTCTTTTACAATAGCAGTTGAGTGCTTGGAGCATCTTGTTGTGCTGACCCTCTTGGGAGGCAAGGGAGTTTCACTGTGCTGCCTTCACAGCTGCAAACCCCAGGTAGAGATAGCTGGGGCCAAACTATGCAAAACCTCCCAGGCAGAAGTATGTGCATTGTTGTGTGCCTGGGGGGCTGCCTCCTTCCTGCCAGCCTGGGACAGACGGATGCCATGGCCACAGCTGGCTGCACCAAGGATTTTCTGTCCTGCGTGGATTCCTGGTGGTGTTTTGGTCCGTTACTATGAGTGAGACAGTCTCAGCTCTGGATCCTGCCTCTTGAAACACAGCTGAAGCACTGGGCTGCTTTAGAGAAAAGTTCCTGTGCTTTAATGTTCCTCCCTCACCCCGTGTTTTCATGTTTTTGTCTTAAAACCAAATGCAGGGGTTATTTGGAAATCATTTGGTTATTTGGAAATCACCCTCAGTTGGTCCAGGGAATCCTCGATGCTCCTGCTGCTGCACTCATCAGTTTTAGCACATCATTTGGGGACCTCTTTAAAATGCAAGCTAGTTACATTATCTTCTTTATAGATATTCACGGGACTGATGCTCTGGTGGATTAAATTATCTTCTACATTGTAAACATTAGGCTGATGGAGCTGAAGTGCTGAGGTCCTTTTTTAATCAGAGGCACCAGATTAACTCGCTTTTAGTCTTTCAGAAACTCACTTACTCTTAATGAGTTTACCATGATATAGGTCCACAAATTTCCTGTCTAGCTTCTTTTGCCACTCTTAGATAAAAATGCCATCTGGGAAGGAGATTTATTGGTTTTGCGATGATGTCCCTTCCTTATCACCTTGTTTTGCTGGCCCTGAGCTCATCCCAAGATAGCAGTACTTACCTAGACAGCATCAGTTTGTCAGACACAAATTGTGGAAAAATTAATTTAAAATACCTTGACCTTTCTACCCCAGTACAATGGGATTTTTTTTCCCCATAGTAAAACCTCTTGCTAATGTAAAATGCTTACATATATACATATATTAAATATGCATGCATAAAAATAAATAAAACTTCTAGCCACTTTCTTGCTGTATTCTGCCCAGCTTCCACTGTAAACTCTGCCTCAGTTTTGGTCATGGGAAACATTTGTATTTTATATCTGTCTTAATTTTGCAGAAATTAATTTGGAACTTCAAATATCGTCTATTGTGGTGTGCTAGTGGGGGGCGGGGGTTCCGTGGCACGATTTTATTTGCAGGCCCTTCAGCTCAGCATGTTTTGCTATTTAACTCCAGGTGTATGGCTGCCTTAGGTGGAGGGATGGGTGCAGATGCTGGATGAAGCTTGGTTGAAGCATCATGGGTGCTTCCCAGGATATCAAGGTGATGAGGACTTCCCCACTCTGCATGGCCACAGGAGACTAAAACCTTGTCATGTTAAGATGGCACCAGAGAATAAGCATGAATGCTCACTGCTGCAGGGGGGCAGGACTCTTCCTCATACCCAGAACCCAAGCAAAGGAGAAAAGCTGGGGCAGGGGGGAAGATTAATGGCTATAGAAGCTGCCAGGGCTTGTGGTGTGTGCACATTGGCACACGTTAGGGTAAGTTAATGTGGAGGACAGGGCTCCTGGTTAACCCTGTGCACCTGAGCTCTAGCAAATAGCACTTGAGATTTGTTCAAGATGTTTAAAACAAAATCCTGTATCTTTCTGAAAACTTTAGGTAGAAAATGCCATACCCAGCAGTTACATAGAAAAGACAAAATAGAAATATATTTCTGGTTCTTTCTGCATGAGCTGTAGGAAGGTTATTCCTTTATATGCAAACTTGGATGCTGAGGGATGAGTGTATCCTGGTTTTAGTTGCCTGAATTGCATTCCCACGCAGACCCTGGCTGTGACTGCAGAGGTGCCACTTCTTCAGTGAACAAAGATACCTTACAGAAAAAATGTTTGTGTTTTCTGAAATAGGTGGAGAAAGGATTGTGAATGAATCAGGGAAGGGTGTAGTGATTTGCAGTGATGTTCGTAGCATTGTTTATTAATTATAACAAGAGCAAATTGAAATACAGCTTCTATAGTTTATCCAAATTTTCTGTTGCTCGTGGCTGACTAAACTTGAAGGGGACTCTTGGGCATTATGCCTGAGAGTAAAAACCAAACTCTGCTGCAATTATTAAAACACATTTAAAGGGTGCGTGCACTTTTGAAGGGTGAAATTTATCTCATGGTAATGAAGCTATGCATTGCATGAAAGTAGAAGTCTGTTTCAAGGAACATATGTGATATGTGAGGTGGGAAATGGTGTTTCTTCCAAATGTCTCTTAAGAGCATTGCTTTACTTTCCCTGCACTTGTGTTTTATTCCCATATGTTGGTGTCACCTTATTTTCCTTGCAGCACAATGTTCCTCTGATGTAGGAGACTGCTGGTTAATTGCTTTCAAGGGTTGACTTCACAATGATTTTTCTTTCCTCTGAATCTTCATAGCTACAGGGAAGGAAGCTGATACACAAACAGAATTCATTTTTGCTTTTACCTCTCTTAAAATTTGTGCCTCATGATCTCATCCCTTCCTTGGTGCTGTGTTTTTACCAGAGTGTCCTAATCCAAGCACTGATCTCTCTTTCACTTAGCGTCTGAGCTCTGACGAGCTGTCAGCACTTGATGCTGTCCCTTTCGCTCCTTAGCCTCCCATTTAAGAGCGGAGTATCTGACTCTCTTGGTGGCTCTAGACATCAGCTAGAGAGACAGGGCAATTTTTACAGGACTCTTTTAGAGGAATATTTTGTATTTGTTGCCCTGCTAATGGAAGATGAGAGAGCCACATTGCCCCTGTCTGAGCGTTCACAAGGGAAATTATCATCATGTCAAATTACAGCTGCTGACTCCTGCCAGACAATCCCCTGCCTTATCTTATCTATCTACATTTTTTTAATGCCATGCTCATCATCGTGGCATCTAAGTGCTTTAAAAGTTTTCCATTGCTTCAGAGGAAAGATACATTTATGGGTTTATTAGTGGAAACTTTCCCTGGTTCTGGTTGTTTGTTCGATCTGTGTGAACGATGGTGGTAAAGGTTAAAGTGAAAGAGCTGAAAAAGTGACCTTCCAATGCAAAAACCTTTCACTTGACAAACCTGATCCTTGTTGATATTTTGTCCAAAATATGTTGTGTGGCTTTTAAGTTCTGGATATGTTTAGGGATTAGATGGATTCTGCAATGTGTCTGGCGCTGGCAGTGGAGTGAGTGAGCAAGTGAGCCCTGATATAAGCCGGTGCTCTGCTTCGGTTCACGCTCTCGCAGTATTCATCTGCTGTCTTCAGCTGACAGTGATCTCCAGCCTGTTTTGAAGCATTTGAGGCTTTTTGCTTGCCGAATAGATGGCATATTCATTGGAAATAAAATAGTTTAGCTACCGTATTTGAGTTTCGCTTTGAGGTGCACGTTGTAAGAAAACCTAATGCAAAGGCTGGTGCGTGTTAAACACAGCAATTTAACCTGGGAATTGCTGAGATGGCAAGAGGCCTGCAAGGGTTTTCTTCTTCATTAATCACATTTCTGAGCAAGGCCATTGTTTACTTCTCATAGATGTTCTGGGATGTCAGTTGTGCCCCACTACTGTTTGTTTTTCAACCTGTACCAAAAAGCATGGCAATTTAATGTAAGGATTGCTCTGTGTGTGTGTGTGAGTGCTGCCAGCACACTTCACGGAGTGGATCACTAGCTGTTTTACCATCCTCGGCTGACTCCTGTTCCTCAGCCTCCGGAGGTCTGGTCTGGATGTAGCCACGCAGCTGATGCTGGAGACCAAAGTGTCATTTCCCAAGCGCTGACTCTGTCCTCGTGACACCTCTCAGCTTTCAGGTTCCTTGGATGGCTCCTGTGATATCAGATCTTGCCCGTGCACTGGCTGTAGTTGCTACTCTGCCTTTCCTAGAGGTTTATGGTGTTGAGTCGTGCTGTGCAAGGGTGCTGCCCAGCTCAGCAGCAGGCAGCAGTTTGTGAGTGCTTTGATCCCCTCCTTAAGTCACAGCTGATCCCTCGAGATCCCTATGTGATCTGACAGCTCTTTGTGTTTTCACCCCTTGACCTAGAGCAGTGTTTGCAAAGTTAGCAGGCCAAAAGCAAGCTTTTATTATTTTATTATTTGCAGCCATCTACGCTTAAGCCTATTTTCATGTGACTGTAACATTATTTCCAGAGCTTCTATATCAGCTAAGGAGGGTGATGCTTGCACTCTGCTTTGGTGATAATTTGGAGGGGGGCAGACCTAGGGGGGCAGATATTTCAAAGACACTTTACTGTTCTGTCTTACTGGCTTAGAAATATCAAAGCAAACAGTAGTAGTAAATGCAGAATCCCAGGTCAGAGGAGTAGCTGTCTGGCAGTTGATTCTTCCATCTTGCTAAATCTTGGGGAGGGGGCAGACAGAGGCGTCTTGGTGCCAATGAAAACATTATTTTAACTCACTTAACATCTTAGTGGTATTGCAGGTTTCCTTTTCTGTATCTTAGTGCAACAGCAGCTTACGAACAGTTCCAGTGTTTCATCTGCAAATCTCTGCACTGTCAAAGATCTTGTCCCGCTGATATGCTCAAAAAGAAAAAAATCAGAACAAAGCACGAGAGGGAGAGAGCTGAATTTAGCTTGCAGACTGTACTTCATCCCTCTCAAATGTAGTCCGTATAAAGCAAATAAACTGCAGCCATGTGGGTTCTGCTGTAGGAGCTGACGTGCTGCCTTTGATCTTGGAGAAACTATGAACCTTCTGGATCTGACTCAGCAAGGTTCTCCTTCGTGCACCTAATAAAAAGCATTCAAGCCATCCTGTTGAAGTCAGTAAGATTATCCATATGCCTAAATTTAAGCACATGCTGAAGTGTCCTGCTGAACTGCTAATGAAGGGAGGTTTCCATCTCTCTTGGACAACATCACTTAGGCTTCCACTGAGCTGTGCTATAGCAACAGCAGAAGTTGAGAGGAAACAGAGAGGGGAAGAGATATTTAACCCAGGTCCTCCAGCAGCCAGTTTTCTTGCTACTTAAGGCACAGTTGCTCAAGACTGTGTGATCGGCTTTGCTGTGTGCTGAAAGATTGCTTCCTCCGAGCTTGTGCTCTAATTTCCTGCCTTGTAATTAGCTCTTCCACATGGTTACCCCAATGTGCACAGCATGCAGTCATATGATGAGCTTATGCCACTGGACATCCTCAGCGGGCAGAATCACAAGGCAGCACGTTAAATCCTGCCCTCCAGATCTGCCGGACCGTAATGTGGGCTGACAGCAGCGGAGGGGCTGGCTGTGGAGAAACAACCCCTGAGTGCAGGGATTTGGCTGAATTTGGGCGGAAAGGGATTACTCCAGCTGGAGAGGCGAGAGGCACTTCTAATTGCAGTAGCGGCATTTTCAGAGGGTTGTTCTGAGAGGTGTAGTGCCTCGCCTGTGCCTGGAGGGCCACAGCAGGTACATGAGGCTGGGGGAAGCTGGTCCTGCTTTGGGACACCTGCACCCGTTGTGTGGGGACTTCTGCAGCAGGCTATGCAGAGATGTCCTTTCCCTCTGGAAAAAAAAGGAAAGGAGAAGCATCCAGTGCTCAGGAGCAGTGTCTGAGTACCCTGCACTGGGAAACCAGATTCTCCCATGCCAGCTTGTCCTCTAAAGAAGTGTAGAGACAATGCAGCATTCTCACAGGGAGCTCCAGCCTTGGGCAGGGACCACTGCTCCCAGGCAGCTCCCTGGATGCTTGCTGCTCAGCCTCCCCACTGGCACGGCTGGCCCTGGGATTAGGGGGAAGCTTCAATTCCCCCCCAGCTCACAAAAGCCACCAGGCAGCACTGACCTTTATTTGCTTCTCCATTATGTCCCAAGGGCCAAGTTTTCATACAGTGCAAATTGTTGCCCCTCTGCTGGCTCCCATGGATGGCACTCAAGAAGCTGAGGAGAAGTGGTGATGGGGAGCTGGGGGTAGGGGATGGGGATGTGCTGTGATTTGGTCTGGCTGGGGCTGGGTTACACAGCTTTCTCTGCACATGGACTGAAATGGGCAGTTTGACTCCAGGTTTCACAAAGCAAGATTTCCCCTTTCTTTGAGTACCTGTGGTTCCCAATTACACCTGTCACCTCAGGTTAAGATCTCAATTTCATTGAATGTCTTCCTTCAGATCCCATGGATACTTTTGTGCTGTTTTCTGGTTTGTAAGGTTTTATTTAAAAGCCTCTTTTTTTCAGAGAGGTGTTTGGTGTCTTGCTGCTTTCATGTCAAAACAACTGGGAGCAAGGTGACCTGAACTATTTTCCAGAGCCATGGTAACAGAAGAGCTGATAAACACAAACAAGGTCAATCCCAAACTTTCAGATGATGTCAGATCAGCCTCCTGGTGAGAAAAATGAAGAGGTGAGATAGGAGAGAGAATCTGCCTGAAGGCACTAACCTGGATATGGTAAAGCATCTCATAGTGTTAGTTAAAACTATTTAAAATGTTTCCCGTATGGTTTATAAAATATTGCTTGGGTACTTGTGGAAGGATGAAAGTTATCTATAAGGATTTTCTCAGTGGCAGGAGATTTACACCTCAATAGGCAGCTGTTCCAAGGAACACACAGTCCTTCCAAGTCGTGTTTACTTAAGAGTCATCCATGACCAAAACTCATACATCCTATCAACGGCAAGCACCTTGGTTTAGCCCTGTTGATTGTTGAGAGAGTGGGCCATGAATCATGTCCCTCGGCCTCATGCAACGTGTTGTTGTCCCACGCTGCCCAAAGCGTCTGCTGTCCTGAGGACCACCAGATCACAGAAGCACCATGCAGTGCTGCAAGCCCTGGGGGAGTGGGGATGGCTGTTGGGACTGGGGCTTGCATATCCCCTAGCTGGGAATGGCTTTGTGAGCCTTGCAGCCGCTGGGACAGGGGTCTTGAGTGGGCATCCCACTGGGGTGTTGGTGGGGGAGTGTCAACATAGATTGGACCCGTTTATTCCTCTGACTTCCAAACGTGGTGATTCTTGTCTTCTTGAGCATGACCTGTGCACTTGGGCGTCTAATGGGTCATTTTAAGTCCCAGGGAATGAGTCTCTGAGGCACGTCGTGTTACAGCAAGCAGCAGCAATCTTCCCCTTGCCTTGCCTTTCCCCCAGCACAAGACCTACAACCAGGGTGCAAGGACTCCTTCCCTGTCTGCATTTCCAGCCATGGTCACCTAGTTCTGTGCATTTCTCACACCTTCAAGCATGACACTTCTCTGACGACAACTCCCACTGAGAAAACGGCCCCCCCAGTTGCTGCTCTTCTTGTGTCGTCTGTGCAGGGTATTTGTTTGCAGAGAGCTTGCATCAACACTCCATACTGCCTTAGACTAAGCAGACTAATAGACTCTTTCAACACCTCCGTCGCACTGCCTGCTGTGGTAATCATTCAGCGGTCATGGCTCTCTGCAAACAGCAGCACTGAACTCGCCGTTCAATTACCAGTTTATTATTCTAAGACGTCTGGGGAGAGGAGTGGTGATAGCCGTATGCCAATACGGCTGTGGACTGCTTGTGAAGTTCCTCATGGGACGCTGAGAGCAAAGCCAGGGGTCCGAGCAGTTCTCTTAGGCTGGTGACTGACAGCATCTGACATAGGCTTAAAATAACCCATCCCAGGAAAGAAAACACGGCTGCTTCCCAATGAAGAATTCCTAGTCCATGAAAACTGAGCTCAGAGGTGGGTGCTTGCATTTGGGAGTCAAGGTTGAGGTGTGCTGACCCACCAGAAAACCCTGTGTTTGGCCGTGTTGGTCTAGCGCGCTCTCAGGCAACTAACTCCTTCCAGTGCTTACAAAATTGCTTGCTTTGGGGTTTTGTGAAGCCACTGTGAAACAACCCATTTTTTTGCTGAAATTCAGAACCAAAGCGAGAACCGATCCTCACTTTGGGCTGATGAAAGCTGAGTCTTTCCTGGTGCTGACACAACAGCTTCTGGCTAGAGAGGGTCTCATGCTGTAACACTTGTTCTGTGCCGGTTCCTGCAGTGATCCTTGGAGGAAAGTTGGGGCACAGGGACTGAAATAACAAGAACCCATCATCGTGAAAACACATCTGCTGGGTTCGGAGCGTGTATGCTTTGTAAAGTGTGACTGCTATTACAGGCTGTTAAAGAAAGCTCAGACTCTGGAAAACTGAGCTCCCTTGAAATATTCAGTAATGCCAAGAAAACAGAAAGACATAGTAGATTTCTCTGTGGCTCCAGAAATTTGAGGAAGCCTCCAAAAACTTTACTCACTCCTTCCGAAATGTCCATACCAAACAATTTGCTGCTTATGACTGGATTGTCAAGCAAGAATCACTTGTAAAATTTTTCCATTTGCTAAGTAACTTCCTCAACTATGGTTTTTTTTCCCTTTTCTCTCTACTCCCTGATCTCTGTCTCTCTCTCTTATCTTCAATTCAGTGTATTCCAAAGGCATGCTGAGGGTGTCCATGCTAGCTTAGCAAGTGGAAAGACATGTTAGAAATTGTCTTCTGAGCTGGTATCAATCCAAAGCAAAATATTGCCACTTTTATTAGCCAAGATGCAGAATCATTCCTCCTCTTAGCAGGAAGGTATCCAAGAGATTAGGAAGTTAAATCAGGCAGAAGTGTGCATTTTAACATCTCTGAAACCCTGCTTATGCTATTACGCCTCATTCCTTGTTATTGCTGACTTGTGAAAAGAACAAATCTACTAACAGTAAAATCCTGCCAGTAGTTTGCTTGTTCCACATTTCTTTCTTGTGCCGTAGCGTAAGCATCAGAAGTAATTCTCTCATGAGACGGCTTGGCGTCAAAAACTTATTTTGTGTGATGGGGGTTGGTGCCAATCCCTCCGTGTAACAGGCTGGTTGGTAAAGTGTGTATGTTTTATCTGTCAGCAACAGGAGTGCTAGGCTTGGGATCACTGGGAAAAAAGAGGGGTAGGAGTGGCAGGATCTGACTGGGGAAATGCCTTTTCATCCCTTCATATTCCCAAAATATCCAAAGCCAAGATTTTGGTTTAGAAGCAGAGTTAACTCTGTAGCATCACAGTGCTGCATAGGGTGGAGGTGGAAGAGGGAGCAGTGGCAGGAGGAGAGGGCAAATGTGGAACGACTGCTCTGATGGGGGATTAAGGATAACGAAGGATCTGCTGATTGCAGGAGCCTGCTGACTTAGAGGGACTGGGGGGATGAAGAAAAGGAGGTGAAAGAAAGGTCTATGGAAAAGAGAGAGAGTTTAATGAGCCTTTTCTGAGAGAAAGGAAGAAGAAAATGAGAGACCCAGGACAGATAAAGTTTAGTAGAAAACAATACCTAAAGATTTTCAGGATACACAGATTCCAGGTTTCCTCAGCACTTTCTGAGGCCAGTTCTGTCCCAGGCATCTTGGAAGATGCTGATGACGCAGCTGGAATTCTTGTGGCTCTTTGCAGGCTGGTGGATGGGCAAAGTTCCCATCTCCCAGGGATATGGGGCTAGTAGGGCTGTTTTGACATGATTTTTGGTCATGCGTGTGTACATATAAACCAAGCAGCATGGTGACAATGAGCTGATTTCCCACCTAAACTAAAGCATTGCTGCAGTTGGAGGTCTTAGTGGCACAGCTCTGTGAAAATACAGATCTGTACCTCAGATGTTCCTGCGTATACATTTTAGATGTTTCTGTGAGGGAAAAAACTTAAGGATATTCGGGAAATAAGAGCCTAAGCTTTGTTTCAGGCCTGCGTTAAAAGAGCTGCTGAAAAATATGGTTTTGTTAAGCACCCCATTCTTGTTCAGCTTCAGAACTCTGATGAGTAGATTTGGAGATATCACTAGATGACGTGACTGAGTAACATTTCCTACCTCAAAATCCAGAATAGATAGATATCTAGAATTCATATATTGTCTTACAAATCTTGAAAAAACCCAACCTTCCTTGCTATGTAATGGGGCTGCATTAACAGATATGTGAAATTGTCCATTAATATTTCTGTTAAATGTCTGCTATATGCACATACCTGTCCATTTATGTGGTCTTACAAGAGGACACACAAAAAACATATGTAGAAGGTGACCTTAATACACAAGCGTACTTCCAGTGACCTCAGTAAGAGAGATGAGTCTGCCTCATGCTGAGTGAACCCTTTGGGAACTGCAGCGGTAGTGATGCTTTCTGCTCCCTGAGCAGAGATGTAAACCAGTGAGAGCCTGGCTGGCACGGCACGCTTTGCAGAGCTGGATGCATCTCTCTCTCTTTTGAACTGCAGATGTCACAGAGGTGCGTTGGCTGCATTTGTTCAGCAGTACCATCTAACAGCACAGTGCACGTTAAGTAACGCATCTTCCTTTCAAGGCTCTGGCAGGGAAGCGGTGTTTTGTGTACTGCACGTTTGACTCCCAACCCTACTATTTTATGTGGAAACAGGGCTGGAGTCCCAGGTTACTCCTGGCATGGCAATGAAGCCAAGTATTTGCAGAGGTCTGGGCTGTATTCAGAAGGTGCAGGATGTAATCCATGATGTTACTTCATTTGTAGTTCACTGTGGTTTGGATGGTTATGAAAGAAATAGGTTTCCTTCACATATTGGAGAGGCACCTTGGAGTATTACAGTCTGGCTCTGTTGCAGAATATTTGAATTGGTTTTTCAACTTGTATCTTTCCGGGAGGCTGCAGATTGTGTCTCTGAAACAAGATGTGAGTGTCCATCCTCCATCCCCTCTTTCTCCTCCTCGTTCAGGCACTCCTGTTTGTGCAAGGATAGCCTAGAAGTGCGTGTGTGCATGCAACTCCCTCCTCTTCGCTGGAATTACAACTGGGGATGGATTTGGCTCATTGTACTTGCTTGGAGGGACCCAAAGGGTATCTCCTATCTCATCACATGGCTACCGCCTTCAGCCAGTATTAATAGTGATTCTTGCACAGTCAGCGAATTTTTCAGGAGGAAAGAATCCACCCTTAGTCCGCATGCATATTACAAAGGATGTTTTCGGCAGTGTGCAGCTGTAATCAGCGGAGCTCAGCTTGGCAATTTTAATCCCCTGCTGTCTAGTTTGGGGCTGCTTGTTATGCAGCCAGCATTCACTCAACATAATGGTTGCTACCTGCCAATGTGCTTTGAGGGATATTGTTAGCATTAAATTTGCCATTTACATTTTCATGTTTGACATAATTGAGGAATGAATGCTCTTATGAAAATTAAACTTGTGGTCCTCCTGGACTACTGTAACCCTGTTAAAATGTAATGCGATTCTTGATGCGTCTTCTTTAGGTTTTTATTAAATAGAATATCCGTATGACTAATTCCCCTGGCCTAAATGTAGGCTGGGAAGGAGCATTATTGATAGGGCTGAGCACAAATGGCCCTCTATACTCAGCCTCTAATGGCCTAATAATGCATTATACTTGAATCAGAAATACTTTGAGTTGTAGTGCTTATTGCCATTATTGAAAACACCTGGATGCTCCATTCATCAAGGTTACATCAAAATGGGCCCATTTGTTTATTAGTCTGTCAGTAAACATCTTTATTTAGTTTCATGTTCCTCTGCTCTCAGTAACATCGGAGAGGACAAGACCACGTAGTGTATCTTTCTGTGGTTTGCCGTTATTAGTTTTCCCTGAAAAAGAAAGATAATGAAAAGTTTGGATGGCTTCATAAAGAAAACATTTTTCTTGGGCATTGTTCTTTCTTTTCCTTTCAGAAGAGGAGGTTAAAGAAAAGCCATTGGGTATGTAGTCAGGGTGACCAAATTGCAGAAATGAGCAGATATGCCAGACTGAGATTTTAAAGCTTGTTTTATGGCAGGCAGCCTCCGGAATATTTTGCTCCCGCTGCTACAGCTCCTCTCTGCCCGGTGGGGTCTGCTGTGCGGGGGCCGAGGCTGCTAAGGGGTGGGTACAGCTGCTGGGCATCTCACGGGAGGGAGCCGGTGCCCAGGCAGGTATGTTACAGGACTGAAGCCACGGCGTGTCTCTGTAGTTCTGTCGATAGACATCTTCATCAAAGTGTGTTGCTTAATTGCTTTTGCCCCTTTGCCTTCCCCCACTGGCAAAAGGATGAATTAATTTGTGATTGCTGAGTGCTTTCAGGCTGGCTAGGGCTGAGGAAAGTGGTCCCAGTTTCCAGCTAAAGAGGAAAGAGTTGTTGAAATATTTTGGCCCCACAAAACCCCATCTCTCTTAGGCTAGCTAAAATATTTTTCCTTTGTCAGCAAATGTTAGCTTTGACTATTTACTCAGGTTTTCTTCTGAAAGGGAAAACTTTAAATATGATATTTTTGATTGTCATTTCAAAACAGTGAACAGATCAACATTTGGAAGTCAAATGTTTCTTTGTATTATTTTTTAAACAGTGTTTTGTTTTGCCATTTCCCAATCAAAATTCTTCAGGATCTGCAATTCTATGGAGATCGTAGCTGGAAATCTGATGCAGAGCAGACAGCTCCAGCACCACTTTGGAGGTAAATCGAGCTTCAGCTGAACCAGAGTTTTTCTCAGTTTGGGCTGGACAAGAAAGCATTCTTCTTGAGAGTTCTGCATTACCTAGTGTTTGATGCCAGCCATGAGGCACTTGTAACTTGGCTTGAAAGACAGGCACTCTCACTCATGCATGGTATTGGCATTTTGATTGACGAATTTAGTTATACCACCTCAGCCCTGCTCCCTGTCGCTTAAGTAATCTGCCCCTTCATGCCAGATCTCAAGAAACAGTTCCCAGATCTATGGCTGTGCTATGGCTCGTGCAACACCGCTGCAGCATCGACGGTGAGATCCACAAGGCTGGAGGCAGGGGAATGGAGAACTCACAGTGTGTGTCAGTCAGCGGGTGACATGAAACATTAGAAGGCAGAGCTCCTGTAGGTTTATCTGGGTCCATTTTCCAAGTAACTTGAAGAATGGGTGACCTGAATGGGGATCACACAAAGGATTGGCTAGAAGATAACTGAGTTTTAATTTCTGAATTTGTTGCCCTTGCCGTCCTAGGCAGCCAGGAAGGAAAAGAGTAGATATTTCTGCCGTCTGCTTGCAGAGGGCTTGCTGCTGATACAGCTCAACGTGTGAGTGCACTAGTTCCAAACCACATGCCCGCTGCTGGTACTAATGAATTTCTGTAGTTGGTGTTTGAGGTATTCAGAAATACCAGGACAAGTCAGTGGCTTTCTCCCATGCTTAAAAACCATCAGGTTTGTGCTGGTAAAGGACAGCTTTCCCATCCTCTTCCCCAGGGGGCTCTTCAGACCCATGAAGGGAGAAGCACTAAAACTGAACCTCAGCTTCGGTCTGTTCCTTGCAGTGTGTTCCCCAGTCCTTCAGTAAGACTGGGAACCAGCCTTGCAGGCGGTATGATAGCTGCAGTTAAATGGGATCTGCACTCAAATATGCCATGTTACAGTCCTCTGACGGCTTGGGTCATGGCTTTCTGGGGGAGGGCACTGCCACTTAGCAAGACTATTTGGCAATTTTGAAAATATCCCTTTGAATATCTTCCCTTCCTGAAAAAAAAATAATAATAATGTTGCAGCATTTTCCCCTCTCACCAGGGAAATACTGATATGTTTATGGCAGCAAATAAGAGGAATGCAGAGCGGGGAAAGACCAATGCTGAATTTCATACAGGGTTTGGAGTTGCACGTGAGCAACTCCATGTTGTCCACACTCCAGGGAACAAAAGAAACGTGGGATCTGCATACACGGTGAAGCAGAGGTCTGGAGTGGTGTAACTCAGGTTAGGTCATATGGATATGGGGCAATTTCAGTCTGAGGTGAGGAATGCTTGCAACCTGGATGTGTTAGCTCAGGGGTCCTCAAACTACGTCCCGCGGGCTGGATACGGCCCCCCAGGGTACTTACAGAACCCCCCCCCGCTCCCCGCCTCGCCAGGGGTGGGGGTGGGGAAACCAAGCAGCCGCAGATGACTGCCTGCCACTCCATCCGCGCGCCGGCCCCCTGGTTAAAAAGTTTGAGGACCCCTGTGTTAGCTGGTGCTACCAAAATTAATAGGAACACTGTGCCTTACGCTTTCTATGAACTTGCTGTGCAGTGCTTCTGGAAGGCTGTTGTAGATCTAATTCCTTTCTTCACATTCCTTCTGCTTCATGTCCATCCAACTTAAATTCTGGCAAGATGTGTTTCCTGTAGGTTCTTACTCTTTTGTTGCTGTATGCTTTGTTTTTCCCTGAGCATAGGAGGATACAGCAGAGAGCAAGCTGAGCAGCAAGACAGCTTATACATTATGGAATAATTTGGACAATCTACAACTGATCTTAGTACACTTGGGCTATTGTTTTATTTTGCGATATGCATGATTTTGTTCAGAGCATGGGAAAAGAATTAGAAATTGAAATGCTATAATCCTTAAAATTTATTGAAAGGGAAGAAAAACCTTGCTCTGAACCCTAGCTAAAAAAAGAATTATATTAGTATTGGCTTCCTCAATGCTCACATCTATTGAGTTTCTTCGATTATTAAGAGAAGCAGTGAACACTTGCAAACTAATCCATCTCTAAATCAATCTTCTTGTACAGCCGTTCAGGATCAGTGAGCATAAGTTCATGATGTTGGAAGAGAGAATGATATGGCAAGATATGAGGCAAGTAGTGCCACAGAGCAGTAAACACGTCTGAAACACCTGCTATCAATTACTGTTGTTTCTACAGTGATCAGTTTGATGGGAAGGATTTGGAGACAGGAGCAAAGGAGATTAGAGATCTTCAACCACAAGTGGGAGAACATAGCTCAGAGTAAATTAGCATTCCTGTTTAAAGAGAGAGAGAGGCTGGATGTTAATATGAAACTGGCACAAATATCGCAGCTTTAGAGCCAGCCTTGCAAACACTGTATAAGCACATGAACCAGAACTCCCATGCCCTACCACAGGTTTGACTTACAGCAGGGCTCTGCTTAGCCGCTGAGGAAAGAAAAAGGATTCGAATGCCTCCACATGCAGAATCCTGCCAACTTCTCCTCTAATTCGAAGGCACTGAAAATCTGTAAAAGCCTCAGGTTTTGATCCAGAAGTTCACAGATACGTGAAAATTGTTTCTGGATATGTGGAAATGCACATCAATCTGAGAGGCAGAAACAGCCTAAACCTGAGCAGATCATGTGAGTTATTTTACCCCTGTATGTGCATATAAACTGGGCAGGCTGCTTCTGGTTAACTGCTCTTTCAAGATGTAAACACTGGAGAATCTGGTCTCTTGCTTGTTTGTGTTCAAGCTGGTAGTGAATGCATTCACCCAGAAAATAGAAGATCAGAGTTTCCTGGCTCAGGGTTGCGGAGAGGTCTGCTTCCCAGCTGGATTCCCAGCCTGGCGCTGCCTCCTGTGAGTCAGTACCCCTGCGCTGGGTGTGATGCTTTCGTCTAGCTCTGCTGGCTGATCCGGCTGGTGACAAAGCTCCAGCCTACTGGTGTGCTTCCCAGGCAGAAGGACCCTGAGCCTGGCTCACCTTTTCTGCTGGATTCACACCCGTGTGTCAGGAGAGGGTCAGAACACGCAGCTTATAAGGTTTCTCGTGTCAGCCGTCCCCTGCTTTTGCTTTGTGGAAGAGCATGCCGCACCCACTGAACTGGAGGGAAAGCAGGACCATGACCTGGTGGTCAGAGACTTAATCCTGGTCTGTGTTGACTACCAAGGACTCCTTAGGTTAAACAAGCGCTGGATGAAAACCAGACCCTTTGCTACCACCTCCCTGCCGGCTGTGCTCTGCCAGGAAGCAGTGGCCTGGGCTGTTCCTGCCCAGATCCTCATCTGGGAGATGCGGACTACAAGCAGGCAGAGGAAAAACTTGCAAGGCATCTTTGTGTTTTGCTGTGGCTTAGGATGGGAGAAGCCAAATTGCCCTTTCCCCCGAGGTTTTGGGCAGAAGAGTAAGTTATTGTGCGCCTTGATGCTCTAAGCCCAAGAAAAAATGCAAGGCGAGCGGGCTGGCTTACAGCTCAGTGATGGAGGTTAGTGCTGACGGATGTTTGACGTGTCATTTTGGACAGGCTCTGAAGACACCTTTGACAAGTGACCTCAGCCCAAGCAGTGCGAGAGGGCAGGGAAAACCTTCGGGAAGGCGGGCTATGGGGTGTCTCCGATGTGCCATTTGCGGTACCCAGGTTCGGCTAAACCCTCGGGAACCTGCGGGCATCAGCCCGGTGACACCGAAGGCACGGGATGGCGGCCCGTCCCCGCCGGCTGCTGACACTTTGCCGCTGCCAGCACTAGGTGGTGCTGCCACACAGGCGGTGGCGGCGCCCCCCGCGCTGCCCCCCCGCACCGCGCTGCCCCCCCGCCCCGCCCCGGCTCCGCACCGGCTCCGCACCGGCCCGGCGCTCCCGCCGCAGCGGGCAGGGGGCAGCCGGTGGGGGGCGGCTGCTGGGCGCTGCCCGGAGCAAACCCACTGTGACGCTGCTTGATGGGATCAAACTCGAGTAAATGAGAGTTTTTAAAATTGCTTTTTCTTCACTTATCTCAGGCAGGAAGGCATCTGGCTTGGCGCGGGTGACTGTAGTGAATACGATTAAAATTGATTGAGTGCAAATGTTTTAATTGTATAAAGTTTTCTCATTGATAATCTCAATAAACTAATTTAATTAGGGATAATGGGAACATGGTTGGGAACATTTAGGACCCGTTCAGAGATAATGGGTTCAAAATGTCTGAACAGAACCAAAACCCATGGATTCTATGCTTCCCTTTCGGTAAAACCTTAAAGATGCTTCGTCCACAGTCTCGCCCTTTCTTTCCCTTAGCTCATCCGCAGTCTCCCCCTCTCTTTCCCTTAGCTACCAGGCACGGCAAAGACAGGCTGCCAGCAGAGGACTGGGGATGGGCACTGCCAGGCAGGAACTCCAAGGCTTCCCCACTCCTCTTGCCATGGCGGTGCTGGGGGTGCTGCGGGAGAACCTGGTCTGGGTGGGACTGAGCAGGTGACAGCTCTGAGGCCTGGCTCTTTGGGAAGCTCCTGGCCGTTGGCATGGCTCACAGGGAACCCCTTGGCTGTTGGGGTACAGAGGCTGCTTTAATGTGAAGTGCCTTCACCCCAAGGGAAAGGGGAAGAGGAAGGTGGGTGTAGCACCTCCTTTGCCTCCTCCCTGAGTGTAGGGCACACCAGGAAGGGCAGAAGAGCTGAGGGTGCATCCCACCCCAGGTCCTGTGCCCAGGGTGACCATAAGGCATACCACACCTGCCGAGGCTCGTAGCATAGTAACTGGGCCTCCCAGTTCATGTGGCAAGAGGGATACAGGCATGTGTCTGTAGTTCAAGGACACCTGGCAGCAGTCTCTCTTCCAGTTCCCTCAAAACTTTATTGAGGTTCAGCTGTGTTCCTCCCCATACCATTTTACTTACATCCCCCACCATCTGTGGCCCCACCGAGTCATGGGACTTTCTGTCCAACCTCCTGCTGCCCTGACTATCCACAGCACAGGGGCAGAGCAAGGTGGGGCTGTTCTGGCAACCAGGGAACTCATTTTCATCCCCTCATCTGAACATGGCTTTGAGTATGAAGATTGATGCTTCTTCCACATGCTCTCTCGGCTTCCAACTATTTTCAGCTCACATTTTTAGGGGAAGTTGAGGTTTTTTGAAATTGGTTGATGTTTCTGTGTATTTAGTAATCTGTGGTGGAGGGTTTGTTTTCAGTATGTATGAGGATTAAGACATTGTATCTTCTTATTCATTTTCAGGACAAGCTATTTCTGTAGTTGAATGTGAGAAATCTACCATGGGTACAATTCTGTACAAGAAAGACTGAAGCTGGGCAAAGAGAAGGAAGGCATTAAAATATTGAGTTGTGTTGCTACAGATTTTCTATGATCTGATCAGAAATAGTATTCTGGATCCTAGCAGCAAAATTGCGTGAAATATCTTTCTCAGAGGACAATTTATTTTGTGGCTCTCTGTTTCCCTTGGCAGCCCCTTTCCAGCCCCACACCAGTTGTAGCCTTGGACTTTCTATCAGCCCAGACCCAAATTCTGGGCTGATTCACAAGCCAGGACCCTAGTCCACTGAGACAAAGAGGACTGCCAGCATGAGCCCTTAATAATTATTTTTTTGAGATACCCTGGCACCACTGCTGCTAGTTTACTCATTAGGAAGCCTAACCCAAATCCTCAGCTGTCCATAGGCAAGGGGCTGCACTTGGACGCCTTCAACCCAAGCTTGCGCTATGTCTCAGATGAGGATCCCTTCCTTTCTTTTGTTGCAACCCTTACATTCCCTTCCTCCCTAGACTGCAGCTGCAGGTTTTATCGTTCCTTCCATGTTTACCCAACCCAGTGCTGGTTTATTTAGCAGTACTCTTTGAAAACCCTTTCAAATACCCTGAGGCTTTTTTCTCCTAGGAGAGAGTAAGGAAAGACCAATGATGACCCAGTTTGGAGACATCTTGCTTGCTAAGCAATGTCTCAGTGAAGACCCTGCCCTTCCTAAATCACATCATTTGTTCAGATGCACGGCATGTTATCTAACAGCTAAGCTAAAATTTGGTTATAGTGGGCAGAAAGTGAATTAGCTCACTAGTAAATATGGCAAGAATAAGCCAAGCTCTCTTACATGAGGAGCAACACATTCAGTAGAGCTTTTGGAGAGGCCTGAAGCATATGGGAGGTATGTATAACCCAGTGTTGGTCAGCAGCAGGTAGGCTTCCGGCAGTGGCGATTCAGCAGTCTGCCTTCTGGTTTCATCTCCTTCAGGTCAGCCATAAATCTTAGTGACCTGTGAGGAGAAAACTAGAGAGAAGCGCACCACATTAGCAGCTGAGGACAGAAAATCAATATAAAGTCGTAGTATACTGGCAATCGAGTAACTGGCTAGAAATATATTATTTTTTCCTTGGTGCTCTCTGGAAATGTTGAGGTTACAATAAACTCTGAGGGCAGACCGTGAAAATAATGGGGGAGAGAAGCTCCAGCCTGAAGCCTCAGCAGACAAAAGCAGTGCTGTGATTTGAATGTATCTACTGTGATTTGAATTTATCTAGTTATGTAGTCTGATGTAAATATGATTTACATATCTGACCAATAAATAGCATGGCTTTCTGTATAAATGAAGATTGTATTCACTGGCAATGGACACATAAAACTTGAGTTGCTTCAGGGAACTCCTCAGTTTGTGCATTTTCCTCTGAGAACAATGTGATTAATTCTATGTAGTCTAGCGTTTTAGAATCGCATGTGTTCATAGGTCATTAAAGTCCAAGATTTGCACTTGCCCTGGAATTGTTTTTCTTTTTCTCTTGTACCTCTGCAGAAACCTTAAGTCTTTGAACAAAACCAGGACTTTTGACAGATCTCTACCAAGGCACCTTAGGGTGCAGGATCTATCTCTACCTATCACACTGAACAAACTTCCAGGAAATTTCTCCAATTAGGAAGAGAGACCATTCAAACTAGATCAAGAATCATCGCTTGTATACATAAGCAGTAACGTTATTTCCCTTTGCTCTTAGGAATTACTATAACTTAGTCACAGAAGTGATATTTAGGGCTCTCGTGTAGACCCATTTAACACCAACAGGAGAATAATTCTCCCATTTTGCCTGAAGTGAGAGTTTTTGATTCAAGACACCAGGAAAACACAAAGGAAAAGCTAAAGGAAAGCTTGTTCCATAAACCTGCTATCAAAGTACCATGAATCAAACCTAAAACTAGATGAGAAGTTCCCATCCTGGCTGGCAGGTACTACCTGAGTGTGAAATGATCAAGTGCTGGATTGCTGCAGCTTGTGCAGCTGTGGAGCAGGACAGGGTGGTGGCGTAGTGCATCTCCCCATCCCAAGGTCCACCTGAGCTGTAGCACTGAAAAAGTAAACTGCTGCAGCCAGGCCCACATACTTTGTCGAAGCTGTGCTCATTTATCCCAGCCGAATTTTTGTCCTTTCAAGTATGTTTATTGATCAGCATTTTTCCCCATGGTTCTCGACTCCGTGAATGCCCACTCTGTGCAGTGGCTGGTGTGGTAAGGAAAGTGCTTAGCAGACCAACTTTATGTCTGCCTTCTTACTGTGCTACTTTGCATTAACAAACTCAGGAGAGGGAACCCAGTTGAGAGAACTCATGGAGAACACCTCTTATGCCTGTTAGGACTTCTGTTCCCCTTTTGCCTCCGCAGATGGCCGGTGAGGATCTGTTGCAGTCCTGCCCAGTTTGCATCAAACTTGCGGTCAGTGCGTATGGTGCCAGCCTTGAACTCATGCTGCAGTGCAGAGGCATCTCCTCAGGCTTGTGCAGTGGAATTAACAGAAGTGAAGGTTAGATTTGTACGTTTGACTGAAGAGCTTGTCTGGCGTTTTGGAAAACCTGAAACTCTGAGCCAGGGTGAGCAGAATTGTCTCCCAGTTGCTTCCCCAACCACTGACCACCTTCCATTAAGTGCAGTGTGAGCTAATTCACCCCCCTGCTTTTGCACAAAGTAAAGCATGAATGGGGAGAGCATTATGTAGGCGTAGGCTTGCTGAGCTCAGTGGGGGAAAGAAGGATCGTGGTTTAGGGTGGGAGAGGGGCAACCCTGCAGACCTCTTCCCTGCAGATTTCCTCATCTAGTCCTCCTCCTCTTACTGGAAGAGCCTGGAAGAAAATTTTATATGAGGTAAACATCCATTTTTGCCTTGTCCATGGCCTCCACTATGTTTTCTTGGAGATGAGCTGTTAATAGGCATGGGATTTTATCCAAGTGCTTTTATCTAGCGCAGATAATCCCTTAGATTACTTCTTTCCTCTCTTCCTGTTACTAGAAAGTATCCTTGAGAGAAGCCCCTGTCCCTGCACTTTTCCCAAATGTATGTTTATGTTCTCATAAAGACAACATGCCTGCCATGCGACTAACTTCCAGGTTTTTATGCTGTTGTCTAATTTGGTTGATTAACCAGATACCTATTCTGAGTTCCCATTACCTGAAGGAGTTCCATCTTTATTTTACCAAAAATCAGAGGCAGGTATCAAGCCTGCCTACTCTGAATTTGTTCCTGAAGGAATATTTTACAATGAGCTGAAACCGACACAGCATCCTATGAAAAATACAAACATTAAGTTGGATTTATGCTTATGCCTTTAGGAAAAAAATAACAGTCAATGGAAGTTATATGTTTTAACCAAGTTTAGGATACTGAGTGAAACAGCTGTTGGTCTTTAATATTGCTTTCTTGACCTCTTTCCCACATTTGTGCCTTTGGAAGCCAATTGACTTTTTTTCAGTGGCGATTTCTGGGCATGAAGCGCTGTTGTAGCGATTGAAATAGCTGCTGCTGACTTTTATCAGACAACAGCACAAAAAGGCTACAAATGCACATGTAAAAATCTCAGTGTTGATCCTATTTGCTAAACTTTAGCTGCTCAAGTACCTTTCTTTTAGGCACGTCTTTCTGTAAGATCTGATTTTGCACCACATTTCAATGAAGTATCTATTCTAGATTTTTTTGACACACCTTGAAAAGGAGAAGAGATCTAACACTTTAGGTATGCAGCTGGTCGGAAACTGTAGAGTTGTCAGCACGTCACCGCTGAGCTTGGGATTGGTATCAAAGTGTTCTGCCCTGGGTCTGGTGGTGTTCAGTATTTTCACTAGTGACTTGAGCGGTGAAGTACAAAAAGTGCTTGTTGAATTCACAGGCGATGTGGAATTGCAGAGAACAGCTGCAGACACACTGGAGGAAGACTTGCACAACCTGGCTGAAGATCAAGCTCTAGAGCTGTCTCCTTCCTTTCCAGGTCCAGCTCCCCTTTTAGAGACACGTATTTGACTTCTACCATCTGCACCTTCCTTGCTTGCACACTTCTTGCCTCTGGCAGTGTCAGCCCCTGGGGAACAGCACTCCACCTCCACAATTCAGTCCATTATTTTTGAGCTTCCCCAAGGCTCTCTTCCCCCAGTTGGACTGACTTTAACCAAGCAGGGTGGTAGCAGGAATGCAAAAGTGCTGTCCTGACAGAGGAGATCCCCTCCCTATTAAGGCTGTGAGTGACTGGGACTGGATGGGTGGCAAGGCAAGGAGATGGGGTTAAGACAGCATTTTTGCTCATATGAGGCAACGTATGAGTCAGTGCAAAACTTTTCCATAGTCCTAAAATATATGTCATCAAAGACAGATGGGGTGGATTGCTTAGAAGTACTCTCTGCAAAAAGTTCAGCGGAAGCCTGGACAAATGCTTTAGACTAGATGCAACTCCTAGATAGTTAAAATTAACAGCAACATATCTTACCCTGTATGTATACACAAAAGGAGCAGCCCTTGTCTGGGAGAGCTTACAGTCCTTGTCTAATTGATTGCCATGTGTTTTTCATTTAAACTCATTGTTAAAACAGAAGAAAGAGCAGCGAAATCTTTTCAAAAAGGTTTCAAAATATCTTTTGCTAGTTTTTGTCTTCGGCTGTAATTGGCCAGGGAGAGTGGTAGACCCAAGCTGTCGTGTGCTAGCAAGGCTCCAGACAATCTGTATACATGATACTCCTCTCTAACCCTCCCACACCACCCAGCTCCCACTGCAGTCAATAGCCATCTCACGATGGGTCGTTGTTTGGTATCTCTGTGTGTGATACCTGAACCAGCTGGAAGCTATAAAGTACAAACCGTTGTACTTTTTGACGCAGAACTTGAGACTATCTAGGCCATGGGAAATCTCTTCTACCCACAAAAGTCCTAGTTTCCTATATTATGACCTATACCAGCAATATTAAAGCTCAAAGCTATACTGTTACACTGATGACTTTGTTCCATTGACCGTACAGCTCAGTCAGTACCTATAAAATTGCAGGATGTATTTAATGTAATTCAATTAGATTTAATCGAATTAAAACTATTATTAAATTCAGCCAAAGGTAAGTCTATGGAATTTTTTTCTAATAACTCAAAAAGCTCAGGTCTGGATGAGTTTAAAATAATAATCCTACAAGAGAATATGATTGAGTAAGTAAGAACATACAAACATTTAGAAGTCCAGCTAGATACAAAACTGAACTTTATATATCACATAAATCAGTCATTACAGAAATGGAAATCAATTTGGGAGGGTTTGTTCAACCTAATTTTTGCTCTGCTTTTAAGTATTTAAAGAAAGATTGATTTCGTGCCATTTTAATTGGCTTAATCCAGCTAAGTATGGAGGCCCCTGTGTTAATGTAACAAAACATCCTTTATCATCTGGCCATGGGCAAACTCTTAGAGCTGTTTCCCTAAGTTGTAGCAGCCCCTGACACTGAAGACCTTATATCTTATATTTCCTAACATGGCATGTTAAGCAGCTGCTTCACTACAGCATCTTAAGACTTCCAGTTACCCTGGTCCAAACAGTCACTGTTTTCAGCCAACCCTTCTTTCCCTTTTCTTTCTCCTTTGATGTCTTCTCTGCTGAAGACATTGTAGTGGGACAGTCAAACAATGGGAAAATGAATTAAGGAGGCTTCAGCCCCGAGATTTTTTTTTCCATGGAGACAGAAAGACAACTAGGAGTCATTCCCTGTGCTGTTGGTGAGACTGCAAATATTTATCTACTGGTTGTTACAGTCACCAGCAGGGAACTGAACACACACCATTAGATACCAAAAAGTGCCAGACATTGCCTTTTTCCATTGTACAGCAGGTAGGATGAGTTGTTTTACATCTTCTGTAGCCTATTACGTTAGGTACAGCTTGCTTGCCAGCTTGCATGTCTCTGATGCGGTGTGGGCATGCCCAGGTAACTGGGCAGCAGAGGACTGATGGAAAGGACCTGGGTGTGAAAAGGTGGGCTGGGACCACAGCCTCAGACAGAGCCTGTCTCAAGGTGTGTACCAGTGAAAGTGTCTTACAGTGATTACTAGCAACAGTAATGTGAGGATATAGTCATGGGGAAAAAAGTTAGTTGTTGCTTTGCTTGAATGCCCATAGAAATGGCTTGCTAAGGCTATAAAATAAAAAGAGTCTGAGAGACTTTAAACGTGATTCACAAACCTTCTATTATAAAGAAAATATTTGTGTAACCTTTAGTTTTCTGCTGGTAACACAGCATTTGGCTGGTTCTGCCCTTGTGTTGGTTGCCAGAATTACGCTTTGCTTCGTCGGATCCGTTTTCATGCCCAAGCAGAGTGGTTTCCCCTGTAGATGGCTCTGTTTTCCTACACAATTTCGGGATCTCTGTTGCTTTAGAACTTCCCCTACATAAGGGAGATTGTGCCAGGGCTTTCTTTTCTCCTTCCAGTGGGTGCTGTGTCCAGAAAGTCATCGTTGGGATTAGATGCTCTTTAACAGGCTGGCTCTAAGGCAGCCAAGCTGTGAATAGTCAGCCACTTTCCACAAAAAAATATTTTTGGGGGGCTTGATTTTGGCCTAAATTTTCAGAGAAAAGGCTCAGCCTGAGTGCCTAAGAATTGCTGTTAGAGATGCACTGGGCTGCAGCAGCTGGTATCAAGGTACCGACCGCAAAGGTGAGGGTCTGCCATAGTTTCCATGTTGTATGTCTCAACCTGCCATGGGTTTTGCCACTGCCTATGGCACCTCCAGTGGTACTGGGTGCCTGGAGTTAGGCAACTGGAGAGGACCCAGAGCTTCAGCTTTCTTTCTGTCTGTGTGGAAAAAAGGATGTCTTTCTGTTTAAGTAAAAGAAGAGAGTGAGATTTTTCACTCATTTTCTTCTCAGTGCCTGCAGACCAGAAGCTGTTGGTGTGGGATGAACTGGCATTGTGACTGTTCACCCTTAGCAAAGCTTAAATATCTAGGGGGATGCTGTGTCCCTCAGCCATGGTGTGGCACAGCTACCAGGCCCTGCGAAGGCTGGTCTCTGCTGGGGAGGTTGAAGGAAGAAGATAGTGGGAAGTTGCCGTTGTGACTAAGTTGGACAAAGGGATTATAATGTTTAAATTATGGTGTTTGAGAACAGAGTCTGAACACTAAAACAAATGTCACGATGGCAGTGAGACCTTTATGGGGTGCAGAACAGGTACTTTCTAAATGCAGACAAGGAACTGTAATACCTGGAGATAATTCCTCCTCAGCCAAAGTTGAGTTACATCAGGAGAACACCTTGGTTCTGTGCTGCTGTGTGCTGGTGGTAGAAATTATCTTACGCTAGGGCTAGCATCCCACCTGAGCTCACCTAACCTCCTTGCTTGCTAAAAAACCCGAAACTGTGGACCCAAAAATATTTGGGAGAGATAAGAAAGCTCCGACAACTCCCAAACTCCTGAACTATATGCTGCATTTTGGCACTGACACTACGCTGAGCTATCTGTTCAATGCTTGCATGAACTTCTATCTGTTCAGCCAATGTAATAACTCAGAGATACTGAAACTGGAGTTTTATCTTTTCTAGTTTCCATCAACAGCAGGAACCCAAGCCGGGAGCGCTGGGTGAGAGGCTGGTGCTGAGTGCTGGGACTTCCAGTCACGAGCTGCCAGCTGGGACCCACCTCCAAAAGAGGAATTGAAATCACCAGCCCAGAGTCGCTGGGAAGGAACTTGGCAGAAAGTGTTACAGGAAGGTCTGATAAGGTCACCTGAAGCGCACTCTGGGCATTGGCATTGGAGAGGTGCGTGTGGGATGGATTTGACTACGGTTTCAAACTAATTGTGAATGTAAAACCAGTCCCGAGCTGGGGTACACCCCAAATTGTTGCCCCAAATACATAATGTATTCTTCATCTCTCTCTTGTTTGCAAATATTGCTATCAACAAAGATCATTCCCAGAGGCACGGTTTTCCTGATAAATCTGCACCAGTAGAGAAAGGATAGATAATAGAAGGAACCTAGTTGTCTAAACAATGCAAGACTTTCTAAAGATACAATTATTGTAAATTATATGCTACTTTTAAATGAATACCTAGAGAGACCTGAATACCCAAGAACTTTTCAGAAAGGGCAAAGCAAACGATTAGAAGTTGGAAAGTATCCCATAATAGGAGAGATTAAAAAGATTATAGCTATTTAGTTTAGTAAAGACACTAATAAGAAGTGACATGACAAAGGTATATAAAATAATGTATGGCACAAAGAAGGTCAACAGGTGCCCTTATTTATCCTGTCTCGCGAAAGAGGCACAGGAGGATACCTAATTAAATTAAAAGGCAATAAATTTAAAAACTGGTAAAGAAAATGCTCTTTTATGTCACATACAGTTAATCTGCGGAACTCACTGCCACAATAAATTATAGAGGTAAAGACTTTTAGTTGAATTCAAAAATCTATTAGACAGATAAAAAAAGACAGAATTGTCAAAACATCCAAGTTCTGTTTTCAGAAGTGATTTAGGAACTTATGCAGAAAGAAATGTAAGCACTATGCCGAACTCTATGTTAAACACTCGCTGGATAACATATAGACCATCCTTACAACAGGGGTCAGACTGCCAAGTCTTGGTCTTGCATTTTTCAGTTAAAGAATTTAGATTTTTTATTAAGCAGAACATCTGAAGCAAGAAAATATCCCCTTTTGGGGTAACTGGGAAACTCTGGGGTGAGGTGTGCTGCGGGGGACATGGGATCCCCTCAGTCAGAGCAGGAATTTGGCCTTAGGTCTAAAATACCTTTGCTATGTTCCTGAGTTGACATCCTGCTTGTTGTAATCCCTAGGCTGCCCTGGGACTTCTTTCTATCTTGGAAGCTTCATACTGCCGTGTGTGTGTGATCTGGGCATGTCACTCCTCTTCTTCTGCCCTCCTCGCAGCCCTGGGGGTCAAACACCTGATTTCTGAAGCCCGGCTGAGGATAGGCACATCGCAGACATCAGGCCAATGTTGTGGTCCTTCAGTGTGTATACATGAAACCAGGGAACCTGACAATCAACTACAGGTGGCCAAGGAAGGCAGGTAGGGGCTGAATGGGGAGGGGGGTGTTCAGCTGTGATTTTGTATTGCTTTTTTGCTATTTATACCTATGTTTTCAATATCTTGGTTCTTCACTGGAGCTAGTCACATACATCTCACTTCTACATACCTCTCACTTCTAAAAATAAGATTTGAGTACTTCAGTAGGCTTTTTAGAAAACACCACCCTAAACGAGACTTTCATTATCATATCCATGCTATTCTAATGGAATAATGAGACAACTGAGGAATAGCAGGAAACACGGGAATATAGGAGACAACTTCCTCAGGACTGTTCTTGTTTTCGGTGTCTGCGTTACGCAACAGAGATTGACTACCGTGGAGCCAAGTGGTTTCAGATCTAAATGGGAAATGGGTTTCCTGATCCAGCCTCCTCTGACTCACTCCACGGTAGATGCACAACACAGGAAGGGAGATGTTCATACAAATTAGATGTTGCAGGGAGGATTGGGAGAGGTGAGATCAGTTTCTGGCTTTTGCAACTGCACAGAATTCTTAATCTTTCCTTAATTTTTCATTTCTGCATATTTAAAACATAGATACTCCTTTCGTTCTACAACTTTCAGTTGTGCTCATTTAGCATATTAATACCAGGAAATGAGAACTTTCTGCATGAATAGTTCTGTAACCACTACTGGAAACAGAAATAAATGTAATTTAAAAACATCTGGGATTTCTATAGGGCTGAAGGGACTTAGGTACTCAGCTCATCCTTGCTCTTCAAAATTCCACCTGAAATGTTATTGGCATGTGAGTGATTAGCTAGATATTTTTAGTGACTATCGTATATTATATTTAGTAATTCTGGACTCAGGATAAGGAAGGTCCTCACGGATCATGAGGTCCAGACTCCTGATATTTCAGGCAGTCACATCATATATTCCTCTTCATTTATCAGGCTGAGTTTTAAAACTAGTTAGGATTTTTGCTCCCCACCTCGTCATAGGAGTTGAGTCTGTTCCAGAATTTGGCTCTCCTGGTGGCTGGAAACTCTCTTGAAGCATGATGTAGAGGACAAATAATAGTGAAAATTAATGACAGACAGGATTACTTATGAATGCTTGTGTGATAGTCTGTGAAAAGGGAAAATATAGAAGAAATGAGCTTAGGATCACATCGAGTGATCCTTTTCCAGCAGAGGAGGGAAAAACAATAGCTGTGGGCAAAGCATCAGTGTGTCCTCATAGGAAATACTGCATATGGTCCTAGACACCCCTGTGCACAGAAGGACAGGACAGTGTGCCCAGAAAACTGAAAACCCTTTGAGAGAGGACTGCAAGAAAGGATTTACATGGTCTAGCAAAAAGGTATCTATGAGGAGGCTGTAATTGCCTTTAGTGTACATGAGGGGAACAAAGAGCAAGGAGGAAAAATTGTTGTTTAGCCTAAAATAAAATGTTGGCATAAGAACAACTGACTGTAAGAGTTTGGCTGGAAACTGGAAGAAGGGATATTGACGGTGGGGTCTCTGGCATCGCTTTCCAGTGGCAGCAGGGACAGCAGCAAACCTATCTGCTCTTAAGATCACCCTCGGTCAATCTTTGAAAGACTGAATTTGCTACATTCAACCATGACAGCATCAGCAATCCAACAACTCTGCAGTGACGTAATTTCTAAAGTAAATGTATGCAAATTCGGCTACAACTTTGTACAAAGCTGACTTTGTATATTAAACCAACAGATATACCTCAGCTTCCTCTTTTCTAGCACATACTGTTCTGATGTAGTTACAGCGAGGAACAGTTATGGCCCCTCTTAGTCTACCTAAACTATAAGAAGCACTATTTATAAAACAGGCTCACTGTATCCAAATCATCTGTTCTGCGAACCTGGCTGGTTTGAATGGCTATTTCTTGACCATATGAATAGCTAGAACAATTTTTTTTTTTTTTTGCCCTTCTTTACAGCAAACTTTTTTTCTGTTTTTTGGCTTGTTTGTGGGTTGTTTTTTTTTTGTCCACCCTCAATTCAACTCTCTGAATTTGAGTAAGCTGAGATCAAATTCAGTTAAAAATATAGTTAATGTATGTATGTTGATATATTCTGTGCTGGGGCTGGCTTTAACACAAGGGACAATACCAGTGTAATTCTGGTTCACCTTCAATACTCTGGCTTGTAATGGAAATGACAGACCTCTGACAGTGCTGGTGAATGCTCTAACAATGTATTTTTCACCAATTATCTCTTTGAGATAAGAAACTTCCACAATGGGGAGAGCCTTTGCATTTTATATGAAGGCTTGTCCCTTAATCTTGGGATGCTTCTGAGTTTTGGGAGACAAAGAAATGTTTAGGATTTTAATGCAGCCAATGGAAAAAAAATAATCTATTTCAATGAAGTTCTGTCTCTCACATAGGTGGCTTCTGTTATTTACAGCAGGCAGGCAATATGACCAAGGTAGGTGTTACTCACTGGTACAGAGCACCTTAGGGAGAAGTGGGGAAAGATGTGTTTTGTTAAGGAACATGATCCAGCTTGCCAAGAAGGTTTCTACACCCCAGTGGGGCACAATGCTGAGTTCTGTGACCTCATGACCAAAGTTTGGGTAACATGCATGTATCAGGACAACAAACCAGAGGGACCCGAGTCCTGAGACAGAAGCCTTATTCCTAACATGAAATAAGTAAAACTTTAATATCTCCTTCACACAGACTTGGGTTCTGCAAGGACACGTCATGGAAACAGGTCTTTTCCTACACCAAAGGAGGAAAGGAGCTATTGAAGTGCAAGGGAAAACATGGTAAAACCCACAAAACAATGCAGGACTTTTTTCTAAGACCTCACCATAAACGGCATGTTCTCCAAGTCTCTGCAAAGTTTACGCAGCGGGAACCAAACCCCTTTCTTTCACCTCTGGCATCACCACAACCAAATGAACGTATGTGGTATAAATGCCCTTGTTTACATAGTCTGAATGTACATACCAATTTTGGCACAAATTGACAAGACAAATTGACAATACAAAATGGCAAGAACAGTACCTTCCTTACTCTCTCAGTACTCAAAATATTAAATCCTAAGGGAAAGGAGATTTGCCACGGTTTTAGATAAGATCTGAATGTCCTCCCATAAACTGAGATAAGCAAATGGGATGGGGGGTTGATAGGCCCTTCAGGAGGGTTAGGCAGGGCAGGTGAGGTGAAGGAGTTGCACTGCATGTAAGTGAGAGGTTTGACTGTGCAGCCCTTTGGTTAGGAATGATGTGGTTGAGAGCCTCTAGGTGATGGTTAGGGGGATGGAAGGCAAAGCAGATATCATCGTGGGTGCCTACTATCAATCACCCAGCCAAGATATTGTTGAAGTTGGTCACCTGACAGATAGGGATGAAGAAACAGTGAAGGCATTCAATGCTTATTTCCTTCAGTCTTTAATAATATTGCTAGACCTTGGGCTGCCCAGTCCCCTGAGTCAGAGCACTGTGAGTGTGGAAACAGTGACTTTCCATTTGTGGACAATGAAATTGTAAGGGACTAGCTGTATCAGCTGAATGTTCACAAATCCATGGGACCTGATGGGTTTCATCCCAGAGTACTGTAGGAGCTAGTAGATGTTATGGCAGGATCCCTCTCAGTCATCTACCAAACATCTTGGGAGTCTGAGGAGGTCCCCCCTGATGGGAAGCTGTCCAACATTATTCCAGTTACAAGAAGGGCATAAGGGAAGACCCAGGAAACTACACACCCATTAGCCCAATCTCAGTACCTGGAAAAATTATGCAGAATGTTATACTGGGTGTTAGTGAAAGACATTTAAAGTAGAATACAGTCATCAGGCACAGCCAACATGGATTCACAAAGGGAAAGTTCCGTTTAACTAATTTAATATTTTTCTACAATAAGGTCACCTGCATACTGGATGAAGAGAAGGTGGTGGGTGTAGTTTGTCTGGATTTTAGTAAGGCTTTTGGTACTTTCCCCCACAGCACCCTTCTGGACAAGGTGTTCAACTGTGAGATGAACAGGTAGACAGTGCGCTGAGTGAAGAACTGGCTGAAAGGCAGAGCTCAAAGGGTTGTAGGGAGGGGCTACATCTGGCTGGAGAGCAGTCACCAGCAGTGGTCCTCAGGGTTCAGTTCTAGGGCCAGTTCTGTTCAATCTTTTTATCAATTATTTGGATGCTGGAGTTAAATGCACCATTAGCGAGTTTGCTGATGATACTAAAGTGGGAGATGCTGTTGACTTTCCCAAGGGACAGGAGGCCTTGCAGAGGTATCTAGATAGATTGGAACATTGGGCAATCATCAATGGCATGAAATCAAACAAGAACAAATGCTGGATTCTGTACCTGGGATGGAATAACGTCAGACATAAGTATAAATTGGGAGAGTGGCTGGAGAGCAGCCCCGCAGAAAGGGGTCTGGGGGTGCTGGTTGCCAGGAGGCTCAGCAGCAGCCAGCAGTGTGCCCGGACAGCCAAGGGGGCAAACCCCACCCTGGGGTGCACCAAACACAGCACAACCAGCCGGCCAAAAGGGGTGATTATCCCGCTGTATTTAGCGCTGGGGTGGCCTCACCTGGAGCACTGTGTGCACTTCTGGGCCCCACCACTTAAAAAGGCTGTGAAGGTCCTTGGCTGCATCCAGAGGAGGGCAACCAAGCTGGTGAAGGGGCTGGGAGGCGTGGTGGCTGAGGGGCAGCTGAGGACACGGGGTTTGTCTAGTTTGGAGGGAAGGAGGCTGAGGGGCGACCTCGCTGCTCTCTACAGCTGCCTGAGGAGGTGGAGAGGGACGAGCTGAGCTCTTCTCCCTGGAACCCAGTGCCAGGGAGTGTGGGAGCAGCTCAAAGCTGCGTCTGCCAGGGGAGCTTTGGACTTGGCATGAGGGTGGTCAGACCCTGGGACAGGCTTCCTGGAGAGGTGGCCAATGTCCCATGCCTGTCAGTGTTTAAGAAGCATTTGGACAATGCCTTTAATACTATGCTTGAACTTTTGGTCAGCCCTGAAGTGGTCAGGCACTTGGACTAGGTGATCACTGTAGGTCCCTTCCAACAGATATCTCCCTCTCCCTCTTCTCTGCAGAAGGTTGAAGTCACAAATGAGTTCTGGAAGTTTTACCCTGTGGCTGAAGTGCATTTTGTATCTCATATAAACATGGCTAATGGGTTGGTTTAACAGAGGAACTGTGCAGCTCAGTTTCAGTGGGAAAAGACGATGTGATGGTGATAGCAGCAATGGGCTATTTTTACCATTTGCAAGAGTTGTCATTTGCCTGGCTGTGCTTTGGGCATGGATCCAAATGGTCTAGGTCTGAAAATGACCAGCCTTTCCGCCACACCAGTGTAACTTCCACTCACTGTTCTTGCATTTCCATGGTGGTCTTCTGGCACTGTCCACCCCAGCCTATGGCTCTGGCTACACTTGGCTTTCCTCCAGGCTGTGGCTGCTGAAACCATCCCCCGTCATCCCCTCGGAAAAGGATTTGTGTCCCTGGTCCTCCTTGTTGTGTGGCCTCATGGACATCAGCTCTGGCGCAGAGAGGGGATGGTGACAGGACTGGGCTCTGGGCTGCAGGGACGGTCCCTGCCACAGCCTGAGAGAGGAGGAACAGCCCGGGGTTTGTCCTCGGGAGCTGAGTGGCAGAGGAGGCGTCAGGGACACCCATCAGCTGTGCCCCGTGCATGGCCACCGAGGGCAGGGACAGCCCCCTGGGCCCTTCCTCCCAAGGGTGCTGGGCGGGGGTGGGGCTGCGCATGGGGCAATGTGTCACCCCGTGTTACCCCATGTCACAGCGCCGTCACCCGGCAACGCGCTGTCACAGTGCCCCGGGGGAGTATAAAAGGGGCATCGTCCAGGGTCCCCCTGCCAGAGCTGGCCTGGCACCGGCCTGAAGACACCCGAGAGGGAGCCCTCGAGGGAATCATGGAATTCCCTGGGGGCTGAGGGAGGGAGCCTGGAGCCTGGACGAGGCTGCTGGAGCTTCTCCGCTGCAAGGGCAGCTCCCGGCAGGGCCACGGCCAAAGCCCATCTGACGGGTGGAGATGTTTCAGCCTTCGGGGAACAGACACCAGCCCCTCAGGAGAGGAGAAGAACCACCCACCCCTGGGGGTGCCCGAGGCTGTCGGGCCTTCTCAGCTGGACAGCGGTGGCAACACCACGGGAACGCCTTCTTGAGGAGCGCCGCAGGGCTTGCCGTCCTCATCCCCGTGGAGCCAGGGGCAACAGATGTAAGAAACAAGATGCAGAGGTATTGCCAGGGGTCCTGGAGCTTTGGAGCACCCACTGGTGTCCCATCAGGTGCCAGCAGGAGTCTTGACCCCTAAGTAGCTCGGGCCGGGGGCATTTGGTCACTCTTGGAAGCCCCTGCGATGGCTCCAGGTCAGAGGGAGAGGCTTGGCATCTCCCGGGAGGCGTGCCCGGCCCGCGGGACGAGGAGGCCGGTCCCGCTCACATGCTCAGGGAACAGCCGATCGCCAGCGCTGCCTGGGGTCAGGAAGGAATTTTCCCCCGGGGCACATTGGCACTGGCCCCCGGGGGTTTTTCGCCTTCCTCTGCAGCACTGAGCGCGACCACTTGTCAGGGCTCCTCGGGTCCCTCGGGCCAGGTCACCGCCTGCTGCTCGTGCACCGCGAAGGTGGCCTCTCGTGCCCTGCAGCTGGGGGGAGGAAGGCTTTTTTTCCCCCGCGGTGGGCTACCAAGCGTCCCGCCCCGGGGGTTTTTTGCCTGCCTCTGCAGCACCGCGCAGGGCCCCTGGCCAGGGCTCCTTTGGGCCATTCTGGCTGGGTGCCCGCTGCTCGTGCTCCACGAAGGTGGCCCTCGTGCCCCGCACCCGGGGGGAGGAAGCTTTCGGGGCTGCCGGGGAGGGGGGCCCAGTGTGGTCCCCCCAGGAGTTGCTTCTTGTCCTCTGTCGCACCGAGCACAGCCCCTTGTCAGGGCTCCTCCGAGCCCTTTCGGCCAGGTTCTCGCCTGCTGCGCTTGCACCTCCGAGGCACCCCCGTGCCCTGGCGCTCTGGCTCTCTTGCCCATCACAAGCCTTGGCAGGAGCCAGCTCTGCTCTGCCCTCGGCTCCGTTTCCCCAGGGCTTCTCGCTTGTGCAGAACAGCCTCTGCTTGGCAGGGCTCCAGGCTCGCTGCCCCATCAGGAGCTGCCCCTTGTCAGCTCTCCCTGCCTGCAAGGCAAGCGCAGGGCAGGCACGAGGGCGCTTCCCGTGCATCCCTGGCCAAGAAGCACAGCGGCGGAGCACGTTTCCGAAGACAAAAAGTGTGCTTGTGATTGGTACCTGTCATACTTCGGAAAGTAACCAAAGGTGCCACACGTTTCTTCTTCTTCTTTCATGTGGGGTTGGTCCTGATCCTCATTCTTCACCTTCTCACTCAGAAAATGGGGACTCCTTGGCCTGGGTCCCTGCTGCTACTTTCTGCAGCTCCGTGCCTTTGCCAGACGGCAAGGGATGCTTTTGCAAGCTAAACTGAGGAACGCGTCAGCCTGCTCTGGCTGCACATGCGCATTGTGTCACTGCTTGTGACCATCGGCTCTGAAAGGGATTCAGAACAACAGAATACCCTGTTTCCCCTTGTAACCTTTGCACTATGTGTCCTTGAAAGTGTTTTTGGAGCGGAACCCCCCCGGCTTTTCAGTGAAATAAGTCTCGTTGGTATTTGACTCGTGGTGAGTGTGAGGAATACAACACAACAGAACAGAAGCGTTACGCCACGTTGTGCCTGGAGTTCTGCGTGACGAGCTGTGACGGAGGCCTGAGGGGTCCCTGCAGGAGAGCAGCTCCGCAGGGCAGGGCCCAGGCCCAGCCAGGAGACAGGGGCAGGCACGGGCACACCTACAGCATGGCCCGGGCAGGGACTGAAGGGCCCAGGCTGAGCTATGTCCCCTGCGCCCTTGGCAGGAGATGGGGGCACTGGGGGTCCCAGGAGGGGCCTGTCCCAGCCATTGAGGCCTATGAGCACCCCCAGGACCCTGGCAGAGTAGACCAGCACTGGTCGTGGGCTCTCCTTTGGACAGTGCTGCTTGGCTGCTTTGGAGATGGAGTGTTGGGCCAGATGGACCTTCTTTCTCATGGAGTACTGTTCTTCTGAGCTCTTTTGTTTCAGCATGGTTTTCCATGGGAAAGAGATCAGGTATTTCTGGAAATGAGTTCAAGGAGAAAAAAAAATAAATACGGGAAATGAACAGGCACTGCTCACCTCCCAAGGATTTGCAGCCGTTTAGTTGAGGAGCATGTCTTGCATCAGCCCGAGGGCTTGATCTTTGAGTCTCACTAGTGTCACACATGTAGGGGTTTGCCATTCTGTGGAAACTCAGCTTGACTGGATGAGCACAGAAGACTTTAAAAAACTGCACTTGACACTTGCTTTTCACAAATTTGATCAGATGGTCCAGTTACCTCGGGATGATCCAGAGCTCTCACCCCCATCAGGAGGCACAGGTCTGCTTCCCACAAGGTGACAGCCAGTGTCTGGGCTGGGGCATGGTTACCCAGTCAATGCCTTCTGCTAGTGCAGGGCTGGGGAGAAATGTCATCAGAGATTTCCTCAGCCTGTACTGCTTGGAAAAGGAGGAGATGGGAAGAATAGCATAGAACAGTACAGTTCAGTTGGAAGGGACCTACAATGATCGTCTAGTCCAACTGCCTGACCACTTCAGGGCTGACCAAGTTAAAGTATGGTATTAAGGGCACTATCCACATGCCTCTTAAATACTGACAGGCATGGGGCATTCCTGTATAGCTTCTGTGGAAAATTTGTGACTGGCCTGGATGGGATTATGTCTGCCAAAGTCTATTGCTATTTCATGTGTGGTGAGTACTGGTGCAGTTTGGTGACTGCTGTCAATGCTGCTTTTATAAGACACATAGGAAATGGGTGAAGGTTGGAAATGGGTGATTTTGCACTGCATAGTCATGGGCTCTCCATATGCATTCATGTGGTCTTGACCTTTGGATCATATAATTTGGAATCCAAGTGTACAGTGTGGAAAGATGGGGAGAAGGCAAGGGAAAGTCAAACAGAAGAATTTAGGATCTTGCATTTCTTATGAGTATCCCAGCATGCAGGAGAGGGGATGGGTGCTTGTGCATTGTGAAAAGGTTCCTCCAAAACTAACCAAATAGAAGTTTTGTATCTTCAGGGCAATCCCATCCCCAAATCTCCTTCTGTGTTTGCATGCTCATTAGAAACTCCCTCCAAGCCTCTTAGTAAGTGGAATGCTGTGAAGGGCACTTTCAGCCCTAGCAGAATTTCTCATGTTGTGACTTTTAAGGAGGCTGTAGGCAGGCAAAAGTCATGTAAAGCAAGAAGTGGGCACACCTGAGGTTCCTAACCTTTAGGAGGGGGAAGTGCTGTTCTCCCTTACAGAGCTTCCCTAGAGCCCAATTTCAGAGAAGGAAGGGTGCATCAAGAAGATGAGAGGAAAGAAGAGTTCAGATCTTTGGCTAGGGACGGAGCAGGTTGTCCAGAATGGTGTCTTAAATGTTATACTATGTTTAACAGCTAGAGTGGGAACTCTAGATCTGCAGATGTTCAGGAAAGAAGTGGAAGTCATCAGGTACCCTTCTGAAGGAGCTGAAAACACTGGAAGTGCTAAGGAGAGTCCTTCCTGGGAAGGAAAATCATAATAATCCAAACAATATTGTTTGATCATCTTTGTAAATTTGTTTTATTTGGGGGAATCTATATTAAACCCCTGAGTAAATCTTGTCTAGTGATGAAGCCGGTGTCCTCACGTATGCAAAACTGCTTCACTCTTGTCGCAGTCTTTAAAATCAGGTCTTGGACTACCTTTTCTTCATGCCAGGATGCCTGCAGCAGGTTCAGAGCAACCAAAAAGCATCTGGTACCTTTCCATCAATCTGTGTTAGTCTTTGTAGACAGTAGTAACACAGGGATCTGTCTCGGAGATACATTTTTCATGATCATCAGTTACACACAGGAAAGCGGTGGGTAATCGCAAACTCCAAGTCCTCATGATGTGTAGCATTTGTACTTAAAGTGTGGCCTGTGGGCTATGTTGAATTTCTGGGTGCCTCTGTCTTTCTGCGTTTGCAGGGTGAAATAAAAAACCCCAAGTTTTTGCCCTTTTTAAAAATGAAATGGAGGTGAAAATGAATTTCCAGTCTGAGGACTGCTAATCAGTGACCAAAATGATTCTTAAAATTGCCCTCCATTGAAAATCTCTATGGAAAAACCTGCACGCTTGATGCACAAAAGTTTGGACTTTGTATATACTTAGCAGAGAGGCAAAAAATCCCCTTCACCGTGTTCTGGAGGATGCAGTGAGGGGAGTGATGGAGCTGAGGAGAGCAGGATCCCACCAGCACAGCAGCAGTGTGTCCCCAGGGGAAGAAGGCTGCCATGAAGGCACAGCAGGGTTACAACTGCCTGCAAGGGGGAAGTACAGGCCTGCTTCCCTGACGGGGATGACAGAAATCTTCCCTCATCTCCCAGCCCACATAGAGGTTTTCAGCCCATAAAGGTTCCTGCTGACAGCCCTGAAGGCACCACAGACATACAGACAGAAGTTATAATTCTGTACCCTTCCACCTTGTGATTTCTCTCTCCTTTTTCTTGCTGACTTGTTTGTTCGGATTGGGAAGACTCTTTTTCCCCACAGTTTTGAAAGGTGATCTTATTTCTTAAAGGATCATGAGAGCAAAGGGTCAAATCCTTGCCTTGTTTTTGATTTCCCCTTTGTATGTTGGATGCATGTGCTGGCTCATATTCCGGAGCTGTGATTGGCATCAAAGCTGGCAGTGACAATTGTCTCTCCTGATCTCTAGACTTCATTAAATTAGATAGTTAACATTCAGAAAAAGGCTTTGCTAGTTTCTGCCAAAAAGAATTTCCTTGATTTCCTCTCCAGCCTTTTTTCTTTCCCTGCCTAGCCCTGTTGCAGTTTTCTGAGCTGACACAAAACAGTTACGGCTTTTTTTGAGTTTCCTGCAGATCACCTTCTAGCTTGGAGCAGGGCAGAGGACGGAGGCAGGCAGCACTCCAGATTGCACACCCCAGCCCTGAGGCTTTGCACAGCCAGCTGAGGTAGCCCCTTGCCTTACTCAGGCGTTAGGGTGTACTACTACCCATTTTTTTCAGTTTGACTCTTGCACCTGAAGAAAGAGAGTCTGTTTGCATCCTACACCCCCAGAGATCCTGCAGAAACATATAGCGGGTAGTGCCTGCCATTATAGGCAGTGAAAGGCAAGGTTGTTCTGCTCTGTGCAGCAGAATTTTACTGCTTTTGTGATAAAGCTGGTTTTAAAACCCCATGTTGATATTTTTTCTTTAATATCCCATTAAATTTCCACTGATTTTTAAGACAGCCATAATGCAGCACTGAGCTCCTGGCAGGCGGCAGGTTTCATTTGACGCAGGGACAGGCTGTATTCATTCTACTGACTATTTAGGGCTGGTGGTGATGTGGAGGCTTTCACTCTTGTTGCCACTCCAAAGCAAGTTCATGGAGCTGACCCATAGGAAAATTATTTTAGCACTTTATAATAGTATGTCTGTGTTTGAGAAATCATTGAGAAGTGTACAACTTCATCAGGAAAGCGAGGCATTATGCTACTTTTACTGAAGTATGTGGAAAACCCATTAAAAGAAAACCACCCCTGACCTTGCATTTGAAACTCCTCCAGCCCAGCTGTTGCATGCACAGGAGAATAGAGGCTAGTTATCAGTCCTGGGTCTCAGCTTAGCAGTGCAAATCAGAATAACAAGCAGTGAAAACACTTCTTGAAATACATGCAGGGATCGTGGCTTGCAATATGGTAACTAAAAAGATGCTATTTTTGCTGATATGTTATTTTGGATGAATCTGGATATTGACAAGTGAGTGATGGAAATATTTACACAAGGGGAAACAGGAGATACAGATCTTCTAATCAGAAGATCTCCATATCCTCCAACACCTGCTTCAATTTGCAAAGCTGCAGTTGTTCATGCTTTGCTAATCAGCATTTCTAAAAAGGTGGCCTTTTCCTGTGACAGAATCACGCTACCTTCCCTTTCTTGACCAGTTCCTCCTGAAACCTTCCCACCCGGTAAGGTAAGCGTTGAGATAGTGCTCATCCTCCATCCCCATTGCAAATGCTGTGTGAGCTCTGCCAACCTGACTGCTGGGTTTTGCCAGTTTCTGTTTTTTTCTACTCAATCTGTGCTTGCAGACTTGTAAGCTCACAACAGGGGTATATGTGTCTATTGACTGGGTAACTTAAAAGTGACCTCCAAATTATAGGTGCTCTGTCTGGGTTGCTAAAATGTATGTTGATCTTTACGTGTAGTTGGGTATCTTGGATGTGGTTGTGGTTTTTCTAGTGTTGTGCCAGTAGCCCTAGAATATGTGAGACAAGGATTGTATCTAGTGCAGATGTGCTCAAGGGTCAAAATGTGTGTGAAACAGGTGGCAACTGAGCAGCTGAATTAAGCTTTATGATTATTTTAGTCTAATTTCTTATGGAAATGAAACTTAAACCATTTCACTTCTTTGGGTATATGCGTGTATCTGCCTTCGTCCCCAGGTGCTTTCTGAACCCATTGGGCCAGTCTGATAGCGAAGTGGGATTACCTCCACTTTAATCAATGAATATAATTAATGGACATGGTGGGAAAGAAAGGAGGGACCGTACTGGTGCCTTCCCTTAGAAGAGAGGCTGCAAAGTGAATGCAATTCTTGCTATATGTGGGATAAGGCCTCTTGGGGTGCAGTGCATTTGGAAACCATCCTCTGAGCTCCTGCTACTTGCTCTGCTGTGCCCATCTCCCCATCCAGTGGCCACAAACACTTGTGGTGGTGGCCAGAGACTAGTTCTCATGCAGATTTGTAGATAATATTACTGCTGTCACAGGTTTCACGGACACATCTTCAATATCACTGCATTTATACCACAAGGACAATGTTGTCTAATAAGAGTTTTGAGATCTATATGTTTGGTGTTTTTATCCAAGGACAGGGAAAAGGCACACTGAGACCAACATGACTTCAAAGGGGAATGCTTTGGGTGAGGCTGGGGATGAATTTGGAGACAGCTGCCATTCCAGCAAGGCTGTGGTAACCTTTTTCCTTCAGAAATATTGAACTCTATGCTCAGTCAGGAAAGCAAGGGAGAGTGATGCTGTGGCAGCACAGTTACATATTAATTCCAATTGCTTAATTATCAGTGCTGTGTTACTCAACACAAGGTGCAGTTGCTAATTATAAAGACTTATTCTCATGACTTTGTATTTTGTGGAATGTGAAGTATTTTATATGCCTCCCTCTCAAATGTCATGCTGACCTTTTTTTTCTGTAAAAGAAATTGAAGGTGTCTCTTTACCTAAAAAGAAAAAAAATGTCCCCAGGAGAGTATCCGGGGATCAATTTTTCAGCATGGGATTATACAGTTTGGCTGTATAGGTTTAAGGTTTTTAATTTGCTTACACATAGATAGACTTACTTGAGCTCTATACATCACCAGATCATTGCAAATCTATTTAGTAGAAACTTGGGTCAATATTAAAAGAATTCCATTAACCAGCAATAAGGACCCTGGATTAATATGATTACTATAGGCTTCCAAGCTCACAGGAAGGACCAAGGATTTTCTTCATACTAATCTGAAACAATACCATTGTGGAAATCCCTCCTCTGCTCCCTGTCTTCTGGAAAGTAGGAATGAAAGAGGATAGAAGAGGCTGCACAGACGGATTTATTTATTTCAATAATACTGTCTCTTTAGGTTAGCACCTCTGACAGTAAATAGTGAATGCTTCTGCACCTTCTGGTAGAGAAAGTGTGGATGGGCAGAAAAGGTTTGGGCAATTACTCCAGGGGAAGAAGAGAGAAGAAATCAATAGATTCTGAAGGACACAAAGCAAATATGATTTCTAGAACATAAAGGTGATTTTTTTTTTAAATAACAATTATTATTATTATTTAGCCATGGTAGGTAGGGAGAAGAATAAATGTTTTGTCCCCATTGTTTTGAACAGCAAGTTCCATATTGTGGTCCTACTGAAATAAATTTTGAAGGATAAATTTGCTGAGACTGCAGGCCACAAACATGAAATCCGCAATGCAGAATATAATTCTGAGACCCATACTTTGGTAATAGAAAATCAAGATTGTCCTGGAAAAAGTTACTACTTTGACTGAACAGAGACTAGTGTCTTTAAAGGAAATCCCCACTGGTTTATTTTGCATGATAAGTTTCTTCATGTATAAATGGCAAAAAGACCTTCAGCTAGAATGTTCCTCTTGTTAGATTAAGCCTGGGCATTTGCAAACAAATTGCAAGCAGTGTACATTAACAGTCTAAAACAGAGACTTGGATGCCTAGCTCTCTTAAGCCATCTTGAGCATCCCCACCAATGGGAAAAGCAAAACAAGAATTAGCAAAAACAAATACTGAGAGAAACTACATACAGCATCCCTGGCCATCTGCATTGAAGGTGTCTCTTTACCTAAGAAGAAAAAGTGTCCCCAGGAGAGCATCAGAGGATTAATTTTTCAGCATGGGATATTACAGTTTGGCTGTATAGGACACAGAATTGTGGTGTCTGCCTGTCTGTAGCTTTTAGTAGAAACTTGAAAGTAGGGGCCACACAGAACAAAAAGGTTAATATTTACAAGCTCTAGAATCGGGTGGAAAATTGTGCTTTAGGTCAGCATTTCACAAGCCTTTGCTGTAGCTCCATTGCAATGAGTTAAAAACAGATTTTGGAGATGGGGCCTGGGGAATGATTGGAGGTAGAGACAGCTTTGAAAAATGTAAATTTATGAGATTGGACTGCAGAAATAGTCCCCTGTTGTCCCAAAGGTGCTTAGGGCTTTGCTCAAAACGTATATTTGAGATGCAGCATCTGAAGTTGGGGAAGGATCAGGAGGGGAAACAGGGTAATTTGCACCAGGACCCTCTTTTGACAAGCTGGAGACAGCTTCAGATCCTTCTGTGCCAAGAGACAGAAAGCCACAGCATTCACTGTCCCCCTGTTCCCTTGGGATCTCTGCCTCCCTCTGGATATTTAGACTTAAAATTTTGCAGCTAATCAATTTTCTTTTCAACTTCAAGTAAAGAATTTGTTGTTGCTGTTTGTTTTAAAGGAGAGTTTGTAGAAATCATAAATGCTGCCACCCAGGGCATTGTATTGTATCTTGAAAAGCAGGCTATGAAACTTGAGCTGCTGCCTCCCCAGGCTTGTGTGCAAGACTGCCAGTGGTGGTTTTAATTACCACCAAGATTTTAACTGTTGCCAGTAGAGCCAATGCCATTCCCCATCAAGCTGCAAGTACAGGTAGGTGGCTCAGCAGCAGCTGAATCCTTTCCCCAGCTTGGCTTACTTGCTTGAGGGAACCAAAAAGGCTCCTTTTCCCTAATAAAAGGTTGTGTTTCCAGTAGGGCAATTTACTGGTAATTTTGCACTTTTCCTTTTTCCAGCAAGCTTGCCTAGTACAGGCAAGACTTAGATAGACATCCCCAGGCTAACTTAAGCATTTTTCTCTTCTTGCACTTTAATTTTCAGTCTATATTTTGCTACTTGGTCTGCATTTCTTTAAAGAGAAACCTACTACTTCAGCCTTGTCCCCAACCGCTGCTCGCTCAGACCATCTTGCATTTGACCTTGGGAGATAAAATAACCTCCTTGATGTTAACCCTTCCTTTAACTTTTATTTTTTTTTAAGTAAGTGTATTTTAAAGCATTTCTATCTGCTTTCCTCTCCTTACCTGGTACTTTAACAAAGTAATTTCCATAGAATGAAAACATTTATTAAGCAGGTCTTTATCTTTTTTGTTTTTCAAACCAGCTAAGTTGTCTGTGGTGTTCTAGAGTTGAACAAGCTAGATTTACGTGGATTTAGGGAATAGGTTGCATGAGGACCAAAGTTCTGTTTCAAAGAAAAAGTACATTTCAATAGTAGTTTTAAGAATTATATATGTAACCTGTGAGTAGCAACTCATTCTTTCAATGACCGAATTATGGGATATTACATCCTGGACGATATGATTCTCTTTGGGTTTCATGGCAAGTTATCTGTCAGGCTGTGAGAAAACATATTCTGGAGGTTTTTCACACCCCCCTAGCCCCACTGGTGCTGGGACTCAGGGTCTCCTTGTGCAAAGTGCTAATGCAAAATGCATTGGCACTTGCTGGTGAGAGAGTTGGGCCCGCTGGTACATAGGTCACTCGTCCCTTTTCAGCCTGGGGGACACAGATCAAACTTCTCGTTACAGGAGGAGAGAAGGGCAATTATCTTGTGTCCGTGATGCTGCACAATAACAATATTGTTTGAAGCTATTTCTCTGTTGCCTCCCCCATTTTTCACTTGTCGGCATGGATATCTTGCAGGTCCCAAGTCAGAAACTGATCTCTATAAATAATAACTGGAGAGCTGGTCTCCATGCAGTGCTGTTAAAAACTTAGTATTGAAAATTGATTTCTATCAGTAATGTTAATTATGAAGATTTTAAAAGCATTTGGGCAGCAGGGACTGTCTAACGTAGTCAGGCTCTGGTGTAGGTGTTTGCTCACAGCAACAATTAAGGCTTTTTCCTTACCCTGTAATATGTTACAAACAGCTAAAAGCCTGCTTTAGCTGATCTTTTCATCTGTTGTTCCTAGGCGGTATGCCTTAAGCAGTCTTTCACTGGGAAAGTCTAACTTTTATGTGTTTATTTTTAAATCAAGCTGCTTTCATTCAGATTCCTCAAGATGGGTCTAGATATCTCAGTGGGTAGTTTCGTGTATCCATCCTTATTCTCCCCATCCTGTGTTCACCTCTTGAACCTCAGACTCCCAAAGTCTGCTGGCTTTCTTAGGCTGAGAGAAAAACACCAAACCTGCAAGTGATGGTCTGCAATATGTGTCCTGTCACTTTTAGGAGGTGGGATGTGCTCTCACTTCAGAAGCAGGTCTGCAAGGTCCATGAAAGTGGTGTGTTACCTGGGAAGGACATGTCTGAATTCAGCTAGTATGACTGAACGTTCATATTGGAAACATCAAGAAGGTTATATATATAAAATAATACATTATATATATATATATATGTAATGTATTATATAGTAATAAATCCTGAAGTTGTGGAAAGACATGGCTAAATGTAGACCTAAATAGAGGTGACCTGGACAAATAGCACTGTAGACAAACTGAGAATCTACCACCTCAATCAACCTGCTCTTGACTGCCTGTACTGCAGTAGGAGCATCCTCAAGACTGGAGCGATGGGGCAGGGCAGGTGTAAATGATTAATCATATGGCCTATGCTCTAAATGCAAGAGGATGACATTGTTCTAAAGAGCCTAAATGCTGTTTTAATACAATCTAATTCTTCTGCATCGCTATCCAAGCAGTAACTTAAATAAACCAGAGACCTAAAGGCATTTTTGAAACTTTGCTGCCCATTGGAGATTGTCATTTCACTTTGTAGAAGAAATCAGAGTATTCGGAAACTTTTTGTTTCCAAGTTGTAGCACAGACTGCTTTATCTAACATAACCTTTAATGGAGCTCCCATTGATTCCTTAAGGACACTGTTCCTAACGTCAGCTTTGTCTCATTGCTGGGGAATTTGTCCTGATAAACAGCACAAATGTTACTGTGCTCAATCTCATTCCTTTATTCATAATTATGTCCCTTTGGACCACCTACACCCTTTCCATAGAGCCCAAGAGGGCTGTGGAAGATGAAGACCATTTTGTGAGCACGTTATTCCAGATGTACTCCCTACCCGCACGGGGTGAGAGCAGTGCAATGCAGTTCTTTGGACATTTATCTCCTCCTGTAGCTTTTCAAGCAGCTCTGAAGGAATAATTACCATTTTGACATCACCGATCTGGGAATGCTGATTACTTAAATACTGTCCTTGTTGACTTTACTCCTTTTAGCTGTTTTCTGTCTTAAAAATGTGTTTTGCTTTTTCTTTGTGTATGTGTCTCAGAGACAAGGGATGTTTCTTTAAAATATGTATTTTTTCATTTATTAAAATCTCATTGTGGCAATGGTAAGTGGCATGCCTGGCTTAAAAAAAAAAAAAAAGAAAACAGGGTGACAATGTGTGGATGTGATTCCTTATAGTGTTAGTTATCATGGGTTGGTGTAAAGGCCTTTTCTCACCTGAGAAAACCAAAACTATTGCCCTAAAATAGAATGTATAACCATGCATGTGATCCTTTAATAAAAGGAAATGTTTGGCCTTCAAAGAAATATCTTGCCAGAAAGGCAGAGCGAGCAAAGTAGTGTAGCGTGTTGAAAGCCATGGTTTGAGAGGCAGCTGGAGGGGTACAGCTGCCTGCACAAGGCTTGTACGGGGACACCTCTGCAGTGGGTTGAGCAGTAAAAGATATCCTTGTTGCTATTGGAGCTGGTGATTCTTGCCATACTTGCTTTCATTAGGTTCCCCCACCCCACCCCCCTGAAAATAGATTACCTTTTCACTCAAGTACTGTGCTAACACTTGAATAATAAACAACGCGTCTTTTATGTGACAGGGTACCTGCGGGACTTAGCCATACAGAGAACAAAACGGCTAAGACGTGCTCGAGCTGAACATAAACACTGGAAAGGATAATGTTCTTCATTAAGTGCTTGGTGGCTAAGCAGAGTGGATACTTGCTGCTGTTTGCATGGCTGCCTGCAGAGATGTTTCGGGCCAACAGGTTTTCCCTAAGCAGTTAAGTTAAGCATATAAATCTTGCATGAGTGCAACACATGCTCATGTTCACAAATGCAACAACTGAAAGCCTGTTAACAAAGAGCGTGTAGTTCTAAACATCCTGAGAAATTCGGTCACTTCTAATTGTTCTTCACTACATGTATAATTCTATTTTCTTGCCTTCTGCTTATCTGATGGGGAAAATCTGTTGCATTGCTGATGTCTCAGTGCAGCCTCTTCTGGTCATTTGTCATTGATGACCAGCAGATGTAGCAGAGCTCTTGGTCTTCTGCGGTGCTGGCGTTTACCAGGAACCTCAGGCAGCCCTCCGATACTCTTCCTTTACCAGCAGGCTTCACTAGTGAGCTACCTCCTAGTGGCAGGTAGCGATGCTCCAGTACAAAGGTACTCCACCTCTAACAATACCTTTGCAGATCACGTGGTTCTTTTCTGGTATAATTTTATTCATTGATTCGTTAAGTAGATTTTAGTGTATCCTTTTGGTAGCAGAATTCCTTATGCTAACATCAGTCTTTGGTGATCATCTCTTACTTTATAATTCAGCCAAGATTTGACCAACCAAATGACAGCAGTCAAAGAATTGTTTTTGACTGAAGACAAGGAAATACCAGTTTCTTGTTGTCATTGGGATGCGGAATCTGCTTTTACATCTGCTGGCTGTGCAGGCGACTACATGATGTTAGTGCTTGAAAGGCTTTTGGTTTGAGATTTCAAGGGACTGGCAATGAACTTTTTGATGTCTCCATTTTGGAGTGTGCTGCTAAAATCAACTTCGTGAGATGTGACGTCTCAATATGTGTGTTCTGGACAGTCACCCTTTGAACATTAGGCCTCAAGGGAGATGGTCAGTCTTATTGTCCTGGGTAGTAATCACAGAGCGTGATCATCCATAATGTCATTTTTGGGTAAGTGCCACTTGGTACTTTTTATTTTTCTGTTAATCTTTTCATGTGACTCATCAAATCAATAGCATTCCTTCTGAAACAACTGGAGTTCTTCCCCTGCCCAGTATTCTTCTAGCTCTTCTGCACAAAGTTTAGAACAAACTAAAGAGACCCTGTAAGGGCAAAGCTTGCTCATGAGCCTACTGCTGTAAATCTAGGCTAATTTGATTGAAGCTAGTGTTGTGCCAGACATGCCAGGAGCAGAACTGAGCCTCTGTTTTACTGATTTTTAGAGTCTGGAATGAAAGAGCAATAGACCTTCTCTCTGTGCAAATCAATTCATATGGATAAAGTCTCTTAAAAAAAGATAAACATTTAAGTAGTTGATTGGACTTGTCTTCAGAGTAACAGATACTGCAAGTTTATATTAGATGGATAAACCTTTGAGGCCACAGAAGTACTTGATTAATAAAGTGAGTCAAGTGAAAACTGATTCTATAGGAAAACCAGAGCACTGGCAGCATATAAGCAAATGGCTGCATTTTGTTTGTTTGGTTGGTTTTTTTGCCACAAAGCAGTCTAACAGTTAAGCAGCTAAAATTACCTGGTAGATATCCATTTGCTTGAGAGGAACCAGGGCCACTGCACTTGGGCTGAAGGATCAGCGTCGGGTCCTGTTAGAACAGAGTACATGGGCAGATGTGCAGCTCCAGCTGTGCCAGCACTCCCAGGGTGCTGCTCCTTGGGGACCTTCCTGCGGGAGCATCCGGACCAGCTCTGACCCAGAACAGGTCCAGCCTCTGTCAGGGCTCTCTTGCTGTATGCAGGCTGGTGCTGATTTATTTCATGTGAGTCCAAACCTTGGTGCTGAGGTGGACCGGGAAAGAAAGACCAAGTTCCTTCATTAAAAACTTCTTTCTTTTCAGCCTAGCACTAATCACAGGGAGCTTTTTTCTTCTGCCTTTCCCCAATGCCAGGAATCTGTGCATAACCTCAGGCCTTCCTTTCTTCTCAAAATTTTGTCACTCAGCCAATTTTCCACTCTTACTTTTCTAACCCTAAATTTCCTCCTTCCTTGATTGCTGACTTTTCTGCCTTGCAAGATCTCTTGTTCCATCCTCTGCAGATGGATACAGGCCCCACTCCACCACATCTGGATTGAAGTCCTGCTAGAGGGCACAGCATCTAAGTCCACTGGGAACTGGGACCAGCTTTAGCGACCATGCCCCTCCTCCCGCCAGCATAACTAGGGATCTGTAGCAGGACCAGCCAGGGACCAGATGAACCTGGGATGAGCTTAATGCCACGAACAAAATGCAAGGAACGCAGTGTGAACAGTTCTGATGCCAAGTGCAAGAGGCTTCAGAGGCATGTCTGCTTTGGGGCTTCATCTGGTCAAGGCCAACCTTGGGGCATTGCCCAGCCCTCTGTGGCTTTTGCTGGTTGTCCTCTCAATGGTGCTGTCCTTGTCCATGTGTGTTTGCTATGCCCCAGCTGGCCCTCTCCAAGGCATGTGTATTCATTGCAGTGGTTTAATCACCCTAAATAACTTTCTAGGTAGGAAGTTCAGGTTCCTGAGTTAAAATCTCTTTGGAGGGAGGCTAAGCCCTGGGTAACTGCAAAGTGCTCCTGCTTGCTTGCTGCGTGGGCCAGCAGCATCTCCTGCCTACCAGCCCTTTTGCTGTTTCCCTCAAAGCCATCTGTGCACTGTGAGCCTGCATGATGACTGGGCTGCCCTGAATCCCATGACAACACCTGCACGTCTGTGCTCAGCTCACTCCCTGGGCATTGCCAGACCTCCTGAGGCCCTGATTTCTTCTCTGATGGGGCCATTACCAGCCTGCACGGAAATGCTGTGTCCAGGTGTGGCTTGTACACACTCAGCTGTTTAAACCAGCCCCTGGGAGATCTCACCAGCCCCATATCAGCAGGGCAAGCTGGTGGGAGAATGGTTTCCTACCCCCACCATCAGTTCCATCACCCATCGCATCCTCTATGGAGATAGTTAATACAAAATACTCATCAGATTTTAAAATGAGCTGTTTTAGGGGGAAGGTGAGATTTCATTTTTTTAATACCTACCTTTCCAACATTGAAGTTTTCTAATACAGCCTTGAAAAGGCTCTTGCGCATAGGACCAAGTAGCAAGTATGCCCTTATGCCTCCTTTCCACCAGAATAGGAAGCGAGGAGCTGCAGGGCAGGCGAGGAAAAAAGTCTCTCTTCCTCCTCCTCCCCTCTCTCCCTCCCCACACTTCTCTTGATCTGCTGGTGGCTCCTAAAAGGATTAATTAGAAAGATGTGAGCAAGGGTTGGAACGTCAGAAAACAATCGTCACTTTCATATCTGACCCCTATCACCAGCTGCAGAATTAACAAATTGAATGTCGTCAGCAAACAGGAGTTGCAGATGATATGAAGTTCATTACTAGCAGCACAGGGCTTGTTTTCAAAGCCCAGTTTAAACAACTCCTGCTGATTAAATTCCTTGCAGGGGCTCCTGCCAGACACGTTTAGAAAATACGGACATCTAACAAGTCTCTCTCTCTTTCTCTCCCTGTCTTTCTTTTTTTTTTCCCTCCCCCCTCCCTTTTTTCTTTCCTTTTTTTTTTTTTTTTCTTAACATGTGCCAATTATTTGTCTCCTATCTGCAGGTACTGGCAAGTATCAGTGCTCTGGTCCCACTGTCTACAGCCTTATCCATTTGGCGCCTGCTCCAGCCCTCTCACATTACCAGCAGTGGGGTCTGTTTTCAGCTGTGAAAAGCTGTGAGCATAACTTCATTCTGCCCCTCCTCCCACTGCAGCCTCTCTTCCCCCCTTCCCTTTTTCCCCCCCTCTCACCCTTTGGCTCGCAGGGCTCCCTTCAAGAGCTGGGAAGCAAGGAAAAAACAAAGCATCCTTGGTAACCTGCTAGAGTGGTGCTGGAGATAGACAGCCTCCCTTCCCACTCCGGTGGTTGTGGCTCCCCTGCATGGGAGCATCCAGAGTGGTTAGAGATCCACCAAGGCAGGTTGCACAAGGGACTGTCTGGATGTGCTGGGATGGGGGGGGGTGTGGTGTGTGCGGCAGGAGCTGTAAGCAAGCAGACAGGAGAGCTGTGGGATAAAAGTTGGAGGTATTAGTGTAGCATCTGTGTAGTTCAAGAGCGTGAACATTCCCTGAGCTTTTCTTCCATGTCCTGAAGCACATTTTTAGCCCCGCTGTATTTTGCCATTTCACATTCCTCCTGCTCATGCGGTTGGGATTTTTCTCCACCATTTCTCTAGGAAGTGAGGATGAAATCAACAGAGTGTGATTGCAACCCTTTTTCTTACTAATAGCTGCTCTGACTGCCCCTGGACGTGACAGGGGAACTCGGCTAGAAAAGGTCAGATCTCAGGTTTAGGTTGTTCCTGCAAATTTTATGAAAGCAGGCAGTCCCGGGGAGGGGAAAGACATCACCAGGGGTCTCCATGGGAGAAGATGACCAGCTGTTACTGTAGAGAGGAGCTATGAAGGTCCCAGCCCTGGGAGCACCTTGCCATAGCTCACACTGAAGGAGCTACCCAGGAGCCTGGCTATGCGTCATGCATTTGTAGCAAAACAGGCTATGTTTGCTCTGCGGATGCTCTCTTTTAATCTCGCAGATAAAAACTTTGAGCTGAATTGGGAGAACTTTCAAAGGTTGTGTGGAAAATGACTGCCCTTTGGGGCCACATGGTACTGGGACCCTGCTGCTCAATTAACTTTTCTTTGGAGAACTTGCTCAGGAGAAGAATATTGTGAATTATTCCAGAAAAGCACTATTGAGCTATTCTTTCACAGTGAAATGGTGGTATTAGGGGCAGGAATACTGTATAACCTTCAAAGAATCTTGTAACACAGTTGAGTCCTTTCTGTACCATTATTTTTCCCATGTGGGAAGTATTTTCTTTGCCAGTCAAGGCACTCTGGTCACTGAAAGGATTGCTGATGTTTTTCTACACAGGTGAAACTGTCATAGAGATATGCACACATTGCTAGGTAACATTTTGGATTATGGGGGTCTTTGGTGCAAGAAATAGCTCAACACAGAGTTTTTAATTTTTTTCTTTTGTCCTTTACAGCCAATCTCTCTCCCTCATGCTAGTACTGGCAGTTAATTACAAGATATAAAACTGCCCTACCTTTTTATTTACCCATTTTTTTAAAAAAATGCCTCTCTATGACCATCTCTGAGTGTTGTGTTTGAAAATGGCTGACCCAGAGCAGTATGTCTAACTTGTACATCCCTCATTGCTAGGCCACTTGCATCTCCTACGCTTTGCTCTACTGTTTTTGGGTTGGAAAAAAAAAAAAAGCAGCTTCCAAAATGAATTCATCAGGCATGGCTGCTTTTTTTTTTTTCTTAACTGAATTCACTGAATTTATAACAAGAATTACACTTGGGCAATTTAATTTCCGAAGTTCCTGTTGATTTTTTTTTTTTAATTCTAACTGTAAAAATGTGGGGGTTTATATATATCTGTCAGTGACCTAGTCTCATTTTTGCCTTGAAATGCATTACATACCTGCAAAGTGTTCATCCAAAGTCCACGTTTCAAGTTCAGTGCTGTGCACAGGTTGCATTCCTCACGGACATGTGCTTGCACTGATTACTGCTCAGCAACTGGACACACAAGTGCACAGAGCGTTTCTAGCTGGCAGGATGTTATTTTTGGAAGAATATGCCATAGCATGAGTTTGCTGCACTGCTGGGTAACCAGCACGGGATGTCTGTGGTACATAAGGAGAAACCCGCTACTAATGCGGCATACATGGATGTATATATTGTATATGCATACTGCATATAATTGCAGTATGGGCCTATGGGAGGACTTGCTTTCAAATCTAGCTAAACTTACAGAAGAATCTATTTTCCCAATGCTATCTGTCATTTTTTGGAAGCTCAGAAGATACTGACCCAATATTTTTTTCCAACATTCTTTCAATTCCAGCAAAATGACAGGGTTAGCTTGGTGCAGGGAGCTTGATATTAGAGAAGTCACCTGTGAAGCTGAGTTGGTTGAGGGGTTGCATGCAGTAACTTCCAGCAAGGATTACCTCTCCAGTACACCTATAGTCCCCAGCTCGGTGTGATCTAGAAGATCCACCGTCTCTCTAGTACCAGCTGGTTGTTTTTCATTCTTTCATCCACCATCATTGTTTTGAAAAAGCACTTTTGGCATGGCGACCACAGGCTGTGCCCCCCTGGGTACTGTGCGAGGTGGTTTGCCTGCACAGATCCCTGCTGGCAGGTCTTGGGAGAGGCCCATTTCAGATGGTATTGAAAAGTGGCTCAGACAAATTGCAAGCCACCTCACCCATGTCAGGGACTAGCCTAAATCTTTGGCTTGCTCTTGCTCTCCTAAAGCAGCCTGCATGCTCTTGCTGGTACCGGCACTTCTGTGGGTCAATTGATGTCCAACATGTCAGTGGCTCCTTCAGCTATTAGTAAGAAAGGGAGTTGCAATCACTCGGCAACAGATAAGTTTTGGGCACCTTGAGGTCTCTGTTAAAGCATTTGCTTTGATATAGCTATCCTGTCTGCTCTTGGTCTGTTTGGATCCTGCTGTTGAGCACCTACCTTGGTATCTCTGTTATAACTTTTGCCTGAAGCACAATAGTGCATAGATAGGGGATTTGTAAGCTATTTTGTTTGAATTGCATTAGGTTTCCCCTCTCCAATTTGTCTTGGCCAGGACCTACTGTCCCGAGGGAAACAGGGATCAAATGCTATGAGACTGTTTCTCTTGTTCGTGGTCTGAAGCCCTTATGTGATAGTGATTGGACCCAATTCTTTCTTGCGGTATTTTCTCAGACCCTGGCTAATCATACTTTTCTTGCCCTCTAGTCTTCTCTTGCTTTTTTTTTTTTTTCCGTTTCTCTGACATTTATTGCTTTATCACAAAACCCCACCAATGTTGCCCCAGCCCTGAACCTCTGCTGTTGTCCATTGCCACCTGAGTCCATGGTAGTCATTGCTGGTCTCCCAGCTATCCAGCACACCAAAGAATAACTTCTGCTACTTTTCTGAATGGAGGCTGAGGATTATGTCCCACAGCTATGCTGAGGTCTGTGCTCCGAGGTCTTATGCTGGAGGATAAGTCAACACAAGTGATACGGCTAGTCATGACACCCTTCACCATTGGCGTTGCAGTCCCCCAGTAGAGGTCTAGCTGGGACATCTGGGCCAAGGAATTCACATCTCATTTGCAGCCCATGTTGAAGGACCTCACATTAAAGCATAAGTTAATGAGAACTCTGCTCTTCCCCGTGCCTCTAATCTGTAAAAGTCATAAAGAAAAGTACTTGCAAGGAAGTGCATTAAGCAGTCTTTATGAGCTGTGACACACAGTGCGGTAAAACCCACGGCTGGGCCCCTGGGCCACCTGCAGGACAGCTCTTTATTGGGAGGGACACCACAGAAGTCCCATCTTATGTGGTTATACACAATACTGTAATAGGGTTAGCTCACAGTAAAAGTGTAATTAATGTCATGTGATATAAAGATTTACCATTTTCTCTAAGGACTTCTCCCCCAGGCATCTTTCTTGCATCGTTCAGCAACCTAAATTAAAATGACCCTGCCCATTCCCCGCCTTTTTACCCCTTTCCTGACTGTATGCTTGTTCCCAAAGATGTTTGCTGTGGGCTGCAATTTCACCAGAGAGGCACTAGGAAAACATTGTGCAACAATAGCGGTGCTGCCTTCGTTGACTGTCAGGTGGGAAATGAAAAAAATATGTAACTTGTCTGGAGTTTTTCTTTCTCTCTCTGTAAATCCTCTGTGCATTTTCACACCAGGCTGCCATGTCTCCCACATTCCTCATCACGGTGAGATTATTGCAGCTTGCTCCTGGACATTACAGAGGAAACAAATATCCATGCTTTCTTCATTTACTACACAAACGGGACTTCTATGTGAAGGATGAATGGCAAGATGATTTTCTTGACAAGTCTGCGTGTGCGTCTGCTAAAGGATCCTTGCTGGGGGCTATGCCTAGTTCTTGTAGAAGCCCTGGTACCAGGAGATGTTTTTAATTGGGGAAGAGAGCACCACAGTGCCTAGGTCGCCACCTGCACTTCCATCCCTCTCTTTCCTCTCTCACTTTGAGCACGTGAGTGTACTGCTAGATTATTTGTGCCCCATTAACGAGATCTCTCTCCAAAAGCTCCCTGCAGTCAGCAAGCGACTTCTCAGTGGTTTGCTTTTGGGACCAGCCCTGCTGTGACCTGAGTTTTGACCTAACTTGGCTACCTTAGCTGAAGTAGATAAGGGGCTGCTTTTCCCAGAAGGTTACAGCAGCCACCTTTACTTTGTGTTAAAGGTGGAAATGCTCCTTATGAAGTCCGTCTGCTGAAATCCCAAACCCCTGTGGATCCCAGGCTGAGCCATGCAGGTCTTTTCTTTAGAAGCTTTAACCTAGGCAAAAGCCATCCACACCACCGTGGATGACATAATGAAAAATGGAAACCAGAATGTGCTTCTCTTCACTCTCAGTACCACTATCCTTGAAATCAGGCTTTGCAGTGGGTAGCTCCTCTGTATAGCTGCTTCCTCCCTTTTCCTCACTTTTGCTGCCATTTACCAACCAGGAAAAGTTATTCCAGACCTAAAATATTCCTCACCCTCTTGTTATCCATACTGGCCAGGGTGCAGTGCTATAGAGGACATGTTTTGCTGCAGTGTAACTGGAGAGCAAGGAAAGCTGGTTGTGCCATCAGCCTTGCACAAGACGTTCAAACTGAGATGATGACTGATTAAAAGGTGGTAAGGCTTTTTCGATTTAGCCTGTCTTTCCCACCTCTTCCCTCTCAGTCTTGGACAGTCAGGGTACGCAGGTCTGTCACTTGCGGGGATTTTTGTTCTGACCCTTTGGTTGTGGTCATATGAACAGCAGTTGTCCAGGTGACTTAATGGAGTGTGTGAGCCTCTTGTTATCGCATACTATAAAATTCAGAAGTGGCAGATCACCTGGGCACGTGGCAGGGCCCAGAAATATGACCTGGTGATGCTGTCACTCTATTGCAGGCTATCAAATTAATACACAGTTTGATTTTTCCATCTCATAGTATATTGCCTTGCACTGACCTTGGGAGAGGCAGCTGCAAATGGCCATTTGCATCAAAAGCTTCCCAGTCACTCCCGATTAGAGCGACCACATCTTTTCTCAACTAATGAATTGCTCCCATCTGTGAAATTACAGCTACTCACTTTTGTTTAAATCAAAACTGCAGGGCTCTTATGGCAGGCTGTCTGCTGCCTCCAGGTACCCGGCTCTCACGCCGTGATGCTGAGCCCAAGGCGAGAGCGATTGCTGTGGCTGTTGTTTTGTCACGGGCTGTTTGTCTGGGCTTTGACAAGGAGCATACGCAGAGCAGCCCTGGCCTTGTGTGAACCATCCGGGCAGGAACAGCTTCAGGGACCTGCTGGAGACCTGGGGCTTGCCGGCCCATGATGAGTCAGTGGAGATGGCTTCCGCATAATGCTTCTGCGGGAGTCTGACCTATTGATTGCCAGAAGTCTCAATAAATTTAGATCGCTGGTTTGTGTCTGCACTCCCTAAGCAGGGGTAGGACAATTATTAGCTGCAAAGATCAATAGGGGGAAGTCTTTTAATCGACCATGTAAAATGTGTCCTTCGTCACTGATGGTGTGTTAATTGTGATTTAATTCTTCAGGGGGCATTCACCTGTCCCTCCCAGTTTTCTCTCTGCTCTTGAAGACCTTGTTGAGAAATCCAGGGTAGCTTGAAAATTAAAGAGATGGAGAACTGAGGCCTTATTATTCTTATAATATTATTTCTACCGTATCCTGTCAGCCTCCACCTTGATGAAATGCCCTCCTGCATCTTTCTAAAAATGTCCTCTTTCAGTGGCATTCACCAACAGGAGTATATTTAGCATCCTGGCACACTGATGCATTTCTCAGTCAAGGACTTGGTAGCTGGGGGCCTGGCTGCTCCCTTTCAGCCACCAGAGATGCACAGGTCTCTGAGACACTGCCAGATGCCCAGAGAAATAGCAACCTGGGACACTGGGGTGCCTTGGCTCTTGTAAGGCAATGTATCCTGCAGAGAGGCTTCCAGTCATCCCCACAGTCGATCTGCTTGCTCTTGCTGATGCAGCCTCCTTTGCATCCTTAGCTTTCACCTGTGGCTCCGATTTTGGGCAAGGAAGGAGCAACAAACTTATCCTGCCCATGTGGCTCAGCCTGGGAGAGGTTTAAGGGCAAGCTGCCTTGATCAGAAGCGCAGCCTGAAGGATTAGTGTCTTCACTTTAGCTCATAAGGGCTGTAGTGGTGTCCTCAAAACAAAGAGGTCTGAAAGGAAGAAAGCTAACTTTCTTTTTCATAAGTATGCAAGGTTTGCTTGTATTTCTTGTTGATTTTTTCTTTTTTTTTTTTTGTGAGTGGGTTGATCTCTTTTTAGGTAGGATTTTTTTGGCATGGGAATAAACATCTGTTGTGAGAGAGAGGCCTGGTTCCTCCAGGGAGTGCCTTCCTCAGCCTCTACCTTCTCCTTCCTGTGATGGACCCGGTGCCTGCAGCTGAGCTTTCACCGGGGTGCAGCTGGTGCCAGGGACAGGGTCAGGCTGTGGAGGGGACCTCACAGGCTCCCTTTCCAGAGCAGTGGCTTATCCCAGCAATCCAACAGCTTTTCCAGAGCAAATTTTGTTGGGCCTGAGTGATAGGAACAAAGCCAAATGTAAGAAGAGAAGGATAAGATGTGCACTTTACCCTAAGTTCTACTGTGCTGTAATAGCTGACAGCTAAGTTTTACTATTTTGACCCCTCCAGCAAAGTCTCTATCAGTCTGCTTCTCATGACAAATTCAGGATTATTGCCTGTCCTCACAGTCCTTCTTCCCCCTAGGGAAAATCTTTTAATTCTTTGGTTTCCTTTGGGACTTTCCAGTTCCAGCCTTGGCAAAACAAATCTGTCACTGGATGGAAAATGGAAGCAGCAGCATCCCAGCTAAAAGCTCTGGCATTTTTTCTTATTGTAAATTCTTTAATCTCTTTTAACAGATGACCTTTCTAGGGCTATTGTATTACCTTCCTGCTAGTGTTCTGACAGGTCTTCTATTTAACTAAACCAATAAATATGTATATTTGCAGTATATATTTCAGTTATCCAGAATAACCATAATACTGAGTATTTGTTACTCAGTAACCAGCTTACAATTAATATTGAAAAAAATATTGCAAACTATGTGATTGTGTGCACATATAGAGTTCTTGGATACAACATCCAGGAAAGTTCCTTGTAATTTAGCTGACTAATTAGTAAATGTTCATACACTGATCCCGAATTCCTTCATGCTGCAGAGTATTTTGGAAGATGGGTAGGGGAAGCAAAGCAGCAAAAGGAATCTCTGCCGCTCTAAACATAGTTACATCTTCCCACGACTTCAAGGAGGGCCTGCGGTGAGAACCAAACCCAGCTCTATGCATTACTTCCATGGTTAAGCTGTCTCATTTAGCATCGCACCTCTCCCCTTTCCTTTCCTCAGACTTGTGAAGGCTGTGAAACAGCCAGCTGCCTGTGCAGTGGGCACTGGGAGGAGAGGCTGCGCCAATGTCCTCAGCAGTGCCGTCTCCATGCAAGGGACCAGAAGCTTAGGGTGAAACCTAAGCATCTTCTGGTTTCTGGCACAGGGCAACTCTGCGTGGAGGTATCTTGACATTGTTGTTGTGTCCTCCGATGTGAAAGGAGACCAGCTGGTGCGGTGTTTGGACCTGGCTGCTCACTGCACAGCTATTGCATGCCATCCACCAGAGACAAGTTTCTCTTCTCTATCCCTTTCCCTAAGGGAAGGACCTGGCAGGGAGCAGTTGAGTTTTTTCTAAAGCTTTCTTCCGTGATGGGATTAAGCAGGACCTGCTCCTTTAAAAAGTGTTCCCTTCCCCATCATCCTCCCTCCTTCCAATTACAGCACTAATTTCAGTAATGGAGCATTAATGGAGTAATGGACTGCTGAAGCTGGCCTGAAGGAACTGTAGTGCTCAGCACAAATTGAGTAAATAAACCATATATTAGATTTCTAAACAATACTTTTAGCCTAGTCCCCAGGGAAAGAGAGTTGTCAAGACTTACTTAAGTCAACCCAGCAAAATGTATGCAAAAGATCCACCCATTCCTACCCTGGAAAATGGCATCAGTGGCCTGAAGCATCAGTGAATCTCTCACATAAATCTCTGCTGTCCTGACAGAGAGAGCTTTGTGCTGTTTCCTTCTCCCAATTCCTCTTCTTTGATTTATTTACCAATAAACAGCTTTGTGCCTGTTTCTATTTGTGTCTTGCTAGAGAGCTGTCCCTGTATGCTGATAGAGAGTGACTTGCAATTGTAAGGAAAGAGTTATCACGGAGCCTTACAAAGTGATGGATGAGAGTAGTGCCCTAAACAGTTTTCAGTCTGGGAAAGTCCTGATTATTTTTTTCATCCAAAAGCAGCAGCCCTCTGTCAACATTTTTATTACTTTATTTTAAAAATGGGCTTTGCACTACCTCAGCCAAATAAATAGAAATAAGTAATGAAGTACTGCCTACCCAGATTTACCCCACTGGCATCAGGGTGACTAATTGTAATTTGCTAACCCCTGAATGCACGGGATGCAGTCGAGGTTTTCCTAGGCAGCAAAAGCGGGGCGAGAGCCAAATGCAGAAGATGGGGACTTTGAAGCCAGGCTTAGGCACAGAGTAGCAAAACAACTTTTCCAGGTCACTCTCAAGGTCAGTGGGAGAATCAGGGTAAAATCCAGGACTCAACCCAGCACTGTGTCTACAGCAAACCTTTTGCATCTTGAAGGGGCAATCATGAAAAGCCATAATTCCTACAGGGCAGCAACTTGTGGGTGTTCAACAACCCACAAGATGATTATTTACATTCTATGAGCTTCGTGATCTGACAGCAATCTTTTGAGCCTTTGTGGCAGAAATGTGCAGGGTTTTTTTCTGCTGTTGTATCCTCTCGGCCCTCATGCAGTTAAGAAAGTGAAGAGGGTACTAGCTCTTCTCGTTCATTTTTATTTGGCTGTGCCATTGCTAAGAATAAGCTAAACACCAACAGCTTAAGCTTGAATTGAAAGAAATAAGATTGCTTTAGTCCTGTCATCAGGCTGGAGAAGGGGTCTGAACCATAGCATTTTATCAGGGGGAGTTTTACGCAGACTTCATTAATCTGCTTCGGATGTCTGACACTTAGAACTTGGGTATGTTAAAATCACTCTCTCACTTGACCTCCGGATATAACACGTGAAAGAATCAAAATCCACTGATGTATACCAGACCGAGATGATGTAGTGTCTCTCTGGGTGTAATGCAGTGTCGCTTGCATTCCTGATTTTTATTGAGTGTAATTTTGAATTATATGTATAAGAAAAAGCATGCATGTTGTGCTGATTATAACGATCTAGCAAACTTAGCCATTAAAACCTGAAATCTGCTTTTAGAACTGAGTGGGATAGGTAATCGGGGCATGCTCTGGGTATGTAAAGGAACTGCAACGCATTTTTATCTGTGTGGGAAGATTAACATATTACTCTACGAACAATTTATTAGGCACAAAACCAGGTAGGTCTCCAGGAGTGATGAATTTATCATGAATGTTTGCACCCAGGAGCATAGAATGAAGAGCTTGAAAGAAGCCTGTGCACCATTTGAAATGGCATGCAAGACTCCCATTTTAACAAATGGAATTTATAATGTTTCCATTGAACTCATGAGCTTCCTGTTTTCACAGCGTTAATGCTCTTGGATCTAATCAGGCTGCTGAGCCCCTTCCTTGGTACCATCCTCTTCCAAGAGGAACAGTTCCAGCTTATCCAGCTTGACAAAATACTGTACCTGCAAACTTCAGATCCTCCTTTTATGTGTCCTGCATTTTTCTGCTTCCTTGGTATGTCTTCCTGGAGAATGCTGGTGGTGCACAGCCCTTCATTCCTCCTTGATGCATTTCCTCCTCCTCTTCCCCTGCAATTCCCCCATCCTTTTGCCTTGTAGCTCCAAAGTTTTAGAAGCCTGCTTACCTTCTCTAACCATCCCACTTCCATCACTGAGTCCAGCTACTTCTCTGCTTTTCATCACACCCCACACTTTCTCCCCTAACTTATACTCTCACCTTACCCCTTCATCCAACGCACGTATGTGAAAGTCTTACCCTTGTGAGACCCTGCCCTGGATATCACTAGATTCTGCCTTGGTTTTCTTCATTTCGACTCTGACCTCACCTAAAGCACTATTTACAAACAGTGAATTTTAGTTCTCCCAGATTTCAAGCTGCTTCTTCAAATCTTGCAGGTCTTAAAGCTGCATTGTACATGCATAGGTATAACGCGTACAGCATGTATCTGCTAATGTTCTCAGAAGGAGCAAGGCCCATCTTGATGGGAATTTTCAGCAAGCACCATGTGCTCAGCCTCAGATAATTGCCATGAAAACTTCATCCTGAAGTTTTGCAAAGCAAATGAAAATAAAAATTTTGTGATGCAAAAAATGTCAGGGAGCTTAAATAGCAGACTGTGGCTCGGTGGTTAGTCCTTTGGCAATCGGAAAGCACAGAGCTTTCAGCTTTTCAGCCTCGTGCAAGAGAAGTCAGAGTCTGTGAGGATAACAACCTGATTAAATGAATATCAATTAACTTTTTCAGTGAAAGGGGTTCCGGTAAAACTATCCTACTTACACCTTTGAATTCTGAGCTATTAAATTACCCCTCTGTTTTCTATGTGTTTGTGATGTGGCTACACACACCAACGAGATGACAGAACGATGGCCCTGGAGCCTGGAGATCCCAGCTTTCCCACTTCATTTCCTATGCTCAGGAAGGAAAGGCAGTGGGGTTGTTAAGAAGAGCCAGCTGTAGAGGATGCGTGTTACGCGGTGGTTTGTTTGGTGGGCCTGATCTAGAGCTATCTGACATAAATGGGGTCTGAGAAAAGACTGCCCCTTCCCCGGCAAGCAGCGTTTGCATTCAGAGGGTGATTTGGAATGTCATTCTGTTATTTTTTGGGGTTGCTTTGTGATGTGAGACATTTAGCAATTGCCAGGATAAATACAGTTATATCTTAAGGGTGGCTGGGTTGGTTGGTTGTTTTTTTTTTTACTGGTTTTCTTTCTGAGAATTCCTAGCTACTTTATGAAACTCCTTGGGTGCTGGGGGAAGCCTTTCCTCTCCATGACTCTATTGCTCAATATTCCTACAGACTTGTTAATTCCTTTTAGCTTATCTAAATTCTGTTTCAAATGATCTTCATTTTCCTGTCCAAAGCCATGTTGTCAGGTCATCTACACTGAAATATTTCTGTTGTGAAAGACAAAAACAATTGCATATCCAAGATTTTTTTCTTCCTTCTGCCGAGAGTTTCTCTCCCGTGGAGAATGTGGAAAACTTCTGAATTATTTTTATGCAAGGTGAGTGCTTTTCTTATTGTGCTTTAGCATGTCTGGGAGCGAAGACCAGGAGTAAGTTACCTAACACGCCTGGTATGGTGCAAATGCATTCTTGCATTGAGGGAATGATCTTTCAGACACTTCACGGGACCTGTTTTGCCCGATCTCTTGGGCAGTGTGTATTATTCCTGTGGGGAAAGTTTGGATAGAAGAAAAAGTTCTTGTTGATAGATATGTGTGTGTATTCATCATCACAATTTTCCTGCCCCCAAAAACTGAAAATTTGGCCAGAAATAGATATTACCCTAGGAGAAATCCATTGGAACACAAGAAAGTCCCTACAAAATTTTGCAGGAAAACTTTAACAGCTTTGTAACAAACCTAGCTTTACCAGTGTGACTAGCACAGTCCCTGGGGTCATGTCTGTCTCTGAGCCCTGCTCTGGCCATAGAGTTGCGGTTCTTTTGTTTGTTCTAGCAACATTTTGGGGTGCACAGGATATTTGTTTCTCCAAGACTAGATGGTCCATGTGAAAGGAGAAGGAAGAAAAGTGAGAGCATGGTTCTTAATCCAGGCCAGCATCTTCTCTGCCATTCTGGTCTAGATGGTGGCCTCTGTCAGGGGCCACCTCCCACAGACACACCCAGCGTTACTGCTGCCTGCCAACCTGAGAAAAACCATGGTGCTGGCAAACTCTGCCCACTGCTCCCCCTGTTTCTCTGGTCCCCGCAGACCAGGCTGTTAAGACCAGGAAAAGCCATTGGCTAGGTGACAAGTGCCAAAGAATTTGCTGAATGTGTTGGGGTTGATAGCAGCTGCCCCTCGCCCATTGCATTCCTCTGCAGCAGGGCAGATGCACAGAATACATCAGAGACCTTCATCCCAGCAGGAGATAAGCTCTGAAAGCCTCCATGGAGTGGAGCTGTGTGTGTCCTTTTCCCCATACGGTGTGAAATTGGCTCTTCTGTCCTAGTGGCTATGGGCAGGTGGTAGGATTTTGATTTTTATTCTTTAGTATTGTGGATGCTTTGATCAGCTTCCATTTTGGCATGGTTACCTGGCAGATAGCAGAGACCTGTGGGGTCATAATCCCTGGGTCTGGCTCCACCCCTGAGGTATGGAGCAGAAAACTGGGTTGTGGCATGTGATCCCCCAAAAGGTGCAGCTCTCCCCCGCCCCAGATAGCCGCATGGCGTTGGGCCATGTTAGGTGCAAGCCTGGGAGGGGAAAGGCGATGCTGAAGAATGTGCTGTTACGTATTTCCTCAGGTTTTCCCTCCTTGGCAGAGTGGTGTTAGGACCGCAGGCTTGGCAGGCACAGTGGAAAGCTGTCTTTCCCTGCAGCTCTCCAGTGACCTTCCCTGGCACTTTGCCTGGATCTGGGCACTGGGCACGGTGGTGGGGAGCTGAGCTCTCAAAAAGAAACTTTGGATGTATCTGTGCAGCCCCATGGGGGGCAATGTAAAGGTCCCCAGATGACCTTCACCACACTGGAAAGGGAGAGAAAGATAACGTGTCCTCCTCTTACAAGCACTAATTAGCCAAGCACAGCCTTGCACCCACAGGAATATTGCTTCCAGGACTGGAATGAGGACCCCTGCACTCCGTGGAGTCTCCAAATAGGTGGGACACCCCTGCCTTGTGCTGTGGAGACTCAAACTTTACATGAATTGGGCAGGCTTGAGCCCCAAAGTAAAGGCACAGCAAGAGCTTGCCATTGTAACAACAGTCTGTCGGGACTCACGGTTCTGGAGCGTCACCGAGATTTTGGGCATCGTTTTTACTTTGTGTGAAAATAACCTTAAATATCTGCATGGGGTGAGGTTCTGAAAGACAACAAAGTAGAAAAAATTAGAAATTCTCTCTCTGCTGCTGTTGCGCTTCCTTATGCAAACCCCATTTTAAGCCCAAATCCCAAAGGAAATGTGGTACATGGAGTCTCATGGTGCACACTGTGTGATGTGTGTATGGATAACTCTGCCTCAGAACTAATTTTCAAAATCATTGGACAGCAGGAAATAAACAATTCAGAGACATTTAATCCTTACATTACAGGTTTCATGGCAGTAAATATCTGATTACAGGATAGACAACCTATTCATGCCCCAGCTGAGGGAAACAGTGACCTCAACCCTTCATAGACACCAGAGGGTTCAAATGCGTACACCCCCCAACATTAGGAACTATTTCAGTCAAAAATTTTGGCTTCTTAGACACCAAAAAGCACAACTGCAAGGTGCAAAACTATAGGAAATGAGTTATCTTTGGTACCAGGCTTGAAGAGACTGGCTTCCAGAAACGCCGGCACACGTTGTTTCCTCAGTAATGCCCACACTTTTCCAACCCCTTTTTGGAGTCTGTAATGAATGAGGCTGTGGCCATGCATTGAAAAAGGACAAGAGGGTCCCTCTTCCATTAATTTCCCTTTTCTCATCCCTCCTGGGTGAAATGTAAGCCACTGATTAAGTGTGCTCTTCAGTCACAGCGACTGGCTTGCCTGAAATCCCTTCCAAAAATGATGCCTTTCATTTGATACTGTTATTGAGCTACTGCTGTGATATAGAAAGTATTTTCTATCCTTCTGCTCAGGCAATGAGGAGAAATTAACAGTCAGTAGATGTTTTCTGGGGCTTGGGATGGGAGAAGGAGCCAACAGCCCTAGAGATCTCAGAGGTGATGTTACGGAAGGATAACATACTCTCTCACCTTTCTCACTTTCCCCTTTTCTTCTCCAGTTGCACCATCCAGCCCATGTAGTCTATGTCAGGGCTGGGAGAAATGCCTCACGTCTCCTTCTCCCATCAATACTGGATCTGCCTCTGGCCCTGCTTTTAAAAGTCCTTTGGGGTTTGAGCTTCCATTTTACCCTGTGCGTCTGTCTGTTACACTCTTATTTTACAGGGTGCTGTTGAATTGTTGACACTCCTGTGCACTGGCACAGAAGCAGAGAGACCTCACATCTCTCAGGACAGGAGCATATCCCCACCACACTGCTGATCAGAAGACCCAGGCAGTTTGGGTACTTTAAAATCTCATTTGCCAAGATTTTTCTTTTCTCATGGAGAATCCAGACCAGAATTGATTTTTGAAGGCATTATGCTGTTTTATGAAGTTGCCTTTTGCAGATATCTGTGAACCATGGTGGTGTACATAAACTTTTTTTGATTTATCACCCTTCTGCATCACACAAGTATAAATATGAGTGGGTTTTTTGGTTGTTTTTTTTTTTAGTTGCGTTGGTCACATGTTGAATACAATTTAGGTGTTTGAATCCTTGCAGTCTGGAAAAAAAAGGACAACATTTAACTGGAAAAGTCAGTTAGTTGGAAAGAAGAAGTGGAAAGGCTTGTGTGGAGGGGAGAGGAGGTAACCAAGGCAGAGGGAGCCCTGAAACAAAATAGTGGTCCTCAAACCACAATGTGTTTGCCTTTGATGCTGGCAGTGTTGCATAGGCTCTGCAGGAAGCTCTGCACTGCTGGAGGGCTGCTTTCAGCTGAGACACTGGACCCAGATCCTATTTTTTCTGGCTCTGGTGGCTGTCCAGGAGGAAGTGAGAGATCCTATGACACTTTTTGGAAGAGAAGGACATGATTGCAGAGCTGTGGATAAAGTTTCCTGTCTGGCAATAAAACGTGTTCAGCTCTGTGGATGGTATTAACAGGTGCCAACATCAGGCTCCACAGGCTGTTTGTTAAAGCTGCACACTCCTCAGCTGGGGTAAGTCAGGAGAGCTGCTTAGATGGTGGAGCTGCAGGAATTTTTCCCTCTTCCTTTTCTAAAATAAGTTTCATTGAATGTAGAAAATTAATTATATCATCCAAACCTGCTTTTTAAGAGTCATGATATGAATGTAATTTGGTACAAAATAAAAGGTGATGTGCAAGCCATTGGGCATAGTCTGTCTAGTGACATAAATTTCTAGGAAGATAATGTAAAGCATTTCAAGCTAATAAATCTTCTGCTGCACCAACAGTAAAGTCCTCTAAACTGACAGAAATTAATACCTTGAGAATACAAGTTACCCATGGTTATCCTTGAAAGGGGCGTCATGATAAAGGCGGTCTGTGCCTGTGCAAGTTGATGTGTTGATTATCATTTAAAGCATTTTGATATGTCAAGTGAAGGTCAGTCCATTGTTGTGTTTCTCCTCTATGCAATTAGCTGTAGATGATTTGTATGGAGCACAAAATATAACTAGCATCTCTTGAAATTAATACTGAGGTGGACGGAAAGGAAGAACAAGAGAAACAAGCAGAAACTTATTTAACAGGCGGGTTGCTGAATGATAGCAACGTGGCTTGACTCAAAACATTACTGCTTTTAGCATATGATTTATTGCTAATGCCCCTTCCCATGACTGGCCTTCAGCCTTTGATGTCAGTCAGCTCAGAATTAATTACTTCATGATGCAAAGTGAAAGTGCAGTAGGTTTGGTTTATTCCCCATTCCTCCCTGAAACGGTTGCGTTAACTTGCTTCAGTTGTGTTTGCTCATTCTCCCACCCTGCCCATGAAACACCTTCTCATTTGTGAATTCAAAAAGCATGGGGGTGTGTGGGGGTGGGGTGGGGTCTATGCACACGTAGTAGTATTGCCTTATAACAAAAGGAGCCTTTTAGCCAGGGCAAGTGAGACTGATGCAGGAATGCAGGAGATTGTATCTTGGGGGAAAATCAATATTAAGATGTACAATTGCTCCCATGGTATTGAAAGAATTAGTTGATCTACATGCCAAATGACAGGCCCCTTGATAACAGGGATTATATGTCCTGTCTTTCCAGGCTGTGCTCTGTTGGGGCTGCTCTCTGGGTCCCTCAGGCAGAGATAATCTAATTAGTACAACAAAGACCAGGTCGATTTAAAAAAATAAAAAAGAGGGGGGGGGGGGGAGGAGTGGAATTAGAGCGAGGGGCTGTGAGGAGGTGGATGTCAGCGAGAAACAGGCACTGGAAAAAGTTGCAGAAGAGGAGGGGAAATCTGGGAGTACAAGTTAACTGTCAGTTTGGCTCCACAGACGTTGGAAATGCAGACCGGCTGGACTGTTACCAGAAACCCCCCAAATTAGCAAGTGCTTACAGCCCTCACAAGCACTCCTTCAATCACACCCTGGGAAAGGGGGGAGCGGAGGGAACGCGGTGGTGGTGGGCTGAGCGGAAAGGAGGTGCCTTGGCCCTGGACCTACTCATCCACTGCAGAGTCATGGGCACCTGCTGCAGGAGTGGCTTGTGAAAAAATGATTTACCACAAAAAAAACCCAACAACCCAGGAACCGACACAACAACCTAACACCTTTTCCCTTTACTAAATTATGTGAAAAGAGGGGTTTTTTTTTTCCTTTTCCAGCCAAAGGCTGAGGCTCAGGCCCAGCTGTAGGCAATGAAGCTGTACTGCCTGTGCTGTGTACAAGGTGAATCATTTTCCTGAGGGCAAGGTGAGGTTTTGAGAGGCTTCTCTGGGTGGGTGCCTGGTTCCTCCACCGGCTGTGGTCATACCAAAGCAGATGCCCCTCACTGCCAGCTGTGCACAGATGAGTGGTTCTGAGGCACTGCAAGTTTCAGAGTTGTTTTAAAATTAAGAACTAAGTACATACTGCGTTATGTATAGTTATTTATAGATGTATCAGGGCGCTTTGAGCCCAGTATCTAGCAAGCGTTAGCTGGAACGAGAGCTGGTGTGTCCCTCCTGGGTGCAGCCCATGATACTGGCTGCTGCAGGCGCTGTACGTGCTCTGTCAGAGCATCCTATCAGCGCCCTCAGCACCAAGCTCCCTGATAGCTGTGACTGCTTTCCGAGAGACCCAGATCGATGGATGCGGGGGTGGGCACATCCTCAGTGCGTGTAAACTGACCCGAATTCAGAAGAAATTCTCTCCTAAATGATGATGGTCTAGAAGAGAGTTACTTGGGCCCAGCACTGGGCTTGTACCCGACATTTTTATGTGACTTTCTGGCAACAGATGTTAGTACCTGAATATTTTCAGTCGTCTTTTTGCTTTTAGACAGAGACAGAGGCTGGATCTCTGCATACAGTTCATGGAAGGTGTACACCCAGCCCAAGGCTTTTGCAGCTCATTCCCCACCTTTTCTGAAGGGTGGATCCTGGATTTATCCTGTCCTTTAGGACCATTCAACTTTCATTCAATACCAACACACCTGAGGTGCTTCGGTGGTTGGGTCTAGGATTTTGGTGCAGGTCTCTGCCCAAGGCAAATATTGCAAATGCTCGGCCATGCAAATGGGTCCAGGAGCCTTCAGGCTATATAATCTTAGGGGGTTGGATGGCTGAAAGAAGGCTCGCTCACATCTGGAAGTTGCTTTTTTTTTTTTTTTTTCCTGAGGATCGTGAGCACAAGGAGTTCAGGCACTTTTGCACAGCTCCCCACTGACCCTCGAGTTCATGTCATTAGACCCAATCTTGTTGTCTTGGCAAGCACTCACACAAATAAGAGCACTCTAACAATGGGATCTTTCTTTTCGTAGCTTCCCTCTCCCTCTCTCCTTGTCCCTTGCTGCCTCCCTCTCCTACACTGGAGATAGAAAATTTGGAGACAGCAAGGATGAGATCACTGCTTTGCAAAGAGTGACAAGAAAACTGGCCGCACAGTTCGGGGCTCTGCATAGCCTTTTCCCAGGGAGCAGATCAGATGTTATTTCCCTATCCGCAACTGCACAGAGACATCAGCACTTTGGAGACGGTGCTTGCCAGCCACTAGGGTAAGACTGCAGATAAGGCCCAGCGATGAGGAGCCATCAAAACACAAATGTCTAGCACAGACTTTGCATTCCTGGCTTTGCTGTATTTACTTACTTTAATCACATGAGCTTATAAACTGGTAATTAGCAAGGCATAGAGTTGTTAATTCTGGGGAAAGGAGCAGTCTGAGTTATGTAGGGGATACTGTATGGGTCCACAACGTCCTTTGCTTCAGTTGTGAGTATAGATAGATGAATTTATAAACAGCTTTTAGATGTGCATGATGCTTTAGAAATAAGTGAAAACAAGTTATATTGTGGCACTAGAACTAGGGACTCCAGATTTCCTACAGATTCCTGTACCGGTGCTGCCTCAAAGCCCTAACTTCAGGTTACTCCTCATGTAGGTTTGCTAGGGTTTTCCCCTTCCCAACACAGTGCTTTTGTGTTCACCTGAACCGTCGGGTAAAAGTCCACACCACAACACCTGAGTTCTTGCCAGCTGGCAGTCTGACCTGTCTGCGTGCTCATGGATGGTAGGGCAGACCCAACATGGCTGGGTGTCTCTTGGATTCACGCCATAGCTCATCCTTCAGCAGAGGTGCTGAGTACGTGCCCCCCTCCTCCCTCCAGTCCCAGTTTTCACCAGAACTGCAGGAATTTCCTGCACTGACCGTCTGGACTCAGGCGTGTTTTTTCAAGTGTGTGCTCTTTGTTTTCATGGAAATGGAATAAAAACAAACCAGCAGAAGGAAATTCAATAAAAATTATGTTTGATAGACCCAGAAAAAATTGTTTTTTTTTAAAAAAAGAAAGACTATCATTTAAAAGCCCAGACACAGATATTCCTTACCATCCCACTCCCATTGAAAGTTCAAATTGAAATCACCCAGGACTCAGCTCCTCATCTCTCTGTGGTTCTTTTTGCTTTATTAAAGTCAACAAGAAGTCGTCTGTTAGGCATTTTCTCAAGCATCCTGCCACTGCATAATAACTTCTTCACAGTATACTTTCTCATATGCTGCTTTACATTATGGTTTCTAAGGTTCTGGAAGGCATTGGGAACCACTTTTTTATTTTAGTTTTTGGTCCATTGCACACAATAGCCGTCTAGCTGGAAATTCAATGTACCCTTATTAAATAAGAAGAACTCGTGCCTTGCTGTGGGGTGTTACGGCATTTATATCTGGTGGAGAGCTACCATTTTTTGCACAACAAAGCAAAATGTGGGCTGCTGTGTCTCCTAGTAAGCGTTTGTACCAATTGAGGGTGAACCATTTCATTTTACCCATTTCTCTTTCTGTAAAACCTTGCACTTTGATGTGCGATACTTTTTTCCTGAAGAATTTTGCATCAAGTAACAAACTGTTACAACTGCTCCTTCTCATTTTAACATGTTCCAAGCTCAGTTCATTGGTCCGGCAGACAGCGTAGCTATTAATACAAGCCATAGTAAATTAACATGTTATTTAACAATTACAGTGCATTCCCTGATCATTTGGTGCCTTGGGATATTGTGCATCCTGCCTAATTGCAAGTTTAACAAAAATGTATTGCAGTCATTATGCGGTTATGAGAGTATAAAGAACAAAATGAAGCAAATCAGATAAAGTTAAGTGAGACTTAGCTGTCTGCATGGGAATGTTAGGAACAGTGTCTCTCACCCTTGCAGGCCACAAAGATAGTTTCCTGACTACTAAGTAGTAGTTGGTTTCAAAAAAAATCTATTAGGCAGTGTCTCCAGACTCAGGGGAAATGTCTATCAGCAAAACTGATTAGAGATAAGGGTAAGCAGATGTCAAAACAGAAGACCACCAAAGAACTGAGGTCCTGAAGTGAATGAGGAGAGATCCGGCAGGTAGTAACCGTAGGGTGGATTGCTGTGCCATGACTAGGGACCAATCCTGCCCTCCTTTCAGCTCCAGGGAGAATTTTGCTGGAAAAGAGAGTGGTAAGATTGGACTCTGTATCTTACATGGGAGAAAAAGTCTCTTTTCTGCAATAATTTTTCTTGAACTTGCATGCGTGCATTTTTGTGGTGTTTGTTTTTTTTTTTTTACACAAACTGCTGCTTTAACCTAATGTTTGAGGGTTGTTTTTTTTTTTTTTAATTAAAAGTATTAGGGAGAGCAAAGAACTGTGAGAGGATGTTCTGCAGGATTTCTTGCTTTTCCTATAACCACAGAGGAGCTGAATTCAATCTACCTCTGCAGAAATAGCTTCTCCATAATGCTCTGTTTTGTCACAGGCTTCACCTGAATTAAGTCCCAGTTATGGGGCTACACAAGATTAAAAAAAGGACCAGTAAAGAAGTTTTGATGAAGCTTCCATTGTAAGAGCAGATCCTTGAATTTCAGTATGTTGTAAGAATATACAGACTTTATCAACAGTTTAAGGGGGAATTCAGGAGAACACATCACTTTATGATGTCAAATTGTTTCTAGGGAGTTGACATGAAATTTTTAATAGTATTTCACATTCACCCTGTTTATCCTTCATATCAAGAGCTGTACAAATGCCAGGATCTGCACCTGCCCCTCTTCCCTTGTCGTCCTCTGCCAGCCAGAAACGACCCCCAGCACTACCCTGCCACTCTTTTTTTTCGCAGGGATGCCCACATGCATTGCAAAGGGGCTTCAGGCAACCTTGGCCATCTAGCTGAAAAGCTATTTTAGCATCGTCATGCAAGGCCTGTGTGAGAGTTTTACCACTCAGCTTTGCTCCTCCACCAAAGAGGTGACACACTGACCGCTGGGAGGTGCGGAGGGTAGAGCATGAGTCTCCCACTCTCCCAGCCAGCCTCTGGTTATGCCAGAGCAGCCACCATGAGTCCTGAGGCACTCATACCGTCCTGAGGCACTCACATGAGGGTATTAAGGATAAACAAGGAGAAGATTTTTCGAGTACAGAGCATTTTTGGTGCTGGCTCTGCCTCAAAGCACCACAAGTTGCAGGTCAGGCTCTGAATTTCAGCAGCAGTCTTCCCATTCCTAGAGCGCTCAGGGATGCTCCTCTCAGTGAGGCTCCCAGAAAGACAGCCTCCCAGAAAAAAACTGGCATATAGGGCTGGATCCAGCCTCATTTGTGCTTATTTGAACACACAGAGCTTTTTTTCTGTCACAGAGCTACTTGGTTTCTGCATGGGTTTCTCTGGTTATCCACAGCATATATACCTGGGATCTTTGGCCCCTCCTGTGCAATGGGCAGACAGGCAGGGCCAGGGCTGGATCGGAGCCCATCAGATGCAGGGCTGCCACTGCACACACTCACAGAGATGGGATGAACGCTGCGACCCTCCAGCAAACACAGGATGTCTTGGGAGGTAAGCGGGGAGAAGGATGCATCCAGGGAAAAATGGAGGCAGAGGAGCCCTAGATTAAAAAGATGCTATGTGGTAAGTTTGTTGTGGGGCTGATACTTGCTCAGGAAAAGTCCTGTGAGGGACATCGGTCCCTGTAGCAATTTGCAAATGCCTTGTAGCTGAATCATTAGAGAGGGTGCTCTCCCCAAGAAGGAGGGGTTTTGCATGGTTGGTCTCTGTGCCTAGGTCCCTCCACCCCTTTTATGCCCAGTGCTGAAGCAGGACTTTTACTATCTGATTTGGGAGATGCTGGGAGAACTGGGACCTGTGGTTCGGCGCCCCAGTCCCGCTCCCCTTCTCTGGGCTACTGCCTGCATGGGGTGTGGTAACCTTTTACCCACCTGTACCTGCCGGCTTGTACCTCCCAAAGAGCGCCGGGGAGATGCTGATCAAACAGATCAGGCCACACAGAGCTCTGAGTCCCCACCGCAGAGGTGACCGAATACGCACAGCCTTTTCTCTTTAGCCTCAGCATGAGAGGAGCTGGGAAAGGCCAGACAAATCCCAGGCAGATGCTCTGCGCACTTCAACAGCAGCTTTGAACCTCCCACAGGAGAGTCTGCCTTGTTTTGCTGAAAGAGAGGTGAAATCAAACCAGCAGGTTGGTTATCCTGAAGCACATTTGCCTACTCCACCAGCAACGCGCCAGGTTAAGGCAGGGTGAATGACAACAACTGCCCTTCTCAGGTCAGCCCATACCTAACTTCTGCAGCCAGCTGTGCCTGTGTGGCATGAGTTTGATGCTCTCAGCCATCCTTTCTTTGCAAAAATACAGAGTTTCATCCTAGAACTAAAAGAGAAACTGATGAAAGCCCCAGTAAGTTCGTTTCACCGGATAACATAATACGTCATTCAAAAGGTAAGTTGCAAACAGTGGTCCTAATCTTGTAACACTGGCCATAACCTCTGCTTCTCCTCCCCTAAAATCTCAGCCACTTTGGAAAAAATCTGTCTTCTTGTCTAGTGGTAAGTGATTTTTTTTATTGATATGATATATCCAGCAGTGAAACGAATCTACCTTTTTACAAGATATGGTAATTTTTGCTATGGAATCTTTCTATTACAAGAGGGTTTGATTGATTTGAGAGTGTCCTAGATAACAGTAGGCTGATCAAGAATAAATTCACCTGAATACTGATGTAGAGTACTGTTTCTAAGTGGATTAATGCTGTTCCTAATAAGGATTTGAAATGTTTGGAAAAGTTGCTTCTTGTAAAACAACTACAATGTTATATCATTTTTATATCCCTTGACTTGGCAAATACTTGTGTTTTTCACTTTCCCTTCAGGAGGGAATTGTGCATATGACCTGAAAAACTTTGGTCTTTCTTAATAACTCAAGTTGAAAGCAAACAGTAGCAGCCTGAGCCAAATATTGATCTGATGCTGGAAAGGACTGGCCAGCTGCAGGCTGCTCTAAGTGGAAGCTGTACGTGGTTCAAACCACCCTTTGATCAGGCTGCATCACTTCCTGTCTTATTTGTGAGTTGGAAAACAGAGATCTGCCTTCCGTGGGAACAGCTGAACCCTGCCATTCTGCTCCTCCCTGCGCTTTGTCCTGAACTCCTCCCCACGTACCTGCTCCCTCACCAGCCACCGGATAACAGATGCATTGCTTATTCTGACTTTTTCGTACGAGCAGAGAGAAACATGCATTTCTGAAGAGTGAGTTTCTCTGACACGTACTGCACGGGGTGCTTCACTCATGGATATTACCACCATGCCGAGGGGTGAGGTACCCTTTTTTGTGTGCAATGCCCGCACAGACAGAGCACAGGCTCAGTGAAGAGAGGCTGCCAGACGAGTTGCCACAAAGACACCGTCACAATGACACTCACGGGTGTAACTAGTGAGTAGGCTTTGTTCTGCCTAGTGCTATCACGGGAGTGTCATGCATCTCTCTCCCACCTTTCCCTCTATGCTTTTGCCCAGAATGAGTGACCATGGCTCCTCCATCACCTGTGCAGATACTGTAGTATTTTAAACTTGTCCGTAGAGGCAGGTCTATGTGCAGAGCTGTTGCAGGTCTTCTGGTTCAGCCTAAAACGTGGGATGGCAGTGGCACTTCCCAAGGTCTTCCATACCTCTGGGACAACTGATGATGAACGTCAGTTTTCCCCTGTTGAGGGAGGCAGACTCACCGTGAGCAGCATCAATGCCTGCTCCCCAAGCTGGACTCTCCTTCCCTGCCCGCTTGGCTTTGCCTGGGTGCACCAGGGCCAGGGGACCCAAACCCAGCCACCTCTTGGTGCTGCTGGGCATGCTCATCACCTCCCACGTGTTTTGGAGGAGCAGCCCTTTGTGTGTGTAACTCACAGATCATCGGTGTGTGCAGCCTGCAGCCACGCATGGCTCCGCCTCGGGCTCCTTGCTGCCGGCATGACCACAGGCTGGGACCAGCACTGGTCCAGAACCGCTTTTCTTAATTACATCTATTTTTAGGGGAGACTACAGCTTCCATGGGAGCAAATTGTCAGGATTTGGGAAATGACAGACAGGATCAACTGGAAAAGCATAGATCTTTTTGCTGGCATTTCTACGCCACAATTTTAATGTTCAAGAGGAAGCTTGTCCCCCCTCACTTACACCCAAAGACAATAGATGCAATAAAAGCACAGCTTTGCTCCAAAATGGTCCATTCTGGATTTGCATAGTACTTTATTATTTTTAAGAGAAACTGGCTTACCTCCAAATTCATATGCCAGAGGCTGAATGAGCTAAATTTAAATACCTTAGTATTTCAAATGGATATTTTACATTAACAGCAATCTCATTTATTTTAGTTCAGTGTTTTCACATAGTTTTTCAGAGTTAAGCTAGACCCACTGTGTAAGAATGAGTGTTTCATTAATTTTTATAAGAGTTATAAGAAGCATATGTTTTAAAGCTTCATTTTGTAACATAGCAAAGTATATTTTAGACATATTTATTTACATAATGGCCACATTAAAAGAAATTTTCATATGGAAAAATGTAGCAATACCAAGCAATGGTTACCACAAAGTTTTAAAAAAATATATTAATGATATGGATTTAAAAGAAACAGGAACAATTTAAAAAATGAAATGAGAGGATGTGATTTTTTTTTTTTAAAGTGCTCAAAGTGAGCACATTTCCACTCCTATCACAAAGGCAGTGGAAGCACAGCGTTCTACAGGAAACTTTCATGAGGAATCAATGAAAGAAAGATGTCATGTGGAGGAACTGAAATTTCTCACTTGGAAAACCAGATCTTCATCTTGAAAAGGTGAGAAGCGTTCATTTTGGATTTGCTTTTCTGATCAGTTTTGGCTCAGGTTACGTTTTGTTAAATGTAGTATGCGATGTGTATATAACACATGTAAAACAAATATTTTACTAGAATATAGCAATGAATGAAAAGCACACAAATGTAAATGTTTTGACAATATCAAAACAAGAGTTGACACAAAGTGATCAGACCTCTTATGAGGAGCAAATTTGTGAAATATTTTAGGTTTTGGCAAAAAATGCATTTTTCTGTAAGAAAAAAAGAACTCTCCAGCATTTCATCAGCTCAAAATTACCACAAGTATCACTGAAAATTGTTACAGCTAATAAAAAATCTACAGCAGCACATCATCCTACTAGAATTAAATCAAGAGCTACTGTAGCCTCCATTTGTCTAAGGAAAAGTTTGAAGAAATCTTCAAAATGTAATTTGTTTTTACAGGTTTTCAGAGCTTTGAAACTGTAAGCCTGGCCTTAACAGGGATTTGAATTACCCTCTGAAATAATTTATACAAGATGCACTGAGGAGATTTTATGTCTGTAAAAGATGTATGTTTTTTGACTGAAAAGCTGGTGTTTCCTTAGCCGTGTCTATTCACATTTTGAGGGCAATTCCATAATCTGAGCTTTTCAGCAAGGGTGCAGGTATTTAGATCGGGTATACTTTTTGAGAAAAGCACAAGTGATTAACTTTTTTTCTGAACTCTGGGAGAACATTAAGATCAACAAGAATTTTGCTTTCAAAAAGCCTCTAAGATTGGACTTATAATGTCCAAGACCTACCGGACCTACCAGAGGACCTGAACCCATTAGCCTTGAAAACATTAAGCTGGAGCTGAAACCCAAATAAATTGGTGTGTACATCAGGAAAGCAACAAAATCATCCTTGCCCCATTATTCCAGGGGTTTGTTTCCTCATCAAGTAAGAACACTTTTGGCTTCTCCCTGCAAAAGTTGTGTAATGTCCTGCTCTGTGAAGGCATGCATTCCTGGAAGAGAGGAGGTCCTGAGAATGTCAAAAGCTCTTGAAAACAGGTCCAGCTTCCACTTTGCCAGACACTATGGCAAAGACTGCTCTGAGAGCTAATTTTGGATAATGAGCAATCAGCAGGGGCAGAACATCCTGTAAGTATCTACAGCTGAACCCTCTTAAACAAGATTGGGATCACCCAAATCTTTTCTCATGGGTGTTAATATGGTGATTAAAGTTTACAAGAGGCCAGTGGTTTTATTTTTGTCTTGTCACATGCAGCGACAGCTGGGCAGGAAAGCTGCCTTAATGCATCAATGTTTAAGAGTCATAGGACTGTTTGGTCACCTATGTGCACATGCAAGACATGCTTATGTAGCAATAGCTGCTATATAAATGTAGTCATGGTTCATTGCATGAATGGTGTTGGGCAAAGATGTGGCAGCATACTCAGAAATATTATTTGGCTAAATGTACTTTCACTGGAACGTCTGCCCTCATCTGCCAGAGTGTCTTGAAGTACAAGTCTTCTGTTGTATGTAAAATAGATATGCTCACGGATGTTTGTAATGTGCAAATGTGTGCTCTGTCACTGTGAGATATCCCTCTTCAGAGCTGGCAATGTCTGCTGACAGCATTGTGTACTAGCAGATCCTGTCATCTTTTCGCCACAAAAAACCAACATGAGACCTCCTACTCACATTGTTCTGTGTGATTTTTTTTTTTTTTTGGGGGGGGGGGGTGCGGGATGGACAGGAGGTGCCAACTTTTGGAAGGTGACCTACTCAACAAAATATGCAGGGTTGTTTCTTCCACTTTCTGCTTCTGTTCTTTCTCACCTTTGTATTTAAAAGACTGTCTTGAACAGATAGGATCCTAAGTGAGTCTTATCAAGGTCAGAGCTTGTTGCTCTAGCACAGATTTGAATACAAATCTTTGTAGATATCTGATTCCTAAACATCTTTGGAAGCCATGTTTACCACCACTGGCTTGCCTGTAATTGTAGTCAAATTTCTGCTTCCTTTGTTTCATTTTCAATTTTTAGAAAACTCATCCAATTTTGTTTAATCAAAAGTTAATGTAATTCAATCTACATTTAAAAGGCTTGTGTGAACAGTCCTCTTTAGTTAGATTTGGATTATGATTTTTGGCTATTCAGCAAAAGGCTAAGAACAACTTAAGTTGTCATGATGATGAATTCACATATTTTCTGTTTTATCTCTTGAAAATGTTTGAAACTAAGTTTCAAAATAAGAAGGAATTAGGCTTTTTTTTTGCCTTTTTTTCCCTTCCCCCCCCCTTTCTTTTCCTTTTCAGTTTGAAGAAAAAATCACATTGCAATGGCAGTTTTTATCTCAGACCTGCTAGAATGGTTATTGTAACCAGAAGGGATGCAGGCATGCTGAGCAGTTGTCCCAGCTGCAGGGCTAGGGCATACTTGGGGAAAGTTTTCTTTAATTTGGTGCCTTGATTGTGTTCCACTGTGTATAAAGCACCTAGGTTTTGGGGGAACTGGCACTTACTTACATGTGGAGTAGTTTAGGAGAGGCATTTTTTTGGCGCCTGACTCATTCACTATGTAACTATTTCATACAGAGTGGAAAGCAACTGCAGAAACTACTGAAAGATAATATCTGCATACATCAACCTATAATTTGGTGATTATGATGATTTAAAATTATTTTAAATCATTCAAATGTGTCCATGTAATGGGATAGATACCAAAGGGTGCTTTATGTAAAACCATTTGGTGAACTTGAAGGGGTGAGTTCCTTGCAAACATGGCCTGGCTGCAGGCAGTTGTGAGCTGGCCAGCTTTGATTTGGTTGTTGACCAGTAGAGGTCTACGTGCTGTTTGATATGTCCCTGGGGCACCACATCTGGATTTCAGCTGCTGCTCACTTGGCCTGGCTCTCCCATACTTTTATATCATACCTGCAAGCCTTGTGCCAATGTCCCAGGTGCCCTGGGTTATGTCAGTTGGGTGCCCAGGCAAGGGCAACTGGTTTGAGCCACATCTGCCCACTGAGTCTTTGAAAACAACTATCTTCAAATGCTGATGATCATTAGGGCTTGACAGCCTCCTTCTCTTTCTCACTCTGTGTTTATCTTGAGCAATGCAATGATAAAACATTTGTCTAAATTATTTTTAATAATGTTTGTGTACATGCAGAGTATAAACAACAGAGTGACACTACCTCTTTGAGGCAAGGATTCTGTCTGTGGGCAGAATGGCAAATAAGTAAGAAAAAGGCAAACTGGAAATTATTTGTTATGCTATTTGTCCCAAACTGGTTTACAGTTGTAAATATGTAGATCTTATACATAAACCGCTGAAATTCTTTGTGTAGACATAGATCGATGTGAGGAAGAAGAAAAGCACTCAAGAAACTGAGCTTGGTAAACAGTTTCAGCAGATGTTCTTGAAGAACTGCTGAGACAGGCTTCATGCTCAGATCTGGGCTGCATCACAGGGATGCCAACGTACCCACCTGGGTGTTTGATGTGCTTGGATGTGCTGTTGAGGTGAGAAATAACAGAAACCAAAAGGAGAGAAGGTTATTTGTTTATCACAGGAAAAAGAAGCAAACTTTTATGAGATGTTGGCTCGAATGCTGAACTATCTTGATGATTTGGTAGTAAGACTTCAGGACAGGGACCGAGTTTCTCCTATTTTGTGTCTGCAGTGCCAGCCCTCATCTTAGTTCACAGATCATCTCAGTTATAAAGGCTATGTCCACTTCAAGAACATTGCAGGGTGAGATTTTTATTTGCATTTGTCCTTTTGCTGCTCTACATTGGAGATCAATCAACGATGAAAAGAAGGGTCTGGTTTCCAGGATGGATTTACTTTTGATGAACTTCTGGTGTCAATAAGCAGGATCTTGCCCACCATGTTCAGTGTGGGCAAGGTCAACTCTCCATGTGGCACCTCTCTCTACATTGTCCTCAGTGATGTGTTTTACCCAATAAGGCAAGCTGCTACCTGCACACAGGAGGTGACACTCTCCTTCTGATCTGATCCATCTACAATGGAAAGAGGTTATATACCAGTATGTGCCAGGGGCAACTGGATGGGAAGCAGGTCTGCAGAGAGGGACCATGGGCTCCTGCTGGATAACAAACTGGCCATGAGTCAGTAATGCACCCTTGCAGCAAAGGCTGCCAGCAGCATCCAGGGATGGATTAGGAGTGTGGCCAGAAGGTCGAGGGAGCTGATCCTTTCCCTCTAGTCAGCACTGATGAGGTCACAGCTGGAGTTCTGGGTCCAGTTCTGGGGTCCCCAGTACAAGAGAGGCATGGACATACTAGAGTCTAGCAAAGGGCGACAAGGACAATGAAGGGACTGTAGCACCTCACAGGTGAGGAGAGGCTGAGAGAGCTGGGACTATGCCTACTGGAGAAAAGTAGGATTGAGAGTTCTCATTGACGTGTATAAATGACAGGAGGGAATGAAGGAGACAGAGCCAGGCTCTTTCCACTGGTGCCCAGTGACAGGACCAGAGGCTGTGAGCACACACAGAAACACAGGAGGCTCCCTCTGAACATCAGGAAATACTCCTTTACTACAGGTGTGACCAAGCACTGGCACAGGTTGACCAGAGGTTGTAGAGTCTCCATCCTTGGAGATAGTCAAAACCCAACTGGATGTGATTCTGGGCAACCTGGTCTAGGTGATGCTGTTTGAGCTGCAGGGGCAGGTGTTATCATCTCAAGGGGCCCCTGCCAGCCTCAGTGGTTCTGTGACTCTGTGATGTGGTCATGTTTCATACTCTGTAGCTCTGAAGTGGAATTCTTACATTCTTACAAAAAACTGCTTAGTGTTGTTTGGTAGCTAAAAACTAAACAAAAAGTGTTGCTTTCCTCTTTAGGTACATAGTTATTGTTTTAAAAATATTACTGATATTATTTATTAGAAATGTGATTTTTGAAACTGAAATGAATGGGTTCAATGACTATGCATTTGAAGTTTAAATAGTTGGCTGTATTATGCCTTGCCACAAAATCCTGCTCTTCTGGAGAGGATAATCTTCCAACACCATCCCCAGTGCTCTTCAGATTCTTCCCTACCACCCTTGTCTTTAACTTCAGAGACTGCTTTGCATGCAGCACAGAAAAAGATGTATCTGGTGGGTGCTGCCTCATTACCAGCATGGACGTGCACATCCCATTGAGTGGAGAGTAGGTCTTCCCACAGAAGGTCCATCGACTCCCACAAGTTTAGCCCCAGAGATTAAATGCCAAAGAAGTTGTTCATACCTGAAAGGGCTCGATTATCACCAGTTCTGGATGTATTTGTCTCATATTCATTGTCCAAAAATCTCCAGCAATTCTTGAAAATGAGTTTGTTGCATCTTCTAAATCTGAGGGTGGTTTTATAACATAAAAAGCTTTGCTGTGAAACACTAATCTAGCCTTTTGCTATGGACACACTTGTGATCTACAACTCTGAACCATGAAGAATGGTCATATGGTTTTTGACTCCTTGTATGATAGCCACAATCACTGATCGTTATTAATGGTTGAGCATGGCATACAGTAAAAGCATGAAAAGTGAACCCAGAGGGAAGTCAACCATTAACTTCAGAAGCAAAAAAGCTTTTGAAGTTGGAAATTTGCTAGCTATGGAAGCTTCATCAACTCCTTATTATTTACAGTTTGCTCTCCAAATGCGATGCCGGTAAAAGGACAGAACAGCTGGAAAGAGTGATTTTTCTTGCCAGATCCATGGACCCCTGATTACAAACACATGACTGTATGGCATACAAAAGTGCCAGGGTTAGCGAGTATCCTACACTGAAGGTGTATCACCAGTTGTACAGGTCTGTGAGATGATAACACTTGCAAGTAACTAGCACTACAGCAAAATTCAAAAAGCCAACCTCAGTAGCTTATTTTGCGCAGAAAGGAAATACCACATCACATTCTTCCTTCTATTATTACAAATAAGTTGTTTTAATGTTGCAAAATAAAATGTATGATGCATGTGGATCTGTGTGTATATACACACACTACATGTACATACAGATAAATACATATAAATATGTATATGCACATGGACACACCTGCATATATTTCTATGGTACCAGTACATACAGAAGGCTATAGTCAGACTCTTTAAATAGCATAAATACAGGACAGGACTTGGCCCAAACTGTCCTGCCTGTGTGAAAGAAATACTGTAGAATATATTAAAGCAATAATGGATAAAAAAGAAACTCAATAAGTGAAATCCCAGGAATTGTGGCATCGCTTTTCAGAAAGTGCAGAATTAATACCTGTTAGCTAGCCATCTTTTTTTAATATATAAAGTCAAAGCCCATACAATTCAGACTACATTGTTTTGATATTCACCTTTCAAAATTCAAACAAGTAATAATAATAAAATAATAATTTGCTGTGTGACACGATAAGAAATGCTGTGTTACTGGTTTTTGTTGCTTCAAGGTGAGCAGTGCTGGCTGTCCAGCATCCACACTGCCGTACCAGCAAAAGCCACACAGAAGTGTGTGGTTACAAAGAATGCACTGCAATATTTTTGCAACTGATCTGCTGGACAGAAGGATATATATTTTTCAGTAATTTCATATGTCTTAGTGACTAACAGCTGTTACAGATTTACACACACTCCATTAACTATAAATTTTGTATTTTGAAAGCAGACAAGTTTCTGCTTAATTTTCCCTCTGAATCTTTTACCATTCAGATACATTCTTCTTAAAACTTAATGTCATTATGTCATTTTCACTCTTAGGTTACAGATTGATTTTCTGAACTTCAACTGTACTGAAGTTACAATTGGTATTGCATTTGCCTAGAACTGAACTGGAATCATCCATGCCTAAAGTTATCTCCAAAAAAATACGTATTAACATTCCTAGTTAATAAAGCCGTTGTAATGAATTGGTGCTTAATTCGACAGGAGTTTTAACAATAGCATGAAGTTCCTTTTTAGGTGCTTTTTGGTCAAAGAAAAAAGGCAGCAGTAGAGTTGACTCTTTAGGGTACAAATAAATTAGCAAAATCACTGACAAACAAATAGGAAAGAAAAAAGGCATTAAGAGTCTTTTGAGTGAATCAGATATGGAAAATCCTACTTTTATCTCCCCTCGTCGGTAGTCACTGCCCTCCATCCTTCTAGTCTCCCCCAACATTCAGCAAGTGCCAGATCAATGTTAGCCAAAGGATTTTTCCACTTACATCTATTCTAGCCGACAGAGATGACAACAGCCCGTTATCTCTGTTACCGCAGCTCCGAGGAGCCTTGGTCAGGGATCCTGTGGTGCTTGGGGCGAGACAAAATGTAGAGGCAGCCTCTGGGTCTGCCTCGGAGCAGCTGCAGCCTAAATATGTGTCACGTACCTTACTCTGCAGACAGCTGCAGAGAGCAGGTCACACTCCTGCTCCTGTGCCCAGCCCCCGCCGCCAGCACCGGTGCCCTAGGCAATGGGGTGCAATGGGGTGCGATGGGGTGCAGTGGGGCACCTGCCTGAATGCTGATTTCTCACTCCTAAAACAGCACTGGTGCTGCTGGTGTTACCTTCAAGGTAGTATTTGAGTTAAACTATCATTGTAGCATCAGGGGCAGCTGAGAAGGATCAAGGTGAAGTCACCCATACGGTGCATTACACGAAGCTTGATGTGCGAGTGTGGGTAATCCTAGGTACACATTGTTAACCGGTACCTGTGTTTCCTCATTGGCATCCATGTTGATATTTTAAGGAAAATAAGCTGCCTGCACCCCCAAGCTCTGCTGGTGGTTGTTGTTCTTGTTGGGGGGGGGGTGTTGAGTTCTGGTGGTGCTTTCTGAGTTATTCTCATTTTTTATTTTGTCGTTTATATTGCCGCATCCTCAAAAAATGTATACAACAGACAAAACACCCTCCCCTCCGTATGCACATCCCCGTACTTACTCACGCATCTATTTAATGTAAATAGAGTAGGTAGGGAGATTGCTGTGAGGGAGAATGTTGTGTTTCAAAATCATTGGAGACAGCAAAGTTATGCTCCCTCTCTTTAAGAATAACAAACCAGTGCTTATAACTCTTATCGAGCAGTCTGCGCAGCGTCTGCATCCTTTCACTAATTTCAACAAACTGTCCTGAGGAGTGGGAAGATTAGCTTGGGGTTGTTTATTCCCAGTGGAGTTATGGCCATGTTCTCCTCGAGTGAGAGAGAGGAAAATAAAATCTTGTTTGTATCTCTCTCATCTGCCCTGTGTTCCTGCAGCGGGAGAGAAAAACACCGAGGGATTTGGGATGCAAGCAGATGCGGGGTGCTTCCCTGCAGCACTTCCAAGGGATTTGGGATGCAAGCAGATGCGGGGCGCTTCCCTGTGGCGCTTCCCTGTTAGGGGGCTTTGCTGCCTTTCGGGCTGGCTCCTGTACCCCACCGGGCACAGCTGAGGGTGAGCATGTCCTGCTTCAGAGCAACCCACACCCGCCTCTGCAGCTAAAACTGTTTTCCTCTTGCTAGAAGGGATTAATTGATGAGGACAACTCTGCTGCTCGCACGCGTGTTGCTGGCTTGCTTACAGCAGCCCTAGTCTGAGCTCCGACTCCGTTTCTCACTCATGTAGGGAGGCAAGAGAAACGCTGTGGCAACCCAGTCCTGGATGCAAAATTGCTTCGTGCTCTGCAGCCGGAGAAACTGCAGGATGAGGAATGTTATGGTGACCGAGCAATCACTTCATTAAACATCCCACAAACCCCCTCGGCACCCTGTGTTAAGTACGTGGCAGTTAATGCCTGTAATTAATGCGTGGGCATTAATTGCACGATGGACGTTAACAGAAGAGAACCTCTGTTTTTCTTCTTTTTTTGCTTTTAGGTTCAAAAATTTACTATTTCCTGTGTTCCATAGATACCAATTTAGACCTCAGAGCCTGGATGTTCATTGTGGGGTTTCCAGCAGGGGAGGAAGTAAAGGATATTGTGTGTGAGCGTTAGGAGGGAGTAGTAGACTTCTACTTTTTTTGGTTTGTTTGATATCTGAACTAAGAAACCAGAAGGAAAAACTGTTCAGGGATAGCTTTGACTTAAATAAAACGGAGCTGATTTTCTTTGTGGGTACTCTCTCACTTTCTCTGTCTCTCTCTTTCTGCATGCTTATGCATGCGTGTGTGTATGCACATGCATAAATATACATATTTTGGGTTAAATTGCATGAAAAAGTGTGTTCCATTTTAAAACAAAATAGTATTTTGAATTGAAACCCAACTTTTTTAAAGCCTAAAAATCCTTTTTAAAAATCTGTAATTTAGAAAATTTTACAGATATGTGGATACATTTTTTCTGACCTTATTTGCTAAATCACATGAGATTTTATTGATAATTTTGGTCAGTGTATAATTGCAGTTTCAGGGATCACATGTGTGTGAGAACGTTGCTAAGACCCAGTATGGACAGGATTGATAAGGATGTAGGGAATTCACAGCTGTCTTTTTCATGACAGGTCTATAGACTACATAGTGAAGGATAAATTTGAATTTAGTTTTCAAAACACGGGGGAGATTACACTGCAAAAGGAAATATTGAGGGGGGCAATGCTCGGAAGCAATCTCAAGTTGAAAGCTACTAACAAGAAAATAAGCAAATGGCTTTTTTGTTGCTACAACTGCTTGCACACATTTTTCTCTGTGTGCAGCCTTGGTTTCTAGTCCTGCATTGGGTGCAGTATGCAGTAAACCAAACTTACTGCAAACTCAGCTATAGCCCCACCAACCAAGTTACACCAGATTTTTGCCAGTTTGTGCCTGGTGGTCTCATTTGGTCTCATACTTGACCCCATGGAAACTCTGCTGATGTGCGCACACTTGTATAAGCGAGGGGAGCTTTGGTACTTGCATCTGGAAGTTACAGCAGAAACTTTTGCACTTTTGAATCTTTTCCCTCTCTGGATTTTGCCAGCACAAAGTGGGAGGCTACAGGCCACTGCAGATGGGCTCCACGTCCAAGCCCCTGGCCAGCAGCTCTCACCACAGCCTGGGCAGGAACATGGACCTGAGGCAGGAGCTGCAGAAATTTTGGGGATGTTTTTTTGTTCTTTTTTTTTTTCTTGTATTGCTGAGGGACTTTGTCTCGGCTGTGTTTATCTGCGGTGGAAGAGGAAGCTTGCAGGCAGCATGATGCATGGGCGGCGAGTGCCGGCATGATGTCATGGCAAAAGGGAACAGAGCCTGGCTGTGTCGCACTAGCTGGGGAGGGAGCTGCTGCGGCTCAGGGCGGCCACTTTATCAATTAGGTAACGTCTGAGGGAGATTGGGGGAGAATTTCATTACATTGTGTTGGGCTGTGCCGTTGATGTGTTACCAAACATCTGCGAGGGACTTTGCAGCTTCTCGGGGAGCGCGGGCTCAAGCTGAATCACGCCACCACAACCGAGCAGAAGGAAGGGGCAGGGAAGGGGGAGACTGATAACTTCCCTCCAAAAAAAACTCCAGGAGGACTTTGCCCTTGGTGGACTTCCCATCAAGATCTGCGGGAGACACTGCTTTGTGCATTGTGTAATGGAAGCAGTGGGATGAAGCGTTGTTTACCTGTGCCCAGCTACCCCGGGCTGGCGGTGGATGACTGCTAGTCTTGTTGAGCTGACATCTTTGGGAAGCCCGCTAAGACCCTTTGTAAAGTCTTGGGAACTTTTTCCCGCCACTCTTCTCTTTTGGGAAAGATTAAAAAGCAAAGAGCTGTGCGGGGAACATGGAAACACTGCTGCCAGCCTTCCCTTTGTAAGTGGAAAGTTAGTGGTTTGAAAGCAAACATATTGCAGAGGGCCGGTTCAACACTGTTCTCTCTCCTATGAGCATCTCAGAATCAGAGCCATAAATAAATGAGCTGGTTCTCCCAGTACTCCCATCAGGAAGGTACGTGAGAAGTCCTCCGGTCGCTTTCCAAGATGGCATGCATCTCAGGGACACAGCAGCCACCATGGGCCACCTCACTGGGAGAAAGTGCCAGGTGTCCACTCACTGACGAGCAAGCCCTATAGATGCTTCTAGCAAGGGATGCTTCAAAATCATAGCTGATTTTGCTAATCTAACCTCAGGGGACGCAGCAGAGGAGCAGAGCTCACCCCTGTGGTTCCCGATCCCAGTGAGCGCTGGGACCGCCAGGCTCCCTGCCACATGCATTGAGTCCTGGCTGTGTTAAACAATGCTTCACAAACCCATGTGAAGCCATGTGCCTCCACCCAAGAAGCTAGAAAATTTTATTCCTTACATTTTCTTCCTACCAGGACAAGGAGGACAAGTTTTCCCTCCTCCTGAGCACCAGCAAGCGCCCAGGCGAGGAGGAGCAGCGTGCCTGGGGGGGTCCTGGGCCCACTGAAACTCAGCATAAATCAGGATTAGTGCTGCGGCATCTGGGGAGCTGCACCAGCAGCGAGCCGAGGCGAGAGGGAAATCAGGCCCCACGGAGCAGGCTCCCCAAGTGACATGTTTATTCCTGCCAAGCTCCCATCTTTTATCCCCTAAACAGCAGCCTGGTAAGCCCCTCTAAGTCTCTGGTATGCTAAACTGATACGGGAGCCTGACTCTCACCCTGCTGGAAGGAGACGTGGCGGAAAGGGACTGGTGCTACGTATTTCGGCATCGCTAGCCAAGGCCATCACCTAGGGCAAGCACCCTAAGGTGCCCTGCCATGGGGTCAGCTCTTTTTTTGGCCCCAGTCACAGCCTGCAACCTGCTGATGGGGAGGGGAGGAAGGACGGGAGGACGATGGGAAACTGCTGAGCAGAGAAAATGCAGCCCTCCTTGTCCTCTCTCCTCCCCCGCTCCTTGCCTGGGAGCAATTGATTTAGGAGCTTTTCTTAAGTAAAAATTTCATCATGAAAGAGCTTTCTTCAGAGAGCCGCTGAGAAATTGTCTTGCCCCCTCTCTCTTATTTATGTATATATATATGTATGTTTGTATATAAGAGGATGCAGCTTTCCTGACCCAGGTGGCAGGTACTTGAACTAAGCGGTTTATTTGCTGTCCTTGCCTGAAAACAACGTGCAGCTGTAGGGCTTAAGGTGGCACAAAAAATGACCAAAGCATCATTGACAAATGTCTGAAAATTCCTCGTGATGGATGACAAGGGATAATAACCTTGACCTTTCCTCCAAGACTGGGAGGAGCGTTTTGGAGACAGCAAGTAGGTTTCCTATGGTTTTGCCATTAAAGTTTCTGTAAAAATCAAGTAAATCCACAGCCTAAAGGCTACCCTTAAAATCCATGGTGTTACCGAGATAGGGTTTGGGTAGCATCTGAATCCACACTCATCTTTCTATATTTTACGCACAGGGCTTAAGGGCTGTGTCCTGAGCATTGCTCTGATGAGAAGATGCCTGAGCGGGGGGCCCTTTTTGAGCCCCCGGATGTCCCACCAAGGTACTGAAGGACTCAACGTGCCCTCCCGTGGAATGTTTCATAGGGTCAAGGCCTCAATGCTCTGTGTTGCAATATTGTATTTAAAATATATGTCTAAAAATCCCTTAGAAAAAGTGAATTCTATTTGAAAAGAACATGTCGAACATGGAACTGGGTCCACGTCTACAAAACATGAATACATTCAGGCTTCTTACAGTGATTATGGAGGTCTTGCCACACATAGAAAGCTACCCGCTGGGACATTGGTGGAGACACTCAACATCCAAAATCGTAATAACTAGTTATAGGGACCCCACCCTGAACTAGACCTAGTAGACCTTACTGGAAAAATAGGCATTTTCATCAGAAAAATCCCCATTTAGAATGTGTGAAAAATGGGTGGGTTTCCCTTTGGCCCCTCAGGGAAATTAAGATAATTTAGACTGTGGAGAGTTCTTGTTTTCCTTACCTTCTTGTGGTTTTCCAGCATTAGCCTAGCAAACAAAAGTAAAGAAGAAAAAAAAAAACTTCTTCCCTATTTCATTTTATTCTGTTACTTTTCTTGATTGGAAGAAGCCTAAAGGTATTAATTCTGATTCCTTGAAGAGAAAACACCTTAACTGTTCAAAGAAGATGTTTAAACTGGAAATGTTAGTCTCTTTGTTAAAACATTAAAATACAAATTTGTGTAATTATCTGCTTTTCTAGATAAAAAGAAAATAACCAGAGCAAAAACCTGCAGAAAGCCCAGCGTGCCATAAATACTGTGGAATTAACATCTTCGAAAATACCAGTAATTTCAGAGCTTTTGGAAGATGAACTGTTTAACTGAACAAAGAACATTTCCTGAAAGAATTCATTGTCACTTAAGCCAGATGTGTCAGGAAAGCATGCCATTGAGAATGGCTCACCTCCAAGGTCTGCGTACAAACCGCAGAAACCAAACGCACTGCTTTGTCAGTAACTGCTAGTCGAAGACAGAATGGCAGTACCTAGTTTATCCAAATCATTCTGCCTTTGTAGATGACCATGTAAATGCATTCTGCTTTTTGTGAGAGTTCTAAGGAAGATGAGGATTAAATTCACAGGTAATGTCCACCAATAATACCTAACCTGCAGCTCCCCTAGGAATGAACTCTTAATGGCTCTTTACAAATGCCTTGATATTGATACCAAAAAGGTAGCTGGGACTAAAGCAGAGCACCCCCAAATAACAAGGAGGGATTTCCCAAAGCTCGGAGCCCTCCTTTCCCTTGCGTAGCACAGAAATAGCAGCGGTGGCTGCAGCCACCCCCCCACATAGCTTTTTGCCTGCTGGGGTGAGCACACACAGGTTTTGAGTGCACTTAGTGACTACTTATTTAGTAAGTATTTATTTAAAATGATCTGCTTTTGTAAACTTTCCTGGCAGTAAATTCATTATTTGAACTAATTGAGGAGATTAAACATAAAAGGACTGTGATACAGCAATTCACTAATGAAGACTCATGTTAGGGGGAGAGTCTGATCTTCTTTCACGATGAAGTATCAACTCTGCAGGATATCAGCTCCTGCAAAACAAACCAAAAGGGACTGCGGAGCAGCTCACCCAGCCAGATGTTGGCTGGGGCCCCAGGGACCAGCAGGACCAGCGAGAGATGTGTTGGAGGGCAGTAGTAGCATTTGGAAATGCCAGTTCATGAGGTATCTCAGAAGAGATGGATGGTGGTCTGAAAGACCACCTGAAAACCATCCAGGAGTAGATGCCTATGACCCTGGCATGGCTGCATGAGCAGGGGAAGCAAGCAGAGGGGAGAACTGTAATGATTTTTGCCTCAGAGAATTGCCCTTTGTCCGTTGAATTCACAATCAGTATTGACATCTGGATTCAAATACTAGGTTCAAAACTTGGAATGAATGAAAGTGATGAAGATTTCTAAAGCTGTAGAAAGAAAAAAAAAATCATAAAGCGGGGAAATTGGGGGTTTTGTACATTTTTCCAAGTGACGGACCAAATGTCTCTTTGCTTCACAATAAATTTGGTTCCGTTTGACTCTTCCCTCTCCAAAGAGCCCTGTTAGTAAAACACAATCAGTGTGACTTTCCCTCTCTCTGCCCTCCTGGAGCCTGCATTTCCTGGTGAAGTGTTCCACTTGCAGGATTCTCATGTTCCACAGCAAACTATTATATTTGTGCTTTTCTTGAACACCACAGGAGCCATGTGGAATTCAGAAATGCTGCGCGCCGTAACACAGCTGAACCACACAAGAGTTTCCAGAGTCTGGATCACAATTAGCTGTGCTCTTGGTTTAAGAATCATTAATACAGACACCTCAGACTAAACATTTCTTCATCTTATTGCACAACAATTAATGTTGCACACACATAAAGAAAGAAAGAGATACAAGAGTAGCTGACAAACAGTCCCACTACAAGGGAAGAGCTTGCCCAAGCCCAGAAAGCTTCCCAGCAGTGCTTTCTTGACACAATTGCTCCTTCTCTCAACCTGGTGCTACTCATTAGGAAGAGCGTAGAGATTCCCCAGTGACGGGGGACGAGAACTGTGAGTCAGGAGATACCCAAATGCCACACCACACCCCTGGTGCAGCTGACCCAGGAGAGAGAGCATCTGCTCCAGGTGTCTGATTGCATCAACCACCACCACCTGTAGGGAAACTCCCACCCACAGAGGAGGGGAGGGTCCTCCCCCCTGCTCAGAGCTGGCCAGGAAGAAAGCGGGGCTATAATAAGCTGGTGGTGAGCAGCCTTCATCTTGGGCTTTGCTGGGGAAAGCTTTCAGGGCTGTCACTTGCTGTGCACAGGGACTTGGTGTGGTGGGCTCATTTGTGGTGCTCAGGTATGAGCACAATGAGTAACAGCAGCACATTACCTTCCCTCCTGGATGGCAAACTGTAAGGTGCCTGCAGAAGTCTGAAACTGCAGCTGGCCCCTTGCAATTTGTGTGAAGCCTGCTGACAGCAGGTAGGATGGCTGTGAAGTTTTTTTCCAGGGTGGCTTTTTTTTTTTTAACCCTTAAAAAAGCTAAACTTTGAGAAAAGGATTTTTTTTTAAAGTCTCCTGAATTTTCTTCCTTTTCTCAGAATTTCCAGAAGTCTTTTGCCTTCCTGGTCATATCTACCCCGTGCCTTGAAACGCCTTTGCCAGTTGGCTTGTGTGTGTGCGTGCACATGTGCCGGCTGCAAATTTTTGTGTGTGCATATTTATATCTTGGTGGCTGTGTTGCCAAGGAGCTCTGAAAGAAAGCAGAGCTGAGATAACTTCTAATCCACCTTTCTGTGATAATGTGGCGCAAGTGAAAAAAGCCAGGGGTCTTTCTCCGCTCTAGTTATGCTCTAGGTTTGGTAGACTGGGGCCTTTAACAGGCATTTGGAACTTTGCTCTTTCTGTCTCGGAGCTGGTGCTTGGCAGGGGAGAAAGCAAATACCTGGGTGATTGGGAACCGTAGGCCTTTGCTTGAGGAAGACTTAGAAACTGAACAAATGCTTCTGGTTGGGTCTGGGCAGACGGCCACTGTCTGGAGTCATCTGTGCCTGCTATCGAAGCGCTCCGTTTAGTTTTCCTCCTCCATCCTTGTGGAAAAGGGCTTGTGGAGTCAGAGGGGTGTGAACCCCGCCTGAGCTGCTGTTTCCTGGTTAAGAAAAGAGACAGACATGGAATGGTCCTCCCATCCTTCAGTAGTTCCTGAGATGCGAGAGTCCCTTTCCTTGGTTTCTGTTCCCCTGGAAGGTCTTTGGACATCCGCAGAGGCAGCAGGAATCCAAAACAGCCAACGACCTCACGGTCCTTCCTTTCAGCATAGATTTTTGTTACTTTTAGTCAAAGCAGAGCCTAGACTTTCCCTAGCTGGGAGAGTGTCCAGGCTGTTGGACTGTCCTGTAATTCTGTGATGACCTTTCCTGCCTCTCAGAAACTTTCCTCTCGAGCAGAGATAGACATGCTCAAACTGCAGTGCCTGATGCTTTTCCCATACCCTCCTAAGACAGGTTTGGTTTTGCAGCAGGCATTTTCTGACAAAAGTGTTCCTCATAGCAGAATTCCTGACTTGGCTTCTTCTGCATTTGTTACTTGTGCATAATATAATATACTTGCTGGTAGGGAGGACTCGGAGAGCTATTTTTGCTGATATAGCCCCTGTGTAGCAAATAGAAAGAGACAGTTTGACAGAGAATCTTTGGAGGATAATTAATTTTTCATTTTGACAAGGATTTCAATTAAGTGTGTTACTCTTCTTCATCTTCTGGATATTATGAATAATGGGCCAAATGTTCCCATGGTGTAACTGCATTAATGATCTCAAACAAGATGTAAACATTTGCAGCATCTTTAGAATTTTTGTCATCCATAGGCTTTTTAGGATGATCAGTGCTTTTGCCTTTTCCATCTATTATCTGGTGGAATTGGCTTGGCTTTTTGGAATCTTATTAGACTCCAAAGCTAGATCTAGAATACAGAATGGCCACTTGGCATCTAACTTGTAGCATTGCTGATAGTCTTCTGTAATTTTTTAATGGTTTTGAATGAGTGGATGCCAATACAAAGGCAAGACATCCATTATTGGTCAGTTTATGTTCACAAAGATACAAAGAAATGAACAGGCACAGGTGATAGTTTCATTGCACAAGCTATCGTGAGGCTTAGGTAAAAAGACCTCAGCAAGCCACAACAGGGATTCCTTGCTTTGCTGTTATATAGTACTAGTCTCAGTATAAAGTATATTGCTTTCTTGAAAGCATTATGACTTTTTCAGGTTGAGAGAGCATGGGTTATTGATCATAAACGTGAGCGACTAATTCTGCCACTTTCTAATGTTAGGGTATTTAGATTTGCAGCCTTTCCTTTCCATCAATGTGCTATTTGGGCTGTAATTTCCTACTTTTATAGTATTTAAAGTATATTGTGGATAGTTAAATGTGATCATGTACCATTGCACTGATTTCCCTGCTTGCTTCGCACAACAGGAGGGGGATCTGTAAGTCTGTGCAATGGTTCTTGTACCTAGCTGAGCTGATGATGTAACTTGTAAGAGGTCAGAGCTCTACTGTTGCTATTAGACTGCTAAGGGCACTAAGATGTTCACAGGCATCCTCTGATGGGAGGAAAGGCAATACTGTGGGGTGCTGACTCCAGGCTCTAGTAGGCCAGCGCGGCTTCTCTTTATCCCTTCTGTTCCAAAATTGTTCCTCCCAGCTGCTGCCGCCCTCCCTGCCTGTGTGTCCACATCTGCTCCTGTCTTTCTTGTATTTCCTTTCCTGTGTGCTGTCCTCATTCATCTGAACTTCATCTCCCCCTCTCCTTCCTCCTCTCTCCTTATTCACCCCTCTGCACCTTTGTTGGGCTGCTCTCATTCTTCTCTGCCAGAGCATTAGCCAGGGAAGCGGAGGGCACAGCACAGGCAGCTTCCCTGCTGTCAGCTCTCCTGTCTGGCTCCACAGAGGCCCCAGATAGACAGCAGAAAAGACTGCAGGAAGAATGATTGCAAGAAACATTTCGCTTGGCCCTTTAGCCCTGGGATGTTCAGTGGAGACAGCCTAATCCGGTTGAATGCAAGAACTGAGGGAGGTTAGAGCAAGGGACTAGCAGGGATCTTTGCAGACAAGCTAATGTGTTCCAGCTGAGCATTTGTGAACACTAATTTATTTTTGCAGAGGCTTCCAGTATGGACAGAGGTAGGAAGCACATCCTTGACAAGACAGCAAGCTACTTTCCAAATGCTAAGCCTCCACAGTCAAGCACAGGAGACCTCAGAGCTCTGCACGTGGCTGAGAGATACCCTCTCACCAGCTCTCCATCACCAAATTACAAAGTCAAGGGAAGCCTTACCTGAGGTGAGTGCCCAGAAACACTTCACAATTGTAAGTGAATCAAAAGCGCTAGCAAAGTGAGCCTCCTGCTAGAAAGGCAGCCTATGCACACCTTCTGATATCGCCTGCAGGAGAACAGGAGGAGAAATATTACCATTTTTGTTTTAATTCTCTGCCTCTTCATGGTTTCAGCAACAGTCCCTTCTCAATCATGCACACTCCTTGGTTTTCTGCTTGGCCAGTCCCCCCAGTTTCAGGCCTCCAGACACTAAGGCAACAATGCAACTGCTTTGTGCCCCTTCACAAGACTATGGTGCTGCTCTCCTGCAGGATATTGGGCTCCTTCCCTTTCTCCTGGGGGCCATATGCAGCTCTTGGGACATGGACAGCACCTGCTTGGCCATCTCTGAGCCTGTGTCTATCTTCCTGCTCTCAGGTGAAGCAACTGTGGTGGTGTCTTGAGTCCTACCCCGCTGCTCCTTCAGGGTGTCTTCAAGTCCCTCTGCTCAAGTCTGATACCCAAAATTATCTGTTCATGCTGCTCTGCCAGTTGACACGCTCACAGAGTAAAAGAATGACTTTGTGGTGGATGTTACAGGGTAGTGAGAAAAGGTAACTTTGTGTGCCACCTGAGCTGAGTCTTTTGCTAACCAACGTATTGCCTTGGAAGCTCTCTGAGGGGCTGGCAGACTCTTACCTTTCCAGTTGAGAGTTTCAGAAGTTCCGTATCTGAAAAATGTGGCCTTCTCAGGGGTTTCCATGGATAGCTGAAGTCTTCAGGGTCTTTGTAGAGTTGTGAATCACCTTGATGTCACTTAAATATCCAAGTCAAGGAAGCAGTGACACTGCAGGGTCAGATCTGGAATGAGTGTTCTCCCCATGGCATCTCTTTCTCCAGATCTGCTTACTTTGCTTGTGGTATATAGGATGGATTCTAGTCCACACAAACTTTCTGAATGGAAATCCTGAGTGTATGAATATCCCTTGTGTCATGGAGCCTTTTGTACTGGTGTCTGAGCCTGCTCTGTGCCTGTTTATCAGAGAAGGCTTTTTATTTAAATAATTGTCCCCAGGATCTGTCTTAAATGAGTAGAAATAAACATGTACAGAGTTTGTAGGGGAACCCATAGTTGCATTGTGTCATGCTGGGTGTTGTGAGAGGAAGAGCAGAGCCTGCAGAATGCCGTGACTGCACTGTCTTCCTCCAGGCTTGTGTTCCAATGATACAAAAGTATGTCATTAAAAATTAACTGAGTAGGCAGCTAGGAAAAGTGAGGTGTTTAAACACTAAGGAAACCATAGTAAGAAAGTGGTGTTAGACTTTGTCCTAACTATTACAAAGTGAATGAAAACTGTGTGCTTGAGGGGAGTGCTTTAATGTGAAGAGGAGGTGATGCTTAAGTCCACTTGGTAAGACAAAACCCTCAGATGTGCAAGAATGAAAAATTAAAGTGTGTGTGTGCCTTGCAGCTGAGTAGTTGTAATGGAATATCATGAAGTAGAAAACAGAGAAAGTTTTACATACTATAGAACAGGATGGGAGAATAGTACCATATTTATTAGACACTGGATCTATTTAGAAAAGAAGAAAAGCTCTCCTTGGAATTTGTTTGACATCTGCCTGGTAGTTGGATCCATTCCTGCTTTAACAGCCCACACAGAGCGACACTCTGCAAACACAACATTGTCACCTGAACAATTCACTCAACAGCTCGCTGCACTGTCAATCAGAGCAGACTCATTTCTCTTCTAAAAAAAAAAAAATTTTTTATACTCCCTCATTTTTTTCCTTTTGTCTCCAAGCCTTTGTTGATGTTGACAGCTCATCCTTTGGCCATCATTCATCCTGGCTACTGCAAACTTTGGAGAAAATAAAAACCCTGCTCCCCTAATCAGATTAGAGGGCCTGCAAATTGAATTCAGCCCCTCTCAGTGTCCCCTCAGCTGGCTGTCATTAGGAGCAAAGGCTGGCCCTTGGCAGAGGTCCAAACACCAGCTAACTGAATTTGAGATGCTGGAGTCTTGACAGGCCAACGAAGGTAATTGAAGAGCTGTGGGGATCTTGTAAAATTTCAGGCAGTGGGGGTTACACTGAGGGGGGATGTTTGGGACCCATCTGTAAAAAGGGGCAGGGAACTGAAAAGCAGCTCTCGGCATTATGAAGACTGGCACAGATAAATAGAGGAAAAATATTGAAATACAAAAATGAGGTTTTCAGCACACCGATTTCTTTGCCCTCTTCTCCACCTCTGTCTTGACTGAATGCCCAACTCCAAATATCATGGATTGGTTGTAGCTCAGAAGTGTCCAGAGGCCTCGGGTGTCGTGTAAACATGCTCAATTAATTAATGTTGTATTTGAATAATGTCAGTTCTTAAAACATTAAGAACCGAAAAGCAAGCCTGCAAACTCATGTTTGGATTTATTTGCTGGAGTATCTTATCCTGGAGTCCTGTTAACTCTTCCCTCCATATAACTTAGCCTTTCTGTTCAATTTGTCTTGCTTCAGCTGGGACCAGTTATATTCCAGCAAAACACTATGCTGTGTTGGTCACTGATGTCTCTCCTACCATCCCAATTTACTGAATATACCAAGGAGAAGGGAAACTTTTTAGCCAGTGTTCCAGCACTTGTAAATACTTAGCTTGGCAAAAATATTTGGGGGTTTATCCACATGCAAAGAGGTTCTGATGGGGACAACCTTAATGTTCTGGTCTGTCAATACCTGTGGATTTGCAGTGCTTTTAGCAAATTGTCCTACCAGAGGATAGACACCATAGGTCCTATAGATATGCTGTTGAAATATACTCTGAAATTATGAGTTAACACTCAGAAATAATGCTGCTGCAGTGGTTGCAGCAGACCTGCCTTTAAAAAGGCGCTTCCGGGACACCTGATTCAAGTCCTGAGAAAGCAAGACTGACTTCAGAAGAGCAAAGCTGGACCGAACTGGGCTCCTAAGATTTTATTCATCTGGGTGCAGCATGTAGTGCACGGAAGAGAAGAATCCCATTGTAAAAATGGCAGGTCTGTTAGAAAAGATCTAAATTCCTGCTGAAATGTATAGGTGGACCTGCATCTGGGCACAACAAAGTAGTGTGAAGTGTGACAACAGATGTCTTCCCTTTCTGTGCAGCTTCCTTCCCCCTCCTCAGAGGAGCAGGCTGATCTGATTGCAATGTACCTTTGATCCGTTTGGTATCACTTCAGCTATTGATACGTTGATTGCATCCTTGGTTAAAAGTCACAATGTTCATAGCTTTTAAAATTCCCTCGCTTTCCCTCCACACCATCCCCCAAGAGAAAGATGTTTTGCAAAAGAAAACTCTGATTCTAGGACTCCAGGGCTGACACGTTTTCAGGACACTTCATCTGTTTCTCAGCCCAAGCCCAGCTCTATGCCAGCTACACGATTTCAGCTGAGCTACTGGTGCATATTTGGTCTCTCACCATTTAGCATTGTTATCAGCTGCTTCAGCCTCCCATCCATCATTCGAAATACAGTTTAGGAAACCAGAATAACACAACATACATTATAGGCAGTCTTCAGCTTCTGTAGACTTGTATAGCCCTGGGGAAGGCAAAGGAACTGTGCTGATTTAAATAAAATAAAATTCTAGGATCTCGTTCTGTTCATGTGGCAGCAGTATTATAAGTAGGACCAGAAGTGTAACCTATTGCTGAAATTGTTGACCAAGGTCCAAGTCTTTTGCCCATAACTCTGCTAGGTTATATCTGCTTTCGGTACTAAATGTTTGCTTTGGACTGGCTTAATACGATAATGAGGGATCTAAGACATTTAGCTCTTCTGATCATCTGTGTGGAAGACTGCATGATGCCACTTGATATTCCCTGTGTGCGCTACCTCAGCTCTCCCTGTGATTTATAAGAATTTAGCAATGTTCTCCTGATGGCTGCTGCATAGCTGGGCATATACCCCGTGTGCTGAACAGGCTCTGTGCAAGGGCACAGAGTTAAAGATGATGAAACATATTCACATCTGTGGGCTTATCCAAAGGTTGCAGGGTAGCCATGGTTCTGGCACTTCCCAACTGGTGAATGCTTAACCCATGATCCTCCTTATATGTCTTCCTTTCCATTTTTCACTTTTAGGCTATGGGGTAGTCCGTCGCAGTGAGGGGCTGAGAGGAGGAAAGGGTCACAGGGGCTATCAGTCAGAGAAGGTAACAGAATGAAAACAATTGGAAATGCTGAAGTTCGCCCTCTTTCTACAGGGAAAATGAGTCTTTCTAGAACATCTGCATCTATTATAGGACGTCTGAATATTTGTTGTGCTTTAACCCCAGCCAGCAAATAAGCACCATGCAGCTGCTCGCTTGCTCCCCCCACCCTCCCCTGGTGGGATGGTGGGGAGAATTGGGGGGAAAAGGGGAAACCTGTGGGTTGAGATAAGAACAGTGTAATAATTGAAATAAAATGAAATATAATAAGAACAATTGTAATGAAAAGGAAATAAAACCCAAAAGGAAAAAAACACCAAGTGATGCACAACGCAACTGCTCACCACCCACTGACTGATGCCCAGCTGGTCCCTGAGCAGCAATCACAAGGCCCCAGGCAACTCCCCCAGTTTATATACTGAATGTAACTTTCTATGGTATAGAATATCCCTTCAGGTCAGCTGTGCCCCCTCCCAATTTCTTGTGCCCCTCCAGCTTTTGCTGGCAGGGCCTAAGAAACTGAAAACTTCTTGACTTAGTATAAACAACTGAAACATCAGTGTGTTATCAATGTTGTTCTCACATACCAAATCCAAAACACAGCACTGTACCAGCTACTGAAAATTGACTCTATTCCAGCCAAAACCAGGACAACATTCAAGGTTTCTGGTTAGGTTTTTATTTTATTTTAGATTTTGAATTTATTCTCTGACAGAGTAATTAAGAACATGAAGTCCAGCTTTTTTTTTGGCAAGGTTGGTGTGGAAAACTGTGGCTCTTGGCTGTGGGTTTTGCTTTGGGGCAAACATCTTTAACATGGTATATGCAGAAGATGTATGACCTTCATCAGCAGTAGAAACCAACAAGGGGCATTTCAGGCAGCCTTTAATGACCTGACAGGACAGAGAAGTCAAGTCTTCAGAGCTTAATCATCTGCCACTGTGAATCACTGGGTTATGTGAAAGCTGAATTCTGCTAAACATCTTCAGGATAGATGCAGAAGTGTCTAGATAGTCCCAGAAACTCATTGATTCTTCTTTGTTCTGATAGATCTGAAATCACTTCAGGATGACCACAAAGGTCTCAAAGCAAGTTCAGGCAATCCTTCTCTGGTGAAGGACAGCCATATTTTCAAATTCACCAGACTTGAAAGCCTGAGATAGAGCATTGTACTGAGCACCTTTCAGTACTCCAAATGTGAGGAACTGCTGCCAAATAGCAACATGCAATAACATCCCAGAGCTTATATCCCTGTATTTGAATGCATTGTATTAAAAAAAAGTATTTGAAAATACAGCTTTTAAATACTGTGGTGCCCAGACTCAAATGAGAGACTTCTGATAAACTACATGTGTGTCAAGTACCCTTTTGTGCTGTTGAGGCCAGACTATGGGATTTATGAAATTGCCTACCTCCATGCTCCCCATATAACTGCCTTCTGTAGATTGCGCTCTGTATCTGGATGAGCGCTGTTTATCCACTGCGCCATGTAATTCATACTTCCTTAGAAGAAAATCTTCCAGTCACTACGAAGGTTTTATGAAATAGGCTGCCACAGAAGCATAAAATATAATTTGCGGAGACTAGTACTCACAGGATAGAGCAAAAGAGCATTTTTTTCCCTTAAACATCAATATTTTTCCCTTTCAGCCTTCTCCAGCCTCCTACGTTTAGGTCCACAAAGAGCAACAGCCCTTTGAATGAAGTGCTCTCTACCCATTCAATTAATTACAACTACAAAAACCCAAACCAAGATGACAAACACGTTCTGAGGTGAAAGAGTTGGTCAGTAATGGCCGAACTTGTAAAGGGTGCATGGGTGTAAAGGCGCTCTGGGAGTGTTATAGCTTGGGGGCAGTTGCAGTGCCCCTATAGAGCAAAGGGGTTCTGTGTAGCAGAATGCAAATATGGTACCTGGCTGCCCCACACCCCCCACCCCGTTCCTCTTGGCCAACTGATGTATGTATACATCAAGTGGTGTATATTTGGGTTGGGTTTTTTTGCCTTGGACTGGTGGTGATGTGTGAGATCTCTAGCTCAGGTGAGGTGAATACCGGGGGCTTTGGGGATTTTTGTGCTTCTGACTCTGCTGGTGGAGCTGCTTGTTGTCCTGAAATGCTCCTTCTTCTCTAATATGCACTCCAAAAAGAGATTCTTCAGGAAGCTAATCTGTCGTGAAACTACTTCTTCAGCAAAAGCTACCCTAAAGAGGAAACAAGAAGTCACTTCTTCAAGAGTTGTCCTTGTTTTCTAATCCCTCTTTAAGTTTGCATCTTCTGCCTGCATATTTAATCTTCTAAAACTTGGATACCTCATGTTATTGTGCTACGTTTCTAATAGGCAACCTCTCCAAAGTGGCCTTGCTGTGTTTGCTGTGCAGCTGAGAGTGAGGCCTCACTTTGTGTAATGGTTTAATTATAATGTCAATGTGGATTCATTAGCATGACAGCTGTCACTGTAAATGGGTGAGCAGGGAGGCTTTTGGACCCCCTGGGGTCAAGGTAATTGATGTAGTGAACAGAATACTGTATTCACTGAACAATGGGATGGGTCTCCATTCTGACCTGGGAAGGGCAATCAGCATAAGCGGGGAATCGATAGCAGCTGAATTTTCATCCATGATCAGATTGATTCAGCCATGTTAACCTCCACGTGCAGATTATGTTCTGCTGGAGCCTGGGTGGCTCTAGCGCACCCCGAAGGAGGATGGGCAAATGCTGATGCTTTCATTTTTTATATAAATCTTGAGCAGACTAAAAAGCAGCTGCAGTTTTGCTCCACGGCTCTGAGCAGAAGAAGAGAGGATCTGCCTGAACATCTGGAGGCAGTTCTTTATGTTTGTTTTGCCATTGCTTCCCCAGCTCTTACTCTTCTTGACATCTATTCTACAGCCAGTCTTCCCTTGCCAAGCCTGCCTTTGGAAAATGAGCTCATAGCACGGTACTGCTCATTTTCCTTAAAGGATTTTGCCCCATGGAGTAGCACAGTATTTGTGCGACCTTTATGGGAGTCCTGGTAAAGGTTTGTGCTCTTTGATATCTACTACAGGTTCGTTTGTCAGCAGGTTCATCACTGCTCTTCTGCTGATGTTTCTCCAAATACAGTTTGTCTCACACTGATAGTTGCTTCTTGTAGTATTTGCTCATCTACTTGTTCTTGTCTTTTCACTGTTACTTGAACAATTGACCAAATCTATAAGCAAAGAGATACTGTTGGAGACTGCAAGGGTTGGGAAAAATAAGGTATTACTATAAAATCAGTATGTTTTCTGTAATATTTTAAGATAACCTGAATACGAAATTCACTCCTCTAACAATGGAAAGCATTGTTTGGGTCAGGTAAAAATAAGCTGAAGCTAAAAAAATGAATAAATTATACTTGAAGGCTGTGGTGACATCACTTTTCTGAGGTATCTTTTCTTTCTTCCTTGACAAGGTAAGAAGTGCTCACCACCTTTCCTTCTTTCACAGAGAACAGGGAGAGGTATACAGAGACTTTCTTCTGTCTTTCTTACAAAAAAAATCCATAATTTCCCATGAAAATGGAATATTCTTGTTTGAAGCCATGCTGAATAATGAAAGTTAGCAGATGCATGCCAAGACTTCTAAAGAGCTGATGGTCTCCTTCGCCCTCTGCAGCAAGGAAGCCATGTGCGTTCGGGGGAAAAGCACACTCCAGCACACATGATTCATGGCCGTAGCTGTGTGCTGGCTCTGCTTATAGTCAGACTTGAATTTTGGTCTCTTAAGGATGACCCTTCCACAAAATCCTAATGTTGGAAGCCCTGCCCCTTGCTGCTCCCTGCCTCCTCCAGTGCTCCGGAGCCTGGGAGATGTGCTTCAGGGTAGCTCAGACTACGTGTCTGGAAATACAGCACACAGATGATGGGTGTAGAACTGTGTGGAGGAAGAGAGGAAGCCCAAATACTTGGGGATACAAGTAGATAACTAACAGCAGTACTGGGGAGGGCTTCAAGTAGGCGCTCTAAGACCAGCAAAGCAGAGTGCAACGGGACTTGTTAACACTTAACGGACGTTAAAGTGCACAAAGAGATGGAGAGAGGAGCATGTATGCTAGGGTGTGCTGAATGATCACTATGTCACTGACTCCTCTCGCACTTAAGGTTACTGCAACTACCAAATAACCCAAGAAGGCCCTTGCTCTTGCAGGAACATCACTCAACCCCCTTGGTGGGGATCACACACTCCATGCAGTGCAGGGCTGCAAAGCATGGAGGAGACATTTGTTGTTAGGAGCTTCTATAGAGCCCTACCAGCAACCTGCATCTAAACGCACCTGAGATCAGGAATTACATGAGGGATCAGTATTCTTAAACTTCTTTCCTCTGTTAAAAATAAGTTACAAGAAACTCTAATATCCTGAAATAACCTTTGTTTTGTATCTTTGGCATTTTCAGGCTATCTTTATAATTTCTTAGTTTGAAGAAACTCGGGTATTGCTGGATGCTAAGGCATGTAGTGCACAGCTCTTTCTTTGCCTTCTTGGAATGTTGTCGCCATGTGCCAAGGTCTTTCTGCTCTGCAAGGACATGAGGGGTTTTGATCAGGGATGTTGACATCTACAGAGAGGAGTAGGATAGCAGAGTTATTCCTCCCCACAGCCCTCCAGACAAAGGTAGGATTGCCGAGTGCTTCAGTTTGCCTTTCCACCTGTCAGGCTGTTCTTGTTAAGCCTGTACATATAAGAGCAACTGTTTATAACAAGAAAGCCTGTATAAAATATCCCTTTCCCAAAGCTGGCATTGTTTGTTGCTTCACAAAAGTCACTGAGAAGGGACAAAAAAACCCAGAGCCTCTCCTATGTCAGGGTGTGTAACTCTTCAGGGGATGGGAGGGGAAATGGATTGAGATAACCAAGGACTGAAATGGGATCCCTGTATCTGGAACGACTGTCTCAGTCCAGCCTCTCTGAGACTACCCTGGCTCAGTGATGGGGGGTGATTCACTTTGTCAATGCTGTCTCTAACTGCCTATTATGCTGACTTTCAGGGCAAATATATAGTGTGGGTAACTGCTTTTGTTACTTGGAAATGTATTACTAGAATTAGATTTTAAAAAAATAATTCAAGGACAAAAATATAGATACCTTCAGTAGGAAGCAATGGTAGGGGTGCTTCAGACCTAAGAAACAGCAAGTGTAATTGCCCTCAAACTGAAGAGAGGAAAAAATAAAAAAAAAGGAAAAGGAAGAAAAAAAACCAAAACAACAAAACCTGGCTCCCTCTTCTTCCCACTCAAAACCAGTCCCAAACCAAAAATGAGCAAACACCTTTTCAAAAAACTGGGAAGAAACAACAGTTCAGTTAATTTGCTACAGTGTAGGGGGAACCACTGCAATAAATGAATATCCTCAAGTATTCATAGGCACTGGGGGTTTGCAGAGTTAATGCAGTGGTCAGGGGATCATTGCTCTGTTAAAAGGAAGCGACTTCCACGATGAAGCCAGACTTGTACAAGTCGTCAAAAGGGCATTCTCCGTGCCTTTTCCACTGAGGGCAGCAGCCTGCTTGGGTTTAAAACACTGCATATTGGAAAGTCATTTTATAAGATAGATATAGTGGATATCAACCTGCACCCAGTTAAAATGTAAAAGAAAATTATTAATATTGATAAAAGATAGAGAACGGAGAAAGCAGGGAGAGGGCACAATCGTGTTGACTCCTGAGAAGGCTTGTGTGTGTGCACATGCACGTGGTGTCGCCTCTGTTGGTTGCATAAGTGCTTTTAAAATAATGAAATTACCTCCATCAGAAGGAGGAGAGAGATGCTTGTATGATATGGGTTTTGGGGAAGAGGGAGGGGGGAGTAGGAAGGTTTGCTTTTGTAATTTAAAAATATCTATGGCTGTATTTATACCAGCCAGGGAAGTTGTGTTGCCAAGTCTTTTAAGGCTAACAGAGGAAATGCAACACAAAGCAAGAGAAATATCTGTGGAAGCATTTTGGAATAAGCTCCAGAGGGAAGAAAAAAAACCAAACAAAAAAAAAAACCCAAAAAACTTTCCAAATGCTGCATACTGTGTGGTCTATAGAGGACTGCTTTGAGGGAAGAAAGAAGAAAGGCTGTATAAAATAAAGATGTACATACATATGCCTCCTGGTAAACTGGCCTGAAGGTTGTGACCAAAAGGAAGAGACTTTTGAACTTTTTGTTTTATTTGTTTCTGGAAAGAAGGAAGAGGTTCTGCTGCAATAACTCTCTTCCTCTGTTTCTGTCCTGAATAGCAGGAGGAGATTTTTCATTTGGGGAAGAAAGGGGAGGAAGGGAGAACCCTCTGTGAATAATTTCCAATTCAATTAGTGTTTGCTAAGTAAGGTGCTAAGAAGCCTGGGGACAGGTGCAGTGGGTTTGGTGACAAATAGCTCAGGTAGAGCCCTCACATAAGTAGAGGTGATAGAAGCAGCCCAGACTTGGGCTGGGGACGTTCCAAGTTAGCTGTACACCTGGTAGCATGAGTACTGAGGAGAAAAATCAGTGGTGTACTTAGTGATAGTGTAGCTGCCTTCAGTTCTGAGTATTAATCTGTGAAGCAGGGGGCACACAGCCAGGCAGGGACCCGTGTGTTCTGTGTGACTGAGACTGCGCACCATAATGGGGGGAAGTTCCGCCAACAGCCCTTCTGCCTTTTTCCATCTCCACTAAACCCTTCAGTGCTTCATAACCACTTTCTTCTGCTGGTTTTGGTACTAATCCAGAGAACAGTCTGGCTGTGGATGAGCAGTATTGTATTTCTGTGGGTACCCCTGACACTAGATGCATGTTTTTGAGAACAGTGACCCTCTCAAAACCAGTCCAGAACAACTGGGCAAGTGAAACTTCTGTGCTAGGTGACCCTACCTAAAACTCTTTTTTTTTTTTTTTCCTCCACAGTGGAATAAGGTTCCATCTCTAATAACTAGATGTGAGCATGAAGTATTTGTTGTAGCCCTCAGAGAAACTGTAGTGGAACAATTTTAATTTTTTTTCCATGACACATGCTTGTATATGAATTTGCACTGCAGGAAAGAACTAATATCAGGTGAGTTTTTCCTCTGCTTATAACCATTCAGGGACTAGCACCTCTCACCCCCCACACAGCTAGCCATCAGCAGCAGAGCCTGCCACAGCTGACAGCCAAAGGAGCTGCTGCAGAGCAGTGCTAGCAGCTCACGTTTGGCACTTGCTCTCCAGGGTTCTTCTGCACTGCCCATCTGTTGGAGAGGTTAACATGAGCCTCAGAAGCCTGCCTAGCCGACCGCTCCTGTGGGCTGACCAGCTCAGTCCTACTGCTTTAGTGTTTCGACACTAAGTTGAACGTACTGCTGACAGATTTACTTTGCAATCCATTTTCTTCTGATGGAAGCTGTGGAGTTAACGTAGTGCATGACCTTTTTTCTACATCAAGTGTCTAGGAGAGCCCATTTGCAGTAGTAAGATGGCCAATGTAATTGCACGTGAAGCACAAGCAGATGAGGGAGAAATTCTAACAACAACAACAAAAAAAGATGCTATTCAAGTAACTACTGAACAATACAAAAAATAAACTGACCTGCTTTTCTATTCAGGCTTTTTCTGACACTGTGACCCTCATGTAAGGGACTCTGGTAGCAACAAAAACAGTGTTGCATCAATATGTTGCAGTCCCGCTGCCCAAGGATCTGGAGATGACATGTAACCATATCTAACCTTCCTCTGAGCTGGTGTAGACTCTGTTAAAAATAAAGCTAAGAGCTTCTCTCCCAAAGTCCTTCATTCTTCCTTCAGAGACCTGTTTTCATTTCCCCCCTTCTCCTGTGACTGCTAGGCAATCTCCCTGAAATCCTGGGGACTGTCAAGAGAAATGATGACATGTCTTCTCTTGCAAGTAGACCAGAAGTCTGCAGTGGCAGAGTCAGAGCTGATTGCCTATCTTATCTCAAGTCGCTAGTCTCTAATTCAGGCTTTCGCAAACAACTACCAGTCCTGTTTTTTTTCTGGAGCTACAGGTTAGTGTTTAATGTACTACTTTTCTGGGGCTTTGCCTATCAGGTCTGAGGAAAAAGCCTTTTGCCTTTTTGATTCCATCTGCAAAGAGATTCAAAATTCAAGGTCTAGAAGGTGGGAGGGTGAAGGACAGGGGACATTGTCACTCAGGACCTCTTTTTCTTGTAGCCACCCCTGAAATATGACAGGCCATGATTTATCAAAATAGATAAACTTCAAATCAAACAGAATTATGTTAACTTGGGAGGTTCGCTTTGTCCTGGACTGGTGAGCTGGGGGTGATATTTTTTAAATGGGGGGGGGGGGGGGGGGGGGGGTGATGTATGAAAGTTGAAGTGTGAACCATGCAAAAGAAGAACCATGCTACTAAAGAAAGGCTTCATTTGGCATTAACCAGCTTTCTTCTGTCATTGTGTTATGAAAGAGGTTTCAGAGCAGTCCAATATCAAGACCTAGCCATCCTTCATGACCCTTAGGCCACCTCCCAAGGGTGACAGGCAAATGGTGTTTATCTGCATGACAGAGTACTCCGTTACAGACATTCAGAGAGTTTAATTCAGCATTGCATCTTTTTGAAGCCACAGGATGAGCAAATTGCTCTAAAACTTGTAAGAGAGCTAAGTGTAGCTTGCATGGTCTTATTTTCAGAAGTTCATGGTTATGGGTTTAGACTTCTTGGTGTGGCCACAGTCTGGCTGCTTAGAGAAAATGATGTGACCAGCTGCCTTTTTTGATAGCATCTACCTGAAACATAGAACATGGAACAACAGGCTCTGTGGTTGTCTACAAACCCATCGTGTGAACTTGTGGACTGCAAGGCTAAATTTGGCCCAGTGCATCCAGTTACCTACTTCTCATTCAAAAAGAAAAATCTCTCCTTAGGAAAAGGCAGGGGTAGAACCAGTGGCAGAGAGTGGAATAATTTTGCTTACCAGGAGGTGATCACAGATATTTTCTACTGTCAGTCTTAGATTATTTCCTTATGTGGTAGTTCAAAGATGCCATGAAAATAGTAAAGCAGCTTAAGCAGTCTGGTCAGCACGATGAGCAAGCTTCCCTGTGCATGTCAGTAGGAAAGAAGGTTCTAACCTCTCTGGGTGATGAATCTCTGACACTTTCATCCATGCTGCTATAGTCAGCACAGTGTTGCAGCAGCTTGCTTTGTCCTGCCTTGCTCATGCACCAGTCCAGCTCCCACACATGCTGAGATCAAGTGATTCAGTGGGTGTTTTGTTTTGGTTTTTTTTTCTGAGAAAGGTATAACAATGAAATCTGCTCTTTCCAGCTTGTTAGACTCAGGCATGATCGTGAAGTCCAGAATAGAATAGAATATTTTCAGCTGGAAGGGACGTGCAACGATCATCTAGTCCAAAAGCCTGACCACTAACCAAAAGTTAAAGCCTGTGTCATGATGTCTAACATCAAGGTAATTTTTTTTGTACTAGTTACTGCAGAATACTGCAATCAATACACTCCCTGAAATAAGCTCCATTGCAGAAAGAAAAACATCATGTCACAAAGTTCGAATAAAAGATTTCTCCAGTGCAGGTATACTTTTAGATAAACTAGGCTGCACCTACATTAGCGTACCAGTGTAGGGTAGGAGTGCTTTTGAGGTCCATCTCCTGAATGTCCCCATAATAGCATAGTAAGACTGCATTTTTCTTCCCTTTTCTTCCAGTTAAAACAAACTTGAAAATATTTGGGGTTTTGTTGTGGGGCAGTCCTGGAGGTTGCAAACTGTTTCTTCTGGATGGGCTGAAAGCAGAAGCTATGTGCCTGGTGTGCTCCAGCTAACGGGTGCTAAGCCTGGGGGAACCGGGCGTGAGGCAGTCTTAAGCCCCCCCTAAGCTGCACGCTTAGCTGGGTTCTCACCACCCCTTGCTTTGCTCTACAGATCCCCTCCTACTGCAGTGTTACTGCTTGCTAATGCAGACCTGGCCTTAATTTTCCCCAAGATTTTAACTTGTGGCGCATGTTCTTTTCACTTGCTTCTATTTTATTGCTGCAGTAATTTCACAGAACGTTGCAACTTGACTATCTCAATCTGTGGGTAGTTTTTGGTTGGTTGGTTTAGGCTTTCAGTGGCTTCTGGGGTTTGGCTGTTTTCCCTTTGCCATACTTTTACCAGAAACTGGACATCATCTACAGCTTGTTTTGGAAGCTTATCAATCTGCTGCTTCTACCATGTTCCAAACACTTTAATAGCTGCTTCTATATTGTAGTATATGTTAATCAGTCAGATCTGCTCTCCATATCTAGTACAACATTTTTGTCTGCAGGCTCATCACAAGCCCGATTGTGCAGGAAACTTGCTCGAGGCAAAATCTCTGGTCAGCCAAAGCCACAAAGCAATTTAATGGTACATTTATCTGCTGGTTTTTTTAGTTCATATAGAAAAAGCAAGGCTTGGTGGCTCTTAGGCACAGCCTGGTTTTGTAACACTAATACTATCAGTTTTGTGGCTTCTGAGGAAAGCTCTACTGTGATCTCAATTAAATAGATTTTCTGCTTAATGCCATATTTAAAACTCATAATGATGTGTAACGTAAGATTTATTGCTGTGTTTGCGTCATTATTTGATTTATTGTGATTTTACCATGCTGCTCGCTAATTCAGTATTGGTGTATGCATGATGGGTGGGATTTTCGGTAGGGTTTGCTATCAAGCTAACCCTTTTTCTGTTGAAGCTTATGTGGGCTTAAATCTGCTCTTAATAAAGTGGATGTCTCTCACTACTGATGACGAGGAAAGAGACTTACCAACCATCATCACTTCCTCAAATTTATTTTTCATTACAAATGTAGATTCATCCTGTTCTCAGCCCCAAACCAAGTGTGGCCAGCTTTCTATCCTTGTATCGACCTGCTTAGTAGCTACTACCTGTATGTGCTGCTGTGGTACAAACAATTAACACTTTACATGGGTGTAGTTCTAGCTGTTTTATTTCAAGCTAACAAGCTAAAGTCTGCAATGTTTGGCTTGAACGTACTTTTGCCAGTGCTAGCATATGTGCATTATTTTACAAGCATGCTACTAATCAGCTTGCCTCGTGATTTATGTTTCATCATCGAGAGAGCTGAAACTGTTTAGATAATTCATGAGCAAGATACTGATGCTTTCTGTTAGTGAAATAAAAAAAAGTAAGATCTATCAGCATGTAATATGACCATAAAACAAAGCACAGCCCACAGCATCGCAAAACAGACCGACTGAATCACTGCAAAAAATGCATTTGAAACCAGCCTTTTGCTTCCAATTCCTGTGGTACATCAGGAAAACTTTTAGCCACTCTCTGGTAACAGTAGTGTCATCTCCTGACGAACTGGTGGGGAGGAGAGGAAGCTTTTGTGTTTTCACAGTGTTAAGACCAAAAAAACCTGTAACTTCTTGTAAGCAAAATTACCTCTTGATCCCTGAACTGTCCTGGGATGTGTTTTGCCTGGGCTCTCTTGCCATCGTTGTACTTACTTACATGCCGCCATGCGACTGCTGTGCAAAGATCTTTCCACTGTAACACTATATTTTATGTTTTCTGGCAACAGCTAGTAAGCTCAGAGAGGCACCGGCTTGTGCCTGAAGAGCAAGTGGTTCATTTCTTGGGCTCTGCAGCTGATCAGTGCCTTGGACGAGCCATTCCCCGACTGGGAGGATCAGCACTTGCAACTGCTCTGCCTGCCCACTGATGACAGGTGCCTGTCACTCAGAGGGCAGATAAGGTGCTGGGGATGACAGCTGGCTGCCCCCCTCAGAGCCAGCGGCACCCTGGGGGCTGGCCGTGTGCTGTGTCTCACCCCCCTCTTCTCTGCAGCGGCAGCGCCGGGAGGCTGCCAAGCCCAGCCGTGGGATCGGGTGGCTGTTTCCCTCCTCCTTTCAGCGAAGGGAAAACCATTTCCAACTTCTTTGGGTAGTCCCACCCTTACCCAAACTGTTGCGCTCGCTGGCAGAATCCCTCAAGCGACCTGGTTATCTTCACAATGACCTTACTAGTTGGACAACATGCTGTCCTTGTCTAAGGACTGAAGATAGCTCTTGTTTTGGTCAGCTGGAATATAGATCTTGGTCCAGCCCCTAATGGTAAAAGGAGTATTGATGTCTGCAGGCTAGGACGTTGAGGAATCAGAGATTTTAGTACCAGGGTGACACAGGGTATCCTACTTGCACTTTCCCTCTTAAAAAAATCCAAACCGAAACTCCTTAATTTTCTCTGTCTTGTTCTATTTACCAGAATATCTGGACATTTCCTCATGCTCTCAACCATCATCTTACAGATGCTAATACAGTAGTTATTCAAGGAATTTCACTGGTTCATTTGTTAGACTTCAAGATTTTTGCCATAGTACAGAAGAGCCAAGGTTTATATCTTGGATGCTGTATGTAGGTAACTGAAAATTGACCAGCTAATATGTTGTTATTTTATATTAAAACTTTGAGACCTTGTTAGGTGAGCTTGGGCTGGAGAGCAAGGCACAAGGACCATGTATCATATGAAGACCCTTCTTTTTGCAGCATCATCTCAAGGTGTCTTTGCATCTTTAGACACTGTGTTTAATGCTTAATGTCAGACTTGATATCTGCTCTTCAGAATAAAATTCCTGCAATTTAAATAATCAAGAATAACTCCAAATGCACACTGATCTGCAAATAAATGATCCTTCAAATTGTGTGTGAGAAATTTCACAGCATGTGAAATAGTAAAGCACTGAAGAAAACTCAATTGCCATTGCTTAACAAACCATGTGCTTAAATAATTCAAGAGGGTGACAAGCAAATTCAAGCTAAATGAGTGAAGACATGGAAAGATATGTCATCACTAGCAGAAAACTTGGAAATTTGTAGGAAAGTGCAGGGTTGTGCCTATTCATGCTTTCATTGCATATTTCCGATGGAAAGAGGTAGGAATATTCTTTTAGCCAATAAGCGATGAATTCAAACATAAATCTGACAACTTGTTATAGAAAAAATCACCCTATGCATCCACTCTCCCATGTTTTCTTACCTTTCCTAAGGGCTGGACAAACTCTACTAGCAGATGCTAGCAAATCAGGAGAAATCCCAGTGCCAGTAAATTAAAACCTCAGGAGATGTGGGTTATAAGCACTCTGGTGATGCAAATATTCAGGTCAACACACAGCTGTGTAGTGCATTTACCTGCACTGTTACAGAGATGGGAGCTAAGCTGTAATGTTGCTGAGGACATTAAAGGGGTTCTGACCTCCTGAAAGCCTGTGCTTTCGAGATGATTATGTTGTGCTGTGATGGAGGTGTGAAAAAACCCGACTTGCCTGATGTGTTTTGAGGTGAAGCTCCAGAGAGGTGCTTGGTCTTGGACCTGAGCATGGAGAAGTACCTGAGATCTAGTGCTTTGCTTTCCAGCTTGTCTGTAGGAGGCAAAACCGCAGGTTTTGAAGTTGGGTGCCAGGGTAAATAGTTCAAGACCTGCTTCTTCTCCTGGTGGAGTCAGTTACTGTGCTCTGGATGATGTGGTATAGTTTCCTTCCTTAATATAAGAACACTTCAGGCTGCTGTAGCAACACAGGTAGCAGTCGGTTCCAGTTACTGCCTATGTAACTAGCTGAGGTCTGCTGCTTCCCAGCCCAAAACACATAGCTCCTTACATCACTTGGCACGTTACTATCCTTCTGACCTTACCAGCCCCTGCAGTACCTTTGGTTAGTAAGACTGTGTTTTTCTTCCCTTTCCTTCCAGCTAAAACCAATGTGAAAATATTTTGGCACTTCCTCCTCTGTGGTGAGAATTTGGCCAGGGTCTCTCTGGGAATAACTACCAGCCACTTGCGAAAGAACTCAACCTCTCCGAGCCTGCCTGTGAGCCAAAGCTTTTATTGGGGAAAGTTTAATTCTCTGTAGCTCTGCTGTGACTCCTTTTCCTTCTTATTGCCTGTGCTGGGCTATACGGTGTGATTTAGGACTGATACCTGGGAAGGTCAGGGTGAAGGCATCTTCCCTGAGGGAGGTGGACAGGGGGCAGCCTAGGTATGGTTTCTATTCACACACTGATGTCTGGAGAAATACAGCCAGGAGCTTGGAAGAGGAGAGGGCACCTTCATCTCTGTGCTCCCAGGAGCACATCCCAAGGAGGATGACTGCTGCCCTGCCGGGGCCGTACAGGTCGCCTGTCTCTTCTTCCCCAGACCAGCTCCCACCTTCTCAAAACTCGTTTTCAAAGTCCTTTGTCCAGTTACACAGAGAAAGCTGTAAATCTGTACCCTTGTTTAGTGTGGCATGTACTCTGCCTCTAATCCAATTTCCCTTCTGTTTGTTCTCTGTACAGCCTCATTCGGCCTGACAGCTATTTAATAAACCTATTTGCTTTTCTTTGACATGAGGCAGAAGTGGTGGGTGTTGAAGAGCCATAAGGCCCTAGTGGACAATGAAACCCTTTCCCACTCAACACTCTTCCAGCTCAGCACAGATAAATTGTGTAGAACTGGGAAATTAACCCATCCTATCTTAAAAAAAAAAAGGGGGGGGGGGGGGGTAAGAAGTCGGCATTCATAGGCTAGTCCATGATCAATTCCAGGTGGTTGCTTCCTTCTCCTAAATGAGAAAGCTCTCCTAAATAAGAAATCCTCTCTCTGACTGTTGGTGCAGATCAACAAGGTTGTACGGTGATTGAAGACAATTGCTTACGCACCTTTTGGCTCTGTCACCCACACGCAAGCAAGCCATTCAGGAACATTTGCATTTTAAAAAACATCCCACCTCAGGTATGAAGAAACAAAATGACTCTGAGAAGTTTAGAGAAATGAACTTGTTAATTTCCCCACTAGGAAGTTGTATTTCAAAATGTCCAGCTTAGAAACCTTTCCATTTGTTTTTCCTGTATCATTTGTGCACTCGCCTTTCTCTGCACACTCCTCCCTCACAGTAATGTTAGCATGTGGAGCACTGCAGCAGGTATCTTTCATGTGGACTCAATTTGCATGCAGAAGAGTGTTATTCTTTTAGGGAAGGGAGAAGAAATTGTAGTTGGACCTTTTATTGCACAGGCTCTGCAGTAGTGAAGATGATAAAAGACTAATATTTAGCTATATAGCTACATTTAGGAATGAGAAAGATTTTTCTTTTCATGAACTTAAAATAAACACAGTAAAAGTTCTAGCTTCCTAGCACTTGCCCATTAACTGAGGCTTTCTTGGTCTTTACCTCTTCTAACGATTTGGCAAATATATATGTATGAAGTTCAAATACCTACCAACTAAATTCCAGGGTAATGAAAAACACCAAATCTGGATTTTGAGGCTGCTTTACTTTTGGATCTGGAATCTTATGTAAACTAAGTGATGACCAAATGACAGATTAAACAAGTGGAACATTCACTGCAAATTATTCCGACCATTTAAAACTGTCTAGCTTTTCTTAAGTGGACTTCTGCATCGTTGCCTGAAGGCTTTCATTTTGATGCAGGTCCTTATTGAATTAGATGCTGTATAGAGGCACAGTAAAAGGAGGGCTTTCCCAAAGAAGCAATACAGAACATCCACAAGGAGCCATTTGACAACCCAAGCTGAAACCGATATATGTTGTGGTCAAACGTTATTGGGAATCTGAGTGACGTATGGACCTAGTTGTCGTTCTCCTTTTTTTCTTTTTCATATATTGCATCATTTCTGATAGGCAACGAGCAAATTTAAACATCCTTTCCCATGTCTCTTTAAACTAACACAGCAGGTATTTTGATTCTTTTGACCTTTCCTTCAAAGCCACGTTTTCTAGTCTCTGCTTGTTCCCCCTGACCTCTTCTAGACTCCCCAGTCTGTCTCCTCTTGCAGCAGACAGCTAGCCCCCATACGGATTGCTGCTGGGGTACCAGAGGAATGTGGTGGTTCAGAAAGGGTAAGATGCCTTAGGCAAAGAGAATGCATGGAAGAGTCTAAAGGCAGAAGAGAGTTTTAAGATAATGACTTTCAGTCTAGTTTTCCTCATCCTGGGTCCCCTTTCTCCTTCCCTCAAGCTGTTCTGTAACTGTAAATGCATTTTGCATGCACAGCTGAGAAATCTTTTCTTTTGCCTGAAGTACTGCACCTGATACCTAAAGCAGCACTCCGGTGAAGCACTGTCAGGGGCACAGAGGCATGTGTTGCTGCTTTCTGGGTAGTAGTGATCAATTGTAAGTCCCACCTTATTTGCCAGCAGGTTTCCTCCAAGCTGCTTTTGCAGCTTCACTTCTTCCTGACTACAATGTAAATTGCCCTATTGACATGTCATAACATCCCTATCGGTTTCAAGAAAAACAATATGTTTAAGAGTAAAATATAATCATGCTTGGCAAATGATACCAATACATATGTGTTCAAAGCAGCACCAATACCCTTCAATGGCATTGTCCCCAACACTTACTTTTTATAACTATTCTCAGTCCTAAGGAGGATTTGAAAAGACACCCAAGAACTATTCACTTCCAAATCCACAGCTACAACTACTCCAGGACATAATTTTATTTTTATTTTATTTTTAAGTTGCTGACTTGCTTCATTTTTATTGTGAAGGAGGAAGGTCAGCACCAGCGGGAAGAGGTAATGCTGCTCCCTGATGTCATGTGGGAGCTGTATCAGCTGTGGCAGCACCTATCTGCAGTGAAAGGCCAAGTGGCAAGCTGAAATATGTTAGAGAAAAAGACTTGCTGGCAGATTGATGGAGAACGCTGACATATTTCTGTAAACCACAATACAAAGGGAGTTAATCAAGATTAGGAGAAGTGTCCGTCTCCTTGAGAAGTCATTTCCCACCTCAGTTAGCTGGTAGTTTAGGCAAACATACACAATGGTTAGCCCCCATCAGTCTAAGTGATGCTTTCTTGAGCAACTCATGCTCCTGCCCTCGCTGAGTCGCTCTGTGACGATGCTGCTGGCAACTGGTAGGCTTTGTCAGCAAGCCAATAAATCTTTATTGACAGGCTCAGCTTCATGTTTGGCTCAAATAACATCCCCTCTTGAGGCAGAGAGGAAGAGGGGGAAATATCCAGGCCCAGCATGTACAATGTCTATCAGAGGGTTGGCAGGAATTTAATTTCTCTTTGTTATATTGATTGTCACGTTTTATGAGGGAGCCTGTGCATGTCTGTGTTGTTGGATTGGTGTCTTTTGGGGTGATTTTTCTCCCCCTGTGTGCTTATTTGCTGTTTCCTATCCTGGAGCAACCAACGCCCTAATTCTGCACTGAAGTCTATTTGAGCTCTTCGAAGAAAAGTGACATCTTGTACAAAATGATGACAAAAAAAATCCCCAAAACTAGTAATCAAGAGGGAAAAATGAGCCTTCAGGCTTGTAAGCCTAAACAAAAGCAGGCAATAAACATGTGGTAGAACGGGGTTATTTCTTTTAACCTTTTTATTGTAGTCTCTGATATTATCCAGTATAGGTTACAGCCCTTTTGTTTTTCCCTCTCTGGATTTGGCAGACCTCTGCTCCCAGCCTGCAGTAATGTGTTTTTTCCACTGTCTGTTCTCCAGTTTTTGGTGTCCTTCGGCATAATGAAACTCTGTGGATTTTTTTCTTGCCTCACAAATACCCTGTTATTGTTTTTGACCACACTGGAGGCTCTTTACAGTGAAAGCTCTCAGGAGAGGCATGTGATACACTGACAAATTAAAGTAGCATATCTCCAGGCCTAGTTTCTTTACCTTGCAAAAAGCAAATTGAGCGTGGGGTTTTTTTCTTCCCTTGGCTCACTCTTTGACATTTGGGAAATTAAACTAGAGCAAAATCATGTTTTTCCGTCCTTGTCCATCCACCATGAGAATTCATCTATCTGTGCTAGATGAATACTCCGGGTGAATGTTACAGTTGGGCATAAGGCTGACATGGGTGCCAGCAGCAGGCACTGAGACTGATCCGCTGATCCACCCATGTCGAAGGGGTGGTCTGGATTGCTCTTATCACCCTAGGTGAACTGATAGGCTTTAATAGTCCCAGGTCTAACTCGGGCAACTATCACAAGCAGCCTGCCCAAAAACTTATACAACTACTGTTTTTTAATTGATAGACAGCCATCAAATTGGGAACCATAGAAAATGGGATGAATTCAGTCAAAAGCTTCCTCTTTCCTACATGCTATATTTTGAGCTATTTCATTATTAGGTATAAGACAGGAATTAGTAAAATCTCCATGGTAGGAAAGCTAGCTTGTAAGATACCGTAGGTTTGTGCTGGGGAAGGGGTTTGTGGATCTGTTGTAGAAGCTGGTGCAGAACTTTTATCTGTGCATCACTGGGAAATGCTGCACAAGGCCAACATCAGTGTATTGCAAGAAACAAGTGTTTTGCAAACAGGAATGTAGAAAGACTGCTGTGGCTGTGACAGTACGATGTCTGTCCTTGTGGCATGGATAGCTCTACAAGGGATGTCGTTGTGCATGTGTGTGTCTCCATTGGGTATCCGGAGGAGCAAAGGGGCAAAAAATTACTTCTATCCAGTATGCGGTACCTTTTTGTTGCAGACTATAAAACAGGAATAACTTCTTCTGGTGTTGGGCCCTTCTGAATAATGGATTTACACCCCTGTGCTGAGCTTTCTTGGTAGCACCAAAAACATTTTGGCCAGGTCAGTGCTCCTGTTGCTGCTGACAGACATCGGGGTCATGGAGGTGGTCTTGCAGTGAGAGATTCAGCCATAGCGGTGCCTCATTAATTGTCACTGCTAAATAGGATCGGGGGCCAGGGAGTCTGCAGTCTTGGCTCTTCCCTTTTTTGCACCACATGGGTCAGGAGCCACTTCACTGCGGTATCTGGTGACACTGACATAACAGCTGCCCCGAGAGAAAATTGGGCCTTAAGTTTACTTTTCTTTAACAAATTCTTGATTGCTGGGTCAGGGAATATTTTCCTGCCCCAGTGCCAGGGTGGCATGCTTCAGAGGGAGCGTGCCCCTCCATCTGCCTGTCCACCCAAGGGAATACACCGAAAACACCAAATTAATTCTGCCCGCGTGGAAGAGCAGCTCCCTGCCAAGGTGATTAAAAAATCACTGGTACTAGATGTTAGTCCCAAGCATATTTCTTTTCCGTAAGTAAAATACTCCCCTCTTGCCCTCTCTTATCTCCCAGCTTCTCGTCATTGCAGTTCCAGAGCCCTGTTACCACCAGGAGCACGGCAGCCCTGGCTGAGCCACCACCGTGTCCCCCTGTCCCATCTCTGCCCCCTTTTCAGGAAGACTTGGCGCTACCTAGAAGTGCTATTACTTTGCAAAGGAGCAGGGTGGCACACTGCAGGGTGAAGCTGCTGGGGTGCTAGTGGATGCCAGCCAGGGAGGATGCTGGCAGCACCCTGCCATGCCTGCATGGATGGGAGAGGCCCCACCTGGGACTGCAAGACCATGTGGCAACCACGTGAAATTCAAAATAAACCCCTTTCTCACTCCCTCTGTGGGCTAGATGCAGGCGGGCTGATTTCTGGTACCTGATGCCTGGTGCTGTGTGAGCTGGGCATGTTTTGGGGACAACCTCTGTGCATCAGCAGGACAAAATTGTCCCAGCAGCTTACAGGAAGAGGAACTTGGCTGAGAGGCATTTCATTTGTGCTGGCAAGAAGTGGAAGATATCAATGCCTTCACGAAACCAAAGAGAGAGCAGCACACGGGCAGCTTGAGAAAGCTGGCCTCAGACTTCAGAGGTAGTTTGAACTGGGAACAAAACTTTTGAAATCCTTTTTTCCTCTTCAGCCATTTCCTCGTTAACACGTTGACCCTAAAACACTGGCAATATTCAAAAGGGTTGGCCCAGCAGCACTTGAACACAGGACTCTATTATTTCGAATTTATGCCTTAGAGCAGCAAAGATTCAGCTAAGCCTTTGAAGCATCACGTAGCCTTTTTCTCAAATCTCTTTCTTCTGTTGGGAGGCTCTTTAGTGGGAGGCAATAACGAGGATGGCTCGCTTAGATGCCAAGAGGGGCTGATGCAACGTTGCAGCTGGCAGAGTTTCTCTCTGCTGCAGAACCACCCTGCCTGCTCGATGCAATACCACCACAGTCCTACAGGACACCAGAACTGTAGTGACTGTGTGTTATGTGCTAGTAACGTTATCCCAAGGGGACTGTTAAACAAAAATATATGCCAGTTGAGATGACTCATCATCATCAGAAGTTGAGGGTAAAATGTTTTAACTTAAAAGTGTAAGTGTGCAACCCTGGAAAGCAGTGACCAGGATAATGCTCTGGTACGCTTCTAGCAGTTGCAAGGGGGTCAAACATTCAGAGCGAGATTCAAAGATGAAGACGCAACCACATCAGATATCAGCTTAAGCCCCCCCATGGAGTTTCCTAATGTTATCTTCCCCCAGTGCTAATCTCAGACACCACATATTTGCATTTCCCACAGTATCTAGAGAAGCAGGATGGGGAGCGAGGCATGGGGCTGCTCTGCACTGGAGCGGGACCTCGCGTGCCGCTGCTCGGTGAAGCGGCGATGCCCTCCTGCTCCACATCACCCCTCCCTCGGTGCCTGACCCGACAAGAGTCACTCATGGGTTGGCAAAAGGTGAACTTTGCAAGAACCCCTTTCCTCTGAGAGGACTGAAAAAGTTTTACAGCTCGGTTTAACTGAGGCTTTTGCTATCAGCTGGCAGAACTCGCAGCCTTTTCCTGCCAGGCAGTTGCAGACAGGGAATTGCTGATAGCCAGTCTGAAATCTGTCTCTTGCTCTGAGTCGACTCCATAGCTACCTTGTCTGGCGCAGTTATAAGCTCTGGGAGATTTATATATTTAAAAAGGGAGGGGAAAAAAAGAAAAAAGTCTGGCCTAACCTCAGAGTCCTATGAGACTGTGAGAGGAAACAAACTGGAACCCATTTTCCTATTTCTTTCTTGACCTTATCCGAGAGCAGCCAGCCTATCTGTAAGTGGCAACTGTGGAAAATGTGCTCTGGCCACTTGGTGTGAAAGATAGGCAAGACTCCTAAAAAATCTTCTCCGCAGCTTATCACCTTTCTGCTGGCTCCACAGCAAACTAGTGCCCCGGTGCAGAAGGAAACTGGCTGTCTGTAAGGCTGGACAGGGCCTCATCAACAACTGATAAGCTCTCCTGTGAACATTCAGGCTCTTCAGCCTTTACTGTCCTTTCAAATACCACAGAAGTTCTAGCTGGGCAGATTCATACGCACACACGTCCGCATCAGCGCGGTCAATATTTAATGCCATGCAGCTGATTGTCCCTCTCTCTTTCTGCTATTTCAGGGATGCTTCTCCTGCTTCATGTGGATGTAAATGCAATAGGTCTGCCTAGCATGTTTTCTGAAGCTGGAGCGAGGCATTTGAAGATAATTCTCCTAGTTCCCTGGTCCTAGTACAAAACTGCAAAAATTCACCTTGCCACTAAAACAGTAGCAGGAACAGAAGAATCAGGGGAGTGCACGTTGTGGGAAAGAAAATAATACCCACAAACAAACCGATGCCAGGAAGTTGTTCAAAAGGTCTAGCTTAATTTAAATGGGGCCAGGGAAAGTATGATAAGCCATTGCCCAAGCTTCTTTTTCTGCTACAATTTCTGTAAAAGCAGAAAAGTAGCACTATGAAGAGCTGCCCTTCAGTGAAACATGCCTGCCCAGTTTCGGGAAAACAGTTGTATAGCAAGTTGGCCAAAAGCAGATTAAAATATGCTGTTATGTGAAAGAAGCAGACTACTGCAAGGAGACAATAAAAAGGCAACACACTCACTGAAAGTCTGATTTATATTTTGAAGAGTAATTCTGTAAGAGAAGGCTTGATTTGGTCATGCTGAAAATTAAAATGAGCTAAAAAGCATCTCTTTTGCTTTGGCAGTGCTCTGTATGCCCCGTCTTTGGAGTTACCACTTTCAAACCAAGGTTCTCTTCATGCAGAAGGCTTACACAGGCACACTTAGTGGACAGCCTTAAGTTGTTGTACATACATGCGACCCCCACAGAAAACTGCAGCAGGCTGAAGCATGGTGAATGAGAAGGCTGGGTGTCTTTGAGGGAGTCTGCCGAATGCACTTTGATCAAATGATTTAAAACATAGCTAATACACAACTGATTTAATCTCACCAAAGCCAAGAGCCTTGGGGTTTCTCTCTGCCATTTGGTTAGGGAATTATTTAGGTCAATGTAACTTATAAATCTGAATAACTAACAATTAAACCAATTCTGTTCAATAAACAAGCAAACAAAGCCACAGAAAAAGACATAAATTCCCCATCGGGCATTTTCAATGTTAGATTGCCATTGCAACTGCAAAACATCAGACTTCAGAAGCTTTCTGCATTCAGATCCGGAAAATGCTCGCTGGGATAACCAGGTACCTGACTTTGTGCCAAAATATGAGTATTTCTGTGCTTGAGAAATTGCAGATACTGGGTGTGATTAGTTCTTAATGACGAGAACAAAAAAATGGAAAAAGAGGAGATCATTATGTGAGATGTAAACCCTATTCATTGGGCAAAGTTTAGTCTCCAAGCCAACAGTCTTTGGGCACCAAGAATAACACTGTAAAGAAAAAGGACACAGAATTGCTAGTTAGTGCTAGTGTTGCAATGCCAGCAATTTTTGTATGGCTCAGGTAAGTAAAGTATGTGTTGATCCTTTTCTGGTTTGTGGTTTTTGTTTTAAAATCACCAGCAAAAGGGATTCAAATACAAATGGCGATGTATTTTTTCCAAGAGGACATATAAGAAAGAAGCTGGAGGAAACACGATGTGATCACCAGGTAAAATGGTACTGCAGTTGTACCATTTAGGGCACGCCAAGATGGTTTTGCAAAACTGTTGTTCCTCTCCCCCAGAAACCCTTGCTGTTAGGAGGACGGTAAATATTTTGTAAAAAATGTTTAAGCTCCCACTGTAAAAGAAGCTAACTCGGTGTGTGTGTGTATATATTTAAACGGAATGCAATCATGAGAAATAAAGAGATCGAAGAAGGAATTAGAAAGTCAAGCTGAAGTGAATGAATGTGTACTTCTATATTATGAACAAAAGGGATAAAATGTGTTTATATTACAAATTAGGGTGGTGAGTTTTAACAGGTGTTCTTTTTAGACTTTCAGAAACAGTTTGACTGTTTTGACAGCCAGAATAACAGCTGTAGCTGTGTGGGCATCTTGGCTTTTTTATATGTGATTATTTTGGTTTTTTTAATAGCTCAAGATCTCTGTAGCTCTCAGGGTATACAGGTGCTCCTGTAAAATAATGTCAGATTCAACATCTTTAGTCTATATGGGGGTTTGAAGATTTAATTCAGAATAAGGCTTGGCATCCTGGCATGCATTTATTCCTTCAGATGACAAAATTAGTCATAAAATGATATCTCAGTGATGGGCAAACCATAAATTGAATGAAGGTAGAACAAGGAATCCCTTGTAATCCTGTGTTAAATAATCACCATACATAAATTCTCTAGCTGCCAACAGATCAAAAGTTGGTTCTTGTCTCCACCGTTTCAACGGTGCATTCATTTTCCTTTAGTCACCACAAAAACTACCCGAGAGCATCTGTTACCCACTGGAATTACATGGTGGTGGGAATTTGGGTTCAGCCCCTTCACCATTATGTTTATTAGGTTGGAGCGTCACCAGAAACCTGTGGGAAAACACTGGGAGAACAACCCAGTCTGTGCTTCAGGGTTGTAAAGCTGGCTTGCTGCTGGAGTGCCCACTGGCAAGCCCCATTCCCTAAAAATGTGTGGTCCCTCCATCCTCTTGGGACTGGGGAAACTCCCTCTTGACAAACCTCCCACACTCTTGGCCCCTCCTGAGCGAGGGAGCTGCTCAGCCCGCGATGCACACCATACATACCACAAGGGCATGTGGTCACACTGCGGTGCGATGCCGGCAGCCAAAGTGGTTTGGATCCTGACTGACATAGATTTATGTCCCTCCTTCCAGGACGTGCTGTGCTAATTAGGGTCATGCACAATTCTCCAGCAAATGTTTTGCTGGTTTTAATGCTAGAGGAATTGTCTGTTGGTGTTTTCAGGTCATCTTTCCCTGGTTTTCCCCATCTTGAAAAGCTCCAGCTTTGCATCTCTGCTCATTTTTCTCTTATGCATCCCCCACCTGGCATCTCTGTGGTCTACTTTATGCATGTAAAACAACAAAGTAGGGAAAGCAATTTGGGCTGCTGGGCAGCTCTGAGGTTGCTTGTTAATGCATCTATTCAGGGCTGTACTTCTCACAGATGTAGAGGAGCTTACTGCCACTCAATGTAAACAAACATACCCGACTCACTTTCAGAGGCAGCCCCATCAAATCAATTCCTGTTAAGCACTTGCCCGCCCTCATGGCAACAAAATAATAATAATAAAAAATAATTAAAAAGCAGATTAAGCCAAAAAGCCTTGTAATACAGGTCGCAGCTTGCCAAGTGGGGGCCCTGGCAGGTTTTTAGGGGCAGTGAATTTTAAAGGCAAGGCCTTGGCTGACAATGTGTTGCCCTGAACCTGAAAAGCAAGCTGAACTGATGCATTTGATCCCACTGCTGGGAGGAACACCATCCTTCCGCTGATCCACTGCCCCACAGTGAGAGAGGTGCTTGTAAAAAGGAAAACAAGAAAAAGAGGAGTTCAGCACTGCAAATTCCCCCCTCCTCTTTCATTTTTCCCCCAGTTGGGCAACAGCATATGGGGAAGCTGTGAATTTGTCCTCTGGCTACTAAACTACTCCAGTTCTCCCTTTGGACCAGTTACAACACTTATGAAGGCTGAAGTTTTATAGAAGAAAATAGTCCTGCTTCCTTAACGAGGATGATCAGTGTGTCTGCTGCTTTTTAAGAAGACAATAACTTATTATGTTAAGCCTGTGGGATGTTCTTTTGGCTAGAGAGAGACGTTGTTCACTGCAGACATCTGATTGTTTGCTGTGGTGTCCTGCCTGGTGTCAGGAACAACAGGGATCTGCTCTTCCGTGGATAAAAAGGACCACTGAAGCTGGACTCATCTGTCAGCATAGAAACCTTGTAAAGCAGGGCTTTATCCAGAGTCCACTGAGTAGTCCCACTGGTGTTAATCGCCCTCAGAGGTCTGTATCTAACGTTCTTTGAAGTAGATGACTTGTCCTGCTTAATGTATGCATCATTGTATTTCTGTGAGATTAACATGTGCCTACATGATTTAAAGTGAAGCAAAAAGGCACACGCACCTCCATTGCCCCTCAAAAGCAGGTGTAGTAATAGGAATAAGTAACTTGAATGTCTAAACTCTACTTGGTTCATAAAATGGCCAGTGCAGGGACTAGTGCTTTCCTCTGTGTCTGCACAGCTGCTTGCGTGACGGATGCTAGCCACAACAGGCATATGTGATACTGCTCCGCCGGGGGTGGAAGGGATGTGCTGCTCAGGGCTGTAGGAAACCAGAAAGCCAAGGGTCTGTGTTCTACTTTTCTTTCATCGCCTGTCTGTTTTCCCACCAGCTGAGTTAGGAGAAAGTCAAAGGCTTTGATTACTGGGTATATTCCATTTTCATTGTTATGGGAGCGTGTTTACATGTGGGAGCGTTTAAGGTTCTTTGTTCTCTCTGGTTCATGTCTCCAGATGAAATTTGGAGTCTCTGGAAGAATGGCACATGGTTTTGGTGGGATTCAGAGAAGCCAGGTGAGGCTCAGCTTGCTGCCTCTCAGCAGGCCCTTTCTCTGGGGTGCATCAGGATGATGTTTTACTGTCACAGGGCTCTGCTTTAGCATACTGCTACCTCTGTGTGGTTTTCTTTTGCAGAGTAATGCCAGTGAAAGACAACGGTCCATTTTTTAAGTGTGTTACAATAAACAGAGAGCAGCGAAAATCATTCTGGTAATGGGTGGAGTGAAATTAGTTCGTTGGGGTGAGTGGTGAACCCAATTTTTTGGTGTCATTGTTTTCAGGAGAAACACAGGGCTGGAGGCACAATCTGAGGAATAATGCATCCTAGTCCTGACTGAACGTGGGCAGGTGTCCTCCTCTGCCTGCCCTGGACCACTGAAGTGAAGGTATCGATCCATCAAAGGTGGGTCTGGCTAATGGTAACCTACTTTGCTGTAGTGACTTGCACCTCTCTTAAGCACCTGTGGCTTCTGGGAAGTAGATGCAGAGTAGAAGCAGGATGTCTGTGGAGTTGCAGAGCAAGTCAGCGACCAAAGGCACAGGGAAAGTGACCAAAGGCACAGGGTGCTGGGCTCTCTGACTTCCGTAGGGAAGTCCAGCATTTTACTCCAGCTGCTGCCACTCTCTTGCCATGGTCCTGTGAGAAGCTCAGCTGTTTCCTCCCTCCTCCCACCCTTCCATTCTTTTTGGCCCACTCAGAGCAAGAGGCAGGGACCAGAATGAACAAGTCTTGACCTTGCCAGTGCTAATAATAATAGCAGTGATGATAGCTCAGCCCAGCTGACACCCTGTGTGATTTAAGGTAAGTGTGAGGCCTTTGTACGTAGGAGTTGGACTGGGAGAGGCATCCTCCCCGAGGATACGTCTTAATAAAATACCTGGTGCTGGAAGGAATCTGGTGTGTTCTGAAGGCAGAATGCTTTGGCTGCTCTGAAGCATTTTTATGAGGCCTGGGATAAATCAGCTCTGGAAAGTATGAGTTAGCAGTAATCAGAGGAGGGAGGGAGTTTTATCCAGGATGTGGGAACCGCTGCAGCTTGCAGCTTGCTAGTGTGCTAATAATGCACCAAAAGAGATTTCCGTGGGTCCCACAGCAGTGGTTCTTTGCCCCTCTGAAGAGAAAAAGCAGTGCATGGCCCTGGTGCTATGGGGAGCTGATGGAGGGTCCACAGCTACCCGTGCCCGGCAGCTTCCCCATTGAGGAGGAGGGCTCCCCTGGCTTTGGTTGGAGACTGTGGGGCTGATGCATCACCCAAAGGGTCAATGGAGGCAGTAGGAAAGGTCAAACATGAGTTAGGGGGAGGAGTGAAGCAGAAGGAAAGGAGTGATGGCAAGTGTCCAAATTCCAACTACAAAATCAGCTACATTCACACAAACTCCCAAACTGACCCCTCCCTAGCATATTGGGCAACTGTTCAAAATAGAATAGTGTTGTCTAGGCTCTGCTGGGCTAGTGAGTGTCAAGGAAGAAATATTTGGGATCTACAAGGTACCTTGATTTATGTTTTAAAAGGTGTATGGATGCTGCCCAGCTAAGCAAAACTCATGCCCTGTTTTAGGCACCTAGTCTCTCTTGTGTCATGGCACACACATCAATTGCATGGCTGATGATGAGGATGCTTGCTGCAGAGACCTGTCTGGCGGTGTCCATGCTAGTGTCTGTTGTATACGATGTGCCAGGCAGTATGAAGGGAACAAGAGCCCCCTTTCTAGAGTAGCCCAGGGCTTGATGCCAAGGACTGCGGTCTAGTTCACCTATCCCCGCTGCCCATGGAGGGGTCCAGCAGCAAGTGCTGGCCCTTGGGCTTCCACTTCCTTGGGCTTTCCCCTCTTCCATACTTCTCACAAACAGGGAAAGTGCCAGTTCCTGGTGCTTGAAGTCTGAGTGTTCTGGGTCATGCTGTCCTACAAAGCCCCAAAAGTCTGTGGATCCAGAAATGTATGTGCCTAGGAAATGTAAAAGAGCTCCAACTGAAGCCTTGATGCCAAAGGGATGGTCCCCATGCACATTTGTAACCGGCCATGCTGAACTGTAGCCCGGGCCTTCAAGAAACAGGGTGATCACGTACCAGGGGAGCTATCAGGGAAAGCAAGCTGTGTCAATAATGTTTGGAAACCAGGTCAGGATGAAAGACATGCTGCAGATTAGGTATCTGATCAATCTACATTTCCACACTGAGGCCATCATCTCGGGCCTCAGGTTCTGCACAAGTTAAAAGATCAATGCATACTTCAGGTAAATCCCCAACCTCTTTGCTATAGCCCTGTGGGCTTTATTTTTATTTTGTTACTTGTTAGTGGCAAGCAAAGCCGAGTTAATTCTATGTACATGATGCTGAACCAGATTCCTGGTGAGATAAACTCCTGTGGCTTCACTGATGCCGGCCAGATCAGGATTTGGTCTGCCATTTAGCAAGTTCTTATGTGAAAATATTATTTGGAAGCGCCCTTTGATATTTCCCCTGGTGCTGAGCATATTACATAGCTGGAGTTATCTGACGATTAGAGCTGAAGTCAGGATTTTTGTGCGACTCTTACAGCTGTGTTCTTTCCTGCACAGCATAAAATGTGTCTGCATCATTTTAGTTTTGGAGCAAATGTAGGCTTTATTGGACAACGTTGTCCACGCTGGAGGGGAAGCCATTGGGGACAAGGAGATTTCTGCTTGTGTAAAGATTTTGGCATGTCAAAATTGCAACTCTATCAGTTTTGGCAAGCGTGACTCGGGCCGGCGGTGACTGGAAGTGGAACGTGATAATTATAAGGAAAAGGCCTGGAACCCAGCAAGATACTGTGGGGTGACAGGCAGCCTTACGGGATGGAGAGGGGTGGGACATGGACATGCTCCCTGCCAGCATGTGGGACTCAAGTGGGAGAAGAGCTGATAAGTCCACTGCAGCTCCACCGCTCAGGGCTGCCAGCATCAGAACAAATGGCAAAATAAATGTTTCAGCACATGCACATGTCTTCCTGGACTGGACGTACCCTGAGATGGATTTAATTCATTTGAGGTAAAGTTATTAGGGTTTCTTTAGACTTACAGACTCTGGAGCACAAATAGCACCTTCAGGCATAAGCACGGTGGCATTTACTCAGCAGCTGTTTCTCGTGTAAAATGACTGAAGGATATAAGTGTTCTCAAGAGAGGATAATCTGCACTGGTACTAATGCAGCATCACCTTGCTCCTTTCAGAGTCCTCTGGTTTTGGTTCCTGTGGCCTTAAAACAGCAAACATGCTCTTGAAACATCAAGACCTTCCTTGCTAAAGACCCATCAATTATTTAAGCAAGGCCACATGAATATGGTTCTTTGCATGTTAAAGCGGTTGCGAAATAGGCATCTTAAGACCATAAATATGTGAGTTTAGGCTCATCTTGTCTGAATTTTAGACCACAGAAGACCTGCGACACTCTGTAAAACTACCAATATTTACATATTAAATAGACAGTCAGTAGCCACAAAGAGTAAGTGGGATAACTTCAACCAGTTAACCAAACATCAGGCTCAGTCAAAATAGCAAATGAATTTCCTCAAGGCTCTGTTAATGAAGTATTCAAGGACAGGAGCGGAATTAACCTAAATTCTTATATCAAAGCTGATGTCCTCCTCTGCTGGAATTATAAGATTTTTTGCTAAAAGAAGTAATAAAATTTTGTCAGGTATCTGTCACATTACTTTCTGCATGACAGCATTATGCATTGTTAATAAGGTATATATTAGGTGGACTAAACCTTGAAGGAGTTATAAGTAAATGAGGAATTTTAATTGAATGTGGATTTTTCCGGTTGGTTCAGTGGCAATTCGTATTTGATCTGGCAGTTCAACATCTTTATCTGTGAGCTGAAGTAAAATCATCATCTGGAGATAAAGCAAAGACTGAATGGTATAAGTCAGGAAGACTAAACAGTGAAATAAACTGGTCTGAACGACTTGGTAAGCATAGCCTGGTGAAATGAAGTGGTACAGTTAAAACACCAGTTTGTATACTTTGGAATAAAAAATACAGACCTCATCGACAAAAAAGGGGGCTGTACCCTTGAAAACAAAACGCTCTGCTGGTTACGTTGAACCAGAAGGAAAGCGGGGGATTGCAGCATAACACACGGGTTCTCTTTGCCAGTAATGCTTGCATGAATAAAGATGTTAACTGGGCGCTGAGCTCGTCTGTGGTTGGGACTGGTGGGAGCAATACTGCAATACTGCAGGTTCAGCAAGATCTGCTTGTAAGGTGTATACCCAGAGAGCACAGAAACAGCTGTAAAACAAAATCAAGGGTTGGAGAGAAATTACTTAAATGGAGCTTCTTATGCATGTTTATCATCCATAAAGGTCCTCCAGAGAGACGTCTTCACGGGAAGGGGGGGCTGAACACCAAAGGTCTTTACAGTCCAATGAAGCGAAGCTTAACCTGAATCTGTGGCTAGAAGCTGAAGCTGGACAAATTAAGCTGAAAAGAACATGTGTTTTTATTAGAGTGAGCCTAATCACTGGAACACACCAGGGGCAGGGAGCGGGAGGGTGGATTCTCTGGCTCCTAAAGTCTTTACCTCCAGACAAATGCCTTTCTGGAGATAGTCTTTAGCAAAACACAATTTATTGGACTCAATGCAAAGGTAACTTGGTGAAATGTAATGACCTGTGATATATAACAGGTCAGACTGGATGACAGAGTGGCCCCTCCTAGCTTCGAGCATTACAAATCTATGAACACTTAAACTTTAGGAAATTATGACAGCAAGCTGTAATATTTTTCTCTGCTGAGATTTCTCCAAAGCTCCTAAATAAATCAACTTATACTTAGCCTGCTAACCAGCATGGTACATGAACAGATTATATTTATTTTTTAAGATATGTTGGGGGGTTTTTATTCTTGTTTTTTGGAAGAGTAGTTTATAAGATATTTTTTTTTCTTTTCAAGCATAGTTAAGAGGCTCTAATGTTAAAGCTTTCCAAGAGCAGGGAGAATCCATATGTTACACATTAGGCCTCATCAAGCTATGTCACTTCAGTGTGTTTGGCTTTTCAAAACACTTCCCATAGCAGTTTGCACTTTCCACGTGCCCCTAGATTGGCTCTGACTTCAATTTTGCCATGCTGTAGGCTGCCCGTGCTCTACCACAAATTTTATATAAAATAGAAGATTTAGACAAAGCAGGCTGATACAAGAACCGTATTCTGATAAAAGGGAGCTGTTAATCTACACCCTTCTCAGCACAGCGGCTGGGGTCAGGAACCATCTATCGCATGCTTTCCCTCCTCATTTAAAATGATTGATTTTGCATTATCAGTAGGGCTGCACTTCTGAGACTCTGTGTCCTGAGAGCTGCTCTCCAAGGCAGCCTCTCCTTGGAAGATTGTGTGGGGAAGAAGGGATGCTGGATATAACTAAAAAAGGAGGTATTGGCATCCCTCGTTGAGCAAGCGAGTACTTAACTTTGAACAGGTGCTGAAGTCCATCAAAGCAACATAAATAAATTAAAAAAAACCATAAATCTGCAGAAACATTGCAGCATATACTTAACCATACCCCTGCGCTGCCAGTCGTAATGAGTTACAGCTTCAGTCTACTGAAGCACTTAGGGAGCTGTGTAATTCAAAGTGCAGAAGTCCCTTGACTTTAATGGGGTTGTTTGTGTACTCAAAACCATCCACCTCCTAAGTGCAGAATTGGAATAAAGTGCTCCAAAAAGCAAAAGGAAGCAAACTGGGAAAGCATGGTGAATACACACTACTTACTTTGCTGCCCTGTATTTGCTATTTGCAGCAAATAGATCCGCCGATCTTGGGAAGGACGGCAAAGTGAGAGGCCTTCAGGTGTGCTTTCCTTTTGGGAAGGGTGGGCGGGAAATGTTAGAGGAGGAAAAAACGCTCTCAAATTCAAACTTCACAGCAGCTTCAGGTCTAAGTAAAAACCTAAACCTTACCCTGGTGGAAACAAACAGGAGTTTGCCTGAGATAAACAACGGTTTAGCTGTAAGCGGGGAATGAACTGTCTCCTAACTCCTTAGGCAATGGATTGATGGTTGTTTGGTTTGTTGCTAAAGAGGCAAGAGTCGTTGATTCACTTCTTGTAATTCTTCCCTTGTTTCTCCTCTCTCCACCCTACAGTTAATGTAATTATTGGGGGGGGGGGGGGAGAGAGAGTAGAAGAAAGTTTAGCTTTTTTCTTTTGCAGAGTTTATTACTCCTAACACTGTGTTAACATAATCTCACAGCTGACTGAACACTACCCTCTGACCTTTCTTTCCTTGGGGACAAACTCAGGTTTAATTGACGTTTGTGTCTGTGAGCTCTGCTGAGGAGAGATTAGCAGTGGCTTAGCTAATTAGTATTTAAATGTTCACTAATGTTCCAATGGATTTGTCAATTACAATCTTATTAAAAATTGATTCAAAGATTTCGCTTTTTGGAAAAAAAACAGAGATGTCAGAGCTGATTCAATTTCTGAAAAGGATTAAAGAAAAAATCAAATCTGCTACTATGATCTTTTCAGTCATACTAGGAGGCAAGGAAAATATTTTCATTTGTAAATGGTCCGTATGTTTCACGAAGTGCAAATACATTTACTTCTTCTTGCTGGGCTGAAAAATTTGAGGATGTACAAGATCTTATGAGGACTATTTGGAAATATTCACACTAATTAGTTTTGTTGATATTTCAGTCTTCCAACAAAACTTCTACGGTTTGAAATACTAGCCAAATCTTCCCTGATCAATTTAACACATGACATTGAAATAATTCTATTTGTAATGCAGGATATCAATCTCTTCAGCGCTGTGCATGCTGTACATGGTAACACTGCCCACCCGGTGCTCTGAGTGCTATCCGTAGCAGTTTTTAGCCAAGGAGTTTTGGTTTCAAACTCAGTCCACAGTGTACACAGTAAATGATGAGGGCAGCTTCTGGCTGTGGAAAATCTTTGGCTGATCAAAACAGGCACAGCTTGTTATAAACTGAAACCCTTGTTCTGACTTGGTGGATGGTAGGAGGTAACATTAGAAGACAACTTGCTTTGAATCAACCTTCTTTAAACCGCTTTCCACTAACGTATTGCAGCATGCAGAGCAGGTAAGCAAATACATTAAAGCTGGATTAAAGTTTGAAATTTGGTGCCCTAAAGGCAGTCTTTAAAGCCATCTCAGAAGCCATTCATGTACCCTAAATACACTTGCTTTATTTTTTTTTTTTTCAAATATGCCAAGGTGTTACAATAACCCAGCAGGTTCAGCAGGAGTTTCAGCCACTTAGGGGGTACACACACCCTCCACAAAGAAATCTAGTTTATTTGGAAACGTAACTGTGGGTTTGGGAAGCCAGGAACTGTAAGGAAATATTGTCATGTACATTAAATGTTGAGGAATACTGGCATGATGGGGAAGCCCAAGTTCATCAGACTTCCATGACAGCTCTAAGTTGAGCATTCAAGTTGAGCAGAAAGAATGTGTGATTATTTTGGGGGATTTTTTGGCTCCTGGTTTAAAATGGAGTTAGCCTGTACCAGCACAAAATTATTTTGTTTACTGCCTAATGAACAACTAAGGAAAGATGCTTTCAATGGAACCAGTGAACAGAGTGTTTTTAAATTAACCGGCAACAAAATGACATTTTGTTTTCAGATGTTTTGTTTAAACTTAAGCAAAGAAAATTCAGTCCAAAGTGCCAGAACAAAACACAACTTCTAGTATTCTTTTTTCTAAAGCACTTAGAAACTAATACCAATTTCAGAATTGTTGCAATGTACCCAGACACTCTTCTCCTGGTACATCTTTTCTTGCTGAGCTCTGTTTCCAAGAACCTGTGTTGCTTTTGGAAAGGGGCTGTAAATTCAGAAGTGCCTGAGTGATTTCCAGTCATCCCTGACACACCCAAGTCTGATGCCACAGTGCAGACACACCGACTCATTTGGGTCTTAAGGGTCAGTAGGTAGTTTTCTGGTGAACCTCTGGGGAGCTGTTGCTAGAGTAGAGGGGGTTTCATTAAATTTATTAGAAGAAATTCTTGGACTACAAAGGAATAAGGAATCACAGGAGCTCCACTTATATCTGAGCAATGGTGGTATCTCCTTCCATCTTTTCTCCCACCCACCACCTTTTGGGTGTCCTCCTCCCCCACTCCTCCTCACCCCTATCTCATGGCCTCCCTCAGAAAGGGCAGTACGCTCAGGCTTATGCGATGCATCAGCAGGGGTGTAAGCAGCCCACAGCGGGGTGCAGACCTGGGGACACCCAACCCCAAATCACTAAAGCTCTCTGCAGTCCCTGACCTGGTGAGATACTACGCTCTGTCCTTCCTAACACATCCCCCTGGATACCAAAACCCATTAGTTACAGTTATCAGGGAAGGAGTTTGGTGCTGAGTTTGAGATATTGAACCAGAGACACAGGGAGAGCAAATTCAGAGAGAAAATCACCTCTGCATCCTACAGGGCTGTCTGGCATCAAAAGTTCCCAGCCCTTCTGCTGGAAAATGGATGTCTGGGGTAGCCCCAGGACATCACCCTGCCTCCCCCAAACCCTGATACCGTGGGTGTTAGAAAAAAGCCTTGATAGGGGGAAATGTAAACAGTGAAAGACATCTGGGGACTGTAGCCAACAACTGCGTTTTGGCACCATGAGCCAAACCACAGCTTCGGCGCTGCAAGGAAGATATTTGCTGGGGTCACTGCTCACCGGGGGGAACCAAATGGGGACAAGTACCTCCCATCTCCCCTGGCTGCTAGGGAATGGGAGCAGGACCAAGGGGCAACAGCATTGCTCTGCAGCCCAGCCAGGTTTTGGGGAGGGGGAGGACACCAACACCAGGCTGTGGCTCTGATTGGAGTCATCAAAGGGACACAAGCCATTCCCAAATTCACATGCCACCTCCTGATGCTGTGAGTGGCTGGGCAGAGAGCCTAAACCCCTGTTACTGCATCCCTGCAGGAGCCGTGGGGCTGGTGGGATGTCACATCGCACCCACGTGTCTTGTCCAGAGCCCACTGCTAGCAGCAAGGCAATGGCAGGATGGAGCAGGGTACCCTGGCACCCTGCCCAAACTCCAGCTTAGCTTATCAATGCATCAGTATGGGGTGGCAAATGTGATGTCACCAGGTGGGTGCAACTGTGTGTAGCCGAAATGGAAATATATGGAAATGAAAGAACTTCCTGTAGCAAACTGACATCCCTTGAGAACAGGTAGGAAGGAGGAACTAGACTGGTTTTGGCTTGTTACTGCTCCTATAAAAAGCATTTGCTGACAGTAGCAGGGCATGCGATATCTGTCTGTACCAGATTCTTATATCTGTTCTGCTCATTGCCTTACAAAATAATACATACTCATGATAAATCCTTTTATCTTGACTTTTTCTTTTAATTGAGAGGCCAAAATGGCCTTGCTGAAAAGACAAGACGTAGCCGTTTTTGCTAAAAGTGTATGCTGAAGGAAATGAATGATGAAAGCAGCGTATCAGTTGTTAAAAGCTAGCTAGTTTTTATATTGTTTTGTCATTTTTGTTCCCCAAAATATTTGTAGTATAGGAAGAGCCAGCCCACTTCCTGGCTTCTTGCATAATGTATTGTCCTTAGTGCTTTGTTGATAAGAGATGATGGACAGAGTTTGTAACAGTCTTGCAAGAAATGGGTCACTCTGCCCTGAGACTGGGCAGGAGGGGGATGACAGCTGCATGAGACAGTTCATCTGCACTACCAGAGGACATTGATAAGGTTGTATAGCCAAATATATTCATAAGAAAAAAACCCCAACCTAGTAGGTATCCATGCAGCCCAAATCTGAGCTAGTAAAACAGAGGACTGTGGAAAGGAAATACAATAAGAACGTATTGAATTAAGTGCCAAATTTTGTGTAGCATTGATTAACCAGTTTAACTGGCACGTCTTCAAGTGTACTGCCTGACCCTTTTTTATGGCTGAAAACTTTGCTTTTTGGTTCTACCAGGCCATGGCATGGAGCCCTGCTGCCCAGGTCAATCTCTGAGCTCTCAGGCAACATATGCAAATAGAAAATAATCATTGCCTATTCTGTGGAATTAAAGGGCAAAGGTGGAAAGATGAAATATCCCTTCCTGCATTTCAGGAAGCATGGTGTATTTTTAATCAACTTCTTTCAGATACAAAAGCAAGCACATTTCATTTTGTGACGGCAGCAAGAAGGGAGAAAGCAGGAAGGCTAGTAGAAGGGTAACTGACAGATAGGGATCACCATCCTCTTAATTTTTGAATGAATAAGAGTTATAAAGAACACTGAAGTAAACCTGAAGTCACTTTTATTCACTGAAAGCCCAGCCTAAAGAACACTGAAGTTATAAACTCCCATTCAATTGAATCGGCTCTCAGCTGAAGCAGGTTTCCTACGTGATTTTAAATGAAACCTAAAAAGTCATCCTGAACTAGAAATTTGACTTGGAATATTTCAGTCCATTGAAATTTGAGTGCCTGAACAGTGGCCTCCTGCCCACGAAAGGTGGGCAGCCCCATCTCTGACACACTGCATGGGTGCCCCGAGCGCAGGGCGCTGCGTGGAAACAGCTTCAGCTGGCTAAAACCGTATGGGGTGGGGATGGAAGAACATAAAGGATGCTGTTATTTTAGATAGTTTCACAGAGATTTTCTGCTTGGCTGAAGGCACAAGGAAATTCTCTTGCTCACTGTTTTGTACAGCCAAGTGTTAAATCGCTTCACGTCAGAGCTGAACCTCAGCCTCATCACTGTTAATCTTCTTGATTGGGTAAGTCTTTGCTTTCTGTCAGAAGATCTAAAATCTGGGTGTCAACGATCAGCACATGAAGATTTCCTGGCAGAGAAGACTGCCCACCACCACAACCTTTTTCCACTCCCTTTGCTGCTGGAGGGAGGGAGCATCCTCTCTGTTATTTGCACTCCACTGTTTGTTGACTGTACAACCAGCCTGAGCTGTAGGTGTATACTTCTAACAGTCACCCTCCAAGTCAACGAGGCTTTTTACTTATGTACTCCTCATTATTTGTCTGTATCAAGCAGTACTGGCCAGGAAAACTACAGACTTCCTTGGGTGTGTGAAGGTATCAGCCCTGAGAATCTGACATCCTTGTTAAATGAAAACGGTGCTATGAGGAGAAATCAGCCTTTAATCCCAAAAGGCAAAGGCAATTCCAGCTTTTATTTGCATGTCATTGATGGAATTTACCATTTCAACAAAGGCTAAATCCTGGATGTTAATGAACAGGACCTGGTTTTGGCTCCTAGGTGTCTGGCAACCCTGTGGTCCAAAGATGTTCTCCCTAGGATGTGGAGCCACCACCGCAACTATCCTAGGAGTCGCACTCTGGATCTACAAGATGAAAGATTCCTCCCTGCTCACCTTGCACTGACTAATGCTTCACCTGTCCTCAAAACAATTCATACAGGGGACCCAGATTGCCACCCAGAGAATATAATATAACCATAACAAACACCTACCCATGTTGTGGACACCTGCCCATATTGTGGGTCTTGCTTCCCAACAGCAGATGAGTCATAGTCAATGAATTACAAAGATGTTTTCTTCCTGCATCAGACTTCATGCCTTCTTGTTCATCAAATCTCTTAACCAGCCACACCGTGACTTAAGCACGCTGTCTGACTAGCACCTTAGTCACAGGGTATTATTCAGTTTGACAATTGAATGACTGAAAGATTTATAAAATTAATCAAGAACAACAAAAAAGGAATTGTGATGCAGGAAGCGGTGAATGAATATGGGCATTAGGATGATTAATAGACATGTCTCAAATACTCATATCAAAAAAACTTTGGTGGTGTAAACAGACCACTACCGAATAAAAGCAGGATGCTAAAAAGGTTAAAGAGAACAGCCACTCAGGAGTCAAATGAAAGTTTGAAAGCAAGGTTTTGCAACAAGAAACATCAACTTCCAACATGTGGCAAAACTCTCTGGGACCACTCTTGTGATGTGCAGCTGTGTGAGAGTCACTGAATGCAGAAGTTCATCTCTGCAATCACTGTGCCTAGTGATGATCCTGTTTCCAACCACAGGCCGTCCACCGGATGCCTCGGTGAATAAGGCTGCCAGGAAACTTGCTTACACAGTGTGTAGAGCACCGTTTCCCTCTGTGGGCTCTTTCTTGCACTTTGTCCCCATGGATCTGACAGAACCACAGCAGAGATTTTGCAGAGCAGCTTCAGCCAAATTTGGAAGGCGTGCTTCTGGTTAAAAGCTGGGATATTTTGGGCAGAGGATAATGTTTGCACTGAATGTCAATGTGCATTTCGGTTTGGTCAGGATAATGCCTAGCCAGTGACCTTATTCAGCCCCAATTAGTTGATAACTGCCAGTGAGTCGCATTCCTCATTGTTAGGAGTGAACAAGGCAATCATGGGAGAAAGGTAGCAATAATAGGGATGGCTAATTAGACTGCAAGTGGTGCATAAGGCAAAGAAGGGAGAAAAAGAGAAGTGAGTTTCCAGATGGTCTGGCTCCAGCTGAAGATGAAGTAAGGTTCGGGAGTCCCTGACACAAAGCATAGGACTCAAGTCAAAGTTCAAATCTGTGTGCTTCTACAGCCTCCTCCTCAAAGCCCTTTTTTTGTGCTTTGCAATGCAGCATCCTTGCAGTGATGCTGAGATAGGCACAGTCCCTGTGCCACAGCATGACATGACGCAAAGATGCCAGCTCCGGTCCTGAAATGATGGGAACGGCAGTGCCCTGCCTGGCCCCACCGCCCTGCTCCTGGAGAAGGCAGAAGTCCTTTGACAGCATAGCCCAGTGCTCTCCCACAAAAAATAGCAGTGCCCTTTTCTCTGGGCACTGGTAGCAACCAAGGATCGATACCACAGGGAGATCTGGACATCAGGTGTTTTGGGGAGATATTAGGAAAGTGGCCGGTTTCAAGGGAGCCCATGCCAGCACTTTCAAGATGTGAAGTTTTCCTTAGGGATGTTGTGTCCTGCAGCATTTTAGTAACACCAGCACTGATATTCCTCAGATTGGAAAAATAATTTTTCTGAAATACACTTCGTGAGGTACTTTTCTCTATTAACTATATAGATGTGTGGAGTAAAACATCATTTGGAGAACCTGAGGGAACATTCATACTGCCAAAGTTTCTAGGTGAGGGGAAATATTTTGGTCTAATCCTATTGCCACAGTCATGCCTTATACTTCCTGCACAGTCACTCCAATTCAAGTTAATTTTATGTTACTCAGGAGAAAAAAAATAAATGTATAATTATTCCAGTTTTATCGTGCCTATAGAAACACCCCATCACAGTAGCATAATTCTACTGAAATGATGAGGTTATTGACACCCTGACATTACTTTGCAATTTCCCTTACCTGCTGTCTTTTTTGTGTGCCTGCAGAAAAGTCACTAACATGGCATTTTTAAAAAGTATTTGCTGTGGGCTATACCCTGTTCTCACTAATCTTCCTAAAAATCTGGTGATTTCTGTTAACATTGCTAGAGCTGACCTGGAGTTGCATCTAGTGTGGATAATGGACTTGGACCCTCTGCATCTATAGGAAACATGGTCTTCCATGTACTGCTTCAGGAGAACCATATTTCCTCAGCTTGGATGGTGGGTATTGCAAGTGAGAGTTGCTGGTTTGTTACTGCTCGGTGCCCTGTGTGCCCTGCTTCACTGGCCAGTTTCTGTGCATCATGAGAGACCGAGGATGCAGTCTGGAAAGCCTCGATGTTTTAAACTGCAAGCTTTGTGAGGCAAGGGCTGTTTTTTATGTAAGCCTGCACAGGTTGTAATTAGAGGAGATCCCTGATTTTAGCAGACAACTCGGGGCATTACTGTGAGACAGATACAATAAAGTGTAAGTCGTTAGGCAGAGAAGATAAAGTGCCACTTAAGCGAACCACTGACAGATGGGAGTGTGGCTCTGCAGCTCGGAGCAGAGAGAGGGTTGGGTGCTTGCCCCTTCTGCCGCTGAACCTCCTCACAATGCCTGGAGAATAAAAGCCTCATGGCATAATGGTGGTGGTGATGACAAGGGTAATAAGGCTCATGATAATACGGACAAGCAGGGTTTCCATTTCCATTACTAGAGCAATCGATTGGGGTTGCAGTTTTGTTTTTGGGAATTTTTTTTTGCCTGTGTCATCTAAAGCAAGTTCTGTAAGGCCCATGAGATAAAACCCTGAAAAAGGCCTTTAAAAAGGTCTTTGGAAGCAGTGTGGAATTTTAAAATCTAATCTGTAATTTAAAGAATGAAAACTAATATAATTGGTGCACAGTCCGTTTCCATTAGAAGGAGGATACTGCAGAGTTGTTTCCTTTCAGCAATGGCTACATTAAACATACAGGTGAATTATTTTCTTTTTTTGGTAGTTCCCCTCCCTAGGGAATCAGCATTTCCAGAGTTAACAGATGCAGCTTTTGGCCTGTTACATGCACACACACACAGATATTTTGCTCTCCGGGATGGAAAGAAAAAGTTGGTTGCATAACAGAGGTTCAACAGAGTTTTAAAACTACTATAACCTTGAAGCTGCCTACGTGTTGGAGAAGCTGTGGCACCTTGCAGCTCCCATGAGATGGGGCTGAAGCACAGGGCAGCCCCCCCGGCACAGCAGGCTGGCACGATCCTCTGCTCCCCTGCGACACTCCTTTGCCAACACCTGCAACCACTAACCCTTGCAAGCAGATAAATCAGCCCAGTAGAAGATTAAGAGCAGACCTCTGTGCTGCGACCACCAGCCTGGCCTGGCCCCAGCTCAAGTCTGCGTGCACAAGTCAGGGGTAGGGACTGCGGGGGGAAGAGGTGATGTGCAATTCCTGGGGCTGTGGAAGCAGCCAGGGCTGTCCTGGAGGGGCTGCTGGCAGGAGAGTCTGTGTGAGCTGTGGGTGGGGGGAATAACCTGGCTGCTGCTCAAGGTAAAATCATGGTTTTCCTCTCCAGGAGCTTGGAGCCAAGGCTGAAACTGAAGTGCTATAGAAATAATCCTTGCCCAGAGCAGCTGGCTTTACTTCAGGGTTGAAACTGTGAGTCAAAGATGCTTTTATGTCAAGATTTGCTTGAAATCACTCACTGTGGTCCATTTATTTTAGCCTGTGGCTGGGAGGAGCGCAGTTCAGATGGGTAACGATATTTGGGAGCTTGAGGATGAGCTTCACTTCCAACCCAGAATGTCTTCCCTATGCTCTGTCGCTTGTTGCTCACAGCTATGAGGTGTCTCAGATGATGCTTGCATGCCTTGCAATGCTCTGACTGCATGTCACACAGAAAGCAGTCATAAGCTGTATCTTGTGAGAGTTTGTTAACCATGTAGCTTGCTATGTTTTCTCAGAAATGTGCTATGTGTCCATCAGTCAGGTGTCTGCGCAGACAGCATTATATAGGGAGGAGAAAAGTAGATACCATTACTCATTTTTCCTCCCTCCACGTAATCAACTGACCAGATTGTATCTGGAACAGCAAGCCTCAAGCAGATGAAATGAAGGAAAGGGAGGGAATTATTTGCTAAGCAAGCATCACATTAAAATAACCATCTTTTCTCATTACAGTAAAGAAAAGGTGACCTTTGTTAAGGTCTGTAGTTCAAGCAGGACTATAGATGCAACAAATATTTGCTAACGTGGGATTTTTCCAAGGCACAGAGAAAAGAGGGTGGCTTATCAGCTGAGAGAGAAAAGCTGAGATCAAAGAAGGGTACGGTGAGGATCTCACACAGACAAATAGAAATTTTGTCCCTAAAAAAGGTGATCTGACGCGAAAAAAGTGGTACCAAAAGCAGCTTTGGTGTAAAAGCATTAGGTGCAAAAATTGAGGCACTTGTGCAGAAGGCAGGCTTAGGAACAAGGGGCATTTGGTTGGGGAGAGTTACACAGCGTACCTATAGACACAAACCCACATTACACATGCCTCCTACCTCTTAACGCCTTACACAAACGGAGGACCACCTTGCTGTCTTCCAGAAGATTGGGAAGGAATCTACAGCCCCTTAAATGGAAAGCTTAGAGGCTGGGATTTTGAAAGAGCCCGGTGAAACTGGGAGCCTTGCTTCCATTAAATTCCAATAGGATTTTCATGCCTCCACCAGTTGGATGTCCCTGGAAATCTCAAGCCACAGGGTTTCATTGAAACCTCTTACATGCATTGACAATATGGTTTTGCAATGCTCGTTAAGCCCACGCTTTTGCAATACATTATTTTGTCCCCTCTATGAAACCATGACTTAATGTATAGTAATGGCATGTCAAAGGCAGCGTTACAGCCCCCGTCTTGAAGGCAATGCTGAGTCTCCTGTCATGCGTGGAATGTAATTACCATTAAGGTTGAAAAATGAGGGAGATGAACAGTAGTGGCAGTTTTTCTCAAGTTTACATAAACACTGGCTGCAAGAAGAGGGCAGGAACATTAAAATCAAAGAGTTCCTGTCACATCAGCGCTTTAAATCTCTAAGCGGCTCCTTGAAAATCATCTGGCCTCGGTGAACACAAACAACTGATAAAAGCTTCAGTTAAGGTCTGCTCTTATCTGCTAATTTCAGGGCAGCCTTGCCCTTTACCCACTGTCCCTAGGAAAGTAGCGATTTTGGCACTTTCCGTTGGCTCGCTAAACTCTCCATCGTAAGAATAATAACTAGCTGGAAAAGAAGTAGAAATGGGGTTGAAGGTGTTTGAAGAGGAAATCCCTGTATCGCCCACTGAGCAGCTGTGGGGAAACACTCCCCATGCTTTGCCTGTGTGTGCTGATGGTTAAAGACCAGGTGACAGAGGGTACCACTCCTCTCATTTCTAGGGCTGGGTGTCATCTCTTGGGCACAGAGCACCAAAGCCTGGCCTAAAAGCCCGCAGAAACGCAGGCAGCATCTCTCTCTCCCACCAGTTCCCAATGAATCTTCAGGGTTCATCTCCTACTGGAAATGCCAGAAGGCAGGAATGCCTTGGGAAGGCAGAAGCGCCAGAGATGTTTTAATGGGTTTTTTTCCTGAGTCATGGGGGTAGTTCTTTCCCTTGCTTGTGCCGAGTTAACAGCCAAAACACAAGCCCACAGGTTTCACATTTCATTAGGGACCTGAAGCTCTCAGCAGGTTTGCCAGAGGATGTTTCAAAGGTAACTTTTTTGTGCAAAACTGGGCTGATTTATTGTCTCTGTGGTTTTATTGAGTGTCTTTGGCTTCTGTTCCCTCTTTCCCCCCCCCCCCCCTTCTTTTTTTTTTATGTGAAACCTGATGGCTTAAGCCAGGATTTGTTTTGTGGCTTTGATGAATTGAGGTCTCCTCATCCCGCCGCTTTTAATGGAGCGGTGCACTTTGGATTCAGAACCCCACAGAATTTGGTGCTGGTAGAAAACCTGAGTCACTAGTGTCTGTGTCTCCTGGATTTTCGGCATTTCCTCTCAGTTTCTTCAAGACCAGCTCTGGCCATCAGGCTGGAGCCATCAGCAGGCAGCAACCCGAGCTAACCCAGCCTGTGTCTTAGCATGGCCCTTCCACTCCCCTAACCCCCTTTGGCTGCTTGTACTCAGCAAGGATGGGAGACGTGCCATGGAGATACCTCTATCAGAGCCTCATCATGCTGTGATGGACATGAAGAGGACAGGAAAAAGAAGGGAAAAGGGACACCCCACTGGTAGCCTGCTCTCCAAAACCCTATAAGGTCTTCATGAAAGGAGATAAAATGGTGGTGGTCTTGCTGACAGCCATTTCCTCCCGCCATTGCCATCACTAGTTTCAGCGCTTACCTAAGCTTTTATGAAAATGGTCCTCTTAGGTCCAAATGGGCTCTTGTCGTCTTCCAAACTGAGTCAGGTTCATTTAGCCTGAGTGGAAATTGTGACCAGCTGCAAATGGTTTATCTACCAGTCACAGAAGAAATGACAAAAAAAACCAGAGGATAGGGAAGTCTAATGCAATCTCACTTGCAGGTTTTGAAACTGGTACTCATTTGCCACAAAATAATCATGTGTTTATAAATACCTTCTTTTCCATGAAAACATTGCCTTTTGTGGCACAACCATTTTTCTTGGCAAAGACTTCTCCCCACCAGTGTCTTGCTCAACATTTGTTTCTGAGCTGACAGAAATTTGTAAGCCCCAAATGTTCTGGGGAGGAAAGAAGATTCACACACACACACAGAGGTCTCCCAGCTGAAGGTTCTAGATGAAGCCAAACTGAGATTTCTTATAATACAGCTAAGTCTTGAAATATTTCCATGCTTTGCTTATCAGAATTTGGGGCTCCAGATGGGCTAGAGATTCGTGCTTGCAGAAATCCACTCCGCAAAGCACAGGATGAGTGTTGTGGCTAATTTCTTATTCTAAGAATGCCTCTAAGCCCTCAGTTAATAAACTTTTTGGGGTCTGCCTCATAGTACCTAAGTGCAGCAAGCAGAGCAAGTGTGGGGATGGTCACCAGGCTGAGCCAAGAGCCCAGGTCACTAGGTGAGTCCATGGTGATGAGGCACGTCCACAGCCAAGCCAGGACTTCTAGTCTAGGGGTCAGGGACGGGGATATATGAGGCCAAGCATGGACGTACTGGCAACTCAGCTCAGTCGGAGACCAGGGTGGAAGCCTGAGGCTCAGTGCAGCTCAGGAGAAAAGGGAGGACCTGGCGGAGGTTTCTCAGGGCCAGAGCCCCAGGATGGAGCAATCCACACAGGGACCTAGCATGGATACACTCACCCTTTAGAGTTGTGGACAGGTGTCTGCAGTCCTGAACCCTGGAGAGTACTCTCAGTACTATAAATCATTCAGGTATTTGTGTTCCTCAGTGACAGCAATCAATATGAACAACTTCAATGTTCATTGCTGGTGCTCAGGCAGGACCTCATCTAACCTTAACCCCAGTCAGGTGGGGGACAATGCCATCCATTAAATATTCACTTAATGACATAGTTGGAATAAATGTAGAAATGTAAAAAACACAGCACTCAAGTGGAGCTGAAAACACCCCAAGGGGCAAGTATTCTTCAGTACAAGTGAGATAAAAACTGGATACTTCAGAAATGGTGAGAATGTTCTGGAGAGTATAATCCTTTTTGCAGTGTCACACAACTAAGCCAGATTTTTATCAAACCACTCAGGTGATAAAAGCCTGGAATTGAGAAAATCAAACGGAAAAACTAAAAGTGGGAGGAGAGTGTTAATAAAGTCTAATGTGTAATGTGCTGTATATTAGTTTTTAATCAACTTCTATATGTGGCCACAGGAAAGAGATATGACAAGGTTCCTCTGCTAATACTTCACATTTTTATTGGTGGTCTTATTTATTCACACTGTGTTTTTTCTGAATAAAAGCATTGGGGGTGGGTGAGAAGAGGTGGGAAAAGCAGAGAGGAAAAAGCAGAGACCACGCTGGAAAACAAAAACTCCTCTGAGTATTCATCCTTTATGGAGCGCATTCTGCATTTCATTCCATGTGTGAAAACAGAATGCAGTTCTCCTGTTCCCCAAAGTATCAGTGGACAAAATGGGTTTGACTCCTTTAAATATAACAGAATGAGATCATTGAGGGTTTTTTTCTCTTTCACTGAATTTTTCACTTTACTTGTCCCCAGATTAATTTATGCCTCTGTTTACCTGTAGACAATTTGGCCATTCAGTTTGGATAATCATATAAACCTTTGACCCTCAGTCTGTTTTGATATATTTAAAGGGATATGATCTAGCAGCTAGAGGAGGTGTTATTTTAATCAACAGCTATATAAAAAGTTTTTAACTTTCCTAGCACAACAGTGGCAGGATTTGGACCACTGCTTCATGGTTAGCTCTGCCAGCTAGAGTGCAATGCATGCAGAAGGATGCATTTCACCAGCTAGCTCAAGCAGAAAAGGATAAACTCCAAACTAAGAGGAAATCATTATGTTGGGGATGACTTTTGCAGTGTTAAGGATGGCAGATAAGACAATTTACACGTAGTATCTCAGCAATTAGACTCTGCAGCTTTGATCAGGCAGAGAGGGTGAGTACAAAAGGAGAGATTTTTATGCTTTTGTGCATTTCTTTGAGTGAATTCTCTCCTGCCATGTTAGGTGCTTTCTCGATACCTTCTTGCAAAGTTTGAGTGATGGGGGTTTACTGGTATGCATATTCAAAGAAGGCAGATTAAGAATGATTTTGACATGGCTAAAGGGAAAATCCCTTTATGAAACGCTAGAGATGCTTGCATGTTCATTATTCTAATAAACAGAGATGGTACCGTGTGGCTTGTCTGAAAAAATTAACCAAAAAAGTTGTCGTTTCTTCCACTTACAGTTGTTGGTCTGATAAAAGGATAGTATCTCCTCCTACAAAGTTAGCCAAATTAGTGCAGTTCAGACAATGAATATCAAACACTGGCAAAGGACTTCATGTTAACTGAGAGAGATAACCTTCTGGAACTAAGGGCAGCAACACAAAAGGTTGTTAGATTTCTTGTAAACAACAGGTATTTTGAAGGAAATTATAAATTATAAATAAATTCTAAAATTATATTATAACATTATAAATAAAACTGGCAAAACAAAACTGGGTTTTTTTCCATATTTATTTGTTTCATTTGGATTTATTTCTTTATTAATCTGTATGATGTTTTAAATAAAGGACATCAAAGAATACAGTGGTCTGTAATACCACCTATAGATAAAACCACAGAACAGCCCTTTTGCTGCTCTGTGACCCTGCTTCAGCCCAGACTGTTGTCCAGAACGTTAAATGCCATGTCACATGCATGAGATTGTTTGTGGCAGAGGGCACTCGGCTGCAGCATTATTTTTTTTTTCACATAACCTATCTAGAGTTGTCTTTTTTTAATTTGGGTCTGACATTGCACAGGTAAGACACTTCATCACTCACAGACAGCCAAAAGTTACTATTAAAAGGTCCAAGTATACATTATTTGTCATTTTATCTAAGGGTGAGTGAAACATAAATTATACAGAAACTTTGAGAAGATCCCCTTTCTCCCTAAAAGCAGTTTGTACAAATGTCTATCTCCTCAGTTTTCCGGGAGGTCATCCTATCTCATCATTTGGAGAGGTGAAATAAGTGCAGCTCTTTTAAAAGGAAGAAATAAAGTCAGATTTTTTGGTTCCACACACAAGTGTCCTCAATTAATACTGACAGCTATTTAATTTCATTTAAAGTAGGTTGGTTTAAAATATGATTCTTATCTCTCTGCTGCAGGATGGACTAAGTCTCTTTTTTAGAGTCACCCAGCAATGAGGATTAGGGAACTTGGTTACATTTCTTTCTACGGAAACCTGAGCTCCATTAGCAAAATATAGATTTGAGCAGATATGGACCCAGCATCTGGCCTCTTAGAAATAAGATAAAACCGTGAGGAGGGAATTAGAGAAGATCCAAAGGCCATTTAAATCAATAGGGAGGCTCGGTAACCTTCAGCAGGTTTTGGATCCCATTCTGAGAGACTAGAACTTGTTTACCATAAAGGAAGAAATCATTGCCAGTTCATTAAGGCCTTGATTTTGTTTTCCTCTAAAATCTCTTATTTCTGTCTCTAACAGGAACTGACTGTCTTAAAGAAAGCGGGCAGTGAGTGATACCATGGCAGAGAGGAGTAGATATTGTCCCCACTAAGAAGCATGTGCCTAATCTCCTAATGTACCGGTCCCACCCTGTATGCTGCTCCGCTTTTAATTAGTGTGCTGCTCTGCATGCTGATCTAGAGTTGGTAGCATAATAAAACCAACTACTGCAAAAAAATTATCTGTTTTGAAAATGTCTTTTCAAAGTAAAGGATGCTGATGTACATGTTAGCTGAGTTTTGTGGGGTTCTCATTTCTCAAACAGACTTTTCAATTTTTCTTTTCTTTTGAAAAAATCACTGATGTTATTGGTGGAGACTTTTTACTAAAACACAAAACAATAAACCTAGGGAAGTATAGGGTGAAAAGAATGAGAAATACCTTTCCTAGCAAGTTCTAGACAGGCCTTTAAAAAGCTTTAATTTAATGGAGTGAGAACAGCTGATGCTGAACTGGTTGCTAAGAAGGTGTCATGTAGCATATTGGGTTATATAAACTCATTGGTTTTGGTGATTACAAAATAGCTTCTTATCTCTGGGGATGTTTAACTTCTGAAACGTAAAGCTTGAGGGGACAGCTACTAAATTAATGTTTACTGAAGTCTCCTGGGCAGTTTTACTGAGCTATGCTCAGCCGTAATACCTAGGTCTTAGGCCACCAGTCATTTTATGTGATGTCTTCACAGCAGCCCTCTAAGACACCAGGAAAGCCATGAGAAACACAGTCTCCATGTCTACCAAGATGTGGGCACCACCAATGAGGGTCCCAGCAAGCAAAATCCACTGGGTGGTCTCAAGCTAGACCACAGTTTGCCGTTTGAGTAGTCCAGTTTTAGATGGCAAAGAGGTTTTTTGCTCTATCACCAACAAAGTTACAGCTGCTTCAGCTCTTCTGGGCAAGTGAACGTGATGAAGCTGTCTGCCACCATTCACAAACAACACTTACACAGAGCTTAAAATCAGTACCTAGCATCCCTCCACCAGGTGTGGAGCTACCATATCTATACACAAAGGCATACCTCCCTGCATAGGACAACAATTTTGGGGTGAGTAACCTACTCAGGGCTCTCAGGTGCTCCTGGTTTCCTTCTAGGTACTCTTGGGCAGGTGTTGATTTTGCTAAAACCAACAGGGAAGAGTAAATCAGTTGAGTGATGTGACGTGACTGCTTCCTGGTTTGTAAGCAAACAAACTGTTTTGCTTCTGTTCACCTGAAGGTCCTTGGGCTGAGAAACATCTGCGTTGTCTGTGGGGTTAGAGGTACCAAGGAAGGAAGGACCATAGAAAACCACCACTTGCTTGTTGGAGTTTTCACTGGTGAATGAATTCCTGGAATAACATGGAAGGGGATTGGAGTGTAGCACTAATAACTCAGTGAAATATCTGACTTTTCTGTGAGAAGTCATTTAGCTTGACATTTATGCTTCTTGCATCTAACAGGCACCAGCGTACAGATACTGCCATAACGCAAGCGTACGCAGAGAGCATCTCCGAGGACAGTTACATGCAAGTAACCCTTCCTCCTTCTACTGTTTTTTTCAAGCTGGGGCTATGTTGCTTCTCTCTTTCTAAAGCTGTCCTTTTCTCACACGAGGTGCTTGCAAGCAGTGATGTTACACTTTCTACAGCTGTGATTAACAAGCTGTCTAGTGCTCCCAAGAAATGCTGGTTAAAACTCAAGTTGATGCTGTGTGTTTTAACATAGTCTCCCATTAATTAAATTGAACTGAGTGTAGCATGGAGGTTTAGGAAAGAACTGTCATTAACTGGAAAAGTAATTAATTTTCTAGACCCCAGAGTTATAACTTCAGTTGTATTACAGTGATAAAATCATACACCATTTGAGGTGTATCTGCTTTCTAGTCAAAGTGCTGGTCTCATTCAGCCTGCTCATCTCCCATATTTCTTCTTTGTATATTTTTTTTAGGGTATGTTTTGGGGTGAAAGAAATGTTCCTGAAGATAGTCTTAAAAAGAGATTAATCTTTGGTTTCAGTCTGATTCTTTTGGTTGCTAAGTCTTAACTTAAAACATTTTAAACATAAAATTACCATTAGGATTAAATTATTTTCAAACTAGAGTATTAAAAGGGACAGTGACAAATACGAAGTCTAAGGGGCTGTGGCTGAATTGATATGCTATAGAATTGCACTATGTGCCTAGTTTTAATTGGTGATGATGGCTTTCCTTATAATCAGTTTTATACCTGTTTTCCATGCATTTACTAATTATTAATACGGCAGTAGGACACTGGTAATGCTTTTATAGTATTGTGTTTAAACAGCTAGGTGGGAATAAAGAAATGGAAAAAATATGTTGGTGAATAAGGGATATAAAAGATTTTTTTTTTCATTTTTTACTCCCATAAGCATGGGAGAATGGTGGGTCTACTTCCTTTACTTCTGAGGTTGTTGCAGGATAATTTAATCAGGTGCCTCTCATTGTTTTGTGAAAAGCAAATACCATCACCCACTTTTTTTTTTTTTTTTTCTGGGACATCCAACATTTTTAGGTGCAGTTACTCTTGAATATCATTTAAAATTCTTGCTGGAAGAAAACCTTTTTGAATGCATCTCCAATGAGTAATTTTATAGGAGTTAGTTCTACCTGCCTTTCTATGTGCTTAAAGTCAAATTGTAACCACACAGTTTTTCTGCCTGGTTTATCCCCACTAACACTGTTATTACTTCACTCAGTTTTCTGTTGGTGCTGTGCTTTTCTACCTTACACCTTTTTTGAAACTGATTTCTGTATTAACATTTCACGCTTGTGAGAAATAAGACAATTTTGTGATGGAAACAGTGTCGTTTGCCTTAGGACACTACTTCACGACCATGAGAGCTCTGGCTCAATAAGGCTGAAGATTAAATTATTGTAGATCACAGCAGCAAATAAGCTAACTCCCAGCGCTTTATCTTTGGGGGAAGGGGGCGGGGGGGGACCACTGTGAAAACTAATGAAATTTAATTTTTGCACTTACAAAGACAAAGTATCTTTTCTACCTGCTACCTCGATGTAAATTATTCCTCTTGTTCCTTACTTGGGCATCACCATAAATGATATTGAGTAAACAGACATGCTCAGGCTGGTGTTTCTGGGGGGCAGCAACACATTTGTGGGGTATGTGGTGAGCTGTAGGTCAAACAATGTTTTTTCAAAAGCTTGTTTGGACTAATTGTCACGTCATACAGAGACTCTCATAAGACTGTAGTGCTGGGTTTAGAGGTGGACAGTGAACAAAGCTCTGCCTTTCTGAGCCTCCTTCACTAGCTCTGCACTGCATTACATGTTCCTCCACCTGCCCCAGCACCATCTCCAAAGCCGGTCGTGGCTTAAGTGAACCCACAGGCATCAGCACAGATCACACTAACCTCCTTTCCTCTACCTGTTGCAACGTGTGTTTATCAGGGAGCCCCAGGATGAGCCTGGGGGTGTGGGATGTCCTCGAGACTGCAAGGGATGGGAGCAGGTGAAAATAAGTGTTCAGCAGCACTTGCCTTGTCACCAGCACTTGAAAACCCTTTTCTACGCTTGCTTACAAAAATGCTTCCTTGCACTTACTTTATGCTATTCTTTACAATGTAAGGATGTCAGAAATGAGCTTTATAAATCAGTGGTTTTGTACTTTGATTAACTGCTTTGCTGCTGCCTAGGTGTAGAAGTTCAGAAGGTCTTAAGGGTCTTAAACTTGTCAAAGTGGGAAAAGGGGATTGGCTTGTCCAATGTCACAGTAGTTGTTTGTGCTACTGGAGGGTGGGCACCAAAAGAAACAAACAGAAAGTTAAACAGACCTCCCAACAGTACTGCAAAAATAAGTTACTTCAATGATAGCCAGCACTATAGTCAGGGTTAATTCATTATTCCTTCATAAGAAGTGGTCAAACTTTCATTAAGATACTTTTGTTAAAAGAAATTCAGGAAATGTTCTTTGTAGAGATTCACATACGAACAGTCTGCTCACTGCTTTTATACCATTTTGAAAAGACCTACGTATAGAAATCCATTCACATCTCTGATTTCTCTTTGGAATTATTGGGGGCAGGGGTGTTCATTGTGAACCAACGAGATGCTGGTTTTCTTTGAGTATTAGTTAAGACCAGTTGGGGTCAAGAGGGGAATGGTTATCTGTTTTAGTTTTTTGCAAACTGTTGTTTTGCTATAATTGAAATGCATGCATCATCTGATTTAGACTGGTAAACGATGAAACGTTAGAATTTCTTGGATAATGGTAAGAAGCTTTTTTAGAAGACAGAGCACAACATGTAGGATACCTGAAACTGCTTAGGAAATTCTGGCAGATCTACCCTACAGCCGAGAGAAGTTGTAGAAGCTTATTAGAGAGGGAGAGTGAACTGGTAGTCCAGTGGAAGAAAAAATTAGATGGAGTTCTGTGTGTCCTGGACTCCTAATGAGGGTCTACTTATCTCTAGCTAAAGATAATCCCATCTCTTCCTGATTTAGCGTGAGAGACTGAGTGATGGGAACTCATAATCTGCTACTTCTCAGCCCTCCTGTCCTAGAGTTCAAGTACCCTCAGTGCTTCTAAGTTCTCTGACACTTTTCCAGCACATCGCTCCCATTCTTCAAGCTCCTTCCCCATTCCTAAACTGTTCCCGCCCAGAGTTTTCTGTTCCCTCCCTCAGAACTATGATCTTTCATCACCACCTACCCCAAAGTCCCCTCAATTCTCCCAACTCCCTTTCCTCACCTTACCCTTCTCGTATTGTGGCAACCTTTGAATAAATTGTCAGTAGCACAGTGTTTGGTGAGCTCTCTTAGTCTCTCCCTTTCTCTCCCACGGTGACTACATCTGATGACTAGGCTTTCAAGTATTTGCTCACAGCTGTCTGCAATGGGAGCTGTTATATGTTGAAATATTCCATAAACCTAGTCCAAGTAGGACCCTATTCTACTGAACAACGGAAAATGGCATGATTTTCCTCCTAATAGACAAGAGATTGTGAATTTGGGTGTGTGTACTCATGAACATCTGGTAAAATGCAATTTGGTGATGAAAGCTTCCTTCACATGGTCAAGTTCCGACAATATCACCCACTGTTTAGTCTAAACTTTTATTTCACCAAGTGCTACACTTTTGCTTTCAGTGACCTTGTACATCAGTCAGAGGGCATGCCACACACGCTGCTGTTTCCACTCTGAATAGGGAGGCTGAAGGCGAAAATTGCAGGTTGGAGATTCTACCACCCTGATGCTCTGTCCCTATTGTTGTGGCTAAGCTTGTTATTGTGGAATAATTATTATGTCGACAAACCAAGCACTGGGCCAATGACCTCTGCAATATCAAGAGCGCTGTTTTCATGAGACTCATTCCAATAGACATTTGCAAGTGACCTCGAACTGCAGCAAAGACATCCCGCTGTTCTTTTGTGTTTTAGATGGTCTACATAGCACGTGCATGATGCTGAAATAAAATCCTTCCACAACGATCTCCAGAAAACCTTGGCTGTTGTGTGTGTTCTGATGTAGCCCTAATGACGGGACCTAAACTGTTCTTCTCAAAGCTGTGTCATAATTGTAATTTATTTCCCCTCACCCCATTTTGTTTCATGTATGTGAAAGTGGGAGAAGAGAGGAAAAAAACCCCAAACCGTGCCATCTATACTCTGGCAGGTTTTTTATAACTGTTACTTTGAACACTGGTACACAGAGATTTGTTATTACAGATATAGGATCTCTAGAACAAGAGGATACCAGCATCCAGTGCTCTTTTTGCACGTGTGTTTCTGATCACTTGATGCAACAGGAGCTTTTACAACCCTACAATTGTGGATGCACTCAGGTTGGCTGTACTACTTAGTACGTGCTGTTGGAACATCATCCAAACACATGGGAATAGGATACAAGTAAATGTTTCTTCATAGGTGGGTGGGATATTACCATTGACGCTTAAAACTGCTTCAGAAAACTAAGAAAAGCCATTATTTTTAATTTAAAAGGAAAAGTTGAAGGGCTAAGACTTAACATCTGATTCAAGGCTTCATAAGGGCTCCATATGACAGGGTTTGGAATAAGGTCTTAGATCTAAACGCAGACTTGACATAGGGCAGTGCCTTCTAGCGTTCCATAAGTCCCCTTTTTTGTTAGCAAGCACTTTTTGAGGACATGTAGGGACAGATGTCATGGCTGAACTGGGGAGCCCACTGCTTTCTTTTCGAAAGACTGTGTGCTCAGAAGGAATGTACATCAGGCATTGACGGTACATCACTTTGTGACCTCTCTCTTACATGTCTTTTTTTTTCTAAAGAGTTTTCTGAAATATATTGCTAATGTACCTATTGATAAAGCTCTGCAGGAAGGTCTCTTGCAAGCCTGTGCTGATGGGAATGTGGAAGAAGGTGTTGATAAGATAATATTCCCCTGTTTAGATGAAATCTAGACCATGGAAAGCTGAAACTCCATCATTTAAATGACAATGGGGCCTACTGCAGATGCAGTCAGTGACAAACAAAGCTGTTTTATTGCTAATGTGCCAAAATGGAAACCTTGTGTTGTCTAAGTGTGAAAGCAAGGATGTTTTGTTACTTCCAGTGTCATGAATGAAAGGTGCCTGAAGTGATCTTTTGCTTGTGCTATTCCTTTTCACAGAATAGTCAGGGCTGGAAGGGGCCTCTGGAGACCATCTAGTCCAACCCCTGCTAAGGCAGGTTCTCCCAGAGCAGGTTGCAGAGTCACGTCCAGGCGGGTTTTGGATGTCTCCAGAGAAGGAGACCCCACGGCCTCTCTGGGCAGCCTGTGCCAGGGCTCGGTCACCCTCAAGGCACAGAGGGTTTCCCTCACGTTCAGACGGAACTGCCTGTGCTGCAGTTTGTGCCCGTTGCCCCTTGCCCTGTGGCTGGCACCACCGAACAGAGCCCGGCCCCGGCCCCCTGGCACCCGCCCTTAGGACATTTGCAGACACCGATAAGATCCGCTCCCAGCCTTCCCTTCCCCGGGCTGAACAGCCCCAGCTCCCTCAGCCCTTCCTCACAGGGGAGATGCTCCAGCCCCTCATCTCTTCGTAGCCTCCGCTGGGCCCTCCCCAGCAGTTCCCCGTCTCTCTCAAACCGGGGAGCCCAGCACTGGGCCCAGCACCCCAGACGTGCCTCACCAGGGCCGAGCAGAGGGGCAGGATCCCCTCCCTCGCCCTGCTGGCCACGCTCCTCCTGAGGCACCCCAGGGTCCCACCCGCCTTCCTGGCCACAGGGCACACTGCTGGCCCACGGGCAACTTGCCGCCCCCCGGCCCCCCCGGGCCCTTCCCCGCAGAGCTGCCCCCCAGCGGGTCAGCCCCAGCCCGTGCTGGTGCGGGGCTTGTTCCTCCCTGGCGCAGGACCCGGCACGGGCCTCTGTTGGGCTCCATGAGGTCCCTCTGCCCAGCTCTCCGGCCTGCCCAGGCCTCGCTGAGCGGCAGCGCAGCCCCTGGGGCAGCAGCCGCTGCTCCCGGTCTGTACCGCCGGCAAACCTGCTGAGGTGCCTCTGTCCCTGCATCCAGGTCACCGGTGGATGAGCTGACCAGGACCGAGCCGGCACCGAGCCCTGGGGAGCACCGCGAGCCGCAGGCCTCCAGCTGGGCTCTGCGCCGCGGGTCACAGCCCTCTGAGCTCTGCCATCAGCCATTTTGTTACAGACCAGACAATCATCAGCAGCAGAGCTACAAATGGTAACAGGAGAAAGATTACATTGCCCATTGCACGGCATCCCCTACTATATATGCTTGTAGCAAATTTGAAAGAGTCTGCCATTAGTTTGAACCCAAAGATGATGTTTTTCTCTTGAGGTGACACAAGAAAGCAGGACTAGAGTAGTCACCATCTTACCCACACTGGTAGGCTATTAAAACAGCAACGCAAAATTCTTTTAAACTGCTCTAAAGAAGTATTAAGAAAGGTTTGGTTGGTTTTTTATATAGATATATATACATGATATATATACCTATGTCACAGATTTTAAATTGGGTTGGACTTGTGACAGTGTTTTTCCTTGACTGGACTCTCCTGTCTCTGGCTTCTCCCACCCATTTGTGGAGTGCGCTTTCACTCTTCCTTACCTGGACAGTCTCACTGAAAAGGGAAGCATATCCCGGGCAGAAATTTTTTTAAATGTTAACTTGAAAGAAAATTTGAAAATCATAAGTGCTGTGTAAAGCCCTAAAACCTTTGTAATATAGTTGTAACTTTTATCAGAAAGCTGACATTTAGCATACTGTACTGATTAGTCAATGTTCTTAGCATATCTCAAAGACATTTCAAAGGCTGGAGTTTCATAGATGTTCAATAATTGATTAATTCTTTTCCAGTCAGTTGAACTTCTGCAGAATTAATTTTTTTGGAGATTGAAACATTCTATCTGTATTCCTCTCACTTGCTTATACTTCCACGCACCAAGGTGGACAGAAATATTATCTGTTCTATGTACAGAAATAAGCTTTCCAGTTGTCCAAATTCTACTGAGCAGCAAATTAAGAACTGGAATATATAGGTGTGTGCATATTACCTATGTAGATCATATTTAATTGGAGGATGTTGGACACAAGGAGCTGAGCAGATGATAATCACTACTTTTTCCAGTAGAAATTCAACAAAGATCATTGCTTGGGGTTTCTTTTCTTCTTGCTGTTAACATCACAGAATCAGGTCTTGTTTGTTCGTTACCTCCAAGATGTGTTTGATAGTTGAAGTCCTCCTGAGAGCAACATGTCAGAAATCAGACCAGAGGAGTCCTCACTTGGCTGAAAACTCTCCTGTTTCCCTTTAGATGTCTATGCACAGTGTGGAGGAAAGTCTGTTTAGTTGCACAACCCCAACTTCTTCAGGTCAGGTTCTGAGGATGCTCTTAAGACACAGTGATTTCTAAGCTGTTTCCCCTTGAAGTCAGAAAACTATGGCTTAGCGCTCCTGAACTCTTTTACCATAATTAAAAACATCGCAAAGAAAAGGGGGAGAAGCCCAATCAACAAAATCAAAATCTTTCTTCCCTCTTCTGCAGGGTTTTTGTGTCTTGATTGTAAATTAGAATTTTAGGACTTTAGAGGGGAATGAAGCGTTAGACTGCCTCATTCCATACTAAATAAAAAATAGTGTAAGAGAGCATTTATTTTGCAAGGAATGGAACAGGGACTACTGCCCAGAAAACTGCCAGATTTCTCCCACCTTTGCAGCCAAGCTTTTGGGCCCCTTTCATCTCAGACTCTGCTGTAATTGTAACACCTGCTCTGGAGCTACGCTGAGAGCTGAGCCGATAAAGGTAGCAGTTTGCAGACCTGAGCTTGCTGGAGTGCCTCAGCTTTTTGGAAGGCCCTGCTTTCTCTGGCCAAAATCCAATACACCACTTAGACATCTGCTTAACTTTAAGCATGTGAGTATCTCCTTTGAAGTCCTATGTATATTGTTTTGCTGGACTGAGGTCAATGAGCTCAGTACCTTGCAGGATTGAGCTCCTGAATGTCAGATTTGATTAAAAGCTCCCCCTTTCTTTCCTTCCCCTCCCCCCGCCCCAGCTCCTTCTATGAAAGCCTGACCAGAGCTAAACCAACCTCAGCAAGAAAAAAAAAAAAAAAAAAAAAAGAGAGAGAGAGAAAAGAAAAAGAAAGGGGGGGAGAAAAAAAAAAGACAGCTGGTGGGAAGTAAGCCTGGCTCAGCTGTGGACACGTTTTGGTCTTAAATTGTTGCAGATCTAACCAGAAGAAAAGCAGAGCAAAAAACACGATCAGAGATCTGGTTAAAAATTAAACTATTTACACTTTCCTAAGGGAGCTGCAGAATCTCAGCTAGAAGTGCCTGCTGATCCATCATGCTGTCTTTTCCTCCTCAAACTCTTCGTGCAGTTGCTTCGGGGGTACGACTGCCCGTTTCATCTAACTGCCCTGTTAATTGTGCTCCTGCTTCTTTTTCCCTGCGACTCCAAAATGTGCTCTCCGCAAGCAGAATGAGCCGTGCTCTCTCTCCCAGTCTGTTCCTTGTCAATTCGCATCAGTTTAAGGTCAGGAAAGCTAAGGGGGAACAAGGCACTGCAGCATTTGAACTCAACCTTGCTTTCCCAAGGAACAAACTGACAATTAGTACAGGGATCAGCATCAAAAAAGAGCAACCCAGCGTGAAGCCTGTCTAATTAGTCATATGAACGGAGGGCTTCCCCTCCACTTCCTCGGGAACACATGCCTGTCAGATCTGATACAAAGAGATTTCTGTCTCTAACATAATACTGAAATTAGGTTGAGAACAGGTAGCCCTGGCTGAATTGCTTGTTTGAGCAATGAGAGGCTTAGCTGCAGCATCTAGTTGCACATCGGTAGCCACAGTTGCGGTGTGCTTATGACCATGTGCTTTGCAAATGATTGCAGGAAGTTTCTTTCCTTGAAAACACAGAAAAAGAAAAAATGGCGTTGATCTAGTTGCTAATCTTCTCGATTTAATAACACTTCTTGTTTAGATGGAAAAATGAGCAAAGGGAAAAATTAGAGATGAAAGTTGAATGACAGTATCCTAATCTCAGAGAATTGTGCTGGTTGAGAGACTACATGTGTCTGACTTCTCTTTTTTTTTTTCTTCTTTTTTTTCCTTTTTTTTTGCTTTATGAACCAAAACATTCATTTGTCTCCTACAATCTGCAAGACAAAGTAAATAGCAGTGATTACTGTGATTACTGTGAATTTTGCCATAGTATCTGGATAGGGATTAACAGCTTGAGCTGAAATTAAGATCCTGTTGCCTTCACTCTGTGAATGAAGAAGGTGACCAACGCTCATGCAGTCTAGCAGCTTGTCTGTACAGGGACACACAGAAAAAACAAGCCAAATGAACTAAAAGTGTATACTTTATGATTAGCTAAACTCTGTTTAAATTCCTGAGTCAAACTCCTAATTCAGAGTTTAAAAGCCTTAATCTGGTTTTGTTGAATTTATTTGGAAGTGAAGCAAGTGAGATGAAATAAAAGCTACTTTAAACGTGTAGTGGAACTTTTCTGATGTGGGCTGCACAATATATATGGCATGCTAGCAATTCTGAATTTTCATTTTGTTCTTGAACATAAGGTATGTTTTATACTGGCATGGCTTATTTCTGGAAGGAAAAAGGAATAAACTATTCAGACATAATGGGCTTTTGCATGGAGGTAAAGAAACATCTGCATAGGGGCTGAGTGCATAATAATAAGTAAAGGGGAAAAAAAATCACCCCCATCGCTGCCACAGTTTTATCAATGCATCTGCTGGATCTTCATGATGGTGACATGTTGCAACAAGCCCCTCAGCACAGGTTTCTGTACAGATCATAGCCTAGATTGGGCTTTTTCTCTTTTTCTTTTCCTTTTTTTCCTCCTTTCTGTAGCCAGTGCTTTATGCCTTGGTTTCACCAACACAACTGTCCTGTCAGACAGACGCTCTCTATGTCTCTTCCATAAGGGCTGCCAAACAGCCTTGAGAACAGCTTTGCTCCTACAAGGTACCTCAGGTTGTTTATTACTGATGGGAGACTGACAGCTGCATCTCCAGATGTCTGGCATGGCAGGAGAATGCCAGTACCAGTCCAAGCATCTGTATTCAGGTGGCTCCTTTGTTTATATACCAAAAAGGAGCATAGATGTTTTCTATTTGATATAGCACTGGGCTGAGCCTCAGGAGACACGCAGGAGCTTCCTACCATAGCATTTACCTTTTGGTACTGCAGAAGATAAAGCTGAAACAGTTTGTGTTCTTCCTTTCCTACGTATCACAATAGCATGCTTCTTTGCAAAGTACTTGAGCTGTACCACTGAAAAGTGCAATAAAAGACCTTTTCATCATTACTTATTGTTATTACTGTTAATGCAGAAGCACTGGCAACTGTGGCGTGAGCTTAGCGTGGGCTCACAAGGAACACCGCTGTGCCTAAGTAGAAGTGCCAGGGAACTGAGACTCTGCAACTGAGCTTTTTGTTTCCTCCTGTACCAGAGAGAGGGGAAGAAAGAAGAATTATTCCTCTGGTATGCTGAGTGACACAGAAACGATACCACATGCTTGACAGTGAAGCTGCATCTCTCTAGTATTCAGATGACTGCTCTCTGCCTTCTTAATGCAGGTTTTCCATGTATTCATCAAATGAAATCAGATGCTTGGTGCTTTTAGCAGCTTGTGTTTGAGTAGACACTTGGTGGCACACTTTCTCCGAAGAGTGCTGCGGGATATTGTAACCGTTTTGCTAGAGTCCCTTTTTGTTATGGTCCCTTGTCCTTGGCATGGTGTGTTCTTACAGGCTACCAGCCTTGTCCTCTGGCTTTTGCAGCTTACCTGGAGAGCACGGGCAGCTGTTTTTAAGAAAAAAATAAACAAAACACTTCCTCACAGATCTCTCTACAGCTCCCAAGAAAGAGAAGAGAATTGACAGCTACAGTATTCTGCAGGTTTCAATGACTCTCTGTGTGGTCCAAGCTCAGCTGAATGTCAATGTATTCTGGGGGTGCTGGAAACTCAAAAGTCCTTCTCCCATCGACAACTTAGGCATTCCTCCCTACTCTTCCATGGCTGCTTTCTAGAAGGTTCAATACTATTCAGTATCTGCATATATTCAACAAAACACCATCAGCTTTTGCGTTAGCTGGTCCTGGTGGTACATACTTCTGCTACACTTACACATAAGGAGGAATCTCACTGTATTTAAAAACAAGAGTATTTGTGCAAGTAGTAAGAAGGTAATGTACTTTATGATTTTTCCTCAGATGAATATTCATGGTTCATGAGTGGGTTTTACCCTGCTGCCCCTGTTATACAAATATTTGCCTAGTACTATTGCTCAACCATAAAGCTTACATTTGCTTCCCGCACAGTTCAATAGCATGTGCTGGCTGATACCAGCATCATATCTCTCTGAATCTGCATTAATGAGTCATTAAAAGAAGAATTGTGCATACCTTGCCCTGAAATTTTATGATGTTACGTGGCACTCTGTTGCCTTCCTGCGCTGGTTGAAGACATTGGTTGAAATGTGGGGAAAGTATGGGCAGTACCCAATGTCAGTTCAGCTTGCAGCTCTGATCATCTTTTCTTCACGCTGCTTCTGCTAGCTGCTGCTGCAACAATGCCATGGACTATACAGGACTGGGCACAGAGCCCACTAATGAACTAGCACTAATGAGCACTGGCCAAATCTGCTGCCCCTAGGGCACAAATGTAGAAAAATGGCCATGGTGTCAAATCTTTCATATATTTAGCCATGAACTGAGGGGGAAGGGGAAAGAGAACAGTGGGACAGTAGTATGTTATATGTCAGAGATGCACGTCATATGATGATCAATTGCTAACTGGTACCCTGGTGCTTTCTCTGCAGCTCCCCCAGCCCTACAAGCAGTACCTTAATTAACAGGTTAGTTGTCCCAAACCACCTTTATTTTTCTGCTCACTCTCCTTCCTCAGTGTATTGCAGCCTTTGCTGCTCCAGAAAGCTCTGAGGACTTCTGTGAGGAGGAAAAGAAACAGTAGATTCAGTTCCCAAATGCTCCAAAGCTCCATTTGAAACCAGAGAGCAAGTGAAGCCTTCCCATCATTCGCATGGGGACATTTCAGATGATATAATAGTGTCTTTTTCATCCTTTACAGCTCTGATTCAGGTCTGTTAGCCATTTCAGCAGTGTTCCTCTGAGGGAACACTAGCGATGCTGCTGCTGCTGACTCACAAAAGGCTCCACTTCCTTGACACATCACAGTGACTGTGAAGAAAGCCTTTCTCCATGAGAGCCATGCTGCAGCTCAGCCTGGTTCTCATTATGTTCCTCTTCGTACCACTGTACTTCTGCATAGATGCAGTACCCACCCAACTGGGGTCACGTCTGCTGCTAACAATCTGTTGACATATTAGATAACTTATATGGGTTTCTTCGCTGCTGCCAAGGCCAAAATATTCCCACATCTACAGTATTTCATTATCTTTTTTTTTTTTTTTTAAACCACATGCTGGTCAAGCTGCAAAAAGCAGGGAAAGTTCCTGAAGTATTGGGCTCCTACCTCATTAATGCTGCCTCCTCAGAAGTGTAGGATATGAAACAACAGGGAAGTAGCAGTCAGGATTTTCCCACTTGGTCTGTTTGAAGGGTCTTTTGCTTTTTGCTTCTTCCTGCACTCACCTAATGTGGATGCTGTGCAATTTGCTTCCAGTATCTCTTTTAATAGAGGGACCCTTTAATCTAATGACTCACCTGCAGGATCTTCAACACTGCGCACATGGGCAGTTTGCAAGACATCTTAATGTCTCTCCCAGAGCTTTTGACCCTGGAGCACTGTCTTTGTGTATATAACGCAAAACAGATATGCTTCATCGTTGTGATGTTACCATGAGGGAATTGTGCTTGTTGCCTGATTCTTAAAACTGTCTTCCTTCAGGAAACAAGGCTAAGACAATAGTCTGTCTATCCATCCCACCCCTTGTCTGACAAAACTTCTGAACTACTTGGCTAATTTCAATTTAATTTGAAAATAAGGACAGGATGTCAATGATATTAAATGTATATAATGTAATATACTTATTTTTTTAATATAGACAGACTAACAGGAGGCAGAGATTCTCTTTATACCTCCATTGATGGAAGAATTACAGTATGACTTGGTTCTCTTTCTTACTAGAAAATTATTGACATAGCAAACTGTTGCAAGATATAAATTCATGGGTGACTGGCCTTCATAGATTCTGCTACTTTCTGCAAAGTATTCCTGTATGTCCCCTTCAATACCTGCTCCTGAGAAATTGTACCTAAATTTGCACATACTGCCTGGTCCTCAATAAACCCACTAAGGAGCAGATGTATTAGTAGACCTGTTCCTCAAGCCTAGGAAGTGGGTCTGGTTTCCCAACACAAAGAGTTTTGTGGGATCTGATGTGTTCTTCCTTGCTTTGATTCCACAGGTAATCAATCAATCAGATTGCTTCATTTGTTCTAGGCTTCTGTAAAAAAAAAAATTATATATATATATATATTATATATATATATATATTCGTAATTTCAAATTATACCAGAGGGGGTAAAATTAACTTTAGCTGTGTTGTGTGTGCTACTATCTCATACATAATAGTTTAAACCTCTTCCAGCCCCTGGCACTTGGATGACTAAACAAGCTTGTTAGGAGCTTCACCATAAGCCTTCAAACAGGACCACACCTAGACACTTCTAAAGCTATTTGGTATCAGCATGGCATGTTAATATAAAGTCTGCTGAACAGATAGTAAATCTGGTTTCTGTCTGTCTTCTTAAGACGGGAACCCAGCTTTTGTAAAATCTGGGTTCCATATGCAGAGCCAGCTATGAAGTCTTTCCTTTCACAGGAAAAGCCTGCCCCAGTGTCCTCAAGTTTCATCAGCTCTGTTATGTCTCTCAAGTCCCTTCCTTCCCCCCCAGGAGATTCAAAGTACCAGTGCTTTGGCCAGGTCTGCCTCTTCTTTACTACAGACAGATGAGAAGTAGGTGTCATGTCCCCGCTACCTGTTAATGAACAGAGACTCAGGGATAAAAGTGATGGGCACGTTGCAAGGACCTAGGTAAAGAGCCTAGTGAGGAGCTGCAGCTTCTGGTGGCAGTTGGATGAGTCAACAAATCTTGCAAAGTTCACCAGTAACTCTGGGTGTTAGCAAAGCTCCAGCTAAACAGCAGCTTAAGAATATAAAATGGTGATACACTGCAGGAAGAACACTGCAGAGCGATCACTGTTTATTAACTCCTCTGGATCTGGGGCTGAATGTGATGATGTTTCAGCTTTACGTCAAAGCTTATGTGCTCTAAAGAAGAGCTGGCATTTCACAAAAGAAATTGCTTTTCTTTAAAAAAAACAAACAACCAACAACAAAAAAAAAGTAAAATGAGAACCAAAGTGAGTTACAGATGTCAAGGACCATAGGCTGCCAGTGATGGCCATGAGATGATCTAGGCAGTGTTTGAATAAACTGAAAATCATTTTGTTTAAAAATCAGGAAAGAGGAAAAATGGCTTTCAAAAGGGCTAACCTTTGGTTTCTTTCTCTGCATGTACAACCTGCCTTCTCTACCCCTGTAGCCCATGCAGTTCTCACTTACACGCTTCAGATGCACTCAAGAGGTGGTTCTTTTTGGTCCTCGATTTTCTGTGAAAGCCCTCTCATTCCCGTGATGGTTGGTTCTCCAGCCTTCAGGTGAGGCAGCTTTAAGAATGCCCACTTGTGTCAACAGAAGAAAAACAAGGTAAACAACAGAGATATATTAGAAACCCCACTCTAAGCAGCATCCTTCCAGCCCCCATTGCTACCATCCACACTGCTGTAGGTGGGGTAAGTGCATGCTGCTCCTGTAATTCCACCATCACCACCACTGAAAGCACAACAGACACAAATTTTCAGGCAAAAGAGCATGGTCTAGAGACAGAGAAGAAATACCAAGGTTAACATGTTATTCAAAACTGTATATACTCAGTTTTTAGTGGAGAAAATCAGCAAAATAATGGTGACGATTGCATCGTGCTTGTGACTGTAGTCTGTACCCATTTGGTCTTCCAGTGCTTAGGTCACACATTAGAGAGGGATCAGTCACTGTAGATTAGCACATGTCATCCATTTTAGTGACAGCAGAACTAAGTAATACTCCCTTTCCTGCAGCAGTCAGTGGCTTCTCTAAAGACATTTCCAAATTCAATTGCTGTTGGGTTAATTCCTCTTCTCTTATATCATACTGCAAACTGGACAGCTGCCTCAGCTGGTGTCTGAATCTTCAATAGAGAAGAGGTCAGCGAAACTATTTTTCAACATTTAGCAGAAATCTACTGAAACTGTCAATTTTAGAAAGCTGATGGCAAGTTGTCTGACAGATGCCAAGTGGTAAGAGCCCAAATATACTATTGGGAATGTTTATTTGTGGGCATAATCTCCCCTGTCAAACTGAAGAAAAGGATACTGTGCAGGTTGCAGATATTAAGTGACAGATTTCATATGGCTTTTCTTTTGCTGAAAACACAAGCGCATGTTAAACATAGAAGTGTCTTCCCAATCCCTAGGAACACACCAGTGAAAAAGGTTCCCAGCCCTTTGAAACTGAACTTAGGAAAGGAAGGGTTCAAATACTGGTTGCTTTGATGACAAAAATATTTTAAAAGCTGTCTGAAATCTGACCTAATTGAATACAATAGTGTTCACCAGCTGTTAATGAGTAGCAATGCCAGCTTTAAGAATAGGCTCTATCTTCTCCTTTGTCAAGGCTCAGACAGAGTCTACAAATCAAGCTGTCTTCGAAATGCCCTGTTTCATAAGCGGCACTCATGCCAGCTCTCTATATGGCGCTTTTAGCCAGCAGGCTCCAAAGCCTCTTACACAGCAGGCGGGTATCATTGTGCTCATCTGGGGACAAAGCAAAGCAGGAATGGAGACCAGTTGCCATTCTGGGGTAGAGTCTATGACGAGTGAATTCTGGTCTTGTGTTCTAGTTACTATCTTATCCTGATGGAGAGAAAACATGGTTTTGCCGAGGAAGGGTGGAGGCATCACCTGAGGTACAAAGCTGTCATTAAGGCTGTAAAAGTTTAGCAGCACTTAAGCCACTCTTTTTTCCCAGCAAGTAATTCTACCCTTGGGACTTAGCACCAAATCTCTTTCTCAACCCTTTGGTCTTCATTTTCTTTCCATCACCAAGTCTTAGATAAGTCTGTTTATTTTGCCAGAATTAACCTTGGTTTTCCTATTTTGATATAAAATACCTGTTTCAAAGTATCCACTAAATCATGTCCAGGCTTCCCCTACCCCCACCCCTAGCCTCTGCTACAGTGTACTGTATGCTATTATCTTTCTTTTACAGTGCCAGTTTTACTATCCGCTTAGTAAATCCATATAATTTCTGGTAGGCTAAAGGGAATTTTCTTTTTGATTCTCATTTCTTCTAGGCCTTTTTAGGACAGCCACATTAATCACAATGAACAATTTTAGTATTTTGTGCACTATATAAAGGGAAATATCACTTTCCACAGGATGACTTACATCCAAGCATTTCAGACCTGGGAGACAAGGTTTGTCTTAGCACCAGAACTCAGAGCATTCCTGGCACTAGAAAGAAAAATTTATTAAAACATTATTTCTTGTACTGTACTTTGGCAGCTGTCTTTGAAATCAAAAGATACACAGCAAGGTTCTGTACTCCATACTTGCTCAAGAGTTTCTGTAATAGAAAGAGGAATATAGACTTTGGTATATAAAAAGAGGCTATGCCATGGACTTTTAAAAAGAATCCACTCATTTCAATTTATGTGAGACCTAAGTTCTTGGTCAAATCCTTAATTTGCTAAAAAGCAACAATGCAAAATATGTTTTTAACTTGAAATATACTATGTTAACATATTTAATTTCCATTAATGGAAAAATGTTTCAAGCAATGAAAGGGATGTAATATTTGACCAGTGTTTTTTTTACTTTGACTCCACATGCAGACAGAATTACAGCCTATGGCTTCAGGCTGATTTTCATCAATCCTTTCATTAAAGGAAGATCTCTTAGAGACAAAAAAGAGAAAGTGTTTAACCCTAAATTTTAGAGGCCACCGTGGAGGCAAAGTCAGTCACTGGTTTAACCAGACTAGGCTTAACCCAGACCTCAGCAGGGGCTAGGGGTGAAGACAAGGCAGCTAATCATCATCTACCAATGTCACTCAGGGCTGCCCTTGCTACTGATCATCAACTGTGTCGCAGTGGAATTCAGCTGTTTTGGGTAATTATAGACATACAGAAAGGCCAATTCCTGCTTCAACAACCTCACAGCCTCATCAGAGGCAGGGGCAGGCCGGTGGTGGATGGAGGGCTGGGTATGCTGCCTTTTTCCCCTGATGGTCTCCTTGCCCAAGAGGAACACCTTCTGCCCAGCAGTCTTTAAAAAGCTCCCCATTTACCTTCCTAATGCTGGCCCAAAAGAGCACACTGGACTGGAAATGTAGTTCAATCCTTGCATAACAAAGAATCATCAAAATAAAAGCCTAGGAACACTGATTTTTCCTCTATGGGAAAAATAAGATGCATGATAGGTAGTAAGTGTTGTCTCTTTTTTTGGTGGAAAGGAGCTGTTTTCACACTTTTTTACTTCCCATTGTTTTTACCCCTAAGATACCCAATTTACATGACTTATGCATATTTATAAACTGTATCTACTGCTATATTTATTGGTTATTTACTCAGCATGTACAGTGAGGTATTATTCTATTAGTCGAGTTATATTTACTTCATGTTTCACAGTAACAGCAGTCACAATTTTGTCAGATTTTGTAAACCTTTCCTGCATCTCAAAAACCCCAGCCCAGCTTTGTATCCTGCAAGAACACTTGAGGCTAACACCTTATTTACCCTCATTTAGCCATATTTGAATCTAAGAAATTCAAGCCCCACAAGGTTATAAATGTTCTTCATTAGCAAAAACTACACATGCATTTATGTTGAATATAAACTGTTATAATCTCATGTCTGCCGTAGGGAAATGTTAATTTTTATGTCACCCCAAAGCCTAGTCGATTTGTCTTTTCATTACTACAATAACAATAGTTATTGCTGAAGGCTTTAGGACCGACCATGAGTACTGCACTACAGTCCACCCCTTAAGCTCTAAAACCAGCCTAAAAAGCCCTGAGAGGCTTGGTAAGGTTGAACCGAAGTATTGGTTCAGGTTCTCTGATCCATGCTAAATGAACTGTTAACTTTAAAGGGGCCAGATTTTCACCTCTGATCGCCTGAGAGCTGATGGCAACCTACTTGGCTCTTGGCCACGGTTTATGGTGCAAATTCCAGGTTGATTGGTTTCCTCGCTTTGATATAAGTAATGGAAGCAAGCTGGCTGCTTCTGCAAACCCGCACAGGCAGGGCAGGAAGCGCTTAGCTCCTACAGTTGTCTTCACGCCGCTGAAATAAAAACCCTTTCAGTGCCAGCCTTCCAGCAAAGCGTATGCTGGGAATTACACGAACTTGTGAATTGCTTCCCACCCCCCCCACCCCACCCCCCACCCCCAGTTATTTATGACCACGTTATTTCAAATAAGCTTAGTTTCCCTTTGCAAGCGTAGCCGTTGCCAGATAAATCAACGGGATGTTATGGGTACTGAAATATGTTTTCCAAACCCTAATCCTGAATACTTTCAAAACTGCAGGCTTAAAAAAAAATAAAAAAAAAATTAAATCCTTTTCATGCCAGAACACCCCCAGTCCTGGTCCCCATACTGTTAAAATAAGCAAAAGCAATGCCTTTCACCACGCCACAGTGTGGGAACGCTTCTCCCTCAGTCCTTACAGTGTGGAAATAAGCCAGAAATATCTGCCAGCCCCGTCTGTGGTGCCTGATGGGTCCGGCAGCATGGCCCTATCTGCACACGCTAGGTTTCTGCCACCATGGCTGTAAGGCTTCAGACAGCAGCAGGCTGCTCGAGCAGTTTCTTGGTGACAGCGATGCTGCTCCCAGGCCGTATAACACGCTTTAATACAAGCTGCTCTGTATGATCTGGGTGAGCTGTAAATCACGACGCTTCTTCTCACTTGTCGAGCTCGCCTAAACCAGAAATGAAATCTTTGTTCTACATTCACCTTATATCTCCTTGTTCTAACTTTTTTCTTTTCCTTTTTTTTTTTTTTAAACGACCATTTTGCTTTACATCTACCAGGAGAGACTTGTGACACAAAATGTAGATGCATCGCTGAGCAAAAACAGAAAAGCATCTGCTACTGAAGTTTTTGGAAAATGGCTGATAGTCTTTTTTTAATTCTTTCTACCACCGGCCCTCAGAGCAATACTCGTTGTCTTTGGGCGTATTCCTGCTGCTGTATGTTCAGAGAGGGAAAATATGCAGAGGTCAGCAGTTTCAAAGGCAGTCTCTAATTTTAGGTTCTTAGCTTTGGGTATTTTGGGACAAAACGTTGGACACAACAAAAGAAGTGTCAAGAAACTATAAATCTAAATGAAGTAAGTAACACCCAAGACATCTTGAACCGGAGACCCAAAACCAGAGACTCTTCTATTTAAAAAAAAAAAAAAAAAAAAAAACAACAAAAGTTTTAGCATTTGCTGGAAAATGTTTTTTCTTAGTTCTTGAGGTTTCTATCCTTCCCCACACTTCCCGCTATTCCTATTTTCATATCGCCGTTACAGGCAACTCTGAAATTCTCCTACCAATCCAAGGCCTGCAAAAGACGAGGGAAAAAAATGTCTTTTCTCATAATGTGCATGTGATCATCTTCAGATTGAGTGCTGTGTAAAGTCTTATTTCTTTTTTTAAACCAAAAAATGCTACTTGAGACTTTATATCTAGCTGAATTTGTTATAAATACTTTTAATTTGCAATGTATCATTTATTAATATCTTTTAAATATGCATTTTTCAACAAGTTTAAACAGCACACAAAAGACCTATTTAAATTCCAATTGCTTAATAAAGCTCAAAAGTTCTGATTTATTAAATAATTTTTAAAAATAATTAAATATGAAATACGGAAAAAGTCCAGAAGGCCTGAAAGAAAATTAAATTAAAACAGATTAACTTAACATATCTGTCACAGATTTAAAAAAAAAAAAAAAAAAAAAGAAAGAAAGAAATTAAGGTTGTTTCAGGAGCTTGAGTACATTTTCCAAGTAGTTCCACTGCACAATCGCATCACTCAGCAGCCAGAGATTTGCTGCAACCAACACACAATTGCAGGGACAGCTCTCCTGGAAACAGTAAGGCCAAAATTTCAGGAGAGTGATCAAAGGAGAGGGAGCCCCCACAATCCTGCAGTCCACCAGGAACTGCATCTTGACTTCCATCTTCAGGGGGAATGTCAAGAACAAGCTCAGTCCTACCTCTAGGACATACATACATACCTGTCAGGACATGACAGCCTCAGTAAGACTTCAAAAGTCATGAACTAGAAGAGATTTTTTCAGATGCTCCGGCAAGCAGCTTCCACATCACTGACATACATTTTTACACCTTTAAAATGAGCACTGAAATACAGAAGTCTTGTTTTGCACTAAAATTTTGGTCCAAAGCAGTGGTTTCAGCTTACAGTAAATCCTGCGCTGTAGCAGAGCACGGGTTGCTTGTATTAATTCATGGAAGACAACTAAGAAAAGCACCACTGGGCAAGTATAAATACATGGTACTGCAGATACATATGTATAGCTAAGTAAAACTACACATATATGTTTTTAATGTTGAATAATATTCCCATCCTCTAAGCAAGTCACGTTTTATGAATTATAAAATCTTGAGGAGTGTTCTGAAATGCTTTGTGCGTAAAGAAATTAAAAACGCTTTTTGTGTAAAAGAAACCAGAAAAACAGATCCTTTTGCAAGCCATTGAAATGCAGTCCCCACTGGCGAAGTAGCTGGGCTGTAAATAGAGAATTTTGTATTTTCTGACACTTTTTTAAAGACCTGTGAAGGAGCTTTTCTGAACCTCTCCATCCCTCCAACATGCCAGCCTTTCTGGTTAGTTCTCCCGGTTAATTCAATGCATATTTCCTCTAACTCTGCAAAACAGGTGGAAAGGCTCTTAAGGACCTTGGTTTGAAATTGAGCATGAAATGGATGTATAAAAATAGAGCGTTAAATATCATGTGGCTTTTCATAACACCTCTGACTATTGTTTTAAACCCCCAAATCCAAAGCGAGTGCTTGGTGATGGCAGGCAAACAGTACGTTGCATAGGTCTTGGGCTCTTCTGGGTGATGGGTGGGGGGTGACTTGTTTCGCTTTGGTTTTCGACTAAATGATGTTGGGAAAGCTGAGCGAGACAAACTTGTGTATTAATTAATTACAAAAAAAAAAAAAAAAAAAAAGCAGCTTTTAAAGCTCATGGCTTCTGATACATAGGATGTGGGAGGAGGTAGAGGGTCCCTCGCTGCATGGAGGCAGGAGGGCCCCGCTGCCTCTCCCCACCCCATCTCATCACAGAGCCCCCAACCTTGCCCTGGATCCCCTTCCAGTCCAGTCCAGACTCCCTCACCCATTGGGGCGGGATGAGATGCTGACTGTGGAGCATCCCCTTCCCGGGGGTGCAAGTGCCTGCCCACGCCAGGGGGAGGGATGTTCCCCCCCTGGGGCAGGGGGAACCCTGGGCAGGCACAACACGGGCAGCAGCAAACCCCTCATCCCCTGCCTGTTCGCTGCCTGCTCGGGCAGGCGCCGGGGAAACCAGCCCCTTGCTGCCTGCCAGAGGGAGAAGTGATTGCCTTGGCTAACGACCTCCTTTGGAGAGTCGGGGTGCTCATAAACTCAGGCCAGAAACAGAATGTTTTGTGCGTTCGCTGCAGCTCTCTGGGTGGCTAACCTTAAAACCTAAAGAGGTTTTGTAATATTGGAACGAAATGATCACATCCGGAGTCTTGCACGGCTTGGTGGTGCTTCGAATTACAGCTGCAGAGCGTCGGGAGTGCGAACCCTTAATGAAAATTTCGTCAGCTTTCAGTGACGGTTTTAAACCGAAAAAGAAAAAAAAAAAAATATCTGTGGAGTACCCAAACTCAGTTTGTTGGGGTTTTTTTTGTTTAAATAAAAATGTCATCGCTTCCATTAAGCGGAAAGTGTAGGTTTATATGGGCAATACCGTGTATTTTCTGCACGTGAAAAGGGCGTTAAAGATATTAAAAAGGTAACCGCATCCAGCTGCCGTGCCGGCGTGTGTATATAGGGTATGGCACGCCCGGGGAGGTGTTTATACGCCTATGGACGCCCCTCGCCCGCACCCTGTCGCGTGTGTCAGCAGAAGGGTCTGGGGATGCTTCTGCGTGGGGTCTGCCCGGGGGTCCCTCTGCGTGGGCGCTGGGCTCTGCCCGGCCGGTCGCGCTCTCCGTGGGCAAAAAGCATCTCCCGATCGGCAGCGCAGCAGCCTGCAAAGTGTGAATAATTTTCAGTGAGGAGTTACACTAAGTGGGAAAGCTTTTAGCACATTATCCGCTGGCAATTGGACTATAATCTCATTGTCAGCCCTCGGGTCTTAATAGAGCCTTTCTCTTTCCACCATTGGATTTGCATCTGAGAGATGCCTAATGGGTTTAAAATGCCTCGCATTTTGCTCCAATAAGCCACCTTCTCGGTGTAGGTGACATTGAGATGTTTTTGTTGTGAAATTGGATCTCGGGTACCTGGGCTTGTGCCTTGCTGGCGCGGCTCTTTTCCTGAAGGGAAAAACGTGAAGCGGCAGCCAAGGGGCGGGGGGGGGGGGGGCGGGGGCGCGTGTGTCTGCGTGTGCCCCCGCCGCAGAAATAGCGCTGCGAGCGCGGCTTGCTCCGCAACCGGGCAGCGCAAAGAGAGGGTGAATCTAGGTGAGAGAGCAATACCATTATGTGCAGCGGAGGAGAAAAAAACAGAAGTCCGAAAGCAGACCTGATAGTCGCGTAAGGTTGCGGAGCAGCGGAGCGGGGGAGCCCTGTCGCCACCGCTTTGTAAAGTAGCGATGCGCTGGCAAGGCATGACCGGGCGCTCTTGAGACCCTGACCGAGCGAATAAACACAAATCTTTACACAGCGCAAGCCGTTTTCATCTACAAGGGTAAAAAGCAAAACTGATAATAACAAGAAAGAGATTTTACCCCCTTCACTTCCGAGGTGGGAATGCGTTCAAGCCAAAGGCAGCCCCAGCGCCGCGTACCTTGCAGCGGGCTGCAGGGGTCGGGCACCGGCTCCGGGCAGCCGGGCCAGCAGCTGCGAGGGTGGGAACAAGGCAGCCGGGGAAGTAAGGGAGGAGGAGGAGGGATGGGATGCAAATGACAGGTTATCCCACGGGGCGGACGGGAGAGGAGCGGGTGTCGGCTCGGCGCGGTGCTCCGAGGGGAAAGAGCAGCCGGGGCCGGTTTCGGGGCACAGCCCGCGGGTCTCTGCGCCGGGGTGGGGGAAGCTTTTACGAGAGAAAAAAAAAAAAAAAAAAAAAAAAGAAAAAGAAAAAGAAAGAGCGGTGGCCTCTCCATCACCACGAGAAGCAGTGGCTGCAAACCCGAGCACGGTCCGCGGCCCGGTCTGCGCCCCTTTGCGCACACCCTGCCCGCCGGCGGGGCTGCACGGCCGCGCAAAAGCGCGCAGGGTGGGAGCTCCTGTCCCCCGGGCACAGGCGCACCTGAATTTATCCCTCTTGCTCGGCAGGGCGGTAGGCTTCCCGGCGGGATTCTGCAGGTTTCTGCCCCTCCTGTCTCGTCCCCGTCGCGATTTGGACGAGGTGAGGTAAGGGCCGGGAAAAGGCGGCGTTCACCGTTTCCACGGGATCAGGTTTTCGCCTTTGCTTTTCAGGAATCGGAGCGACGTTTTGGACGGAGGCTGCAAGCTCCCTGTTCGAAACCTGACGGTGAAACTGAGCTCTAACCCTGGCTAAAGCTGGTAACTGGTGCGCAGCGGTTACCCTCAGCGATTACCCGCAAGCTGCTTTTTGCCAGAGCACAAGACCGTAACCAGCTTTTGACGGCAAAGGAGGGAGGAAAAAAAGGTGCTTTGAAAGCATCGTGATGCCTCATGAAATGGCTCTGCCATACCAGACTGACACTAGCGACAAGCACAGGGATTTGCTAGATAGAAACCAAACTCTGCGGTGTAGAAGGCGTGTTCTCTATCTGCGGATAAATAAATAACGAAGGGTTGAATTTAAACGGGTTCAGCAGGGTGTGTAACTCTGCTCTGGGGAGCGGGGGTGGCCGCTCGGTGCCCGGTCGCGGCTGCTCAGGCTCGCATCCCCCGGGAAGGGCGCGCAGGGGTTTATCCATCACATCGCCTAGGCTGGGAAAGCAGAGGGGGGACCAAGAGCGCTGGGGTAGGTCTGTGTGTCTCCGACGGCCCCCTCGTCTCTGAAATCACCCCCGTACCCGGACAGGGCCGTGGGCAGGGGCGGCAGAGCAGCCCAGGGGAGCGGGGCTCTGTCCCCTTCCCCAACCGCGTCCCCGGATCCCCGTGTCCCCCCGGCTGGCCCCGGCGGGGAGCCACAGCGAGGATCAGGCGGCCGGAGCCGAGCCCCGTTGGCTGCCCACGGGGGAGGAGGGGGTGCTCTGGACGTCTAGACAAGGCTCATTTCCTTATCGGAGGCGGAGCGAGGGGAAAAACTAAGAAAATAAAGGTTCTCGTGGGACAGAGCGGACAATTGCATGGCTTAACGGAGCAAAGAAGAGCCATCCCGTGTGGACGGACCCCGTTTAAAACAAAACCAAACGAAGCTCCTGGTTTCTTTCCACCTCGGGTTTTTGCCCTCCAAGGTGCGAGCAGGGACCCGCAAGCCCTCAAGGCCCGTGCCTCTCCCAGGGGAGCCACCCCCTGCCCGGAGGCGATCGCCAGCTCCGTCCCCGCTCCACGGCCGCGGCGTGGCCTCTGTCTCCCCCTCGCCCCCCGCCCCGTTCCGCGACTCCTCTCACCGCGCTGCGCGTCCCCCCCGCCGGGGCTGGGTCCTGCGCCCCCGCTAAAGGCAGCGACCCGCGGGGCTGGGAGTCATCCCGCGGCGAGGCAAAGCCGAGAGGGGTCGCGGGGCTGCGCCGAGGCCCCCGTGTCGGTGTTTTCCAGCCAGGCGCGGTCAGCATGGAAATATTAACCGCCCCCCGCCGCCCGCTCTCCGAGCCCCGCCGGGTCGGGCACGCCGGGGGCAGCCCCTGCTAGGGACGGGTATGTTACGACCTGGCTGTTCGGGGACGAAGATAAGCAGGGGAAAAGGGAGAGTTTGGGGTTTTCCCCCCCCCCCCCCCCCCCCCCTTTTCTTTTTCCAGGATCTGCGCTGTTACTTGGACGGGAGCTTGGGTTTTTAATTATCCTTATTTGCGCGGCGCATAGGTAGGAAACCGAAGGGGACTTGGGCATCCCCACTGCCACCACCGGAACAGTGTAAAGAACTCCCCGGGCGATTTGTATCCCCCCTCGTCCGTCTTTCCAGGCAGGTCGGACCCTGCTTCCCAGGTCCGGCCGAGGGAGCGCAGGGCCGGGAATCCCGTCCCGCCGCCGCCGCCCCTCGCACGCCGGGAGCTGCCCCAGGAGCGGGGCTGAACCGCGGGGAACCCGGGCTGTTAAAAGGAGGGATGTCCCTCGGAGTAAAGCGCTGTGGGGACTTTCTGTTGTTCGTTTTCTTCGGATTGACGTCGGGAGGATCGAGCGTTCTCGTTTGCGCTGTGGCAAGGCGTGATGCTTGCCGAGGTGACCTTGGGGCGGCAGGGGCTCCTGGCTGCCCGGCCGGGGGGGGGGCTGGCTGCGCCCTTCCCCGCCGCCCCCCCCCCCCCCCCCCCCCCCCTTAGGCAAGACCTGGTCCCCAGACCACTGTGGGCCACACTGAAGTCCTGAGCCCTCTGCCCATCGCGCGTCCTGTTGGCGATAATATATACATATAGATGTATTCCATTCTGTCTATACATTCCCTCTATTAGCAAATTCAGGTAATGAAAGGGCAAACCGCGGCTGGTTCTCGCTCATTTCACAGCGATAAGGTACTATTTCGTGTTGCCCACTTCACCGGCCGCAAAGGGTAACCCGCGCAATTGTTTCTCCGCGCTAATTAATTAAGTTCAGCCAGGATAGGAGCAGCACAGATGTTGGCATGTCTCTTGGCACAACTCTGCGTATTAAAAGCCCCTCGGATTGTGTTCTAGGTTTAGAAATCGAAACTTTAGTGATAAATTTGCGTGTCTTCTCGAGTCGTTTTTAGCGGGCGAGTATTTTCTCTTTTTATTTGAAGGACTTTAATTAAATTTCCCGCTTTTTTATTTACGGGAGGATGCCTACAAGACGTGTTTCAGAGTAGTGGTGAGCAACTTACTTAAATCACTGCCTTGGAATGATGTGCTCGTTGGCACCCTCAGCCCGTCCTGGCTTTCTCTCTGTCTCAATGTGCCTGACCAAGAGCCTCTATTTTGGTGGAGCCGATGAAGCGGAGTTGACGAAGACTGCGCGGCTGGTGGCTCACGCCAAGGGACGGGAGCCCAGCGGGGGTCTCACCTGCCCTCGGTAGGGGCGAGTGCATTTGCGTGGGATGACAATTTCTGGGATGCGGTGCAGGAAAATCAAGCGCATGGTCAGCCTTTAACCTTCTGTCCCACCAGAAGGCACACAACGACGAAAACGGCTGCTGTAAAAATTGTGGTATTTTAAAATTTGAATTTAAAATATAAAATGGACATAGACACGCACGCACGAGAAAAAACAACGGTTCATTTCCCTCTTCTCAACCACCTCTCCATCGATTCTTGCCTCGACAGAGCGAAGAGCCTAGGGACCTCCTCGGGAGCATCCCCGGCCGCGTGCCCGCCCCCCTCCGCAGGGCTCAGAGCAGCGGGGGGCGCACCCCGAAGCGCCGCCGGGGCCTCGGCGGGGAGCGCGGCTGGGTTGCCCGAAGGGGGAGCGGCGGCGGTGGCGGGGAGCCAGCCCGAAGGCTGGCCGCCCCCTGCCCACCCCGCGGGCGGGCAGAGCCGAGCCCAGCCCTCCCTCCCTCCCTCCCTTCCTTCCCTCCTTCCCTCCTCCTCCTCCTGTTGCTGCTGCTGCTGCTGCTGCTGCTGCTGTTGCCGTTGCCGCCTCCGCCCCCTCCTCCGCGGCCGGGCCGGGCCGGGGCCCTTGACGTGTCCCGCCGCCGATTGGCCGCCGGCCGATAGGATCTCCGCGGCCCCGCGTTAAGGCGGGGGAGCGCGCGGCGCCGGGCGCAGAGCGCCTCTCGCCCGCAGCTCCGCTCCGCTGCCCCCGCCGCCCGCCCCGTCCGGGCAGCGCCGCTTCCCCGCCGGCTGGCCATGGAGTACACGCCGCCCCCCAAGCCGCAGCTCTCCTCCCGGGCCAACGCCTTCTCCATCGCTGCCCTCATGTCGAGCGGCAGCTCCAAGGACAAGGAGTCCCCAGAGAGCACCATCAAGCCGCTGGGTGAGTGGGGACGGGGGCGGCCGCCGGGGTCCGTGGGGCGCGGGGCTCCCGTCCCCGCTGCCCGCCCGGGCTCACGCTCCTCGGGGGGCGGGTGTCCCCGTGCCCGCGGGTGTCCCCTGCGGAAGGCGAAGCCGCACCGCGGCGGCCCGTTAAGTCTCTTCATTGCGTCTCTTCTTCTGCGCTCGGGCGAGGCCGTTTATAGCATAAACAGTTTTCCTAAATTCCTCCAGCTTCGATTCCGCCGTTTATTTACCCAGCTTCGCCATTCGTAGAGTAATCCCACAGACCGAGGTAATTAACGTTTCTCTTCGCTGGTATGAAATAAACCTCTTAAATATTTATTGCAAATCATCTATGTTTTTGAAGTCTTGAGAGAATCTCCGGTATCGTGCCTAGGCTTGTAAGGGGTAGTACAATTTGTACGTAGACCCGAAAATCCCCTTGCTCCACAACTACTCGGTGTAGGCTCGTACAGACTGTTTTACTCTACACTGAGCAGGAGCATTTTTATAGTAATTCCTCGCGATTTTCGGGCAAGCGAATTCGCTTCTATTCAGATTCGCCTCGATTCAGATTCCCGAAGGCTCTTTAAACACATCAACGTTTTCCCCTCCTCCCCCCATCCCAGTTTCTGCGGCTTGTGGTCCTTGCTTGTACCCAAGAAAACTAAAAAAAAAAAAAAAAAAAAGCAAATAAAAAAATTGTATTAAGCTTTCAGGGCGCCAATGAACAAGATTACATTCAGTCTTACAAGCACGCAGAAAAGGCAGCGCTCTCAGCGTCTGCTTCAGCTCATCAACTGACCCAACAGATTTCACATAGTCCAGGGATTCATTGTAAACTTTTTCGTCTGGGTGATAACGTAGGCCGGGAATGTTGCACTGTTCGCGTTTGACGTGTTTACAGGGTCTTGTGTTAAACGTAGGTAGTTTCCTTCATTTAATTATTCTTTTTTCCCGGAAAACGCTCGTTCAATTAATTTTCCCCCCCAAAATAATATATTTTTAAACTGGGTCCCCCACGCCATTCTATTAGGACTCGAAGGGGAGCACCGCCAGGAACTCGGCTTGTGTCACCAGCGGTCGGGGCGAAACGTTTCTCCGTAGGGGCCGGGCGCCTTTGGGTCCTTCTCGGCGCTGGATCCGTCGCAGTGCGCCCGGCAGCCCCGCTCCCTCCGATCCTGTTCGTGGGCTGACACCCCCCCACCCCCCACCCCCCCCCCCCCTCGGAGCCCCCCAGGCTCCCGGGGCTTGCGGCGGGGAGCGTCGGCGGCAGCTACCGCACCCGCGCATGTTGCAGCCAGTTTCTCCGACGGGGCGCGCTCAGCCCCGCGCAGGGCAGCCCCGGCGAACCTGAGCGAGTGCCAGGAGCTCGCTGCCCCGCGGAGGGAGCGCGGAGCCTGCGCTTCCGCGCTAGGGCTCCTCTGCCAGCCGTGCAACTGAGGAGCGGCCGCCGTGCTCTCCCAGCGTCACCCCGGCCCTCCGCAGCGCCTCGGAGCCGGGCGCTCCCGTTTTAATGAGAATGAATGACCCTTCCATGGAACCCTGGGCTGGGAGAGGGGCAGCGCGCAGGACCGCGCAGCGCCCCGCCGCCCCCCGCGCATCACCCCCCGGACGCTCTCAGGGAGAGGCCCCGCGCCGGGCTTCTCCCGGAGCTCATCTGCGAAAGTCACCACCGCTGTCCCCCAGTGATGACCTGACGCCTAAGGACCAGCGCGGGGGGGCGGGGGGCCGCAGCTAAACAGCCTTTTGTTTTGATTTTATTTCGGGTGGGGGTTTGGTTTTTTGTTGGTTTTATTTTTTGTTTTGTTTTTTAATGGTTTTTCTCGGCGGTCGCCCCGTCCTGGCTGAACCATCTCTCTCTTTCTCTAAATTTTTCTCCCCCGGCTCCAAACCCTGCAGAACAATTCGTTGAGAAATCCTCTTGCGCCCAGACTTTGAGTGACTTATCCAGCCTGGACCCTCACGGGGATTTTAGCACCAGCCCTTCAACCCTGTGCACCGAGCCCCTCATCCCCACCACCCCCATCATCCCCAGCGAGGAGATGGCCAAAATCTCCTGCAGCCTGGAGACCAAAGAGCTCTGGGACAAGTTTCACGAACTGGGTACCGAGATGATCATCACCAAGTCGGGGAGGTAAGTCTGGGCACCCCGCGTTCCCTGCGGGCTCCTCCCGCAGGCAGCTTGGGACGGGGCGGGGGGAAGAAGGCAAAACGAACAGAAGCCCACGGGGTTGATTTGGGGAGAGCAGCTCGGATGGGCTGAGAGAGGAGGAGGAGGGTGAAGCCCCTTCGCGCCGCCGCGCTGCTCAGCAGCCGCTCGGCGGGCTGAGCCCGGCGCTGCGCGGTGCGCGGAGCCCCGCGGGGGGAGAGGCGCGGCGGGGTGCGGTGCCGGCTGAAAGCGAAGCGGGGGGTGTGGGGTCCCAGGGGAGAAATTTTGTCCCCCTCATAATTTGTTTGTGGCTAAAAGCTGCTCCGCGCGGTGCGGAGATTGTGCGGGGCCGGGGGCGCGGGGGTGTAATCCAGCCGGCGCTCGGGGCGGTGTGTTTCCCTTCTCTCTCGGTTGCAAAAAAGATGCAAAAGAACCCCAGGTTTTCCCGTCACCCCAAACCCCGCCGTTTCTGCGAAAAGCTTGTGGGGTTTGGCCAGTCAAACGCAGTCCCCAGGAGCCAAATGTCTTGTCGGGTTTTGTAACCCCCAAAGTTACTTGTTATGAATGTAGTTCCCCGACGATTTTTTTTCTCTTAACTAGCGATGTCTACCAGCATGTGTTTTAAAAAGTAAAGAAAAACAAAAAACAACCCCCGTATAAAATCTGCAATTTGAAGTTCAACATTTTAAACTGTTTAAAGTTAATTATTTCTGATCTGTGGCATAACCTTACATTTTGAAATCGCGTTTTGTCAAAATTTAAGTAAAGACAGGAAAGTTTAGTTTTGAAAATTCTTCTCGGAAATTTCGCGAGCAGGCTTAAATAACATGCATCTCAAACATGTGAGAATATTAACGGAAATAATTTCTGCAATATTTCCCTAACACTAGTACGGATTCCATTAAACCCCCCACGTTTCTAAGGACTTAGTTGTCCTTAGGTACAGCTATTTTCTGAAGTCGTGGTGTATTTTTAACTAACGGGCAAAAAGTACATTTCTTTTTTGCTTTTTCCATTTTTTCTTTTTGCTTCCAAAAAATAGTTCTGATCTCAAGTTGCTCTTTCTCTGTGTATTGGAAAGATGCACAGGAATTAAATTCTATCACGCTGAAGCAGAATCATTAGATGCTTTGATTATTTTTTTTTCAGGTGGTTTCAAATAGAATTCTTACTTTTAAGCTTTTCGGAAGCTCTCTTATTTCTGCCTTCCATCCACTTATTTATTTTTTTGATTTGCCTTTATTTCAGGAGAATGTTTCCTACCATCAGGGTTTCCTTCTCGGGAGTGGATCCCGAAGCCAAGTACATTGTGTTAATGGATATAGTTCCCGTGGACAATAAAAGATATAGATATGCCTACCACAGGTCTTCCTGGTTAGTGGCTGGAAAAGCTGACCCTCCGCTCCCTGCAAGGTTTGTAGATTTTTACTGCTGGTCCTTTTATTTCCCCCCCCTTTTTTTTTTTTAAATTTCAAGAAATACCTGCTATTAATCTTTCCACACTGTTTGCAAACAGCAGTATGAGATTTTTTGAGTCTGTGCTCAACAAAGTTGATGGTAGAACTATGATTAATTTTTGTGATGCAGAATCGGGCCTCAAATCTCTGCTTGAGGTTTGATTTAAACTGAATGTTCAAAGGTATGCAGGATTTGGCTGAAAGCTCTTGTACATATATACTTTTTTTTTTTTTTTGTAAATAAAAATGTTTGCTGTAATTCAGATAGAAAGCTTTTTTTAAAAAAGATATTGTTTTGTCTCTTGGGTTTGCCCCCCCCTCCCCGTATTTGACTTCATAATTTAAAACAATCCAAGCACCACCAGCCAAGTCCAAGTAGAAGTACTGCATTACAGTACAGTGCTGTTTATGCTTGAAATGATATTATTTCTTGATTACATATCCAGCGTTTGCTAACCAATAATTTTATTCTTGCTTTTAGTTGGCTATTAGATAGTAGGCAAAGTATGGATCAGCTCTACAGCACAGAGATTTTTGTTGTTAAGAAATCAGAATTTTCTGAGAAGTTGGGAAAAAATTAAGCAAATTACCCTCCTTCTCTACACAGAAACAAAATGCTGTAGAAAATTAATTTCTAAAATCCTTTTGTTAATGTAATGAATGACCAATTCCTTTCAGCGTTGGGAAACTGAGGCTGCAGGGCTCGGCTGTAGGTAGGAGGGCACTCAGTGGAGACCCACGCTTCATCGTCTTCAGCCCAGCACTTCAGTACGTACTTAAGTCGCCAGGTCCAGTAAGACTGAAGCACATGTCGAACGGCTTTGCTGAGTCAGAGCCGGAGATATGGAAATAATGTGGATGCCTCTCTGGCTTCAAAGAAACTTTTCGTGGAGGGCTCTGCGCAGGCACACAGACCCGCTCCAGGTGGCTTAGCCTGGGGTTAAGAACTTGCTTATTACTGAGGGAGAAATTAAAAGTGAAACGCAAGAAATGGAAGCACTTTTTTTTTTTTTTTTTTTTCTGTGTGTGAGTATAGGGATCAAATCCTGCACACTTTCCTCATATAAATAGTTCAACTGAAATCTTGCTGACTGCTGATTTCTGTAAGGCGGCTCAGGGAAGTAAACAAACAAAAAGCGCATGCAGAGAAGCTGTGATTAAAGTCAGCAACCTAGGAGTTATGTCGGCTTTGTTTTCATGGCCAAAAAATCCTTCTTGCAATGTGGTTAACGTCTGAGGGCTTCATTTGACGTATTGTAATGGGCACTGATCAAAACCCAAAGGAAAAACATGGATCCTGCTCCAAAGGAGTCAGCATCAAAAGAAGAAATAAGGGAAGGACAGAAATAGCTTTAAGGCAGGGTTTTCCCCTTCTTATTTTTCTGTTCAAGCGCTTTTTGGGATACCTATAAATAGATTGCTAATTCACGCTCTATCTGGCATAGACTAGTTGAATGAGGAAATATAAGAACATCAGACAAGAGACTGATCTTTGGAATAATTAGCAGCTGCCCTATTGAGTGTTTTAGAGCTGGGGTCAAACTTTCTTGGAGTTTAATATTTATTGTCATTGTACTGGTCCTGGATCTTTCAGGTCCCCATTGGATCAGTGCCCCTATGTGCAAGTGTATAGCTGTGCTGTTTCATTTTCAGGATGTTTTCAGAATATTTTGGTCCTATGTGTAAATGTATACCTTTCCCATTTCATTTTCAAGATGCTTAGCCAAAACACTACTGATCCCAGCACAGGCACAGATTGCTTTTTCTTTGTGTGAACGGTACTTACGTATACATTTATGCATTTTATCCTTCTTATGCTCCTGTTTGAGAAAAAGGATGTCAAGAGGTTCAGCATGCTGATGTTTGCATTACTAGTGCTTCTTCTGGAGTGTTAATGCATCTTTTGAGGTGGGAGTCCTCAGTCTTGCTTGAACAGATTAAAAGTAGCACTTCTTCCATCTTGAAACAGGTTTGGTCCTGCTCCAGTGACAGGAGCCCTTAATGAAGTCAGGATTTCTTGTCCTCCAAACACATGGTTTTAGCTCTCCTCACTCAAGGGGTATTGGGGAGGGGTGTACGTGTGCTTAGTGCCTGGGTGCTGGTACAGAGGTGCTGACTCCCCACGCACATCACTGCCTGCATCTGCACAGGCGCGATGGCATCAGGGAACTATTAAGGTGTCACATTGTGCATGGGTGTAAGATTTTGCAGGATCAAACCCGCTAGATGTTTTGCTTTTTCCATTACAAAAATAACTTTCAACACTAAGACAGCTTTTTTTAAAAAATTAATAAGTATTCTGTGATTCTTTTTGAAAGATTAGCCCTTCAGGGAACTTGCTATAAAAGCTAGTTTTAGCCCTGTCTTCCTGCTGTCAGTGTTTAAGATAAGTTTATGTTGCAACGAACACTTAAATAAAAATACTTTTCAGAGAGTCTTTTGTAAATCTTCTAAAGTGCTATCTGGGTATAGAATTCCTATGTGATATTTTATGTTTGTTCTTCCAAATTGCTAAGACTGCGTGAAACATCAGTTTAATAAGTTTCAGCATGTACCTTTACTTGCTCTTCTTCCTTTTTTAACTTCTTTCTTTCACTCAAAAGTTGGTTGGGGTTTTTTTTTTTGGTTTGTTTGTTTTTTTTTTAACACTATTTGGCTACAATCATTTGTTTAATGAAGTTACGGTGTTCAGACACTTACAGAGAACTCTAGGAAGGAAACTTTAAAAGGTATTATATTTTGCAAATTGAGACATTAAGGTAATTAAAAGCAGCATGCACGGGGCTTGTAGGACCAGTCCAACTGTTAAACTAAATAGGAGAGCAGTGTCACGTTCCAAAATATGCATGAAGGAAGCAGTACCCAAACTGTGCATATATCGTGAAGCATTATATACTGTGGAGTGAATTCACATCCAAATATGGCTTCTAAAGCCCTTGTGAATTGAAGGGAGCAGCCCCTGGCATCTGACTGGCCTTAGGCAGCAGAGGCCGCGTGAACTTCTGGGGAGCCTCGCGTGCTGTGCTGGAGCGTGCACATTTATTTCTCCAAGCCGTTCGCTCATGCGGGCTCACAGTCTCATTGACGGCTTCTACTTCAGAGGGTGATCTGTCTAGTTTTCAAGCCCCTTCTCCCAGGCATACAAAGTTAGACCGTAGCAGTAGCGGAAGCATGTGGATAGGGGAAGTTCACCAGGTGGAACCACATGTTGCAGTGGGATTGACAGCATATAGGAAATCAGAAGAAAAGCAAGGTCTTCTATTAATACATTTAGGTAACCATGTACATCAGGTGCCCATCCTTCAGGGACTTTCCCGTTGGCACTCTGCTAGCATCCAGGCACTTTGTAGTCTGAAAGCAGTGCCAGGTATTAACCGCCTATGGTGTGAAACAAATGGTGCTCAGCTTTTAGACACATGAAGATCTTTACTCATTTCCCAGCACATATTTGAAATAGTTTGGCTTTTTGGTCCCAATTAGCCAAAACTTGCTGAGCCTGACACTCTCTGATCACAGTAAACATTATTAGCTATCCAGACATTCAAAATTAGGACTCAGGCTCCAGGGGAGGGGAAAAAAAAAAATCACAAAACTGGCTGAAAAGTTGCAGGATATGTTTGGAACTGTTTTTGTTTTGCCTTCGCTAATTCAGGGCTCTAAAAATTGAGATTTTTGTAGATTTTTTCACAGGAAGGCAAAGTTAGTTTTCATGAGAGGTAAAAGTCCTTTGATGTGACAGAATTCCATGTCTTGGGTTTTCAGATACATCATAATTTTTCATAAGCTTTGCAGGGCAATCAGCAGAGTCGATAGCAGTGAGGACGCCTGTATGCTAGGAATATTTTATTGCAACAGGAACCCTGGCTCAGCATCCCTCCTGTGGACACAGCTACACCAGCCAAGCTGTGCTGTGGATCAATGTAAGGAAAACATCCTGCACATCGGAAGCGAGCTGTGCCGGTAAAATTTTAGTTTCACTGTGTCTTGGGGATTCTGCTGGCAAAAATGGAGAGTGCAGTATCAGATCCCCTTCCTCTTTGAGCAACAGAGCTGTGCTCCCTGGAGTCTTTAGTATGGGCATTCCTTGATTAGGGATCAGTGCAGTCCATCAGAGAGTTACGCCCCACCGTTTAGTGGTTTTTCCATTCCCCTCTTGCCTAACCAAAATCGTAGCTCAACAGCAACAAAAAATGTTTATCTTTCTAACCCGGCATCTCAGTGCTGCCCCACCCACCTAATGGAAGAAATCCATCCGTGTGGCCAAGGACATCACCCAAAATGAGAGTCAGGCCCTCAGCGAGGGGTAACCAGCACCGACAGAAGCAGAACAGGTCTGGTTTGCACTAGCTGAAGGTCTAGTTCAGCCTTTAATTCGCTATCACAAAAAAAGTTTTGAGTCAAGTAATTTTCAGCAGTACATTATTCCTATAAATTCATTGTTTTTAAATAGCCTGGCACTTGTAATTAGTCTAGTCATAACGTATATATCATTGTATCTACATGTCTTCTGTGCTTCCTTTTCTTCTGTTTAATTTCCCAAGTGGTGGATTGTTAATTACGGAGCTGCAATTAATTTTGAATGTCAGACCACTGTGCTGGACTGCAGCCTTCAGCCTCTTGTAAACAGACGTCACCACAGCTAACGTGTGATCGAGTGCAGGTTAAAATCATTATCACGGCTTAATGTTACATATAAAGAAAAATGCATTTTTATCTGCATTCCCCCATTATCTCTCTAATGACACCGTGTTTTTTCTCTTGGAGCTGTAGTCATTGTTATTTTAAGTGCTTGTTAGTACAGCTGTGGAGAAAGACATGATCGATTTTTCATTTGGGAAAAGACACAACAGCGAATGTTAGTTAATGTCTCCATTTTAGATAACTAGATAAAAATACTAGGTATGGTTAGAGAGCAATCTAGCAGTTGGACATGGGATTCTTCATTACATTCCAGTGAAATAAACAACTTGTCTGCTTCATTGTCTTTCATCAATGGTCATATTTCAGGCATTCATTAATTTGGGGGAGACTGTGTCTTGTTCAAGTAGCCGGTCTGTATTACCCTAAGCCATCAGGAAACCCACGTCTGTGAAACCACTGCATATCCCAAAAGCAAGATCCTACGGGCTTTTCAATTTCCTACAGAAGTGATGCACACGCACAAGCCACGAGGTGAGATTTTTTTCTGAGCAGGCCTTTTCCCTATGTGTTTTAGGCTGTACGTGCACCCCGACTCGCCGTTCACAGGAGAGCAGCTACTGAAGCAGATGGTGTCCTTCGAAAAAGTCAAACTCACCAACAACGAGCTGGATCAGCACGGCCATGTGAGTAGCCCTCCTGGTGGGTGAGGGTGAAGCAACTGGTGCAGGGGAACAGCTCGCTTGTGCTGCAGGGCTAAGCTTTTGAGAGGGGGACTGTGATGGGGAAAAGCTGCCGTGGCCCCCGTATTCCCTCTCTCCTGGCCAGCCCTTCACACTGCGGTGGAGGAAGATGCTGCGCGAAGCTTAAACACGTTGGGTTTTAATCTGTTGTTGAGGAACAGGTGGCTTCAGAACTCAGTTTTTTGACCTTTCATAAGGTAGAGCCCAGGTCAACGCAAGCATTCAAATTATGCTCCTACTGCCACCAGAGGCAGAACATCCATCGGGGGCAGGTTCAGGGTGGAGTTGACCATCAAAGCGAGGGAGAGAAGGGAGGCAGGTGGTCTTTTTGTCGTGCTTCTGACTGTGTTTTCTGGTGACTTGGCAGTATGTTCTGCCACTTGCTTTGGCTGTCAAGCTCACACATTTTTCCGTGTGTGCTTGGAAGCTCCCTCTCATTACAGGCAACTTGTTAGGGCTGGTCCATCAGTAAGAGCTCTTTTACTTCCAGATTTGTCACAGCATGGGCACAGAGTCAGCAGAAAATACTGATGTGACACCAAAGCAAGGACTACTGAATCAGAAAAAAAAGTGTGTCTCAGTTGCTCTTGAAATAACTGTAGGCTACCTGCAAGTCAAGGTGTCACAGGGTGGACTTGGGCCTCTAAATGAGATGGGTCCCAGCTCTGATTGGCACCAGTTTGTTCTCACAAAGCCCTGAGGCTGGAAGATGGTAAATAGAATGCAGAGCTGCTGGCCATAAGCTCCTGCTATGCTCCATCATCCGGACAACCCCTTTAGCTACCTGACTCACTGTCTGATAGTAGGTGGTAAGAAAAATGGTCCTGTCCCCTCCCCAAAAGTGCCTGTAAAGTGCAGAAATGGATTGGTAGCACCTCCAAATTGTAAAGGAGGAGCTAAAAGTGTTGCCTCTGGGCTTGGCAGTTCCCCAGGGGAAGGCTGAAAGAGCAGGGGGTGGTTTTGGAAGGGTTGTTGGCTGAGAAGGGGACAGTTAAGAAGACCAAAGATAAAGGCAGTGTTAGTAAACAAGGTGTCGGGAAAGAGAGGAATGATTTTGAACTGTGAAGCCTGCGCAGGAGTAACTAAACCTGTAAAACTGAATAATTGTGGCATACAGGGTATCAGAAATCCCTCCCATAGTGCAGTACTTATTGCCTTTTTGGACCGTGTGAGGTGGTGACCATTTGTCTGAGCTGTGTTCTGTGCAAATGCTTCTCATCTGAAAGAGAATTTTTATCATTTCAAGGCCTAAGAATTGAACCACAGCCATGGTCATTTAAAACACATCCTGGAGACAACAACAACAACAAAAGGAGTTAAAAAAAGAAAAACAAAAGAAAGCCCAGATAGATGCCTCTGTGTTGTTCTTTTGTAAAGATCTGTCTGTGGGTATATTTTTCTTGAATCTGGTTCCCACTGTTGCTCCCTTCCTGACTAGCAGAGAATGTCTTTTTTTTTTTTTCTTCTTCTTCTTCTCTTTTATTTCATAATCTGTAGAAGGGCAAAGCTGAAGATTTGTGGGCTCTATCACCGAGTGATGATAGAGCAGTATACGTGCACATTTAAAAAGAAGCATTTTTCATCATAACAGGGGCCATGTGTGCCTCTAATAAAGGGCTCGCAGCAGTATATTGCAAACCTGTTAGGAGTGGTGCAGTTCCCAGAAGCCCAGATGAGTATAAAAAAGAAGTAGGTCTGAGAAGCTGTCGGGAACAGAGACATGTGACAGAGCAAGAAGATGTAATAGTCTCAGATACAGGCAGTGGGAGAAAAGGATCTGCAGCATTTGAGATGCGTCCTCCCGATTGACTTTCAAAGCAGCAGCAGAGGTGGATCCCATGCTTTATGCAAAGGCTTTGGACAGCCAAAGTCGATGGAAAGTTCTGCATATTCTGTTCAGAACAAGCCCTGAAGGCTTGATCCTGTGTTGAGGTTTGTGTGACAGGTGCTGCCCCTTCGCAGAGCATTCCCTTTTTAATATTTTGTGGGGTTTTATGTTCCAAATTAGGTTGTCAGCTTTTATGTGCTGCTTTATTGAAGCTATGTAGATACTGTCATTGGATGCTCACTAGAATTAAGAAAGAAATTAATTCTCTGGAGCTCTTAAGGAGGGCTCATGGTGATATGATCAATGGCATTTCTGAGCTCCCATGTACTAAGAGAAGGGGAGAATCTAAATCCCTCCTGAAATCTCTCCCTTCAGTCTAAAAGAGCCCTTCTTCACTAACAAGATCTTTTAAACTGACCTGCTAAAATCTTAATTACGTTCGATAATGCGTGTTGGTTCCTGAGGAAATTTGAGTGACCTAAAAGATGCCTTTAAATACTAGTTATAGGTAGAGAAGCTGGATCCAACCTGATTCCAGTTCTACTTGCTTGCTTTCTCCATCCTCCAGAAGACAGTTTTGGTTGTGAAGGTAATTGTGGTGTTTTATTTGTAGGGCGGTTCATTTCCTGAAAAGGAACCTGAAGAGAAGAGAGGCATTTGTTTGTTCTAGCATTTGTTTGTTTTCTCTTATTTCAAGACTTTTGGAGTTGGCAAACATTTCTGCTTGTGTATCTCCAGCAGCATGCATAACCTCAGAGCCATGTACATGTTCTCCCCGAGCATCAGGCAGCAGCCTTATCTCTGTGTGCATGACATACAGCTTGCTCCATGGAAACACACTGAGATATCCTTACCAGAGGAAGGAAATGGCTCCTGTCTCTGGATTTTTATAGCTGAACGAGTAATTCCCATTTCCCTGGTTGTGGGACATTTATGAACATGATTTTTTTCCCAGATTTCTGGTGGTTTTACACACAGGCTGATTCTTTCAGGACTTTTGGTTGCACTTAGTTGGGGTGGCGTCGTTTCTGGTTTCTGGTGAGGTGAACCGTGAGTGTATACATTATTGCAGTTGTTTTTCTGGCATTTATGATAGCAAAGCTCAAACACATGAATGCTTGCAAAAGCAAATGTAAAGGTGTGAACATGGCCAACAAGTAACTGTGAAAGTAGGGGTTTCGGAACAGACACGAGGAGCTATGCCCAGAGTTGGTTTTTTTTAGAGTCAACCTGGCAGAAGTTAGGAACCTCCATGCTTTTTGAAAGGAAACTTCGCCGGGTAACGCTCTTCTTTGGTGAATATGGAAGCTGCATTCACAGAATAGCTCCTGAATTCAAAGCCACCTCAGGGATTTTGCAGCTGGCATCCAGATTGCCTCTGGTGACTGGTCTGTAGCCAGTGGGAACCAGATGCCTACAAACCTGCCTGACCTTACAGCAAACAGGATCCTGTAAAGATGGATCCTGGTCATCTCCCCTGCTGCAGGCTGTCAGCACGAAGGCAGGCGGGATGGCTGGGGGCCTGTGACCATGCTGTGCTGCCTGCAAGCGTGTGCCAGGGGGCTGCTGTAAGGGTATGCCTACCTGATGTTTCTCTCGGGGCAGGCGAGCACGGGTATCGCACACCTGGCATCAGGGATTTCCCAATAGCTATGATAGCTACACCATGCAGGTGGGCGACGGCTTGGACTCTGAGACCACCCTTGGGGGTACTCTGGAGAGATGCACGCTGTGTATCTAATTCCTTTGGGCTGTTCTGATGATACTAACAGAAGAAGCCACATGGAATTAATGGGCATTGTGTCTTTGTGCAGTATCCTGCTGACTTCACTATCACTGAGTAGTGCAACATCAGCAGCCTGTGCGGGGATGCAGGTGGAGTGCTACGTGCATGGACCCTCACGAAAAGGAAATAGTGACCTTAACCTTGGCCATGGGTCTTTTGTGACCTCCTGGCTACCTTCAGTACTTGTTTTGTACCTGAATGACCTGATCTGCCTCCGGTGGGAAGGTGGAGGGAAGAGCATGGTGGCAGGGGATGTTGTCCATGTAGCTTTTGGTTCTGGAAAACTTTCATAAAGGATTACATGGTCTTGTTTGAGAGATGGGTTTTTCTTTATCACCGCTTGCATTCAGAGAGGAGTGAAAGGGAAGGGCATGCGTGGGAGCTGCTCTGTCACAGCTTTTTCCTCTTTCCGCTCGGCTGCTGCTCAGATGTAATGTCTTGGTGTGAATATCACGGCCATGAAAGGCAATGGGAAGCTCTGTGGGCCAACCCCTCGGTAAGCTCATCACCATCCATGCACTGCCCTTTAAAGTGTATTTTCCAGCTGCTTAGAGCAGCCCAAGTGACTAGGATGGCAAGATAAAATTTTACAGAGAGAGGGAAAAGTGCTAAAGATATTAAAGGCAAGGTCAACGGGCAGGGTGTGTGTGTGTATGTAAAATGGTAAAGTCATTTGGGAAAGCACTTGTGCTGGTAAAAGCAGACACGCAACACTTTCAGGACAATGGTTCCCCATCACTGTAATGACTTTCTTGTCACTGTGTGTCCCACCCTTCTAAGTCACAGTGCCGGTCTTCACAACATTTGGCCCCGAAGGAGCAGCAAAGAAAACACTGATGGAAATTTTAGCCTCAACAGAGCTGTCCCTAAGCTCCCCACTCCAATGCAACGTGCAACCTTTCTCGTTGACTGAGTTAGCATGAAATACTGCACCACTTCTGCTGTGTTTCAGCTGAAGTTAACGCTTCCTGAGGAATGCGCATTAGCTATTCCAGATGTACGGAGCTGACTGTAACGTTGTTATGGCCCCTGCAAAATAGAACCACCCACACCATTGCCAATTTCGTCTTGTGACTGTGATTATATCCAAAACAAGGACTGGTGCAAGCCGAGCTCTGTATTTAATTCTTATATTGTAATACTGTGGTTAGAGGCAGCCAAACAGGCCTCCAGCCAGTGGTAACTGAAGCAAGTGGGACTCTTGGTTTGACTCCAGTGAACGCTGAAATTGGGTAGTTGGTACATCAGGTTTCGAATTGTTTTGGGAGCTCGTAAACAATTATTAATGAGGATAAAATGGCAAAACCTGGGGGTTCTGTACTGGTTTCCCTCTTTGCTCTCATTTTTGGTAGTCTACACCAAAGAGCATCTATGAAGCAGTTTGCTGTAAAGGTTTGCCACAGTAAAAGGACATGGGGAGTTTTATTTTTGGTCAGCCAGTTTGTGCTGCTGCTGGTAGTGTTTTTTTGGTTGGGTTTTATTTTTTTTGTCTGGGTTTTTTTTTGAGGGATCCCTGGCTGTTTTCATTCTGCACCTGCACATTTTTGCAAGTGTGGATTCTCAGTCGTGAGCTTTCAAGAGTTATGTATTTACACTTGCAGCAGACACCTACAAACTTGGGCACACACTAGCAATAACAAATTCTGTATGTAAAACACCTCACCTGTAGGAACAGGTATTTATGCTTCAAAAAACATGTGCTCGCCAATGGCGTAGGAGTGAGAGGAAACTAGCTCCCGGGATGTCTGCTTTTCCACCTTCATTTTCTGGAACTGCCCAAAGGAGCTGGAAAGTTTGCTCTGAAAATCAGCCTCTGGCTAGTTACATTTCAGTTGTCTCCTCTGCCATGTTAATTAGATCTTCCCCCCACCCCCTACAGTTTTAAAGCTTTTGAGGGTCCTGCCAACCTTCCTCTCAGGACAGAACCTTGTCACTCTTCCTTGCAGATCATTTTGAATTCGATGCACAAGTACCAGCCAAGGGTCCACATTATTAAGAAGAAGGATCACACGGCTTCTTTGCTAAATCTGAAATCAGAAGAGTTCAGGACGTTTATCTTTCCAGAGACAGTTTTTACTGCTGTTACCGCCTACCAGAATCAATTGGTAAGTACAGTTGTTAACTTCCATGGATTTAATTAAATCCCACCCTGCTGAAAACTCCCTTTCCCCCAACCTAAACGAGGAAGCCTTCTGATACAATTCTGCTTTTCCATGCCAACGTCTGTAGTGACCATGCATGATCAGCTCATACCCAGGAGTAATCCTTACCTCTACAGGCAGTACTACTAACTTCAAAAGTATTATTCATGGGAGTAAAGATGACATGAAAGAGGTTTTAATTTGTCTTCCCTTCTGTCTATACAAAGCTGTTTGCATACTATCATTTAGTCCTTCTGTAATTATAGCTCATTAAGGAACTGTTCTTATTTGCAGCAACCCTTCATGACACAAGCTATTAGCTGAGAGATATCCTGGTTTGCACATGATTTCATGGGCTTAAAAAGTTGGCTAATTAAGCTGTAAGGCTCAAACGTAAGGGAAATCACTCAGAGATATGCTTTTCAGAGGCTGCCCAGATTACATCCAGATGTTTGAGTTTCAATTTGCATACCAGTGAATAATATATACAAAATGGAGGAGATCATAACAATGGATTGCTAATGAGTAATTTTAGGAAGTATATAAACAATCAGAGAGCAGAGGCTCTCCTTGACAGTGGATAGGGCTTTAATATTTCAGTCAGTGGAAAGATGTTGTTGGCTTCAGTGCGATTCAGAGCATGCTGTAAGGGCTTGATGACTGTGGCACTTCAAAAAAAAAAAATACCACTTTCCCTCTCTAATTCCCCTGAGTTAAGAAAAATATAAGTACTGTCCAAATATGTGGGCAGGCAGCATCATGGAGTCAGTGTACCTGCTGGATTTTTTAAAGAAGTCTGCATTTCTTAATGTGAAGCAAAAGTAACTAATTTCTGAATGCCATGAATAGAATGATACTACTGCATAGGGGGCTGAAGAAGCTCTGAAGATGATAGTAGTAGAATTATGTCCGTCCTTATGACAGACCCCACATCCCACTTCAAGGCTTTAATATCAACGTGTATTGGTTTTAAATTCAGGTTTGTATTGGAATGCTGCAGAAAATGCATTCAGCACCTGGCAATCTCAAGACTATAATGTTTGGACAGGCGGTTAGATTTTTCCATGTAACTTTCTGTAGAAACCAGCAAAATAGTAACAGGCACAAAACCAGCTAAACCTGGAATTTATTTCTGTAGGACGGATTTGTGTTGACCAACAATATTTACACCAGAGATGTTTCTAAACTAACCTTCCCAAAGCACATACATTGAGTCCTGGGAAATTTCTCAATGGAACATCTCCGGAACCCCTAGAGGTGGATGCTGTCATTTTATTTATGACTAATGAAAATGGAGCCTTTTTTCATTTTTGCCATTTCTTTCAGAACTGTTTTAAGGAGGGATTGATTACATTTCTGGAGGTTATTAGATAAAAGCTAAATACATTACACTTTCAACAAACTATCTCATAATTTAAGATTTAAAGGGCATGCATTTGTTTAAACAGTCAAACCACTGCCGCAGAGTTGAATTGTAGGTCAGATTTCATTTTAAAATGCTTTCTAGCAGATGTTCTCTGATTGTTTGTGAGACAGTCTCTCAGGAAAAATATGGCCATAAATGATTGTGAGTCTCATCTGGCTTTGGTGGATACAAAGAGTTTCTCTTGTGATGTCATACCAAAGCTTTAATATTAGGAAAATGGAAGTTTGATTGGTGAAAATATGCTCAAGAGATGAAGAGATGTCCTTATTATTCTGCAGTGCAGTTGGCTCGCTGTGTTGGTGATCTAAGTCATTGGAACTAGTCAGAGCTTGTCTTTTTTCGAGGTAGTTTTCAGAATGCTGCCATAAAAATGTTCACTGTATGTGAGGCCCAGACCCACTGCTCTCTGCAACACCACCTTGAGTCAAGGGCTTATGGATATCTTGGGAGTAGAATGAGACTCTAACTAACTTGCTGGGCTGTTGCAAGCTCCTGTGACAAGGCTGGTGTTCAGGGTAGTTGTACCTGCGTGATGAGACAACCTCAAACCCTCAGCCAGCACTGAGGTCCCGTGCTGTTTGACCAGCCCGTAGGAGCAACCAGTGAGCTGCAGCATCTCCTACGCGGTGCCTTGAAGCAAGGGCTTTCCGCAGAAAGCTTGCCCCTGGGTGCACCCGAAATGCTGGGCAGGGCAGACAGCACCCCGGGGGTGCAGTGAGCTGCCCGGGTGGCAGGGCAGGTGGGTGGCAGCCGCAGGAAAAGCCGCTCAGCGCATCGCTCGTATATTGCAGACTAGTAAATAAATACTCAGGTTTTGCTTTAAGCCTGTCCCCCCCTCTCTGTGTTTCCCTCCCAGAAGACTTCTTTCTCAAAATGAAAAGTTGGATTCAGTTGCCCTCTTTTTTTTTTTTTTTTTTTTATTATTATTTTGGAAGAGAAGCCACCCTATTTTGAAATACCTTTGTTTGATGAGAGCATTTGATTGTTTGAGGATTTGGAAAAGATCCCTTTTCTTTCTGAGACTTCGAGGGCCGGCTATTAAAAATGACTTTATGGCCCCTCCAATACAGGCTTATTTTTGAGGAAAGCCAGGCTGACATAGCCACTCGGTATGAAGTGCCGAGAGCTGTTCATTTTCATGGGCTTCAGCAAGAGCTGGAGGCATTCACTGCCTTGCAGGACAGGTCCTGTGTTGTCCCTTGTCAAGCTCTAACTCCCACTTACGGTTTTATTTTTAATTCTTGGAAGAAGTATGGTTGGAAAATCTGAATGTTGTGATGATGTCTTAGGTTTTATTCACCAAATCACATTTGGTTGGACAGCTAGAAAACTTCACAAGGGCAATGGTGTATTTTTTTCCTGCTCCCAAAAAAACACTGGAAGCCACCACCTATGCCTGAAAAGTTGCTCTGGGGCAGAGGGACTCCATCTGATCACTGGGTTACTCTGGCAGAATGGAAAGGCTGACAGGATGCACTGGGCAGGTTTGTAGCTGCCTTAGAAGAAGGAAGGAGAGTTTTGGTTGTAAGAGCTCTGTTTTTCCAGGACTGTGATGGTTTTAATGGGGTTACTCCTTTAATCCAGGATCTGTCACTTTAAATCTCAGTTCTCCCCACATTTTCCCTCGCTCCTTCCCTTTCTCAGCCTCCTTCCATGCAAAAGCAGTTAAACTTCCCCCACGTCAGGGCTGGTAGGTCTGGCTGAGAACATTTACATCCTAGTAAATAAATAAATAAATGGATGGTGGGGCTGAACAGAAACAACTTCAGGTCTGCAGGCAGTGGCTCCTGCTTTGGGCTCATACTAGTTGCTGTGCAGGTCCACCAACGAGGCTCAGATGTTAGTGAAGTTCTGTGTGTTGCTCATGGAGAAGACAACCCGATTCACGCTGTTCAGGTATTTGGAAGCAGTGATGCTGTACGTGGCTGGGTTCCTCCTGCGCTGGGTAGCACGCAGGCTGAGCCCACTGTGCCCTTTGGTCTTTCCGTTGCCATATGTGTAATACACCCTGCTCTGCCTCCCCAGCTTTGCAGCATCTCAAGAGTGGCACACGTGCACTCACACAAGGAGCACGGATAAAATTAGCAGTGAAGTCAGGAGGATGGATTGGTTAACACTTTGTACGCTGCAATACCTTAACACTATATTCATGTTGCGTTGCTCTTTTCTGTGTTTCCAGATAACCAAGTTGAAAATTGACAGCAACCCTTTTGCTAAAGGATTCCGGGACTCTTCCAGACTCACTGATATCGAGAGGTAATGGGGACTTTCTGTTTACTTTCCATGCAGATAAGATAAAGAGAAGAGAGGGTTTGTAGAAAAACCATCCTTTCAACTCCTGAGAAGCTGTGCATTTTAACGTTATCTTGTTGCATACAGTAAGCCTCCTCCACCTCCTTTAAAAATACTTACAAACTTTATGAAGAAAGAGCTGTTTTGAGTTTTGACATCTGTTTCAGTTGGGGCCAATATATTCATCTTCCTGAGGGGGCTTCTTTAAGGGGGGAGAGGGTCAGTTTTACAACTTCGGAATGAAAAGCTTTTTTTCTTATCATGCCATTTAATCCTACTGAGGGCTGTGAATTGGGTCAATGAGAAACAAGGGCAGTGGTCCTGTGAAAAACATCTTTATAGCTCCCCACTGCTCCACACAGTGGAAAAGAGAGAAGGGAGCTTCCCAAAATACACTTCAGCAGTCCCAGACACTGAAGTCAGCAATTATTGCCATCAGGACGAATCCCATTAACTCCTACTCTGAACGACAAAGATGCCATTTTTGTTTCACCAAAATTGTATGGCAGGCTGCATCGGGGGAAAGCTTTATCTGGAAACTGTGGAGTTCCGTGTGTGTAGAGCTCGTTATAAACAACTGCTACCATAGGGACAGAAGCATTAATCCACAGTTGAGTAGGAAATAAACTTCAATCTCTTGGTAGCTCTCCAGTTCATCACATTTTTATGATATCATGTCAAATAGTTTGGCAAATGAAGCAAAATAAGCTGCCTGCGTCCTTTAGACTGGAAGAGAACTAGATGGAGGTGGATATAGTGCATCCAAACTTTTCTATGAGCACACAACCATGAAAGAAAGTTTGGAGAAGCCAAACCCCTCCAGGCTCCTAGGTGGGGGTATCCAGATGTATCTGTGAATCATCTTTCACGGGTGCGTATAGGGGACAAACTGCTCAATAAAGTCATATCCATACAGCTAGAGAAAGTCTATACAGCATTTTGGGAGTACATCAATCTAAGCAGGTCCATGGATGGGAAATAGTGGTATATTTTATACCTTACTAGTGACTGGATCATTTGTGATCTGTTGAGTAATTGAGTAAAAGAACAGTAATTTGGGGAAAGCGAGCTTGTAGACTGCAGTGCACACTTGCAAAGCTTTCAAAAATTGTTTCCTAAGTGAAAGCCTTCATTGAAAATGGAAAAAAAAAAAACCCAAAGAAGAGATTTAATTAAAATAGCATAGACTGCTGTATTAACAGAGTACTAAGGTAAACAACTTCCAAAGCTCAGTTTTATATGAAATAAATAGCCAAGAAAGGACCCGTACGAAGAGAAGAGACTGTGATTTTCACATTTCAGTTTCCTTGTTTTACAGACAGGCGACATCTAATAACACAGCTATGCAAGGGCTGAGAGAGTCTGAACAGATAAGCTGGGAGAAAAACTTAGTTACCTCTGTGCAGCTGAACTGGCTGGTGTCGTGGTGCTGGCTATGAAGGGAATATTTCCAGAGGACATCTTATTATAACAGCACATGGCATGGAGTCAGAATGCTGAGCATAAACCGCAGTGCCCTTTTGTTTATTGATAAGTGTTAAGAATAGAGCCCGAGACAGGCAGCCTAGCCCAGGCACGAATGTTGCCATGAACAATAATGTAGCCAAATGTGAAACCTACAATAAATACAAGAAACAGAACATGAAAGGTATTGAAATGACATTAAAACTGTGGTTTTGTGAGGCCAAGTTTGGTTAAGGTCTTATTTTGACTTTAAATTGGAAAGCTTAGCCCCAGTTAGGGAACAGCGGTATTTAAAAAAAAAAACCACCAAGACCTGCTGCACAACACATCAAGTAATGAGAAGGTAAAAGGGTAACACACAAGAGGGCTGGTAACAGACTGTTTGGGAATTTCCTAAGTTATCTGATATAGTCCAGAAATACCTAGGGCTCTGTTCAGTGCCAGCATTAAAATACTCAGGCAGAGGAGTATGCCATTCTCTGAGTGCCCACTGGTTCTACAGATTTCATCTTAGCACCAGCAAAATTTCTTCAAGAAATCTGATACAAAGCGAAAGAAATAGCAAAGTGGGATGTGACAACAGGAAGACTTTCTTGCTTGATGTCCATTGTGACACGTGTTACAAGATGTAGGTGATACATTGAATAGTACGACATGACCCTTGCTTGGTCCAGTTGGAAACTTAGTCATTTCTTCAAGATCACTGTCTGATAAGAATAATTATTTGCCAGGGAAAAGGCTAGGCAGGCCGAATGCACATTTGCACAACTCTTGAAAGCGGAATAGTTACCTGGAAGCTGTGAAAACACTTTCCATGCATTGCTTCCTAAGCAGGGCTGCGAACAGCACATGTGTACATGATGCACAGCGCTGTGTGGCGAGCTCAGCGCTCTCCTGCAAAGCATCCTGTGATGTTAGGGCCAAGGGAGCACTCATTTATCACGGGTTCCAGCTTTTCCGAATGACCTAAGTAGTGTGAAAGTGTACCGAGCTTTGTATTTCATTTCCAGGTATTTAAGCCTGCTTTTTCCTAAACAGCCTTTGGGGAGGGAAACAAATCAGATCAATTGATCTTTAGAGACCTAAAGAAATTAAATTAGTCTGGAGTCAGTTACTGCACTAAACCATCCAGTAATTGGATTGCCCCTTGTAACTGATTGAAAACAGCCTCTATCTGTAACAATATAGGGAGCTTTTCTTTATAGTAGATCTGAGAGAAAAACACATCTTTTTATGACATGATGACAGAAATTGCACTTTTTTAACCTAATTGAATATGATTTTATAAATATGTGACTTTAACGATTTCAGGCTTCCCATTCTAGATTTACGATCCTTATGTTGAACGTTCAAGCTGCAAATGCCTTTAGGATTAAATCTGTTTGCATTATATGTGTTGGAGTTAAAATACTATATGTAAAGGAAGTGAAAATTGCAAAATGGTAAAGGAGGTAGGCAACAGCAAATCTGTTGAAGTGCCCATATTTTCTCTTGTTCCTGTCTAAATACCTTACAATGGTTTCCTTGTACTCCTAGCAATATATGCGAAGCTCTTAACTACTGAAAAGATCTGTGGTGAGTTTGGTATATATCAAATTTTCAGTAGGATGTGAGATTCTTTCCACAATCAACTCTTTCCATACATTACTTCTGGTAATCTATTTATGGCAATGGGGCAGACTTTATCTGCGGCTGCTGTGATTTAGATAAGTTGTCGATTCACCTTTTGATCTTTTTATGCAGTATTTACATTTCCTCTATTACAAAAAAGCTCTCGCAGTGGTTGTGATTGAAAAGCTGAACATTTAGTACCAACTGTCAGAATGCGGAGCTTAACGTGGTGTTGGCTATGGGATGCCAAATGCAGTAATGTGGATGAGCGTGATCTTTTTTTAATGGTAACATTTCTGAAAAAGACTGCTGCAGGTTTGGTAATGAGCAATTCACTCTGGAGATAGGCTTTAAGGGAATATCTTTATGCTTCTGCTTAAGAAAAAATTGCCAAAGCCATAAAGGTTGCAAAATCAGAACGCAACAGATTAATTTTTTTTATCTTGAGCCTTAATTTATCTTTTAAGTTGCTGTGAAGAATTAGCCTTTTAAAAATAAAAAGATAAATAAAACCATCACAATTAAACATCATGCAAATAATTCAGTGAAAAAAGTGATCTTTTCAAGAGTGTGAATAAACAGAACTACTGTATTGTAAAGTAATGATCAAACAAGAATTAACAGATCGTAATCACGATCTGAACATTGCTTGTCTATTTGATGCAGTTACATGGTAGGCAAGTTCAGGGTTTGGACTTGTCACTGTTAAAGAGAACTAAGCAAGTATTCCCATCTCCATGAGTCCAGTAATGCTGCTGGGAGGTGGACACACACTTCAGGAAGCAATGTGGAAACGTATGGCTGCACACCCAAGTAATTTTTAGACAGAGAAAGGAAGGATTTGGGGGATGGGAGAAGTAAGAGAGCTGCATCCCAGCATCCCAGCTGGATTTGCATGGTAATCAGATTCTGAATTTTCCCCTGAGGAACTTCATGTCTGAGATGGAGAAATACATTGTCCTGGCTTACAAGGCTGTAAGCGAGATGGATGCTAATGCCTGGGTATGGGCACTGCCCTGTTGAAGTAGCAGTTGAAGCCACGTGCTTGCTGATGTGCTGTCCACGGCAATCCTATCCTCCATCCCTTACCTGCTTACCCCCCAGAGCTGCCTTCCTCCCCATTCCCACTGCTTACTGCTGGTCTGGAAGAACTTCCTTGACGCTGCAAATCCCTCTACCAACAGCCAGAAATACATACTCTTTATGACCTATTCCCATGTCCGTGGTTAGTAGGGCTTTTGTCATAGCTCTCCAACAAGTCAAACTTCCCAGCTGATCTTTTATCCTCAGCTACTTCTCAGTCTGCAAATGTCAGCAGTCAGCCATGGGAGATCATCTCTGACGTCTAGACTGGGAGAAGAAGTCCTGAATTTAGGGAGAAAGACCAGGGACTCTGGTGCCTAAATGCCTGGTATCTGGTGCCATTCCAGATGTGCTGAGGTTGCTCCAACCTCCAGCCGCTGCTCCAGAGGGGTAGATGGGTTGTCTGTATTTTCTGCACCATCCCTCCCAGACCACTGCAGATGGCTGGGATGTCTTAAGACATCTAGAAAGCACTACCTGCTTACATTTAGACACCTGAAGCATTCCTTTCAGCTCTGGTTCCTTCAGCTTCACTTACTGTTAGCCAGGTAACTATTCCTTTTCCCCAGCAGAAAGCCTTCCATGCCAGCTAAAATGTCTTCAGTTCCCTAGACTTTAAGCACTCATACCCTGGCTCATTTTTCACTTACATATTCTGCTATCTATCTTTTTATTTGTGCAAAATGGTATAAAAATATTTTAATTTGCTAGTGTTTTCCACTCACCTCGTGCAGGTGTAGTGCATGCATAAGGAGAGGGGGTGATGTCAGACCAGACCCATGGTTTCCACCCCAGAGGAACTTTTCCAGGGACTTCCCTCAGCCCCAGTTTTACAGTGCTGCCCTGTTCTCCTCACCTTTCATCCTCTGCCTGGCAGTCAGAAAGAAACAGCTGCAGTCACTGGGTGAAGTGGAGCTCTGTGGGGTTGCCTACAGTAGAGTTAAGTGTGTCACTATATTTGGTGAAAAAGGATACAGAGAAAGAGCTTTGACATAGGTTTGCCAGTGTCTGCTTTTTTCCAAGTCGGAGAAATTTTACCTTTTCCTCTCTTTTCACTCCTTGTATAAAAAATAGCTGGTTTTCTCATTTTTATTTGCAGTTGAGAGAAGCAGAGTGGGTATATTTAATAATCTCGTACTCCTTCACAAGTGTTGTTACTTTTCCCATGTGATGGCTTCAGCCAGGCTACATCACTGCCATGCATATTACAGCTCTTCCAGAATTGCCATCAGTAGCAATGTTTATTGCAAGGGTCCAGTAAATACCACTTAGGAGATACACTTGTTCTTCCTTCTGCAATCATCAAAACCTAGATTTTTTTCATAATTTAATTCTTGTTTCCTTTCTCTTTTAAAATCATGTGTTCTTGGAGTGTTCCATCCATCCAACATTTGCGCGATAGTTTTGGTTTTGTGTGAAAGTGTTCGGTGTCTCTGTATTAGCTTTTGGGCCAAATTAAACTTCAGCTCACGTGAGCCAATGCAGCTCTTCCCTGGTCACAACTGGTTCAGTTTTAGTCTAAGCAGTGGAACGGAGCTACTTTGGTCTGGTCTGGGATTTGCTCCATCCCATGTCGGAGCTGAATTAGGTTCCTATAGTCAGCCTGTAATATTCATCTACCAGTATAAGAGCAACTATACGTAGCAAATTAGTATGTCTCTGTGCATGTGTAAAATAGCAACTAAAACCCACAGGAACACGAAAGCAGAGTGATATCTGAACAGTGGTTCTGACAGTGTGTTGTTCAGTCTTTGCTGTTGTTATGGAAATGTATTTGGTCCTCTTGCTCTGTTGGGCTTTTTTTGTTTGCATTTGTTTTTTTGTTGTTTTGGGTTTTTTTACAGACTTGTTTTTAGCATTTGCGTCTTGGACAAATTAGTCATCTTTTCCCTTAAAAAAAAAAAGTTCTACTACAGTGCGACTTCCGACAAGTTTATTTTTGTGCCTTCTCAGCCCATTTATTCCATCTGTCTTCACCTCACCTCACTTCTGATCTCTTCTGTTATCTGGGCTTTCTTCCAAACATACTAACTGGCAGCTACAAAAAAAGGAAACCTTTGAAATACAGAACTAAAGAAGTCATTCAGGCTGCAAACTGATAATTCATACACTTTATATCCTGTTCTGTATTTTTCTTTGTGTTGAACTGAATGGCCAAGAAAAACATGGTTGTCAGTTTTATTATTTTATTATTTTCCTTCTGTTAATTTCTTTCTTTCTTTCTTTTTTTTTTTTTTTTTTTTAATTAACATTGCCTTTTCCTTGTAAAGAAAGAGGCAGAAAACAAAAGAAAAAAACCCAAATCCCATACACCAGGAACAGGGAGCAGATTCTGAGGATATTCTTACCTTTTAACTTACTGAGCACCTGGGTAGTATGGGCAAAGAGAGAAAATACCAACAGGTTGCTTGACTCCACTCTGACATTTGTGCCTCTTGCAGTGATTCCTGAGACAGTAACTTCTGCAGAAGATCTAAGTTCAGCGTACCTGGCTCTGCCCCCTGCTTTTTTTCACCACAGTCTGGCTTTTGCACATCGTCTTCAAAGGCGGTTTAGCCTGGCTCCCAGTGGAATGGATAGCTGCCTATTGCATCACCCCCATCCTCCCTGGAGTCATGGTACAGCTCTAAGATGGATACTAACCCAGGCCTGGCTCCAGCAGGCTAGCTCTGGGTTAGCTTTTCTACCACCTTCTGCCAAAAGCAAATGTATTGCCTCACGCCTTCTTGTCCCAAAGGGAGAAGGTAGGCATCCTGTCTCCATCCTCTGGGTGCTGGCTCTGCCAGATTCAGGAAAATCCATAGCTTTGGGTGCGTGCAGGTGTGTAGCAGCATCAGCGCTGGTAATGCACTGTGGCCAGGTGAGCCCTCTTCTGTATCAGCAGAGGTCATGGTCATGCGCTTCAGAATCAGGGTCATGGTGATCACCAGGCTGCTGTGAATGCACAGGGGAAGCAGAGTAACAGCAAAAGGAGCAGAAAAAAAAATGATACAAAGAAGCATCAGAGAGATGCTGGCTCCCACTTACGAAGAAGTACTGTTTTTTCGTCTTGATTAAAGATCTTTCTCAAGGTAATCTGGGACTTTACCATCTCCTGAGAGAATTTCTGTAATCTGGGTTGACAGCAAAAGGAAGCGAGCATCCTCACACAGGGCCTGGCTCCTCAGCTGCTTCCCAAGCCAGCTCTGTTTTCTGCCATCTCCCAGTTCATACCCATGGCAAGAACTTGGGTTTAGTCTGTAAAGCATTAGTGAATCATTCATCAGCTACATCAGGATTTTCCTATCTACATTTGATCCTCTGAGACTACTCTGTGCGTTAACTAAACAAGGCCAAAGACTCAGTTTGTAGCTGCCAGACATAAAGCATCCCTAGATGGAAGTTTAGTTTTGGCATCAGTTGCCAGCAGAGGCAAGAGTGAAATCTTCAGTCAAGAGGTTAAAACCCGAAGAATGGCAAGATTCTCCCTGTGCCCTCTGAAAGCTTGCTAATTGATAAATTCTCCCCACCCTTCACTTTCTTCAATTCCTCATTCAAAATGCGCCGTTTTATTTCTTGCACAGAGGAGAGAAATGTTTTGTTGGCAATAAGCAGAGGTTTATTGATAGGGCTGGGCTCAAGGCGTGCTTCCGTCAGAACGCAGACCATTGGGATCAGCCCAAGCACCTTCTCCTTGTTACCTCTCCTCACATTTGTCCTGTCTCAGCACCTTCCCTGCGGGTGTGCTAGCTAATACAAGCTTAGTTTTCCCCTCTCCGTTTGGCACGCGGTTCCTCCTTCTTTTTTCCAGCTTCAGCCCCTAACTTGTTCTTCTCCTGCCTGTCATCTGCTGCTACTACCCAGCTGTACACACAGCACAGCTTAATCATAGCAATATATTATGCCTATGTGTGTGTTTTTTCCCCCTCCTCTGGGTATTTACAAGATATCTGTGAGCTGAAGAGCAGTCTGGAAGACTGAAAATTGTTGGTAGACCACACAAAAAAAATTTGACAGAAAGGGGACGTCTTTCCTTTATCAAGCTGGTGGCTTGTGATCTCTCAAAACAAAGTTTGTTGCTATTTTATTCCTAATAGAAGAAACTGTGGAGTTTTAAGATACATTAAAAGGTAAAAATCGTTAGGTCTAAGCATTAGATAAGTGTCTGGTCACAAACTGAGTAACAGAAGTACAGAAGTTGAGCACTGAGTAACTGGAAGTTACTCTAGTTCTTCAGCCAGTTCAGTGTGAATCAGCTCTGAAAAATACTAAAGGAAAGCTTTAAAAAACCTCCACCATACTCCTCACTTGCTAGTTTATTTTTATTGAGCAGAATCATAAAATGAAAAATATTGATTTATTGTTCAATAATTTATAAAATTATTTCCATGAATCCTTTAAACCACATTGAGATATCCGAAGCTGTGGCATAGAGAACTATAAAGCCAAAGTTTTAAAATTATTATTATTATTATGGACTTTAAATAATTTTATTGGTCCACTCTACAGAGCACCATATTCTGCATCATCTACTTCCTCCTACACATCTACTTGGGAGAAAGTCCTGAAGCTCTTCTGCCTTGAAAGGCTGGAAGAGGCAGACCTCTTTCCATCCTATGCTGGATGAGCTGTAACCCTTTTCTTCTCTAAGAAAACTTGATCTCCAGGTGGTACTCTCTGAACATGAAGTATTGGAGCATGATGCAGAGGCCAACATCCCTTTCCTTTGAAACACAAAGGGAAGGAAAGATTATCCCTTAACTTAGGTCACTTGTCCAGGGCGGGGGAGACCTGAGTGTAGATTCAAGCTCTTGTTTTTCTAGGTGGAAGAACCAGTACTTGGTGGGTAACTCAGAGATATACTTCATGAGTGGAGAAAAGACACCACTTCTTGTTTTTCTTTGTTTTGTTTCACATGCTTAGATGGTTTCCTGCCCTGCCTTTTGCATTCCATAGGGTTATTTGAAGGTTTATATGCAGCATGTATTGTATGTGGAAAGAAGAGTGTCCACCTGAAGGTTGTGGGGACCAGGTGCCTACATTCTGCTGTGAATCTCAACGCTTTGCACTCATGATGTGAATCACAGCTTCAACCTTTAAAATGAAAAATTAGTAGGCATGTTGTGCCTACTAGCATAAACCACCTACATGGTTAGGCATGTTAAGCGTATACGATTTTGAATATTAAATCCCAGCTGCACAAAAGGAACCGCTTTTGTGAAATTAGTTCCTTTCCCTGATCCAAGTTTCCTCATTACTGTTCCCTCTGCCATAAACACATTTGCTTCTTGTGCCAATGAATGAGACTAATCTTTTAAAAACTTTAGCATACTACCTGTGACATTACAACATTAAAAATAAATAAATAAGCCTACCACATAGTTCCCTGGTTTCAAACTTTGCAGATTCAGGGTTCACTAAGAAGTCATCTCTCTTTTTCCTTTAAAAGAAGACAACCGTATAGAATAATAGACTTCTCTGTCTTAGCATACAAACCCATCTGGAAAGAATTTAGTCTATAATAATTGTGGGCATTTGATTTAGCTTTAAATCCCTGTAGGTAAATCAAATATAAATTTATTGGGGTGAGTTTATCCCCAAACCACCATTGGATCCAATGTTTTAGAGATGAATTTGGCCCACTGCACTAGAACTAGAGCTTGCATTGTTTCTGTTGCATCAGGATATTATTACAGGCTGCAATGTCTGTTGTTGTAAGCAGACCTTTACTAGAAATAAAGCCAATAGGGACAATACAATCACCTGACTCACATTTATTTTTCAGACCTTTAAAGATTAGTAATTCTTTGGTTATGAATACGCTTATAGACTGGTATCTAAATCACTCAGATATCACTGGTCTAAATAATTCCGTTATTCTGTACTCATCTGAGATAGTCTTTTTTGTTAAGTACAATTCTTTGCATTTCACATTCTGCTTCAGAAAAAAAAAGTTTTAAGAGGCATGCAGCACATTATGTAAACAATGGCATCTGTCTTTTTCTTTGCGAAGTCTTCTTACAGATAGCCCCGATATGCCTACTGTTTTCAATCACTTAAAAGGCAGTAATCCAATTATATCATCCTCTATGTAGGAACTGCCATTGCTTTCAGTCCACTTCCAATCCTGACACAAGTAAATCACTGATAAGATCCGCTTTTTATTTATATTTTTTTTCTGAGGAGACTAGCATAAGTAATGATGCCAGTGATAGACCAAGGACAAAATGACCATAATGGGCTTTCTGTAGGAAAGGAAAACATGTGCCATTGTGATTTATCATGTCACTTGGAAAATTATTTTCCTTGGAATTTCTTTAACAGCCACGCTCTCCAAGCAAAGGGTGTTAGCAAGTATGAATGGCCAAATGGTAAATTCAGACAAAATGGTCACTGAGCAGCAGATTGTTTTAAATCTAGCTATCACTACCTAGATTTCTTAAATGGGAACAGAAGGTCAAACCCATTTTGGAAATGTGCCTAGGTCGTATTCATCTTCGGGAGAATGCCACCTACTTACATGGAAACGCGCTGGGAATGTGTAAGGTTGGATCTTCCTTACAAACTGCTATGGCTTATCATGCAGATATGCCTTCCTTCTATTTAAAAATTGTTTGGGTGACTTCAGTGCTTTGTGCCACCAGCGAGGCAGGGGCCTGGCAGATGCTTCCAGCCTCCCAGAATAGATGCGGCACGAGATGGGCAGTATCTGTAGACTTCCTGCTACAAACTGGCCTCATCTCTGATGCTGAGAGAGCATGGTTAGAGCTGGCTTGTCTCTGGACACATCTGTCTCTTGCCCCTGACTTCAGAGAAATGGGAGAGCACCAGATGAGGTGGTTGTGTATGACGAGAAAGCTTGTTTGAAAGGAGCTGGACCACAGGTGTCTCTTTGAACCCAGATTGATCACTCAGCACAAATAACCCCAGAGCTTGTGTTTGTGAATTTATGAAGAGTGCTGGTCTTATATCCACTGTCTTGAGACCACATCCAGGAAATGCAGTGGGAAGTTCACTTTGCTGAAGAAGCAGTACCATGCAGGTAAGAGGTGATCAGCGATGTCAAAACGCTGCAGGCCAAGCCTGGCATTTGCAGTGGCATACCACGAGGCAACCCTTTGGTTAAGTAATTTCAGAGAGTGAGTGTGAAGAAAACTCTGATCTGGACAGAGAAAATGCAGTATGTTCATTGCATTTAACTTAATGAATTAGGAGGCTGTTCAGGATGTTATTGATGCAGTGGGATTTTTTCCTTTCACAGAGAAAGCGTGGAGAGCCTTATCCAAAAGCATTCCTATGCCCGATCCCCCATTCGAACCTACGGAGGAGAAGATGATCTTGGAGATGACAGCCAGGCAACACAAAGCAGAGGTAGGAAACCCTGCTCGTGAGGTAAACCATGGTGACCTAGTTATGCTTGAGAAAAGGAGGACCGCAGTCAGTGCTGCAGTACCCTGAAGCAGTTCTCTGGTGTGTGTCTGCCATGTAGTCCTATAATGAAGAAGAGTAGCTGTTACCTTATGGCTCTTCTGAACATCAGATATGCCCAAGGCACTGATGTGGGTGGCTAGTTCAGGGGATAGCTCTAGAGATGCCTATACAGACTTTGCCATCAGGAAAGAACTTATCTCTGCTTCCTTTTTAAGATGACTGAGAAACAGGCAACTTCATTACCATGTTGCTGAGAACAAGCTAACACCCTCCATCTCTTGGCAGAACTTACTGCCTGGGGCTCAGCATCATTTCAAAAGGACTGTGTGGGTGTGCCATTTGCTGCTCCTCCAGCCTTCTGTGAATGGAGGACTGGTTCTGGCCATCTTCAACCAGCCTGTGATTAATCTGCTTTGCCTCTACAGGAAGAGAAGTCCATAGCTCCTTGGAAAATAGGTGTTTACTTATCTCTTGGTCTCTAAAAGGTGCTTCTCCTGCTGAGGGAATTCACTTCAAATGCTTTATTAAATGGTTTGTCTACTTTAGCAGCCACAAAAGTAGGAGTAAGACAGGGTTCTTTGTGGGGATACTTGCTGGACAAATTGCATCTGTCATAATTTGCCACTGGAAATAGATCCCAAACCCACCCTGTGGGATCACTGACTAGCATAAACTTGTGTTGCATTATATTTTGCATGTTGACTTCATGACCTGCCTGATACGCAACAGCCACTTGAGGTAAAGCAGTTCTATCTGCCTTCCGACTGGCAGTGCCCTTGTCTTGTCCTCTAACTTCATACAGTGTTGCTAAGATAAGAGCATTATTTCTGGTCATAAGCTCTTCGGGCTTGTGCAGGGAAAACACACTTATTTTTAACCACGAGTTGCTCTTCAACAAAATGCGATTAGGTGGGCTTGTTCATACATGTCTATTCTAAGAGCAGTTCCTCAGATTGTGGAGTTTCTGGAGCAACTCCTCAGCTGGTACGATGCCATCCTTTCACATGCTTCTGGGGGATTACCTCGGTTCACGCCAGCTTAGATCCTAGGCCAGTTATTGTTGAAGACAGCGCTAGATTTTCCCATACCAGCAGTGCTCAGAGCACGGCATCTTCTCCCCAAGAATTAAAGTTCTCCCTGGTGTGATGTCCTCCTTTGGGAGTGACAAGGTGAACTAGGTGAACCTCAGCATGACAGCTGGCCATTAAAGCCTTTCTCTTCCGAAGAGAATCCCTAGGAAGGCATCATAGGAGGAAAGAATAGTTCATTACAAGTAGTTTTATGTATAGTAGATACAGGGTACAGTTCTGCATTTGCTCGCAATATGACAAATGAGTAAGTGACGAGGGTGATGAGTTGTGGCAACTGACTTTTTTCTGAGAGCCATGTGCTAGCATGGCAACCAGAGATGTGTGCAGAGAGTAAAACACACTGCTCTTGCAGATGAGTAACAGGTACTGCCTTCACTCTCTGTTTAGGTCTGGTGTCCTTAAATAAGGAAAAGTCCTCCAAGATAGGAGGAGAGAAATGATGGTCTTATTGAAACTCCATAAACATTTTCATTTCTTCCGATGCATTTTAAAACTACCTTGCATGCAAAATTGAGGGATGTCCTCCCATATATATGAGAGTTGACAGCCAAATACATACATGTTGCTGGGTGGTGTGAGTTACAAGCTCTTTGAGGTCTCAACTGCCTCAGAGTTACTACAGCACATTCCCTTGGTGGTGGCAAATGTGGTATGTGAGACTTTTTTGAGTAGTAAGTTGCAATTAGAGACCACTACAGCTGGAGGAGGAAAGGGTGCTTATGGGAGTTCTTCATGAGAATCATAGAGGGTTGGAAGGGACCTTTAAGGTCACCTAGTCTAACCTCCCTCTGCAATGAGCAAAGGCATCTTCAACTAGATCAGGTTGCTCAGAGCCCCATCCATCCTGACTTTGAATGTCTCCAGGGATGGGGCATTTACCACCTCTCTGGGCAACCTGTTGCAGTGATTCACCACCCTCATAATAAAAAAATTCGCATATCTAGTCTAAATCTACCCTCTTTTTGTTTAAAACCATTACCCCTTGTCCTATTGCAGCAGACCCTGCTAAGAAGTTTGTCCCCATCTTTCCTATAGTCCCCCTTTAAGTACTGAAAGGCCACCATAAGGTCTCCCTGGAGCCTTGTCCAGGCTGAACAACCCCACCTCTCTCAGCCTGTCTTCATAGGAGCGGTGTTATATCCCTCTGATCATTTCATGACCATTTATGAGAAGGGATCACATACTTTGTGAAAAACAAAGTTTATTGCTATTTATTTCCACTTATTTCAGCACCCACCCAGAGCATTCTCAGCTCAGCCTATTTCAGCTATCTGAAGATGGAAGTGGCTATCCTTCAGTAGTATATTTATCCCAAAAAGTCCATTTCCAAAGGAATTAACAGAAATGAAACATATAAATCCAATTAAAACTCTTTCATGCTTCATGTCTGGGTGCCTGTGCCCTAGCATCCACACACACTGGATTCACAGTAGCTCCCTGGAACAGGGCCAAATGTAAACCTTCCAGGCAAATCCAGATCTGCATCCCGCTTTCCCTGTAGCGCCATCATGCTCAGATATCCCCACATTTGTAAAGGGTTTTGTTCTGGTCGGTGAGTACAGTGTTATCTTTATAGTTTGGCTCTGGATCCTAACTTCCCGGTGGTTGGGATTCGGTTCAGTGGGAGGGCCAGGATTTGGTTCAAGTCCATTTCTACTGCTGAACTGACACAATTTCTCTTTCCTGTTACTGGGCTGTTTTACTTGTTTCATTAGGCAGAGGAGGAATTAATCAAGAGTAGCTCTCTTTCTGATTTGCAAATATATCCCTAAAGAGATGTATTTTTAAAAAAATTATAATCTGAATTTTTTCTTTCTATTCCTGTTGGCTTATAGCTTTGTTTTGAGTATGTGGCTACAATTACTTAGTATACATAATTCCAATAAGTTTACCTTGACAGATAGGTGTCTTCCTACTTTTTTAACAATTTGGATGAACCTGACTTCTAGAATCAGATCTATGAAACTAATACCTGTTGTAAAACTTGTTCTCGGAATGTTTTGCAATACTGACATAAAATTATGTTTTGCCAAATACCCTTGCCAGCAAATTTATTTCTTAAAGTAAGAAACATTTTCTCCATGGATGCAGTTGGACAAGAAGGAAAATACAGAAGGGACATGAGTTGAATTATTGTTTGAATAGGAATAAAAATTAAGAGTTTATTTATAGGATTTTATTGTATTCCCCATTTCTAGAAATCAGATATCTGAGGATGACGAGATGCACAGAGGAACCGCAGAGGTGAAAGGCAACAGTCTCAACAGATTATTTGAAAATGACCATGTGTAATGACTGAAACAAATTATTAGTGGCCTAAAAATTTGACTGTCAAAACCAAATAAGTAAATAATCCTAGTTTAAAGAAACCATTTCCCTTTTTTAATGATTCTAAAGTCTTCGGAGAAAAAGTGTTTTAAAGAGATGGAAGATTTGTGAAAATAATCTTTGGAACTTTTTCAGATGAAAAAAATACCAAAGAAACCATTTCCATTTGATCAAAAATAGATAATTAACCTGAGAGCATGTTTTTTAATGTTTTTGTGCATTTCACTTAAAGCCTCACATCTTTTACTATGATTTGGCATTAGTCTTGTTTCTTAGAGCACTGTACACAGTTGGGAAAACAACAGATGTTCTGACATGTTAGAATTTTTTGTTCTGTGTTTTAGAAAAAGTCAGGTTGATTGAAAAGATGCAATGTTGACACATTTTACTGGGGTAAAAAAGAAAAAAAAGAAAAAAGGAAAACTTATGGTGCAATTTTTTCTGCATTTTTGCCAGACTGAAATTTTAGAAAAAAAATAACCAGTTCTACCGAGGATGATGTAAAAAGCTACAAGCATGTCTTCAAAACAGGGAGACCTCACGTCAGAGTAGAAGCTTCAGTGTTTAGTGGCAGCATTACGAAGTTCTTCAATGTTTAATACCAAAAATGTTCGACAGGCAAAGCTGACTTTACTGTTCAGGTGACTGCAACCAGCTCCTTAAAATGAAAATTTTTCTTAAGATGTAGTGATAAAAGACAGCAACGGGCAAATAATATAAAGAAAGCTGTAAGGAGAGAGAAGTATTTGGGAAGTATTTCCCATGACAACTTGTCATCAAAATCAGCCTTGCATTGAAAGACCCATTTTCTCCCTTTATGCTGTTTTACCAGTGTGTGTGGCAGTGCAAACATCACCCGTTCTTTCTCTTTGCTTGCAGGGTCAGCCTTCACAACATCTGATAACCTGTCCCTCAGTTCCTGGGTATCCTCCTCGACCAGTTTTCCTGGATTTCAGCATCCACAGTCTTTGAGTGCCCTGGGTACCAGCACTGCATCTATAGCTACGCCCATTCCTCACCCAATCCAAGGATCTCTGCCTCCGTACAGCCGCCTGGGAATGCCTCTTACACCCTCTGCTATAGCCAGCTCCATGCAAGGTAGTGGCCCCACTTTCCCTTCCTTCCACATGCCTAGGTACCACCATTATTTTCAGCAGGGTCCTTATGCAGCTATCCAGGGACTGCGTCACTCCTCCGCAGTGATGACGCCATTTGTATGAGTGATGTAAGACAAAAGAAACATGATGAGATTTGAAATGTGCAAGCTTGGTATGAAAAATACAAGGGACCTTCCTGAAAGGCCTGTGGCAGGAGTGCTGAACTCGTAACAAACCAGCTAAGAAAATGCATTATGGATATAGATTCCTCCGCTGAGGGATCTCAAGAAGAGAGCATGCAGCTTGGAGCTGCTCACAGATCTAGGTGTAACACAGCTGAAATGGATCCCAAAGTAAATCCCCAGGATTTTTGGTCACGTGCAGCTTGTTCCAAAGGTGCATTATACCTAGCGGAAAGAGATTACGTTTATGCAGCAGTGTACAAATTAATTGTGTATAGGTCTTTTTTTTTTCATATGCTAGAAGAATTCTGAAAAAGGCAATACTCTTACTCATCTTCATCTCTTCTTGTGACTGATGAGCATCTAAACAGAAAAATGTATTGCTATAACTTTGAGCATGTTTTAGGCTATCAGCACACACTTGCTGGGAATGGGACAAAGTGGAGAAGACCACTGTCCTTTTTAAAAGACTGGCTTATATTCACCAGAAGCAGTATTTCTTAGTTGCTACTATAATCCCAAAGAAAAAATTATTAACAAGTTTTTCTTTCTTTGTTTCTTTCACAAAACACTTACCAGTTCCAAGAAAGAACTGTGTTACAGGACTGTAGAAGTATGATGTATTCTGCCCTTCATTTAAAAAGAAGTTTGATCTATATCCTAGGAGGAGCAATTTAACTGTCTATTAAGGTATGATGAAGGAAAATGTTGATTTGGGAAAATCTGTCACTTAAAAAACCAAGATACCAAATCTTTAAATCAATGCTTGTTTGCTGCTGTGCTTGCCACTGAAGACCTGTTTCTAGCTGTAAATGTGTACCAAGTTAACCAGATTTCAGGCTAGATCAGTCTGCAGACTCTCTACATCAAACTGTAATCAAGGGGCTGGTATCAGATGAGTGACATTGGAGTATCCTTCTATTTGTTCTGATTTTCTTGGGTTTGGTCATGGCTGTTATTATACAAGCTCTTTGGCCAGGAAAACAAGGGTTGTAATGTGTGTTTTCCCATGTCCCCCCTATATTGGGAAAATACCAGCACAGAACTTCACATGTAATTTTTTTTAATTCTCGTCTCTATTTTTCAGTTAGTAATTAGGGTTCTCATTCAAGTACTGCTCACTTTTTCCAGTACATTACGTTTGATGCAATAGAGGAACCATAGAGGTATAAGAAAAATTGACCTGTTTGCAGAGAGCTAGCGTGAATCCTTTGCACTGCTGGAAAGAGTATCAGCGCAATGCTAATTTTCTGCATGGTGGGAGCTGGGATTTCACTGTAAAAAAGTCAGCACAGAGTTTCTGTGTAGAGTGGCATCCAAGTTACAGAAGATAACAGATCTACTGTTAAAAAAACCCTAGCAATCCAATCTCATATATTAAAGATCCCTGTAGAGCTGGAACACCGAATGGAAAGCAGACTTTTTTGGCATTATTCTCTACTTCTGACCAGTGTGTGTTGGTATCATATGGTAAGAAGCAGAGCACAGTATGCTGAGTCACCTACCTCCCATCTCTGTGAAGTGCAAGGCAAGTCACGCACCTCATCTTACGTGCCCCATCACACAGAGCAATGACAGCCTCCCAGGCTTTTCCTAATTTCTGTTGTGGGCCAGTACTTGCATCCCACAGATAAGGTCCATCTGTATGTATTTCACAGTAGCTGAATTTAAAATCTTGCCAAATTGGCCATTTCAATCACTTCAGCTATCTGCAGTATCATCCCGATTTCCCTTTACTCACTGTTGGATATGCTGATAAAAAACAGCCTGTGGCAATTCGCAACTTCTGTGCTCTGTATGTGAATAAAACAAACCTACATTTACAGTTTCTGAGTTCAGAGCTACTACAAAGAGTTCCATAAGTTAATATAATAGGCCAAGCTCTGCAGTATTTAAATGGCTTAGAATCAGACACTGAATTTGGCTTGATGTATCCAAATGTTAGATTTTGCTCCAGGCTATCAGATTCACCTGAAAAGTGCATGTTGCAAGGTTGAGTCTACCCATTTTGATATAAACCCCCTATTTTTCAGGAAATTAGATTATATTGGCCCCACAGCAACATAACTCTTCAAGTACATACATGATTCCATAGAAAGAAGAATTTCACAGGAGATTGGGAAGAAATTTTTTATCCCTCTCCTCCAGTTACTTGACTTCTCTTAGAGCTGTATGAAGGCTCTATGACAACATGCACTAAAGCCTGTAGGGAAATCCGATTTCTTTTATCTGTTTCCTTCTGCAGCTCCATTAACTTATCTGGAATTGCAGGGGATATGGTTAGGTTCAGAATTCAAGCCAGTAGCTTTAATGCTGATACTTCTATCAGGAAATGGTCAAGTCGGTAGGCAGCTTTGAGATGCCTCCAGAACTAAGTTTGAACAGGTAGGCTGATTTGGACGAGTTTTACAAGTCACACAAAGCCTGCTCATATATTGACCTGCCCTTCCTTCGTGAAGAAAGTTCAGAGAAAGAAACAGTACAATCTCTGTAGCCCTGCCCCAGTCCCTGTTCTGAAAACACCAATATTTGGCAGGCAGAAATGCCCCAGATACTGTTTCACAGAAAATACCGCAGGCTTTTCCTGGAGAACAAAACTGGATTTTAACAACATTGTTTACAAAAATATTAAATGATAGACAAGTGCTTTTCATTATGAATTAAATGGGATTCATATCTGAAAAAATACAGCAGTAGACTGTCCCTGTATAAAAACATGACAAGGCCAATTCCTCATTCATGCTCTCTGTGTTGAGTTTCATACTGTAGATGGATGCAGAACGAACCACCTGTCAAAATCCACAGCTTGTTTTTTCCAGTCAGATCAAGTCTCTTTCAATGTGCTCATCCCTCTTTGTTCTGCTCTTTGGAATATGCTGCTCTCCAGTGATTTAATTCCTTTGCATCAGAAACCCACTGGGTTCCGCACTAATACAGAATCACGGGCAGATCCCAAGCAAGGGAATGAAGGCAGCTTGTGAGGGTCTTCTCCAGGAGTAAGGTCAACAGGTATGTCCAGTTCTCCTCTCCCCATCTTTGCCTTCACAATCCTACCAACAAAACCTGTTGCATAGAGGTGAGGTTGAAGGGATTAAGTTCACAGAGACCACAGGACGCCCAACAATGATGTCCTGCCACCTGGCCAGGTGTCTTCTCCCTGTCCCTCTCCCCTTCCTGGGGGCAGGGGGCAGCATGGGAGTGATTCCAGGGATAAAATTCCTGCCCACTGAAGCCAACTGCAGATTTCTTGACTGTAACAGAGGTGGGATTTCATTCAACATTCTCACCTGAAAATAAAGTCTAACTGTAAGAACAGTCTGTAGTGACGGCAACAATATAGGAACTCCACAGAAAAGACTAAACCTCCAACTACATCAGCTTTAGCACTGATTTTACAACTGGAAGAAAATGAATGTAAATTTGTAATTAATTGGTTAAAGAGTGAAATTGCTTTCCTAAAAAATATTATCTGTACTACTTTGACAATAACTCAGTAATTTATTTAAGGAGTTGCTGTACTGCTGTCAAAATCGTATCACTTTCAGGACAGCACATCTGTTGCTGGTAGATGGTCTAGGAATGCCAAACATAACCTAGAGTTCATTTTTCAATATAATTCACATTCTGTATCCCACGAGAAGTGCTCTTCACCTTCATGAGCTCTCTTGGCTGAGCAAACTGGTGCTGGTTTATGTTGTTGGGTGTTTTTTTAAGAAGGGTGGAGAGAACATGTCTGAATATGCTTTTCAAAGAGAATGATAAAATCATCCTCCAAAGTGTTACAAGTTCTTTCGGGTGTTTTCTGGATTACCCTTTTATCCATAGATAGTCAACAGCCTCAGGTCTTTCATCCAACAAAAGCATCCCAAAGACTAACAAAGCTGATTTAGATGCATTTGTCTGGATTTCTTTTGTTTCTGCTTTTGGACAGCCCTGAGAGAAGCTAGACATAAAAAACATTTTAAATTTGTCGTTTGGTTTGCAGCATTGCTTTATATGGCCTGAGGCACTGTCAAGGACAGAAATTCAATGACACTGGGTTTCAGTGGTACTCTTCTAGGTATAAACTGACAAACAAGCATAGACCAAGTGGATAAAGGTACTGAGTTTCTAATGGAAATGCTTCTTCCTGAGTTCAAAGATGTTAAATTGTATGATAGCTAACTTACTTGCTAGTACAAACTACAAAATCCAATTGCAAATTTTCTCCCAGAAGGCTTTATCCATGGAGGCTGGGGCACTGCATGAGTGTGTACACATAAGAAGATGCTGCTGCTTCCAACATCCAGCAAACACTAACCAGTATTTGAAAATAAACCTCTTTTAAACTCATAACATTTGGGCTGGCAACTTAATTATTATGCACTACATCATCTTCATATGTGTGTATACAGGGAAACAGAAATATTAATGAAAATAATTGCAAAAACTTGGGGAGCTTCCCAAAACTTTAAGTAAATATAAATTGTGGTTATTTACCCTCGATAAGGGGCAAAAGCAACAGTGAGATCAGTGTGATGCTTAGGGCTCCTTATCTGGGAGGGCGTTGTGGCCACAGCGCTTACACTCATCACCTGCAGAGGGATGACATTCACTCACTGCAAGATTAATTTGGGTTTTAGTAAGATTTTATTCTCACTATTCCATACAGAGCATTTTCGGCTGCAGGAGATGTGGTTTCTTTACTAATCACTTACTTGCTGGCCAGAGGATTTATGTATTACTCTGTAATAAACTGTCCTTGCATATAGTCTCTAGTTTATCAAATGACAACTTCTTTTTCTTTATTTTATCTTTTTAAAAGAAAACTAAGCAGTGATTTAAGTAAACTCTGAAGTAACTTCTATAATAGTTTAAGGACAAAAAATACGGTTTGCTGTATTTTACCTTTAGCACATTTAAAGAATCTTTTCTTTTTTTTTTATTGTACCTTCAGAAACATGAGGAAAGATTTAATTTAGAAATAAGGAAGGTAAAAAACTGGATGTAACCTCTTTAACAGAATGTACCACAGTTCTTCTGTTTGCTGTGTTGACTTTGTTGTTTATAATGCATTGCGTGAGCACATTCACCATGTACTGAAGTGTGTGTTTGTGTGTATGGGGTGGGGGTAGGGGGAAATCTTTTTATGGAAAAAGAAGTTGTGAACATAAACTATGAAGCAACATCTAATGAAAAGTTTCTTTTTAAGTGCAATATATTTATTTCTGCTAGAAATATAATATCAACATTATGTAATATTTGAAGCATTAAATGTTATTTGTAAACAGCTTAAAATTATATATATATCACAAAAAATGTACAGAAGTGCAAATGTGTGGATATTCAGTTTCTTTCATTAAAATATTGGGTGTTTTGATATATCATTCTCATTTAGCCAAATCTTTCTGCTTCTGTTGTTTTTCCTCTAACCAAGTCACTGAGTACAGTGGAACGGGTGATGGATTTCTCTAAGAGTGCACAAAATCCGGTAGGGCTGCTCATCTGCAGAAGATGGTCTAAATCTTGGATCCATATGGAATGATAGTTATATTGTAGTTCAATACAATTGTAGTTTGCACATAGTTACACAAACGATTTTTTTCAAAGTGCTTTGCAATCACATTCAGAAAAGTTGCTGGTTTTGCTACCGGAGCCCAAATAAGTGGCTGAAATACGGGGTTCCCAGGATCCCCAAGATACTAAACAGAGGTGTAGGAAACGTAGCCTAAAAAGAAAGGGGAAAGGAGTTAGGTCTGTTTAGTCTGGAGGAGTGAAGATTGTAGGAAGATACAATAAAAGTTTTTGAATGCATGAAGAATGTAAAGAAGCAAGGAATAATCCCTCTCCATATCTGCTGCAAGCTTTTATTTAATAGGATTTTATTTCTATTTTAATAGCATATATTAAAGCAAGGGAGAGTTACCTGAGACATATAAGATATTCAAAGAAGAGGGATAGTGAAGCACAGCAATAGATTGCCTAGAGAAGATAAAGAGCAGTGTCTATCATTGGAAGTCTTTAAGAACAGGTTGAACATGCATTAGTCAAGAACGATGTGATTAGAGCTAATCTTGCCTTAGGACAACCAAACGATCTCTTCAGGTGCTTCTGAGCTTTCTGTGAGAGCCACTCCTTAAAGCAGCTTCTGACAAAAATCCTCCTGTTGCTCCAAAAGTTTTTGTTACACACCTGCAGTTCAGCTTGTCTTCAAATTGAGATCAGCTGCTGGCTCTCGCAGTGAGTCCACAAAAGTCACTGATTCATGAAGAAATTCAATGCAACAGAGGAGCTGCAAGGTCCTAATGAACAGCAGCAGCACTGCTTTAATTTGGTTTTGTCTGTGAATGTAAGCAAGGAGAGAACAGCTCGAGGTAATTCAAATCCACTTTTAACTATGCTGAGTTGCAACTATGTGTTAATGTATCTCTTTTACATTTGGAATATATGAAAATGAGGACAGATAACTGAGCTGTAAGCACGTATGATGCCTTTTGTCTCTGCATGCTATTTTTATGTCATCTTCTCTCACGGATATTCAGTGCTGTGGAAGTCTTTTGCTTAACCTCAGGCTAGGGGACTTTCTTGATTACGTGTGAAACTCAGCACATACATTGGTACTTTCCCGAGTCAGGATTACTGGCTGTATGCTGGTCCAAGATGCAGTCACGCCAGGGGTCTCGCTGACATCAGCAGGCATGCTTGCTTGAAGTTACATCCCTGCTTGAGTTTTTTAGTGGTTCTGCAACTGTAAAATTCCTTGTGCCTGGTAAAAGACCTTTGGGAACAAGTTGTCAGTGCAACAAACACCCATGTAATTCGAGCCTTTATTTGCTGTCGTCCAAAGAGAAACCAGGGGATTAAATAAAGGGAAGATTCTGAACTGCCTCCCAGTAGGGCTACTCTGAAGAGACTGATGACTAGTCACGATGATTGTGGGATACCTTGTGTTTCACATTTGGAAAACAGATCTGTAGCCAAATTACCTATCTTGGAGATAAGTGGTGCAGAAAAATGATTTGGAGAGTGATATTTTCTAAACTTTCTGCACAGGAGTGTGATGAATGCACTGATTTAATGGTATGATAGAAATATGGAACAACGAATGGCCTTTTGAATGAGTAAAAAGACCATTCCAAATACAAAAAATGTTGAGATTATACACCACCAGTACAATATATAAACTAATAATAGTCAGTAATGATAATTCTAAGAATAAACAATTAAACTGTCAGTGATCTAGTGCCCCAGATCCTAATTAAAGTTCATAATTGCAGTGATGCTCTAGGGACCTTTGTGGGAACTACAGAAGCTGGTCCATGTTGTCCATGGTAATAACCAGAGGGACTAAGAAGTCTACCAGGAAAGTTTGCCAGAGTGGTTTATTTTTAAGAGTAGGATGGTAATTAAAATGCAGAGATAATTAGATAATTCACCACTTTTTTAGCTCTGTTAATCTAAAATGCAGTTTTATCAAGCAGACCCAGCAAAATCTGGTATTTTTAAGGCTTTTTAGGTTGGAAAACAGGCTTAATACAGGGACTGCATTGACTAACTAATTTGACTTAAAATCAAGCAACTGTGCTGTATCATTTTGGTCTGTTAGTTGACTTTGAATAGTTTTTATTCTCATTGTGTGTGAAGCCTGCCAGGAATATGGGCAGTAATTTTTGAGTGGCTTCAGGTTTCTGCATCCTTGGAGAACCTCCCGGGTTTGAGTCATGTTTTTACCAACTTTGTAAGTACCTGCTTTGAAGTTCTGCACTCTCCTGTGTTTGGAGAAGGGTGGTTAGCAGAAACGGTGATGAGATGAATGATTACCCTTCAGATATGCAAGGGTCACTCAGCTAGCTTTTTGCCTGTTTCAGTTTAGCCACCTATTGCAGGGGAACAGCTCAAACAGTAAGATGAATTAAAGAAGGGCAAACGCGCTTGCAATCAGATCTGCAATTGATGATATTTGGAACAAATAACTGCCCAAAAGCTGGAGATGAACATTCCCTCCTTCAAGGTATTCCTTGAACAGCTGCAGCTTTTCTCTGTTTAGGTCCTTAACTTCTGGTCAGTTGTTGGGAGATTCATAGAAGGGATGAAGTATGTAGCAGAAAATCTGTGTGTTTTACCTGCATCAGAAGTTTGCTACCTACTCTTTCAGAGGCAACGCATTCACACATCATTGTCACCTCAAACCAGAATTACTGTTGTGCTTTTTACCTGGGTCTCTGTCTTAAGGTGCCTTAAAATGTCCTGAAAGCAATAATATGGAGTCGGAGAAGTTAGTGATGTCTTTACTTGTAGTCCACACTGTCTTCCAGTCAGCTTCTAGTGACAATGCATACCGTAATTTTAACTATAAAATACTAAATTGTTCAGGTATTTGGTGTCATCAGAATCTACTCTCTTTCTCTTTGAGTTCTCACAGACCTGGGATAAATTGTGATTCTTAAAGTCTGTGCTTAAAAGGGGTTGCTGGAGTTGGATGCCTTCAATCAGGGGTCTTTCTAACAAAAATCATTCCTCCTGTCCTGTCTGTGCCTGCATTTTTGTATGCTTTTTATGAGACCAAATGTCTATCGGCCTTCACTGGTGTTCTGTGGTGTGAGAGCTGAGAGTGAGACAGAGCAGGTTTTTTCTCTTTATCTTTCTCCCTGTCTTAAAGTCATGGTTGATACATAGTAACTTACAAATTTATTATTATTTCTTCCTGTGCTCTCTCATGGATCAAACCCAAGGCAGCCAACAGAAGAATTAATTTTTATCTTGATGCAAATCGTTGGCTGTAAAATTTGCATTGATAAGATCTGAACGTGTACCCAGGGCTTTGGAATGGCAGGCTTCAATTACCGTCCTCTGAATGTCATAGCTTTTAGACTCGAGACACCAGTCGTACTACTCCTCTTCAATGATACTACAAATAAGTCAGTAGTACTCGGGAGATTTACCAGCCTGACTTTATTTAATCACTCTGCTTTCAGTTAACATAGTCACCCTAAACAGTGCATTTCCAGAGGATGATTAGATTGTTTCAGATGGTTAAAGACTTGGTCTGCCTCTGCTCTTTCATTTTACAATGCACTAGGAACCTTGTATATTTTTGTATGAACATATAAAAGTCTTAACACTCGTGCCCCCCGATTTCCTTTACAAGGCTTCAAACACTTCAGTTGTTCTTAAATAAATTAATATGTACCGTATAGCCTACTTAGCACTGAAGACAACTTCACATGGTTTCCAGCAGTTCTGGATGGACAACTACTTGTGTTTTCAGTCACAGAAGATGTTTTCCCTGCCACATGCCTGATGATGGAAAACAACGAATATTATAGGCTGAGATTTCAAAGCCATTACAGCTGTAGATGCACAGCTCCCACTAATTTTAGTAAGACTCATGCTTCTAACTCCTGATTTGAAAGTCTTTGCTATAGCATTTGCTATTTTGAAAGGTTTATGTTTTTTTAGAGACCAGCCTAAATGTTTCAGCATCCCTTCCTGAAACCGTGTTTTAAAGCTGCTTTTGCTCCATGCCATCATATCAGGCCTTTGTTCTCCTGTTCTTTCAACCTCAGCCAAACTGTTAGAGAACACATGGACACTTCCTTTTTATTTGCTACCTCAATAATAAGGGCACTCATCTAAGTTGCAGAGGTTAATTTATCTTTTTTGATTGTTTGTTTGTTTGTGGGGTTTGGGACACGTTTGCTCTTGTGGTTCCTCCTCTTAGGGGCTCAGTTTTTTCCTGCTTTGCAGAATAGCCTACGTACCTCTCTCAAAGGTAGAGCTGCCTTCCCAACAATACAGGCAAAACTGAGTTTTGCTGTCCAAAGTATGAGGGATGGGCTAGAGCTGCCTTGCTACAGAAGAGCCTGGGAGAAGTCAGAATGCAAAATCACATGAATGGAGTGTAGGATTAGCACGTTCTTACAGCAGTTAGCAATCGGTGCCTCCAGCTCTGCTCCTGAGCTGTTGCTGCTGCCCTGCATGTTTAAATTCCCCCCCCCCCCCAGCAAAAGCAATATACTTTGCTTTTCAGGGCTTTGGGATAGGCAGCAGATCTGGGGCTGGTCTGTCCCCACCTTGTCCACAAACATAAACACACAGGCTATTTGATGTTAAGGAAATGCCTTGTCAGCTTGTGCCTGGAGCCACTCAAGACTCTGGATTCCCCCCATGATCTAGGAGCCTAGAAACGTGAGAACTTCGAGACTCTCTCACACATACGAAAACTTATGACTTAAAATATTTTTAACACTTGTATTATTCTGGAAATGTGAATCCACAATGCAGCTGTGATGAGATGGACACTCACCAGAATGAGCACAGTGGAAAAACTAGAAAGACATAAATAGCAACTGTCCGGATGCTACAGTAGAAATAAATTGGAAGCTGATCATAAGATCCAAGTAGGCATTTAGAGTTAGTGTAAATAGAAATACCAAATTAAGCAAATAACATGTAATTTTGAGATGAATTGCTCTATGTGCCAAGCATAAAACTTTGCACTGACTATGCTCTGTATGATAACAGGAGAACAGGGGAGACATTTTAAAACCTAAAATCACATGAGAAATTGCAAACCACAAAAAAAAAAAAAAGAGTACTTTACTAGAAGTCATGTGCAATATGATCATAAACAAAACTGCAGTATGGTTAAAGACAACTCTAGCTTAGGATAAAGGTTTCCATTATCATGTAACCTGCAGGAAAATCAGATTGTACATCCAAGTTTCAGCTACATTGGATCCTCATTGAAGAAAATGTTAAAAATCACCTGTATGAGCATGCTAAAGCACAGGATAAATGAATGCTTATCCTAATTTCTATGTTAGAATGCACAGAACTCCCTGTTTACTACTTTGGTTCTGGAGTATGTCCACATAAAATAACTTGCATGGCTGAGGCTAAACCAGTTATTCAGACACACAAAGACAACAAATGAGACAACAATAATGGATTTCTGCTTTATCTGTGATTCATGACAAGGGCTAAGCATGCATCCAGATGGAGAAATTATTCCGAGAAGACAAAAAAGACCCCAGAAAAGGAAATGGAGAACTGTGTATCATCTTCATTTAAATAATGAAAGCCATAAGAATTAATAAGTGCACCAAGCTGTTGGAATAAAATTGAGAAAAGAAACAGAGCTCCACAAAATTTCCCCCTCCCCGCTGAATATGACATAAATAATCTTAGAATGAACAATGACTTCATTTTTGTTTCGCTCCACATTTCACTGATGTTGAATTAACAAATGCCTTAAAATAGATTTGTCCATGTGAAGTCACTTTGAAAAGTAGCACTTGCAAGAAGCATTTTAAGCTAGGGAGGAAATTGCAAGTTAAAAAAAAAAAAAATCAAGCCTTTGCAGAAGTACTACGTGGTGGTTTGTACTTTTGCTAGTAAAGAAAGTAATGATTCTTAACAGTGATAAAGTTCAGGCACAGATCTGATTCTACAAGTGCTAAGTGTCTTTCTGATGGAAAGGACTGTAGCAGGGAGCTTCTTCACGAAACACAAATGTGGTTTCAGCTCTTTTTACTGGATTTCCTTATTTATATCTACAAGATGTTATAAACTAGTTGTTCTACTTTGCTCCACCCAACCTCAATTGTATCAGATGTCCAGATGTAGAGCTGTAAGGTACAAGACATTTTAAATTTGAATATGGGATGGCTGCAATCCCTGTAACCTGGTTTTAAGACTAAAACATTTCTTTTCAGCATTAGAGCACCTTGTTTTCCTCTGCAAGAGACCCTCTAATTCTTATTTTGTAATTTGATTGTGAATTTTGTAATGTTTCACTTTTTTTATTAAAAGCATGCCCATAAGAAACGAAATTTCACAAGAACCCCAGCTTCAATAAAAAAAATAAATGGGGAGGAATAGGTGAAATCTGCTTCAAAATTCATAATAATAATATCTAAACCACCTTATGATACTTGTTAGGGCATTACTTCTTTTTCTTTTAATATTTGGTACTGGAAACAGCAAAATAGTTTTTGCTGTTGTTGCTATGCCAGCAAATACATTTATTTCTAACATAAATTATTCCAGTTATATAACCAAAACAAACAATTACAGCAAAAGTGACTTTTCACTTTTCACTAAGCTGTACTTAGACATCTAAAATAATGAGCTTGTGGGTATTTTTTGTTTGGCTGATGAACTGGAAAAATCGGGGGAAATTAATTCAGAATTAAATGAAAATGCAAAAATTGGATTTGGAGGAGTATAAAGGGCTGATTTAAAAGAAGAACAGGAAGAACCACTCATTCCAGGTGAATGCACAATGTTGTGTTCATTGAAAATATATGACTGTCCTCAGGTTAGTTACCATTCTTCCTCATTTATTTACATCAGTTTCAAAATGAAATATTAAAATGCTTTATCACCTATCAAAGCTACTTTTTTTTTTTTTTACTTGTGATATAGTTTCTTCTTTTTATTTCCAGCTGAAAATCATTTGGTCTGAGTTAGAAACTCATTTCCGTTTCCAGGAACCAGATCTTTCTTTTTACAAATTCACTTATCACTGAACTTCTCAGCCATGTGGGGTCCTAAGCCACCCTCCTTCATTTGAATATCTAATTTTAACATTATTATACATTGCCATTCCCTCACACGTCTTATTGTCAGGTGCCAAGAAAGCATCCTAACAAACCCCCCTGCCCTAACATCAAGTTGCAGTCCTAACTGCTATAAAGGCTGAGACTATATATAATTTCACACACCTTTCTGTGGTGTGCTGTGGTGGATTTACATCCTTTTTTGCACATGCAAGATCAGCGCTTTGAGGGCGGCTGCTCCTTCCCTGTTGCTCCGGAGGATCTTGCACTGTGAAGGGTTGGTTCTGCTGGAGGGTGGAGGTGCCCTATGTGCACCCTGTGCTGCAGCCCTGCCTTTTGCCACTGGCCTCCTTTTGCAGGGAGAGACACCGTTCCCTCTTGCGTGCTCTGCTTGGGGTCAACAGCTTACACTGCCCCACCGCCAGCCTGTCTCCCTGCCATGCTTTGCAGTTCCAGGGCTGGGTTGTGCTGTGGGGGGACACCCGTGCTGCAGCTGAAATGCAGGGGTGTCAGGGGGGCTCAGTGCAATTCAAAGCTTCCAGCTGCTGCAGCATGGCAGAGAAACAGGCTTGAGGCATGGTAAGGTGTCAGGTGTTGACCCCAAGCAGAGCATGCAAGAGGGAACCACGTCTCTCCCTGCACAAGGAGGCTGCTGGCAAGAGGCTGGGCTGCAGCAGCTAGAAGCTGTGCTGTACCAAGCCCACCCGACGCCCATGCGCGCAGCTGGTGGCGCGGGATGTCCCCTCACAGCACAGCCCTGCCGTGAATCTTCAGGGCTGAGGGAAAGGCTTCCAGCCCAGATGGAACCCATCGGATGGAGGTCAATCCGGGACCTTCTTGCGAGGGAGCAACCGGCCGAGCAGGCAGCAGCAGGGGCCCAGCACGCACCTTCACAGCTTCACCTCCGGCGACAGTGAGTGCGCCGTCCCCCCCCCCCGTCCCCCGTCCCCCCCCAGCCCGTGCCCTAGCAGCCCGGCCTGAAGCGGGGCAGTCACGGGAACAGTTCCCATCTTGGCTTCTAACCAGGAGCTGCCGGCCCTGGGGCACCGTCCCGTCCCGTCCCGTCCCGTCCCGTCCCGTCCCGTCCCGTCCCGTCCCGTCCCGTCCCGTCCCGTCCCGTCCCGTCCCGTCCCGTCCCGTCCCGTCCCGTCCCGTCCCGTCCCGTCCCGTCCCGTCCCGTCCGCGCCCCCTGCCGGCCGCCGCTGCCCGCGCAGGCTGTGAGGGTGGCCCGGCCCGCGGCCTCGGCGCGGGGAAGGTGGCAGGAGCGACCGGGGAAGGCGACGCATCAGCACGGGGGGAGAACGGCTCCGGCGCAGCCAAAATTCGCCGTGTGCCCGGGTGCCGTTACCGGCATTCCCCACGCTGGGGCCCGCCGGCCGTTCTTCCCCCAGCAGCCTGCTCCGTCGCTGCTGCAAAGTTCCATTGCACCGCTCCGGCGGGTGCTTCCCACCCGGCAGGGAGCTGCAGCCTGCCCGCTGGGTACCTTCTCGCATTTTTTACCAGGTCCTCAGGTGCAAAACCCCTGCGGTCAGAGGCTGCTGGCCCGCCTCAGCTATCGATTTACGTTTCTTAAGTTGGTCAGGCTTTTCTCTAGTTTGCTTTTATCTTGGTAAGTTCGTTGGTTGGTTTTCCATTTACTGGTTGCATGGCATCCAGGCAGTTGTAAACTGTAATGTCTTTTTGGATTATGGATGATAAGATTTCTAATTTTTAATTTTTTTATTATATTTTCAGCAAATATGAACATTTTCCTGGCACAAATGCTCTCTGAACAAGAGAAAATAATTAGCTTCTATCCACATGCACTACTTCTAACTCCTTCCCAGCAGACAATACAAGTGTACTGGTCTGTATCTTAACAAAGAAGTTATCTTTTGGAACACGTACTCAACACCATCCGAGGGCAGAAAATACACAGCCTGATTTTCATTTACACAAAAGCCAATTTATAATGCTCAGGAAGCCCTGCGAGGCTTAAAGCAGATGTCTGCACCCACTTAAAGCTTTCTTTCCACACCGGACTGGCATAGCTGAATAGTTGTTCAGGGCTTGCTGCTGCTGAACCGGGTAAGTGTGCCACACCTAACACCTTACTCAGGGCAAAACTATGTAGATTGCATGTTTGTGTAAAGATGCATGTGTTTTCTTTTGTGGCAGTGATTTTCATACGTTTGCAGGCCCTCTCTTTGAGTCTCAGAAAGCACGCTGACAGTAAGCTGTAAAGACATCTTGTGATTTATTCTCGTCTCAGTATTTTGTACTCTTTTCCTTCCACTGTTGGCATAGAGCTAAACTGTTAATACAGAAGCCATCCAAATACAAAACACACCCTACTATTGTAAAGTGTGACTGTTGAATTAAGTTATAATTGGCTAAAGAGCAAGGAATCATTTGGTATAATTAGACAAGCTCATATATGTATATACAGAGATTTATTTCTGTAGGTAACTGAGTAAAAACAATGCACTTAAGGACTTATTTTCCTATTTAATCTTAATGATTTTGGATTCTTTATGCAAGTGGACACAATGAGAGGAATGGATTCATCCCCTGAAAGGGATGAATACAGTCTCTGCTGGAGGATCAGGATGTCTCAGCTGGACTCCCTTAGTGAAATGGGAATAAATTTCTAATGAAAATACTGAAGTCCGGAGCGTGTGTCTGCCATAGCCCTGCCATCTCAGAAATAAAGACATATGTTTGACTGGTCATGGAGTTTGAATTCCTACTTTTTCTTCCAAGCCATATTAGGGGAGCTTTTCAGAAAGAGAAGAGCTAAACACCAGGAAAGAAGACTCCGATTCCATGAGTGCTACAATTACAGGGACTGTAAGACAGGTATAGGGCATCTTTGAAAAGTATAGAAGAGGACAGAAACGTGATGGTATTTATTGAGGTAAAGCTCACAACAGGAGAAATGTAAGAAAATCTTGAAGATGCAGTTGCATTCCTTTTTATTGTAAGGTGTAAGGTGTGAACTCCTTTGCCTTTAGCTTTCCTTTCCTTCATGCACAAGGGCTGCATTTCTTCTTCTTTTCCAGACAGTAGTGACAATGAGGAAGAAGGACCAGAAACATGCTCTCTGCAAGACTTGTTTGTGGAAGTCCTGAGGAGGAAGAGACCTCCAGAGTCAGTTCAAGAGAGGAAGGCAGCAAAAATCCATCGCGCGAGAGACAGACAGACTCACCCAATCTTGAATGTGGGCAATAGAGTGGATATTGTTCCATGAGAAAGAAACACCTATTATATCCTGGAACAAAGAATGTACATACAAGGATGTCTTCTCAGTCTTGAGTTACATGAAAAAATTAATTATGACTGATGGAGCTTTTACATACTGTTTCACAAATGTGAGACCCGAGGGCCTCTGGCCTACTATAAGCAGCTGGTCAGTGGATCTAGGCTCTAGGACCAAGACTCTCTCCTTCATTTAGGTATTCCCTTCTACCCCTTGCACTCCTTTAAAGACATATAAAACACTGAAAACAGAGGAACCTTTGTTGGAGTTAGGCCTCTGTTGCACTTGCCCATTTAAAGTTATGTTCCAATATGACTTTTCCTCCCTCTTTCCTTCTTTGTCCTCTGACTTTTCATTTTTTTCTTCATTTATTACCTGCTCCTCTCCAGTCCTGTTCCACATGCACAGTCCCTATTCTTAATGCTACTAGTCAGTTACTGTCACAACTCCCCTCCTTCCCTGTTACTACCTCATTTTAGATCATCCACTGTGCTTACAAAATGTATCTGTGGCAGACCCATTAGTGAAACTCTGGTGTTCGTTTAAGATCCAAGATAGTTTTCAACTGCAAACTCAGTGTTTCCCCTTTTCTTCTCCTGCTCCCCCACCTCAAAGCAAAAGCCCAAGTAAAAGTTAGAGGTTCGGTCCTGCTCTTCTGCTTCCAGAGTTCTTTTTCTTGTCTTGTTTTTTTTCAGGTGTTGGCAAAATCTGAAGGCGTTGTTGATGTATTTCACTGTAGAAGACTGATAATCTCAGAGTTACATAGAGCTTTCATGACAATCAACCGTGGAATGGCAGCTCAGGGTAAAAGCAGCATTCTCCTGGGTATACTAGGAGCTGGGTGGTCTCTAGCTCATGGATGGGTCCGGGGATACTTGGGATGCAATTTTTTTGTAAAGACTCATTGGGGGATTAGTTGGTACATAATAATAAAAAGTAGGGCAGGAAGAGATCTTCAGAGATCATCTCCTTGGCTCAAGTCAAGATCAGTTTATAATTAAGCCACCTCTGACAGATGTTTATCTTATTTGCTTTTAAGAGCCTCGAACAATGGAGATTCCACAGGTCCTTTAAAGAGTCTGATGCTTAACTGTTCTTTCCTTGGAAACTGGTCCTAACATCTAACCTGACTCAGGCTGTAATTTTAGCTCTTCACTCCTTATCCAGTGCTTCTGTCTCTTCTTGTAACAGCCTTTTGCCTGTTTGAAAACTGATATTACCTTACCTCTGATTATTCTTCTCCAGGCTATTTTCCACATCCTCCTTGTGTAGACTTCAAGGGGGTTTTCTTCTGCGTGTATGTGTTTGGTGGAGGGGGAAATCTACCTTGCAACTACCATGGTTGATGTAAAATAAGAATGACAGTGAGGGATAAAGGAGATTAGGAGAAATCCCTATCCTTCAGTAGGTCCACATCTTTCCTAAAGTGCAGTGCTCTATCAGACACATTCCTTTAACTGAGCTCTCACCAGTACTAACTGGAGTCAATAGATGACTTCATGAGTGAGACATGAAACTCCTTTTCACATACTCCAGTGAAACACCCTGTTTTTCCACAGCTATAAAATCCTGTTGACTGATTTCACTATAATGTAAGAAATTTTTTTTTATCAGTTTACCATAAAGTAAGACTGTCATAATTTGTTTTGCATTCTTTCCTCTGCAATTTTTCTAATAATGCTGGCAATAAGGCTTATAATGACAGCTGAAATGTGGAGGTTCAATGCTGCTTGCAAAATGCACTTCTGCATATGCACACAGCATGTAAACAAGAAGTTGCTTTAAACCTGGTACAGGCAGTTTGGGGGTTAATAGTGGGGCAGTGAAACTCTTTCTGTTTGAAAAGTGGGTGAATTTTTCCAAATATCGCCTCAGCAAGTAGGAAAAGGGAAACCTTTCTAGAAAGAAAATATCTTTTAGAACTTTACACCTTTTTCTCAGTCATTCTGCATTTCTCTGTTCCCCAGCACAAACCCAACAGTCTGTTCTTGCACCCAAAACCAGCATGAAATATTCACCCCATCCAGCATACTCCTTTGCTCCTTGTCAACATTTTCTCCTTCCAGTAAGTGGCAATTTTAAAATGATTCTTCCTGTGAAGTATTTCTTCAGAGAAAGCCAGGGTCACAACTGGGCCACAGTTTCCTTGCAGTGCAGCCCTGGAGCTCATTCTGGAGCCTCAGCTCTACTCTGTATCAGTGAAATTACCCGTGATTTTATGATGTGGCAGTTGCATGGAAAAAATGGCTAGATAAAGACAAGTATGTCTGCTACACTTGAAATCTGCCTTCCATGCCCAGCAGTGCTGTTTGATTTTTAGTATTTTATAGATACTTTTAATACATACATGCATGCAAATACACACACATGTATGAGTGTGTGTACATTTGAAAGTGCATCGTTTAGTGAATTCTCCTCATTTTGCTATCAGACTAACATGAAAAAATGAATGCTGTACTGTAGTCAAGGCTTCAGTCCATCGTCAATATATACCTTGATATATATCATCAATGTAATGTCTCTGGAAGGAAAATCCTCTGAACTCCTACGTGTCATGTTATGGGGAATCATGCTAGAAGATCCCCTATTGGGAAACACGTGGTAGCACCTTGAGGAGCTGGAGTGGTTGTACCTGCCTTACGAAACAATAAGCCAGCTGCTGCCCTCTGAGCGCTATGAGTTGTTCTGTCAAGCTAAAAAAAAATCAGAATATGAGACAAACAGTGTATTTTAAAAAGAAGAGTTCCCCCACCCCTCACATCAGCCCTTCAGCGCTGCATGCTTCTTAAAAAGTGGGCCAGGCTAGGGATTTTTGTTGGCTATAACTGCTTCTTTAGATTTGATTTCTCTTTGCTAAAATCAAAAGCAAGTAGGATTTTCTAATGGCAGGGATAGGGTGGGCAGAGCAGCCCCTCTCTCATGTGAAGATAAATGGAGCTTTGAGGTGAGAGAGGGAGTGTCATAAGGGGTCTGTGGTTGTTTGTGAGAGGTGGGTTGGCAGGAGGGCAGGGATGGTCTCAGACTCACTTGTGGGACAGTCTGTGGTGCTCCAGGGGACGCTCACAGGGGCATGGAATCACCTACAGTACCTCACGTCACTCATCAAGAGAAATGAAGGCAAACACAAACAGGAGAGAAGTTTGCAAAGAACACCTCCGTATGTAATAAGTGATTTGTATCTGCAGAGTCTGAATGATCACAAGAGCAATACAAATCTGTGGCAGATGTATTCACAATTTGTACTTGAAACACAGGCCTGATTCTTCTTACTTTGCATGTGTGTCAGAGTGCTTCCTTATGTGGAATTACTCAACATTTACAGGTCAGGTGTGATTCAAGCTCTGCGCACATCAGTGGTTTAATTTAAATTAACAGCGACTCTGACAAGCAGCCTTATCGTCAGCAAGTAATGAGTATGCCCTGGCTGACCTGTTTTCTGTCCAATTGGACAGCCCAGATTTGGCCTTCTGGTCTAGATGGAAATTTATCTTGAAACAGAAATGAATGTGTTAATTCTGGTAAAACCCACCCCCCCCACCCCCTACTTACTCTTTTTTACTGAGTGTATATTGGCATATTGGGTGTTTAACCAAGATGATGCTGTGGCTCTCTGAAGAGGATGCTATGGACAGTAGAGGGCGCTGTGACCTCAACAATGAACTCCAAACCGGTCCACGGTTGTACCTCCTTGTCAGCACAGCAGATGGGACACAGGCAAACGCGTTTTTCCAGCTGAAAGGGAACACCATTTCTTTCATGGTAGTTCAAGAGACTAGAGTGCTGATGTGAAAAAGTAAAGGGGGGACAGACTGATAGGTAGTGTAACACCATGATGGCTACAAACGACCTATATTTCCAACTGGAAATTTGAAAGAAAGGGACGAATTCCATCAAGTTGTTTGATGCTGTGGCACATCTTACTGTTTCAGTTTTTAAAGCCTGATTTGGGTGCTGTTATTAGCAAGGTCTCAGAATGTATAATGAAAGCACACAAATAGTCAGGACCATGCTTTGAGACACATTATCAAAAAGCTGAAAAGGTGAGGAAGGAAACGTGGAAGACAAAAACTGCTGCTGTTAGTGACCAACAAGGACCCTATATGAGATTTTAAAAATCTTTGTGTGTAAAATTTGTATTAAGTTTAAGTTTTGTGTGGGTATAAATTAAAGGATTTGTAGCCTCAGCATATTTTTTTTCTCCTCTTGATAAGGTCTCTGGCAAAAGGACCAGATTTACCAAGAAAAGATGCCCTGCAGCCCTCAAAGTAACCATGTTAGTCACTTCAGTTTGTCACAGAGAATTCACCTTTTCTCAGTCATATACAGAAAGTAAGCAACATTCCCAAGTCATGGCTTTGTCGTTGAAGGGGTGTTCGATGTGTATGATCATCTTGCCTTTGGTCCGATCTGCCATTTCACTTAGTTTTCCAAAGGTACTTTCTGTCACTGTCTGTCGGTAATTAGTCTGCCTCTCCTCTACCTGGTGGTGGAATCACCATCCCTGGAAGTGTTTAAAAAACATGTAGATGTGGTGCTTAGGGATATGGTTTAGTGGTGGACTTGGCAGTTCTGGGTTAAGAGTTGGACTTGATCTTAAAGGTCTTTTCCAAACCTAAATGATTCTGTGCTTCTATGATTCCATTCTGTTAGTGGCAGTAAAGGATATACTGAAGTCTCCGCTGAAATGAATATCAGGGTAAGCACAGGGTGAAACAGAAATAAACTGGCTAACTTCTGAAGAGGCAAACTTACATCCTGCTGCTGTTTCCAATACAGCTGTCTATAAGTATTTCACAGTGGTCCACAAGCTTCTCTCACTCTCTTGCCAAAGGAGATTTGCCAGTAAATCTCCAGCAGTGTCGGTTTACTGACTTTGATATGGCAACATGTTTCAAGAGCCCTACTGTTTCTCACATCTGGCTGCTCTGGCAGCTGTTAACTGAAAAGTTATTCTGTGAGCACTTCCAGATCATTGCATTTCTCATGGTTCTGTTCTGAGTCCATTGCTGGCTTTCCCATTTTTCCACCATAAATGTTGTCCATATTCTCAGTCTCACACAGAGATCAGTCGATATTCATATGAACCTGTTCTATTGTTGCCACATAGCTCCCGCTTGTTGCTGCAAGCTGCTTCCTCCATCTTTGCTGATGCATCTTTTGGCAGTAGCTACCTGAGAGACGCACCAGATAAACACTGACTCTGGAAAAAATGAAGCAAAACCATGGTGGCTAGTAAATCAGGTTAGGGTAAGCTGGATCCATCACTTCTGCTTGTAGTAGTGGTTCTGTGGTCCTGAGATAACTCACTCTGTAATCTGTTCCTCCAAATAGAAGTGTAACAAGATGCAGTTGCTGTGGCTGTGAATCACAGCATCTATGCCAAATTAGCATGACTACTCGCTGTGGCCAAATGCCACGCCGTGAGAACGTGGAGTGTACAGCAAGAGATCTTAATTTTGAAAGCTGTAAGGAGATTATGTCATGCAGAGGAGTTAAAAGTCCTCCGAACGGTGAAGAATTACAGAAACATTCCAGGCCCCGGTTGAGAGTTGATGATCCCACTCCATGCTATAAGAAGGGGCATTGGCAAATCTCCCAAATCAGCTGCTCAACAGGGCAAGTGGATGGCTGTGCTGCTTTGATTGCTCTGTCTGCAGCAAGGAAGGAGGGGTAGCTGGAGATTACATTAAATCTGTGAGGTTCCCAGCATAGCTTAATTTGTTTTCCTGATATTCATAGTATTTCTTTTTCCTTTTTCTTTAACTTTTTTTTTTCTTTTTTCTTTTTTTCTCTTCTTTTTTTCCCTCCAGAACTGCAGGGAAGCATTTAAGGTGAAAGCATGAAAATGGCACTGGAAACTGAAAGCCAAGAAACCAGAAAAAGTCTGGTGGAGAGTAATTGGGTTTTCTGAGTCACTAATGTTCTTCAGTGTTATTCTGGCAGCAGGCAGTTTGAGACTTACAATCATATTTATAGAAATGAAGGAGGTAATTTCTGTGTCAAAGAAAGAAGGGTCTTCAGGACTTCTCATTCTAAAAATATGGGGGTTTTGTTGCCAAGGTAGGCAAGCTAGGTAAATTGTTCTCATTTGTTTCTAGTAGAAACAAGCTTTTGCTTGTATGAGAAGTTAGCCAGACAGGCACAGATGTTCCGTTCTATGTATTTTTATATATATATCTATGTAGTTGAAATACAACTGCAATTGCTCCAGTTATATATAGTTACATATACCTATACAGTTAAAATGCAACTGAAATTTTAAAAGTGAGGAACGATAGTTGTGAACAGAGATGTGCAAGTAGAGATCAGACTGCTGTATTACTAACTCACCAGGAGTGTATTTTTCCCTCTTCAGGATACAGGCAAGCATGTTTAAAGGAGTTAACTCAAGGGGGGATATTCGTATCCTGCAAAAAGAGAATTGGCCCCACAAAGCTGTTAAATAGGACAAGGCACATGCTATAACTTGGTTGCCACTATATTCTGCTGTTTTTTCCCGGCAGATTTCTCCACATACTAACTCCAAGGGCAATCCTGCTTCTTTACTTCTGCTTTAAGAGACCCCTCCGCCTTCTGTACTTCTCTTCAGCCTGGTCGTCACGAGAAGAGGTCCCAACTATTTCTCTTCTCGTAAAGTTCTTTCTTTAGGTAAGAATTTGCCTTCTCTGTGACTGAAGCTCAAGCAGAATTAATAATCAGTGAAATCAGATGTGGCCACATGGTATGGAGCTCAAAATGCTCTAACTGCCTGGCTAGTTACCTGAGGCTCCGAGCTCCACATTGCTGCAGCTATGTTGCTGTCAGCACTCAAAATGAATAGCTTAATGCTGGGTTGAGTACATCTAACCAGGCAAGAGCCACACAATTGTTTGCTGAAGAGACATACTTTCCAGGTTATGCCTTCGTTGCATGCTAACCTTGGATTAAATAAAAACCAAGGAAAGGGAGCCTGAAGCTTGCTACAATGCAGTCCTGCTATTATTACGTCTGTTGCTGAATGTGTGAAAGTGTGGGGGATCAACACAAACTTCACAGAAGCAAAGCCCTGTGGTAGGTGGCAATAGCAGTCTTGCCACAAAATCTGCAGAATATGCTTTGAGGCAGTGCCACTGGAACAAAGCACAGCAGTACCAGAAACATTATTATAGATACAAAAAGGCAATTCTCTACCGGCACTCTTGTTCAGATCACCTTGGGAGAGAGAAAGGGTTGGCATTGGTAATAAACTGCAAAGTGAAGGTCTCACTTGAGGCAAGAGGAAGAGTGAGAGAACTGGTTGCAAGAAACAGTACCAAAGATGAGAATGAGTGGAGGAAGAGCAAGCAAGCTCTGGACTATTTGGTAATGAGGTGTGTGAGAACTGGTAGCAAGAAACAGTACCAAAGATGAGAATGAGTGGAGGAAGAGCCAGCAAGCTCTGGACTATTTGGTAATGAGGTGTGCATGTCCAGTGTTGTGAGGAATGAATACTACTAGAGAACATATAGGAACTGCCAAGGCAATGTGTCTTACTTGCAGGGCCTGATACCTGAGGACCATGGGTTATCTCCATTGACAGTGTGTCACAACCACCATCCAACTTGGCACCCTGAGGTTGCCGATATCTGACAGAGTGAGTTGGAAATATGAATAGACGGTCCCGTGATCATGGAAACTGTGTGGTCAGAGAGACAGGGAAGACCTACCAGAAACAGGAATGTTGTGTTTCCAGATGTGCTTCGTCCTGGGATGGCAGAAATCTGTAAAGCAGCATTTTACAGATTTTGCTGGCCCTGGACAAAAGAAGTTAGGATAAGCTGATTAAGATGATGTCTCTGCTGTGGCCTAGTATATACCCTTCAGTGAGCTGAAAGGAATCAATCAGTTACCATGCTCCCCAGCCCCTTTTGTTATAAACAGCAAGGTTTGTGCTGGCTTACTGGGATCATTCCTTTTGCTGTGATGGGCAGGATTAGTAATGAGCTACTGTGTATGAAATGTGATGTTGGAAATAAACATAGCACTTCTGGAAAAATATGCAGCTCCTGTGATGATATGAACTCAAGGTTTCTTACTACTCGTGTCTCTTACAGATTGAAGTAAGTGTCATTTTATTTTTAGAGGTGTACTGCTCTACTGCAGCTCTTTTGAAGTAGTGTTAATGGTTTTCTTTAGCAATTCATAGTTGCTGAATACCGGCACCTTTACGTTTAAGAATGTGATATTCTGTCTTTGCATTCTTATAACATTGAAAATCCTTTGAGTTGTTTAGTTTAGTAGTACATGCCTTTGTAATCAGGTTCTGTGGGTGGTAACTTTTGAAATAAATTGCCTGAAGAGTTTTATTAAAAGAAAACAGCCTGAAGGTGATTGATTTGCTTCAGGCTGGAGCAGGCCCAGCTAATCTCAGTGGTCAAGCCATCCTACAGCAATCATTTGAACTCTTAATAATCTCAACCCTTCAAGTTTGTAAGTGTTCCATGGCTCTATTGATTTTGGCAAAAAATGAAAATAGGTTTCAGGAGTTAAAAATCAGCTGAACATATCATATTACTCTTTGTCTATGCCAGTTACATGCAGAACTCCTTCACTGTGTGGAGCCTGTACATGTCAATCACTCAGCCAGCAGCAACGGACTTCTTTGGTTACTAACTTTATGACAAGGCTGCATGATTAAAATCAAATATGAAAAAGCAAACTGTGGAACTTTGTCTGTTGGAAAGCAGGTGGTATATAGTATGTAGTCTTCAAACTCTCTAATGGTGTTCCTTTTATGCTTTCATTTATATTTGTATATAATAAGCACAGATAAATGCTTCTTGAAATGTAAAACTGCTACAGGTAATTTATGTCAGAAGGGCCTGCATGCTCAGGAGACTGGCTGTTTTATGTAACCATATAAGATGGTCAAATGAAAAATACTATTTCTTCCTTGCTCATTTTTTGAGATCTGTGTTATACATGCCCTTTGCAATTATCTCCCCAAAACAGCTGATGGTAGAAGGATGATTTTTCCCCTAACAAGCAAAGCAAGAGCCTGCGTGGACACACAGGCCTTCTGTCAGACCCACAGACTTGTTTGTTTTACCCCGCTGTACCAGTTTGTATCTTTACGCCCTTACTGTGGTAACAACCTTCCTACTACTTCAAAGACAGCAAAGGCCATCCTGATCTCATACGTTTGTCACCTCAGTAGCTGAATCTGGACCAAAATTGTCTTCCTGTGCTAACAATATGCTGACTATATATTTATTAAACATTTAAAAAATACTATCTCAGTAAGGTATTTGCCACATAAGGCTCAAACCTTGTGTTTCACAGGATAGGATTCATAAACAATAACGAGGAAAAGGAGATGAATATAAAGAACAGAAGTTGTAAATGATTTAGAAAAAGCCCCACATCCATTATGTCAGAGGAAAAGGGTGGAAAGGCCAGGAAAAATAAGCGAAGAGTTTAGTGGAAAGATGATGCCGCGAAAACTCAAACATGTAGGAAACTTGGGAGCAGAGACATAGAGAAAGGAAGAGTGAGCAGGGTAAAGACCTGAAGACAGTGATGAAGAGCACCTGGGAGTCAAGGAACATGTACAGTCAAGAAAGAACTTCCAGAGGGGAAAAAACATAACAAGAGGTCGGGAAGGAAGGTGATATGTATCTGTTTGGAGAGGCAGCTGTTAAAAAAATTATACTCTGCCATATTCAATCAACATTGTCAAAAAGTGGTAATTAATACATCCCTACCGGATGAGGATGAGTCAATGTCTGATCGCTGCTGCGTGCTGAGCAGAAAAGCACAGGGAGGAGGAAAAGGACAGAGAGCTTTGCTGTAACTGGGTCTTGTTCCACCGTTGTGTTGTATATTCACCAAGCTTAAAAAAACAGTTAATTCCAGCAGCTGGCATAGCAGCCATTCACTGCTGCTGGGAGGCACTGAAGAGGACTGCTCTAGGAAAGCCGTGGAACAGCATTTTGGGCCTCGAGGGCCCGTGTCCCGCAGGGTCCCTGTGTAACAGGCCCTTTTCGCCTCTGAACCCGCAGGAACGTTTCGGCTGGAGCGGCCCGTGGCTTGCGAGCCGAGAGCCCGGCCGAGCTCGCCCCCCGGGGACTGCAGGGCTGCGGCCACACCGCTGGCACAGGGCAGGGCGAGCCCACCTTTGCACTGCAAAAGCCCCAGGAGGAGGACGGGGTGTCTTCTGAGGGCGGGAAGCCCCTGGGAGGCGGCAGCACCCCAGCCAGGTCACCTCCTGGCAGTTAAAATAGCGGGATTTGACCGGGACACACACATTCCCTCCTTCACACCCCCCACCCCCGCCTTCTCCCTCTCTCCAGGGAAATCTCGGGTCTTCCCGGGGTGGGCTGAGCCGTTTTCCCGAGCCGCCGCTCGCCAGGCGGCACGGCTTGGCAGCGGGCCGGGGAAAGGCGGCGGGGAGACCCGCCGGAGGGAGGGGGCAGGCGGGAGAGCCGCGGCCGCGCCGGCGGGAGCGGACCGGAGCGGCGCGAGCCGCACGTGCAGCAGAGGCGGGAGCGGCGGCTCCGCGCGGCTGCGGGGCGGCGCCTGCGTGAGCGGCGGGGCGGGGCGCGGGAGGTGGGGGGGGCGCCGGGAGCCGTTACCCGCCCCGCCGGGGAGCCCCGCCCCCGCCCCCACGTGGCCAACCGGGCGGAGCAGGCGGCGGCAGCGGCGGCGGCGGCGCAGCCCGGTGGAGTAGTCACCGGCCGCCCCCTCGCCCCGTTACTACGAGCCCGCCGGCCCCGGCTCCGCCCCGTGGCCTCCGGGCCCTGCCCGGGGGTGGGGGAACCTCCTCGCTGAGGACCGCCCCCCCCCCCCCTCCGCTTCCCCCCCCTCCCCGCCCCGGCGCGGCACCCTGGCCCCGGCGGTGACTATGCGGAGATGGCCGTCCCGAGCCGAGGCAGGAACAAAGAGTCGCCGCCGCTCAAGCCCGGGCACCAGCAGCGCCAGTCGCCGGGCGCCAGCCCCCGCAGGGGCCGCGGGCGCCCGCCGCACTCGCCCGGCCGGCAGGTCCCCGGCGGGGCCCGCGCCATGCGGAAGGGAGGCGGCGGGCGGCGGGGAGCCAGGAGCGACCCCCAGAGACCCTGCCGGGAGGGGCCCGCCGCCGAGGGGGAGCGGGACGTGCTGGGCCGCGACCCCCTGAGACTCCTGCGCGTCTGCGGAGAGCGGCTGCGAGGTGAGGCGGGGGTGCGGGCAGAGCCGCCCCCGCTCGCTGGGGCCAGCGCTTCCGCCCGCGGGAAGCGGCCCGGGGCTGGGCTCGCTCCCTCCCCGCTTTCCGGGTGTCGCTACTTGCCCGGCACGGGCAGGGGCACGGCGCCACCCCTCCGGTGGCCCGGGGGAAAGGGGGAGCACCGGGACGTCCCTGCCCGGGCGGGGGCGGCGGGGGGCGGGCGGCCCCGGGGCCTGGCGGCGGCTCCCGGCGGCGGGGAGGCGGGAGCGCTGTGTCCGGCACCGGCCGGCTGCACGTCCGCCCCCCCCCGCCCTCCTGCCCGCTGCGGCGGGGGAGGTTAAAGAACCCCCCCCCCCCCCGAAAAAAAGCCCCCAGACAAGACCCGCGGTGCTGCCGGCGAGTCGGGGGCCAGGGGAGGGGGGCAAAGGGCTTTTCAGCACTTGAGCATCCTTCGGGGGAGAAATGGGAAAATGTGCTGTTTGTGCAACTAAACCTTGTTAAAACATCCTCCCCAGTTGCGGTGGCCAGCTCGGCTTCTGCTCTTGGCATGACCAGCTTATTTCTTGGTAAGGCTTTGTGGAAAGGGTGGAGGGTTGCCGGTTCTGTAACAGGCTGACTTTGTTACAGCACATTGTCGATAACGTACCTAGGTGGGAATCCTCTTTTGACAAGTTATTTTGTACAAGTGATTTCAGGAATTAAAAACCTGATGGTTTGTGCAGTCACCTTGGTACTCTGCCTGTGATGTTTCAAGCTTTTACATGTAGTTACTAACTTGCTGTATGAAATTTCTTCCAGCCTTTTTTGAAGTCAAGGTTTGTACAGCAAGCTAACGCTGCAGAGTTCCGACAGATTTCCTTTTCCGCAGTGGCTGGTCTTAATTGATGCTTAAGGTATTTCTTTTCTTTTGACAGTATTTGTTGACGACAGAAAGGCCTTCGTTGTCAAAGCTGATAGCAAGATATGGCTCACTTTCCTTCTGGGTAAGTAGAAGGAATAGGTTGGGGGAAGACACTGTTCTTTTTACCTACCTTTCTGCGGATTTGTAAACTCTATTGAAATAGATTTCGAAATGTAACTTGGAAAACTAAAAAGAGCATAGCATGTTGAAAAGGGACAGGAAAAAGCATCCTACCTGCCAACTTTTGTAAAGCTGTTACTGTAGCAGTTGACGTGGTATCAGAACATTTGTAGGAAAAATAATCGTCCAGATACTTATGGATTTCTCCTATCTGGTCATTAATTTCTAGGGGAAGACCCCCCACAAATGCAACTCTTATTAAGTAATGTAATAAAACCGGCTTGTTTGGGAAGGATTGCAAGTGAAAGAACATACAACTATAGGGGGATGTAAATTCAGATGTTAATATCTTCGGGGATATTTTGGAGTAAATAACAAAATGGCCAAAGTCCTGGAAGAAACACCTGAAGGATTTGCAAAATTAAACAAGAAATGCATTCCTAAAGTTAACAAATGTTAAATAGTAGCATATTTGTCAGATGCGCAATTGGCTGTGCTTTTAACAGTATTATATTAAAAGACTGTCAGGGTATTCCAAAGATGCTGGTACTATTAATCACACCACCAGTAGTCCCTGTTGCCAAAGGGAGTTTCTTCAGTTTGATGAATTACATTGCAAAGGGGGTAGCAGGGAAAGAACCCTGCGTTTACAGACTAATTGATGAATAAACTGTACCTGATTTGCTTTGTTTACCTCTATTCATCCAGCATTTCCTTGACTAGTAGTTACATAAATGACATAGGGTAAAGTGATGGTCAAAATTGAAAAATGCTTTCCTTTGATTGAAATTTTAAAGCAGATTAGGTAGAGAGCTTTATCATTTCTGGAGTTTGAATTTGGCTGTCAAACCCAGATAACCAATTAAATACTTCAGGGGGCTATTTGTTAATAGGAATAAAGCCTCGATAGCAAAGTACATAATAGCATACAGTATTTGCAGTAGCAAAGAATGTACATATACTAAATAGGAAATAGTGGTTTTGGTTACTTTTAGTGGTGTTTGAATTTTTGTTGTTCTTCTGTTGCAGCTTTAAGTTCCAGATTTTAAAAACAGAGGCTCCTATAGTTGGAGCTAGTTTTATTGTGAGGTGTGGGTTTTCTTCTCTTAAGAATTAGCTCCAATTTACATGCAACAATAAAGTTGTCAGATATTCAAGGACGTTCTTATACAATGCTTTGCCCTATTATTTTGTTGTTTGTTTTTTGTTTTTAATGACCACTGAATTGAGGCCTTATTCTTCAATACATCCTTTCTAGATTGTGCACAGTCTCACAGTGAAACATCTGACTAAGCTGCAGAAGTAGTCAATGCTTGCACATTCTTCATTGTTCCCAGTTTGGCTGTATTCCTACCTACTCACTTTGGGGATACTTGCAAAGTATTAATCGGTTTCTAGTATGTTTCACAGTCTATTGCATTTCAGCATCTCAGCATTTGTTGTTCTACTTGGTAAATGAGTTCTGTATATTATGGCTTTTTTCTTCAGTATTTAATTTCCAGAATTAGAATGCTTTTTTATATGCCATTCATACTGCTTTTCTTGGAACAGAACACAGGCAAAAATAGGAAATCTGAAGGATAAACTTTCAGATTTTACATAATAGCCCTAGTCTGCAAAAATCTGATCCTATGATTTGCTTTTAGGGATTCTTAGTTTGGGTAAGAAAATGGCATCTGCAAGTTCAAGTACATAGTAGTTGTGTAAGTCTTTGTGGCATTAGGGCTGTAGTATTCCTCTCCTGTCCTCTCCTTCATTCCCTCCCCAGTAAAGACATCAATGGGATCAAAGGATGGTAATTTTTAAGAGAGCTGATCTGCATGTTTTCCATCAGAAACTAGCTTAATGTAAGTCTGGATGCAGTCTGTTGAAAAATGCCAATTTGGACTCATAGTGGAAGTCTATGAATTAAGTGCATTGTCTCTTGAAATGTGAGTAATTACATGAATTGCTGTGTGATTGTAAAAGGTCTTCATTTTATACTTAGAGTGATATTGTGAGGTTTTATAAAAATGTATATGAAATTCTCCAAAATAACTGTGAATGTATTTACACTTAGCACTTTGACTTTAAATAAAACACTTGCTGAAGGAAAGAATGAGATTTAAATATGTTGTTTTCTCTATGAAATAAGTAGTATGTTTGACTATGAAATGTAATTTCCATATTAATAGATAATCTATTTGCAACAATAAAATACTGCTTATTTGGAACCATACGAATCTGAGATCACGAGCAGTACTGGTAGCTAGTGTGCATTTATTTTGACTTTACTGTGTCTACTTAACCTAATGTGTAATCTGTCTTAAGATGGATATTTTTTTTATAGCTGGGGTGTTTGTATATGTAAATGTATTTCAGCATCTAATCTTACTGGGGATCTTAGAAATGTTGCAGAGAAATGAAATAATTCCTTGTGCAAATGTGAGACAATAAGTAATAATTCAAAAAAGTATGGACTGCTCTGTTTCTTTTCATACAGTTACTGCAAAATGTTGGTTGTTTAAGGAATATAGTTTGCTGTGTTTTTGATATAGCTAATATGCTTACCTGGAATTCCAGATCATATCCATATTTGCTTTTCTGAAAAAGGAGCTTGCAGCTCTCTATCAGAACTAACGTAAATGTCCTTAGCATAAAAAAAATATCTGTAGCTCCTGAAACTCCTAAGACATTAAATTCCACTTCATATGAACTATACTGAGCAATCCTTCAGTGATATCCCCTCCTAGAGAATATATGTAAAAAGGTAAAGTTTTAAATGAAATCTCATAGTATTCATTTTCTAATTGAAATCCAGGCTTCAGTGACTGGAGTGGAGCTAAAAAACTCCTAAGGAGCTTTCAGTGTGGTGATGTGTAATCTTAACTACTATGTGAAGTATGTAACTTGAGGTAAACGTTAGATTGTACAGGCAGGTGGTTTAGAAATTTTCCCCCCCCCTCAGGCAATTCTTTTTTTTTTTTTTTCTTTTACACAGTTTCACCTCACACATCTTTGTGTACAAAACTTTTAATATTAAAATGGAGGTTTATAAATACAGTTTGTTGCATTATGACCTGTGGTGACAGCGGTAACAAGTACTGCCAGCAGCAGCACTTCCAGGCTCTGTGTTGGAGGAACACGCGGTTGGGGAATATATACCAGGCTATATATTCAGTCCAGTCCTCTTCCACATAAATTTAGTGGCTTTGCAAAGGTGTTTTCCTTTCTCTTGTCCCTTCTGCTTTCTAGAAAGACCACCATACACATGCAACGTGTAGTCTGAATGCTTGTGTGTTCACTAACTTGCTGGCTATATTCCGCATCGATGTGCGGCAGTGGATGTATGTTTTACCTATGTGCAAGCAGCCTGACTTGTTCTGTGCTGTGGCTGTGGGTGGTGGTGGGGTTCCAGCTCAGCACCCTGGAGAGGTGCACGGTGCTCAGCACCTTTCTGGCTCCTGCTGGGTGTAAGCAGGGACAGGGGTTGTCCTCTCGGCTTTCCTTCTGCTCTGTATAGCCTACGCGAATACGAAGGCTCATCATTAGCCTTAAAGATTTTCTTGGATTGAAGACAACCAGTCTACCCGACCTTTCTATGGCGAAGAGCCACTGTGTGCCTAGAGGGCAACCAAAACACCTACAGTCTAGAAGGAGCACTGTGGTCCTTCTAAATGCTTACCTTTTATCCCTCACTCATGCTGGCTTTGCTTCTGTGGTGAGCGCTGGATATGTTGTGAATGCTTCACAACTGAGATGAAGTGGCTTCTGCTCTCTGTGGATCTTGTCATGCTGAAGAAGTTGGAGACCTGCTGTTTACCCACCACTTTATTGTAATTTGTCTTTTTCCTATGCTCATCACAATACCTCCCTTTTTCCATATCTATGCGATAGCAGTGCAGATAGTGTCCGAATGGACAAACAGAATGTTATTACATGCAGAGTCTACCTTTTTTTAGCAATTATAGTCTGTTAGACTTGTGTTTGTTGTTATGGTCCATTTGGATCTCTCAAATTTACAGGACAATTTACTCTGCAAATTGAACTTTATTTTATGACCTCCTTAGGAAAGAAAACAAACAAACATGACAAACACGGGCTCAGTCTGCTTTATACGGACCAGTCTAAGTGATGTATTGGTGAATTCCCATGTTAAGGCATGAGGTTTCGAACTTGCAAGTTCTCTAATTTGCAACTCATAACTTGTAATTCCTAACATAAGCAGAACAATACCTAGCTGATGGTGGGAGTGCTTATTCTTCCTCTTCCATCATGATGCAGGTGTCCCCTGTATTGCACCAGGAAGCACAAAAGCCTCAGCAGTCCAGCTGCTGGTGGATTTGCCTAAAAAACTTTTTAGATAAGCTGATGTATTTATACCTTCCAGCTTGGAACTTTTGTCTATACTATTTCCATGACTTAGCAGATTTTGAAGAAACCGCCAGACCATCAGTATGTGAGGATTATGGCAGCAGGAGATGGCAAGCTGCAGGTGACAATGGCTTCGTAATGACCTTTAGCCCTTTCTGGCCACTAGGTCCTGCCTATGTGTTGCCTTTGCTTTGACCTAACAGCATTGCTTCTAGCATGCATCAGGATTTGAGTGAACAGTCACCGTATGTATCTTAAAAATATTAAAAATATTTATGCCTATTAAAAAGATGTTTATAATTAATTTTTATTATTGATAGCCGAAGTGGGTCCATTATATTCTGATGGATCAACTTGAGTGCTACAGGTGGGAATATTGCTGAATACCATCAGCATAATTTCAGATTTTCAAAGAGCTGGCCATGAAGGTTAATTCATATGTTCTTATTGTTCTGTTCCTCTGGAGGCCGAGTACCTTCTGTGCATCTCCAAAGTAGTACTGTAATTATTTTAATGAACATGATTTCATGTTCAATTATTTAAATACTTGAGTAACTTGATACCTTTTGTTTCCTTTACAGCTGCTATTGCAGGAGTTCTACACTGGTAAGGTTAAATTCATTTCTTGAGAGTAATATGGTATTTTAAAACAATAAAAATATCATTTTGACTTATATTTAGACAAGCTATTGGGGATAATTTACGTTTAGGTCTTTCCTCTCAAACCCAAATTGTTGTCTTAGGGTGAATAATTCTGTTCTTGTGAAGCTCACGTGAAAGGTTTCTTAAGCCTGGTCAGTGAAGAGTGAAGCCTGCTTTCCAGGTGGAAAATTGTTGCTTAGCTATGCAATTTCAGGTGCATTTCCACTAACAGATCTTTTTACTCTCACTGGGTTTTGAAAGTCCCGGTGAATCCTTCAACTTTCTCCTGTGTTCTGCTTATTTAGATTCTGCTTTAACTTCTTAGATTTACATCATGTTTTCTCTAACGTCTTCAGAGAAATCTGGGCTTTTTTTTTTTTTTTATTTGTATGCAGAAGGGTGGCCTTTTAACTACTTTTTGTCAATGTAATCCTGGTGGTTCAGGCTCCATCGTAATCCTTACCCTTCTTTTTTGTAGTATAGACTTGAAGTAGAATGGGTTCTGTAGTGATTTTCACCAGCTGCTTTTGCAGAGATAAAAAGTAGCAGCTTCTGCTACTCTGGTTTTGTTTCCTAGCTCAAAAAGAACTATTGATTTTTAATAGTTTGTTTCTTGCAAATTCCTATTCAAAAGTAGTCATATGCACTGCTCTGTTTCTTTTTCTGTCCTTTCTGGAGATTAAGCTCATCTTGAAACTTCCAAGTTTTGGCTCCAAAACTATTTGAATTTTTCCTGACTGCTTCACCCCCTGCCATAGTTACACCTTTATTTAAATATAGTTTTGATGGTAAGCCCATCTGTATATAATGGCAGATAACTGTGTTAAAATACACATCAGGAAAGAGTTTTGTGGAAAAAAACATACACTATTTGTATGTGCACTGTAATTTTCACCAGTTTTTACTCTGTCATTCTTTTCATTTGACAGATATTTGAATTTTCTAATATATAGACTTGATAGTTTTAATAGCATTAAACTCTTGATTCTTAAGTGTCTACACTTAAAATACATTAGAGTATTATAACTAATTCCATAATAGAATTTAATAAATGCTTTATGGGTTCATATTTCTTTCCTTTGAAATAATCTGAGTAGAGGAGAGTGTTGGTATAATAGATGAGTAAATTAAAATAGCAGCTTGTAAGTAAATTTTGGGTCTTCATTGAATGTTTTGCCAGCTGTTCCTTGGTATATATGAATTACTACAGGTTCTAAAACTCTTTATTCAGTTGTAATTATTATTATTTTTTAACAGGTGTCACATAACAACCCTTTTTGAAAATGACCGTCATTTTTCTCACCTGTCAACATTAGAAAGAGAAATGGCTTTTCGCACGGAAATGGTTAGACTATGTTTCAATGAAAATTCAGTGACTGGAAAACTTCTGTCTAATCTTGTGATCATGGGCTTTCCAAAATTTCATAATACTTTCTGGATAAGTAAATATATTGATATCTTGCAACTAACATGCATTACAGTTTTGCGTGCAGAGTATTTGTGTGTCTTACAGATGATCATTATGAATGAGTCTCTTCACAATTAATTTAAAATATGATTTAGAAGTATGATTCTAGAAGACTACAAGTACCTTGTAGCTTACTTTCAATTGTAGTCTTGTTATGCAGCTTTTGTTTTGGATTCTTTTTTTTAATTAAGAAGTGTTTGCATACGTGTACACCTTTTGGCTGCTTTTACTTTGAGAATTGTGAAATACTATGCTAGTGTATAGTTACCAGCCAAATGAGATATTTGTAGAGGTGCAATAAAACAGGGTGGAAGGAAACTCACATTGCTGGTTTCATGGCACTAACAGAAGGGATTTGAAAAACTGGTTAGTCATCTTGAATTGTTTTTTCCTGTTTGTTATAATACAAAATTTGATTTAAAGATGAAGCTTTATGGCAGTTCATGAAGCAGAAGTGACCTTTGTAATTGTAAATAATGATTCTGCTCTCCTGTAGGGTCTTTATTATTCCTACTTCAAGATCATTATCGAGGCACCATCGTTTTGGAATGGAGTATGGGCAATCATGAATGACAGACTAACTGAGTACCCTTTAGTGATTAACACCTTACAAAGGTTCAATCTTTACCCAGAGGTGAGTTATGTTTTAAAAATAACACCTTCTGATAAATCTTTGGTTTCTTCAGGTTTGACCACAAATGTGAAAGAAATGTCCTTCTGGAAAATGTGGTCGTAAAGATCTAGTGACTAATGAAGTGTTACTTAAATATTGTATTTAAATTCCAGATTTAAATTGAGAAAGTGACTTCATACATTGTGATCAAGTCTCAGACTTCAAGTTTGTCCAAGCACATGTGAATACTTTCTAGGTCTTAGTATTTCGTGCTGTAAAGTTGCAATTGATTTTATACTTGTCTTCTTTCAGTCTTTTCACTGAGAAGCAAGTAAGTTTCTGACATTGTTTACTGCAGGAAAAACAACACATGAAGTACCAGTAGTGTGTGACAATAATGGTCGCAGGTACTGAGAGGTTATTTTGGCTTGCATTTTGTGTAGGACAGTGAACTACGACATCACAGTGAACTGTGGCCCTAAAATCCACGAATGGTAATAGTTTACTTCCATGTTGCAGAAGAAATTCCTCTGTAGAAGACTGACTGCTGTTTTGTATGTACTTCGTGTTAGACTTGTTACCTTGTTAGATTGTTTCTACTTTTTTTTTTGTCATGAAAAATACACGTCTTTTAAGTACAGAAATGTTTTGCCAGTGTGTCTCACATGTTTTGCAAAGGGAAAACTCTTTTGGTTAATGTACGTTTCTGTAACTCCATGTATGAGTAACAGCTTATTTTTTGGAGAGCCAAGGACTAATAATGATTGTAATTGTTGGGTGCTAGCATTTATGCTCATGCTCCTACTATGTCAGAGCAGAGCTGCTTTCAGGAATGGTATGTATAGAAGTTCTTGGCATGTATGTGTTTATACAGCTTGCATGTAGTGGTTTCATTTGCTTCTTAATTCCTTGCTCTGGAAAAACTAAATGCTATAGATGACTGCTTTTTGTTATCCTCTCTGGTGTTTTGGGTTTGTTGGGATATTTTTTTTTAGTTTTGTTTGTTTTTTTTTTTTAATTACAGAAGGATTTCAGTTAAGTTCTAGAAATGCAACATTAGGAACATGCACCTTATTTGAATACTATAAAGTTACTTTCTTTAGCTGATAAAGATTTATTGACTTCATCTATAGACTGACATGCAAAAATCAAAGGTAACTGCCGGATGAACTTGCTGTTAGAGATTTCTCAGTACCACCATGAAAGACTAAGTAAATGGATGATGAAATCAAAACAAGCGCAATCAGATGTAGTGGCTGACATTCTGTAAGAACGTTAGGTAGATTACTGTGCAAAATGTGTAGGCTTGTCTGTTCATTCAGTTTTCTGGGATTGTACTGGCTCAATAGAACTTGGTATGAGGTATGAATTCATTCATCTTTTCTGTGCTTGTGTGGGTATGCAAAGCAGACAAATAGGCTTCTCTGCTCCTTTCAGTCATTTACTGCTTGATGTCTAGCCTTCCTTTAAATAGTTTTTTTTTAAGGAGTGTATTTCTTGAGTGCTCTTGTTTCCACATAACTACATGTATAAAACTGTCAATAGGTGCAGTTTGACATTTGAAGTATGTTCTCCAAATTTATCTAATTTTACTTTAGATAAATTTGCCCATTATAATCAAATTTTACTTATGATTATAATGGGGCTAGGTGGTGGGAAGACACTTGTGGATTTATTTGTTGGCAGTGAAATTTCTTCTTCTGATACTCAGTATCCCATCACGTATTCTGAAAGCGTTCATTGCCTGTTTGATGTTTTAGCGTCTTTCCAGCTCTTTCAGCCCAATAGCAGCATTAAGGCTGAATTTTAATAAAATGTTTATTTAGCAGATTTCAAAATTAATTGCATCAGAAATGGCCTTGAAATCCAGTTACTAATCAGGATGTTAAACCCATTAAGGAAAGCAGAACAACTCACGGGCATGTACAGCTGGTACTAGCCATGAAAACTTTAAAAGAAGTAAAAAAAAGGTAAAGTGGGTCCATAGCAATCACTACATCATCTGTGTAAATTATAAATATAAGCAGTTAAAAAAATATCTGTCAAAAGCAACAAGTTAGTCTTTGTAGTTGTACACTCTTGGAGTCCTAATAAATCCTTGATTTTCCAGGTATTTGCTGCACAGTCAGGTTGTTCCAGTAGCTGTGGTGGTGTTTTCATTGGTGATCCATGATGCAAAGTGGCAGAGAGATAATGTGTTAATTTCTGTGGTGGAGAGATAATATATTATGTTTGCTCTCTGGCTGTTCGTTGTTACGGAACAGTTGACATTTCTGTGTGTGACAGTGATGATGCAAATTTGAGTTGGAGTGATGAGTGTTGCAAAGACCCATGTAGTTGGTGTTCAAGTGCTTGCTCAAAGGCAACTAGTAAAAGGGCTTGGATTTTTTTGACATGTTCTTTCATAGCAAGGACTGGCCCAGCCCACAGAGATTTTCTGTGTCTAAGGGCCAGTCTTTTGTTTTCCAAGCTTTGCATTCACTGCCTCGTCTGATAAGGGACAGTAGAAATTTTGTGCTCTAGTTGACCTAACAGTTTTGTACTATTGTTTTGCTTCCTTATGCCCATGTTAATTGTTCTGTGTAAAGTAGCTTTTGGCAAAAAATGTTTCTGTGTGTTGCATGAAGTACCTTACCTGGTACCTTTTTAGGGAGTATTCATGTGTGGTACATCTGCAGCAGACACAAGCGCTTGTGACATAAAAAGCTTAAGTTGATAAATTAATATTTTATTATTTTTTTTGTGCAACATTGGTTCAGCAAGATCGTTTCATGTTCTTAGGGTAATGTCAGCTTCAGGGCTGGTGATGCAAATACGCTACACAGATGTCTCTTAAGCTGCCATATACATTCTGTTGGCAGTGTACAAACGGCATTCAGGTGATAAGAGGAAATATTTGGGTTTGGTTCCCCAGTCTTATTGTTGCCTGTCTGGAAATAGGGCAAGTGTCTGTTTCATGTATGCACACATGCACAGTCAGAAGTCCTAGGGCACAGATGTTCATAAAGCCTCCAGGAATTCAGGATATTGCACTTTGCAGGACACAGTATTGAGGCATGGAGTCTTGGTCTAGAAAGATTAGTTGTCCTTTAAATATTTAAGATTTACATTGTGAGAGTGTAAAGGCCACAGATGAATTGAGCCATGATGATTGGAGCCCTGGTATTAAAAATTAATGAGTTGTAGAATCACAAAACAGTTGAGGTTGGAAGTGATGTGATGTATGAAGATTACCTAGTCTCAACACTCTGCTTGAAGCAGGGTGAAGTAGAGCAGGTTGTTCAGGGTCATCTCCCTTTTTGTGTATCTCCACCTGTGGGCAACCTGTTCCAGTGCTTAATCACCCTCAAAGAAAGAATGATTTTTTTTTCCTATGTATAAGTGGAATTTCCTGTATTTCAATTTGTGCTCATCTCTTGCCTTGTCAACCAAAAAGTGTCTCAGTCATCTTTACTCTATGTTCTTGTCTTGGGCAGCTCAGAACTGGACTCAGCACTGGGGATATGGTCTTAGCAGTGCTGAGTAGATGGCAAGGATCACGTCTCTTGTCCTGGTGGCATACAGCCTAAGGATACCGTTGGTTTTCTTTGCAACAGGGGCTTATCGCTGGCTCAAATACAACTTGTCCACCAGGACTCACAAGTCCTTTATTGCAAACCTGCTTTCTAGCTGGTTAACTCGAGTCTGTACTGGTGCCTGGTGGTGTTCCTCCCTGGTGCAGGGCTTTGCATTTCCCTTTCATGAGGTTCCTGTTGGCCCATTTCTCTACCCTGTTGAGGTCTCTCTGAATGGCAGCACAAGTATCAGCCGCTCCTTCCTATTCTGTATGATGTGCAAATTTGCTGAGGATTTTTTCTTGTGCTGTCACCTTGTCTTAAGATGTAGAACAGAATTGGCACCAGATAAAATGAAACATCCATGACTGTCCCCTCATGTATGAAGACAATAATCTCAGAAGGTTATGAAGTTGGGCAGGTGTGATTTTCCCTCTGTGAATCCATGCTGACTGCTTCCAATCACTTTTTTGTCCTTAGTATGTTTGGAAGTGGTTTCCAGGAGGATTTACTCCATCACATTCTTGCAGATCAAGATCTAATTCCCTGTGCTTCCTTCTTGCCTTTCTTGAAGGTAGAAGTGACATGAAGTTTTATTGATTGTATGGGGAAAGAAAAGAGGGGATCATCCTTCTTGTACATGTTTTCTGTGACACAGGGCTGAGACAGCTAATACTGCAGTAGTGAAACATATTTTCGGTCTGGGAACCCTTGGGTTATAACTTTCAAAGCAGCTCAACTGGAATGGCCACATTACTCATTTATGAACTCTATAAAGTCAGTTACATCCTGACAAAATAGCTTGGTACTGTTAACTAGTGACTTTGCTGTGAGATGAGTCATCATTTTTCTATGTATAAAATACTGCTGTTTTCTGTTTCAGGTGTGGAGATTTAATTCGGTGGTTGTTATAAGAACATAACTACCTTTGCATGGCAAGTGGAAATGGTATCTTACATTGCATCTGGAAGCCCTTTCTAATGCTTAAATTTAACCTATCACAGTTTATCTGAGTAAAAACCTAAAGATTTGGTCCATTAATATTCTTGCCATGTGGGAAAAAAATGTAATTAGTCTTAATGGATTTACCTTGGCTAACTGTCCTCTGTCAACAAAACCTGATACTTTAATATCTGATAAATAAAAATAGTTAAAATTGGGAACCTTCCAGATGATATTAAAATATATATTTTTTTCAAATACTGGTTTGATGCATGAAATTATTTCTGTTTTAAAGCAGGCATAATTTTATTCTATTAATGAGCGCTTGGTCTGTGTTGGATGCCTTTAGGATATTGTAGTCAAAAATGCTAAGTAGTTGAGATAAATCTTGAGTTTAAAATACTTAAAAAAAAAAAGTACTGGATGAGGGCCAGTTGTAATGAGAGAGGTTACCTTGGGCATTGAGCTAATCTCAAAGTTCCTTTTCAGAAACTTCAAATCCTGTTTTCCACCTAGGTGGTCCTTGCCAGCTGGTACCGCATCTATACTGCCATTATGGATTTCCTTGGGGTGCCGACAAAGACATGTTGGACTGTAAACAGAGGAGAAGGGCTTAGTCCTGTTGAAAGCTGCGAGGGTGAGTTGTGTTATATTCTAGTTTCTTCCTGGAAGCATATAATTGGGCTTTACATATTTTAGAAGTAATAAATATTCCTGTGTTTTTGTCACTGACATGCTTCCCTTTGGCTAAGCCTGTGGTTTTGGCACATTCACAACATAAGTGACAACTAATACATTTTTAAGAACACCAGGGATGAGAATGTGGGCTTTGCTTATTAGATAGCTCCTCCTACCTAGGTTTAATTCCTATACAGCACTTCAAAACCTCAGAGTTCTACTCTGAGCCTTCATGATATCTGGCTGTATAAAGAATAAGGTGTCCTAAATGTATTTGGAAGCCACTGTACGTGTATTAAATATTTGTAGCTTCTGTAGAATCCTCAGTGCATTCCAAGTTCCTACATTTCAAAAACTTACCCTCTATATTTCTTCCCCTAACTACAGTTTGGGGAGTGGGGAAGAAGGGGAAAAAAGGTAACCACAAGGCTCCCTTTTGGAGAAATCTTGTGTAGTGATTCTGCTTGGAAGAATCTCCTTCCTCTTGTGACCTACCATTCCTCATAAGAATTTCAGTCTCATACCTTGATTTTGGTACCAAAGCTTGGACGCTGCCACTTTTTGGTTTTTTTTTTTTTTCCCACATTAAAGACTTGGCTTGTCAAGTGAGTATTGTGCAATAAAAGTACCTTGCCAAGAAGCGCTTTTGAGGTGTTCTACAGTCGGTTAAAGCTGAATGATAGATGGCAGGCAGCTTGTGAAGTTGTTTCTTTTTATCATTTAAAATGTCTTTGTGTGGTGACAAGTTAGTATTTTTCCTTTGCACAAAGGCTATAAGAACTTTCTTCAGTGCTACTATTGAGACTGCCAAGTTTGGTGAGCATATTGTCATCTTACTTTGGAGAACTGTCTTGCTGTATTTTCAGCAATGGTGAATAGTCAGTTCTGCATACGAAACGAAGTTTTGCTACCTTCTCTGTAACGAGTAAGGCTTTTAATGCGGTACTGCTGAAATGATTGGAGCCAGGAGGGTTTAAAGAAATAATGGGAACGAGAATAACAACAGAAGTGTGAACGCAGAAGTGTTTGTGAATGAATAAATTGAAAGACTTGCATTATTGGAAAATCTCTTGGCTTCTAATGAAACGAAGGAAGCAGAGAGCTGTGTGTGTTATACATTTAAGGATGGATTTACTCCTGCAAGAGATGGGAAGTGAGAGCATAGGGAGTACAAACCTGTTCTAAAAAGCTCTCTGAAGTTCAAACATAGCCTGTAGAGAATGTTCTTAATGATGCTTATGCCTTCTGTACACTGCAGGTTTTTTTCTTTACAGTTAATACTTCCCTCTTGGCTTGCTCTGTTGCTGACTACCCCAGTGCTGTGTCTGCCCCCATTTTTTTTTTTTTCTTCTTCTTATTTTGCTTCTTTTTCTGTCTCTCGGAAATGAAGTCTTTTGATTGAATCTGCAATAATCTTGGTGACATTTAACTTTATTTTCTATTTCTGTAGATAAATTAAGGTAGTATGCTGTGTGCTCTATTGTACTGATTGTATGGTGGTTTATAAGCAGTATGATCTCTCTTCTATATTTGATTGTTTGTTTGTTTGTTAGGGTTGGGGGACCCTGCTTCCTTTTATGTTGCTGTGATTTTTCTTTTGAATGGATTAATGATGTCACTGTTCTTCATATACGGTACATACCTCAGGTAAGGCAGTTGAGACAGCTGTTTAGTTGGTACTAGCTGTCAAATTTTTATACAAAATTTGAGAAAGTGAATGCTACAATGTTTTTGTGGTACATTGCTTATTTGTTTGTATAGTTGTAGTGCTTTTTATTGCATATACATTGTCACTAAAAAATTACTGGAACAGAGAAGTTTTTTGCTTAAAATAAATGATGATGCTAGAAAAAGTTGTGGAAAATTTCCGTGAAGTGGTATCTCATTGATACCACCGGGTTGTGCATAAAACTAACTGCTCTACAGTTTTTAAATGGAGTTTGACAGGTTTCTGCTCTTAAAATTATCAGTGTAACTTATTTTTAAACAAAGTTTGAATGACAGTGTACTTTTAACCAAGATTGGAGTGTTCTCAGTGCTTTGCCTGGAGTCATATTGCATGTCTTTAAATTTTGACTTAACTGAGAAGGCAGAATGTTTTTCAGATAGTGCATTCTTTTGGAGATATGTATACACTTCCCTTTTTCTACCAGTTTTAGTTTTCAGTATCTGTCCTTGAATTTCAGGAACTGTAATACACTTTTTCTTACAAAAATAGACTCCATATTCAGCAGGAAACCAGAAGTGGAAATATTTTTCTCTGTTTACCTCTGTTTTCATTTGTCAGTTTTGCAAAAAAGCAGAAGGCTGCCACATTTTCCTCTGAGAGATGTGATTGCTTTTCCCTCTCATTCCCTGGCTTCACTGTCTTGTGTTTTTTTCCTGCTCTCTCTGAAGCATGTGCTGGTAGCTTCAAATAAAGAATAGTGCAGGGCAGGAGATGGCAGTGGAAAGTGGAAGTTGCCCAGTGCAACTATTAGGTGTTTGCAGGTAAAGGGTGTATGTTCATGTTCCTTAACACAGGAAATCAATATCTCTTGAGGAAGTAGATAAACTTTGAATATTTGTATCATTAATATGTCATTTGTCTCTTAAGGGAGGTGTATGGAGACCCACGTTTTATATATTCATGTCATTGAAAAATCAGTAAGGACTTAATTTCTCAGTACTTTCCTTAGGCTTGGGCTGTGCTGAATGTAAATGACTATCAAGTATTGACTGTAATTCAGTTTTTAATATAAACAATCTCTAGTGTAGGTAGTCAAGATGACTAGAATATAAATGCAGTTCTTTCAAGGTATAAGCCACTAGCTATCTGGGGTTATGGAAAGTAACAAGTGACTATGAAGTTTCCTGCAGGTGGGATTTTGATCTTATTTATTTATTTATTCTGAAGAATATTCATAGTTGGATACCAGATCTGGGTGACTGCTTAGTCATTGTGGGTATTCCAAGGTTGTTTTTAGTCTAAGCAAGCCAGAATGTTAGGCTTTTCCATAAGGTGTTGAAAAATAAAATAAATGAATCTGGAGTAGTGCAATTCTATTACATTGAGTAGGTAATCTTACGAAGTGGAGTAAGTCTCCTTCATAAAGCTGAATTGTTTCTGCTATGCATTTTGAAAGGCTTTTTCATAGACTGGCTCATTTGTTGGTGGAAAACCATCCTCTAATATTTTTTTCTATCTTTTTAATTCCCAAATTTGCTAGCAGTAATCATCTCAAGGTTTTTTTTCTGCCTTTCATTCATAGAATTCATAGAATACATGTTTTTATTTCAGCCTTTATTTGCTTTTAGTCTCTTTGCAACTTTGACTAGTGATGGAAGGTGATAGGATGGTGGAAGACCACTTTCTTACCATTATTTTCCAAGCTAGCATGTGCTCTCACATCTGTGCTAGCTGTAGTCTACAATGAGCTTGTTCAAAGACTTAAATTAGCAGAAAACTAGTTGCTTTTGTAGGACTACTTTTTGCTGTTTAGCTCTTTTAACCAACTTTCCCACAAGGTTAGAAGGATGTCGGATGTAGTATATCCCTGCCCTAACACTTGATTACAGTCTCTGGTTATGCAAATGCACTTTGGAATCTTTTATATGATACAAGTTAGTCTCAAGCTCTTGTGCATTCTCTGTTAAGGTAACTGAAGCGGCAGAGTGAGAACTCATGCCATTTTTTTTAGGTTTTCTTTATGGGCAAAGGAATGACAGTTTGATGATAACTACCTTATGCAGTTGTGAGATTCTGCCTCCCCCCAGCCTTCCCCACCTCTCTTGTAGTCAAAGGACAGAATACCTAAGCTGATTGTCAAATACTGTATCTTGAGGGACTACCAGTGAATTTCCCATGTCTCCTTCTGACCGTACTTTTTCAGTATTTTGTTTCTTGCATGTTAATCATCAATGAATAACAGCTTTTCCCCAGATGACTAAGCTTCAGCTTATTCTACCCAGGGAGTCAAACGATGAGTTCTTTCATTATTCCAGAGCTGACTCTACCAGACAAATTAACTGTTCAGATCATCTGCAAGTCTTTAAAAATTACTAATTATTTATTAAATTTAGATTATTCTATGTGAAGTAGGTTCCAGCTGAAGGGCATGTACTTCACCAGTTGTAGTATGGTGTTGGAGTTTCAGTGGAGAGTTATCCTTTATCGTTTATACTGACAGAAAGGCTTACTGCTGACCTTCTACATGACAGCATTGTGCTGTTAGAAGATAACCCATCTAACTCGACGCTATACATAACCCTCTGTGAAATAGGCTCTCTAGCTTCCTGTTCTGGAAAAGATACTGACAAGCTGCATTTCCCTGTTTTGTGCTGTAGATTTCCTTGTAATCTTGTGATTGACCCCTTACAGAGGCTCATAGCTCTAAAGCATTCATAGTACAATTAAGACCTTTGCATTCTAGACTTTAAGGTTTTATCGCAATGTTAACTTCTAGCATAGACCTTGAATTTTGTTTCTGGGTGTGTTTTTGCAAATTTTTAGTTTGCTTGTTTCTAAGACTACCATTTTTTTAATACTAAACACGTTCATTTAGTCATTTTGGGTTTCAGTGTTAATGCTTTTAGAATTTGTGGACTAAGGTTGCTTTTTCTGTGCAAGAATGCACAATCCCTGGAGACCATTTTAGCACTCAGTTGGTATCTTTAATCCTCAGATTTTTTACCCAGAACTCACTGATTCTGTTTGACTTGTGTATTAGTGTATATTAATGATGGGTGAAAGATCTGACAGGATCTGAGGTTTGTTTGTTTTTTTAAAGAGAATCTTTAAAGCAGCTTATACTTTTTTTTGGTAGCAAAACCAGTATATTCTGTCGTTCATAGTAGTAGTGCACTTCTGTGCACAAAAGTGTTCTTTGCTTTGTCACAGGACATGAGCAATTACAAATCTAGTCAAACAAATAGGAACCTTATCTATTGCTGTTTTGAAATGGGATAAATCTAAGTAATATCTTTGGGTTTAGTGTTGACTCCATGTTGCAAATTATTCAGCAGGTGAATTTAGTTTAGAAATGTATAAAAATCCTTAAGTCAAGGGCTTAAAAAATTTTGTCTTAACAACACAGCACTTCACATAAGAATTAAATTGTATCTGCATTGACCTTGTCATGAATTAATTTCTAAATATATTTCTTGAATGTGCTTGTTTTTATTACCCTAACGTAGTCTTAGATTTAGACCAAAATTCCCTGTTGGGTGATTGAACCTGTAAATTCTAAAGTTTTCTGCTCAACGTCTTGGGGAAGAAATACTCCATTTATATGGCCTGCTGTTAAAAAAAAAAAAAACAACAAAGAACACCGCCCCCTCCCCCCCCCCAAAAAAAAAAACCCCACCAAAACCCAAACAACAAACCAGCCAAAACCCCCAGCACTTTTCAAGACCAAGCTCTTGGTGCAGCAGATGTAATGATCTAAACCAAAGCTTGTGAGGAGTGAAATGATCATTTTCCAAGTTATTTGCGTTAAAATTGGTGTTCTGCAGAAAAGAGCTGATACATGAAGAGTGGTCTGCTCTGAAATAAACTTTAGCTGACTAACTAGTATTTTAATATTGTATGTACACTGTAGAATGCTTTTTCTTGGTGCTTGAAAGTGTTTCCCACACCCCACTGAATAAACTCAGCTGTACATAAGGGCTGCTCCACATTTTTTAAGCAACATTGACCAGTATGAGATTCTGTTGTACCCATTTTCCCTGTTCTTTCCACAGCGGGAGCCGTCTGGGAGGCCTTGTTACCGTGGCGTGTTTCTTTTTCAACCATGGAGAGGTAGGAGTCCCTCCCCAACCACCCCCACCCCACTTTTTTTTTATTTTCTATTAAAGTTTAAGCTAATTCTCATTTCATTAAAGATGACATGTTGCTTATCTATTAGGGGATGAATTTAAAGGGAATCAGACATAACTGAAAGCACAGTAGGCTATGACTTGAAAATGTGTAGCACAGTACAATGTGTAACCTTAAATGTTTTTTAAAAAAAAAAATCAGCAAGGAAATGTATTGTAAAGTGTTCCTGAGATTGAAATCTTAGTAGCACAATGACTTCAAGTTTCAAAACATGAAAATATTCTATTTTTGTGCCCATTCCAGACACAACAGGGCTATGTGTACTATATGAACAAGCTTCAGAAATGGATGAGGTTTTCTTTAAATTACTATGTATTTTACCAGAAATTCATGAATACACATACACATACAAAACCCCAAAGCAAAGAAACTTCTTTAATACTGATATACTGTAGCTAGGATACAAAGAATTTAGAAACTGTATATGTATATAAAGAATTCCAGTGCTGCATTACAGAAAAAGCCCCAACCTGTCAACCTAAAACATCTCCCTGTGTCCCCAGCTAATGCTGTTCATGTCATTGTTTCATATTTTGGAAGGAAACTCATGGCTTTTATTCTGATACCCTTGGTCAATGTTTTCTGGTTTTTCAATGTTCATTTTATGTATATACATTTATATAACTATTTGCTTTATTTTACTTAAAATGCAGCCATACTTTGAAGATTTTCTAGATGGAAACTAGTTACCTTATGATTTTGTTAAGGGTTAAAATTATGTTTTGTTTTCTTATTTTACTGAGCTGAACTTGACAGAAATCTCTTGAGTAGTGAGAATATGTAGTTGCACATAACAGAATCAAAGATGCCTCTATTCATAGTGAGCTTTGCTGGCTGTCTCATAAAACAAAAATCTGTTATGAAATAGCTGTTTTATTTTTAATTTTCGTTTGAAATGTTTTTCTCTAAATACCCTCTGTGAGGAGTTTTCACCCATGGATGTTAACTGCCTGGTCCAGACTAGGTAAACATTACAGTTTCTAAACATTTTTTGGTGCTGTCTAGGGTAAATACAGAGTTTTGTGTGGGTTTCCATCCTTTGTAATGGCATTCTGAAGTGAAGTGGATGTTTTATCCTTTGCTATGAAATACTGACAGGAGTACGTGCTGTTTTGTGAAGTCTGTGAAGGTGATGAAGTGTAACTTCAGAAAGGAACAAGTTGAAAACTTCAAAGATAGTGGTAGCAATAATGAAAAGAAGCATTTATTTTGCTGTGGCACAGACAGTTCTCCTGTCCATAGGAGACTCTGTAGGAGAGCTCATCTCCCCCTGATGACTTGACTTGGGGGAAGAACACAGATAATGTGTCTATTTTGGAGAATGATGTGCAATTAGGTCTGCATAGCTCAGTGCCGACATAGTCTGGGCTTAGGTGGAGCTTAAGTAGGGTGACCCTGATTCAGGCTCAGCTGTATGGCTTTCTGGAGAACAGTGGGACTTGTCAGGGTGCAGTGTTAGACCTCAGCTGGCTCTTTGCATTTGTACTGTACTGAATGAAATAACTCAGAGTTGTTCCGTATCATTGTGTATATAGTTATGGTAATATATGTAGTTACATGTATGTAGGTATGGTCTAGCTTCACTCTGTGTACTGTTGAATCACATTCAAGGAATGCACATGTGTGTATGATACTCCCCTGTTTTACTTAACTCTTCGATATGCCTTTGATTCTATGGAAATCACCTTGCTTCTGATTCAGCAGTATGCACAGTGGAGTTAGACAAGTTGCTAAAAGCTTGCTTTCCTTTCCTGGAAGGATAGGACTGAGCTATGAGTAAGTGTGACATGCAGGTCTTGTTGCCTCAAGTCCAATGCTGTGTAAAAGCAGTTAGCCTTCTGGCACTGAGCCCGTGATCCTAAGGCAGGATGTTTTTATTTGCGCTGTGCTTGTGCTACTGTGTTTTAACGATTTCGAGCTTAGATGGGTCTGATGTATTTATACCTGCAGCAAAGTTAGTTTACAGCCTGGATAAATCATACACAGATGATCGAGTTTATTATTACATTCCAAATATAGAAAAATAGCATGGCCTACATTAGTCAATCCACTTTTAACATAATGTTTCCTTTTTATGGTTGTATATGCTCGTCATTTCTTTCCTGTCTTTATCTTCTCCAGTATCAAAAGATTTGGTAAATCAAATGTTGCTGTAGTGTTGAAAAAATAATCAAAAAGCCTGTACTGCTTTAGAATAATCATATTTATTGCTAACAGAAATAATTTTAACTAATTACATATGTGCAGTCAGCTGAAGACAACACATCAGTATATATATTTACGAAAGGTTTATTTTAGCAGTAATCAGGGTGCAGCTTTTACAGAGAGTGCTTTCAGATAGTAAGGACTGTGTTTGATTAGTGTGATGGGTTCCTATATGTTCCATTTATTTTACACTATTTCTACATGGTTTACACTATTAGTTTAACATGCTTGTGAAGTAACAGGACAGTAAGCAAGGCATTGTATAACGTTGATCCTAGTATCTTCTTTGGTAAAACAGTATTTTTAAAAATGGTTTTAAGATTATAGGAAGCGAAGGAGAAGGAACATCCTGTCATCAGCATCCTATAAGCTTTCATAGATTTGTTATGGTTTGTGTTAAGATGAACTATGTTTCGTCTTGTAGCTGTAAAGAACCTACTTCCAATTTCTAGTGCAAAAATCTACTGATACCCATTTTGTTTGTATGACATTGTTGTAATTATTTTGTTGTGGTGGCCACTGCCATCTGCAAGCACTTTTTTATAAAGAGCTGAATATAAATGTTGGAGATGACAGTTATAGCAGAGCTGTTTGCCATGAACCCCAAGAAATGAAAACCTCTTCAGCTGACTTCATTGTATTATGCTTTGCTTTATTAGGGTTTAAGAGTGATGTATGTAAGTTAGTGTAAGCTCTGTAAGAGCTTAATTTCATATATTCAATTTTACTGGCCTGTTTCAGAGGGAAGCTTTGGATTTTGTACTCTCTGTGCTGTTACTAGTAGAAACGTGAAATGTTTATAACCCAGAGAACTCTAGCATAATGAAGAGCATGTTGGTTTATCCTTCACATCCTCTCCTCGCACAGTTTCTCCATTTAAGTGTGGCAGGTCAGTGCCTGAATTTGAGCATGTTTTTAGTTGCCTGAATGAGTTCTCCATTTCAGCAGAAGCAGGGACAAGCAGCTGCTGTCCTGGCTTTTTTTCTTGGATGTTCTCTAGCTGCCACATTTAATTTTGGAGAAACAGTGATCTGTTTTAATTAAACAGTGCATCATAGACCTCAAGCCTGGAAGTTGCTTCCTTGTTCCTCCTCTTTTCTGCTTCCTGGCTTGTGTGTGTGTTTTTTTGTTCACGAGTAAAATCTCATGTAGTTTGGGCTTTACTCTATTGAGGTATCAGTGGTCATTAATTTTGAAATACAGAAGCATTGTTTTATGGAAATGTAGCGGCAAATGTTACCATCTAACCCAGTTCTTATTTTTAGTGCACTCGTGTCATGTGGACTCCACCTCTTCGTGAAAGTTTCTCATACCCGTTTCTTGTGCTTCAGATGTTGCTTTTGACCTATATTCTCAGGTACCTCTTAATTTATACTTAGCTCTTTACAATGATTTAAAAAAATTGAATGTCACAGGACATTTATTTCAATGCATTTATTTAATAGTTATTGAAGTAGTGCTGTGTGCTGTAGCAATGATGTCATTAACACAGAAACTTTCCTGTGGCTGTTACATTGCAGACGCTGCACCAGTAGAACTGCAGTCATATTACTTATTAAAAGGAAAAACTTTGCAACTTGAAGACATGATTAAACTAAAAATCAGAATTACTGTGTTGGCAAATAAGTATCTAAACTTAAAATCAGAATTTTTGGTTGATGTCACTTCCTTCCCATGAGAAGCAAGCTCATACTCCATCAATTGGTCTTGTCCCTCTTGGAGAGTGGTATGTTGGTTGCACTTAGACTAAGCCTATGCTATGCCACAGAGAATGCTATAGGCACCCGTAAGCTAGTATGTTCTTGTGGTTTTCTATGCCTAATTAACTAGTTCAGTGATTTAGAGCAATCTAATTACATTAATGCAAGGTTGCTCTTGAGTTCATTAGCCCTGCTTTTCCATGGTTGTTTCTGGCTTGCAACATGATTATGTTATTGCCTTGCCTCTGCTGTGAAAAATAAGCATGATTGTTAATACCTGAGGACTTTTCCACCAACTCCATTTCATCGAATTTGCAGTGTATTTATGATTTAACTGAACTTTGTACTTGTAGCCCCAGACTTTCCTTTATGAGGTCGTACTGATTTGTAATTACTGATGATTAAACCAAAAATATTTCTTGCTCGTCACTAACTTGTGGGTTTTAGATGAGGGAAAGATATACGCTGTCTGGAAAAATATTTTGAGGAATGGTTTGTAGAGTGATTGCTAGATTTCATGATAGAAAGACACATGCTCATTTAATGCTAAAATGTGAGCTCAAACAAAAACCCGAGAAAATTACACTTTGAGTTAGGGTCATTAGAGCACATATATTCTGTACCTATAATTATGACACTTCTTGATTAGATAGATTCACTCCTATTCTTCAAATCTTCATACATAAAATAGTACTTGGGCTTGCTTACCGATGAGAAGTAGGTATTTAATCTGAGCATTTCAGAGTGAGGTTCCAAAAAGGGGATAAAACATTTTAACTTTGTTTCTCAGTTATAATTTCTGCTTCAACAGCAGCTCTGTTTTATGTATAGCAGTATTCCAATGAAATATAGGAACTATCTTTGAAACAGAGACTAGAACTTAAATGCTCCATAATTTGTATCACTTGGATCACATTTGTGTAATGTATTACTCAATACATTAGACTCAAGCTCCGCATGACTTCCAATAGAAGTTAATCTTGAGGCTTTGGAAAAGAAGCTGAAGAAAATTTTACAGAATTTGGTGACACTGCTGTAATCTGTTGGGTTTGGGTTTTACAGCAGAATATCTGTGGTGTCCTCATTTGTTGGAGGCCACTTAGTGAAATTTGAAACATGGCACGTTTCTGAAGTGAACTCAGAACTAATGATTGAGTATATAATACAGCAGGGCTGTATTAATAGTAACGGGATTGAATAAATAACACAGCAGGGCATAGAGAATGGGCTGTTTTCAGTTAAAAGATGAGTTTCATGTATTTGTCATTGTTTCTTGCCCTGAAACCTCACTCAGGATTGCTAGCAGAAAGTTGCAGAAAGTAGATATGGAAGAAAAGTGACAGGAGTGAAATCACTTTCAAATGCAGACTGTTCTGAGAATAGTTGTGGTCCCAGCTGAAATGGAAATGGTTGTGACCTGACCATAGTAGAGTTGTTAAAAGGTGGACCACTGCAAGTGATACAGGTTAGCCTGCTATATTACATGCTGCCAGGAGAAGACTTGTTTGGTTACGAATGGCTCATCAAATAGTTAAGAAAAACTAAGCATCAGAACTATTGTTTTTGGAAACTGATGGAAAATTGAGATTAAATTTACTTGAGCAGTGTTATTTGTAGTTGCTCAATACTGCTAGCTAACTTCCAAGGTAAGTTTGTTTTTATTGTGTTCTCTATTGTGCTTTTCAATAATAAACAAACACCTGTGTGATTTTACTTACTGATGCCTGTTCTGTCTCTTTTTCCCAAGGATTCCGAATATTAATACAGGAAGCTTGATTGCACTGTGTGTTTCTAATATCTTTTTCATGCTTCCCTGGCAGTTTGCTCAGTTTGTTCTTCTAACACAGGTAAGACCATATTCAACTCTTAAGTAGTATCTTTGTTTTATCTAGGCAAACTGACTGCTTTGTACAGCCAGCCATTGAATTCACAACTATACTGATGCTTTCCTTTTAGCCAGATTTCACTCTTGCTCTCAGGAAAGGTTCACACCATTTATCATACTAATATTTTTCTAGTCTTAAACTTAAAAGCTGACCATTTACACCACTCGATATTCTGTTTCCAGGACTAAAAAATTTACCTTTCCCTTAAAAGCAGCCTCCAGTCTAAGATCAGTACATTGGAACAAGTGCAGAACAAGAAAAAACTTTGTATATTGAAGTACAAAAATAAAAAAAGGCATTGATATTGCACTCTTTAGGCTATTCCAAATTTTCAAGTGGAGCAATGTTTGCATGGCATGTAGTATCTGGCATGATTTCGCATGATTTCCTATTTAATTTTGATGAGCCTGTGAGTAGTAGCATAAATCTGACTGTCTGAGAGTTCAGACAGTTGAGGTAACTTTAGCTAGTGCTGAAATATAGTAAGTGCTAACATGAGCAGTAGGATACTGTTACACAACACACTTCCTTAGTGGTTAAATTGAATGAAATGAAGCCTGTTGATTGAAATCCATCTGTGTCTCCATGCCTTTTCATTTGTCTGTCTTACTTGAAGCAGATGTTGCTTGGTTTGAGTTGATAGTTTTGGACAATCAATATATGCTGTGGTATGCAAGTTTTTTAACTGCAGAAGAGTAAGCCATTAAATTCTGTAGAATTTTGTGAGAAACTCATCACTATAACCTGTTTAAGAAGCTGGGCCTGAAATTTGACATTACAGGTTCAATTCATAATTTTATTAATTTCCCATGTGACTTTTAGCAAGCTGCCTGATCAATTGAATCTCATTTTCCTCAGCAGCAAATTAGGGATGTTCCCATACTTTGCTGAAAAGTTAAGGTTAAATAATATTAAGGAATGATTTTTTTGGTTTTGGGGTTTTTGGGTGGTTTGTGTTTTTTTTGTTGGTTGGGCTTTTTTGTTTGTTGGTTTTTTTGTAAAACTGATGGTGAAAGCTGATGTTAGTAATGTGTTTTGGTGACTTGCATTTTTATAAAGCTGAATGCTTACTTCTTAAATATTCAGATATGTTTGGTAATTGTTATTCATAGAACCACAATAGGCATTTCATAATTGTTTCTTTCAAAAAACACTAAGTACTTAGCAAAAAAGTAGCAATAGAAGTTAATGATTGTTTGAATAATCTCTTTCATATGAATGTGTGTTCTGCTAGAAAGAGTAAACCACTGCAAATGGTTTTAACTTACCTTTCACTTTTGATTCTAGATAGCTTCATTATTTGCTGTGTGTATTATGGGTTATATTGACTCCAGCAAATTACAGAAGATACTCACTGCTCATATGGTAATACTTCTTTTAAAAAAACTTAAATCCTCTCAAACAGGTCAGAGCACCAAAAGAGGCCATTTGTCTGAAGTGTTTTCCTTAGTTTCCAAATGATTTAAAAGATGCAATAAAAAGGGATGGAGGGGCCTGAATTTGAATATTTGCTCTTATGTATATTTATATCACAGTGTCAGAAACTATGATCCCTGTGGCACGCAGGAATTTTTGAACTCCAGAAAAAATACCAGCCAAAAAGATTTGTAGAAATACTTGTGTTTCCTTTCTGTCTATTCATTCCATGGACTCGAAGATGATGTCTCACACAACAGATTAGAAAACATACCAAGTAAGAGAGCATAAGCAATGAGAAGTTGATAACGCAGCATTCATCTCATGCCATAGGTTAGCAGAAACAAAAACCATGAGATGATAGTAAGTCAAGATTAGAGAATAGACTCTTTATCATTGAAGGAGAAGAACCCCAACTAAAACTGGGATTTGAAGACTACTGCAGTCTTCGCTGTGCAAAGATGAACTGTTTAAGGAGATATTTGGAATGCAGGACAAAGAAAATAAATTTTTAGTCTGATGAAAAACTTTTTTCATAAATGGATGAGAAAGTCAACAAAGAAAGGCAATGATAAGTAAAAGTCATGTAAGTTTTTGCATAATGTATATGATGTTAATTTTTAAAGTGAAAATGATGATCAGGTTTTGCTATCAGGAGTATTGCTCTTTGAAGTTTTAAATGTACAGGAAGACGTTAACAACTTTTTAAAAGAAATATGGTTGTCTTTAAAAATACATTTTTGCTAAAATTGTGCTATGTAGACTCATTGGGCAAAAAGAGAATGTTCACTGCAGGAAAGAAGCTTTGAGCTAAATTGTATTTCTTATGTTTTCATATGTATTTTGAAATACTATAAATAAAAGGCAGTAGTACATTCTCTGCAACTCATTTCTCAAGTAAACCTGGGATACCAAATGCTTGTTCCCAGCCAGATTTACCAAGAAAATTTGCAAATAAGCATCTTCGTTTAGTAATTTTTTGACAGAAGCAGGATGAAATACTTAAGCCTTTTGGCTTATGTCCATAGCTATATCTCAATTTTGGTGCCAAAGTGTCATAAAAGCCTATTTTCAGATAGATAAACAATCCTGTTATATTACAGAGAAAGCTTAATGAGGCTGGGTAAACTGCCAGTCTTTGTTTGGTGATATCTTCAATTTTTGCTTCCCCACAGTTTTCTGTGGAAAATGCAAGTCTAACTATTTGAGGAGGGGAGTACAGAAGTCTGCATATTTTACAAATAGCTACATTATTTTTTCTTTATTCCTTTGTATAGAAGAAAGAGATGGATCATTGATTTTGATCTCCAAGTTAGAAAATGTAATTCAGCTTGCTTTCTGTTAAAAACAAAGCACAGTAGGAGATCAGGATGGTGGATAAAAGCTGTATTTCAGCCTTGACTTTCAACCTCATACAGTTAAGTGCATATGATCAAACAGAGTTCTGCTTCCTTGACTTTGGTGGTGATCATATTTTAAAAATATGCTTCTCAGCTTGGAAGAAAGAAGGCAACAAACATTTTATTTGACATTTTTATGGTTGTCCAGGATTCTGAAATGTAACAAATGGGGTAGAGAAATAATAATACAATAAATTGAAAAAAATGAACGTGTTACGAGTAACTTCAAAAATGTTGCTGTTATATCACGTAAGATGAGTTAGGTCTATGATCAGATCTTTTTGTCTGTAAGTACTTTTAAAATATAAATTAAAGTCATAATCTACACTTGGCTACCTGCTGCCATTAAGTCCTCATTATCAGTGTTTTCAGAACAGTTTTGTAAATTTGTGTATCAGGCTTGTACTTGCTGTGAAGTAGGTGTCTTTGAAGCTGTTAACACAAGGTAATTTCTACACTTTGGCAATTCTTACCTTTTCTATTTTAAATTTAATTATTTTTATTTTCCTCTTTCAGGTATCTCTTGTAGTGTGTTTTATTCTGATGTTTGGTAATTCAATGTTATTGACATCGTATTATGCAGCATCTTTACTAGTTATCTGGGTAAGTTATTTAAGAAAAACATCCTATGACATGCTAAGACTGAAATGATGTACTGTTATGTATGTATTGATGTAAAATGTGAAACTGCTGTGTTACCAGATAGTTGGGAAATCTTTCACATGAGAAGCAGAATTAGACCTGAAAGATATTTGGAGAATGAGTCATGACTAATTTAAAAAAAATATTTTTCACACCAAGACCTCTTCATAAAAGAATTTCAGTTAAGCCTCAGTTCTCTTGTTTTAATATCTGTCGTCTTTTTATAAAAATATAAAATTTACCACATACGTAGTTTTTGACCAGAGTAACTGAAACAGGAAGATGAGCAGGGAGCAGCTTTTTTCATATGCTTCTTGATTGGTAGTGAAACTGCAAATACAGAACAAATGACTAGAACATATATAACAATGGTTTAAGGCTGTTTGAAACTGCTGAGTCATACTGCAGTGTCAGTGAAATTATTCACTGAAGAGCGATTGTTCATCATTATTCATTATTTTGATTTTTCCTTAAATACGAAAAAAAACCCCAACCTCTGTTTCATACAATTTGTCTTAAGTGGTTTACGTACATAGGAAGTAGGAGGTAAGATTGTATCAACAGATCTAGCTTAGCACCCTACAAACCAGTGGGCTGAGCTCAGTGACTTTTTTTCCCCTTTTGTTTATATTTTGTCCATCAGTAAAACGGTGGTAATTTCTCACTTGTGCTAACAGTAAGCTGCCTTGACTAGTGGTATTTGCTGTAGTAGAGTTTGCTTGTTATAAACCCACTCTGGTTTCTTGTAGCAGCTTTTGTAGTTTACAGAAAGTATAGGTACACTGAGTTCCTTGCCTATTTTCTGCTTTGGAAAAAAAAAAATATTGTTTGTCTGTTATTTGGGTGCTTATAGTGGCCTGTCTCACATATGGACATTTCTGCAAGCTTTTGAGTTAGTTCTCAATTTTTCTTCATTACTTTGCTCATCAAATTAGCTTAAAATGAGTCTTCCTTGTGTCATAAAATGAGGAGCATAATGTGACACAGAAAAATACCAGTAACTCCTCCCACCCCCATATTCTGTTGCCTTGTGTGACAATTGTTTGTATTATGCTGCCAGTAATTTATTTATTGCTTCAGATGTCTCTTGTCATTTGTAGAAGCAGATATAATTCAGTTTCCCATTGGTGTTGATTTAAAGAAGCTTAGAACTGTATAATACAGAACCTTACTTGTTAAGGAGAAGCGTGGTCTTCCATTAATTGTATATAAACAGCAGTAAGAGTTCTTATGCTGGCATGTTTTGCCAGTACAGGGTGAAATCACAATATTGTATACTCATTTATCTTTCAGGCTGTATTAATTATGGAGATTTTTTTAATAAATAGCTGTGAGGTACAATAGGTGCTTCCCAAAAGAAACAAAAAAAAAATTACCTTTATCCAGGGTACTAGAATGTGTTATTGTTAATAGATGTTCCTGAAAATGTGCATTCGTTTTATTATTAGGGAATTCTTGAATTGAGTCCAAAAGTCTTGAAAAGCAGCAGAAGAGAAGTCTATATATGGGTAAGGATTTTCATATATTTTGAATTTCAGAAAGGAACTATGATTTTTTTCTTTTTCTTTTATTTTTTGTGAAATACAGAACTGGTTTAGTTTCTAATAGTTGAAAATCAAGAAATATAGCTGAACCACTCTCTTTAATAAATTGACCATGTTCCTAGAAATTAATTTTCAATTACTGAAGGAAGAAAAAGGGCATAAACATGCATTTATATGAGAAAACTGAAATAGCAACACATTTAATTACAGACTTAAACATGTTTACAAAACCTAAGATCTGTATGAAGATCCCATTAAAATAAAGGACAATTTAGAAAAAGCAAGTGAAAGGCTAACAGTGCTTGCAGAAATGGAGATTAAGATGCTGCATTAGATAGTCACTAAAGTGTGTCCTATATTTATTTTTTTTAGGATGTTTTTTATAACAGCAGCAGGCAACATAATGATTACACAAGGAAGCAAATTGGAGTAAAACACTGGGGTGAGGCGTTGGGGGCAAGCATGGAGGACACTCCCAAAACTATGATAAATGAAATATAATGCTGTAGAAAACATGAGAAGCAACTAGTTGCTTAAGACATAATGTTAACTTGCAAAAACACCTGAAACGGGAGCCTACCGAGACTATGCCTGGTTTAAGACAGACATTCTCACGGGAAGGGTAACCTGTTAGCAAAACTGTATGGAATTAATACAGTTATTGTAAAGGAAAAAGAATGTAAAGAAATTTAAAAAAAGTATCTATAACAAACTGCAGTGCATGTAGTAGCTGGGAAAATGGGAGCGTAGGCAAATCTCATGTCGGTTTTCAAAACTGAGATCCAAAGCATTTGCAGAACTGCAGACCATTAAGTCTAAATTTTGTAAAAGAACAAAGACTTGGACAGTGATGAAGTTGTTAAGACAATATGTACCCGCAGTGTAGTGAGATGGGTCCGATACAGCCTCTGCGAGAGGAAGTCATGCCTCACAAATGTGTTTGACTTCTTTGAAGGATATAGATAAGAGTGTGTGGGTGAATGTAATACACTTGAATTTCAGAAACCTTTAGGGGAAGATATCTAACTGGAGCTATAAAAGAAAATAAGCTCCATGGGATAAGGTGTGAATGTTAGAATGTAAGAATTAAAGGGTGGGATTAAATGGTAAGTGTTCAAAAGACCACCCCTACTCCCCTAAGTATGTATATAAAATAAGTGATTCTAAATAAGTCCTTGCCACTCAGCAGAAAAAACTTGGTACTCTTATGAAAACTTTTCTGAACATTTCAATTCATTACTGAGCAGGCATCAAAAAGGAAAGTACATGATGGAAGTCATGGAGAAATAACTGCAGAGAAAGCAGAAAATATTTTTTATTTTGTAAACTCATCATTTAGCATCCTAAATATTGCATGCAGTCTCAGTCAATGTGTCTTACTTAAAAAAAAAAAAATAAAATATAGAATGCCGTTCCCCAAAATGTAATACCATCAAATTTAAGTAGAGTGTGAAGGTAATTATTTAGAATTGCTAAATAGCTGAGATTTTAAAATAGGTTAGAATTTGACATCTTGTAAAATAAAAGTAAATATAGCAAAACCAGCAAATAGAAGTAGGATATAATTAGAGTTTATTTAGTGCTCCTTATGTTAGCAGCAATATGATTATAAGAGAGAAGAAAGATGCTGTGGAAGCAAAAAAAAAAAAAGGGAAGAAAAAAGCAAGTGTCATTCAGTAACGGATTAGGTGCCTCCTAGATATTTATGTTTGTTTGAATGCAACCCGTTGTCATGTAAAACCCTGGTTACGCTAGGGTAAAGATAATTTTGTATTTTGTTGAATTCTCTCTGAAAGCATTTGCTGCTGGTCCCAGATACTGAGCCGGGTTGTGCTATTCAGTTGATCTAGTTTTATAAAGAATTAGATAGATTAAGCTAGATTGCCAAGGATTTAATCTTTCTGGTACAGCGATAAACATGGTGTGTAACTAAAAGTAGTAGTTGTACATATTTACTTTACATTTCCTTCAAGTTCTAACTTGAGATTATCTTCAGAAAGTACTTTAAATCAGCAAATTCCTCCAAAGATTTGAATTACTAGAATAGTACATCCTGATAATATGGAGAGGCTATTGGTGGAAAATAATCACTGCACACTGGTGTATGCACAACAGATGGAACTGGCAGTCAGGCTGCCCCTGTTTAATTTGCTACTTCCTCTGCTACAATGTCATGTGCAGCAGTACAAGAATAATACAAATTAATTGCACAAAATTATTTTTGTATTGTCTACTATAGATGAAAAACTTTAAACACCCCAATGTACTGAAATTTGGGAAGCATCCTTGTTTAGAGATTACTGTACTTAATTGGGATAATATAGGAGAGTTGTAACTAGTAGCTAAATATAATAACCCTTTAAAAAAAGAAAATGTATCTTGAGACATGTTTATTGCATTCTGAATTTTTTTTTAAGGTCATTGAAGGATGTGCCTGGTTATTTGGGACAGTCACCTTGAAATATCTAACTTCTTTAGCATTTGGAATAGCTGATGATGTAAGTTCTCTTATATGAGTATCTGGTTGGTGTCTTTCAAAAATTATTTAATTCTTAATATTTTGATTTTGGCATCTTACTGATACACTTTCTTGAAATTCCAAGATGTGTTTTGCAGAAATGGCAGAGGGATTGCATATTTGCTTTCTCATTCATTATGTAGTATCACTTTGAAGTGCTATTACTGAAGTTCGTGAAAAGACAAATTATTTACTATTGAGTTAGTAAATGCTCTGTGTTTGTTTTTAGATGTGGTTTTACAAAGCTTTGTTTATTTTGAATATCTTCTACCTACATCTTTATTTACTCAATTTCTTAGTGCACTTTCCTCTGAAGCTAATTTTAAAGACATTTTTGAAATGATTGTTGTAACTAGGACTCCTTGCTTCACTTCAGCTCCTTTATTGTCAGATTCTGCTGTTAAAAACCTATCTACAGATGTGCATCAAGGGGCGAAAGATGGGAAGCTTCTATTTTAAAATATGGGTGTTCAAAACTCTACTCTTGTTGAACACAGTTGCAATGGTAACGCCTGTTTTCTGCTGCTTTCTGCTTTTTATTTAACACAGTCCGATCTGTGTTACACTCTGAAATGTCATTTAATACAATGAAAAAAGAATTTTTGGTACTCTTATAACAATATTGTAAATGGTATAAACTTCTGTTTTAGTTAAAAATTTTCCCCGTTTACATTTAAACAACTTTGTTGTGGAAAACAGGACAGTTTTTGCTTATGACAGCTTTTTTTCTCTGTGTATATCCTACCAGGCTCATATAGGAAACATATTAAAATCTAAATTTATTGGCTACAAGGATTTTGATACATTAATGTATACCTGTGCTGCAGAGTTTGACTTCATGGAAAAAGAGGTAATTTGATCAAAATAGACGACTATGGAAGAGGGAACTTCTTGTTTTATCTTATTTTTGTAACTTAAAACATCAGAGAGCCATAACCTCCTACTGCCATCGTAAGTTCAAGTGCTTACTTGTGAATTTAGAGACATTAATGAACTTAAGCTAAATTTAACTGGTTTTAGTGCTTTTAAGTGAACTAGAAACAAAATAATGTTTTGATTTGGGATGTAGAAATGTGCTTGATTGAATGAAATAAGTGCTTGCTGAGGGATAAGTCAAAGGATACAGTTCTGCAAACCAAAGACTTCATATGTCTGTCAGTAACTGATTTTGAGTACATGGAAAAAGTACTGAGAGCTGCAAAAGTCTTGTGTGTTAGATTTAGACTACAGAAAAGTATGGAAGCTTCTTGATGCGGCATCAGTAGACTTTTTTTAGTTGATGAGTATCTCAGTATGCATTTGGAATATTTATAGGTTACTCAACCAACAGTACTCAAATTGAGATACAGTCTACTTTTAGTCTTTGGGTAGCTTGCCAAATAAATGGGAGTAATTTACTAATGACCCTCATATTACGACCTCTAGTGTGATTCTGGGTGGAGTTTAAATTTGAGTTTCTTTAAGCTTGCTTTGTTCTTGTTGAGTATTTAAATTTACATTTTACTTGAGGAGGAACTCTTTTATATTGTTTTTTTTTAAATGACCATTGAAGTAATTATAGGTGATTGGAAAGCAATTAATGCATTTTTTAATATATATGATTATATATATACACATTTTATATATATTGAATTATTTCTATTGTAGACTCCAGTAAGATACACAAAGACTCTGCTATTGCCAGTCGTTCTGGTGGTTTTTGGGGTAATCATCAAAAGGGTAAGTGACTGATTTAGTGAATCACCCTTACCTTGAATTTACTTTTCAGGTTTTTGAAGGGGTCACTTTTTATTTTGAGATGGGAAGAAGTTAGTGTGGTGGGTCCCTCCCACAGGCTGCAGTTCTTTAAGAACAGCTCCAGCATGGGTCTTTTCCATGGGATACAGTCTGTCGGGAACGGACTGCTCCAGCACGGGTCCCCCACAGGTTGCACTGCTGCCAGAAAACCTGCTCCTGTGTGGACTCCTCTCCGTGAGCTGCAGTTCCTGCCAGGAGCTTGCTCCTGTGTGGGCTCTCCAGGGGTTGCAGCTTTCTTCAGGGCATGTCCACCTGCTGTGGCATGGGGTCCTCCACAAGCTGCAGGGTGGATATCTGCTCCACCATGATCTTCCATAGGCTGTAGGAGGAAAACCTACATCACCACGGCCTTCTCTGAAAGCTTCAGAGGAATCTCTGCTCCTGTGCCTGGAGCACCTCCTTCCACTCCTTCGCTGACCTTGGTGTCTTCAGGGTTGTTTCCCCCATTTTTCTCACTGCTGGTTGTTAAAGCTGCCGCACAGTGTTTTTTACCTTTTCTTAAACACGTTATCAACAGAGGCCCCACCAGTGTCCCCGATGGGCTCAGCTTTGGCCAGCGGTGGATCTGTTTTGAAGCTGGCTGGAACTGTCTCTGTCTGACATTGAGGCAGCCCCTGGCCTCTTCTCACAGAAGCAGCCCCTGCAGCCCCCCTGCTACCAAAATCCTGCCACGTAAACCCAATACAGCTAGAAAAAATACAGGTTTCAAAAAATATTTACTTAAAATTCTGTGTTCTCTTTACATAGATTTTTGCAAAGGTCCATCCTGAGCCAATGGTAAAACTTGCTTTGATGTTAAGCACCAAAAAAGCTTCTGTCACTTAGCTGATGGGTACTATAGCTGAAGTTGATAACTGTTTTTGTAAATTTGGTTGTGTGTAATCTGTGTAAAAGCAACTTACAGTTTACACAGGAACAGATGGGATAACTGCTAACTGTCTGGCTTATTAAACATACTCAAAAAGAGTTTTTAGCTAAAACATTGCATGTCTTTTATTTTAGTATTATCTCAAATGATATAATATACCTAGGTGCAATTTAATTTAGCGAATGTTGAAAATGCTTTAGAATGCTTTTGAAAGTTTATCCATACTTTTTCTTGGCTCTTGTTTTCTTCAGGCAGTTAAATATCTTACGTGGGCCTTGTCTCAGGCAGGCCAATATGAAAGGTAAATGTTATTGTCTTTTTTAATGTAATATGGAATTTTCTGCTGGAAGTTTATTTGATTTTCTAATTGCTAAATAATTCAGAATTCTACATTGTCGGTTGTTTTTGAAGGGCTTGGATGTACTATTTGTGGTGTTTTTATAGGATGTTGAAAACTTAAGTTTATCTGCTGAACTTAGTTATAGACACCTTAACCCTTTTTACACCTACGTTTTCTACTTAATCATTTATTTTTCTGCTCTGTTCCTAAACCAATATTTATGTGCCTATTTTCTTTTCTCCTATAAATAGTGAATGCAAATTATTTCCTCCCCATTATTTTTTTTTTCTGGGTTATAAAGATACCAGAGTTTCATCTTTAGGAAGGGATCCCAACTGTATTAATTTTATTTTCTAATTATCTGTAGTACATGCTGTACCTGTCACTGCCATTTCACATTACTTGTTAATGCTGTGCTCAAGAGCAGTCGAATTGCACAATTTGACATATCTTTTGGCTTCCTGGGTTTTTTAGTTTTTTTGTTTTTAATTTTTCACTAATCATTTTGGTGATCTTTACTTTTCGTGGTCTGATGGCCATTATCAAAATTTCAACAGATGTGAACAGGAATCAGCATCCTGTCTTCACAGATGTTTTTTGAGAACATGAAGTATACATTATTTTGACTCTTCACATTTGTATTTCCTTCTGAGAATCCCAATCCAGCCCATGTAATACCCAAGTAAATGACCAACTCTTTGGTGCCAGTGCTTTGCCTCTTATATTACAGAAGTTTCATTTTCTAAATAAGCTGTTTTATTTATGAGTTAATTCATGGAAGTAATTTAAAAAAACCTGCTAAAATTTATTTTCACATTTCCAAATAGATATAGGGATTGAGGGAAGATAGTTACTGATTTGCAATATATTTCAAAGCTTGTTATGGAGGGGGGAAAAAAATCTGTGCAGGCACTGACTCATGCTTACTGAATTAGCTCAGTTGTCTAGAGCCAATATAGATGACTTTAAAGTAAAACTAGTGCTTCTGTAGTACGTAAACAAATAATGTGATTTTCTGTTTCTTATTCAGAGAGGAGCGTTTTAATCACGGTGAGGTAAGGTTCTTTTTCTGCACAAGTTTATTCTTATATTAAGCCAATACTCAATATTGAAATACAGGTTGCAATGGTCTGATGCTGGTATGTGGTTTATTTGAAGCTAAACATTTGCATCTTTTATTCCCTCATCTTAAATTGGGTCTGGTATGTCACCAGAATAACTCTGGAATGTTGAACAAAAAAAATATACTAGCTAATGGTGGGGTGGCAGTGTGAGAGATGAGTCTTGGGCTTTTGCTGTAGCAGTACAGAAAGACACTGAAATTAGGCTGGGACCTTCCATTTTCTCTGTATAGTCTGAGAAGGAGATCGGGGTCTTTACTGGGATTTCACGTGACAGATAATGTTAAAAATTCTGTTTTGAAATGGGCCATAATGAAAATAATTCTACATGGGGTTCTCCTAATAAAATTAGGCAAAAAAAATGTCCTCTGTCCCACTCCGGTGTCCTAAGCGAAGGAAAGATGTGGACCTGTTGGAGCAGGTCCAGAGAGGGGCCACGTGATCAGAGGGCTGGAGCACCTCTTCTGTGCGGAAAGGCTGAGAGAGTTGGGGCTGCTCAGCCTGGAGGAGGCTCTGGGAAGACCTTATAGCAGCCTTTCTGTGCTTAAAGGGCACATATAGGAAAGATGGGGACAAACTCTTTGGCAGCACCTGTTGTGACAGGACAAGAGGTAATGGTTTTAAACTAAAAGAGGGTAGATTTAGGCCAGATAAAAGGAACAAATTTTTTATAATGAGGGTGGTGAAACAATGGAACAGGTTGCCCAGAGAGGTGGTAGGTTGCCCCATCCCTGGAAACATTCAGGGCCAGGTTGGACGGGGCTCTGAGCAGCCTGATCTAGTTGAAGATGTCCCTGCTTACTGCAGGGGAGGGGCCTTTCTAAGGTCCTTTCCAACCCATTTCTATGATTCTGTCATTCTGTGACATAGAATTGAATGGCAGATTTCTTGCATGGTTTCTTTATTTGAACCTAAGCCAGCAAGGACAGTGAAAAACTTTCTTAACAGCAGTTTATTTGTGGTTTGTGCTATAAGGAATATCATACCATTCAAAATACGATAATCAGTTGAATAAAAGCACTGATTGCAGTAGTGCTTTTATGATTTACCACAGTACTTCCACAAGAAATCTAGATTCAGTGAGGAACGGTGAATGACATCTCTGATGCTTTTTAACCTTTTTTGAGAATACTAAAGCAAGATGCCTGTGATTCTATGAATACCAAGGATGATTTTATTTGCTTCTTTCATTCCGTACTTGGGGATTTTAGGTATTAAATAGCAAGGTCTCTTCCTGTAAAGAGGTTATACAAGAAATTTTACATATATCATGGCTTGTTTATGTTTCAGGATCTTTTGCATAGCCAGCCATTTCTTCAGCTCCTTTTGGTTTTATTGTTAATGTTTATCCTTCCTGTTAGTCCATGCCTTGGCATACCACATACGCTTTAGAAAAAAAGGTAACAAAGTCCTTATCGTTATCTGAAATGTGAAGATCTTTACTTTGACTTGGACTCTTTCAGACAAGCTCAAAGTGAAAATGAAGCTGTATGTTTAAGACACAAATTAAAAAAAGTATGCAAATAATATGCTTCTGTGTGTTTGTTTTGGGTTTTTTTGCAGCTGGTATACCATGCATTGCAGCTGTTGGCGTACAGTGTCCTAGCAATTTTAATCATGAGACTAAAACTGTTTTTGACACCACATCTATGTGTTATGGCTTCCTTGGTGTGTTCAAAACAGGTAAGGTCTTTTTTTTTTTTTTTGTTATCCTGTACTTACATCAGTACTTACAGAATTATCCAGATATTTGTCCTAAAGCAAATTTCTGTGTGTGTAATTGCTGAATCTGAGTGTAACAGTTGAAAATAAACCAGATTATATTGCCTGCGAAAAATATGGTTACACAAGTCCCATTCTCCCCTCTCCCCAAGTAAAGCAAATGTCTTGTTTTATGCAACTTGTCCAAATTCATTATTATATGAGCTAATATGCTGTGTGTTGAGCTTGAACATAGGGAGACATACACTGGATTTTATTATATTTACACACTTCTATGCCACTGCAAGTTTTTTATTGATTTGTAATAATTTTATCCAGTAGTTGACTTTGTTTCCACTGTGTTTTCACAGCTTTTCAGAACTTACTGCCTTGCATATTTTTTGCGTATTATTTCCAGAAGTATAGTTTTGAAGGTTTGCATGTTTAAAACATTTCAACCTTTTAAGTCCTATGCCTAACTCAGATTTAATTTTCCTAGCTTGAAATAACATATTACCAGATGTAGAAGATCTTTTGAATTGGCTTTGCATCTTTCAATATCTGTGTTTTTGAGAAGTGAACTTGTTGAATCTGTATCTAAATAGCTGTTTTAGAAGCTTTGCAGCAAAAGTACGGTAAAGAGTCCTTTGTCTGGGAAGCAGACAGGGAAGTAGATTGAAAACTGGTGGAATGGCTGGGCCCAGAGGGGGGTGATCGGTGGTACAAAGTCTGGTTGAAGGCCAGTAACTAGCAGTGTGCCTCGGGGGTCAGGGTCAGTACTGGGTCCAATCCTGTTCAACGTCCATATTAATGGTTTGGATGGTGAGGCAGAGTGCGCCCTCAGCCAGTTTGCTGATGGTGTAAAACTGGAGGAGTGGCTGGTACACCAGATGGGCATGCTGCCATCCAGAGGGACCTCAGCAGGCTGGAGAAATGCGCTGATGGGATCCTCCTGCAGTTTAAGAAACAGGAGCACCAAAGTCCTTCACCTGGGGGCATCACAACTGCAGGCATTAGTACATGCTGGGGGCTGACCAGAGGAAAAGTCAGACTCTTTTCAGTGGTGCCCAGTGACTGGATGCCGTGAAAGGAATGGTTAGGTCAGGTCGCTTAAAGAATGACCACCAAGAAGTTTAGGTGAAATGTTTATTATGAATATGTGGAAATGTAACTGCACAAGGTTTGATGGCAGTGTTCACTCTATTACTTAATACATGGAGTAAACGCACAGACTTAAATCAAGTTGAAATCAAATAGAATTGAGGTATAAACAGTTTATAAAGATCAAAGGTGTAAAAGGGTAAAGGAGATCCTCCCACCGAGTCACGAGGTCTAGAGTAGGCCCCCTTGCTTTCCTAACTCTTGCAGAGTTTAGGTGCGGCTGGATCCATTATTAGTCTCAGACTTGGTCAATGGTTTATGTCTAAAAGGGAAAGATAAAGAAAGTGGGGTAAAGAATAAGGGAGACCCTTCTGCTGGGTTGTGAGGTTCAGAATAGACTCCCTTGTTTGCAAAACTCTCACAGAGTTTAGGTGTGGCCAGATCTATTCCTAGTCTCAGACTTGGACAATGGATTAGATTTGAAGGGGGTTGGGGGGTTGAGAGAGAGAGCAAGTAGGTTTATTCACATTTCACAAGATTTTAGCAGCAAATCAATTTGGTTTAAATCACAGAATTACATAATTAACCTGACTACTTCAAGCTTGCAATATATATTACAGCAAAGGTATACCTGTTAAAAGTTTGCCCTTGAGTTCAGTGAAATACTCATGTCTTTTGCCTTTGCATTCCTCAGCGGGCAAAGGGTTGAGCCTCGAGCAGCTGGGGCACCAGCCCAGGCCCTGCCACTGACTTGCCGTGACAGTCCCCCTCGTATCATAAACTTGGTGGTTTGCGAGCTCTGAAGATGTGTCCTGCTCAGAGGGAGATGCTGGTCACAGCCACTGTGGTGCAGGAGAGCTCAGAAGGGTCTCATGAGATGGCTGACTTTAGTCATCAGCAAAGTTCCATCCCAACTGCAGCCTGAGCTTGTCATTTTCTCAAAACCTCCAGGAACAGTATATTGTTCTACTCTGTTGCCACTCGGGCTATGATGTGGTGAGAACATTCCAGGATTGTCAGGGAATAACTGATGATTTCCATTCTTCTTCCCTGCTTTGACCAGCCAACAGGAGTTCTGGTTGGAACTACGGCAGTGCCATCCTCTGCCTCGGTCAAGTAGGAGTTACCAGTATGGTCAAGGGGCACTTAATGCCCCACTCGTCACCCAAAGCGTTGAGGCTTAGCTTATGGTTACTGGTACGGACAGTGCTGTTCTCTGCCGAGCAAGAGTTGTTGATGGTCAAGGGGTACTTAACTGCCCAACTCATTACTCAGGGCACTGAGGGCTATAGCCAGCAGCTCCCGAGGTCATACGGCGGCCCAGAGAAGGGGGTGAAGTGCACCCCTACACAGGACCAGAGGCTGTGAGCACACACTGTAACACAGGAGGCTCCCTCTGAACATCAGGAAACACTGTCACTGTGAGGTGACCAAGCACTGGCACAGGTTGCCCAGGGAGGTTGTGGAGTCTCCATCCTTGGAGATACTCAAAAGCCATCTGAGCACGGTCCTAGGTAGCTGGCTCTCAGTGGTCCTGCTTGTGCGGGGGGGCTGGACCAGATGACCTTCAGAGGTCCCTTCTGACCTCAACCATGCCGTGATTTTGTAGAAAGTGTCCTAAAGGTGAATTAGGGTTGTGTGGTGAAGGCAGTTACTGCCTGTGGAACATCTAATGGCTGTGTCAAACAACTGGAAGATGCGTGAATGAGAGAATTACGCAAAGAGGAGAAAGCTTTCCCATGTTAAGGCAGCTGAACAAATTGTTTCCCAGCAAACTGAATTGCTTCCCTGGATGTTCTTTCAGGGAAGGACAGTTTTTGATAACTGGACAGACTACACAGTATCAGTCTGCTTAAATGTTGTGCTCATCACTTTCTTGATGCGCGTTTTGTTACTTGGCATAGGTAGAAGTGCTGAGTGTTTGCCAACATCAAATGAATCTGTACAGTGAACATAAAAATGCTAAAAACATGCCAAAACCTCATTAAAATTATCTTTATTTTAGCCGCTTTGTAAATTAGTGTTGAGACACAAGAGAAATTTATTTTATGCTTTTGTTATTCTGTAAGGTTCATGGGTGGTGTTTCCCAGCTCTTAGTCAGCTGTTCTTGAAGTAGTGGTGTCCTCTTAAGTGGTCTGGTTGTTTAAGTAATAGCAGTTCCACTGTGGTTAAATTTTTCTAAATGAAATTCCATGAGGTGTTTATGAGTAATTTGAAATGAAGTTGCTTTTCAAAAGTCAGAAAAGCAAAAAGAAGCCTGTTTTCTTTTGACGTACAATTTCTAGATAACAATTCCCATGTAGATTAATTCTGTCCAAAGTAAATATCTTTGTTCTTAATTCTTCTTGTTTTAACTGTGTGCTCTGAAATAAAATTGATCACCTTTTCTGCCCTGTTGTAACTGAAAAATTTTTGTAGAATTTTCTAGTGAAGTTTAGAGTTAGAAGTATTTCTGTGTTTTATGCCAAAGGAAGAGGCCTCTTGGCCTTCTGCGAGTTGAAAAACAATACAATTTGAACTGTGTTTTTTTGCTATATGGAGAGAAATGGTCTCTGAAAGATAGGAAAAAGTATCTTGCAATTGGTAATGACTGAAAGATGAGCTGCTAGGACTGGTTTCTATTAATTTGTAGCCTTGTTTGCTTTTTTCTATATAGTAAGCTAGCTGCTACATGGCGAATTAGTAAAAGTTTTCAGCTGGTGATCATTTTATTTATTTTTCTTTTTTTAAAGCACCTGAGTAATGGCACTATAGTAATTTATCCTGGATTGTTGTTTTTTATTTTAGTGCTGCAGCTAAGGCCATCGGGCGAGTTAATGAAAACTGGTGCTTTTGGAAATCATTGTGTATTGGATGTTAGAGGATGCCACACGTTACCACTGTGTAAATATTGGAAGAAGGACAGGTTCAAAGTACTCTGTCAACATTTTCTTCTGCTTCTAATTGCATTTTGGTCCTTGGTGGTTCTGCTGTTTTCTGTGGTTGTAGAGTGAGAGTAAGCTTCTCGGGAAGCTACAGTTGCAGGTGATAACCTGTTCTGGGAGCTGCTGCTGTAGAACCAGATGCTGGGGTCCAGGGACTTTCTTCCTCCTTTGCAGCATCATGGTGCCATAGCTGGCTTGAAACAAACAAGTTCTGAATGCTAGGGAAGGTAAAGCTTTAGATTACTCCAGTTTGGACAGATGTTCTGTGCCGCAGATGATAAATGACCAGCTGCCCCATATAGTAAGGCTGTTTAATTACATGAACAATGTAAGTAAAAATAAAATTAATTCCCTTGTCTTGTTTATCAGTGAAGGTTCTTTTGCCTGTTCGGTGTGTTCCTTAGATTGGTGCTGACTTCTACATGTGAAAAACAAGCTAGACTTTTTTCTGGTCTGGCTGACGTTCGCTTTCTTTAGTAGAGAGCGGCTGGTAATCTTCCAGGTAACACATGGCTGGCTTCAACATGGGAGAGAAACGCCGGCCCGTGAGGCTGTTGGGCTGCTCTCAATCAGACCACTTCTAGGACTGCTCTGACTTAAGCAAGCAAAGGGATAAGAAAACTTTTCTTTTTGAGAGTCAGAAAAATATCAAGTGACCTTTTTAGTGACTTTTTTTTCTGTCCTGCTTGGCTGCTGAGCAGAAATAGCATTTTGAGGTTGAAAAAAACTTGACCATATGTGCAATACTGATTCAGAAGAATTGCTGTGATGGAGGGAGATGAGAAGGGGAGGATGGGGCTTGTGACCAAACAATTGATTAACACTCAGTACTTTTACTGTGATGTAAAGTTTTAGATGTTTGCATAAAGAGTAAGTTAATAAGCAACAATTTGTTTTTTTACAGATACAATAAAAATTTAAGCAAATTTAACATATGCAATTATGTCATTGTAACTGAAGTAAACACTATCCTTTAGCAGACCATGAAAGTTTAGCTGCAGTGATATGCTAGTACAACTAATTTATTTTGAGGCTATAGATAGATAATGTGTTAATTTCAAAATATATCCTTTTATTAGTGAACAGTCAGCCCGAGGTGGACATTTGTAGCACAACCCAAAACCGAATAAAGAGGCAGAAGGCATACTAGAATTATTCTGCACACGGGAAAGAAATTTTATATGTTGTGTTCTTTCAGCCCATTGCAGGAATCTCTGTGCTTTCCATTCCCTCAGTGTTGCGGCTTGTGGCACCTGGTAGACAATACAAATGATAGCTGTTTACATCCACACATTTCCTCTTCCTGTGAGGAGGAATTATACTACCCTGAGTGGAAATTTTGAAAGCAAAGAAAAATAGCTGGAGAAAGACTTAACATATTCAGCTGACAAAACCAAGGGAAAAACCTTGAATCAATATAATGATGACATTACAAACAGCATCCTGTAGAAGTGCTTCTTTTGCCTTGTCTGTATGCTCAACCATTCTAGGCTCTTCATGTAAACAAAATAATGGTAAATTTAGATATTTTAAACTTTAACGAGGTTTTATAAAAGCATGATAGGAATGTGATTTTTCTTTGACTTGAAAAGCCATGGAACTCAATAAAGTATTCCAAAGTTCTAAGATGTTCTTGAATTGAGATTTTTGTGACTGTTGGTAAAAAGGAGGTTTGCTCATGTAGAACAGTGTATAAATGAATTAATTTCCCTTCATCCTTCCAGACCGACACTGTGGTGAGGCATATTTGGTATAGTAAGTTTCCCTGGATAGTATTGCTGTACTTGCTAGATTGTTTAGAAAGTCTTTGAGGATGAGAGTGGAGTACGCTGTATTTTTGGAGAGGTGACTTGAGAGATTTTTAATAATCTAAAGTAGTTTACAATTAGTTTATAACAACGATAACATACACTACCTAATTAGTGTAGTCAGCTTAGTGGGAGATTTTATTGTGAAACTTTATTTTATCATTTCATGCTTTAATTAAAAAATGGATAAAGGTACTCTGAATGAAATGTATTTATTTAGTGCAGGTTTGATATTTTTTTAAATGTGAAGCCTTACTCCTAATTAACAATAGCTTGAAAAAAAATAAATTCACACTTTGCCTTATTTAAGGTTTAGGTCACATATGGATGAGATGAAGTGTTCTTGCTCAAACTAAACTTCAACATAGCAAATTTGGTACTTCTTTCTTCTGAAATACACATTTCACGTATTTATGAGTATTTGCTTAGAGCCTCCAGCAAACTCTCTTTAGGAAAAAATGCAAGGGCCATGTTTCCAGTTTAAGAAAGGGAAGAGTAGGATATAAAGCAGCATTAACATTATATCCCCAAAGTCTGCTTTTCTGACATGAATTTGGAAGTTTGTAGTTCAATCTCTAATCCATATATTACAGCTAGAAATTCTTGATTTAAATAGGAGATAGAATGCTGTCAAAGTGCAGTTAGCATTACTGAATCATCTTTTCTTGCAGAGTTTGACATTTGAACTACAACTCTGAAAGCTGCATTAATGTAAATTTTTTTTTTTTTGTAGAGTTACAAATATGCCCTACATTTGGTAAACATGAATACCTCGTATGAGGTCTCATAGAAGTTCAGTGGAGAAGCGATGGCAGAGATGTTTCATATTGTTATATGTGTTTGGTTCCTTGTAGAGAAATAAAAATGAATTGCACTGCATACGTTAAAGAATTGTTGTCTAGAAATTAATTGATTCTTGCATTTCAGTTGTTTGGATGGCTCTTCTGTAAAATCCAGCCCAAAACGTTGGTCTTTGCTATTTTAGCATTGATGGCAATAGAGGGATCAGCAAACCTTCAAACTCAGTGGAACATCATGGGGGAATTCAGCAATTTGCCACAGGAGGAACTGTTAGAGTGGATAAAAGTCAATACCAGACAAGGTAAAGTATTTAATAATGTATGATTTTCCCCATTTACTGTGAGATGTAACTGTAAAACTTGGTATGAATGACTGCAGAGGTATTGCTGCTATCTCTGGCTTTGCCTTGGGACTATCCTAAAGCCATGGTTTAGTCACATATACTTGTCCGTATAGAAGCTATCTCAAATGAAAGGGACACCAAAATCTTGCTTTATTAGACTCCAGGCTACCACTCTGGAGGTTCTAGCCACTGGTGTATTATTTCAACAAAGGTGTTTTTGCGAAGTCAACTAAAATAGATTTTTACTGAAGTGACGCTGGTCCTATACATGTGGGTCCATGATCGTAAATTTGCTAGAAAAGAGTTCAGAGTGTGTGTTTTGTGGTTGTACCCATCCTTTTTCTAAAATGAGTAAAAGTATCAGAAAACTATCTGGAAACAAAGCAGTTACCTTCTTAGCAGGGAAATGCTATCAAGCTGAAGTGGACTGAGGTTTTGTTGCTCTTTTTACTCTAGTGTAAGAAGTAACAAATAAAAACAGGTTGTCATAATGAATATGTTATTCTGCCCATTCAAGAAATGTAAGATTTATTAAATCTCCATTCTCAGATGTTTAGTTATCTAATTAAGTATATTAAAAACTGTTTGTTTGTTTTAAAGTGGTTTTGTGCGTTTCTGCTGGTACCATGTAAGGCTTTTTCCAGAAGACTACCCTACCCTCTGTATGTTTTTCTATAGGATTACTCTTAAGATCTTTGAAGATTGTTTTTCTGCTTTTATACTGCTTGATTCTTTATTTCAAACATGCCTTTCATTCTGTATTTCAGATGCAGTTTTTGCAGGAGCAATGCCTACGATGGCAAGTGTTAAATTGTCTACACTTCGTCCTATTGTAAATCATCCTCACTATGAAGATGCAGGATTAAGGTAAATTTTGAACTTGGGAGTTGATTTTTATTTGCTATTCTCTCAGTGTTGGTAATATACAGCAGGAATGGCATCATGTTATATTGTAAAATTTGTTCAAACCCTATAGAGCTTGATTTGTTATTTCAGTCAGGTTGAAAACACATGCAGTATTTCTTCAGGATTTGTGGTCATCAGAAAAAAGATGTACTGTAAGATCGATATGGCTTCAAACAGACACAAAAAAAATCAGCCTAATTGTGGAATTGGAATTGTGTATAATTATATCCTTTCTTCATTCTAGTTACTCCTGACATTGTAAACAGCCTTGATTTTTTTTTTTTTTCTCAAGATAGTCAATCTAGTTATTCCTATTAGCTTTCTGTGATTGGTTGTCATTTTTTTTCATTATAACAGATCTAATTACTGAAATATTAAGACTCATTGAAACTGAAGTTTTGTAATGAAATTACTGAGTTTTGTACTTATTTTCAAAATCAGGATATTTTTCTAAATTGAAATTTATTCATCTGAAAAATGTTATGAATGTCTGTTTTTGACTGTAGTATCGTAGCATCATTTTTTTGGTAATTTGGTAAAACTGGTTAAAAACCCCCAACATAACAAGAAAGCAAGAAGATGGAGATGAAGCAGAAAAGAAGGGGATTTATTTTACATGCCTTATGTCCTTAGTTCTGTCTGGCTTTAACTAGCTTTAACTTTTGGTCAGCCCTGAGCTGGTCGGGCAGTTGGACTAGGTGATCACTGTAGGTCCCTTCCAGCTGAAATACTCTGTTCTGTTCTAACTACAAAAATACAGGATGGGGCATTTTTTGGGAAATAAGCTGGAGATGATATAGTGTCAGAAAATGAACAGGAATTAACAACCTCATGCTTTGCACAATCAAAGGAGGATATTACTGGGTGATATAAACAGGATCGTGGTTTACAAGTGATGATTTTGCTTGAGTCAGCGTAGCCAGACATCAGGTCTTGCACTCTGCATTTTAAAAAGTCTGAACAAGGGGAATGAGTATGACCTTTTGCAGAGAGGCTGAGCTGGTGATTTCTTCTGATCACCTCCAGTCCAAGCAAGGTCATTTCTACCCTTGGATATCATATGGTGAATGCATTGCTTTGCCGTCTTTACATTTTCTGTTCACAGTAACCAAGGATCTTGTTATAAAGTTGTCTCTGCTACAGAAAAATCAAAGGGCTGTATACATTGTTCTTGGATTCATTGTATTTGTGAAGAAATAATCACATTAAAGCAAATGGCACTATTGATTTAGACTTTGTTTTAGCTGAATTGTCTTGTGAAAGAAGCAGCCTTCCTGTCTAGTATAAAGTTAAAGCTTACGCTCGCATGCTATGTTGCTAAATAATTTTTATATTTCTTTTTTTGAAGGGCCAGAACTAAAGTAGTGTATTCCATGTACAGTCGAAAACCTGCAAAAGACGTAAAAAGAGAATTGATAAAACTAGGAGTAAATTACTACATTCTGGAAGAGTCATTGTGTGTAAGCAGAAAAAAGTGAGTAATCTCACAAGAATAATATGCCGCTCAAACATGTGGTCTAAGATTCATGTCAAGTACTAGCTTTCAAATATTGACCTGTGCTTTATTAAAAGTGTCCAAAATACCTTTTTATCCATGTATTAGTAAGTATAATTAACTTTACCCACATTAGCAACCTTCTGGTCTTTATGTGCACAAAGGATTCACAAAGGAAACAAGTCATTATTCTGTGATGCTAAGAACAGACATGTGTGTATAATGAAAGCTTAGTATGAATAAAAGGTGCAGAGTAAAATATAGTTTGAGCACCAAAATATTACAACCGTTGCTGGTCACTGAAAATTTTGTCACATTTAAGATGTCCTTAAGAAAAAGCTGTGCTTGATGTTGATTACGTGCCTTAATAAAAATGCAGGGAGTTACTACTTTCTTTAAAGGTGTTTTATTTCCTGAGTTTTCTTTAGAAATGTTAGGAGTGTGAACCTCACCCTCCATTTTATAGGAAGTTTTAAGGGTCCCTGGTAATGCATATTGCATAATTTGAATTGTTTTATATGCTTCCTCCTCTAAATTAATTCTTACCATATAACCACAAAAGCAGACAAATTTTACACATTCCAATACTATTTTTTAAATTACTACTATATTCATAGATTTTGCAATCTGATAAAAAATTCTAATACAAAGACAAACTTAAAAAAATAGATGGCACAGTCGGGTGGGGGGGGGTAGGGGGTGGGGCTTGTTACAAAACTGAGTTCAGCAAGCTGTATGGCTTTCCAATGCCATTTCTTCATTTCTCTTTTTGTATTCATGTATTTTCTAGGCCTGGTTGCAGTATGCCTGAAATTTGGGATGTTGAAGATCCTGCTAATAGCTGCAAAATTCCTTTATGTACCCTTATGAGCAAGGATTCCAGGCCATATTTCATCACGGTATTTGAAAATAGCAATTACAGAGTTTTGAAGATTCCAAAGGAATAACATTTTAATGCGAAGAACCATCAGTCTTTCAACTTTTTAAACTAGCAACTATGAGAATTCTAAATCAGAAATACCTTTTCTACTAGACTTAAAATGGAAAAATATGTATTTTATTTTTTACCATTTTAAGTGAATTCTGATTATAGAAATATCTTAAACCTAACAGTTTGGATTTCTATTTCAGGGTCAGTCCCTTGAGATTTGCTATGCAAATGATTATATGTTTGCACATTTTATTTAACACTGATCCAAAACAAAGTTAAAAAGTAGCTATGGAAAGTAACTCCATTCTCAAAACCAATGATGTTGTGAAATGGGACTGTCAGAATGTCTTAGCAAAGCAAGTTTGTTTAAAGCTTTGGTGCTAACAGCTAGGAACAAAGGAATGGTGCTATAGCATCTGGCATCACGTTTCTCATGTCACTTCCATTACCCATCTCCCTTCTGGACAAGGTGATTCTAGAAGTTCTCTTAAAAGTCACGTAGTTTCACTAGTCACGTCTGAGAGAAATAAATTCTTTCTTTGAGAGGATTAAGAACTTTCATCATTTTGGATCACGTAACACATGCTTTTAAGCTTGCTTTTGAAATGGAAAAGTTTGTAGGCAAACTTGAAACTTCATTATTTAGGTGCATGTTCTTGGAATCTTACTGATATTAAAAAAGAAGACTAATAAGGGTAATATTTGCAGTGAGCAATAGTTTAGCTTCTCAGTGTCCAAGGATTTTTAGCATTCTTATGCATTCAGAGTAAGCTGGCATAATATACATGAAATTTTTAAGGGAAAATGCTTTATTCAGGAAAATCTGTCATAGCCTTAGAAAGATACTAAAATAAATCCTTCACTGCCTTAACTAGACCTCCAGCGCCTAACTTAACATGAAATTACTTTCAAAATTTATGCCCTATTTTCTTTCCCCCTATATTAGATCCTGCCTGGATTTTGTCATCAGAATTAATGAAAAATGAAATCTAACCTGGTTGTGATATGGGTATAGTCAATTGTGTGGGTATAATTGCTCCAACAGTATTAGACTGGTTCTGCAGTTTGTCTGTCATCTTGGTGTCACACCAATGTTGTAGGTAATAGAGAATTCACTTTCCAAGATACCCAGTGCAAGGATATCCTTTAGTCGTTTAACTGATAAAATTTTTGTATGTTTATTGCTGTTGGAAAGTATCACAGTAATTGTGATTCTACAGTTTAAGACTTGCGAAGTCTAATGTTTCTCTGTATATCATCCATGTTTCAGTTTTGTTTTGGCTTGTTTTTTTTTTTTTTTTGGTCCGACATCAGTCTGTTGATATGACTGGTCTTTTTAGCCCTGATGGCATCTAGCAATATTAGATGCTATGGGAATGGCATTTATCACACCTGCCACAGTATCAATTAAATGGCAACCTATGATAAAGTAGTAGTGTAACAACTGATGAGTATTCTACAAACTTCTTATTTTTTTAAAAATCTGTTTTATTGAGAGGGTGAGGGAGAATGGCTGAAAATGCATTAGCTTTTTAACTTTTACAGAATAGATTTTGGAAAAATTTCTATAAGGAAACTATCACAAAAAGGGCTTTTGGGAAGTCACTTTTTAAAATGTTAATTGAATTCAAGGAAGCAGGAAAAAAAATCTTTATATAAACATTGTGACTAGTGTTACAGCACAAACAGGTACTGTATTTTTATGAAGTTTATGCCAACTGTTGACATGTACTTATGTGTAAATAAAAAAGAAAAAGATGGAAATCGTTCTCATGTTTCTAATGGATGTTACATTTCTGCTCTTATATCTACTAAACTGAAGTTTAATTTGCCACAGCAGATATGGTTGCAGCTGAAGCCTCAACTAAACAATACACGGAAGTGCTTCAGATAATTAAACCAAACTCACACACCTCTTGCTGTCCTCCTTTCTATTTGGAATATTGGTGCAGGGATACGTGAAAAGACAGTGAGAAAATATCAAATACCTCTTTACAAGCAAAGTGAACTTGGAAGGTGGTTCAGAATTATTCTCTTTTTGTTCTAAATTTCTAAACTCCAGTAATCCAAGAGTGAAGCCCAAATACTGGTAGAACAAAGAAACATTTGGAAGTTAAGGTTCAAAGATGTACTTCAGCAAAATAATGTTCCTTATTTGAGGAGGTGGCTGTTGTTACTGAGTATATAGTCAGACACTAAGTTTTCAGCTTGTGCTGAGGGATGTTATCCTGTCCCTCTCTTTGAACTGGTCTTAAACCCTAAATAATTGTTTTCATCTAATATTAAGATGATAAAATCTAGTAATGAAAATATTAAGTAAAAAAATGCAGTATATGATTTTGGGGAAGCAACATGGGAATTCTTGAATTGGGTGTATCATGTTACGAATTTCTTGTCATCGCAGTAATTTGCTCTCAATTCCAAAGGAGAAAATTTGGGTTTAAACATTACAGCTGCTTTATACGTAGGAGCACCATGTTAACATGCTTATCACTGCAACTTGAACCAGAAAACAGAAGTTGGAGATTTCTTAGCTCTCACTGAAGTTGTTTTTCCCTTTGCAAGATCCTAATCAATAAATCTTTAACTCAAGAAAGTTAATTTTTAAGTATGTGCTGGCCTTGAAGTATTCTAGGCACAGAACTGGAATACTTCAGTCCCTGAAGTAATACTGGATCATCCAGATCTGTCTTTTGGAATCTGAAACACAGCTAGCTTTGAGTGCAGTAGGTTTCTTTGGTACAATGGGCACAATTACAATTTGGTATCAAACTTCTAATAATTGTGCAAGCCGTAATATTTAGTGAGGAGACTAAATAAGGTGCCTTTGTGAAACAAAGGTGCCAAGTCCTATTAAGTGCCGCCCTGCGCTTCATCGTTCTCATCTACCATTTAGAAAAATGCCTTTGTTCTCGCCTTTTTTTGCAAGTCAGCTGAAACAGTGAAACTAAATCGCAGGACTCGCTCCCAAGTGAAATAAACTCCTTCAGCAAAAGCAAGTATGTATGGAAGAGTGTAATCGCGGGGTTGTCAGAAATCAGCATTGTTGAAAGCAATTACAAAATGCTAATTATGGCTTGGGACATCTGTTTTGAGATTGCGTTGTTGTGTGGTTTCTGTAAACGCTGTTGTTTCACCTAAATTGCATAATGTGAAGGACTGCAGTAAAACACGATGTTTTTAAACCCAAAAGAATAAGGAGCCTCCTGAGTTGTTTCAGCAGCTGGACAAAGGAATCCAGATCCCAACTGATAGCAGAGCTTTTCCGTGCCAGCTTTGCTGTTGTGCTAGGAGGAAAGAGTAGTATGGCTGATGTGGTGTGAAAGGAAGACCTTCCTGTTTAAATATTTATAGAGTTTGGATGTTAAGGAATAATTACACTTTGAAATTAAGGCTGGGGACATAAAATGGCATGCAGAACTTTAGATTTGAGAACTGGTCAGCTGTGCAGGAATTTTGGGCAGTGAAACCTCTCAGTGCTGTGACAAGTTCTGAGCTGTAGCTATACAACATAAGCACTTTTATTTCATTTCAAAGTCAAATGTTAATGTCAAACTGTTCCTAGTAGAGCTTTAAGCTGACCTGTTGGGTTGGAACAGAGGAGTAGAAGGATTTACAGGGCAGAATCTCCTTCCTTCCCAGCAAATTGCCTTGTTTCTGATCTCGTGCTGTAGTAGTTCTCAGTTACAGATGAAATTCACATAATGTCTGAAATAGTCAGTTGTTTGAGCAGGTTCATCATGTAGTAGTCCAACAACTTTATTACTTCCTATTACAGCACATATAAAACACTTATTGTCAATAGATCATGAGATATGGATAGAACACATGGAGTGAATGAATGAGACAAGCTTCATATCTGGCCGAGGACCCAGGCAGGATCCCTGCGGCCAGTCCACCCTGTCAGGATGCTCAATATATAAATTGATTCTCAAGTGCAAGCAGCACTTGTTTTGCCTGTTTGGCAGGAAGGCTGAGATCTGGCTTTTAGCCTGAAGAATATGAAAACGCTTCCTGTATCTCGTTAGCAGTTGTCCTGTTGCAGGTTCAGTATTACCTTCTAAAGGGAAAACCTCTGTCCTGATGTTCCTCTGAAAGGAAACTAGTCACTCGAGTTCATTCTTCAGGCTCGATCAAGCTTATTTCAAAGCCAGTGCACCAAATTCTTACTTTCGTTACTAAATACTGCTGTGTTTAGACACCTGAGCAGTATCACCCTCACGTTACTGAGCAAGTCCCTAGAGCGTCTTAGGATGCAGTTAGCAAGCATTATTTGCAAGCAGTTACTGTTTTGCTGTAGATATCTGCCTGAGTTCTGCAGCAAATCCTAGCCTCTTCTGAAGTATTGGCTTTTATAGTTTAATTATTTATAAAAATTCAACTTTTTTTTTTTCCTTAGCTAAACAAAAGTAGCAAAGGCTGAAAATACCCCAGAGCAGGATGCCTATTTTTTGCCTGAATTAGCTTTATGATGGTGCTTGAATTACTGTCTTGTTCCTCTTTTGATTTTGATTATGAAAATGTAATGTGTCTATATTTGGAGAATTTTATCTTCCACTGCTTATAAAAATAAGCTACACTTAGAATCAAGCTTAGTAGCTGGGTAGAGTAGAAATTTTCATATTCCTGTAGTATTTGAAAACACAAGCTGTATTAAAGCGCTAGTAGTTGGTGTTTTCCTTAATCTTAGTTTTCTTTGTTCTAGATCCTTGCTGGATTTAGCTGCAGTTATGCTACAGGCGGCTGTATACAGGGCTATGCTACAGGCTGCTGTATACAGGATCTTTGATTTGATGCTTTTCGGCCATTTTTGTGTTGTTACATAATTTAAAAGGAATAAATATTTTGAGAAAGGAACAATGGTAACAAGATGATCAAAAGTAAGTTGTATTCCATGACTTATTTATTCAGCACTTTAATCTCAGAGTTTACTACTCTTGATGCGTATTACTCAGCAAGTGGTGCTGTCAGAATCTGTAACTAATTTTTAAACTAATGAGGCCTTGGCCATTTACTTGAATAGTTGCAGGTTTGTTTTATCCATTAGGTTTTTGCCTGAAAAAGAAAGAGGTTGTAAAAACCTTTGAATTAGGAGCCTGTGACATGTATTGCCTTCCTTTGAACCCTCGACGTGCAACTGAATTGATAATTGAATTTAGAAAGAAACCTGTCAGCGCTGATGGTTTGTTTTGTAAGATCGTCCCGACGCATAACAAAGTTGTGAAGCAATAAAGTTCCAATTGAAATAAATGGAAAAGCATAAATATTTGCAATGTCAAGGTGCAGCAGGACTGCTGAAAGGAAACATGGTTTCAATAAAGTCAGACTGTATTTGGAATGTGCTTTTCTGGTTTACTTTTTTATTTTTTTATTTTCTTTCTCCTGTGTTCTAGTTCATCTTATTTTGTTTCACTTCGATGTTGGAAAATGGGATAAAACTGAACAGAATAGAATTGAGCAAAATTGCATAGCTGAAACTGAGAAGGGGTTTGTGTCTTCCAAACGTGACTTGGTTTTTTTTCTGAACCTTGTCAAAATGTTTGGCTTGTGCCAATGGACTAGGTGATGGAAGCTGTGCATGTTAGCTGGTGTTCCTGGCCCAGGGTAGTCTGTTGTCATTCTCCATTGATCTCTGCAATTCATTTATTAATGAGTTAAAGAGCCTGGGCTTATTACAAGGTTAAACCTGGAGTTACACATCACGAGGACCTCACAAAAAGGGTAACAAGTGCAACTGGAGGAGAAAAAAACCCCACCAAAAACCCCACAGGTTATTTGTATTTGTTTCTATGATCTGGAAATAACTTCCTTGGCTACCAATTCCATATGTAGCAGGTCTTAACTCATTTCTGTGATGCAGGTGCTCACCACAGTAAACTACTAAGCACGTGCTATGCTGCGTAGTAATGGTAGGAACAGAAGTGGAGGTATCGCAGCTATGATCAGACTACGTGTGGCTTTGAACTAGTGATCTCGTAGGAGCTGGATTTATTTTTAGTGAAGGCTAAGCACGTTGCTACTAACAATCAGCCAATCCAGAACTGTGTTTTACTGAAGAATTAGTTTAAGCTACTATGAATCAGAATGATGTCTGTGTTAGGTCATAGTGGTGGTTTGACCAAGTTTCCCGTACTTTGACTGCAATTTAAGAGTGCTTTGGACAAATGTCGTATACTGTATCACGGTGTAATCCTTCAAAAGGAGTGTAAGCTGTCTAATGTGTGTAACCAAGCAGAAGAGCACAGAGGCAGCACGGCGGACATCAAAGAACTTTGTGCTATAGCTGCTGCATTCAAAATACTCTTGTTTATTACCAATTTTGTAGTAGATTACTTACAATTAGGATGCTTTTCAAGGCTGCAACAGAAAAATGAGGGATTATTGGGACTAGGAATCACTGGGAACATAATGAACAGCTCTGCATACAGGAGGAAGCAAGAGACCTTTCATCGGGAGGTATCAGGATGCCTACAAGGTATTCATAAGGCATAATGGTTGCACTCGCCTAAATCTGAGATACTATCTCCATCCACCCTCTCCAGAAATAAGCCCTTCTCCTACCTTATATCCACAAGCTGTGCTTGAGGAGTGGATGCATCTCCCTGCCTCTTCCATGGCGCCTTCCATGGCACCCACCATGCCTCCAGGGCTCGGAGGTGGTGGCTTCAGACCCTGCAGAGCACACCCATCTCTTGCTGAGCAGCGCTGAGCCAGAACAGGTTGGATGAGCACCTGCTTGCTTGGAGATCCAAGACGGCAGTGTTATTTGAATGTTACTTGAAGAGCTGTAGAAACTCAAGGCAAGTCATCACCTGGCCTGTGGCAACTGCAGTCCTCCCTCCTAGGGCACAGCAATAAGCCAGGGGGACCAGAGGTAGGTCCAGCCCCAGGTCCTGCAGTCGGTGGCTCTCCCCTGGGCTGACTGAGGGTGACGATGGTGCGGGGCAAGGGGACGGGAGGCACTGGGGGGGGGCGGCTGCCAGGAGGCTGTGGGGTTTGCAGCCATGTGTCAAGCTGTAGACATCAGTGCAGGATTGAAAGGCAAGCTGTGGATCTGAGGGATTTCTGTGGGTCTTGTGTGGTGCACAGGGTGACGGGAACTGGGCTGGGGACAGCAAGGATGTAAAGCGTGGGGCTGTGTCTGCATTTGTGTCTCTGACCAGAAGAGTTCCACGGTGCTGGGGGAGACAGTGATGTGTGTTTCTGCAACTTCACAGGTTATTTCCTAAGACGTGGTTGAGCCCTACCTTATCCTTTTTATTATCTGCTGATAGTTTAACTAAGTCAAACAAAGTAAGTGGCAAACAAGGCTTCTCCAGCCCCAGGCTCCTTCACTGATGCAAGCGGTATCTGCTGCAAAGAATGCTGAGCGCTTGTGGCTGGCTGTGAAGCTGTTAGGAGGTTTGATCTAAAAATACCCATTTAGACCAGGTGATGTGAAACTCCTCTTCCTGGTCTGTAGGGCTGGAAGGATGGGCTTCCTTGCGAGGGTGTTGGGGTGATCATTTCATAGATGCACCTAATACAAACTCACGGTGCAATGATGAGTAGGAAATAAAAATCTAAGGCAGCACATCTGAAAAGCGTGGATTAAAGGTATGTGGTCATACACTGAACACTTGGGATAAGGTAAACTAATGAAAAAGTATTAATTAGGCTGATCTGTTCTGTGTAATATATAAAAATACTACTATTTTGTGATACTAATTCTGTTCTGTATCATCTTATATATGAAATTATATATATTTCATATTATGTCCTATGTCCACATGCAGAAAGAAAAAGTAAATTAACTGTCACACACAACCTGAATTTTGGCTTGTGCTAGTTTTGGAGAGATTAACTTTGATGCATTTGTGGGTTTTCCAGTGTCTGGATCTGCTTATGACTGCATTTGTGTGCTGTGCAGTCAGAGGGCACGTGTGTACCCTAACAGCGACGTAATGCTGGCTCGGGCTTTTCATCCAAGGTCCCCTCACACGCTTTGTCCTCAGAGTACATTTTACCAGACAATTATTTTGGAAAGCTTTGACAGTTTGAAAGGCTGCCTCTTTTCTGGGTATGAAGCCAACATCAGGGGTCCACAAGGAGCTCTACAAACTGCTGTTGCTGGCAGAAAGCAGGGTCTGATCCTCTCACCCCCACTGCCCTCTCCTTTGGTTAGCTGAGTGCTTGTGCAGCCACGTGGGGAGCTGTGTATAGGGACTGGTTGCGGTAACACAGTGTTGCTGAAATTAAAAAGTGTTTGTGCAACATAAGCATAGGAGTGGACACATGCAGCCAATAGCTGAGAGCTGAAGGAAAGGGAAACGTGCATGCTGGAAACCCTTAGCCAGCCCTCTAATAAACTTGCTGTACGTTATAAAGTCACCCCTAAAGCCTGAAGTGGTAAACTTGTCTGTGGTGACAAGTGAGGTCTGGTTTTGATGTTGAAGTTGAGTATCTTTAAGGCTAAGCAGTGAGAGGTTCTGAATGCGTCCTGGATAGAGAACTGACCATGGCTAAACACCTCCCTCCTCACCAGCACTTGAGAGATCTCCTGTTAAAGAGAGAGACATTCCACATTAAAGCCTCAGATTTTATTTTCCATCATTTAAAAAAAATCATGAAAGCTTCATGACAACTGTTTAAGCTTATATTCAGATTTTTTTTTTTTGATTAAGCGGGGGAGAGGAAGTGCCTGATAAATAAGGTGCATGATAAATACAGGTCATCACCTGAGCAGTCACCAGCTCTGTGTGTGCAGGCACAGCAGGAGGGAAGTGTATGGCGTGAGTTTGTGTTGTAGGGTGAAGCTGTATCTGTGTCTGAGATACTCTGTGTAAGGTAAAGGGTTTGTTACTTTTATTTAGCATCACCTCCCCTTCTCAGATATGAAAAGAAGAAAACAATTGTGTGAAGGAAAACCTCAGACTGCACAGATGGCTCAACAGAGAGAGAACAAAGTTATCCCATCTCTTGTGTTGCCAGCAGTTAATAGGTCTGAAAATCCAGGAAGAAAAGCAAAGTGGTTGAACTGTGCCAAATACAAGAGGAGCAAAGTTCTTTTGAGCTTGCTCGTGTTTGGCTGAAACAGCCAGAGGTTTGGAGAGAGTTCAGGATACAGTTGCTAGGGAGTATCAGGATAAGTCTTTTGATTCTGGTATTTGGCTGTACTGAAGAATCAAAGCAAGCAGGCTTTGCACTGCTGTCGGTAGGTGCCATCTATATCACCCAGAAGGAGAGGTATTGGATACAGCTGCCCTCCCTGGCACTGCTCAGCTGTGTCTGTCCTGGGGGAAAAAGTGACCTGTAAGATCATCAAGTCCAACCGTAAACTGCGCACTGCCAAGTCTGCCACTAAACCATGTCCCCAAGCACCACATCTCCATGTCTTTTAAATACCTCCAGGGATGGTGACTCAACTGTCTCCCTGGACAGCCTGTTCCAATGCTTGACAGCCCTTTCACTAAAGAAATTTTGACTAATATCCAGTCTAAACGTCCCCTGGAGCAGACCTGTAGGCTTTTAGTAGTTGTCCCAGGCACTGAAGTGCTGAAAAAATGACTGCTGTGCTCAGCCCATATTGAGTGGGCCAGATCCAGTACCCTCTTGTCTTGCTGGAGGGACACACAGGGGTCCGAAGGACTTGCTGGAGTCTGGCACATCCAGGACACTCGGCACCTAGAAATCCTGAATTACAGCGGTCTGGCTGAAAGAGTGTGTAGATGCTAACTGAGATCAGCTCGCTGTCTGGCAGCACATAGCAGCATCTGCTAATCGATCAGGAATGAAGCTCAGCACAACAAGAAATTTGGAAATACCGAATTGACTGGGTGCACACCGTCAGTTTCAATCAAAGGGTGGTCCATCATAGACCACAATGGCTGGGGTTTGCTTTCAGTTCAACGTTTGATATGCTGTGATCTCTATAAATTGTGCACGCTGGAGCTCTAGAGAATTATGCTCAACTTTTCTTGCCTTTTCATGTTGTCTATATGTTTTTTCCTCAAGTAACTGCAGAAACTTAGCTCATTTCAGTGTGAAAGTTTCTGTGTCAAAATAGTGTCCTTTGTATCCTGTCTAACTAGATGAGATGCTAATATATAACCCAGAACAGAATTATCACTTTAAATGCGAATGCAAAAACTAATAGAATTTTACCATTCTGGAAATAGTCTAGTTTGTTTTTCTTTGGATTTAGGCTGATTTCAAACCCCCCTCTTTTCTCAAACACTGGCTTACAAGGGGGTGTTTCGGGGTTGAGCCTGAAACCTGCAGCACTGTGATGGTCCTTGGTGTGATCTTGCTGCCTGTGTACAAATGAGGATGGAGCAGTTAAAGGGTTGAAAGCGTATCGACTCTGCAGTCAGGGATTTAAAGATTGTAGCTGGCATAAAAGCAGATGCACAAAGCTTTTATCTCAATAGCTCAGATGACAAAAGCGGAGTAGCTACAGTAGTGCGGGTCCTGAATGTTTAGGCAGATATACCTCTAAGTTGGGGTGGTCTTGGGATCCTGCCCAGCCAGATGAAAAGCCACCTTGCGCGCATCTGCACAGCTGTAATTTCATCTGTATTATTGCACCATCAGTGTGCTGCAGAGCAGACAGGAGCCCAGGCATGGCTAAGCTGTGCCATGATCTCCTGCAGCCCGGAGAATGGATGGGGACATTGCAGGACCATGGGGCTCTTGTTTGAATTGCAAGGGGGCTGGAAGCACAGTCCTGACTCCTACCTCTGGACAAGTATATTTCAAACAAGGTAAAGAAACAGTCTTGGAGCCCCACAGTGAGGTCTGTGTGGTGTGAAGTCTTGAAGCAATGCAGAGAGGAATTCAAAGTGTAGTCAAAGGTTATGCACTTTGCTTTCATTACTACAGTAAAATAGAATTCAAAAGAGGCATATAAATAAAAAATGTGTGCCTGGATGAATATGATGGCATTTTTGAAAAGGAAAAAGGATTCCTCTGAATAATATTTAAAATTTAGTATTAAAAATTTCTGGAATTAATACAAATGACATCTTTAGAAGGTCAGAAATTGCTTCAGAAGGATATCTAATATTTAAAGCTGAGTAAAGGAATCCGCTGCTTACAACCACACTTTTGCCCATGTTGCCTGGGACTTGCTTCTAGCTGAGGCTGGGGTGGTGGGACTGACCCTCTTGCTCTGTGGGTTAAGATGCACCAACCTGGGTGATGGCACTTTCTGTATGCTTTTCATTAATGTGAGTGACTGTGTGAGCTAATTGGTGAACTCAGCACACCTTTAGGAAAATCCATCTCTGCCCCAAAGAAAGGTGAGGGGGAAAATCTGAGCGTCCCATGTAAATTGCAGTCTATGTGGCAGAGGAAAAAAGCCTGCTGTGGCTGGCAGAGGTGGTCAACAGGATTTTAAATGAATAAAATACATAAATAAGTAAAAAGGAATGAACAGAGTTGGTACCCTCTTGCTTCAGCCCTACACAAAACCTCTTAGTGAGGTGCGTGGAGCGTTCCTGCCCTTGCTTTTATGCTTGTGGTCTCAGGTTAGGGTTTTCCTTGCTTTCTGAGGGCTGTTTTGCTGTGGGCACAGGTGGTGCTGTGCCTGCGGGGCTGGCAGGGCACAGGAGAAGCGGAGGCTCCCCCGGTGCAGGCATCCTGTACCTGGAGCTGATGGGCTGAACCAGCATCTCAGCGCTCAGCCTGCTCCGTTCAGTTCTCACACACTTAAACACGGTGTTGGTGTCGATGGTTTTTCAAATGGTTCAGTTAATCCCATGCCACCGTGTTAAGGTAGCGTCCCTGCATGCCTGCTCTTAAAACTTATCTTCCTGAAGCAAATGCCTCAGGGAATGCGGGAGGATGAGGTCTAAGAGATGGTGGCATACCCTGTTGTAGAAAGGGTGATTGGTGGCATAAAGCTGTGTTTTGATGTGCCCCTCCGAATGAGAGCCTTGCTGGTGGTGGAGACTGACCTGATGTGCAGAGCGGCAGTGCCTGGCTCACGTTGAAAAATGCAGCCAGGGAGAAGCAAGCCCGTCCTCTTGGAAACATGCTCATGCTCCTTCCTCATCTCCCTCCTTGCCTGGCAGCCAAGGAGGGCAGGTGAGCAGGGTTTAAACCATGTTGCCACCATTTGTCCTAGGTTAAACAAGGGCTGTGGCAGTTCTGAGCTGCCAAACTCAAACTCAGAGTTTCCCACCTGGGAGGGGAATCGCTGAGCCGTTGTGGCATAGACCCACGTCCTCTGGGGTCCAACCTGCCCATGGCAAATTCTCTGTATTTCTTGGCCCATCTTATTAGCCTTTTGCACAGTAAGGGACTGTATACCATGTGGAAACTGTGTATGTTGTAACGACCCTTTACTTGGTGTTTTCTTTTTATCCATTTTGCAAAACTCCGAGGTATGGTTACACTGAGGTTACAGCAAGTGAATAATTATATTGCTGCTTTAAATGCCTGTTAAGTAATTATAGTAACAGAGACAGTATCAGTCTCTTTCCCTCTAAAGCTGTATCCTGTTATCACTGTTGCATTTTGGTCCCTTTAGATTAGAGTCGACTTTAAAAAAAGCATTTTTCTGTGCTATCACCAAGGGGGAGCAGGCATCATATGCACACTTGTCCTTGGGTGCAGAGTCCCTGGGGACCACGGTTGAATGGCACCAGCTATGGCGATACGTGTGGTTAGCACTAGACCAAGGAACTGAGCAAACAGGAAGGCTTTGCCTGAGCTCATGGGCAAATTAGGTAAAGCAGTCTTTTCTGACTGATTGAAACACTAATTGTCACAGTGTCAATGAACCCTTGTTCATGAGCTGATTAGAAAATAGCAGTTTTCTTTTTGGTAAATTTGAATGCATTCCCTCCCTTCCTCCCGCCTCTTGCTATTGTTTCACTCTGGTATTTCAGTGCTCGCTCACTGTGGCTGGTATTTCCAAATAAAAAAAAAAGTCACTTTCAGCAACAAAAGAAATATTGTTTAGAATTTTACTTTGGAAAGAGTTGTCAGAATTGACTTTTTCCAGCGAATGTGCAAAGAGCTGAAACTTGGAGTTTGCCTGGCTGTCCTCACCTGTTTCAGTCAGGCTGACTTGGGTGCACCTTTGGACAAGTGCTGACGATGTGTTGGGACGGTGAGTCCATTTCACTCTTCTCCCCACGCCATACTGATTGAGGAAGAAGTCAGCTCGAGGTCACTGTATAACCTGGTAAGGCTGACTTTTTTTCTTCTAGTGGTGATGACCTGCTGCTGTTCGACTACTGAAAGGTGTATAACGGTAAGCATAGTAATAGCTGAGTTGTGGGGCACAGAGGTATCACCGATCTCTGGATCCCACCTCTCCATCCTCAGTGGGGGTTTGTCGGCAGTGAATTAGTTTTCCAGGATTTGTAGTGGGAAGTTCTGGTTTGGTCAGTGCAGCATGCCCATCAGCCAACCTGATGTCTGAGTGCTGGCCTGGTAACAAATGTGCACTGTGCAAAGTGAGAGGGCTCGCTCTGGGGAGATGTGAAGTGGCACTGGGGCTCTGTCTTGCAGGTTAGCCGGAGACAAGTCTTACCTGGAGCACCTATGTCTTGGTTCATTTTGTGCATCTACAGGGCAGGAGACCCCCTATGTGTGAGGGATTTGGGTAGCGTGAAGAGTTTGCTCCTGGCGCCTTCAGTTTTGTGTCGAGTAGAAGTGTCTCAATATGCTTGCCAGGGTGCAGGCAATTTTAAACATGGGTATGAGCACCTTTGCAGTGATCCTGGTACAGATTTGATACGTCAGGATTGTTGCAGTTCGGCCACCCACCATCCTCCACAGCATGCCCCCACCGCCTCCCTGCATGCTAATGCTGGTCATTCTCAGAAATGGTCTGGCTAGAAACAACCCTAACAATAAAAACAGTTAGTAATCTTTCTGCAAGCCTGGTGAATGTGACACGTCAGATTCAGATGGGCCTCAGTAGCCATGAGAAAATCCATTGACTTCAAACTCCATGGAGAGCTGCTACCCAAAGGACCTGACAAGCTGTCAGCCTCGAAGCTGTATTACAGGGTGCCCACACCTTGTTTCCCAGCACCCTGGCCTGCTAAGTGCATGGAGGTGTAGGCAGAATTGGCTGCCTTGTTGATATCTTCTGTGGCAATAACGAAGCTGAAGAAACCAAAGAAATCTGAGGAAGTGAGATTTATTCTAGCATGACCAAGAGCTCATCTCATGCTTTCAGATGCCTTCAGTTTGTAAAGATTATGGTCCAAAGACTTGTTAAGTGAGTACTTTGCTAACTGTTGTGATGGAAGATTAAAAAGAAACTAGATAAAATTTTCATCCAAACTGTGGGTGACATTTGAGAAATGCTAAATTAACCTTCAAAATGTCTCCAAATGTCTTGTTTAGGAAAAAAAAAAGAAAGTAAGTCAAAGACATTCAGTCTGGTTAACACTGACAATGAATGAGTGCATGTAAACAAATTCCCTCCAGCATTCATGAATGCATTTCCTCAGCCACCAGTATTTCATCAGGTAATGAATAATTTCCACATCTGTCTTATCGAACAAAAAAACCCGCCATGTGAGCTTGAAGGTGAAGAGGGAGCAATATATTTAAACTAAACCTGGACTCAGTTGAACACCAAGACTTCATTAAAAAAACACAACAAACCCTGAATGCTTGCAGTATTACCATCCTGTTCCAAATAGAAGAAATTAATATAGGCTTAATTCTGTATTTTTGTTCATAATACAACTTTCCCATTAAATTGCAGGATTCCAATTTCAAGCCTTAAAAAAACTAAAATGAAAATTGAATAAAAAATTAATATGGGTTAAGTGCTGTGAAGATCCTTACCAGCCTGCCTTGTGCTTGCCAGTCCCACGCTTGTACGCCCATGCACAAGGTGCTGATGCACATATTTGTCCTTTCAAAGACAGGTGCTTTTTTTTTTTTTTTTTTTGAGGATGGCTTAAACACATTGGAGCCCCAGCATCGCTGGTGGAGCCATGGAAGGAACAGATTTTTTTTTTTTTACTTGCTGCCCTGGTTGCAGGGATCCCATGTGCCTGAGGTTCTCCCAAGGGGCAACCTGGTCCATTGCTGCTTGGCTACAGGCTTCCTGGCACATAGACAAGGGCAGTTGTCAAGTTTTCCTGAAGCAGAACATCTCAATAGTCACAGTGGACCATGTTCCCCGTGGGAATCTGCTGAATATACTGCCTTCAGGGCAGATTAGTGCCCACTAATCCTCTGTTCGAGAGAAAGAGACTCAGGTGTTTGCCAAGCACCAATGAGCCAGTCTAGTCCTTCTTTCCCTCCCTCAGCTTCCTTTTTTTTTAATAAATCCTTCTCAAAATTACAAAAGCAGATCCAAGTAATCATAGTGACTCAGCTGTAGAGTTATAAGCAGTCCACATTGCAGATTAAATTTGCAATTGGTAATATCGTTGTGCTGCACTGTGAAAATGAAAAATTACTCTTTTCCTGCTTGCTACATGTAAAGTACCACATGCAAAGATTTACATCAAGCCAGAACAGTTAATAGAAGAGGAAGGGGGGGAACTGACATCCTCAGATGGGTTAGAGACCATCTCCCGCCCTGTCCCGTTTTACCAGCAGTGATCTTGGCTGGGTTTATCAGCAGAGGAAAAAGGAGACAGACCCCAAAGCAATATATGACAGGGCATTCATTCACAGCTACACATTGCTGGGAATGGCATTTCTTTCTGATCCCACCTGTGATTGTATCTATTTTTTTTACCTGCAAATATATCATTCATATTTCTAATCTGAAACCCACCCAGAGCTGCTGTAACTGCAGGTGCTGCTCATTTCAGTCAAGCATTGAAGAGTTTACAAAGATTTAAATTGATTAAGTGTTAGCATGGAGTAATGAATTCCAAATACTGGTATGCTGATTATAATATTGCATTTGCACTGATTACTTACAAGTCTGATTGCCTTTCTGATTGAATCCAGTACTCTTCTTTGGCTATGGGATAAAACAGATAGGAGCATCCAGTCTATTCTATATCTCTGGCTTTTATATCTTATTCCTGTCCTCCTAAGACAACTGTCCCAGCAGTTCATAAATGATATCACAACGTTGTCCAGATTCTGATTTTTTTCCCAGGTGAACTGAGAAATGTTTGTGTGTTCTTTTTGAACTCAAAGGCAAAATTCCCATTGATGGCAGTAGGATCAGGAAATCTCCTTCATAGTCCTGCAAGTTTCTTCTTGCTACCCAGCTGTGGTCTTGCTCACCCCTTCTTTTAACATGTTCTGTTTTCTCTGTGTCCTGCTGAGGTGAGGTTGGGAGCCTGCTTTACCCGCACTGAACATCCCATCCGCTCGTTTCCCTGTGTTGCTTCACCGTGTCCTAGAAGATATCTGGACATTTTACTCATTTTGGTTTGATATAAACAATCAGTGTTTTGAGATTGTTTCTATCCAAAACCAGGGATACAAACACCAGGTTGGAAGCTGGCCAACTATTTTACCTGTGGTTCTTATATTACTCAATACAGCTAACTATGTCTAGAAGAGACAATGCAAAGCCATGCAGAATATAATTTCCCTTTTCACAGATTTTAAACTGCAGAAGGACTGTTGGATTGTGTTTATAAAATAGAAACACCTCGGCTTTGATTACAGTACATCAAAGATGAAGAATCTGGTATTTCTCATGGTAATTCCCTCCACTGGTTAAAAATTTTCACTGTTAAAATGTGATCCTAATGTCTGACTTGATTTGTAGGCTTCAGCTTTATACCACTGATGCGTAATGCATTGCTTCGCTAACCTTAATTTTTTGGTGCTGTGCTTTTCCTCCCTGTGAATGTTCTTAGGTGCTGTTTTTGGTGATCCTATTCTAAGCAAAAAAGATTCATCTTGACGTTTCTTACTGTAGGAGGTTTCCTTCCATCCTGGCAGCGTACCCAGGTTTTGTAACAGCTTTTTGAAAAAGATGTGATTTCCACATCTGTCCTTCCCGTTGGGCTTGGAAGGGTATGGAACAGCCCCTTGTTTCTTCTCCATGATCTTTGATCCCCTGATCACAATGGGAGCTCGTGCTGTGTTGTTCATTCATTATTCTCTATAGGTCCTTTCTTGGGCTTTCCAGCCCCAGCATCACTTTCTTTAGATAGAGGGGACGTATATTTCCCCTGGATGCATAGCTTGGTGTTTGACTCTACTCATACACCTTTAGTACGGGACTAATTTACTGGATGTCCTTGTCCTGCTTCTGTGAGCGCTCAGCCCTCATCCGTGTTTATCTCTTTGCCATCTGCATAGTTTAGCAGAAGTGATTTCTTTTTTATTTCCAAATCAGTGATAAGCGTACTGAATCAGATCAATATGATATCTCTCCACACTCTTTTTGGGCTGCCTACAGGCTTCAGACTGTACAAGGCTTGGTGGCAAAGTGATTGCAAGAGCCCTGATGAAGGAACCTTCAGTGGAAGGTGATGATTGAAAGGCGCCTTTGCCCTGCTGCCAGCCCTGCCTGCCCTCCGCTGATCCCCACGTTGCCCTCTGCCCTTTGCCTACATAGCGAGTGGAGCTGGAGGACTGGATGGGAAGGGGATTCCTGCCATCGGTAGGATACTGTGTGTTCTGAGTTTCCGACACACTGCAACATGGTGACAGGAGGATTTCGGATGCACTGTAAGGGATTTATGGTGCTGCAGTGGGGTGGCAGGAGAAAGCTTGAAATGTGGGGGTTTGATATGCCAAAATGTCACGCTGCTGTTCTGATGGTAGCTGTGGGTTGTGGTAAACAAACTTTCCTGAGAGTCACTCCTTACTAGAAAAATCTTTTTTTCCCCTATTCTTTTCAGCAACACTTTAAAGGACTTAAAAGCAGCTTTAGTGCCAAAGTGCCACTTCTGTCTCTGCTTGCAGGTATGCACCTGAAATAGTATGAACCATAAATCACTTTAAAAGATAGCAGCAGAAGCTTCACAAATCCTTGTGATTCAAACTTCAGAGGAAGCTAATGTAGCAATTCAAAAGTGGAGGACTAGGAAACTGCAGTCATGAAGACTGAAAAGATCAGGAACTGAATTCAGTTAATCACATAAAGATTGTCGGTCAATAGAGCAACGGTGAGATGTTTAAAGGTTTTAATGACTCCGCTGGTGAAGGTCCCGTAGCTTGATAATCAATTGTCCTTGAGTTAATTATCACAGTCATATTAGCTTGGCAAAGCAGAGATAGAGTGGTGGGTGGCTTTTATGTGCCGTAGAAATCTTAAAATCAGATTGCTATATCCTGAATCTTAAAAAAGAACGTCTTGGCAGGGGAAACACTTTTACTCTGAAGCTCACCTTTTGCTTGCATCACTTGAACAAACAGCAAAGCAATTGGGCATGCTTTTATCCAAAAGCCTTTACTTTATCAAGAAGACAGAAGTTAGACGTGGTGTGACTGTGACCTAGACATAAGGGTGTCACATCCACAGGCGCAGTGTCTGAGGGCGCACCTGGGTGCAACAGCATGCAGAGGTATCCAAACCAGCTCTGAACACAAAATAGTATGGTCAGGGTACCATGGCCCCTGACTTCTTGCCTGTAGCCCCACATGTGGACAAGAGTGCCATAGAGAGGGCTACTCGAATGACGGGCTTGGACGTGGCTTTTGACCATGAGTAAATCTTTCCTGGACTTTTTCCAGCCTGATTTCTTCTCTCTCCAGACTGAGGTTCAGGCTGCAACCGCCAGCATGTGTTACCAGTTACCCCACAGTAACCAGGGTTTCCCCACGGTGCAAAAAGATGACAGTGACTCCACAAACTCTTCATGAAGACCCTGGCACTTGTGAAATACTGTGGACCTGCTTTGGGAGGTCTATGACTTTGGGTCACACTCTGAGGACATGGAAGAAAATTTTATTGAGGTTAAGACTCTTTGTCCATTGGCACCTTTGAAACAGGTCTTATTTCTGCTGTTTAACCCCAGTTTGGGGTGGGAAGGAGTGAAATTCAGCAGAGTTCTGATCTTGAGTAGGGAGAGGCTTTCGTTATCCCTTAGGCTGCCTTTAGTTCCTATAGATGTGGCTCTAAGCATACTCAGTGATCCAGGAATTATATTATACCACTGCTGAGCCCATAAAAATTTCAAGAATATGTTTGAGGTTCATGCAATGTTCTTGGAAAGATTTGTGCCCTACAGTGTCATCAAATACACGCTGTTTAAGGGCTGTTGGTATTCTGTGATTTTCCTGTCTGTAGTCTAATTTGAATCCACTAAACTTCAGCAGGGTATCAGGGCAGTCTTTCAAAAAACAGGAATGACCTGTGCTTCTAGGAAGCTTGCATTATTTTTCCCCCCCTCTGTCACCATTGAGGTGATTCCTCTCATCCTATTTCGTAGGTTTTTCTTAGATAACTCCGTGTCAACGTGCACTATTTTCTCTTACCATTTCGCTTGGCCGACCTGAAAAAGTCTGTGCAACCTGTTTTTTAAATGTCAGTTTGATTTGAGGTGGCAGTTAAATCACTTCAGTCCTGCCCAAAATAGTAAATGTAAACACGTTAAACAGGTCTTGTGTTCTTCTTGAACAGAGCCCCATCAACTCCCACTGAAACCAGCAAGAAGAATCTTCCTAACTTGTCATAGGGCTGGGTTGATCTCCCAGTAAGGTTTATTCATCATCCCAACAGGCTTCCTCTGACAATGTGAACTGAAGTTCATGCTGCTTTATCTAAGAAAAGAAATTAAACTGATTAGATACTTTCAAAATATAGCAGTTTAATTGCCTTCAGGCCTTTGCAAAGTCTCCAGCTGGGTTGACTACTAATATTTTGCAATTATTCTCATCATTATAAAATTACAATTATGCCTGTTTGCTGATGATTGATCGTGGTTCAGAATGGCTCACACATGTATTCCTTGATACATGGATGTAGGCCTGCTCTAATAAAAACTATCATATCTTCAACAGAAGGTGATAAAGACCTGCTGAGACACGTGAACGGACAATCTGGCTCAGAATATTAAGCAGGTTCAAATGTGTGATGCTGGGCTCCCAGCAGGCTCCTTCTGATACCTTACTGAGTCCCTGTGTGAGCCATATCAACAGCGTGCCTCCATACATTGTTAATTAAGTATCTTGCCCATATACTTGGGATTTGAAAGGAGCATTCACTATACTCATGTAGCATGATATGTTGCAATGATTCTTGCTTACCAAGCAATGCACTAAGAAAACTGAAGCAGAGCTACATTACCCCTCTTGACTCAGGTTAAACTAATTTTCATGCCATTTCCTTTTTTTTTCCTTTCTTTTCTTTTCTTAAGAATACAGACATTTTTCCAGATCCAATAAGAAGGCCCAAACCACATGAAAATCTTGGTGTGGGAGGTAAGATAGACTGAAAAAGAGGAGGGGCAATTGCAGAAGGGTGCAACAGCAAAGGCAGCTCCAGGGTGCTCCTCTGGAGGGGTTCACCACCCAGGGTGGATGCTGGACACCATGTCAGAAAGTTCACCAGGAAGCATCTCCTTGACTCTCCTGTTGGAGGTGTTCTCATTCGAATGAGTGAGTATTGGTTTAATACCTGGGTGTATAGCCCTGGGGTTTTTGGAGCTGGGAAGCTACATCAAGACCTTGTTCCCTAACCCTGTGGCCATGGCCATGGCTGTGCTGAGGTGCCTCCCTCTTCTATTTTATCCACAAGATGTTCTCTGCATGCAAAAAACTTCAAAGTTTTCTCAAAAATAATAATTTGCTGCAGGGGTCTGACAATAAACATTTCCAGATGACACTACACCCTGTCCCATGGAAATAACCACATTAACAGCCATCGAGGGAATTGCCAAGTATTCCTGAAAGAGTGATTGCATTTGAAATTCCTCTATGAATTATTTTACACCCGTGGCATTTTATAAACTCAGCAATGCCAAGTCACCTTTAAATTGTTCTTTTGGCACCATATCAAAACTGAGCACGCTTCTTCCACCTACATTACATCTATACAAATCAATAATTCCCCTGTGTAGGTTTTAAAAAACTCTCCTGGAGTAATCCTTCTCTCCCAAATGAGGAGATTAAGCCATGTGCTCCAAATGGGACTTAGTGATGTTTTCCTACTTGATCACTTTAAAGTCTTTCCTCACTCTGTGGTAGCTTCATAAAGTACCTTTTAGCTTTTAGCATGATCATGGGAGTCTGACTTCTCTTTAATTTTCTATGTAATGCATTTAAGTGACCCAAATCCTTTAATTCAAGGACACTTTATTAATTTACGGCTAAAGAATTTTTCCCTCTGGCTTTAGTCTGTACTGTCCAGGAGGTGCAGTTTGCCAGTCACGCCATGCATAAATGTATGCCTGATTACAAGCTCTTAGCCACTTTGTAAAACCGGGAGCTCATGTGGAGGTAGCAGAGTGGTCACTCTGCAACCGGTGAGTAGACACAGGCTGTCTGCAAGCTGCCAGCACGGCTGTGGGCTGCCGCTCCCACACAAGGTTTGTACAAACGACGTGAGCCACTGTGTCTTCGGCAAAAGAGGGGGAAGGATTATACTTCAAAGAGTAATGCTTGTATAACTCTACTATCATTGGTATCGGTCTCAACCTGAAAACCTGAACACAAGCAAAAAGGCCAGCTGCTACCTGGCATGCGTCTGAAACCTGGGATGTTGCGGTGGTAGGGCAGGGATGGGGAAAGCATGCTCATGCCTGAAGTTCACTCGCTTTTCCAGCTCCATCAGCTTGACTAAAGATATTATTGCTCCAAATAAATGTCACCCACTGATACTCTCTTCATTAGATCTCCTCACCGCACCATTGCAAAGGCATGGCCATCAGCATGCTTCAAAATGAAAGGAACTGGCTCCTGGTGCCCTTGAAAACTTGCACAGAAAGTCTTGCCTTGCATTGCATTTAGATCTCAATAAACAGCCATATAGCAGAGACTAGGAGAGCTCTCTGATAACCAAAAAGCTTGTTGCTGTCCCATGAAATAAGGTCTGGGCAGGCTGATCATTGTTCTGCTGAATTTATTCAAATTTATTCATGGTGAGATTATTCCCGGGGGCAGGGTTTGTTGCACATTTATCATGTCTTTTAAGAAGAAAGTTAACTCCATCCCAGCTGAAACCAGGACAGCAGTTGTCTCCTCTCTCTCCTTTTCCCATTGGTATCCCTGTATTAACAGGCAGCAGAAATACCCCTTTTCAGCTTTCCATTTCACCAGCCCCAACTAGCCAAAATCTTAGGTTGCTCTTCTCCGTGTTCTTTCTTTCCCTTGTTTTGCACAGAGTGGTCTCAACAGAGGGCAACGATGATGCTAGTACAGCCTTAGCTCCTGTGACAAACGCTTCACCACACACACGTTGGGACCGTATTAGCTCCCGTGGCCCCAGCAGCCGCTTTGTTGTCAGTAACCGGGCATCGCCTGGCCAATGAACTCACCCAAGGCTTTCTTCCCTTCAGGTATTTCCAGCTGATGAGCTCCCAGTTTATAACAGGATTTCTGGTAATCGATGCGATTGATTATTAACACGCAGCGTGGTACCTTTCACCACTTTTCTGCTATTGAGTTCTGAAGATCACCCAGTACTTTCTATGTGATGCCTCAGGCTCCGTTAACTTTTACTGAATTTATTAAAGCTGCTGAATTTTAGCCCATTTTCATTTGCCTCGCTTGAGTCTAAATTAACAGTTAAGCTTCTAATTATGTCCCACTATAACCAACTCAGTCTGAGGAATCAGCGAGGAATCAGAGTCTATTTGTAAATTCATGCCTGTGTTTGTATGCCCAACCCTCTACCCCCATATTTTATGTGTACTCAGAATAAGATGCCATCAAACATGACAAAAGATTATCTAATGAACCATTCAGCTATACTGCTTATCTAAATTGAACGCTGTATGAAATAAATTACAGTTTGCTATAGAAAAGGAAACATATTTTACCTTATGCTAAAAATTGCATTTACTCCCCAAATCAATCATGTTTCCCAAGGTTGATGAATAAACTAAAGTCTCTGCTCCTGCAAGCGCCAGGCGCTGGGTTGGAAGGTAGGCACAGACAGCTTTTGCACTAGTGTATTTTTATCTGTGGAGTGGTTCCTCTCCTAAAAGAAGGCACTTGTGCCTGCATCATATATACGCTTTTTTGCTGTGCTTCCTGCGATTGCTTTCTTTTGTAGGTATTCTGTTTCCATCAAGTATTTCTGAAGATTGCATGCAGCCCGTGGGAGGGGTAAGGTGAAGTGGCAGGTAGTGTGATGCCTTCTGAGTTCTTGTCTAAAATGAATGGGCATGAGCGGTGAGGTAGAGCTTTCTGAGGGGACGCAGAACTGGAGGCATCTTGCTAGCAAGTCTATTCCTTGTCAAGAGAGTGTCAAGAGACTGTTCTTAGTAATTTCAGGCTGGAGTTACCCCCAAGCGCTCATATCTTGAGAAATTCTCTG